>NC_089036.1:19275000-21675000 GCF_034140825.1 Oryza sativa Japonica Group
GACTGAAGGAACGCAGGCTCAAGGTGTTTCTCTCACTGTCATCTGTTGTATCATAACTGCTGAAGAGCTCGAGGAGAAGTTCTCCCCTGTCGTAGCAGAAGAAAGGTGCATGTTCAGTCATTCAGATGGGATGGGATGTATTTAGAAACAAGCCTTATGCAGGAATTTCAGAAAACCAAACATTTCAAAAACCTGATTGCGGATGTTGGCTGCTCCGACATGCACTTCAATTTCTTTATTTTCTCTATCAGCGTCTCAAATGCCTGCAAGAATCAATGATACAAAAAAATCATTAACATACAGATGGCATCTATCACCCAAAGAGTTTAACTAGCATGTTACAATGGTGCTTACAGAATGCTGATCATCAATAATCGGATATGAACAAACATGACTAGCATAACACGTCTGAGAAGCTTCCATAGTTAAAACAACAAGTGAGGAAGGCATTTCTGACTTAGGATCAGGTGCACACACCATGAAGGAGTATGTGTGCAACAGTTCAGTCTTCAATGTAAGAAACAGATAGTTATGTTTGTCTTCATTATAGTATTGTCCAACTGCAAACTTGAAAGGTTGAATATTTGTTACCATCAGGTAACTATACTTTCAAAAACTTATAATTATAACTAATATCAACAAGGTGTTGACTACGATGTCGTGCCACTATTGTGAAACAATGGTGCATCTCCTGCAAATGATAAAACAAAGAGAGTAAGACAATCGATCCAGCTTGGTTTGTACACTACAAATTCAAGGGAATGGTCCATTACACGAATATAGGGAAGGTGAGAGGTTACTTCGCATCTCCGGGAAAATTCAGAGGCCCATTGAAGATGTTCAGCCCGGGTAGCCAATTTTCTAACAGCATCAAGAAGGCGATCTTCCTCACGTGTGTCTACCCTATCAGCAACTTGCTCCTGTCATACATTGTCATAAGCAAAGAGAGTTACAACATTGAACACATCCTATGCTAGGGAGTAGGGAACAGGGAGGAGAACACTTACCAGGTAGGAAAACATGAAGCTCCTATAGAAACCCTCCCCATCTCTACGTACAGGTCTTAATTCTGAATAACGAGTGTCAAGATGCGCCAAATGCAAAGGAACATATCCATGCTGGAGAGCATTATGTATGTTCCCGAAATAATGAATGAAGGCTTTGTCAATAGGAACTTTCTGCACCTCACACACAAATAAGGGAATCAAAAAACAATGATCTGAACCAGAAAACAATATAACTAAAGAAATGTAACTTATGTGTTATGCTCCAGATTTTCGGTTCTGTACATTCTGGAAAATGCTTGAAAGCATTAAATGAAATAATCGCTTAATTTTATTGGTTGGCTGTTGTTTAGTCATAAAAGGAAGGATAGATAAACAAGATTTCCTAATTTCAGCAAAGATTACAGTTCCATAGGTCATCACAATCCAATCCTCTAGATGGCATGTAAAGCATAACTACAATCCAGAATTAACTTATGAGTTAGCATGCATACAAGAAGAGAGATTCTGCTGAACAATTAGCTGTACAAGAACTTGTGAGTTGTGAATATGCACAGTATCCTGAGATGATCTATGATCCTGACATTTCGTAATTCATACACTTCCATATTCAACATTTCAAAGGTTAAAACTTAAAAGGAGTCGAACCTTGTGACCCACATGAGGCGGCGATTTCGAAATTATTTCCTTAGAAGTTTGGTTGGGGTAGTTTGGTTGTTTTCCTTTTCTATCTGAAAGCTATTTACAAGAGAACAGGTTAAAATCATGTCTTACCAGACTTGGCAGCAACTTCGGAGAATTAATATGAAGATAAAAACATTTTAGGCTAGGATACAATGTTGAATAAGGAATACGAGATACTCCCTCCGTTTCACAATGTAAGTCATTCTAGCATTTTCCACATTCATATTGATGTTAATGCTAGATTCATTAACATCAATATGAATGTAGAAAATGTTAGAATGACTTACATTGTGAAACGGAGGAAGTAAATGATATTCTAAAAAAAAATGGAATATATGGAACTATTAAATAACATACTAGTAGGACTAGAAAATTAGTGCTTCAATAATTTTGCCAACTCTTGGCAATCATGCAAGTCTTCTGGGACAATTCTAGGCAGCAACTCAGCCGCTGAATCTTTTAGACCAAACATTAGAGTACGCTCAGCAAGTTTGCATATACGAAAAAACTCATACATCTGGCTTCAGGATTTCTTACGAAAATACCATAGTAGTCATAATATGGCCCAAAATTTCATCATATTTTTACAGTAAAGGAACTTGTGAATATACACGACATCATGTGGTATAGGATTCTGAATTTCTAATTCCGACATTTCATAATTTATTCGCCCATTTCCAACATTATCAAAGACAAAAAAGAGTCAAATCTGGTGATACGCATGAAGTGACAATTGTGACTACATTCTATTTGCAGAATTTCAATTGGACAACACGTTCACCTTCCTTTTATATCCAAAAGTTATTCCACAACAAAACATGTTAAAATTTTTAGGGAATGTAAAAAACATGTAAAAATTAATAGTAAATATTATCAAACTTAAACCCAATCCATGAAAGTGAGATTCAAGATTAAACAATTTACACTTGGAAACAAGGAAATTGGGGGTTTATGGAACTTTCCAAAACTGATTAGCAAGATCACAAAACTGGTGCTTCCGCTGTTTATCTACTCAGCCTTTGTAGCCAATTTCGGGTAGCAACCAGCCAAAGGTTGACTATTTTAGACCGAACAGTAGAACGTGCGAAGTGTTTTTGCATGCAAGTGAACTGTGATTTAGAGAAACCGAGCCACGTGATGCAATCCCAATTTCCGAATACACATCTGGATGAATCATTCGATGGCAATAAAAGAGAGAGCGCTACGCATCAGACGTACGATGCAAGACGAAAAATCGGACGTATCCATCAGCAGTTCGATCCGCGTGCGCACATCATCAGCCATCAAACATCATCAAGCATGCATGCATGCAAAAATATTTTAAACTATTTTTTCTCTTAAATTATTTATCCAAATCATGATCCGATTGCACCATTAAATTCATTGCAATTAAATCTTTAAAACAAGACCACACATGGATATATTCCGGTGAAAACTTTTTTAGCTTATTATTGAATTATTTTTAAATGTTGCACGTTGTTCCACCAAGTATATCGGAATTGTTTCACTAGGTAGATCAAAAATGTTTCAATCGTTTAAATCGGACGTTATTTCACCTTATATAAAAAAATGTTTCAGCAAATAGCGAAAGAATGTTTCAAGTCACTGCAACATTTGATCTATATAAAGTGAAACATTTTTGGTGGAACAAAAAATAAAACGAATTCTCTTATTAGATGATTTTCATAATATGTGGGTGATTTGTTGCAAAAGAATTTTTCAGTTCACTGCAACATTAGATCTATACATAAACATTGTGAGTACACTAAGTGAAACATTTTTAGTGTAATATTGTAAGTACACTAGTGGATACTTATTGAAACACTCAACCAACATATATGCAACATTTACAAATAAACCAGTGAAACACAATAAACTACTTACTGAAACATACAAATAGCACCATGAGATACATTAAAGAAAGATATATACATCGGGACACTAAATAAATATGTGCAACATAATAGAATTTCAGCTGAAACATCTAATTTTCATATGTGAAACATTAAGTTTAATTGGTTGAAACATATGTGTGTTTTTTTATTATAATATAGTCATGTGAGATCTTGTTGTAAAGATTTAATTGTAACGAATACAATGGTGTAATCGGATCGTAGATTGGATGAGTAATTTAGAAGAAAAATCATTTTTTCAAGTTTGCTAAAAGTGTGTTATGTACATACCAGTAACCTCGTGCCATCTCTCTTTCATGTATATTAATACCCAGAAAGGAAGCATACGTAACAGAGAGAGGATCTGACAAAGGCTGCATATAGCAAAATCATAGTAAGAGGTGTCCGATTTTTTTCTCAAGATCGGACGACCGGATTGAAGCATTTTCCCAATAAAAGCTCTTACATTGGGCTTCTTACCAAAATATCATGGTAAGCATGACATCACCGATAAATCCGCCACATTTTTATAGTCCGATCAAAATGTATCACATTAAACAGAAAATTTAATTATCGCAAGCAGAAACATTTATGTCTCAAAAATTTCGACGGAAAACAAGGAGGCCGTTCCCTGTATCAAAGTTCCACAGATGATAGAAAGAAGACCTTCTAGTAATTAGGAAGAGTTTACTCTCCATACAGAAAGCCGAATTGCTCACTAACATTTACTGATTGATTTCGACTCTATTCTAGGATGCCACATCATTTTAACCAAAGACATTTTCGCTAGAATACGACAGAAAATCGACCAAGATCTTCACATCGATAAATAGAAATCAAGAATGCAAAGATCCTAGTTCCACATTCCAACACACAAGCTGACACAAGAACCGCACCCCAAGACCTACGCAGGATGATCCCAAGATTTCACAGGAGCGAGACATGATCCAAGAATCCGACGTCCCCAGCACAAATGATGGCGCAAGAATGTCAAGAAAGCTTCTCCTTACCTTTTTCTTGGCGTAGCCATGAATCGCAAGAATGCTACTCCTGAGAAACTTCATCGGGGAATCGGACTTCTTCCTCCCCTCTTTCCTTGGCGCCTTCAGGGAAACCAAGAAATGCTCAAGAGAAAAAAAAAAAACAGACGCAAGCGAGATGACGGCACAAACAAAAGAACAATGCGGCACCTGTTCCCGATCATCAGGTGGTGCCGGAGAAGAAGAATCTTCGCCGATCTTCTTCTTCCCCTTCCGGTCGACCGCCGCAGCGGCGGAGCTCGATCTATCGGCGCCGCGGCCTCCATCTCCGGGCTGCTCACGTGCCCGTTCATGGGCGCGGCTCTGGACGGACGAGGGAGGGGGCGGCGGCGGCGGTGACGGCGGAGAGACATCGCCGGCGCCCTCGGGTGGCGCGGGGATCGAAGCATCGGCGGCGGCGGCGGCGGCGGCGCTGGAAGTGGACTCCTGAGGCCCATGGACCGGCCCCTCCTGGTCTTTTGCTGGGCCGGACGTGGACGCCATGGTGGCGCGCGGGAAAAAGCTTAGCGGGGGGAGAGCGGTGGGGGCTGATTTGCTAATCCCTCTGATGCGAGGGGGCGAAAGAGAAATGTGCGAAGGGTGTGGCTGTTAATTCCAGAAAGGGAGGAGGCTATTTATAAAGGTGGAAGTAATTGGCGGTTACCGAGAGGGGACGTGGCCTTTTTCTCCAGTTTGGGTTTTTTTTTTGGCGTAATAAACCGAAAATGATTAGAGTCGGGCGACCGGCGCGGGGGAGCCAGATCGGGCGCTCCCCCGTGCGCCCCTCCCCTCACGTGCACACCTATTGGACTCACCCACTTCTCTCTCCCATTTTTTCACGAAAGATGTTTCACCTAGTGTATTTATAATGTTTCACTAATTATAGATATAATGTTGTAGTGAACTAAAATATTTTTTTCAACAAAAAACCCACATATTTTGAAAACTCTCTATTAAGGGAATTTAGTTTATTTTTTGTTCTACAAAAAATGTTATACCTAGTGTACTCATAATGTTTCACTATGTATAGATCTTAATGTTGCAGTGAATGAAACATTCCATTGCAACAAAAAAACCCACATATTTTGGAAACACCCTATTAAGGGAATTTTGTTTATTTTTTTGTTCCACCGACAAATGTTTCACCTAGTGTACTAACAATGTTTCATTGTGTACAGATCTAATGTTGCAGTGAACTGAAACATTTTTTCGCTATTTGCTGAAACATTGTTTTTATATAAGGTGAAACAACACTCGATTTAAACGAGTGAAACAATTCCGATATACCCGGTGGAACATCGTACAATATTTAAAAATAATTTAATAATAAGCTAAATTTTTTTTCGTCTGAATATATCCATGTGTGGTCTTGTTTTGAAGATTTAATTGCAACGAATTTAATGGTGCAATCAGATCATGATTTGGATAAGTAATTTAAGAGAAAAATCAGTTTAAAGTAATTTTGCACGTAAATCGGACGCTGACATCAGCGTCCGATTTTACTCCCAACCGATCGGGCGCCCGAGCCGTAGGTTCGTCCGTAATAAACCGTACACATTGAAGACGAGTAAAATGTCACTTTTCCAGAAAAAAATCGTTCATCTTTTTTAACTGAGGTATGTAACAGTTGCTATAAAATATATATCTGCATATCAAAATATCTCAAATTTGTTTTTCATAAAGTATCTTAAAATTCGAAGCTCCCATTTCCTAGTGGCAGAACATGCATTTTTACTAGATTTATAGAACCCCATAAGATATACTCACACCATTTTTTAATATATGACACCATTAACTTTTTAACAAATATGTTACGTTTGATCCTTCGTTTTATTTAAATTTTTGTGTAAATATAAAAAAAATTTAAGTCATTTGATGATAAATCAAGTCACAATAAAATAAATGATAATTACCTTTTTTATAATAAGTTGAATGGTCAAACGTATTTTAAAAAATCGATGGCTTCATATTTTCTATATATTAGAAAATGGATGGAGTATATAACACAAATCATAGGTTTGCAAGTTGTTTAAAAGTGTGTTGGGTTAGGGGGGATTTTTTTTTTTTTTATAAAACCCCAAGTAGGAAGCCAACGAGGTGGCAGGGCGCGATGGCATCGGGCCCCCTGTGCAGACGTAGTAGAGGAGCTTGGACGTGGAGGCACGCAGCGGTTGAGCATGGCGGCGTCAGTTAGGATGATGATCTCGAGCAGGAGCTCAAGAGGCAGTTGCTGCCACGTCGGCGGCGGCACGCTTTGAATTGTTGGACAGGTGTAACTCGGTCGTTGTGCTTGATTGCTGGCATTGTATAGATAGATGGAGATGGGTGGGTCTTGGACCGTGATAGTATGGGCCTAAATGCACCGCGACTCTCATCTGGGCCGGCATGCTTTGCATGTTTAGTTTCACGCATGTGGACTTGATGCCTCGTTATTAGATTAGTTATTGAAGAAGTACATTTCTAGCCCCTCAACCACAAAACTAGATATATATAGTGTATCCCAACTTTTAAAACCAGCGTCAATCAACCTAGATGGTTTAGATGACATTTTCGTCCTACGTAGTGTCCCACGGCACGTTGACTTGATCTTCCTCCCATACGATGCCTATGTACAAGTTTATATGGCATAACAAATTAGGAAAAAGAAAAAAAAAGTGTGGAAAGCACATGTCATTATAACATCATTTCCTCTACCCCCATCTCTTCTTCTCTCCCCGTCAGTGCGGTGGATCAAAGGTGTGAGGGAGGTAGGAGGGTCCAATGGCGGGCATCGACAAGGGAGCATCGAAGGGGAAGAAGCGTTGGTGCAGCGCAATGCGTACCACAACGTCGTCGATGGTCTGGCCGTGAGGGCTAGCAAGCGAGCTGAGATAAGAGGTTTGTGAGAAGACCGTGGCGGAGCGGTCGAGCTATTGCAACGGTGATTCTTTGAGCTGCGAACGTTCGCTGGCGGCGCACGAGCGGCAGCTAACAATTCTTCTTCCTTTGTCCCAAACTCCATTGCTACTCTTTTATTCATATATACTGACGCAGGTGACGTACACTCTACACATGTAAATAATAGCTTACAAATTACAACACCGAGGAGGAGGGATATTACTGAGAGCCATAGAGGAATGAGAAGAAGACGAAAGTAAGTACCGTAGATTAATGAGGGTGTAAGTGGCTAATCCAGGAACCTACTTATAAATTAAATAAATAAACATTTAATTTATAAATGGATTCGCGGGTTAGCCACCTACACCTTTACCTTAACCTTAGATACCACCGGTACAGCGCAACGCTCAAAAGTGAAGACTCCTCGAAGGTTGGAACCACACAATACACGACGCCCACGCGTACGCAGTAGAGAGGAGGATAGAGCTAGCTCGCTCTGGTCAACACGTGCACGTCCATGGCACCGGCCGGTCATGGCGAGCGGCACTGGAGAACAGTGGGCGGGTGGAAGCTCTGCGCCCTGAGTTGCTCGTAGAACATGTTGATGAACTCCTCCGCCCTGTAGTCCACGTCGATCAGCTCCCCGCCGCCGCACTCCCACGCGCCGTACTGATCAACCTCCTCGTCTTCTTCCTCCTCCTCCTGGTCCGCCGCCTCTGTCGCCGACGGCCCGCAGCCGCAGGGGGACCGGAGCGCGCCGAAGCAGGAGGCGGCGCCCGCGCGGCGCTTCAGCCGTGACCGCAGCCTCCTCGCCGCGAGGAACGCCGGGCTGGGGCTGTTGCTGCACGAGAACTCGCGCTCCGCCAGCGCGCACGGCGGCCACGGCGCCGTGGCGAGGCATGGCTTGCCGCCGCCGCCGGATGACAGGAGCAGGGCGGCGAGGGACCTCCTGGCCACCCTGCCGAGGAACCGGCCCCGCTTCGTGAGGAGGTACTTGAGGTAGTCGCCGGCGAGGGCGAGGAGGCTGCACAGCCGCCTCCTCGCCGCCGCCGCTGCTGCGCTGGCGGTGCGGCGCCGGCAACGCCTAGCCTCCATGGCGCGTGCGTGCTGCCGCTGGCTGGGAATGTAACCTGCTAGGGTTTTAGCGGAGCTAAGCCTACATGGATGGGAGTGAGAAGAGCATGAGGAATCTATGTCCTGAGACTGTACTTGGTCAAGCTCAATCTCCTTATATAGCTCTTCGATTTGGTCGTCTAGAGAGAATGCTAGAGAGAGAGAGTATTGAGATGAAAGTCATAGGTGACACAAGGGAGGGTTGCATGATTTCGGGGCAAGAAAGGTTTGGTGAAACTGGGAAGCAAGCTGGCCACACGAATTAGCTTGGCTAGGTAACTTGTTCCTGGAGGTGATAGTGCATAGCGCGATCGCATTTGCTTTTCATATTTGTTTTATGCATGATGCCTATGAAACTATTCTAAACTCTCGAGGGGATATCCACTCGTTGTTTATGTGTCACATAAATAGTTGTGAAGATGTATTAATATATTATGTATCACTACATAAACATGTACTTAAAATTTAACTTCTACGTGTCGCAACAAAAAGGCAAATTAAACTATAACTAGTTATCGCATATTCACAATCAATTTTGTTTTTCTCGTTGCAACATGTACATCTGAATTTTTAGTTGCGTGTTTGTGGAGCGATATATCACATGTTAATACATCTTCTCATTTTTTTTCACAACTATTTAAGTGGCGTGCAAGCAACGAGGGGACGTTCCTTCGAGAGTTTAAAATCCACTCTCCATGATGCTTCCAACTCTGAGCCAAAAAAAAAGGTAAAGAGTATGGCCGGTCCTTAAACTTATTCGACCATATTATCTAGATTTCTTTAATCTCAAAATACAGATCTAGGTTCCAAACTTATTAAAGTGTGTAACTCTGGTCTCAAATTGACACGAGTTCTTTGGGATCCTACGTGGCATTGATTAGCATAATCACTAATCCGACATATCTCTCTCACGCTCAATCACTCGGGCATTCGATGCAACCGTCACCGTTTCCCCCTACCCTAGCGCTCCGCCTTTGCCTCCTCGTGCCACCGAAAAGAGCCAACAACGACAGTGAGGCCTCTTCGACTGTCCCCTTCCCCTCCATCTTTTTGTCTTTCATCGTCCTTCCTAAGCCAAGTGTGCGAGGTGACACCACCTTCCCTCTCATTGGTGTTGAGTTGTGATCCAAATTCATTTGCACTTAATAAAGGCCAGCTTCTGCCGTAGTGGAGCGGAGGCCCGTCGCCGGGAGGCTGAGCCTCCCGGCGACGGGCCTCCGCTCCACTACGGCAGAAGCTGGCCTTTATTAAATGCAAATGAATTTGGATCACAACTCAACAATTGGCCACTCCTACCTCCAACACCGGCACTCCTCTATCCCCACATCGCTTCGCCATTATGTCCTATCCACTGTTGGTACTATTCCCTCCATGGTCATCCGGGCTTCTAAGCCTTGGAAAACCCAACGTACGCTTCCCCCTCCCACCTTAATCCTAACCTTGAACCCTAACTAGCTAGGGCGTCGTTGCTGTCTCTGTCGTTGGAGTTTGTCAGGGTTGCCAGAAATGAAGGGAAAGTTTACCAGACCATGAATCGCGCAACAAATCTAAGCTAGGTTGAAAATTTGCAAGATTGTACCCTTGATTTTCTACCGAATGTGTGCATGGTTTAGCAATTAAAAAATAATTAACCTGCCCAGAGCGAAAGCATGAGCAGATATGGATTTACGTCTAGTTTGTATGATCGAAATGTATATGACTATGGCATGAATAAGAAAAATCAGCTATGTTTTCTAGAAAGAAAAATTGTAGTCATGGCACACGCGGTTGGTTTTCTTTTAAGAAAACAAGTGATCGTGAAAAAAAAAGGCTTGGTCATCACGATTACGAGTACTTGCACGTACTGCATCAATTTCGCACCCAAGTAAAAGCAAAACCACACTTGTCAGTAGATACCGGTGCACACCGAAAAAGGGATCACACACACAAAAACATATTCTCGTTGGCCCACAGCTAAGCAAAGCAATTAAGCTAGCTAGCTATTTTATTTTTAAAAAAAAAACTATTAAGCTATAGCTAACTATATATGCCCATTTGCTTGAGATGGACAGAGAGAATTGAAGTTACTTGAGCAGAAGATGCTGGAGAACGGCCTGAAGACCAGGAGGCCTCGCTCAAAAGCTAGCGAGTAGCCGCATATCGACCCATTCTATGCGAATTGCATGCAGCTGTGTTCGGGTTGCTTTCCCCGGCCTGCTTCTACTAATTAATTGCTTGGTTTCACCGCAACCCAAAGCTAAATTACGCGCCATATATGATTACATGTATACTTTTTTTTTTTTTTGCTTTTTCTCCTGATCGATCGATCAGCGTGTAGGGTTTCTGACCCTTACCTAAATTACTCCGCGTGATATGATATCCATCAACATATGAAATTCGTCGTACGTATGTACTAATATGATCTACTTCCTCTATTTCAGATTATAAGACTTTCTAATATTACCCACATTTATTATATATGTTAATGAATCTAGACATATATGTGTGTTTACATTCATTAACATCTATATAAGTATGGGCAATGCTAGAAAATCTTATAACCTGTAGCTAGTTAATTTTTTTCCCTCTCTCTAGCTCTTTTCCTCAGTGTCATTGTGCATGTTGATGAAGTTAGCCAAGACAGCACAACTAGACAGCTAGAATGCATTTCGATTGATTGTGTAGGCTCTGAAGATTAGCTTTCGAATTAAATTTGAATAATGGTGAGTTTGTCCTAGCTAGAACCATTCAATTGATCATCACTTCATCAGTTATTATTGTTTTGGGGACTGAATTTTTTTCTCATGTGTGCAAAACAGCCAGCAAATTCTGAAACCAAGGGGTGACTCGCCCACTGTTTTTTGTACTGCCTGGATCAGTGGATTTTACCAGCAGTTCTGAAGCGCCTCTGTTTCACGAAGGAATAAGTTCATTTGGGGTCCCTTAACTTGTCAACGAATCTGATTTTCGTCCTTCAACCAAAAAACCAGATACAACGGATCCCTCAACTGTCAAAACCGATACAATATAGGTCCCATAGCGGTTTGCACAGTGGTTTTAGCTGACATGGTGTCTACGTGGCTAAATTGACTCGGTCTTCATCTGACGTGGCATTGATGTGGCATTGACGTGGCAATTTGATTTAAAAAACAATAAAAACTGTGACCCCATGGTTTTTATTATTTTTTTCAAGATCAAATTGCCATGTGGGACGAATACCTAGTCAAAGGAGCCATGTAGGCGCCACGTCAGCCAAAACCGCCTTGGGACTTATGTTACACCGGTTTTGATAGTTGAGGGACCTATTGTATCTGGTTTTTTTTGAATGACAAAAAAAATCGGATTCGTTAACAAGTTTAGGGACCTCATATGAACTTAGTCCTTTCACAAATCCAGCGATTCCGTGGTCTGCACTCTATTAGCTGCTGCAGCCCATCTCACAATTTTCTTTTGTGACAGGCGAGGGCATTTTTGCTCCCTCCCGTAGGCTCATTTTCCTTCAGAGCTTTCCTTTAGCCGCCCTTCTGGCTAATACTCCTATCTAAATTTAGGACAACTGGACAAGCACGATTTACAACCAAAAGAATTCGGCATTCATGTGGTTCATTTCGCCTTTCATTTTTGTTCCTTCTTATTTAGTTATATAGAAAGTAAAACCAGACATCTTCACCTCCAACTTTACAAACCGGACAAATAACCTCCAGCTCAATCCACGGTGGTTTTGACCCTACGTAGCAGTCCAGTCAGTAATTCATTTATATAAAAAAACAGATGGACCCCACCTATCAGTTTCTCTCTCTCTTCTATCTCTTTCGCAATCTCTCACTCTCTCTTCTCCATCACAGGGCGACGGCGGAGGCATCGGCGAGGCAAGGCGAGCGCGGTGGCGGTAGCGGCGGCGGCAAGGCGAGCACGGCGGCAGACCAAGGCGAGGCGGCAGCTGCTTAGTACTCCTCCGATTCTTGATGCATGGTTTCGTACAGCGGGTGGGATTTTTGCGGGGGCTAGTGGTTGGTTTCTGTCTGGTGGTGTGGCCGTGCACGCGCCCGCTCGCGCGCGGTGTTCTTGGCGAATTGCTTAACTTGAGCTTGCTCGCCCTGCTGCATTGGGGAGTTCTTTTCTTTTTACTGGGTTCTTGTTTGTGCAGGGATCGACCGGGGGGGAGGGGGTTTGATGGCTTGGTTTCGCGAATGTTCGTCGCGAGGTGCGCGTGGCTCCTGTTTTGCTTGCGAGACTTTATCGTTTTCTTCGTTGCACGCTCGCCTCGCCGCCGCCTCGCCTTGCCTCCTCCGCCGCCGCGCTCGCGTCGCCTAGCCGCTGCCTCCACCGCCGCCCTGTGATGGAGAAGAAAGAGAATGAGATCGGGAAAGAGATAGAAGAGAGAGAAACTGACAGGTGGGGCTCACCCTATTTTTTTTATAAATAAATTGCTGACTGGACTGTCACGTAGGATCAAAATCACTGCGGATTGAGCCGGGGGGTGGAGGGTGGGGGCTATTTGTCTGATTTACAAAGTTGAGGGTGAAGGATGTCCAATTTTGTGATTCAGGGGGTAATTCAGTCTACCGTGATTGTCCAGGGGGTAATTTATACCTTTTCCTACAGAAAATACATGCATACATACAACACATAACACTCGCATGTCCGTGGCCACAATGCTCACATAACATACCTTGAAAGTGAGATGGAGACCAATGGTACAATATGCTAGCTATCACGATAGTACAAATATACTATCGTATCGAATTATTTTTGGCATACTCGTGAGCATAGTAATAAAGTAAACGAAGCAACCAAAATATAATTTATATATAAAACTTTTAAGGTGGCAAATGGATTTTGATGTAAAAATTGAAATCAACGGCTCCCATCGGATGGCCTAATCAGTCAAATAAAAAACCAAATTTTAAATTTTCAAACTTAATTTTAAGATTGATTTTATGATATTTTCAACATAGTTTCTTTTTTCAGCATATATATATATATATATATATATATATATATATATATATATATATATATATATGAAGCCCATATACTACTACCGGGAGTAGCTACTCTTGTATTAGCCATCCGACACCTGTCCTCCTCTAATTGGGTTGCGGGTCTCATCCCACTCACGGTTAGAGAGAAAGCATCCACTAACCAAGCCATGCAGAAATTTTTTTTTTGGGAAAAATCGGTTTATGATCTTCATGCAAGGTCGTTTGAATGTTCTGCATGCAAGGCTTGATAATCCGCGCACATGCAAGGCCGTGTGAACAGGGGAGTCGTTAGTGTTGTGGTTGTTATCTAGTCATCTATTTAAGACAGCGGCCAGGTAGGGTAGAAGAGTAGGTTGGGAGCAGAAGCATATTGAACAGTTCTGCAGAAATTAGATGGAGCAGAATCCTTTGGTGGTAGATGGTAGAACCTCGTCTCCGAGTTCTGTTGCCTCTCCTTCCACGGAGGCAGAAGGTGAAACCTCATCGATGTGTGATGTCGCTGAGCAGAAGCCGGTGTTAGCCGTAGGCGTGTCGTCGCCAGTGAGTTCTGGCGAGCACCACAAGCCGACGGTGGAAGAAGACAGAACCGTGTCGGCGAGTGGAGACGTGCAGCAGATTCCGGCGGTGGTCGCCGGTGGTTCCTTGCCGGCGAGTTCTTTTGCGCAGCAGAAGAGGGAGGTGCTGGAAGACGGAAAACTGACGAAGGGATGCGAGTGTGTGCAGAACTCATCCACTGATTGCTTTCTGTTCTCTTGATAATTTTCCTCTTGTTTGTCTGTTTGGTTCTTACTGTGTGTTGTGTATTCTTTGGTCAGGACTGGTTTTGTCTGTTGCATGGCTACAGCAGACCGAAGTGAAGCGATGAATCGCTCTCTCCAGAAGTACAACATCCATTTGGAGAGAAGTCATCCTCTTTCCACAACAAATCGTACAAAGAGATGCGCTTGGTGTTCGCTTCGTGATATTCGCGCAGCTTGCAACATGAATTTCAGAAGCGGTGGAGAACCCCGGTGCGACAGAAGCTGTTCCGAAAATGTGTCGAAGGAGAACATGTAGCCAGCCGTTTAGTGAACAGAAAAATTGGAATAATAGCTTGCTTTCTGCAAGACCGTAGTTTAGTCGTTCAAACTGTCTCGTTTTGTATGGTAATTTCTATGATAGAGAAGCGAGTATTATTTGATTTTAGATTTATGTAACTTATGCGTGTCAGTCAGTGAAATGATAATAAGAAATTTTCCTTACTTTTTGCTATTTTAGCTGATTGTGTTTTGCAAATTCCGTGTTGTCATCTTTATCGCGAACGCTGGACAAGAAGATCTTGTACGTGCAGAATTTGTGCAGAAGAATAGAGCAGAAGCCGGAAATAGTTAATGTGAGTGAAGAGTTGCGTTGCCTCAATTTTTTCTAGTTGCTATCTTCGCGGCGGCATGATCTCTTCAGAATTAGTTTGTTTTCGTAGTGGCAGACTATCCGTGGTCCACGTACGAGCCTTGTTTTTTGGGAGGTAGTTGAGCAGCTGGTGGAAAATAATTCTGAAAATAATTGTCAGTATATATCCAACCATCTGAAAACGGGGAGGCACTTCTGCAAATTCTTTTTCACTGGAAGGATACCAGCCGGACTCCGTGCTGGAGAGAAGAAAAATTTTCGAAGCTAGTCCAATATGGACTCAGAAAACTCGACTGAGCGAGGTGATGAGGATCGTAGTGGCCAAACCATGGACATTGTTCCGATGGAAAGGTAATGGTTTTCTTCTCTCTGGGATTATAATATACATAAACCCTTTCATAATTGTTTGTTTCATTCTTACACTGTGATACTAGGATCGTAGTTGAGGAGGTGGAAGATAGTGTTCTGCTGCCTAGTTTACTTTCAGACCCAACCATTCTGGTGCCGAAGATTGGGCAGACCTTTGATGAGGACTCTGATGGCTATGCGTTCTACAATTTGTACGCTAGGTTCACTGGTTTTGGTATAAGGAGATCTAAGAACAGGTTCAAAGATGGAGGTGTCAAGTCCATGCAGGAGTTCTGCTGTATTCGTGAGGTAAAATCATTGCAGTTTTTTAGGGAACTCCATGGTTTCGTAATTTCATTGGATTTTGTAGTTTGCAGAATGTCCTATGTAGGAACATTAATTGATAGGTTTTCGCATAACAAGGTGTTCCCGTAATTTATGTAGGGTAGGGATAAAACCGTAACTGGGCCGCCGACTAGGATAGGCTGCAAGGCTATGGTCAGGTTAAATCGTTCCTCTGAAAGACAAAAGTGGAGAGTTTCTGCATTTGTTAGTGAGCATAACCATGGTATGAAACGGGACATACAGCATACTAAGCACTTCAGGTCTCATAATTTCATTGATGAAGGGACAAAGAGGAATATTAAGGAAATGATGGATAATGGGATGACACCTACTGCTATGTATGGATTAGTTGCTGGAATGCATGGAGGACCGTCTTTAACTCCCTTCACAAGGAGGGCTCTAACAAGAATGGCATATGCCATCAAAAGGGATGAGTGTAGCAAAGATGTGCAGAAGACATTGAACTTTTTTAGGGAAATGCAATGCCGTAGTAAGAATTTCTTTTACACCATACAGATCGATGGTGCTTCAAGGATTAAAAATATATTTTGGTGTCATTCACTGTCCAGATTAAGTTTTGACTAGTTTGGGGATGCAATCACTTTCGATACTACATATCAAACTAATAGGTACAACATGCCATTTGGGATTTTTGTCAGTGTAAATAACCATTTTCAAACAGCAATTTTTGGTTGTGCCTTGTTGAGGGAGGAGACAGTTGAAGCGTTTAAGTGGCTTTTTGAGACATTTACTGAGGCTATGCATGGGAAGAGACCTTCTGCAATTCTAACAGGTGTGTTCTCTTCTGGGTTGTTCAGTGTTTTGTCTCATGTTCTTTGCTGCAGTATGTAATCTCGATTGGTTGTGATCTTCTTTGTAGATAACTGTCATCAAATGGAGGTGGCGATCAAAGCAGTTTGGCCAGAAACTGTCCATAGAGTTTGCAAGTGGCATGTACTGAAGAATGCTAAGGAGAACTTGGGGAACATTTACAGTAAAAGAAGCAAGTTCAAAGAGGAGTTCCACCGGGTGTTAAATGAACCCCAAACAGAGGCAGAGTTTGAGAAGGCCTGGAAAGATTTAATGGAGCAGTATAATCTCGAGTCTAGCGTGTATTTGCGCAGGATGTGGGGCATAAGGAAACGATGGGCTCCAGCTTACTTCAGGGAATTGTTTTTTGCAAAGATGTCAACTACTCAAAGAAGTGAGAGCATGAATCATGTTCTGAAAAAGTATGTAAAACCATCATCTTCACTAAATGGATTTGCAAAGAGGTATGAGAATTTCTACAATGATAGGATTGAAGCGGAAGACGCTGAGGAGCATGACACATATAATGTATGTTTCTTTTATGTTTTCTACATGATATATCGGTGTTCTGTAATTTTTCTTCGTTGTGTTCTAATCTGCTTGTCTTTTTTTATGGAATTTCAGGAGAAGGTTTCAACATTAACTAGCTCGCCAATCAAGAAACATGCATCTCAGGTGTACACTAGGGGTGCCTTTTCTAGGTTCAAGGAGCAATTCAAGCTCAGCTTTTCATATATGGTTAATCAAACTTTGGATCAGCATGTTCTGCAGCTAGTACATATTGGTGATGACACCTTGCAAAGTTGGGGCAGTAAAGTTTTTGAGGTTCATGTTAATATGACAGAACAGGAGTTGTCATGTGGATGCAAGCTTTTTGAACACTTGGGAATTATATGCTCCCATATTATCAGAGTATGTTCGGTTATTAAGCATTCTTGTATCGCTGTTGTGTTTTTCTGTGTTAATGCATTTTGTTTTTACAGGTTTTGGTACAGTACGGTTTCACGGAAATACCGAAGAAATACATCCTGAAGAGGTGGACAAAGGATGCTAGGGATTGTATCCCAAAGCACTTGGAGGAGTCTTACTTGAATGATAAGGAGGCAGCAGCGTCGAGAACTTATCGCAACACCCTATTGCACAAGTCTATACTTGATTTGGTTAGGCTTGGTGGTACTAGTGCAGAAACATATGAGAAGACAGTGGAAGTTTTGACAAAGCTGGTGGGAGAACTTAAGGTCATGTCTAATTCGCAAGAAGCAAACAACAATGAAATTCGTCGCAGAGGAAGAACACTTGGGAAGAAACCTGCGGTTGAGAGTGATGACAGTTCTGACTCGAAGGATTCAATGTCTGATGGCATATGTGTAGGCGTTGAAGACGACGATGGAGAGGATGTTTCTGCTGACGAGGATTTCGTTGTTGAGGACATGATTGATGTAAACGAAGAAGACATACTCCCTCCAGAGGTTAGAAGAAGTCATGGACGGCCGAGGAGTACCAGGCTCATGTCAAAGGGAGAGACCTCTAGCAAGGCAAAGAAGAAGAAAGTTGGTGAGAGTACCTCCAACGACGAGTCAATGAATCATGCTAAAGAAAGAAAACAACCAACAAAGCAGATTAGGTACTGCAAGCTTTGTGGTGGTCATGGTCACTATAGGAATACATGTGGTCGCAAGTCTAGTTATGAGAGGAAGAAGTGAGTGATTTTTCTCTTTCCAATGGATTTTAGCAGAACATGGGGCCTATTGTAATATATTTCGTTAGCAGAACATGTAGAGGTTATGTTTAATTGGATTTTACAAACACTGTTTGCATTTTACGAACTCTAATCGTGGTGGAAATAGAACACTTTGATCTTCTTGTTCTGCACCCGGAGCAGAGCAATTTCTTCTGTTTGGTTTGCAGCAGAACATTTCACGTACTTTCTGCTTGAGTTTGTTTCGAACGAATCATGGCAAAGCATGGCATGTTTTTCATCTTGTTCTGCACTAGTAGCAGAACATGTCTGTGTCACGTAGTGTATGTTTGATTTTGTTTCGGACGAATCATGGCAGAAGCTTAACATGTTTTTCATCATGTTCTGCACTAGTAGCAGAACATGACTTCTTTTTAGTTTGGTGGTGTTCATGGTCTGATTTGGAGCCAAGCAGGTTCTGCTCTCTTTTCGAAGGAGTGCAGAGCATGTAGTAGGATTGTTGATGTGCACACTGAGTTTCTAGATTGGTGAGAGCTGATCACGTGATGTATTGCAATTATAGATGTAATTCAATACTAGTACAGAAGTTGCTATATTAAATCAAGGGTTAATTTGATCCGTGCCACTGCAAATTTGGTTATTCAGAAAAATGCCATTACAATTTGTTTATTCGTAACCGTGCCATTGAAATTTTAAAAAAATTAGAACCGTGTCACTCCTGTTACCTTTTTTATCTATCCCCTCCTTTTCCATCTTCTCCGTCGCAGCGCACCACCGCCACCTCAGTCAGCCACCGCACGCGGCTGCCGCTGACAGCCTTGGTCGAGGAACCCCACGGCCTCCTCCACCGGCCTCACGGCCTCGTCCCCACGCACCACCGCCTCCTTGGCTCTAGCGCCGAGACCGACGCCGCCGGTGAGGTGTGGACGCGCAGATAGGCGGCGGGAGCAGGAGATGGGCATCGGCAGCGGCGGCGATTAAGCTCGGCGATGGACCATGCTGCGATCCATTCTCCGCCGGCGAGTTAATTGCACGAGTTAATTAGTTTCACAAAATTGATCTAGCTTCCATGCTACGATCCATTCTCCGCCGGCGAGCAGTCGGCAGCGGCGGCGGCGGTTTCGTCGTCTCCGCTTCCGCTCGCGGCGGCGTGAGCCGGACCATGTGTTCGTCGCCGGTGTACATGCGTACGCCACCTCGAGCGGCACAGGTGGTAGCCACTACTACTCCCGCTGCCTCCGTAGCTGCAGCTGCGACGAGCACAGCCGGCGCCGACGCCATCTCCACTTGGTGCTGGATGACTGGAAGGAGGGGTACAGCCTACACAAAGCTCGACTTCAGCCATGTCTCCGGCGACGACGCCACCAGTTGCGCCGATGTGTGAAGCCGCGCGGACGCCGTGCTTGCCGCCGCCGCCGCAGGTTGCGACAGAGCCGCCAATTTCTTCGATTCTCCTTTTCTCTTTCTCTTTTCTTCGATTTCTTCTTTCCTGGCTTGGCATGGCCGGCGGCGTGATGCGGACGAAGCTGGGCGACGATGGCGCAGCCCGACGAGGGCACGACGAGGTCGGGCGGCGCCACGACCTTGCGGTGGCCGGCGAGGTGTGGATGGCGGCGGGGTGTGGCCGCGCGGCCCTACGGTGGCCGGCGAGGAGCGGCGCAGCAAGCCGAGGACGGCTCGGCGCGGCAGCCCGAGGCCAACGTGCGGCGGAGGTGCGGCGGAGCTCAAGGCCCGAGGCCGAGGTGTGGTGGCTGATTGAGGCGGCGGCGGCGGCGATCCGTGCTGCGCGCTGTAACGGAGAAGACGGAAAAGGAGGGGAGTGGCACGGTTCTAATTTCTGCAAAACTTCAATGGCACGGTTACAAATAGGCAAATTGTAATGGCATTTTTCTGAATAGCCAAATTTACAGTGACATGGATCAAATTAACCCTTAAATGAACATGGATTTGATTTTGGTATACCCTGGATTTATGACGTTTGGAAGGATAATGACAGAATCCTTAATTTGTAAAAAGAATAGCTGGGTACATATAGCCTTGAATACAGTTATACCAGACATAAATTATTCTGAACTAAGAAATTTTCGAAAGAAAAATGCTGCAACTATTCTGGCTTGCTTGCATAACATGCTCATATCTTCTTAGATAACTTTAGGCCGTGAGTGACGAAGTCCGGCAGAATAGCCTCGTTTTTCTTGAATGACAGCAAGTTGGACAGAAACTCCTTTCGAAGATTTCCTTGATCCTGTTGTTATCACAGTTAATGAGGGGTTGACAAGACGAGTTCCATCCCAGTTTCTCATGTAGTATAGCACATGAAAGGCACAATCCAGCCTAGCATAATGTAAGTATAGTAATGCCCAAATTTGAGTAGAATGAAAATATTAATTTAGATCAAATCGGGATTATCAACTCGAACCTGTTATTTAAAGCTGGTATGGTCGAAGGGAACTCAGAAACCCAGTTTGGTATATCCTCGTCCCAATCCGGAAATGCAAGATTCATGCACTCCTTCAGAGCATTTGAAATGTGAATCTTTGTTTTGGAGTGTCTTTCTGCAGTATCCTCCGATCTTTTCGAGGCGTCTCTCAGTGGGTCGAGGATGCATAATTGTTTTTCCCCATATCAAATGCGTAAAGAGAATAGTGCAGAGGTTGAAGGAGTGGAATAAATATCTACAGAATAATGTTGAGAATGCAAAAGTTAGTGGCCTGCACATTTGCACTTGACGTAATTAATTTTTCAAGACGCTGAAAAATGACATACCAGGTGGCAACTTGGTAGGTCATATGGTATCAGGGAGTCATCTTTGAATGATGGTAGATGATCCTCTGGGTTCCATAGGTCATCACTAGCAGTTGCAAACATCTACAGGGCCATATTAAAATATTTAGACCTTTAAAATATGAATTAAAATAGTTGAGTGTAACTACAAGCACTTACTGCAAAATCCTGGTTTAAGAAATGTCTCCAGCCTACGAAATATGTCCCTCCAAATCTATGTATCTCATATGATGCCAAAACTTGAACTGCAACATTGAATGTTTCTTCTTGCATTTGAGTGTCTAGCCGAATAGCCTGCTGTATGTCATGTAGGCTTAATGACATAGGGACAGGTTGAGAGATGTGAACCCAAATTTTCCTGGTAAATGTGATATATGTATTATAAATGATGGTTGTACCAAAGAATGAAACATTTCGGATAGGTGGCTTACTTAACAGCTTCTTCATCAGTGATTGAAGTTACATAGGTGTATAAATCATCAAGTGCCTTCAAGTCATGTCTGACGAAAGAGTGTTGCTTGCTCAGAAATGGTGATTTCACCGAACGGCTTGGTTTAATAGACCTCTTTGGCCGATCGAATAGGATATCAGAAGGACCTCCGATAATTCTCCTCTTGGATTTAGGTGGGAACTTTGTACATGCGTACTCCTCACGCATGTAAATCCTCGCACCACTCGTCTCTTTTAGCAAAGAGTGCGGAGAGAAACTACTAAGTTTTGTTTGGCGGTAACCTGTTATGATTCAGAACAGTCAAACTAAGTAGTATCATGTGGTTGGTTATGAATGAAAATAAAAATTAGAAACAGGCCGGTGGGGATAATTACCGCTCTGAGAAAAGGGAGTTTTCTACACCGCATTATCCTCTCCAGCTTCGTCAGAGGCTTGTACTAACTTCGAGATTGCCTGATCTGGGGTATGTGCTTTGAGTTCTTGTGCTTTCTCAGAGTCTTCAACCACCTTGGAGATGTCATGACCTGGGGTACATGCCACCATGTTTGCATCTTCGATATCTTGTGTAATACCTAGATCAAAGCTTGGGGGCTCGATGTCCGTTCAGGTGTCGAAGCTTCGATTCACATGGGCAGCCTATGCACATGTATATTAACAATTATTATCGCAAATGGATTTTTTAATATGGAATAGATTAACAAACTTCATGAGATTGCACCTCTGTTGCACCCGTAGGATGGCCAAGATTGCATTTTTCAACATGTCGGTTACGCAGCTGAAACAAAAAAAAATCCAAAAGTCTGAACTTTCTGCATTCGGGAATTGTCAATATGAATATACTACTTGTAGGAGACTTGATTTTACCTTCATCTTTCCATACGCAGGGAAAGGTTTCCGGTTCTTGAGAATTACATCCCTGTCAATGAATTCTGCTATCATGGAGTCATTGTACACGCCAATCCTTGAAATGTTTTCATGCCCAGGAGTGTCCGTCCCAAAATCCAGATGGTGCAGATAAAAAAGCTGAGCAGTATAAATTATAGCATGTGAAAAGTTGATGCGAGTATAGCAGAAAGTAAAAGGCAAAGAATTCCAACGAATACTAGGATAATCTCACCTCAGGTAGTATAATGCAGCCATTGATGTAACCAATGCTTTTTCGATGGCGTATTTTGTCTTGCAGTGCTGCTGCTGCATCTTTAATCTCATGCAAAACAAATTCTGCCCAGTTGTACTTGTGAATATTTTCTACATCAACCAAAGCCTTCATATACCTTATAGATATGTGATTGTTAACAGATTGAGGAGCCAAGAATTTGGTTACAACGAAGATTATAAAAGCAGTCTTGAATACAATCTGTTCGTGAACAGTCATTGTCCTGGTAAATTTTTTCTCCAAAATCCTCTGAATCGTTGCAATTGTTATTCCGTCAAATGAATCTTTCTCAAAGATTTCACACATATAAGCCTTAACATCTTTTACCTCGTTTTTAATTGCAGGTAAAATCTGCTTCCGTCCACAAGGGATTCCCAAAAGTAAGCTGACATCCTCACAGGTCAAACAAATTTCATGTTTAGATCCAGCAAACAGATTACCTGATGATGGGTCTAGCTTGCACAGAATCCATGCTCCAAATTGCTTGTTCAGTTTAGTCAGTCTCATGGAAAGCAACCCGTCAAACCCCATTTGCCTCACTAGCTCTTTCTGCTGGTCACCAATATCTGAGAACAGATCTGAGAGAATAGCAGGAGTGCACCTGGTGTAAATTTTTTCTTGTACTACCTTTTTACCCTTGATGCCACTTGTTTTTTTGGAATTTGAGACTGCAATACCAGCTAGCTGCTTCCGCTGATACATCTTTCTTGCTCGAGCAGCATGGAGAGCTCTAGTGAGAACAGAACTAGAGCCACTACCACCTGAAACATTCGCACCTGCTGCAGGACTGCAAAGGTGCTGCAAATGCAAACCATTAACAAAATGAATTAGTAACAGATGGGATCAAGAAAAGACTCAATAGTAGGAAAAAAATCCATCCATGGCCGCCACGAGCTTCGACGGCGCTGTCGTCGGGGCGCTCGGCACGCACACTGTGTCGCGCAAGATTGGGGCGCTCAGCGTGTTGTTCATCGTCGCCATGGCCTCCACTGTACTCACCGGAAAAAAACAGATGAATACGCCAACAAACCTTGAAACGGGAGTTCTCCATGCTAGAGCTTTCAGCACAGCCGCCGGCGAGGCTACCAATCTGAGTTTAGTTGTGTTAAGAACTAACAAAACGCAGAGAACGATATTAGATTGATAATGTTCTGCTCGACGGGAGAATCATCCTGCTTTCTCGCTCTGGATAAGAAAACTCAAGTGCGAATAAACCACCCGGAAAAATCTCTGGTTAGCTCGTCTCCGAACAAATTTCTATCTACAACAAACTGATTACTCTTATTTCAAATTTCGAATCTGGTGCAGAAGAGAAACAACCTTCTGTTGATCACCGAGAAAAAATACGGGTAAAAAAAACCGGTGAAAATATTGGATTCATTAAACCCGTTAATAGTCATTACCATTATCAGGGCAAACGATTGAATTGAGGGTGGATAGGGAGGGAGTAGCACTCCCGGTAGTAGCATATAATTTTCATATATATATATATATATATATATATATATATATATATATATATATATATATATATATATATATATATATATATATATATAGTAAATTTGTTTGGTGCTCCATGGTGCCCGGGCACCATTGTTGAAATTGAGTATATACCTAATTCAAATGAGTATGAAACTTTTTCAATTACTTAGATATTAACATTAGCTACTTTACTAACTAGTTCAAAGCAAGTTTGAACTGAATTTGAACTTGTTTTTGTTAGATTTTGATTCTAGGTATATAGCATCCATACATATAATTAGTTAGGTATGTAATCATGGATTGTGAAATAAAGTTAAATTTGAGTTATTTTGTTGATAGGTATAGGTATGAATCGAGTTATTATAACTAGGTATATACTCACAATTTGAAAATTTTGAAAAATTTGAGTGATTTTGTGTATTTGATACCATGGTGCCCGGGCACCATGGTGCCCCATATGAGTGTCCTATATATATATATATATATATATATATATATATATATATATATATATTATACCTACAAATTCATTTTTATCCTCTAATATACCGAGCCAAACGATGGGGCCTAACAGTTTTTAAAATTTTAGATGTTGGTTATGGCTGATAAGCAAATAATCAAACGACGAGAGGGTTAGAATTAATACCGTAGTTACTAAAATATGTACTACAAATTGATGAATGGAAGCACCTAACTCAAGTCACCAAGAATCTTTGATCAGTATTCCAGTCCCGGTTTAACACTCTGTACTCGTGCGAGCCCGGTCGTTGGGGCCTTGACCTTGACGCCTAATATGGTGGGCGTAGGTTGTATTCTTCTTCTTTTTTAAAACCACGTAGGTTGTAGACAGAATCTCATATCGGAGAGGCAGCACTTTGTAGCCAATTTTTGCGTCAGAGTCGCTCACTCGTTTTGTCGTCAATATCACGAATCAAAGGTTGAATTTGAATTGTTATCATGTTATATAGTGTAAAGACAGAAATTTACCCCGTTCTTTCATTATCCATCGAATAATTTCGACAAACTATTTACTCCAAGGTTTATAACATATAATTAGCTTAGAAAACTTTGTTCTACTGGATTACTTATATTTTTTTTAAATATATTTGTTAATTTTATTTTTCAAAATATTTAATTTAGGAAATACATATTTAATATTCGATGAAATTCCAAAAAAAATTCTAAACATAATTACAATATAATTTTAGTGAATATGTAACCACACCCTTTGTTTTTATGCTCCTAGATTTTGTCGTTTTTTACTTTTAGCATGACATTTGACCATTTACCTTAAAAAGAGTATCATTTATTTATTTTGTTGTGACTTATTTTTTCATTATAAAAACTTTAAAAATGATTTATATTTTTCTATAATCACAATAGATTTTTTTGAATTAGACAATGGTCAAATGTTATATGTACTTAGAAAGTCAATAATGTCATCTATCTAAATAAAATAGATGCAGTATATAAAACTTACGATAACTCTGTGGGAGATGTATGCGCCCACAGTAGAGAGGCTGCATGATCGAGTATCGCCTACATGTGTCTGTGTTTTATGTTTAGGTCTATCTATATACCAAGTACCAATTGATTAGGAATACTGCCTAGAATTATGTGATTTTTGGATTGTTGGATTGCTTTTTAAGATTCGTGCACACATCCATAATCTTAACCCCTCCGTCCTTACTCTCAGCGCTGCCATCCTATATACTTGAATCCGCCACCATGCTCGAGCACTCAATACTCCACCGTCACCTTCCCAGCTTGCCGCCACTCAGCCTCACCAGCTAGCTGAAAGGTGCCGGCCAACAATGTCGGCGAGGTCTCCCTGACCGGACTTTCCCACCCCCAGTCATCTTCTCCTCCTCAAGCCGACGATAGTGAGGGGCCCTCACCTTGTCATCTTCCCCGTCTTCGATATTGTCCGCCTACCATTATTGGATTCACCACCATCGATCACTGCCTCCTAACTAGTCACTTTGTTTTATGCTGCAGCCACTGCATGAGCGCCCACCCTAGCTAGTCCACCGCTCACTGCCAATCCTAAGCCGCCCATGACCATCCTTCTAATTGTCAGGGAAACCCCCTTCTTCCTCCTCCCCTCACCCCCTCCTAGCCTGACCTTAACCCAGAATAGGACCACTGCCGCCTTATTGTGGATGCCAATCTTGACACGTATTCAATGGTCAAACATTCAATAAAAATCCTCCTAAATTTTTGTTGCATGAAGGTTAGCAATTCCATTTTTTATTTTTCCCGAGTGAAAACAGATTATAGTAGTGTTGGTTGATTTTATTGGATGAGCCCACGAGTCTAATTTAAAGAGATGAGAGAGAAATTAGTTTTTGTGATCGGTTAAAACTGATTTTGAGTATTAATAGGAGATAAGCTCCCGAGCCGTACCAATGATGCTCTAATCTCTCGGCCAAAACCCTAAACCCTAATAGATACCGATCTGTAATTGCACTGGAAGAGGTTAATAACGCTATCTCAATTACCGGCGCTCGATCTAGCGAGAAGAAGAGAAGCAAAGCCGAAGAAGGAGAAAAAGAAAAGAAGAAAAACAAGGAATCAATTTCAATGGCTTCTAGTGTAGGCCAGTAGATTAATTAATTTGTAATTCGAGTAAAGATGATTGTTTATATAGGCTAAAGTAATAAAGTAATAAGCTCCTGTAATTCATAGAACTCCAACGAGTAGCACAGTATATTTTCTCAAAAAATTACAAAATACAGTAGGAAGGGTATATTGAAGCAGCAAAGAAGAACTACAGGCCGCCCACATTCTCCGCCTATGCCCAAAACTTAAACTTAGGTCTGGTTTAGTTCCCAATTTTTTCTTCAAACTTTTAACTTTTTCATCACATTAAACTTTCCTACACACACAAACTTCCAACTTTTCCGTCACATTGTTTCAATTTCAATCAAACTTCTAATTTTAGCGTGAACACACACCTTTAAGCAAACAAACAAATTTAAAACACAAAAATAATTTAAAAAAACGAGGCAGAGGGCGCGCGGCACAAATGAAGAAACGATCGAACCCGCGCGCAGCAACGACGATGACGCACGTGCTATATATTCAACCGTGCAACCACCGGCCGTCCCACTCCGGCGCCGCCGCGTACCCGCATCCCCCGCCGTACATCGTCGCCGCCGTCGGCGGCGGCGGGTAGCAACTCACCGGAATATCAAGGTCTACCTTCGGGTACATCCCGCTTCTGTTGATGACCGGCTCCCTCACTGTCGGTGGCGGGTAGTACACGCCGCACGCCGGCGACGGCGGCGGCGGGAATACCGCGACGGGCTCCACCGGAGGAGTCGACGACGGCGGTGGCGGAGGAGGGTAGCACGTCGAGCCCTTGACAATGGCCGTAGTATGAGGCTTCGCCGGCGGGTAGAGTAGCATGGGGATGAGTTGCTCAGTCGGCGGCCAGTCTATTGCCGGGTACATCGTCGACGACGGCGGCGGCGGAGGGAGAGTGATCGCTCTGGATGCGGCTGAGCGAGGTGGAGTGATGGAGTATTCGTCGCACTCGCTGCCGCTGGTGGTGGTGGTGGTGGTGCTCCTCCGGTCGTCGTCGGCGTCGCTGCTGGGTGATGACGACGACGTGTCGGCGGCGGCGGCGGCGTGGACGGCGTAGGAGAAGGAGATGACGCCGTTGGGGTGCTTCCCGTCGGGCCCGGCGAGCTGGTACGACACGCGCCGCGTCGCGCCGTCCGCCACGAGCTCGGACACCGGCACGGCGGCGGTCGCGGACAGCACGTCCCCGAGCACGGCCACCTCCGACTTGAGCTCGAACCGCAAGAGAACCTCGTCCTTGTTGTCGCTCGACGTCGCCGGCGACGACGAGGAGGAGGAGGGGAGGTAGAGCCGCAGCGGCGCGTCCCACTCCGGGTTCCCGCCGCCGGCGCGGTCCGTGGCGGTCTTGACGCGGTGCGGGCGGCGGCGCCCGCACGACGAAGGCGACGGCGACGGGTGGTGCAGGTAGATGGAGGCGTAGAGGCAGGGCGTGTGGAAGGGGACGGACGACCTGACGCCCCTGCACGAGACCCACGTGATGTCGATGGCCGCCGGCTCCGGCCGCCGCCGCGGCCACCACCGATGATCCATCGATCAATCGCTTCCTCAGCTCCTCCAGTACAACGCGCGCGCACCCAACACGTACGTACGGAGCAGAAGAGGGGAGAACGAGAGGAGAAGATCCAGAACGAGTGAGGTTAAGAAGGGAGAACTCGACCGACCGAGCTGACTGCGAACGATGACGCGGTGGCCGCGCGAGGGAGGGAAGACGACCGGAAGGTGGACGTGTCTACGTGAAGCGATGTGGAGGTGGTGGTTGCTCGCGCGCTCGGCTCTTGACACGGTCAGCATTGAAACCAAAGCTAACCCGACCCAACCCAATCAGCGGGGAGCCACTGCAATTGGGGTTTGGTGCGCGTACGTGTCACGGGGGGATGTAAACCAAAAATTAAAATTTGAGCAAAATTCTGTGAATTTCAAGAGGCTGAGGAACTAGCGATGATCAGTGACAGGTAGCATTTGTGAACCCGGTGACTTTCCTCTCCCGCAGTGTGTGACTGTCAGAAAGTTATACGTGTGTTCCCTACCTCCAGGACCACGGATTCATGAGCCTGCAGGAAAAAAATGGCCATCGATCGATAGAGACAGTGCCGTTCCGCGCAGTATCGTGGAAAAAACTGCACAATGACACGGTCGTGCGATTAATCGTTTACTAGTACTCGAAGAAAAAAAAGATTTTTTTAATACCGTATAGACTATGGACTATACGTGGTGATATACCCATCGCCAACGATTAATTTGGCCAACTAATCGACACACATCGCCGTCTTTCCTCAGTGACTTTACAATTGGAGTAATTAGCTACTGTTCGTTTCTTCGGCGTCAGGAGAGCGGTAGCTGTACCAGTCATTAATAATAGCATATAGGTTTGCATTGACAGGTCAGACAAGTTATATAACTATACGCTCGCTTCATGCCAGCAAATTTCTGCCTTGAAAGGCTACGTCTTTCGCTGTCATTACTGAAGCTTTTCCACGAGATGACATGAAGATATCTCCACAAAAAGAGGCTGCATATAATTTGGGAAGGATGCAGGATTAAAAAAAAAAACAGGGTGAAAGTTGCTTGGGACACCAATGGGAAGAGTGAATTGAATCATTGAAGTTTGTTCTAACATGTGTGGCGTGTTTATACAAGTATTGTAGGCACCTGTTTCGAAGAAATACAACAACCTGGGTATGGACAGTGTTTCAAGGGAAGTTTTATCGAACTATACACTCATGTTACAGCTAAGCTATAGGGGTGGAATAAACAGTTGCCTTCCGGAAGCAACAAAAATTTACTGGCATCCGCTTGGCAACATCCAAGTAAGACATTTGGCTTGTATACCTGTAATTCAAATCATCGTCAACTATAGATTGTCCCAATCGGTCGACCGCAAAGGAATGTACTTTGATCGGTCGGTTGCGATTCCTCTGAACCCTGTTGTTCGTGAGGAGACCATCGGCATCGCAAGCACCGATGAAGCGCTGATGGTCTCCTCCCCAAGGCCAAGTGACATGGAGCAAGCCGACTGCAAGGAAGATCACATGAGATGAGAGTCAAATACAGGTACAAAATTTTGAATCAGTTCTATCAAGAAAAACAAATCACCTTTGCCTTGGACAGTATGCGTTTTGCTTTTACTTTTACTGAACTTGTGAAGGAGTTAGTACCATCAACTTCTGTCTCCTCCGTCTGCATCTTTCCAGGCCTGAAATGATACATGTGTTTTAGGCGACAGGCAAAACATTTCTGCACTATACAGGTTGAAACTTGATGCATCTTAATGCAAAGAATAGATTTCAACAAGACCTGTTTGCATCAATTGCAGGTTCCTGGGTGGCACTAGAACCATCTTTGGTGTCAACTGCCAAGAATTCTCAAGTTAAAGTCATGTATATTTCTGTAAAAGCACACGGCAGTGAACTTCACAAACCTTTACTGTCGTCGGGTGCCAGTAAGGAGATGCCTATAAAGACAGATGTCATGCCCAATACAAACATCACTATCCTCAGGGTATCAAATACCTAATGAAGGCAATCCAAAACCCTTAGTTTATCATGAGCAACACAAGATTCTCATGCTTACGATAATATTTACAAACAGAAACTCACTTGATATTCTTGAAAGTACACAAATCCTGTGCAAATAGAAAAAAAGGTCCAAGCAATCTGAAACATTGGAACAATCAGTATTGCATCAAAAAGAGACAGGCCTTCATTCAATCTCGCCATCTGTGACACAGAGAAGGTTAAATTAGAAAAAAAATTATTATCGCAATGGCATGAACAGAAGTCCAAAGAACAACGCTTTAGGTTAGTGCCTGCAATTAGCTTAATTACCCAAAAGCCAGCTGTAAAGAGGAACAACAGAAGCATTGAGTATGTGAACCAGCTATGGAACTGGTATCTGCTGCTCATTGTTAGCCTCAGCATGTTTGACCTAAATAGCCACAGAAAAAAGACGAAAGAAAAAAAAATCAATCAGATTAAAAAATATATTCAAACTGCAGCAAATGAACATAAATCTCAATCAATACAAAGTAACTTACAATGATTTTGCAAATAAGACAGAACAAGATCCAATAGCACCAGATACAATAGCATAAGAAAATGGCAACAATGTCCGCCAATGTGAGCCAGTATGTTTCGCACTATCCGAAATGATAGTTTCTCCACTCCTGCAACGGGATTATTATTTGGTCTGAAAGAATATGATTCTGTGTTTCGGCATAGACTAGGTTATATGACAAGATCTCACCTGTAGAGATACTGATTGAATGCAACCACAAAGACCAGTGACATGCAATAGAGAACAAACACTAAATTGCTGTATTTCGCAACTAGCTGCTCCGGGGTGTAAACTGTTGAAATGATTATGGCATCAGAATATTCACTCAGGGAACTGAGATAAGATAACGTAAAATTGCAGTACATTATAAAATACTCCCTCCCTCCATTTTTCTAAAAGCATGATATGACTCAGCATGGTATTTTTGAATTGAACTTTGACTGTAAAATTTATCTTCGCAATATATTGCTATTTAATTAGAAAATCACGACCATTTGAAAGTACATTGGAGTAGACATGTAGAAATATGATGGTACCACTTTCTATTATTATGTCTATTTTTGTTTGCTAAAGGGGTATTTCCAAGGGTTTGATAAATATATAATCAGCCTAATTGTTGGTCAAAGGTTTGAATCTTCAAATACGTGCAACTGAATTGCCAATTAAATAACAATGGAAGAACCAACTGAAATTTGAAATCAAACTTATTTTAGGGCTATATACAGACAGAATGACTAATGATGTATGGATTAACTCATACCTGGAGATTGATGATTACCAAAGGAAACTAGGAAGATATTGCCAAATACAATAAATGTTGTTGCTACCATGACTCTGAAAAGCAGAGTAAAAACTTCATAAATCTATAATTCCAAGTATTGGAAGTTTGGAACTCATTTCCTTTATAAAAAAATTCCAAAAAGTAGAACAATGCATACTTCACTGAAATGGTCTTGTTCAACACAAAGTAAGCAAATGCAATATTGGACACAAATTGAATCGATCCAAGAGCTGCAAGAAGTGACTGCAATAAAATTACACAAACAATCATTTTTCCAAGTTACGTTAATTGCAATACTGGAGTGGATATGAAAAAAAATATCATTGGGTGGAATCACTAGTACTAATAATTAAGATGTTACATGTCATCAGCAAGCACCATCAGAAGCAGCAAAGTTAGGGTGTATGGTAATGTTAACATCAACATGAAAAAAAAAAACAAGAAGCTCAGAGTCCAGGACTATACCAAAATTTTCAATATAAAGTTTCAAACATACAATTTCTAAGATAGCTTTATTCACGAGTCGTCTGTGCACCACAGAGTCTATTACATCTATACCATTATTGCAATTATTAACTTCGCCTCAAAAGGTTACAATAGACCAACCTGTGCGGCATATGCGAAGGACATGAAGTTGAGGCAGTTTCCCGCAGCAAAGAACAGTATGCCTGAACAGAATTTTAGCATTAAAAGCTTGTGGTTTCCATTTATTTCATGAATGATGTTAGAATGAAAAAAGTAAGCCTTACAGGGAAAACATTACCTATTCTCCAAGTTTGAAAATGCATAACTGACTTCGGAACAAATTTGTCATTGCCTTGATTGTTGTTGGTTGTCGAAAGCTTCTCTCTCTAATAATAAGATACACAAAATCATCACATATTTTCCAGAATTGTATTTGTTCCCAACAACGTTACACAAATGTTATATACCCAGATAAGACGAAAAAATTAACATAATCTTATACAAAAATCAGCTGCAGCATTACCAAATATTGTCATGAAAACCAGGTTATATTTACTGTGCTTTCCACTAATATCAAAGGCACAAGTTATTGCAGACAACCTACTCAAGTAAATTTGGGGCTAGGGCGATCCTAATTTATTAGCGGAAAATTCTCTCCAGGCAAACTAGAAATAAAGATGAAAAGGTTGTAGGTCATATGGTAAGTTGGTAACCCAGATTAATTCCACTAGGGATAAAGTAAAAAGTAACTAATAGTCCAATTCAGAGATGTCATATGCACCTGATCATGGCCCAATTTCAGAAGGTTGGTACCAAAGTTTATGGCAACACTCCCCACAATGTTGATCAGTGCTCCTATAACCCAGTCGCCCATGAGTCAGAAAAATATAGGTGATCGCCTATAAATATATGTTGTATTCCTTCAACAAGCCCCTTGTATGACAACTCATTGCATTTGTTTTGGAATAAACACTTTGAAGACTTGACTGAATGTTCACCCCAATAGTCTGGCACAAATGTTCAATAAACCGTGTGGAGCTTATATCTTGGTTGATACGGAGCCTGCAAAAATGTCACACCAATATATCAGCCGCTTATACTCAGGATTACTACCATTCAACAAGAGAGTTATTTGATGAGGTATTCAAAGATGACCTAGCACACCAGCATAAGCAGAGCACGGAATATCATGAGGCTACCACCATGTCTGTTACTTCAGAACAGAATCTTCCACCGAACATTCCCAAGGACGACAACTAACTTTGTGATTAACAAAATGTCATGCTACACTACGCCGTCCATTTCTCACTACCTAATCTCCATTAGGCTACTGTAGTACCTTTGCTGGCCATTTGCAACAACTAAAATCCTACTACTTCTTGCGGGAGGTGAAAAGAGTCACTCCCCGAATTCAGGAAGCAAAATGCAGATGGTGCCTCCAATCAAATAGCAACCATTTTGATCGATTAATCATCAAATCATTGCCTAAGTTGCTCCAAGCGCTAGGAAAGCATGAATGCAAACACATTCGAGCAAACCACAAACAGAAAAGGGAAAAACAAAAGTCCGTTAACGACTACCCAAAAAAAAAATTCGGCGCGGATCTCATCTCGAAACTAGCAAATGGCGCGGATTTTTTTCCCTCTTTTTGCGGTGCCATTCCCGACTCAGATCTAGCGAGCTCGCGCCATTGGAAGCAATCCCCCCACGAAAAAAATCGACACGATTTGGGGGGACCGTAAATGCGCGCAGCACATCAGCATTCACAAAAATAAAATTGAAAAAAAAAACATGAGAAAAAGGCGCTCGGATCGATCACCTGCGACGGGGCCGGAGATTCTAGCTCAAGCACAAGCCAGCCTGCTCGGGCTGGATTCTCCGCCGCGAGCGAGCGAGCGAGCTGGATGAGGAGGAGGAGGAGATCGGAAATTTGCGGAAGCGTGGAGGAGGAGGAGGAGGAGGAGGAAGGGGAAGAGGAAAGACGAGGGAGAGAGAGAGAGGAGGGGGGGGGAGGACAGGTGGAGACGGCAGGGGACCCATGTGGGCCGTCGGATCTCGATCGGACGGCGGGGGAAGGGGGAGTCTGGTCAGGCGCGGCGGAATCAGACAGGGACGGACAGGCAGACGACAGCCTACCGTGCAGGTTGGTCCTCCTTTTTATTTCTCCTTTTCTTTTACTTTTTTTAAACATGTGTTTGTTCTTTTGGTGGAGCAAAGATGACTGACCTTTTAAACCAAACTGCACAAAACAATGCGAGATTTTATATTATAGAAAAAATATTAGACCATAATTCTAAAAGACTATATAATATAAAAAACAAAATAGATAAACCACACAACCACACTCCTAAAATATCCCATTACCGCTGGTTGAAACAAATGTTTCAAGATTGTTTGGGGTTACACTTATCTTGTTGTCCTATTTTTTCTTTCATTTTTTTTAATTTGGTTTTGCTTCATGCGGAATTTTTGCTGCTAGCTTTGAGGGTCAATTAAGCTAAGCTACCAACCTTGGAGAATGGAGGGTGAACCTTTCCTTTCCGTGTAGACCACAAAGGTTGTGTCCCTTTCTTTTTTTCCTCTACGTGTAATTGACTTCATTTAGAACATGGAACATGAGCTAGAGATTTATAAAACTACGACCTACTAGAAAAAGTTTCTCTGGAAATCTTACTATGAAATAGAAAATCTCAATGTAAAGATACTTACGGTTCTTAGAGAGGCTGTACCATATTATGGCCTTCAATTTTGTCTAGTCTAACATTTAGAGCGCTCGGTAATTAGTGGTACAGCAACTTACCGAGAATGGATATGGAATGCCTTTTGATGATGGGGTAAGATTGTTCTTTCACATGTATATTGTTGGGATCAAATCGGTCTCGTCATTTGTCGACTACAAATTTGTGCAAGCACCTAGATCTACATACCACAGGGGCAACATGCTCTAGCGGTGGCAGGTGATATCCCCTAGGCCCACAAGTGACACACTCGCCAGCAATGTCGCTTGAATTCATGAGGTGGGAATGTGGCGTCACGATGAGGAGCAAGGCCAATCCCTGCCTTCTCATGGAAGTGATGCGGACATAAGGTAGCACAAATTCTTTTTATCAATAATACCCCTAGCCAATAACAAGCACCTAGATTTGATTGGTATCTCAAGTAACATAAAAGAAAATTTTATGTTGAGGGTACTAATTAAGCTCCATAAACCGATAAATGAATTTTATAGTAAAGATTAAACGGTATCATTAATACACAGGTTTAGGTAGGTTCTGTCGACGTTTAATATCACGATTCCGGTATTTGTATAGTATGGAGATCGTTGGTATTAGGATATATGCGAGATTGTAGTAAAAGAGACAAGGACGAGGATTTTTATACAGGTTCGGGCCCCTGAATTGTCAGGTAATAACCCTACATCCTATTGGCCGAAGCCGGTATTGCTCTTATTCACCATAATCACACCAGTACAATATTTGGGATAGCCTATCTAACTGTTGTCGACATGGTGGTCTGAATGTCTGACTCGTATTGACAACATGGTAGTCTTCCTCCTCGAATCCATGTCCGGCGACATCAGAGACAGCGCTAGAACCCTACGGCCGGCCTCCGTAGGTACCGGATAAGGTCGGTCCAGACATATCTCTGACGTTGATATCCGGCGGCTTTGTCTTGGCGTATGTTGGCTTGTATGTTGTGGCTTTTGTTGTTCCGTGTCTTCTATGGTAGGTGTGTCCCCTCTCCTCCTAGGGGGCCTTGTATTTATACCCATAGGTGTCCCCTTGTCCAAGTAGAACTAGAAAAACCAATATGGATACAATCCGAGTAGTCCTCGTCGTTTCTACATAGAACTCTGGTTGTCTTTCCTTATCTGGAACTTCATCCATATCCGAGGTCAGTGTCCGTATAAGACATGATATGTGGTGGGTCCTGCCGAGATTTAATCGACTACTATTAGGTATGTGGTATCTATAACCCTGACAGATTCAAGGGTTGATTCTGCTCTTGCTCTTGAGAGTAATGGTATAAGTATGTCTGACTATAAGACCGACTGGTCAAACAGAGACAAAAATCGACCATAGTGATATGAGAGTTGAGCCTGCATTGAAGAACTTTTCATCCTTCGCTTGATTAAGATAGAAGCCATGCATGTAGGTGGAGGTCGCCCTAACATACTCGATCTGCGCTCGGGGCTGCGCCCCTACCATCGGTGGTGGCGGGTTCACGCGTTACTCGACATCTTTAAGTTTTGATTAGATTGTCCGTTTAGCTTATAAAACTACTCTCACTATAACATCTCGTACTATGTTTGTTTATTTTGAAACAGACGAAGTAAACCGGAGTATCGTTAGAGCAGCAGTTTGCCGTACGATAGTGACGGAATGCGTTTTGAATTGTTTGGTTGGTTTAGGGCCCGTTTAGTTCCCTAAATTTTTTTCTCAAAAACATCACATCGAATCTTTGGACACATGCATGAAGCATTAAATATAGATAAAAAGAAAAACTAATTGCACAGTTATGGAGGAAATCACGATACGAATCTTTTAAGCCTAATTAGTCCATGATTAGCCGTAAGTGCTACAGTAACCCACATGTGCTAATGACGGCTTAATTAGTCTCAAAAGATTCGTCTCGCGGTTTCCAAGCGAGTTCTGAAATTAGTTTTTTCATTCGTGTCCGAAAACCCCTTCCGACATCCGGTTAAACGTTCGATGTGGTACCTAAAATTTTTCTTTTCTCCAACTAAACACACCCTTAATTTGGAGTTTGGTGTGGCGGGGCATGTGATGTGTGAGGCTGACTGGCCGAGGAGCGAGGAAGCTTCAGCTCCCAGCATCCGTGATCGCTGATTGACCACCGCACGTACTCCCACCAAGATTAGAGGACACAGGTCGATTAATTACGGGTATCTAGTCAGTAGTCAACCATCAACATGGCGTTTGCCCTAGTGAACAATTAAAATGCATCGAAATCACCAGTAGCTACGACTGCTAGAGGAGAGAGTACAGGGCTGGAGGTTTGCTACATATATAAAATGTTGGTAATGCCAAAACAGTTTTAGGTATTGTCAATTTTTTTAAACTTATGTATGTTATTGTTGGTATATTTTGGTAGCAAATCAAACACTAACTAAAGTATTATTTAAAGTGCCAATAATTTGATTGGCCAAATTTTGACTTCAAAGCAAAATAACTCTTATACTCCTATATTAGTAGTACTTTCTAGAAGTGCAGCATGTTGGAGTGGTATTTTCCACATGGCTCGTCTGAACTTTCTTTCTTTGCTTTCTTCTTCTTCATTCTTCTGAAAATGTGGATGATCTGACCCGTTTTTGACTAAAAGCATTTGACGATGGACATGTAATACTTCCGGTTAAAAGTGCTCGAAGTTCATAACTAAAACACGTAATCCCAACTCGTAAAATCCCAACCACCGATATTTTCTGAAACACTTGCTTTAATAATAGAAGAAGTATTTAGTCAAAAAAAATAATAGAAGTAGTGATATACATATATATTTGCCTAAAAAACTATAATATCATAAACTTGTTAGATTTTATAAACTTATTTAAGTATAAAATAAGTTGTGTGTAATTTTATAAGTCTCATTCTAGATGTCAAATATTTATAACTATAGGGAATTAATTTTTTTTACTAAAGCATGATTAATGCCTTAACTAATTGGAACATGACTATTCTCTCATATATTAAGCACAGAAAACATGGTGATGATTTCCTCAGCTGTGCATTACTCTTGATTTGGTAAATAACAGCACCCTTATTTAATCTTTTTGACAGTGGCGTAAACTAAGTGATTCCCGCTCTTTGCGAAAATTAGTAATTTTCAATATATTTTTTCAACAATCGAGTTAGGAGTAAAAAGGAACACAAATAATGAAACATCAGGGTTTATCGGTACTAATCATAAAACAAACCAATGATACACATATTTTGATACGGAATATATTAATAAATATATATTAAGTATTATAAATATGATAGATAGATAAGTTAAAATATTGTAGAAATTATGTGAGGGGTGTTGATTACATATGATTGTATGTTGATTTGTAGAATTCAAAAGATTATAAGATGATGTTGCATGTGTTTGATATTTGATTTATAATTATTGCTATTGGATAATAAGAGCAGGTACAATAATGGGCAGTGGATGATACACATAGGATTTTTTTGATGAGCTGTAGGAGAGAGGGGAAGACAGAAAAAAAGCAGGTGACTAATTAGTCGTTCGACTGTATGCTCCACCCGAGGCGCGGGCCTACCAGGAGCGATGGCCGATGGGTGCACCCGCCCAAGACGTTGCCCGCGTCCGCGGCGCCGCACGCTCTACAGCCGTGGCTGCCATCACGCTCCACTAGATCGTCGTTGCTGTCCTCGTTCGCCATGGCTGTCGTCGCCATCGACTACGTCCGCCACCGCCGCTGCCCTCATCCGTCGTGACCGCCGTCACCGTTGATTGCGCCCACCGTGCTTGTCATCGATTGTGTCCGCCGCTAGCGCCCTCGTCTACCATGGCTATAGTCGCCATGACCATCGTCGCCGTCATCCGGAGGAGAAGAGGTGAGAGGAAGAGATGGGGAAAGACAATGGGTCACATAAATATATTAAAATATCTATGTTACAGTAAATTTATTGCATAATGGCTATACTTGCTGCAGATGACATGGCTATCTATTGCAATCAGCAGTGTGCTTTCTTATTGACCTTGCTCTAATTAATGTGTTATGGTTGCATGTTGAGTTTTATACCTAGTGGGTTGTATCTTTATAAAATATAAAATGTATAGATGTATAATATGTCGCTAGTCACCGAGCCAACAACCTTTGAATTCAATTTGTTACACATAATGCCACCGGGTAGAATGATTGATACCTGCGAGGTTAGACACATGTAGATATCTAGTGTTGGAGAGTTCGGCACGGAGTACACGCATCTATTACTGGGATCTAACAAACACTTTCATCAGTAGTGGTCTAGTGGATCTGCAGCTGCTCTTGCTTAATTAACCAAAAGAAAGTGCAATGTGTAATTAGTTAGGTCAGGCTTCACATATATACCAGCCGTATGCCCAGCCCTCTATCTCTTAAAAAAACCCTTAAAACATCAATCAAATACGGTATATATAGTAAACTGTTTTTCCTATTTTAAAAAGAACTTTTTTTCATAAATGTGTTTTTTCCCTACTAATAACGGATAATCCCACCCATTTATTGCACATACAATACTAGAGACATGCCAGTATTTTACAAGTTACAATAGAATCTAGAAGAAAATGAGCAATGGTTTTAGTATACGGACATCTCCCCACGAACCACTTCAAATAAAATTCACCTAATTTCATGAGGTCCATCATTTAGCGGCTTGTATTTTTAAACAAACGAGGAGGCCAACACCAACATAGGCGAGCAAATGGCAGGCTCCACCACCGTGGTGGCCGTCATGGGGCCCCACCACGTTGTCATCGTCAATTGTGGCAATTCTCGCGTTGTCCTCTCCCGCGACGGCCTACTTTGCTGCTAGTGTGAACGGTGAGGTTGACGGTGCCGAGGAGGCTAGCTCAGGCGAGCAGACACCGTCCTCTCCTGCGGTGGTGTGGCCATGCCACTCCGCTTCGACCACAAGATGGAGAGAGATGAGGAAGATAGAGACCAGGGAAACAGAGGGGTGGGTCCTACTGCAATTAATTTTATTTTAACCGAAGACTCACTGACATGTGGATCCTACGTTTTATTTTACTTATTTGTCAACGCCATATTAGAAGAAACCGCTATTCAAACCGTTTTGGGATTTTATTTGCACTGGTTTTGAAGGTTGAGGGACGTGGCATACCTAATATATGTCAAGATTTCATAGTACTATCCAGCTAAAATCCCTTATATTTTAGGACGGAGGGAGTATTACGGTTCAGGGTCGATTCTCAGACTCGGCGACAAATTAAGGGATGCCATGTGAACTTATTCCAAGGCGGACGTAAGCCCAGATTCGTAAAGGTCAACCGGCCCACAATGCCGCGACCGTTTTCCATCCCTCCTCCCCTGAAGAAGTCGAAACCCTCCCACCGCCGGTGGGCGGTGGCGGCAAGCCGGCAACGGCGGAATCCACCCTCCTCCGGCGGCGCTGGCTGAAGACGACAGCCATGCCTACCTACCTGCCTTCCTGCCTTTCCCCTCCCTTTCTCCCCTAGCTAGGGGAATGTGCGAGAGCAGTCTAGACTCTAGAGGCGGGGGGGGGGGGGGGGGGCTTTTTATCCTCGTCCAGGTTCTCACGGCGAAATTCCGCTCCTCCTTTTTGTGCCTGCGACGAGCACTCCCGTATCGCGAATGGATTGGCTGGTTTTCTGGGTCTTATACGCTGTTTAATTTTTTTTTTCAAACTGCCGCCATACGAAAATTTCTGATTCTTTTTGCTGGAATGAAAATTTCTGATTCTGAGCTTCGCTTTCTGTGCTTTTGTTTCCTGTCAATCACAGGTTCCTTCAGTGAAAAATCTGGCCGTGTAGGTGTCGAAGGCCAGAGATTATCGAAGTTTTTGTGTTTTGGTCTTGTGAATTTTGCGAAGGTAAACCTCATATATCTCTGATGGGATTGATGTATGTCTGGGGAATGCTTCTTATATTTGGCATGATTCTCATTATCTAATTTTTTTTTGGCATGATTCTGATTTCTGAGACCTTGAATTGACGATAACTTTCCCAGATTAATGTTGGGATTTGCAGTAGTATTACAAGACATGTTAAACATATTAAGTACTAGCATGATACTGGTAGGAATTGAAGGCTCATGGCCCTAACATGAGCATGATATATATTCACCCATTTCACCCGTATCAGTTTCAGCTTTGGAATCAGGATACTGTGGTAGTTTTGATGGTGTTCTTACATAACTTGCCTGCGCATGGAGCATGTCTCGATCCTTACTATTGTCGATTTAATTTTTCCTGTTGCAACATGAACTCAAAGCCTAGGATCTAGAACAAAATTATCATCTATTTCTGTTTTGTTATGAATATAACTGTGCCATTGTTCTTCCTATGCTCGACTCCAGAATGAAAAAGATAAGTTGCATTGACTAAAATCTCACTGAATACGGTGCCCGAAAAAACTGTTCACATGACCTCCTGATTAAAGACGAAAAATATACACCTAAAGCCAACAGTTTGCAGAAATATTTATTAATGTTTCTCTTGAATGAAAATACAATAACTCCTTAAAGTCGTCCTGGATGGATCACTGATGAAGATAATACTACCGAGGTACCTTCTCAATTTTCAAATAGAAATGAACTTTTAAACCTATTTCCCCCCAATGAACAAGAGGTTTTACTGCCTGATATTATGTCAACACCTGCTTAATGGCTAATTCTGCTCCTGTTAAGTTGAAGGTGAACTACCAGTGTAAGTGAACTGTCTGCTTAAGAATCCCAAATGGGTTTTTCCAATGCAGTGGGGTCAAGAGATGACTGATGGTAAGAGTAGATATGTTCCTGAGGTTTCTCCTGCTCATCAGAATAGCTTAATGCTGTCACATCCGCGTTGTAGGTCTCGGAACTCATATCCAAAGTCCCACTCCCTCCTAAACCCAGAAAGTCTTGGGTTAGTCCTGCATCTGCATCTACTACACCTGAAATGTTGTCCTGTCTGTTGTGCTGTGTCTGGTTTTCAGGGAAAATGCTAGGGTTATCCTTTTCTTCTCTCATGGAAAATGGATGGTTCATTAGTCCAATTAAAGGCACAGTACCTGGCCTCATGATGCCACTGGACCACGGTGCGTTGATCAGAATATTACCACGGCCAATCATGTAAGAGTTCTCATCTTCAGTTGTCTTCATGCAATCACTATTAACTGTTGAATTCCCAAGGGAATCTCCCTGGCTTCTAGAAGATATGTTCATATGATCTCTAGAACTAGTCAAGTTATTTGGGAAACTTTTAAGAAGTAATGGCGAAATAGGATCCTGGCTGGTCTTTGCTCCCATCTCTGCAGCTTTCTGTAGCAAGGCTGTTGCAGACATGTATGGGGAGTTCATGGACATATAAGGATAACTTGTCACACTTCCATCAAGTGGGAATCCTGATTCCTTGGGTGATATCTGGTTTGAGAACAATGTAGTGTTCCTCGTAACGAGAGCATAAGGGGATAGTGATCTCAGATGGCTGTCTGAGTTATGGTCGTTACTAGCTAAGTTTGCGATCATATCAGTTGGTGAAGAGCTGAAGCTAGGCACTCCATGTGAAAACATATCTTGCTGTTGACCGTGCAGACTTCCAACCATTGTTGCCAGGCTGTGGTTAACCCTAGAAGTGTCTTCAGCTAATGCATCACAGAAGGCTCGGTGTGTGATGAAACTATCCTTTCTGCATAAAATAGGGTTGAATATTAAAACTGATGATAAAAAATAATTATTTTACCGTGTGATCAAAACCAGAGTAACATGACAGGAGTCTGAAGGTAAGCATAGCGTATTCTTAGGTTCCACTTGTTGCGGGCATTTCAATCTTTAAGAATGTTGCAGTTGTTCTAATGAATTTTCAGTTCATGCATCTCGCATGGAAGCAACTTATTGATTTCTTTTGGAATAATTTCTTTGAGGGAGCATAAACCTAGTGTAGCCAATATTTAAATCACTTCTACTTTAATGATTTAAACATATTTGTATTTGTTTCATATGAAAGTTGAAGGAATAACATGAAGAGAGAATGTTTTGATGTTTAATTTTCATCATGAAAAATGAAAAGGGAGTCTGATAGCAGATAGTCAAAGCAGTAAAGGACACTGGACTTGAGCTAAGACTAGGGTCTACTGGAGGTTGAATCAGTACAAAAAAGGAGCCCCATATAACACATCCACGTGAAGATAGTATTTTTTAAAATAAATCCATAGATTTTTTTTAAGTGTTCAACTTCAAACTACTAGGGGAAACAAACATAGTTCCATGACTTAATGGGCTCAATCAAACCCTGCCCTGTGCAAGTATGTAATACTCAAGGTCTCTATGCTTTTCTCTTCTATCTTTAGTCCATGCTAGTGTCATGGACGGTGTACCTAACTTGTATGTCAGATTATATAGGTTATGCAACAAACAATTATTTATTATGGACCTAGTTCATAATCATGAGCTATTTTCATTGAGAGCCACTCGTGCAGAAGTATGAGAGTAAGACACACCTATGTCTATGGAGTTCTTAGCATGATCCGCATGTAGTCAAACATAGCTGGTATAACTATTGTGGATAATGTAGTTGGCTATAAGAAAGATACCTTGAGAAGATTGTCCCACAGTCACATCGGTACTCCTTGGTGCCACATATCTTTGTGTGAGCCTTCCAATCTGATTGAACAGCATACTTCTTTGAACACCTGTCGCACTTCCACTTCTTCTCCCCATGCTTCCTGGAGTAGTGTTTCTTAATGCCTGTGAGATCGCCCAAAGCTCGGGTTGCATCATGATGAGGGCAGGTAATCTCAGGGCAGACATACACCTTCTTCTTAGCTTCTGTGCTGCTTCTCTGCTTCAGCTTCCATGGTAGGTTGTGGCCTCTCCTATGAAGTTGGAGGTTCTGGTCTCTCTGGAAGCCCTTGTGGCAGACCTCGCATATATACCTGTTTGTTGCCAGGAGTGTCTTAGGTGACAAAGCTACGACCTCAACATCTGGATCTGCATATGAATGATTATGAATTAAATGTTAGGCTGTCAAACAGTATATGTTCCAAGATAACATTATCATCACCTAATTTTCAGATCAACTCGTTGAGATCTAGTCTACTTTTCTGCCATGGCTGTTTCACGAATTACAATGTCAGAAAATGCAAGATGTGGTTGTTAATTGTTATGTTCTTTCTTAGAAATTGGTTACAACCCTGCCTCTACATCCAAATGGATCTACACAACCAATATATACATATATATATTAGATGGGGTTGTTATCTACTATCTATCCATTCAGATTTCTTTCCTGCATATATATATTTCAAATCTTTAGTGTGATTGACTTTGAAATTTGGTGCAGCACTCGCAAAATACTTTCAATCATAAGGTGAATTGTTTAGGCATGTATATTTTATTCCTATTAATAACATGAATTTGTCAGGTAACTAATATTAATATGACATGACAGCACAAGTTTCTTAGTTCATGGCTAAAACGGCACTGCACAAGAACATATTGAGTTTCCAGTTCTGAGGATCAGAGGTGCTAAAAAGGTATCATTAGATTAATAATAAGTTGGGACTTTCCACTGAGTTTTTAGTTTAACCTTAGCTGATCTTTATCCTTTGTCTAATTCGTAGCCAGGTGTAACCAAGAAACACAATTATTGTTTTGAGCATTGCTTTGATGCATTTATTATGTCACTTGCACAGTTGCACGTGTGCTCATGAAATCAGACAATTATCACTCGAAATAATGAGGTTAGGACTGTTGACCAGCATTAGTTGAAAAATGATATTATGAAATGCTACAATAACAAACGCTTTGTTAGGAAAGATCGAAGGGACGTACCTGGGTTTCCTGGGTGACCTCGTCTCTTCTTCACCACAGGCATGACAGTGTCACCTTTGCTTGATCCAGCAGCGCAAGCCTCTAGCTTCGGTTGCTGCTGGAGGTTGTTCAAGGATTCTTCCTCTGATGTGTGTGACATTGTTTGGAGGCTCAGTTAGTGGTTTTAGAGGGTGCCAGTAAAGTGAGGAGGGTTGATGATTTATGCACAACAGAGTGGAGGGACTACAACTGGACAATAGGGAAATGGTGAATTCCCTTTCAGTCACCATCAAGGACTGCAACCATTAGTTTTAAATCTGAGGAACACGACGCTGATTGTTTCGTCAGCATGGAATGTTCTGTTCATTGTTCCTGATTATTTTGTCAGGATCACTGGAGTTTCCTGAGTGAAGCTCCACATGAAGAGAGATATCGAGCCTTGAGTTGCATGCCTACTGTACGCCCATTTTGTTGCAAATTATAACAGTTTCATTTAGTGTGCGCTATGAGCGACAGGTCGATATGATGACCATTTGGGGATCTCAAAGAAAACACTTCACTGCAGACAGTAAATCTGTGCTACTGGACCTTTATTTTTCTCCTGCTGTGAGTATAAATCTGAACACCTTGTAACTATCGACACGAGGATGGAATTCATGTCATATTTCACCGCAGGTGAATAAACTAGCCTGTCATCGTCATGATCATTCGTTGGATGGATAATTTGATAATGTTGTTTTCTTGGGACAATGTCACTTTCAGGTGGAACAATGGCTGTGAAGAGCAGGCAGGAGGCGGTTTTGTCGGTACAAGGAAGGTGATGGATATGACAAGGGGGAGATCCGGGAGGAGAGACAAACTCTGGCCATGTTCTTTTTCTAACCGGCATCCATGGTATCTCCCTCCTCTGCTGGCACAACTGTCAGACTTGCTCTTGTTTTAGTGCTTGGAGCATGGTGGTACCTGGGGGCTTTGAAGGTTTCCACGGCATGTCATCCAATGCAGATACTGAGACCGGAGAGAGGCTGGAAGGTATGTCAAATGAACCGTTCACCGATTTGGCTACTTCTAGTTATCTCCGGTCTCAGCATCTGCATTGGATTTGTCCAGAGATGGGTTTTTTTGGATTTGCTCACTGACCTCTCCATGAACTTCATATGTTAGTTTAAGTACATTAACAGCTTATATACTCTTCAAGTCATCATTTTTCCCTATTCATGGTAGGATATACAATCTTTGCTAATATGAACCTGTGAACCAATCCATGGCACCACTTGGATTTGCAGAAAGCAAATCATTAGGAAGTGTTGCAGGATCTCTGATCATCATCAATCTGGAGCAAGCTGTGCCTTGTTTCATTTTTCCCTTTTTCAGGTTAAGGGTGTGTTTAGTTGGGGAAAAGGAAATTTTTGGGTGTTACATCGGACGTTTGACCGGATGTCGGAAGGGGTTTTCGGATACGAATGAAAAAACTAATTTCAGAACTCGCCTGGAAACCGCGAGACGAATCTTTTGAGACTAATTAAACCGTCATTAGCACATGTGGGTTACTGTAGCATTTATGGCTAATCACGGACTAATTAGGCTTAAAAGATTAGTCTCGTGATTTCCTCCATAACTGTGCAATTAGTTTTTCTTTTTATCTATATTTAATGCTTCATGCATATGTCCAAAGATTCGATGTGATGTTTTTGGGAAAAATTTTTGGGAGGGCCTGTTTAGTTCGCGAAAAAGGAAATTTTTGGGTGTCACATCGGACGTTTGACCGGATATTGGAATGGGTTTTCGGACACGAATAAAAAAACTAATTTTATAACTCGCCTGGAAACCACGAGACGAATCTTTTGAGCCTAATTAATCCGTCATTAGCATATGTGGGTTACTGTAGCACTTATGGCTAATCATGGACTAATTAGGCTCAAAAGATTCGGCTTGCGATTTCTCCCCTAACTGTGCAATTAGTTTTTAAATTTATATATATTTAATACTCCATGCATGTGTCCAAAGATTCGATGTGATGATTTTGGGAAAAGATTTTGGGAACTAAGGGCCCGTTTAGTTCCCTAAAATTTTTTCCCAAAAACATCACATCGAATCTTTGGATACATGCATGAAGCATTAAATATAGATAAAAAGAAAAACTAATTGCACAGTTATGGAGAAAATCGCGAGACGAATCTTTTAAGCTTAATTAATCCGTGATTAGTCATAAGTGCTACAGTAACCCACAGGTGCTAATGACGGCTTAATTAGTCTCAAAAGATTCGTCTCGTGGTTTCCAGGCGAATTCTGAAATTAGTTTTTTTATTCGTGTCTGAAAACCCCTTCCGACATCCAGTCGAACGTTCGATGTGACACTCAAAAATTTCCTTTTCTCCACTAAACACACCCTTAAACATGGCCTAAGTTTACTGTCCAGTGATAAGGAATGTACTCGTAGGCCTGTTGATCGGTTCAATCACTGACACCGGCAACTAAATCGTGGACAGTGACAAGCAAAGCGCCAAAAGACGTCACCCGGCCTGCCCCATGCAAACAATCCTGGACAGTGACCCCTGCATTTTGAACGTACTGTTTCAGGAGAAGCGTGCGACTATAGACATCCTTGAGTTCCTGACAATGTGCATGCTTCTTACTACCTCTTTCCCATTATAAGTGCAGCAATGATTTTCCGCGTCCAACTTTGACCGTCCGTTTTATTTAAAAATTTTTTAAAAAAATTAAAATCATAAATCACGAGTAATGTACTATTCATGTTTTATCATCTCATAACAATAAAAATACTAATTATAAAAAAAATTAAAATAAGACGAACGATTAAAGTTAGGCGTGGAAACTTATGATTGCACTTATAATGGGACGGAGGGAGTACTATATCGGTCTCAAAATAAGTTTATTTTTTACAAATCTCATACTCCATCCATCCATCCATCCTAGAATAAGTGCAGTTTTGTATTATTCATATCTAACATTAGACCATTTGTCTTATTTAAATTTTTTTTATAATTAGCATTTTTATTGTTATTAGATGATAAAATATGAATAATACTTTATGTGTGACTATTTTTTAAAAAAAAAATATATTTTTTTCAAATAAGATATACGGCCAAACATTGGACACGGATATCCACGACTACACTTATTTTGGGACGGTATTTTGGAATGGAGGTAGTACATATCAATACTCCTACCAAAGTAAAAAGACAAATATCCTTACTTTATCAAATCACAGGACAATTGTCTTTCACTTTATCTAGTTCCAATGTAAACATCCCATACTTTACAAACTCCAATGCAATAATTTTTGAGAAATGAACTTATTTTGAGACAAACAAGAGAGGACAAATATGATCTTATTTTATTTTAGACGATTGATACACGGTTACAGTGTCAGCTTGCAAAAGACAAACATATGCACACGCATCGACACACACAACAAACCACCGATAAGGACAGCATGATCGTCGAAGGTCTTTGTTGCTCCAAGAGGCATGCATGATTGATCTTCAGGTCTTAATCTTTTGGGTGACCGGCTGGGTATCTTGTTCTTCTGGAGTTGGAAGTTGCAATAGATATGAGATTTTGGAGTTTCATCTTCTTGCCCCCAAGAGACCATTTGCGCAATCAGTAACTACTAATAGTGCTTCATTTGCTAAAGTAGTAGTACTAGATTTTATACATCATTATATCAACAAAGTGTACTAGAAAATTATAACAAGCCCTAAAAATAAGACAAGTGAGAAGAAAAAAAAAGAAAAGAAAAGACAAACTCTAAATCTCATAGGTGATCCCAACTTTGAGCAGCTGGTCCTTGGGAACGGACAGCGCCTTGTGCCCTTCCCTGAGGTTTTTCCTCAGTAATGTGTAGACGTAGTTGACGACGATCCGCTTCATCACCGACGACCCCGCCGCCGCCGTCACGTTCGCCTCCCCCATCAGGTACACCACCCCGCGCTCCGCCTCCGCGTCGATCACCCGCTTCTCCTCCTCCGCCATCGCCTGCGCCCGCCGCATCGCGTCGTCGTCGTCGTTGTCGCCGCGGCTGCAGGCGAAGACGGACTCCTCGTGGACGAACACCTTGAGGCGGTCGAGGAGGAACGCGGCGAACTCCTTGGCGCCCTCGAGCTGGTCGGTGTAGCCGTAGCGCGCCACGCAGCGGAACAGGCGGTGGCCGGCGCCGGCGTCGGCGCCGACGACGCGGCGGAAGATGAACCGCTCCGCGGGCGCCACCCGCGGGACGGGGAGGTGCTTGATGGACATGAACACGAACACGGCGTGCACGGAGGGGATCTTGTCCACGAGCCGCGGGAACACCGGCGGGATCCCCTGCACGAGCTCGGAGTAGAGCAGGCCGACGCCGGGGACGCGCCGCACGTCGCGCCGCGCCAGCAGCGCCGTCGTCTCGGCCGCCGGCACGACGCGGTCCAGCTCGTACCAGTACCGCTTCACGTGGACGTAGTGCCACGTCGCCATGAGCGCCATGAGCACCAGCGAGAAGCAGAAGGGGAGGTACCCGCCCTCGGCGAACTTGGAGAGGATCGACGAGAGGTAGAGGAACTCGGCGAGGCCGAAGGCGGCGTAGAACGCGGCGATGAACGGTAGCCTCACCTTCCAGATGAGCAGCATCACCACCGTCATGAGGTGGGTGGTGATGGAGAACACCGTGACGACGCAGATGCCGTAGGCGTTGCCGATGTTCGCCGTGGTCTGGAACGCCAGCGTGACGGCGACGCTGGCGGCGCCGATGAGGAAGTTCACCTCCGGGATGTACACCTGCCCCTCGTACTTGTTCGACGTGTGCACCACCTCAACCCGCGGGAAGCAACCCAGCGACAGCGCCTTGGACAGGATGGCGAACGCCCCCGACAGCATCGCCTGGCTCGCGATGATCGCCCCCATGATCGCCACCACGAACACCGGCCAGAACAGCGGCGCTGCACATTGCATAATACAGACCACCCATCAATTCACACATTTCTGACGATCAAATGATGCCTAGTTTGCCTACTCCTCCAAACCCATTCTGGCTGAACAACTGTACCTGGGATGGATCTGTAGAAGGTGTCGCCGACATTCTCCGGGAATTTGCGCAGGTAGGCTGCCTGGCCCATGTAGCACAGCGCGACCGAGGGGAAGAGGACGCAAGTGAAGCTGAGCTGCAGGACAGAATGAACAATGCAGTCAGTTGTTTCAATTGTGACAACTGATGACAATGTGGAGAAATGGAATTATGGACTACCTGAATTGCCCTGATGTTGAAATGGCCGAGGTCAGCAAACATGGCCTCCGTGCCTGCGACATTTCGCAAATGCGAAGAATCAGTTCCCCTTCTTGCTCAGTACTTTTCTCCTTTGCAATTGTGCAGTGTTCGGTAATACCGAGCTCACCTGTGATGCAGAGGACAACGCCCCCAAGGGAGACCCAGGCCTCCTTGCCGTTTCTCCTGAAGTAGTCGACAATGTATTTGGGGTTGAAGGCCCGGAGGATGGTGATCTCGTGCACGGTGAGGTTGTACATCCCGATGCCCGCGATCAGGAGGAACCACACTGAGATGACCGGAGCGAAGGTGTACCCGACCTTGTCGGTCCCGAACCGCTGCATCGAGAACAGCACGAACAGGATGGCCACCGAGATCCACACCACTTGCGCTGTAACAAAAACGACAAGACAAAATATTTCTTTTCAGATACCACTCTGGAGTCTGAACAGGCTTGACATGTACTAGTATTACACGTTAAACCTGAAACTATCAAACTAAGTACTCCAGTGTTTTGGTGTGCTCACATTGTGTCAGGTTTGGTGCTTTCTCCCTGATCCCACTCACCGCAGACAGCACTGCAAAGAGGACATCATCCATTGGCAACAAATTAGTACCATTCTCCGAATCTATCTACATTTGCACACATAAATCGAATGCAAAAAAACTGATCTATTGATACCAGAGATTGCTGGTGTCAGTGTCCCATCACCCATGACCATGGAGGTGCCAAGGATTGTGATGGTGAACAGTGCTATCTTGGCTGCGTTGCTGGACTCCAGCTTCTGCTTCACCCACTCAGCCCTCCTCAGCTGCGAGCTTGGCGCCTCGATGCTGTAATTCGACACGTTGGCGTCCTCCGTCTGGTCGTTCGGGATCATTCTGATCTTCGCGTGCCGCGATATCAGCGAGTACAGAGCGAATGTTCCACCTGCAGTAAGTTCATGTCATGCAATTCACCCAATGCAATAATGATCACAAGAGATTGAGAATGGTGATGGGCTGCTGCATCTCTCTGAATTTGGCAGGATGGATGGATGTCAGTCGGTCGGAGAGCTCACCGTCGCCATTGTCGTTGGCGTAGAGGACGATGAAGACGTACTTGACCATGGGGATGAGGATGAGGGTGTAGAGGATGAGGGAGAGGACGCCGACGAGGTCGTCCGGGTGCTTGATGCCGTTCGGAAACGTGCTGGAGTAGACGTACAGCGGCGACGTCCCGACGTCGCCGTACACCACGCCGATGCTCTGGAACGCCAGCTGCAGCGTCCGCGCCCAGCTTCCCTGCCGCCACCACCAAAACACAACAAACACCATGAACAAACGAACTCGGCGTCAGTGTCAGTGTCTGTCACTGGCTACGAGAGAGATGAGTTGGTCCTGACCCCGGCGCCATGGCGCTTGTTGTTGGAGACCTTCTCGGCGTCGCCGTAGAGCGAGTCATGGCGCCGGAGAACGTCCGGCTCCGGCCTGGCTGCGCCATCCTCCTGGACAGACATCTCCTTCAACTGATCAGCTTGTGAAGATCGATGTTGAAGGGTTTAGGCTTCAGAACCCCTGTGCCCTGCATCATCAGGAATTCAGGATACTAGACTTTTAGACACTACTAATTAATTCTGATGAGATCCTAATAGACAACCAAGAAATGGTAACTAAAGAGATGGAATTTGATATCTATATACGCGACGATATACGCGGATCCAAATCCGTATGGTTCTTCTATCGTAAGTCCTCGTCACTGAAACATGTCGTGTTGTTCGACAGAGATTTTGAGAACACTATCAATAATGTTGGAGATCTTCCTTGTCGGTGTTTTTGTCAGAAGAAACCACTAATTGTTGGATCGAAGGGAATTGGCACGTGAAAATGTGACAGGGTTGAGTTCTTTGAGGAAAACAAATGTGGCTTAATTTGACTGAATATATTTCAGAGTAAACAGCAACATGCACAATTCTCCCAACGAAGAAAGTATCTGGAGAATGATATTTCAGTAATAACAATTATTATTACAACTAGAGTGTTTTGAGAAATGTTCTTCCAGAAAAATGTTTCAGAAGAAGAAGATGTCAAGATGATGAGAAATAAAATGGTGAAAGATCAGCAGATCAGAGAACTAAAAAGGAGGAGGTACCCGGGATCCGAAGGAGAGGCTGCAAAAACAAAGCTAAAATCCCCTCATCTTCCAGAATAGTAAATCCCTTATCTTGCATCTTTCCCACCTTATAAACACGCAGAACGCCACTCCATTCGCCAAACCAGACGCCATTTGTCTCAACTACTCTTTGTCCTCCTGGAGAAACCAAACTCTAGGGCCTAATTCTGGAGGAGACGTCATCGGCTACCTGCCTCCTCTGGTTGTCTCCATTGTTGAAGAGAGGAAACCCTCTCTAGTCTCTTCAACTGCAGCAGTTTGTTGCGGTTTCTATGATGTCGCGTCTTGTCAGGAAACCGGAGAATTCTTCCTGCATCGGGCCATTTTTAGCTTGTGTGCCATGGCGTCCCATTCCGTTATTTCTTTCTTTTCTTTCTTTCTTCCTTTCTTTCTATTTAAGGGGAAACGGAATGACGTGTCTTGAGCCACCAGGGATGACCATTTGTCGGGCCGGGCTCTGAGCTCAGCTTCTTTTGGGCTGGAAATTATTGCCTACGCTTTGGCCCAGCAAGGGGTGTTGGGCCTAGTATTTCAGGCCAGGCTGCCATGAAATTTGCACTAAAATAATTTAGAAATAAAAACACAAACAAATCGGATCCCAATTTATTTGGGGCTAAACCAACTCTTTTTATTAAAATAAGGGACTCTCTTACAAAAAATAATTAAAAAAACTTTCGAATGTAACAATACTATAATAGTATATTGTAATATAATTTCACTATGATCATACTATAACTACAATATAAATTATTCATTGATAAAAATGACTATTATCTATTTAATTTCAGAAATAAATTAATTAGTTCTAAGAATAAACTAAACAAGCTTAGAAAATATGGATTAAATAATACAATAGAATAAAGTTCTACGGGAAATACTTATCTTTGGAGGTATGGAGAAATAATCCGTGATAATAATGTAGTGAATCGGGTGAAAATAATAGGGCAGCCTGAAACTCTCCTCTCATGCTCCAACTGGTCATGATGATTATGCTTAGTTAGTTTGACTGCTAAAGACAAATTTTCTTTCTAATATACCTATGTAATATTTGTAACAAATCTCTATCGCTTCAGTCACTTTTGAACTGTTCATATCATGCTAAAATTTGTGAGATTGTAGTAACCTTAACTTTTTCTCGCCCTTCCTTTCTCTCATATGTGAGGCGAGCTTGTGTATCCTTCTAGCCATTGCCTGGACACCGTCACTCGGCCTTACTAGTGTTGGAAGCTAGACACCAAGTCACAAACTACACTGGCAGCTAGGCCTTGCCAGTGACGGATCCAGAAAATCGATTCGTTAGTGTCATAACGTGTCTATCGGTGTCATAAAATGCTAATTATACTTAGATCATGGTGTTATGACATATGGATAAACAGTTTTGCTATAGGTTTTGCCGAAAGTTGTCGGTGTCGCCTGACACCGGCCCTATTACTGTAGATCCGCCCCTGGGCCTTGCGAACCGTCCTCCTCCCCCTCCTTCCAAAGTCAGCTAGTGTATGCCTCCTCCGTTCTAGCAGTGTTGCCGTCACCTCACCCTGCCCACCATCAGTTTAATCGTCACTCACGACCATTTCTGTAAGACTGAAGAAACAAGGGTTTCCTTCTCTCCAGACCCTTTAGTTGGATTAGGTCGTCTGCCAAGCTAGAATCCTAGCGGAGCTATGGGAGGTTGGGCACAACTCTTAACATTGGATCCAATGGTGGACGAAATCCGGATAAAATCTTTCTCCAATTTTCTGCCATATAACCAAATTAATTATTCTAATGGATTGTGGATTCCATTGGGATTGCGCAAGTCCTTTGCCGCCGTCATGTTCGTCCGCGTGTCCCGATCTGAGCCGTCCGAGAGCTGATCAGACGGCGACAAACTAGGATTCTTGACTGGGTGGCTACTAAAGCTAGTGAGTAGTGACCGACCGACTGACTGAGGTCTATACAAACCTCGGCCATATCTCAATCAAGAGTCCTGACAAATTAATTAAGGTGCACGCATGAGACCAAATGCATGCCCAGCCCAGCTAGCTGCCATGTGTGCTGCGCTGCACCATCTAACCCAAACTCCCAAGCTCTCAAATCCCTCTTGTTTAATCACTGGCTATAATTAATTAACCAAATCACGAATCGGTTAAAAGCGTAAGCCAAATCAAGAGTGCAGCCAACATAATGAAACGAATGAAACCCAACAGAAAAGTAACTAATTGACATACTATATATTTTACAACAGAAATCAAAGATATATATATATATATATATATATATATATATATATATATATATATATATATATATATATATATATATATATATATATATAAATAATAGCCATTTCTATTATTAAAAAACAGCGAGACCGGTTAAAGATACGCACCTATTCGATGATTCAGAAGAAACGAATTGAAAGCACACGACAACGGCAGAGACGCCGGCCGACACGCCGCCGGCCGGCCACCTTCCTCCGCCGCCGCCGGTCGGTCCTGTAGATATATATAGCTAAGAGGAGGAAGAAGATAGATGGAAGCTAGATGGCCTGGTCGGCTTTAAGTAATAGAGAGAGCTTCAGCAGAGAAGAGGAGAGGTTACACGTGAAGAGAGAGCAAATTAAAGGGCGATCCAGGAAGAGTAATAGTGACAGCTGAAACGGGAAAGTATAGCAGCTACTACTAGCTAGCTATAGTTAGTGACTGTCACTAGCTTAGCTAGCTAGCGAGACTTTGGGCTAGCATAATCGTCGTTTCAACCCGATTTTGCTAGCTAATCAGGTGACAAGCGGTGACTTCTTTTCCATGAAGTAATCACGAAATTAATTAGTGGGGGTGGATTATGCAACGTGTGTAAGAAAAGAAAAAGACCAGCTTAAGTTGTCGTGAACACATGATGGATATCGGATGGGCTATGTTTCTAGCTTAGCTAATAATTTAATAATTCGATCTCGTCACATGGCATACCCGTGTGCAGTGTGTTATAGTTGCAGCGGCGGGACAGTGTGGCTCAAGTTTACCTCTTTTATCGTTTTTTCCTAAAGTAGTCCATCCTCTTCTTTTTTTATTCCCTTTCATATGCTTGCTTATAGTCCTTAATGTATAACTTCAAATAATCTTATTTCATAAAGTATTTATCTAATATGTAATTTGAGTATACCATTGTATTCATCGCAATTAAATCTTTACAACAAGATTTTACTTGACTATATTTTTTTTATTTTTTTGTTGTAATGGATTTTTTAATTTTTGCAACGGGTATTTAATGATGTTTTCGCTAGGTCATTTTGAAATGTTACACAGGGTGTTTTTTAATGTTTCAGGAGGTATTTTGTGATTTCTTCGGCTGATGTTTCACGATATCATTTTTGTAATGGTACACATGGTGTTTTTTTGAATGTTTCAAGAGGTAATTTGTGATATTGTAGCTAATGTTTCACTAGGACATTTTAAAGTGTTGCATTGTATTATTTTGATATTTTTCTAGGTATTTTGTGATGTTTCACTATTGCATTTGGAATGTTCCATGTCGTGTTCTTTGGATGTTTCAGAAGGTATTTTTGTGATGTTTCAGAACGTATTTCACTAGCTCATTCGAAACGTTGCACGTGGTGTTATTTGAATGCCTTAGAAGGTATTTTACTAGTTCATTTGAAATGTTGCATCTGGTATTATTTGGATGTTTTAGCAGATGTTTCACTAGGTCATTTAGGTTGTTGCACGTGTTGTTCTTTCGATATTTCAACGTGTATTTTGTAATGTTTAAGCGGTTACAAATCAATGTTATATTTATAATATAGAAATGTTTCAATTAGTAATATAAATATATATGCTTTATTTATACAAAATATAATCATGTGAGATCTCTTTGTAAAGATTTAACTGCAACAAATTCAACGGTGCAATCGGATCACAACTTGTATCTAAAATAATTATTCATTCTTTAATCCGATTACACCATTGTATTCATTATAATTATATCTTTATAACAAGATATCACATGATTATATTTTGATAAAAAAATAAATGTTGTTTCACCCCTTAAAAATTGTTTCAGTTGTATAAAATGTTCTAAAGAAATGTAACATTAAAAAATATCGACTGCAACAGCATTAACCACCTATATGAAACATTGAGTCTCAGATAGCGAAACAAGAAAAGTCATATGAGATTTACAAAATATTTTAAAAACTTGATATTGTTCAAATATTTTTATATGACTAACGAGTATTAAACTATAACTATCGAAACATTATTAAATACTTAGTGAAACATTTAAGGAAAACAACGTACAAAATTTGCAAATTAACTAATGAAACAATATATGTATACTAGCAGAAACATTTAAATATAACATGTGCAACATTTCAAAGAAAACCATTAAAAAGTTAAAATATTTTTTTCATCGAAATATATGCATGTGTGGTCTTGTTTTAAAGATTTAATTGCAACGAATTAAATGATGTAATCGGATCATAAATTAGAGAAATAATTTAAAAGATAAACTAGTTTAAAAATTGGCAAAAAAAAGTCTTATACCTACCCTACTAGCTCGTACTACCCTACTAAGCATGCATGTAGCTACTAGTAACTGGCTACAGCATATCTCTTCGACTGGTATAATTGCGCATGTGACAGAGGCTGAGATGGATGCTCTTGCGTGTGACAGATGCTGAGCTGGGCGCGACGTCCGATTTTGTGTATTTTGTCGGACGTCCGACGCGTAGTCGTCTCCTTTTTTCCCCTCTACTCAGCGATGGTAGATTAATTGCATGGTGGAATTTGTAACCGGTATTTTCTCCATCCCAAAAATACTTTACTTATACTAGCACTACTAAAAAAGGTCACACCTTTTAATTTACTGACAAGTAAAATAAAAAACGCCAGCACATATAAAACTAGAGGTTCCTAGTTAGTGACCATCATTGAAAATCTATTTTCGCAAGCGGGTCGTCTCAAGAGATCCGCTATTAAAAGTTATACTATTTTTGCAAGCGGACCTCTTAAGTAACCGTCAACGAAAATTGATTTTTGCTAGCGGCCCCTATGGACTCCGAAAGGCGCCAGTGGGGAAGGAGGAGGAGGGAGAGGGAGACTTGGAGAGGGTGGAGGTCAGGTGTGGGCGTGGAGACTGTTAATATGATTGTAGTTTTTCATGGGTGGCGACTCTCGTGGGCAGCGGATCCGGCTGTGAGTACCCACGCTGGTTGTGGATTCGACGGCCGCGACTCAGGCTGACCCCTCCCTTCTCCGCCACAACGGTGCTTTGCTGAGGTGTGCGTCATCTGTATTTTTTTTCCTTTTTGTATTTGCTCATCCCGTTCTCTTCCAAATACATGTTGATATGATGTAGAATGATTTGATTTGTATTTTATGTTTGATATTTGGAAATGGAACCATGGAAATGGGCAGGGAGCTAGAGTGATTTGCATTTTGTGTTTGATATTTGGAAATGGAACCGTGGAAATATGCAAGAAGCTAGGGTTCCTGGGAAAGCAGGGTTTCTGGAATTATTTTTGTCGAAAATCTATAACTTTGATGGTTGGCTTAATTGAGTTGCTTGTGAAATATCGATTTTCGTTGACGTTGTAGAACTGTTTGTGAAAATTGCCGATTTTCACTAGTCCTCAATTGATGGCGGGGCTTCTAGCCACTAGCAAAAATGTATTTTGACCGCTAGGACAAATCATTTGTTGTAGCGTAGCATCCTTTAGTTGTCTCACAAGTAGTTTATTTCCACTTAAAATACACACATTTAATTGGAGCATTGGAATTGCAATCGTATGATTAATGAGGAACATGTTATTTCATCACACTATATGCTCTGTTCAGCAACGCTACTATGAAGCTGTAACAGCTGTGCTGTACAGCCAGCCTTATATACTTTCTCTATCATGTACTGTAGTGCAGCTGCACAGCAGCTACAATTTAGCTGCAGCGAATAGACCCATAATTTGTCCTATTAGCACTCTACTAAAATCTTTTTAGGACGAATGGAACAACGTGGACAGCTTAAATGTGATGGACAGATCGTCTTCGTAAGGAAACTACATAACTATATCATTAGTTTATACAGTTGTGTCATTGATATATAAGGTCTATATCATTAGCGTAACTTGAAACCAGTGAAGTCAGAGAAGCCTCGTCGACGCTCCATGGGACCTCACAGCTCGCACAAAAAATTCCAGTGAGACCTTAGAGCAAGTTTAATAGTGTAGTCTCGTGGGACCTCACAGCTCGCATAAAAAAATTCTAGTGAGACCTTAGAGCAAGTTTAATAGTGTAGTCTTCTACCGATAGTAATTTTCTCCATGTCATGTTATGGTTAGTGAAATATAATAGATTATCTATAATATGGTGGGTCACATATTACTATTTTATTATTTTATGCACATTAATTATCTCTCCCGTAGTCTCGTGCGCGCGCTTTTCTTCCTTGGGTTTGGTGAGTTTAGCATGCATGTATAGAGCTCATCTTGGTTTGCGTGTTAGCTTGGCTACAAATTAATCTCCCATTTTCTCTCCTTCAACTCATCTATATAACTGATGTGAAGCTTTTATAGCCTGCTAATATCATCTTATTGAACCTGCGCTCCTAGCATAGATCGACTGGATTATCTACTCTAGCCCCGTTTAGCAGCATGGCTCTTGCAGTTGGGAGTTGGCACACCAGGGCTGACCTGACGGGGTCCTTTCACTTTTGCTTCTCGATTGGTACGCAACGCCGGCTAGGCCAGAGACGCGAGTACGTGACCCAGAAACGCAAACTTCAAAACGAAATCTTCAGTTATCGAATTGATCTGAACTCTTCAAAGCTTCAGCTAGCCTGCAATTTAATTTCTCCAGCCGTGCCTGCAATTATCGATTGGGCCTTCGTTTGGTGTGAAAGATGCCGTGACACAGCACGGCGGTGCCCAATCCTGCGTCTCCTTTTTTGACCGTGGCTGCTCGTGAATCTGCGACACGAGATCCTGCGGACTGGACTACTCATGCATGGATAGCGTTTGCCTCTTTTCACTCACCCAACAGCCAACAACTATCTGGCCTGGCCAGAGCCTATTAGAGCAAGTATAATAGTATGCTATAAACCGGCTAAATGCTGAGGTTGAAGAGAGAAAAGAGGAGAGAGAGGAGAAGCAGTCTGTAAATTTACAGCCGGTTTGGATACAAGAACCAATAAACTCTCGAAGAGAGACAAGTGGGCCCTGTATTAATGGTAAAGAGCTATATTATATAGACAGGCTGAAAGAAAACTACAAAGAACTTTATAGCCAACAGGTCGGCTGTATTATTAGTCTGGCTCTTAACGGCACGTAGCTAACCAGTGTCCACTAGATCAAATATAAAAACCAAACTTATTAGAAATTGAATAGAAGGAATGTTAAAACTAAATTCTTTTTAAAATAACCCTTAAAGTCATAATTCTTCTTTCTATATAGTTGGTACCCACTAAAGTCATAATTGCTATAAAACAGCTTCTGCATTAAGCCACATCATCAACACTTCATAGCCGTCGGATCAAGTGCCATAAAAAAAGCTGAGCCGTTAGATTTTCATTTCAAGTTGAACTTTCCAAAATCCATTGAGGTATAGGCCCTCTGCTATCCCATGCACGCTGCTACTCTCGCCTACCAGGCCTCGATCTTTCGGTGAAAATTGATTGCAAAACCTAAAAACAATGCCATAAAAAGAGCAGTTGAGGAGTCGTGTGTTTCATATTCCTTTTTATTATATATTCCACCCACGTCCCACCCACGATCGTTTTCATTCTGCTGCTAACCCAAGAATTCGTCGCAATTAATCATCGTCCTACACTGACCCAGAATTCACACAGTCGTCATCGATCAAGCTACCCGTCACCGTGTCCTATAATAGCCCAAACCATCAAGTGCCTTGGCGTAGCTAGCTCAATACACGATCAACGCGCTTCTACAACGGGACCTTCCGCTTCTACATCGACCAAGAACATTCTTTCGATTGCCTGATTCTTCCGCCTCAACAATTCAACGTATCCTTCTGATCATACCACACCGATCAAACTCTCTGCTATCCTATGCAAAAAGTTAACCCCCTGATTCTCCCATCTTCCATCTGAGTTTTTGTGCACTATATGTCTTTCGTACTAATTTCTTACTGCACTCATTTATGTTTGTTGCTGCATAATTTATCCTTTCGCACTTGCTATCGATATTTGATCATGTCTGATGTTTCCTGCCATTAATTATCTTCAGTTTCAAGCTAACCAGCTCTGAACTTCAAGTAACGGCGGTAGACAGCGTCTACAGATTCTGCTCGAGAAAATGTTGCTTCCACAAGACACGGTATGTTTTCGGAGAGCGCTATGGCTCGGACGCGTCCGATGTCTCACCAAATATCGGACGCCCAGCCAGGCAACGAGTACATGTGAGAAAATGCTGCAAATCGGCAGCCTGGCGGATTGGACGAACCCTGTCACTGTAACATACATGTCTAGCTGTTTCTTTTCATTCTTTCCACCTCTCTTTGAATAATTTTTCTCCTAAATTACTTATCCGATCTACGAACCGATCACACCATTGTATTCGTTGCAATGAAATGATTATATTATGTCAAAAGAAAAACATGTGTTTCAAACCGTTAAAACAAAATGTTTTATACATGATAGTGATATGTTTCAATATGTGTCTTCAGTATGTTTCACAAAATCCCTAAAACTACCTGCTATACTACCCTGTCTCTACCTCATGCATGCATACATGCATGTATTTTAGCAAACTTTAAAATGATTTTTCTTTTAAATTACTTATTCAATCTATGATCCGATCACACTGTTGTATTCGTTGTAATTAAATCTTTAGAACAAGATATCGCTTGATTATATTTTGATAAAAGAAAAACATGTGTTTCAATCCGTTAATACTCGTTGTTTCATGTGTGACAGCGACATGTTTCAATGTGTATCTTCACCATGTTTCATAAAATATTTAAATGTTTCAGTTGCTGATTTTTTTGTTTCACCATATATAACATAATGTTTCACTTATTGGTCAACTGGCAACATTTAACCGTCCAATGTTTTGGGGCATCGGACATCCAAAACATCATAAAATAACCTAGTGAAACATCATGAAATACTTATTGGAATATCAAAATAATAATATGTGCAACACCAAGAAAATTAATCACTAAAAAGAATTTTTTAAAAAAGTCAATGGAATATTATCATGTACGATATTGTTATAAAGATTTAATTACAATGAATTCATTAGTGAAATTGGATCATGGGTTATGTAAATAGTTTAGCAAGAAAAATCAGTTGAAGGTAATGAGTTTCTTTTTTTCATTTCTTTCACACAGTGAAGCTGGCAGACCACTGTACTTGGCCCGCGAGTGTCCGATGACATCATATGTACGATGGCAAGCATTTCCGTAAGTTTTCTGATGCATGGCAACTGTTTTCTATATGAGTTTTCAAAGAAAAAAGTCACCACTACAATAAAATTTCAATTTTACAACCATTTATTTCTAATCGATTTCGTCATTTGTTTCAGGATGCTGCTAAGGGCTATCTACGAATCCAATCTATATAATTCCTTGGCTTTTTGAAACTATTCTCGAATTAAGCATTTGCTACTTGACAAACCTACTTGAATGCTCTGACTTACTCCCTACGATGCTTCACATTTCCTGCTGCAGTGGAATTCCGGGATAAATTTCATAGTCAATTTGAAGAAGTGTAACACTGTAACGTATTATATTCTATATCACATCTATACTAATATAAAAAAGAGGAGTTGTACCTCCCAATCCTACCAGCCAAATCATCCCCCCATCATCTTTGTCCTCAGCCGTCCGATCTGTTGATCCAACGACTCAAAAGCGATCTGGGCGTCCACCCCTTGCGATGCAACGGTGAAATCACCGATCCCACCGTCCCCCCACCGCGCAAATCCACACCCGCACTACTGCCACCGCGCTATCTACGCCACCACGCTTTCCCCGCGCGATGACTCCGCCGCCGCGCCTCCTCGCTCCAGGCCGTCATCGTCATCGTGCGGTCCCGACCCCTTCCGCATCCCCCCATCCTGCCTCCTCCACCGCGTCGTCGTCGCGTGGTCCCGGCCGGCTGTCCACCCCGCCGTCCCAGATCCAGCCATCCCTCATACCGGACTCCCCCATCCCGACGACCCTATCCCAGCGGCGAGTCATCGTCGTCGCGCGGGAGATGACCGGTGGGGAGAGTGAAGAGGGAGAGGCGACATCAAGGAAGAAGATGGCAACCCTCCCTCCGCCACGCTAGCTCTCCAATCCCCCTTCTCAGTCGAGCCCCGCATCGTCACCTTCCCCCGCCGATGCCACCACATCGAGGCACCTCGCGCATGGAGCTCGGTCACATCGTCACCTCCGCCACATCACCATCGCAGCGTTCACTCTTTCCCCGAAGCCGGACGCAATGGCCGGTCCCTCGCTAAGGCACCCAGCAGATCCGGTAAGAGGATCTGGACTCTTCTGCCAACGAGGCCACTGTCTGAACCACCATCGTAGGGTATTTTTTCCGTTGCCTGACACCTTGCTTTTGCTTACTAATTGGATCTGAATGCACCACATATCTTCCCCTCCAGAAATTATTTTTTCCGGATGAAATTGATAGAATACCAATGGCTATTGCAACAAGGTAATTTTCCCTCAACCTTTAGCTTTTCAAATTAGAATCAATTTGATTACTTCTTTGTTTCTGCGCATCATTTTACCCTAAAGACTGATGCTTGCACTGATGTAGCATGTTGTCATGGGGGATGATCTAGACGTGAGGACTGGCAAGCCATCTCTTGATATATTTCTTGCTGAGATGAGGAGGTTCGAGGTATTGCCATGTAAGTGCTCTTGCCTATAATGTTCTTTAGACTATAAACACAATATTATATTTTACCTGACACAAGTGCATTGCATGTTGTTCGGGTCAATTTGGAACCAGTAATTGATTTGTATTTCAAGCTCCGTCTGCTGTAGCAGCAGTTAAAAAATGCTGGAACGTGACTTTGCTCCTCCTCCTCGCTCCTGTGTACTGCCGCCGCGCTGCTGCATCCTAGTTCTCTGTCCGCCGCGGAGTCGAGGTCCCCTTTCGCCGCCATCGCCGCTGCCGCTGCCCACACCGACCTCTTCTCCTGCCGCCGCCGGCCCCATCCGCCGCGGTCGGCACCGAGGGCGGCCCCTTCCACCGCTGCCGCCACCACCATCACCGCGGTGCACTCCACCGCTGGCGAGCCGATGTCCTCCCCATTCGCCGCCGACGAAGCCGAGGTCGTCCCTAGCCGCCGCCACTGCCGCCGCCGAACTCCACCGCTGCCACAGGTTACTGCCATACTATACTGAAAAACTGAAAAAGCATCACAAATTTTCTCCAGTGGTTGAATTATCTCCAGGCAATGTAGTTGAATGTCTCTGGTTAACCTAACTGTCACAGGTTACATTTTTACATTTTGTGACTTCCTGAAAATGTCTGCCAAACAACCGCATGTTACATTTTGTGAATTTTTCGATGACTTCGAATGTATTTCAATAGTTATAAAAATTTTTAATCGAGGATATATATATAAAAGAATGAATGTTCATCGAATTAGAGTTGATGACTTGACAAGGTTGACTTAAGTTTAACACATCCATGTATAGATCATTCTGCTTGCCACTTTGGATTGATGTCGTCTGCACTTTATACGACCTTTGGAACGATAGTATGCTTGGGAGACCAGGGAATGGTACTCATCTCTGTACTGAAACAATTTCTGTGACTGGTTTTCATTCTGTTTGGACCATACACAACCTTTTCAGTTTAAGTGGAAAGTAAATCAATTATTGTGTCAATCTTCTGGTCACCTGTGTATATCTTGAGGTTTATACATATTATAAGGTCACATGTTTATGTCTTGAGATTTATATATATTTAGGCCAATGTGTACATCTTCAGATTTGGAGTGAATAAAACTTTGCAATATCCATGTATATGCCTCTCATCAAATAAAGCTATTTGTTTTGTAAGTTACTGAATACTGATGGCACAATTTTAATTTTTACTTGGCAGGAGCTCTGCAAAGCATTTCCATTTCTCAGTGTTTCTTGTTTACCACTTTGCCACTATATAATTTTCAAGTTTCAGAAGCTTCTTGAGATATTATTGTGAGGTAATAATATGTTGCTCATGCTAGCAGCTGAGAACTCTGCCATCTGAATTAAAATTTGGTACATCTCCATCTAATCCCATGATAAATAGTGATAACCTATTTCTGAAATATTTAGATCCCACGCTTTTTTAATCTCAAATTATGAAACCCTGTATATATACATTCAAGACAATTTCCTGTCCAAGACTATGCTGCTACATGATGAAAGAAGAAAGGTTGATAGGTCTATGTCTAGCTTCTTTTGGTTATTCAACTAAGATATTAGGCAATAGTCTTATCTTATTTTTGATACAACAATAAGTGACTTCATGTTCACATTTTTTTACACTGAAATTGATTGTGCAACCTAGATTTCTTTGCAGTTTTACCGGCTTGTTCATACGATGGAGAGGATAGTGTAAGTTCAGACCCACCAAATGCGTCTTTTCCTACCTCCACCCCCAAGACAAGTTTTGTATTATCTCTTCGAGCCTTTCTGTTGTAGCAAGCTGATTCTGATTCTCGGTGAGTTCATAGATATCGAGGCATTCATTGAGTATGTTTCCTTTTGCTTCCGTTTTGGTTCAATCAATTCATACAATTGGTGCTTCGGTATACTGCTACTCATTTGGCACCCTTGTGGACATAAATTTGCTTCCTGGTTCCACATTCTTCACAAACATATGCACACAAGCTGTTTGTACAATGCTTGGCAAGATGAATCTTTGTGATTATAGTGTATTTGCTATTTGTGTTATCAACTAACTGTTGGCAGAATCGCTGGTAACTGTATTGCCATGGCCCTGCTCACCAGTAACTGTATTGCCATTCAGGTTTTAGCCCTTGGCATCTTCCAAGCCATTTTGCTTTCACATATTCAGAATTGACTGAAATTCATTTATCGTTACAACTAATGTCGGTGATCAGTTTTCCTGGAAAATATTTGTTGAAAATATATGTAACAGCACCCAAATGTATTAGGGTGTGGAAAATGCTTCAAACTAAGGCTATTCAGACCCATATTCACCTATTTACAGTGAGCATTAGGGTCATTTTATAGAAAACGTTGTCGAGGAGATCTAGAAGTTATTATAAGTTAGGTCTGCTGCTTCATTATAATAGATCATATGTGTATTTCTGAATATATCTTCTGTGGCAAGCTGCTTTGGCAATCCCAGTTGCTGTCCAGAGTAAAGATTTTCATGTGGCTTGCGCTAAAGGGCAGATGCCTCATGGCTGACAATCTACAGAAAATAGGTGGCCTCATCAGGCGAATTGCTCCCTATGCAACCTGGCATTTCGAGATGACACCCAACCTTTTGTTCAATGTGCTTTTACAAACAGGATTTGGAGATTGCTCAGGAGCTAAGTGAATGTTGGCTTTCCGCTTCCAAGTGACCTCAATGTTGACTTGGCTGATTGGCGGATGGCTTCAAGGAGAAGCTTCAGAGATTGTCTCAGAAAAGTTTTCGATACTCTCTTCTTCTTCAGAGATTGTCTCAGGAAGTTGTATGGCTGTGCAGCTCTTTGGTGACATCAAAGAAAAAATCACAATCTGGAGGGAGGCAGGCTTCATGGTAGGCGAAAAACGATTGGTATTATTCCTTTTGCAGTTTTTTCTCTCCCGCTCTTTGTAACCGGTTTCGACAGCTTCTTGTGGATGCTTAGTTTGTAACACCATCTTCTAATCTTAATGAATTTGCTCAGCCTACTCTTGGGCCAGTCTGGCTAAAATAAATGCAATCAGAGTTATACTTCATTTGTCGGAAACATAACTTGTAAAAATAAAACCAATCATTTTTATCCTAACAAAAGACTGCTCAATGCTGCAATAATTTCTGTTGAAAAAGGAAGTGGCAAAACAGCATGTCTTTTGCTACTTTGTTCTGTCTGTTTTTCTTGAAGCATTCTCTAACTTTATTGTGATCAGTCTTTTGAAAAGGCTATATTAAAGAAATTTCTTATTTTGTTTAGGTTCTTTCTATATGCAAAAATTAATAGCTCTATAAATTCAATAGCTAAAGAGAAGCAATGTTCAGAAAAGTTGAATATGCACTTGATATATATATATATATATATATATATATATATATATATATATATATATATATATATATATATATATATATATGTTTTACCTACAAATTCATTTTTATCCTCTAATATACCGAGCCAAACGATGGATGTAAATGATTAATCAAAATGTGGATGTAAATGATTTTTTATTTAGTTCGCAGAACAACGTAAATGAATGTTTTGGTAGAAAATGGCGTTTGTAAACACAGCAATTTCTATGTGATAATGTTCTTAAAATATCCCAAGTCCCCTAAATCATAGCAATCTATATTTGAGAGCTCATTAATTAACAAGAAACCGGTTGAGGTTGATGTGTTGGCTAGAAAATATATATAGCCGGCCACTAACAAATAAATGATATAATATAGTCTATTTATTTTATATTACCAAATCTAGAGGAAAATAAAGAAGATTCAATGTTTACTTGCTACAAATAAAGAAGATTCAATGTTCAATATTACGTAAGAAAAGTTCTACAAAAAAAGTCAACCTAAAATGCACTACACGTACCAAAAGAATTCAGATTGAAAACTATCAAAAGCAATTTACAATGTCAAATATAATGTAAAGAACCAATATTACTAGAAAAATATAAATTACATAAGCATTTCAATTTCTATGTTGGTTCTAAATACAATCCTCAGTGGTGTAAACTTTTAATTCAAAAAAATAAATAAGTTTATAATATGTAAATTTATAAAAATAAAAATTAAATAACTGAATTTTTTCATAAAGGTGTTGAAATAATTTCATATGAATATTTTAAATCAAATCTCTTAAAGTTGTATTCTGGAATAAAGGGTTGAATACAAGTTTCCTAAATGTGAGATTTTTTACTTTGATAAAGCCAAGTAAGTGGAGGATACTATTTGATTGTAATTCTGGATCCTTCTCTTTTAGATATCTTGGTATTTTCATTCATTATTAAAAACTACGGAATGTTGATTGGAAAGGAGTTGAAGATAGATTTGAGAAGAAAGGAAAAAACATGTCATACGGTGGGATACTAGTTATAGAATAATGTAACACTGTAAATGTAATTGGTTCAGCAAAGACCCAGATCTCAACTCATTTGTACTATATACTGATACTGACAGTAGTTCACATGATTAATGATTTATTGGTTTGTGGCCAAGTGCACTTGCCAAAGTGTTTCTAAAGTTCAAGCGTCATCAGAATGACTGCATATAGAGTTTGTAACCGATAAATCATAGTTATTATGTGGAACCGTGTGATTTGATGTTTTTGCAGCCCTTAATTTCTTTTCTTTCACTGCGAACATTTTGAGCAATTAGAACAACTTGCGTTTTCTTATTGTGAATTTTGACCCGAACGAACAGCAGGATATACTCCGTAACAACTCTAGATCCTTACATAAATAGCTTGCGTATACTTATATTGTTACAAGATAAACTCAACAATTTAATTACATACATCTTTGCTTATATTTGCACTATTGGTAGCACATTAAGAAGTATTTGTTGGAAATTTGGTCATAATTCAGCATATTTTAATCCAAAATATTAAGACAATAAATATGACATTTGCAATATGAGTAGATCTAGTAACAGTGCTAGATGTATACAACTTGAGTATGCTTAATATGAAATAAGCATCAACATTTACATAGTAACGCAATGCTGCCATTGCGAAGAGTATTAAAAAAGAAACATCTAATAGAATCGAGAGAATGAAAGTATACCCCGAAAACGTCCCACCGCTGGATATTTGAGGCAGTATTGCATCTGTTGATGTCGTTCATCTTCTTGTCTCCAATCTCCATTGACATCTTGGTGAAGGCGCCGATGCAGCAGCAGTAGCCGCGAAGAATAAGAGCAGTCGCGCTTGAAGCACTACCCAAAAATTTGATCGCCCGCCTACCCATGTAAGTTCTCAAGCGGACGGAGTTCCGGAGGCACCTGCTCGTCCCGTACACCTGTGCGTGCAGGTGAACAGAACCGGGGAAGGATTCTGCAGCTCAGGAACAGAGGAGGAGGAACTCGAAGTGCAAGAGTCGTGAAGAACTTCGTCCGTCCTTCTGCTCGCTGTGGAGTATATATATGCGAGCGCAAGAGTAACGTTCGGAGTCATCAACCGCGGTGTTTAATTTCGTAACCGACACGCTCGTTAATATGGAATCAATTCACGGCGTTTAATTCCGTAACCGACGGAATCAATTCACGACGTTTAATTCCGTAACCGACATTGATACAAAATCAATTCTCCGTGTTTATTACCGTCCGTTACAAAACGAGAGAGCGCAGCAGCAGCAGCTGTCTGCCTCACCTCGCCTCGCCCCGCCTGGTTATCCGCGCACCATCTCAACCGGTCAACAGAGACTCTCTACTAGCTCCGTATTTAAGTTGAGACCTCTTCACTTAGATTTCCAAGGTGGTATTATTACCTATAGCACTTAATGTGGGCCAATGGAATTTATTAGGATTTAATTGGGCCTAGCCCATTAATCTAACAGCATTATGATATTCCCGCAGCAACACGCGAGATATCAACTAGTTAAACTTAATGAAGTGCACCGGTCATACCATCGTATCGCCGTTGGTCATATCACTCTTTCACTATTGGTCAAACCCTCATGTTGTCTCCGATCAAACGGCCGCCTTGCCATCGGTTAGACTGTAGCCTTCCTGATTGTGCCACCTAATGCTCGCCGTTGTCGATCAATAAAAGTAGATCAACTTTATTGAATCAAGTTATGTTTATAAAGTGTGTCCAAAGACTTCTCTCTTAACTCATAAACTAGAATTGAAGTCTCAAAGCAAATCCTAACTTTGGATGCACTTAGCTGTTAATTCTATTAGAACAGAAATTCTAATCACATAGGAAACCCCTTGAACCAAGGAAATAGCATCCCTTTACAACTCCAAACTCCAAACTTGGATTTCAATCCAAATTTGACTCCGGTTTTTAAATGCGCACAACACACCATATATGCCATATGGAAACATTCAACTGCACGTGCATTGCTCTCTAACTTGAGCATCTCACGTGATTTTCTTGACTGTCTGGACCTCAGCTTTTCCCAAGCCTAATCCCGATCCATCACCTGCTATACTCTCATGACCTCAAGCAACATCTACACATGAACAACAAAAAACTCTATATTCAAATAGAAGTTCACACTAACTTGACTCACATTAGCACACAACAGTATTACATACGTATAGAAATCATCTAGAAGTCATAAATATGAAGCAATCTAGAAAATCCATGCAGACAACCCTAAACCGATTCTCTCCAGGAATTTACCGGTCTGACCGTTAGGCTGCCCAGTCAAACATCACCAACACCTACAGTCTGACCGACACCCACTGAGCACACTGTACATCATCAGAAAATACTATTCACTAGTTTTTTTTTCCAAACCACTTACCTCTGACAATTGTTCACTACATAGATTAAATCAATACCTTGATTTAACATGCACCACTACCATCCATGACCATGAGAAAAAAATATAGGATTTTAACAAGAATGTAAGTGTAAAATAGAGGAGCGCGAAACATACGGAATGACCGTTTGATTGAATCCCAGAAAAAACACATGACTTTGAAGAGACATAAAGACATAAAAGAAAGTTTCCATGTTGTTGGACCTCATGTTAAATTTCCTTCAAAAGACATAAGAGGATTTTCTTAGGATTTATTTGTATTCAATCCTTTGAACAAAGGGATATTTGTATTCAAAACTTGCATAAAATTTTCTATGTTTTTTGTGTTTATACATTTTTTATAAAACTAACACTTTGTAATTTAAATGGTATACATCACTTCTTTTGAGGTATAGCATGAAATGTTTTGGCAGGTTTCAGTTTTATTACATGGAATACCCCAACGACTACATAACTATTAGTATAATTATTTTTTTAAACATCACACAAGATAATACGACAATCTGTAGTGATAGAGCCGACTATAGTCCTGAATGGCTATAGCCAGGATAAATAAAAAGAGATAACAGCATCACGCGTCTGCAACCAGAACCTGGTACTAATGAGACAAGAACATGACATCCCAAAGAAAAAGGATATTCTAAATGATGCCTTCTAGAAGGATATGACACCGAGAGTGTCACTATGGCCCGTCTTGTGGTTCAGGACGTGGTTTTCACCTAGAGGAATCCATCAGGAGCATGAGAGATCACTCAACAAAGTCCTAAGGAAAAAAAATAGAGCCAGCAAGCATCGCGATGCTGGCCTAGAGAGGCTAGCTTTTGCCCATAATCTTCCTGCTCCCCCGTGTCGAAGTCTCATATGTTGTACATAGAACCCATCACCAACTGCACTCCTTCGACGCGCAACCACCACGCCAATGCCTTGTCTTCGGCTGGCCATCAAGTAGGTGTTGGTATTTGCTACACACACAGATAAATTCGCAAGTGCACGGATACCACTGTAGCACATCCCCTTAGAGTATTCCAAGGGTATAGAACACAATGAACGTGTGTGCATATCTATGAACAAGATTCAACCAAGGACAACAACTAAATGGTAGATTTAGGATAAAGAGGATTCCTACGGAATGCTTCGGTTACCGGCCCACCCTTGGTTTGCTAAGCTGAGTCCGGTCTTGAGCTCTGTGATGTACCCAAACGTGGAGGGATGCAAAGGACGAACATGGATGTCACCACCTGCTGCCTACCTCACTTTCCGTGGAGCACATAACAAACGAAAGTAACGTCTAACCTAGACACCACGTCTACCTTATCTATTACTACTCTAGCCTCGGCCAAGAATTTCCTTCTTTATCCAGAGTCTTATACTAGAGCACTCAATATAAACACTAAGCGATGAATCTGCACGGATTAGAATATATCTCACTTAGATAAACTAACTAAATAACATAAAGAAATCTCAAATACTTACTTTATAAAAGAAGCATCTGCTAAGGAACAAGATGGAGAAAGTGCTGACACTCCGGCACTCCTCCGAGACTCCAATGGAGAGAGTGCCGATAACTCCGGCAGTCCTTCATAACTCCCCTGGAGAGAACTCTGAACTTTAAGGTACTCGTTTCGAAGCTTTCCCTCAATATCTTCCCATATTCTAACTCTACTAGAGAGTAGTCCAAATATCAAAGTGAGTTGTACTGCACTTGAGTTGTGTGCTTTGAGAGTGAAGTGAACTCCTTTTATAGCCATCCTATGGTGGTTGTGATAGTTATCCAGGCCGGGAACCCGAGTTGTGTGCTTTGAGAGTGAAGTGAACTCCTTTTATAGCCATCCTATGGTGGTTGTGATAGTTATCTAGGCCGGGAACCCCGCATAACCGCCATTGGGCAATCATCAGGAGTGTACACGTGGAAGTAGATAGTAAGAGGAGCCAATGTCTGTTCGGTCGACGTTGTGGTTCGGCTGACCCCTTTGGAGTTCTTTGGACATTGGCTTCTAGAAAAGAAGTTGCAACTTGTTAATACAAGTATTCTATTAATCCTATTAAGCCCTGGGCTAGGATGTCACATCCTCACCCGCTTAAGAGAGATCGACGCCCCCGTCGATCAACCCAAGGCCAGGAACATCCCCTCTTGGCCTGTGTCCAGTGCCAGCGCATGTGCCATGTTGTGTGACCACTCTGCCTGCGCAACTGCGACACACGCGCCCATGAAACCGCGAGAGTCGGCTCTGATACCACTTTGTAACGTCCCGCCTTCCCCCAGGCCAGGCCCGCTTACATCTAATAGCTTTCATAGGTCATAGACTGCCCTCACAGACCAACACAGGTCTTTTTTGCACACTTTGTCCTCACTCGTGCGCACCTGGGAAGAATTTCCCGGTCGGTTACCCATCTCAAATTACTCCGGGCCAAGCACGCTTAACCTTGGAGTTCTTTGGACATTGGCTTCCGGAAAAGAAGTTGTAACTTGTTAATATGAGTATTCTATTAATCTTATTAACCCCTGGGCTGGGATGTCACAGGTCACCTCCCGGCCTCTCCTTCGGCTAGGGGGATGCCTGAAAGGCCACTAACATGTTGTACCTTGGTTGGGGCTTAATTATAGGTGGTTTTGATTGACATGTGTACCCTCCAATCTATGTAATCGCGTTCTGAGTGTCCGGAGGTGTATTTTGTCGCATGGCAGGTGGTTTTCGTCCATAGTTCACATGCATACAAACATTCACCAAGACTTATGGAAATGGTTAGTAGTAACCACTACCTCTAAGTTTGGTATTTTATTTTATATTCTTTCATTTGATTTTATGCAGGAATTGACGGTCGAATTTGGTACTTAAGGACCATCAACAGTAGGAGCTCAACATCTAGTGTGCTCCAAATTCATCCACGTAATTGGATCCAGTCTCCCCACACTAGCCAACCAATGTGGCCATTTTATAGTGGCAAGGCGCTGCCACAAGAGAACTAGCGTCAGGATTAGGACCCGACGTAGCCCTACAACGCCCACCTCACAGCACCACCACAGGCCACCAATCTGCATCGCTGCCACCTCGTCCTATTGCCTCCTGCCGCCACCAAAGCTCCGGCCAGCATGCCATGCCGTGGCATCCACGCTGTCCCTGGCCTCCTAACGGCCACCGAGTCGGCCTCCCACAGTCCTACCGCCGTCGGGCACGCCTGCTTGCGCCGCACCTCCTCGCGCCGCACAAGCCTACCATCGCTGTCAGCCACGCCTCTGCGCTAAACTAGCCCTCAGTTGGGAGTAGCCACCCTGTCAATGGGAGGATCAACTGCTCCCAACCGGCACCGCTCTGCTCCTAGCCGGCGCTATCCGCTTCCTCTCATCGCTGTCACAACCTCCACCTACCTCTCGTCGTCGACATCGCGCCCTTCCTACCCCGCCCCTCCACCTCATCACCGTTTCCAGTTTAGGAGCCAACCTCCCGTGTTGGGGAGGCCGGATCTGGCAGGGGACGCCAGATTCAGCGGTGTCACCTCACTGTCGTTTCCCTGGTCGACTCTGCCTCATCGTTGTCATCCTGCTCAACACCGCTCTCCTCTTCATCGCTGGCAGCCGGCCCCTCAAGGCGCCGACTCTAGCCTAGCACCGTTACGGACATTGCCGCATTGGATCTAGTTTGGGTCATGGGCTCCAACCCTCGACCTTGGGGAGAAAAGGAAGGCCCTGCCACCGCCGCCATCCTGTGGCCAGCCGGTTTCCGGCGGTCCGCTCGGGCGGTGGCGAGGCAGAGGAGGGAAGGAGGTGGGCGTGGTGGTGCGGCAGCGGACGTCACCGTCTGTGTCACCCCTGCCGTAGGAGCGACGTGGGGGCCCCTATTGATAGTCTTTCCGTCCAATGGGACATATATGGGATCAAAGCCAATAAAATAGTCCATTAGGCATTTCTAAAGTTCAGTTTATGTTATATTTTATTGGCGCACTTCTAATATAAGGGCTGCAGCAAAATGAGGCAAGGTGGTCTAAAAGTTTAGAAATTTGTAATGGGCAAGACGGTGTATAAAAAAGATACATTCAACTGTAAAAAGTAGAGTTGCAGCCATCACAAATCACTGTGGTTATGTTTTTATCTGATAATAATCGTAAATAATACGGTTCAAGTCCAACTGTATGGTGATTTATCTGGCGATGGTATTTTGGATTTGCTCGCCTCGTCTGACCGAGAGATGGCAACGGGGAATTCACCATCAGGGGTCACATTTGCGTCCCCGTTCCCGTGATATTAAAATTTCACCGTCCCCGTCCCCACCAATCACCATGGGGCAACATTTCACCCACCCCTGTCACCACGCGGTGAATTAATCCCCGTGGTTACCCCCGTAGGGAGAATCAGAGAAGGGATAGCGGACGGCGTGCGCGCCGCGAGGACAGCGGGAGGCGGCACACGCTGTGAGAGGCGGCTTAGGCCATGTTCCCATTGATCGATCGATCTCGTGGCAAGGCCGAAGCCATGGTTGGCAGATGGCTGGAGGCGGCCGGCGGTGTGACGACGACTGGAGGCCTGGGGCAGTTCATTCAGTGACACCAAATAGAAGTACAAGTAAAGTGCCAAAAGCCGTCACCCGGGCTGCCCTATGTAACCCATCCTGGACAGTGCCCACTGAATTTTTGGAGCGTTATGTCCCTTGAGCATGCATTAGGGCCTTCATAATGCAACGATGTGGCGTTCAACCCCACGCCCTCAAACCGAATATTCGACGAAACGTGGGTAATACGCGTCGCCAACTAAAGTTCACAGAGCTAAACGCAGCCACTTGGTCTTTGCTTCGCTCGAGGGGGCTCGCACCAGGGAGAACGGCTGGGTGGCAAGCGCCGTGGGCTGGGTGATTTCCTCTGTTCCTCAAAAATATTTAGACCGGCCCAAGGCCACATGCATTGTGGACATGGTATCCAATAGAGTACCTGGGCATACATGGCACTCCAGGCCCGGCTAGCCCGTGGCTTGCCCTGCTATCTCCCTTAGTGATATGGTGGTTCTGAGGTATGCAAGCATTCATGACAACTGTGGTTGCAGTTTCTTTGAAGTAAATATCGGGGGATCATTCCATTAATTATCTTAAAAAGAAGTATTCATGACAACTATCAACCTCTTGGAATACGGTTTGCTTGCCTCTGTGAGGTGATTACAGTCTTTTGGAATGAACTTGTTTGTATGAATTGTGACAGATCTGTTGCTCTTTTGAGTTTCATCGTTTTATCCACAAAGAGACCATTTTGCGCAATCCGTACGTGATCTAGTACTCAAATTAACAACTAGTAGTGCTTCGTTTGCTAAAATGACTCTAGAACATACACCATTATATATCACCAAGGTAGACCAGAAAACAAATGCAAAAAAATAAGAGAGAAAAAAAAGTGACTAAAGGGATATTTGGTACAACTCCTACTCCAAGAATGGAGCAGAACTGACTACTGAGTAGAAGTAGAATTGATGCTACATCCTTTATAGTGTAATTTTTAGTATATAGCGGACCGACAGCTCTACTCTATGTATTATCCAGGATATTACGAGTGTTCGGTACATGTCTAGCTCTATGTGATAAGAATCTCGGAGTAAGAGCTATACCAAACAGGCCCTAAATCTCATAAGTGATCCCAACCTTGAGCAGCTGGTCCTTAGGAATGGACAGCGCCTTGTGTTCCTCCCTAAGGTTTTTCCTCAAGCGAGTGTAGACGTAGTTGACGACGATCTGCTTCATCAACGACGACCCCGGCGCCGCCTCCACGTTCGCCTCCCCCATCAGGTACACCAACCCTCGCTCCGCCTCCGCGTCGATCAACCGCTTCTCCTCCGCCGCCATCTCCTCCGCCCTCCTCAGCACGCCGTCGTCATCGCCACCGCCGCCGCCGCCGCCGTCCTCCGCGCATTGGCAGGCGAAGACGGCCTCCTCGTAGACGAACACCTTGAGGCGGTCGAGGAGGAAGGCGGCGAACTCCTTGGCGCCCTCGAGCGGGTCGGTGTAGCCGTAGCGCGCCACGCAGCGGAAGATGCGGTGGCCGGCGTCGGGGCCGACCCGCTGGAAGATGAAGCGCTCCGCGGGAGCCACCCGCGGGATGGGGAGGTGCTTGATGGACATGAACACGAAGACGGCGTGCACGGAGGGGATCTTGTCCACGAGCCGCGGGAACACCGGCGGGATCCCCTGGACGAGCTCCGTGTAGAGCAGGCCGACGCCGGGGACGCGCCGCACGTCGCGCCGCGCCAGCAGCGCCGCCATCTCGTCGGGCGGCACGATGTGGTCCAGCTCGTACCAGTACCGCTTCACGTGGACGTAGTGCCACGTCGCCATGAGCGCCATGAGCACCAGCGAGAAGCAGAAGGGGAGGTACCCGCCCTCGGCAAACTTGGAGAGGATCGACGAGAGGTAGAGGAACTCAGTGAAGGTGAACACGACGTAGAACGCGGCGATGAACGGCAGCCGCACCTTCCAGATGAGCAGCATCACCACCGTCATGAGGTGGGTGGTGATGGAGAACACCATGACGACGCAGATGCCGTAGGCGTTGCCGATGTTCGCCGTGGTCTGGAACGCCACCGTGATGGCGACGCTGGCGACGCCGATGAGGAAGTTCACCTCCGGGATGTACACCTGCCCCTCGTACTTGTTCGACGTGTGCACCACCTCAACCCGCGGGAAGCAACCCAGCGGCAGCGCCTTGGACAGGATGGCGAACGCCCCCGACAGCATCGCCTGGCTCGCGATGATCGCCGCCATGATCGCCACCACGAACACCGGCCAGAACAGCGGCGCTGCACATAACATTTCAGATCAGACCACCCACCCACCAATTCACACGCATTTCCAAGTGAAATGTAACAAAAGAAAAAGAAGTTCAATTCCAAGGGACCAAAGGATACCTACTGTACCTGGGAGGGATTTGTAGAAGGTGTCGCCAACATCTTCCGGAAATTTGCGCAGGTAGGCAGCTTGACCCATGTAGCATAGCGCGACCGAGGGGAAGAGGACGCAGGTGAAGCTCAGCTGCAATTCAGAAGGAACTAACGCAATGAACAATGCAAGAATTTCAGTCGTGATGACTGACCAAATGAAGAGATTGGGATCTCATTAAGCTGGCATACTACCTGGATTGCCCTGATGTTGAAATGGCCAAGGTCAGCAAACATGGCCTCCGTGCCTGCCACATTGCACAAACATGGCCTTAGCTTGGTTTAGTAACAAGAGGTGTCTAGCTATGTCAAAGTGAGGTCACCTGTGATGCAGAGGACAGCGCCCCCAAGGGAGACCCAGGCCTCCTTGCCGTTCCTCCTGAAGTAATCGATGATGTACATGGGGTTGAAGGCCCGGAGGATGGTGATCTCGTGCACCGCGAGGTTGTACGCCCCGATGCCGGCGATGAGGACGAACCACACCGAGATGACCGGCGCGAAGGAGTAGCCCACCTTGTCGGTCCCGAACCGCTGCACCGAGAACAGCACGATCAGGATGGGTACCGAGATCCACACCACTTGCACTGTAGCAAAAACGACAATGCAAAAATAATTCAGACGCTATTGAGAACAAGCTTGACATGCAGTGACGACTTCTCTGGTGGCCAGTAGTTTGTGCGACTAGCATATTTTATTGTAAAAAATATTGATATGTCATTTAGGCCCCGTTTGACGCAGATCTAGCTCCCAGCTCCAACTTACTTGGAGCTAGAGCTATGCCAAACTGTCCAAATCCTCTATTTTAGGGAGTGGAGTTAGCAGAGCTACCCTAAAAAATGAACTACGGCGTTGGAGCTGGATTTTTGCTGCTCCACTGCTCCACTTCAACTCAAAAGACCCACTACCCTTTAATTTTTTTAATATATTTACAAAAAAATACCACTTAACTACCCAAACTCACCTCATCACCCCCTCTCTCTCTCTCTCTTCTCTCTCTCTCTCTCTCTCTCTCAACCTTTACCTCTCCCATGGGCAGGCGCGGTTGGCGGCGGGGTCAATGGCGGCACTCCGACGGGATGGCGCGTGGCCGGTGCGCGGCGGGCGGTGGCTTGGAGGCGCGTGGGTGACGCATAGCCAGCGGCGGGCAGCACGCGGCCGGCCACAGGCGGCGCGTGCGGGGATGGCGTGAGGGTAGCGGGTGGTGGGCGGCGCGCGGATGGCGCACGCAAGGACTACACGCGACCGGCGATGGGTGGCGTATGTCGAGACGTCGACCTAGGGCTTCATGAGTTGGGGATTGCATTTTTTTCCATTTTGTTCAATTTTAGATCTGGAGCTGAAAGCTAGCCAAACACTTCTCAGCTGGTCTCCAACTCCCACGGGAGCCAGCTCCCACTGGAGTGGGAATTTGGAGCCAAAACAAACGAGGCCTTAAACTATGGCTGAACTAACTAACCAATATCTTATATTATGATTAATAGTAATTCATATACTCATAAAGCAAATATGATGGATTCTTTAGCATTCTGTTAATAATGTAACAAATCAAAAGTATATAAACTTTATGGTATACTCCCTCCGTCCCAAAAAAAGACAAACCCTGGTTTCCGTGTCCAATGTTTGACCGTCCGTCTTATTTGAAAAAATTATGAAAAAAAATTAAAAAGACAAGTCAGGCATAAAATATTAATCATGTTTTATCATCTAACAACAATGAAAATACAAATTATAAAAAAAATTCATATAAGACGGACAGTCAAAGTTGGACACGGAAACCCAGAGTTTGCCTTTTTTTTTGGGACGGAGGGAGTATTAGTTTATCTTCCCTCTATCTATATCTTTAGACTTTTAGTGGCATCTTCTTATTATCTCTATTATCTTCTTCCCTACATTTATTCACCTCTAGATTATTAGTGGCATCTTCTTAGTATCTCTAATAATCTTCTTCCACCTTATAAAGATAGCAATATTATATCGTATATTTATGACTGTTTATAACATGTTTTAAATAATATATTTCTAACTATGTTCACCTCATAGGACCCTAGAAAAGCCTCAAATCAAGATAAGCAAAGGCATGCACTTTTCTCTCAATATATTTATTTTTCATCTATAAATTGATTATTTCTAAATTTTACTCATACATGAAATACTCTCACAGTAATTTTTATTTTAACCAAATATTTCAAATTTCTACATGAACCCTCTCTCTTAAAATTATTTATTTTAATCTAAATTGAAAATATTAATAAATTGAATTCCTGCAAGAACTCTTTTGTCCATAATATTTATGTTTTTAATCTAAATTTAGGTATTTCTAAATTTTACTTATGAGTGGACTATCTTAATATTATTTATTTATAATCTTAATTTTAGATGTTTCTAAATTGCATTTCTACATGGACTCTTCTCTCACTCTCAGTACTAATTATATTTTAATTTTTAATCTGAATTTTGTAATCTCCCTAAATTGTATTTCTTCATGGACTCTTATCTTAATATTAATTATTTTTCAATTTTATTCCAAATTTTGGATTTCCCTCAATTGTATTTGTACATGGATTCTTTTTTTCATATTTTTATTCTTTATTCCAAATTTTTTATATTTAAAATTGTATACCTACTTGGATTTTTTATTAACTAGAAAAAAGGCCCATGCGCTGCAACGAGTGAAGGCTATTTTAATCTTATTATTATATGGTTAGTTAAGGTGAACATCATTGGAATTCGTTTGGAGATATATATATATGTATATATATATATATATATATATGTATATATATATATATGTATATATGTATATATATATATATATGTATACATATATATATATATATATACATATATATATATATATATATAGAAAATCATGAGCTGCAGTTAGGAGTCCGATCGTCTCAAGTTAGCATGCGAGTTTTTTTTAAAGAGATTTCTTATATGACTCATTTTGTATTTCCCAAAGTGAACAAATTTAAGAACCGACTCAAAATACAAATATATATTTTCAAAAGCGAACGAACTTAAAAACCGATTCATACATAGATAATGTATCAAAGCACCAGCAAAAACATCTTTAATTTTTATAATAGTAGAGATATAGGAATTTGTAGACCATGAGAACAAACCTGGTGTTTTTTTCCCTACTATTAATACCTTTATTAAGTTGATACATGTGGCATGTTAAAACTGAAACTAATTAAGAAGTGCTTTGGTGTGCTCACATTGTGTCAGGCTTGGGGCTTTCTCCCTGATCCCACTCACTGCAGACAGCACTGCAAAGAGAACATCCATTCACAACAGATCAGTACTCTACTGTTCTCCAAATCTATATACACATATTGACAGTTTGACACATATTATCCATGTGCAGGAAACAAAAACTGATCGATCGATCGTTACCAGAAATCGCTGGCGTCAGTGTCCCATCACCCATGACCATGGAGGTGCCAAGGATCGTGATTGTGAACAGTGCGATCTTGGCTGCGTTGCTGGACTCCAGCTTCTGCTTCACCCACTCTGCCCTCCTCAGCTGCGAGCTCGGCGCCTCGATGCTGTAATTCGACACGTTGGCGTCCTCCGTCTGATCGTTCGGGATCATCCTGATCTTCGCGTGCCGCGATATCAGCGAGTAGAGCGCAAATGTTCCACCTGCAGCAGTACGCAAGTTCATGTAATGCACCAAGAACATGTACAAGAGAGATTATTGAGAACAATGGTGATGCATGGTTGCTGCATCGATCGAGATCATTGAATTTGAACAGGTTGGATTGGACGGATGGACGGACGTGTGGATGATCGGAGCTGATCCGAGCTCACCGTCGCCGTTGTCGTTGGCGTAGAGGACGATGAAGACGTACTTGACCATGGGGATGAGGATGAGGGTGTAGAGCATGAGGGAGAGGACGCCGACGAGGTCGTCCGGGTGCTTGACGCCGTCCGGGAACGTGCTGGAGTAGACGTACAGCGGCGACGTCCCGACGTCACCGTACACCACGCCGATGCTCTGGAACGCCAGCTGCAGCGTCCGCGCCCAGTTCTCCTGCATGCGCGCGCCACACCAACACACACAGGCATCAGTGTCGCTGTGCCTTGCAGGCTACGAGACGAGAGAGACGGCGATGGCGAGAGCTGAGAGGCTGACCCCGGTGCCATGGCTCTTGTCGTTGGAGACCTTCTCTGCGTCGCCGTAGAACGAGTCGTGGCGCCGGAGCCTGTCCACCTCCGGCCCGGCCGCGTCATCGTCCTCCTGGACAGACATCGTCCCCGTGTCGTCGGCTGATCGATTCACGTCACCGCCGGTCCGTCACGACCGACGAGCTTCGATCTTCCGCCGTCGGCTCGACTCGTGCCACTGCCGCCGGTCACCGGGATCGTGCCGCACCCTCGTCCAGCCACCTTGCCGCCATCCACCGCGCCGGCGCCAAAGCCGTCTCGTTGCGTCCTGACGAGGTGCTCGACCGTCAAGAGGTGGTATAGAGGAAGAAGAAAAGAGGAGCCGGAAGGTGGGCCCCACCTGTCATATAGGGGAGAGAGAGAGAGAGGAGAAAAGTTTGGTAATTTTCCACGTGGTGCCACTAATTTTATTAGAGGGAGTACTGTCTTACCTAACCAGCTAACCTATTGGAGAACAGGATATCTTAGGACATCAAATCCTATGTAGAAATCCCTAAAGAAAGTCATTTAAGGAGTGGATTTATTGGGTACTGGGTCTTGAAGGAGCGGCTGTAAACGCAAAGACAAATTCTCCTACCAGCTTCCGGAATAGTAAAATCTCTTCTCCTGCATCTTTCTCACATTGTAAACACGCAGAAACCAAACTTCTTAATTCTCTCTTTCTCACATTGTACCCTAGGGCTAATTCTGGAGGAGACGCATGCACTTCAGCTGATCATTCTGTCTCTGCCTCCGCTCTAAAAGAGACACACGGGAAACTGCAAATGCCCTGTCTGCAGCTTCAGATTTGTTGTGGTTCCTGTGATCTCGCGGCTCGTCGTCAGGAAAACATTCTTCCTGCATCAGGCCATTTTTAGCTCGTGTGCCATGTTGTACCTTCACATTGTTTCTGTTTTCACTTTTTCTTTTGTTTCGGATTGAGGGTCCGGAAACGGATCGGAATGACGTGTCTTGAGCCACCAGGGAAGCCGTATTGGCTGACAATTTGTTAGGCTGGGCTATTGTAAATCTTCAGTTCCTTTCGGGCTGGAAATTACTGCCAGCTCGGGCTGCCATGAAATTTGCACTAAGGCCCTGTTTAGTTGGTGAAATGAAATTTTTTTGGTGTCACATCGGATGTTTGACCGGATGTCGGAAGGGGTTTTCGGACACGAATGAAAAAACTAATTTTATAACTCGTCTGGAAACCGCAAAACGAATCTTTTGAGCCTAATTAATCCATCATTAGCACATGTGAGTTACTGTAGCACTTATGGCTAATCATGGACTAATTAGGCTCAAAAGATTCGTCTCGCGATTTCCTCCCTAACTGTGTAATTAATTTTTCATTTTATCTATATTTAATGCTTTATGCATGTGTCCAAAGTTTCGATGTGATGTTTTTGGGAAAAAAAATTTGAGAACTAAATAGGGCCTAAAATAAATTATAAGACGGTTGTTACGCTAAAAAGTTTACACCCTAATTTACATCGTCCATCTGTTTCACATATATCACCAATGCATGTGTCATGGGATCCATCATCGGGTATATTTTGCTATCTCTTATGGTCTTATTTTAATCCTTAATTAAATATCATATAGGTCTAGTTATGCATATATTTTTTTCATTTCAGTTATACACTATTTTGTGAAAGTGAGCAAGCTATTGATGTTGTTTTAGTTTTATCGATAAAATTGCTTATAAGACATTGGTCTATTTAGAATATCCTTGTACTAATAATTAGACAAAGTATGGTTTTATTATTCGTTTTGGAGGATTTGGTCAATATGGTTGTGAGAGATGTAGGTGCTTTAGAGAGTTCCAATATTCCGATGGACTGCTAAATAGTTATTTATACCTATGTTTATATTTAATTAAATTGCTATGTATTTTTATTGTTCGTCATATATCTAGGGAGAAAAATAATAAGGCAAAATTATTTGGTGCATCACACCTAATGGTTATCAGGTTAATAGAGACAAGTTTTTGGTAATACTAGAAAAACCGGCCGCTACTTATTGCTGTTGGGAGAAACCTTAGTATATAAAATTAATTCGGTGTCACATGTAATTAGTATTGTACTGAACTGACTACTATTCTTTTCATCTAAAAATATCAAAACGTAATACTAAAGCTCTATCCAGATTTATATTGTAATCAAAGTTATATTTGATTTAATACTATATTTTTATATTTTAGAGCGGATAAAGTGGTAGTACTGCACAGCATGTTAGACATGGCCGTGTATGATGCATGGGTGTGTCCATCATGCCTGTGTACACGTGTACGTGCATGCGCCTTTGGTTGGTACACCAGTACACAACACATAAGCTGTGTGCACTTTATTTTTCGAGTCTATGCTCATTTGTTTCACGCTTTCCGAATTACTGAACGGTATATTAACTTTATAAAAATCTCTAAAAAATGTTTAAAAAATCATATTAACCTGTTTTTCGAGTTTGTTCAGCTAGTATTAAATTAATCAAGGACTAATGAGCTAACTCTTTTTCACGTGGAGGGAATGGGTTACGAACCCTAGGTTTGAACTCACCAATAGTATGGATGTTTTAATACATGGATGAATGTAGGGGTGGTAATTGGTCTAGGCTATGGATAGTTTCACAACCCTAGCTAGTCCTCGTATATTTTTAGTTCAAAATATATTAATTCAGTCCATCCTATTTCAGACCTGCCCTCAAATTTTATAGGTTCAAGGCTTAGCTACATTACCACTCGTATGCATGTGTATCTGATAGTAAGAGGGTGGATCCACATGTTGTTTAATGGATAAAGCGACACGCCAGTTTGAGCAACGTGATGGTTCGGCCGTGGTAGGTACGAGAGTGACAGAGGCTTACTTTGGGCTCTTTTGCTAATGGTGCTGAACCAGCGTATATACGGCGGATCCAAAGATAAAATTAGTGGGGTCTTCGTGGGGACTCGAGACCCGCCGCCCCCATTGTTGATCCACCCCTGAGCATATCGCAATGGCACCACACAGTACTGTAACGATCCTGGAGCTGTTCATAGGCAGAGTATTCTGTATGGGGTCATAAGGGTAGTAGTAGGGCGTCACAGTATTTTATCGGACCTCACATGTCACATATACTAAGAACAATGTTAGCTACATGTTTCACGGTGCAGGTCACTTATAGTGGGTCCCACTAATACCGCTTTTTTACTTTTCATCTCCTCTTCTTTTCCTTTTCCCACCAGCCAAGAAAGCCTGGCATTAGGCGGTGACGGCACCGCTACTCGTCAGCGTCGAGCAGAGCGGCCCACGTGCAACGGCGCCGTTGACTTTAGCGGTTCGAGGTACTACCTCCATATTTATGTATTACGCCGTTGACTTTTTATCCAACGTTTGATCATTCGTCTTATTCAAAAAAATTTATGCAATTATCATTTATTTTATTGTGACTAGATTCATCATCAAATATTATTTAACCATGATATAAATATTTTCATATTTGCACGAAAATTTTGAATAAAACTAATGGTCAAACGTTAGTCGAAAAGTCAACGACGTCATATATTAAAATACGGAGGGAGTATATGCTAATGGAGAACTAGGAAGTTGATGTTCCCTGCTGCTATATATGCCGAACTCAGCTGATACTATTAGCGTGATAAGTGCATGTACCGCACTTGCTGGGCCTCGATTACCAGCTATGATCAAGTAGGGAAGAAAACAGTTTGGAAACGGACGGAAATTATTTTTATCGTTTTCGTTTCTATATTTTTTTTTCAAAATCGGAAACCCCATATACGAAAACGGAGCGAATACAGTAACAAATATTTATCGGAATATAAAAAGCCCTTAAACTAAACTTCTCAAATCAAGGAACAGATGTAGCTCAATATTTTTTTTCTAAAACAATAAATTGATGTTTCTATTTTTTTTATCAATAATAATAATAATACAACTAGTTGTACACTTTATTTTCTTGGGGAAAAAGAACTATATTTATCTATAACTATAACTATAAGTAGTATGACATGGACTAATAAAAATTTAAAAAATTTATTAGGCAAAAGAAAAATCTAAAGTACTGGACTAAAAAAATTATTTAATTAATCACCTCAATACATAGTATAAGTCCAAACATTTAGAGTAGATAAAGCTGAAGCTAATCAATTGTATATGAGAAATACTCTGTCTCTGATTCCGAGAAAAAAAAATTTGAATTCATTTCTGGAAAGTTTCCGACGAATAGTAGCCTTATAATATTCGTTTCCGTTTCCGAGAAAAATATTTAAATTCTTTTCCACTTCCGAAAAAATTCCGACCAACACTTTTCGTTTCCGAAAACACATCTAGAATCTGAAAACTTTCTTAACCGTTTTCATCCCTAACTGAAGCCCCAGTAAAGATACATGCTATAAAGATACATGCTACATAGTCGACTATTTTTAGTGGGTCCCAACAATATCTTCCTTCTCTCTCCTCTCTTCCTTTCCCCAATGGTGGAGGAAGCTGCGTCGCCGAGCAAAGCGGCGGTGGGGGCGACCCAAGTGGTGATAGCGTCCTTGAAAAGTGTCGGGGGCGGAGTGCCACCTCTCCTCATTGGCCCAGAAACCACAAGAGAAGATGCAAATGATGGCACCGTCAAGCTCGGCAGATCCGGCCTAGGGCTCATCAAATTTGGCCTCGAGCGGTGGCGAATGATCATCAGGGCGCTGCACGAGGACGGCAGCAGCTCAACGCCAGCGCCACTTTACCCTTCTCTTAGGCGATGACGACGACAAGAACGGAGGCGGATCGAGGCAGGTGGCGGCACCTCTCCCTCATCTCCTTCTTCACCTCTAGACGGTAACAATGAGATCCACAAGTTATGGATGGACGGAGGGCTCAAGGCGGTTGCCGTCGGGCTGCTGCTGCTGTGGATGGGTCGAGGCCGTCGCCACCCTGTTGAGCTTGTACCTCTCCTCATAGTCCACGGCCGGCGCAACATCGATGTTGCCGGCGCGGCCCAAGTGCTCCACGAGGATGGCACCTCATCGCCCTCCTCTCCTAGCCGATGAGCTCCACTAGTAGAGAAACCATCTTTGCCCGGTCAACCAAAAACCACAATAGTCTCGGTTGTAGTAAAAACCGGGACTAAAGATGGTTTTTAATCCCGGTTTATAAGTAGAACAGGACTACGTGATCTTTAGTCCCGGTTGGTGTTACCAACCGCATGCTGTCAGGTGTTGTCAGGCCCCTCCAGGATCTTTAGTCCCGGTTGGTGTTACGAACCGGGATTAAAGATCCTTTAATCCCGGTTCGTAACACCAACCGGGACTAAAGATCACGTGATCTTTAGTCCCGGTTGATGTAACGAACCGGAATTAAAGATCAAAACGCACTATATAATCCCTATTATTTATCCTCTTTTCTCATCCACACAAACTCCTCTCTCCCTCCATCTCTAATCCTTATCTCATCCCTTCTCCCCTTCCTCCTTATCTCTTTTCCTTCTTATCCCTTCCCAACTCCCCTTCCCAACTCGATCCTGTGTGTGCAGCAGGAGGGGGTGGGCAGCCCGGCCGGCGGAGGGCAACGCGGCGGCGCGGCGGCGGCCGGCGCAGCGAAGCGGCGGCGCGGAGGGCCGAGCGGCGGCGGCCGGGGAGGAGGGGAGGCGGCAGCTGGCTCAGCCGGCCGGTGGCTTTGCTTCTTTTTTTTTCTTTTTTTTCAAAGAATTTGTGATCCATGTATAGATTGAGATGAAGAATCTGTGATTCATTGTATGGATTGAGATGTATAATTTCTTTTTTGGAATCTCATTGTATGGATCTGAGATGTACATGATTTGTGTATTTGGGATGTTTCTTTGATTTGGGGTTTGATTTGGGATGTATAATCTGTAATGTATATGATTGATTGATTTGTGTATTTGGGATGGTACTTTGATTTTAGGGTTTAATTTAGGAATATGCATCCCACCTAATTTGGGAGAAAATAAATTAGAGATTAAATAGTAAGTAAATGAAAAAAAAACTATTGCCCGCTCCCATATTTGACTAAAGATTGATCTTTAGTCCTGGGTATTTGAACCAGGACTAAAGATAGGGATCTTTAGTCCCGGATTCGTAGTCCCGGTTTGAAAATTGGGACTATAGGGGGGTTACGAACCGGGACTAAAAACGATTTCTCCACCGGTGCTCGGTGGTGTGGAGCACGGGTATGAGACGTATGACGACGAGATCCCTCTCCTCCGGTTCTCCCCTCTCCCTCCACTAGCTGGCATCACTGAGCACGGGACTATGCGTCACCAACCCTGCAAATTCTGACGAGAAATCTGTTACTCTAACTTGACTTCACGTTCTTCACAGGGCAACGAGAGAGGCTAACGTGGAGTCAAATCTCTCACCTGGCTCGCTCGGGAAGAAAGAATGACATCTAAGCAAAGCACACCGTGAAAGCCTGGACATTGCATAGATTTGTTAGGTGTTTGCATGCCAGTAGTGTGTTTGTTCCATGGCATAGACCTGCAGCTCGTGTAGGATGAGCAGTAGTAGTACTGCAGGAGTAGTAGTATGTCACGGCGGCGACTTCACCAGCTGGACGTAACGATCAGCACGACATGGGCCAACCAGAGAAGCGGCCCATTCGCAATCGGCAGCCCAACAAGCGGTTTCCGGAGAGTACATGGACCCAGTAGCAATTGGCTGGGCCATTGAGAGGGAGAGAGGCTTGATGGCGCATTGCTATATAAGCCGGCAGCGATAGAGAGAAAGCGTACTTTTGTAATCAACAATTAACATTCAAATCGAATCTCTCTTCCTGCTTTCATCTCCCCCTCTGTTCTTCCTCGTTCTCTCTCTCTTTCTCCCAAATTCCTCTCCGAATCTCTCCTCTAATCCTCCTCAGCCACGAGTTTGTTGCGAAGCAAAGTCAGGATCGTAACATAGTACTCCCTCCATCCTAAAACATAAGTATTTTTGGACCTGACACATGCATACGAGGTTGAAGGAGTAGTAGTTACAATGGAAACATGCATATAAGAGTCTTGCAGCAGGCGAGGAGATTTCAGGTTTCTGTGTTGATGCTGGTCGCATGCAGGAGCCGCGCGCAGCTACTGATGAACCCTAAGTTCCTCTCGATACTTAAGGCTGTTGTTGGCCCGATCTTTCGGTGAGTTGTGATAACTACGATTTGGGAGAAACGTTGACGATCCGACTACAACCGTACGAGACGTTGTGTTACGCCTTAGCGATCGATACACCTCTCCGTGGGTTGTTGATCTTGCCGGTGCAAATCAACCTTATTCCTGCAAGAAAATCAAAGAAACAAGCAAGAACAAGATAAAAGCAATCTGAATTGCAAATAGGAGTTAAATACGAATGATAAGTTGGGGTTCCAAAGAACAAGCAGACGGACGGTCTAGCCGACACGCGCGCTGCAAGCAAGTAGCAATGGCTAAACTTTAATCTATCAAAACCCGAGAAACCCTGAAGGGGTAACTAGCTATATATAGGGGTGGGAGGACGACCTAGGGGTGCCTAGGGTCGTGCTCCACCAGCTTGGGGCGCACCCCACATGGGCCCCACCTGGGCCGGGGTCCCAAATGAAGTTACAAGCCCACAGGCCCATTACAGACAATGCAGCCCATTGTTTCTTCAATTGCGGCTCACTGAGATGGAATATCACAATGAGGCTAGATCCATTGGAAAGAGGACTTCGGGAGCTTTTCATCAAGTACTCACGGGCCGAAAACGGAGCTCGAATGGAGAATTGACAGCCGTTTGAAGTCAGCAGTATAGCAGGTGGCCGAATCGGATTCCAGCACTTGGAGGACTTGATCTTGATATTTTCTTGTTCATCCATGATGTGAGCAATGGTTGCATCCGTGGTAGCCATGGTCACATCATCCTCCCCTTCTTCACGGAAAACCGTCCTCGGTTTTTCCATATGGTGCTCTTTGCGTAGTCCATTTACAACAACCTGTTTCTTCCAATCAAAACAAGGCAAACTCGAGACATTTTGGTTAGCAATAACATTTTTCTCTAGCTTGCATGTTTTATCCACATGTACAGGAAGTTCTAAATCTGAGCAGATGTAAACTCTATGCACAAAATATATTCTAAGATCATTATATTTGCCAAGGATGTGAAATATAACATTACGAGGACATGGCAAATCAGAATGAGCAAATATTTTGTCCTTCAAACAATTGAGCTCACAAGAATCATCAAACATAATATAGCCCAATGTATTTAAAGAAGATTGCAATTGAAGTTCATCATTCTCGCTGGACGTGTGAATAACATACTTAAATTCAGTACATGGAGAATCAAGATTAAAAGTAGCATGTTCATTCACTAGTTGTGGAATGGATATAAGTGAAGTACTATCGCACAACTCTTCTTTATTACAAGGAACAGAATGCAAATCAACTTGTGACAAAGGCAATTCAGAAGTAGGTTCCACTAAAGTTTGCTCTAGGTCAGCATGGAAAGTGGAAAAATATAATTCATCAGAAGCATACTCACCTTGAGTAATTTCTGCAACATTTAATTTACCTTTTATGCCCTCTTCAGATAAGGTAGGTGCATCAGCCTTCTCCTCATTCGTAAGTGATGGAAGTGACATCTCAAACATATCGTTCTTCTCATTTTAGGGACTGTTCTAAACTTCCTGCAAAACATCAGTGATAGGAGGCACAAGCATAGCTTGTTGCTCCGTTGGGTTCTCCAAAATTTTGCGCTCAACATTGCAAGCAAGCATGAACAATTGGCCTATATGATTATATGTCACATTAACAAGCCCAACTTGAATATTGGAATTAAGCCCTCTGAAAAATCTAGTTATTGTGTTCTCATTAGATTCTTGTAAATCACTATAAGTGATACAAATTTTAAAATCATGAAAGTACTCCCTAACAGTTTTGTCACCTTGTTTTAGATGTTCAAATTTCTCAAGGAGAGCATGTCTATAGTATGAAAACACAAATCTTTTTCTCATCAGTATTTTGCATTCATCCCAAGTTTCAAGCTTATTTCCCACAGTATGCCACCAAAAAGATGCAGAACCGGTACACTTATTACTAGCAGCCTTAATCATTTGAGCATTACAAAAATCATACTCATCAAATTGTTTTTCTACTGGTAGCTTCCAATTAACATAAGCGGCGGAATCATACTTACCATCAAAACCAGGCAATTTAGATTTTACCCTTGCAAGATCATTATCATGTACCTCATATGTGATGCGTGAAGAAGTCGCTATATCTCGTTGATGGTGAAGATGTTGACGTTGAGCATGACCATCTCGTTTCCCCGTGCGCAATCCTACCATGGTTAGTAGCAAACAAGAAACATACACAAAAATATGCGCGTTCCTATTAACTACTAGGTAGTGGCAGCTTAAAAATCACACACACTCAAGCTTTTAACCAAGCTCTTACAAGATCTTACCAATGCAAGCGGAATGGTGATGTACACCGACTTAACCAAGCACCCAAATGGAGGTTGGATGTATCGATGCCTTGGCAAACACTTGCTGTATGGCTGCAATCAGATCTGTGGAGCTCTGGGTAGACTTAAATATGTAGCAAAGGGATAGCAAATGCTCAAATCAGATAATGCAAAGTTGAATAATGGTTTAAAGTCAAGTACCGTGCTGGTCCTAGGCTAGAACGTGCTAGAGACGCGAGCCTAGACACAAACGATACCACAAGATAGCACTAGGAACAACTCATGCACAACTCTGATATATGAAGTTCAACTCAAACATAACAGTATTTTCTCTTTTCTTTCTTTCTTCTTTCTTTCTTTTTTCCTTTCCTTTTCTTTTCTTTTTTTTTTGGTGCGGCTTTTCTTTTCTCTTTTTTTTTCACCTTTCTGCCTTTTTTTTCTTTCTTTATTTTTGATTTTATTTTACAAAAACAGATTCAAGGACCTTAATGTAAGATTACAGGGACTCAAACGTAAATACAAAAATTACAGGGACTCAAATGTAAAAGTTCAAACCCAAAATTAGAACTGTACAAAAATGGAATCCTCTCGTCCTGTAGGTTCCGTTTTTGGAAATGGATTTTCAATCCGATACTCGAAAAATTTTCACCAAGCAGTATGCAAGATCACGGTATAGATTGAAACCGTGACCGAGAGGAGACACTCGGACTCGGCCTGGTCGCGGACCCGGGGTGGTGGTGGGTGAGGAAAGGAAGGATGCGGCACTACCTAGGAGTCCGGATATGGTGAGAGAAAAAAGGAAACTGATTTCAATCAATCTGATCTACTATTTCTTTCCAGATTAAACTCTCATACTTCCAAAAACAGATTTGGAAATTCTTCTTCCTCCTCTCTACACCGGCAACAAGCACAGGCCGATCTATTCACGGGCAAACCAGAAACTAAAGCAAATCCTAAATGCAACTCCAAAACTGACCGATAAAAAATTTTGAAAACTACAAAAATAGAACCGTGGCAGCAAGTCGATTCCGTTTTTGTAGGTCCCGACGACAACAGAGACACGGAGGCGACGACGACTGTGGTACAAAACGTGACCAGAACTCGAAACTCTAAACGAACTAAACGCTAACACCAGCAACTCGACTCGACGATGTAACACAAAACTTAACAAAGCAAAAACTGATAAAAACAATGCAATGGCACAATATGGCTAGGTACAGGACAATTTTTTTTATGGCAATTTTCTGGTTATGGGTAGATAAAACTCACCGAGCAACGAAAGCTCTGATACCACCTGATGGACCCTGAGTTCCTCTCGACACTCAAGGCTGTTGTTGGCCCGATCTTTCGGTGAGTTGTGATAACTACGATTTGGGAGAAACGTTGACGATCCGACTACAACCGTACGAGACGTTGTGTTCCGCCTTAGCGATCGATACACCTCTCCGTGGGTTGTTGATCTTGCCGGTGCAAATCAACCTTCCTGCAAGCAAATCGAAGAAACAAGCAAGAACAAGATAAAAGCAATCTGAATTGCAAATAGGAGTTAAATACGAATGATAAGTTGGGGTTCCAAAGAACAAGCAGACGGACAGTCTAGCCGACACGCGCGCTGCAAGCAAGTAGCAATGGCTAAACTTTAATCTATCAAAACCCGAGAAACCCTGAAGGGGTAACTAGCTATATATAGGGGTGGGAGGACGACCTAGGGGTGCCTAGGGTCGTGCTCCACCAGCTTGGGGCGCACCCCACATGGGCCCCACCTGGGCCGGGGTCCCAAATGAAGTTACAAGCCCACAGGCCCATTACAGACAATGCAGCCCATTGTTTCTTCAATTTGCGGCTCACTGAGATGGAATATCACAATGAGGCTAGATCTGTTGGAAAGATGACTCCGGGAGCTTTCCATCAAGTACTCACGGGCCGAAAACGGAGCTCAAATGGAGATTTGACGGCCGTTTGAAGTCAGCAGTGTAGCAGGTGGCTGAATCGGATTCCAGCACTTGGAGGACTTGATCTTGATATTTTCTTGTTCATCTATGATGTGAGCAATGGTTGCATCCGTAGTAGCCATGGTCACATCAGCTACGGACGATGCAATTGATCATGTTTGGCTACTCACGTTGCTGCGCGGGAGCAGTATCGCAGAGAAAAACAAAAAACGGATTTGCTATGGTCTTGCTCGAGCTCGAAGGAGGGAGGCAATCGAAGCGTACGTTGTTGGCCTGCAATCCGGTAAATCGGTAAGCTACTCGATTGGTGTTGGCCAGACTCCAGAGAAGTTATACAAGAACACCGACGAAAACTGGCCGCAGCCAAGGCTTGCCCGCGTTCAAAACGAAATCTCAGTTAGGACTCCTGACAAATACGGATTAAAAAGTAGATAAAATATTTTTTTAAAAAAAACACACATTTAAACAAGAACGAAATTGCAAAACAAAAAATTACAAAACATAAGAAATGATTGTTTGAGTAAACCACATTAAAAACGCAAGAATCGAATAACAGATAGACTACATAAGAGCTCATGCTATTTATTTTCCCACAATCCTTATAGGATTGTTCATCCCATAAAAATGTTATGAAGGATTTATAGAATTCAATTTTAATACTTAGTTTCGAAGGTTTTTATAGGATTTTTTCTATAGAACTGAAATCATCAAAATTTACTATGCTTCTTACAAATCAAAGAGAAGCACAAATTGGTGACAGGTGTAAACTAATCTTCAGTTGACCAATTGATCTGAACTCTTCAAGCTTCAGGTAGCCTGCAAGTTTCTCCAGCTAAGGTTGCGCCTTCGTTTGGTGCGAAATTAAGATGCCGTGTCACAACACGCACGGCGCACGGCGTTGCAATCCTGCATCTCTCCTTTTCGACCGTGGCTGCTCGTGAATTCGCGACACGAGATCCCGCGGACTGGACGAGTACCATGGATGGCGCTGCTTCTTTTCACTAAACCAACTTGCCTGGCAAATATAGCACGTAGCAGCTGACTAGTGGGGCCACTAGGCTAGCCACTATCCATGCTCCATGACAGTCAGCATCAGCACCATGACCACTGGCGACAAAATATGATTTTTTATTAGCGCCACCATCACCAGATCCAACACCGTTGAGCCCGCACATAACCCCTTGCAAAATCAACCACGGCTTCCAAAATTTCGGTGCCATGTTTGACAGCTCAGTTCTTTGGCAATGCTCAGTGAAAATGCACGATTGGATGCAATTACATCAGATGGTGTGCATTCCTGTAATATCTATTGATGTACCTTGCCTGCGATACAATAGGTACAGGGTTAAATCCAAGACAAAATATACCTGGTACTATGGTAGTATGTTCCAAGAAGTATCCGAGGAGCGATATCACATACCTTTACGTTGCTTACATCAGGAGTATCTAGAGTTTTTACAGGATAAAATTTGTAAAATTGGATATTTTCAAATGCCTCTTTGATCTTAGGATCCATATCATCAATAGCTTTCTTTCTAGCTTCCTTAGCCTGCAAAAGATTTGAAAACAATGAGTGCACTTGAATGCATTAAAACATCTGGACATCTGGTAAAAGTAATTAACATTTCAGTTGACTGACCTGTTTCAGCTCTCTTTTTCTCTCTCTAACCTTCTCCTTTAGGAATTCCTGCCAAAGAAATGTGCCACTAGTTAGGAAGGACAACTCAGTGAGCTGATTATCATATCTTAAGCCGACTATTCTTCTGACAGCTTAAGCAATACTAATAATAACAGGCACCTTCATTTTTTCTCTCTCATCCTCCGGTAGCCCCTCCTCTTTAACTTTCTCATCAGCAAAGTCCTGCATTTCAACAGAATGACTCCAGACACAGGTTACTTCCAAAGGTAGAACCAGAGCAAAACTACCAAATTAGTACAAACCTCATAATCATCCATCTCCCAGTTAAACTCACAAAATATCTGCAACAAACAGTACAAAGTAAATACAAAATTATTCGACAACATACTGAAACGTGGAAGCAAATATAAAAAAGATCAAAAATAGAGGTATTTAACTAAGTTTTTTTTTAATAATTTCAGTGTTGACATTAACTAAGCATGGGCAGTGGTATAGTCATTTTACCTTATCGTTTCAGAGCAATCAAAAATTTGCATCAATAGCAGGAAAAACATCACAATTAAAATTTCCACCAATGGATAGAAGTGACCAGCCTGATAAGCATGAAAACAGAACCTGGACGCCTAGGCAATTACACAGACAACTAAACAACCCCATTAAGCTAACAAACAGCAGCAATTAGATTTTGCGTGAAATAACCAGTATGCAACAGCAATTAAGAGGAAATTAATAAGCATGCAGCAGAAGTTAGAAAATAATCAGCCCGCAGTAGCAATTATGGAAGAAAATAATTGATGCAGCAGCAATGAGAGGAAAAGGCAATCCCTCGCTCTCCAGGCTGCTGATGGAGCAGCTAAAAAGAAGTGATGGTAAGAAGGTACGAAAAATTCAGTGATGACAATTAGGTTGGCAGCAGCAGTTTCAACAGCAAACTCCACCCCATTTCGATCTGCCTCCCATGCCCCCCGTCCCACCCCACCCCCAAACCAATCTCTTTAGGCAAGGCAATGGCAGTAGCAACCTCTCTAGAGTCTAGACCACCTCGACAATTTGAGCAATGCATTGATAAGTGATAACCATGTTGATAAGCCTAAAAAAGGGCAGAGCTGATGTGTTTCAGGCTCAATACATGGACCAATTTAGGAGGGCAATCAGATTAATAGGAATAAAAATCTCTCCTGATCCAACTGATCATGATGAAGGTAACTACATTGTAGGAATGCTAGTATGAGGATAACAGCAGTAAAAGTCAAAAGATAGTGCTTCGTCAAAGTTGGCAGGGGGCACCAGCAGCATGCGGTTTGGTTTTGACCTCAAAAGCTAGTGCAAATGAAGCATCACCAACATAAGCCTAGAGGTGCGTAGAAATAAGACAGAAAAGGTCAACTCGAGCTGCATATACGATAAAATTTATCTTCTCACACAAGCTACAGCTTGAGTTGACATTTTCTGTCTTGTTTCACGGCAGCTTATATCAATGAAAATGAAGAGAAGCTACAGCTGCATTTTGGTCAGAGGTTCCTTAAATGTTGTCTTAATGAACAAACATCCCAATTATAGGCTATAGTAAAAAAATATATTACTTTGCAGATTACACATAATGTGATGATTACAGAAAATGTCATTTTGTTACAGTATGTGTTGATCACAGGACTCAATAACATTAACAAACAGCTGTGTTAAAAGATTGTTTAGGCAAAACTGGAAATGAAAAACATACTAAAAGAAGCTTACCGGTGGTTCAAAAGGATATAGGATATTGATAACTGTATCATCTTCATTTTCAGGAGGATTTAGTGGCATATAATCTGCAATATCATTGAACAAGGTTCATTGGCAGATCACATTACTTACAAGTCTCAACAATTTTCTTAAAACATTTCACATCATATGTATGTAATAATATAAATCAAACGATGTAATAAAACAGTTGATCATGAGGAATTATAGACAACTTAAGACCTCAGGTTGTGCTACGGAAGGACTTGAGTAACCTCTTTTGTTGTTTCGCATGATTGTTGACCTTGCCATGCTCCGACATTTTATAACAAGATTTATGTGGTATGTCTATGGTTGCACCACAGTTACTAATATTAAAGGCACAAACGCCACTGGAGATCAGTTCATTACGCAATGTGTTACATAACTGGGAAGAAGTACCTCGGACACTCCGACCCACAGTCAACACAGGATATGTAAATGGTATCAAATAGGCAGTGGTCCAAGATGCAGTTTTAACCAATAGTTATTAACCATATATACATGCCATTTGTGGTTTTGCAAATAAATACTAGCCATCCAAGTATCCAACACATGAAAATCAGCCAGCTAAAAGCCCATCAAAGTCAAAAGGCTACTACACTCTGGCCGAATGTAAATTTGTCTGCCAATTCACCCATTGCAATGAAATTAACATTTTTTTTGTTTTTGAACTGAAACAGCATGGGAATGACTAGCGAAAAGCTTCTTATCCCATGACTGACGCATTTGCAACAGTTTAACTGAGACACCACAGGGTTTTGCAGGATATAATGAAAAAATTCAAATAGGAAAGACTCTACAAGCATTCAAAGAATCCTACGAAAACAGGTATTTTTTAATACACACAAAACACTTAAATAATAATCCCAAGTCAGCTTACATGGCATGCAGTAGTCAAACAGCTTGACTCGTTCGGTTTTGAGATGCCTCAGTGCAGACCTGCAACATGTACAGACGAGGATACACTGGAATGTCAGAAGAAAAATCTAGGGAAATATGTGAACAGTGGATTTATGTTGCATGCTTCTGGATGACAACATCCTAACAAACAAAAGAAGGATAGAAACAGAAACATATGCCCCCGAGCATGATTTGCTAGTGAGAACAAAGAACAGCATGAGTAATACTAACCTCCGCTGAGTGCAGCCAAGAGTAAATATTTTTGTTTTCAAACTGTCAATCCTACTGAGCCTGTAGAACCAAAAAACAATAAGCATGAGCAAAATGCAAAACTACAAATGATGATTGGTAAAAGAAGGTTACCCACTAATGATGGGAACAAGGTAATTATATAGGTTCCCAAAAGAATGTTAAGAAATACTATGAGAGTACCGGTCCTCTAGCGGAAAATAAGGCACCCAGGCCATCTTCATTGCTTTCATTGGCAATATCTCTTCATTTTCCCTTTGGACAGAATTTATACCAATTTTATCTGAAGGAGGAAAAGGACAGTCAACCTGCAACACAGAAAAGAGTAAAACAGGTGCTAAATGAGATTCAACATGCAGCAAGTAAATAGTTATATACTTAAGTTAGTGAGGTTTAAAAAAGTCAACTGCCAATGGCACTGTAACCTGTTTAAGGAGCAAACAAAACAATATTGGAGTAAAACAATACAGTAAGGACCTGGAAGTTGGTCCTCTAGGGTTTTATGAAACAAAGAGATCCCACACCAAATAAGTTTTTAGCAGTATACCAGAAAAACCAAGAAAAAGAAAAGCTTTGGGTACTGGCATTATTCAAAAATAACAAATGTAGGGAGTACAAACATAGTCATCAAGTATGTTGCAAATGGTATGAGATGTTGAGATGCCATAAGCATGAGATAAATGTTCAATTTAAGTGTATATGTCAATGTGGACCATTTTCTTAGATGTACTTTTCCAGTAATGTAGGTCAAGAGAATGGAAGTGAACTTACAGCAACTACAATAGGAATAAGTACTATCTTCGATTCGCCATTCACACCCAATAGTTGAGCTGCATGCCAATGGAAATGAGCCAGTCAGATAAACTGTCAATAATTATTTAACAATCCGGTACATCCCAAGTATAAATTAAAAGGATATAGAAAGACAAGAAAACTTTTTTTTCCACACACACATGGTGAAACAAATGACCTTTGGTACTAATCAACTTGAAAAAAGGCCGACTCGCATTGGTATGTGTATCACGAATTGGAGAGTTAATTTTTAGAACAAGTGCGAGAGTAAGACTACTTACGTTCAGTGCTTCCAAACAAGTAAACTGTTTTCTCATAAAGCTCTCCCCCTTCTTCTAGGGCTTTCTGATCACCAACATTAAATCATATGTCATGCTGAAAGCAAGTGTAATACTAATATCCAAAAAAGAGTAGTATTGGAAGACTATCTGCACATCATACCTCCAAATTTTCAAAGTTCCAGTTGAACTCCTTTATCTTATCAATATTTTCCCACTGCAGATGACAGGCCAAGAAATAAATAGCAGTTAGCAGTAAGGCCAAATGCCTATAACATACAGCTTTATGTATGCTAAAATTTGCATCATTGACAGACTCAACAGTAAATTGAAAAAAAATTGAAATAGGTTGAGCCCATGGAATGCACACAAACCTCAGTCCCAACAGGAAAGGCTGACAACCAAAGATCTTCCTGAACAAGGCCATATATCATTATGCATAGGCATCAAAATAAATATAGCAGATAAAAATAATGGATATAAGGACGGTAATGAAAATAAAAAGTCATGATGTGGCACTAAAAATGGTCATCACACGTAGAACAACTAGAAATGAATGATTGCCATAGAGAATTTCAGATGGTTTTATTTTGTTGCTGCAAATTTTCTAACTTGTGCTCGCTGAACAATTGCGTGTTCTACTTGTATTTTCTTCCCCCCCCCCCCCCCACACACGCACACACAAAAAAAAAATGTAGCATCCTTGTTTAGTGTATGCATAGAACTATATGTACCCTTTTTGCCTGTTTGCAAAGACAAATTCATTGTCCAACAAGTTCCTTTTATAACACATCACACACATTTCCAAATAATTGATTACTCTAGGATTGCTTCCATTAATGGAAAAATTTGTTGCAGGCCATCCTGGTTCTATGGGATTTGTTGTAGGACACCACAAAAACGTGTTTTCACCACAGATCATGCCAGTTTGAAGTTAACTTGCCAAAACATACTATGGTCATTATTTTAACACATCTGGCTCAATTGGAGAGATTAAATTTTATAAATGGCGCTTTTACCCTCGTGCCATCCATTGACAAACATCTAAAAATGATCAAGTAGTCAAAACAAGAGGCATTATGCGGAAAAATAAAGTACTAGATCAGATGAATTTAGTGTCAGTATAATCTTTTGTGATCTGATTGTGATTGTTAAACAGGTTGAACAAGTGCACAAACATCCTTTCTAAAAATTCTCTCTCCAGTTGATCCGGATATGTTAGAATAATGACCAGAGCGCGTCTGGGCAAACGACCACAAAACCAAAGTATCGTATGGCTAAGCCACATTTTTATGGTATCATACGGTAAATGCCACAAAACTAGGATGTCCTGCAACAAATTTTGCAATTTCATTATTTCAATGACATCTCAAAGTTCACTGTGACATATTGTTCAGACAATCATCCCATATAGCAAAGCACTTGAGAATAAAACCATTGCTAGCACTGATCTAGAACAACAGGAAATCCCACACAAACGTGGCTAGATTTTGTTTCTCATCACCAACAATGCAGTAATTCTACGGCACAGCACTAAACACGAAAATCCTTCCTAATGAAATGGGGAACCAGTATAGTCCAGCTAAATCCAGTCACATGTTAACCATGAAATTTCGGTATTTGAGCGGCACACGCAGCGAAAGGCAAACCACCACCATTTGGACTAACCCGACCACGCCAAAGCGAATCCAGGCCAATCACAGCTCCCCCCCCCCCCACCCCCCCAAACGGCGATACGGAAAGCACGCATCGGAGCAGGGTAATCGGGAAGCCTTCCTCACCAGATTCCGCTTATCGGGGAAGTACTCCGCCTCCGTCTCCGGCTTGGGCGACGCCTTGACACGCTTCCCCCTCCCCCGCGTGGCCGCATCCTCCTCCTCCGCCGCCGCCGCCGCACGCTTCCTGCCTCTGGGACGCGGCATCGCTCTCGATTAGGGCTTCGACCCAGGCGGCGAGGCTGTGAGTGGAGTGACGCTGTGTGTCACACCGGCTGGTGTGCCATCGGCGGCTGACAAGGTGGATACCGGAGAAGTGCTGAAGAAGAAGAAGAAGAAACAGCAAAGGCAGATTCTCATTAGACGCCTTCGCTGAGGGGATACGTATTTATGTATATGTGAAACCTGTGTCTGACTTGTGGACCAGGAAAGGGGTTTAAATTATGAAGGGGTCGAACAACTATGTCTGCCGATTGTCAAATAAGAAAAAAAAGGAGCAACCACCCCCAAATCCTCACGCGTTCACACTGTGCCCGGCGGCTCGCAGCGGAATTTCTCGTCGTCGGCAAGCGGGGTATAACATATGGTATCAGAGCAAGGCAATCCGTGTGCGCGCTTCCTCACACTTTCTTAATCCGACGGTAAAATTCCCATAGCTCAGTTGGTGATACCCGCAAGGGTTCGTCGCCGTAAATCTGTTCGAGGGTTCGTTGGATTCGGAGGAGGAACACCACGGCACCCGCTAAGCAAGGAGTCCAGGTGAGGTAGGTAGTGGCGGCGATGAGTGAGATGGAAGAGAGATTGCTAGCAGCGGTGGAAAAACTGGCAGAAAAGGTGGAGCGCATGGGGTTGATCTAGGAGAAACTGGAGGCAATGGATAAGAAGCTCGAGAAGCAGGGGGAGAGACTGGATCAGGTGCAAACCAAGGTGGATTTGTCCATGGAATCCTTGGGGCAAGTACATCAGGAGCAAATTCAAGTCTCGCAGGCGGTGCGGCGGGGAGCACCGTCTCCGATCGCGACCCCAACCCGGACGCTGGAAGGGACCTCGTCGGTGACTCGAGAACGGCCTCAGGTAACAATTCCAAATCCAGTTCCGTCACCACCACCCAGGGTTGAGACTGAAGAAATAAATGCACGAAACATTGGGGAAGGGAACAGGGGAGGTAACCAGGAGCATCAGTTTAGGAGAAACATGCCTAAGATGGACTTTCCGAAGTTCGATGGAACTGACGCTGGGGTATGGGTAGACAATTGTGAAACATATTTTGCTATGTATCAGATTCCAGCTGGGTTTAAGGTTTCAGCCGCATCACTGAATCTTGTGGGAAAGGCAGCTCACTGGTATAAAGCTTGGAGGCAGAGAGTGGGTTTGCACGGATGGGAGCTCTTTAGGGATGCTGTGGTCCGGGAGTTTGATTTTGGAACTCATCACATTAAAGCTAATGCCATGTTCGAGTTAAAGCAGACGGGTACAGTGGATGAGTACAAAAGTCAATTTGATGATCTGTTGTACAATGTTAAACTGTATGACAGGACTGAGCTTGGGGAGGTTTGGGAGGTAGGACATTTTGTTGCTGGGTTGAAGGATGTTCTAAAGACCCATGTGCTATCCATGTTACCTGAGACTGTTAGTCAGGCCTATCATTAGGCCAAGGCAAATGAAAGTGTGATGGGGGAGGTTGCAGAAGGAAAGAAGAAGTGGGGCTTCAGGACTGGTAGAAGTAAGGGAGGTGAGAAACCAAAATTCTCTACTGGGGAGTTGTGGAAGGCTCAGCAACTGAAGGAGTACCGCAGGATTCATGGACTTTGTTTCAAGTGTGGAGAAAAGTACAGCCCTAATCATCAGTGTGCCCAACTTCCAGCTGCCCAGGTTAATGTGGTGGAAACTATTGATCATAAGGCTCTTTTGTCAGATGAAATGCTTGAGGCTGTAATGGATGTGGAGGATATAGGACAAGATCCTGATATGTTTCTGTCTCTTAATGCCCTAGCTGGATGGGGTAATACTGGCACAATTCACTTAAGAGCCTTGGTTCAAAATCAAGTGTTGCCGATCTTAGTAGACTCGGGCAGCTCGCATAGTTTCCTCAACTCACACTTGGTGGAGAAATTACAATTACTAGTTCATAATGTTCCCACAATGACAGTTAAAATTGCTAATGGTCAGCAAATGTCTTGTCAACAAATAGTTCACAACTTTGAATGGTGGATTCAGGGGAAAACATTTTCTCATGATATGAGAGTGTTGGATCTGGGGGGCTATGATGCGATTTTGGGCATTGACTGGTTGGTGAAATTTAGTCCGATGACCTGTAATTGGGTGGACAAGTGGGTCTCCTTTGTATACAAAGGTGATCAGGTGCGGTTGCAAGGAGTTAAGCCTACAGTTGCTCAACCCCTTCCTCTGCAAGCAGTTTCAGCAGAGCAATTGTTGAAATGGCATCAAGGTAATGAAATCTGGGTTGTTGCTATCGTGCAACCAGGAGACAAATAGTTGTGTCCTCCTATCCTGCTGAAGTTCAACATCTCATTGACAAATACAGCATGATCTTTCAAACTCCCTCAGTCTTACCTCCTCAACGAAGTTTTGATCATGCTGTCACCCTACTTCCAAACACAGCTCCAGTCAATACAAGGCCTTATAGATACTCTCCAGCTCAAAAAGATGAGATTGAACAACAGGTGGCTGACATGATAAAATCTGGGTTAGTGGTATCTAGTCTGAGTCCCTTTGCATCTCCTGTGCTCTTAGTCAAGAAGAAGGATAATTCCTGGCGTTATTATGTGTCGATTACAGAAAATTGAATGCAGTTACTGTAAAGAACAAGTTTCCACTCCCTATTATTGATGAGTTACTCGATGAATTGGTCGGTGCTCAATTTTTCTCTAAGCTGGACTTGCGAAGTGGATACCATCATCAGGATGAAAGAGGAGGATGAGTTTAAAACAGCTTTTAAAACACATCATGGCCATTTTCAGTTCAAAGTTATGCCGTTTGGCCTCACAAATGCCCTTGCGACATTTCAATGCTTGATGAATTCAATCTTTCAGCCTTACATGAGAAAGTTCGTCCTAGTTTTCATGGATGACATATTGGTTTACAGTAATTCCTTGACTGATCACTTGTCTCATTTGGAAATTGTGTTTCAAGTCCTATAGGCTCATCAATTAGTTGCTAAGCTCAGTAAATGCTCCTTTGCAATGCAAGAACTCGAATACTTGGGCCACATGATTTCAAAAAATGGAGTAGCGACTGACCCTGCTAAAACCTGGGTGATGCAACAGTGGCCGGTTCCCTCATGTGTATCTGAGTTGAGAGGATTTTTGGGGCTTATAGGCTATTACAGGAAGTTTGTTAAACATTATGGGTTGCTCGCGAAACCTCTCACTGAATTGTTGAAGAACAATAGAGCCTTTGTATGGACACCTGCTGCCCAGGAAGCTTTGTTGCCATGAAACAAGCTATGTGTTCTACCCCGGTTTTAGCACTGCCTGATTTTTCTAAAACCTTTGTCATTGAGACTGATGCTTGTGATACCGGGATTGGGGCTGTTTTGTCACAAGAAGGGCATCCCTTGGCATATTACAGTAAAGCATTGGGCACTATGAATCAGAAACTATCCATTTATGAAAAGGAGTTTATGGCCATTATGATGGCAGTGGATAGATGGAGACCATATCTGTTGAGAGGTCCTTTCATCATTAAAACAGATCACAAATCTCTGTCATTTGGACTCTCAAGTCTTGGATTCTGACATGCAAAAGAAGGGACTGGACAACAAGTCAGCTGATGCACTTTCTAGAGTGGGTCAATATTTTGCAGTACAATCAGTATCCTCTGTACAACCTCTTTGGATACAGGAAATTCTCAATTCTTATGCAGTTGACTTTCAGGCTCAACAAGTTTTGCAAGAACTGGCTATCACTTCTCCTAATGAGCATGGCTTTGAATTGGTGGGGGGTTTGATCAAACATAATGGTAGAATTTGGATTGGTGCTAATTCAGCCTTGCAAACAAAAATCATATCCACCTTTCATTGTCTGCAATAGGTGGCCATTCTGGTGTTCAGGCTACATTTCAACGAGTGCACAAGTTGTTTACTTGGCCACAGTTGCGCACTTCTGTTCAGGAATTTGTTCAGCAGTGTATGGTTTGTCAACAGTCCAAACATGAGTTATGCAGACCACCTGGCCTATTGCAACCTTTACCCATTCCCCAAGGAGCTTGGCAAGACATCTCTTTGGATTTCATTGATGGCTTACCACTGTCAGCAAGTAAGAATGTGATTCTGGTGGTGGTTGATCACTTTACTAAATTTGCCCATTTCATTCCTCTGAAACATCCTTATACGGCTCAGCAAGTGGCTCTTCTTTTTCTGGAAAGGATTGTGGCTCTTTATGGTCTTCTTAAGACTATTGTTTCTGATCGGGATGCGGTGTTTACTAGTCAATTTTGGAAGCAGCTGTTTACTAAGATGAAAGTGCCCTTGAACATGAGTACTGCATATCATCCCCAAACTGACGGCCAACCAGAGCGTGTCAATCAATGTCTTGAGATGTATCTACGTTGTGCTACTGCAGCTTCCCCTTCTCAGTGGTGCTCTTGGCTTCCTTTAGCTCAGTACTGGTATAATACTACTTACCACTCAGCCCTGCATTGTACTCCCTATAAAGCCCTCTTTGGTCAAGACCCACGGTATGCTTTTCTGCCTTAACTTTGTTCTGATTCTGACCCACCTGATGAAGCTGGAGTGCAGACATTGTTGCAAGACAGGCAGCTCTTTTCTGAAATGCTACAGTATCAGTTATTGAGAGCTCAGAATCGCATGAAGCAGTATGCTGATGAGAAACGTTCCTTCCGGGAATTTGCGATGGGTGATAAAGTTTTCTTGAAGCTTCAACCTTATGCCTAGAAATCGGTGGCTTCGCGTCCCTACCCTAAGTTGGCTTTCAAGTATTTTGGACCATTCGAAGTTTTGGTTCGTGTGGGTTCAGTCGCCTATCGTTTACAGTTACCACTTGACAGTCTGATACATCATGTTTTCCATGTGTCCTAGCTCAAGAACTTTGTGCCTTCTCATGTTCCTGTTTTCTCTGAACTACCGTCCACGGTTCAGTTGGATGTTGCGTCTCTGGAACCCTCTGAAATTTTGGATCGTCGTTTGGTCAAGAAAGGTAATGCTGCTTTGACACAAGTTCTGGTGCGTTGGGGCACTCTTCCTCCGGCTTGTGCAACCTGGGAAGACTATACTGTACTGCAAGCACGTTTTCCTTCGGCACCAGTTTGGGGGCAACCTGGTTCTCAAGGGGGCAGCAATGTCACACCGGCTGGTATGCCATCGGCGGCTGACAAGGTGGATACCGGAGAAGGTGCTGAAGAAGAAGAAGAAACAGCAAAGGCGGATTCTCATTAGACGCCTTCGCTGAGGGGATACGTATTTATGTGTGTGTGTGTGTGTGTGTGTGTGTGTGTGTGAAACCTGTGTCCGAATTGTGGACCAGGAAAGGGGTTTAAATTATGAAGGGGTCGAACAACTGTGTCTGTCGATTGTCAAATAAGAAAGAAAAGGAGCAACCACCCCCAAATCCTCACGCGTTCACACTGTGCCTGGCGGCTCGCGGCGGAATTTCTCGTCGTCGGCTAGCGGGGTATAACACTGTGTGCGTTCGATTTGGAGGAATCGGCGCGTGAAATCGACGAGATCCAAATTTGAAATGGGGGGTGGGGGACAGCGAGGGGAAGACGACGGAGAAAGGGAAAGCCTGGAGTCTTGTGGGAGTTGGCGCATTTTCCGCGAGAAAATGGATATTTGGTCATGCTCAAAAAGAGGTTTTGCTAGAATGCCATTTTGAAAATATGTTTCGTTAAAATGCTAATATGAAGCACGCGACCACAGCCACTTTGTCGTTTTCTCTAATTTTCTCCATTTTTGATTTTATTTTCGCTGGAATGTGGCTTGATGAGACGAAATTGCCTTGGGACACAGCGAGCCCAGGGACACGGCGAGCTCGATGATGTGAAGCTCGCCGGCCAACTGGTCGTAGAAGAACTCCTTCAGCTCAATCACGGCGAGCACCTCGGCAACGCCGACGAGCACGTGCTGCGGCACCAGCCACCAAACATCCATCGGCACCGTCACGTCCGGCTGGTCCATTAGGCCGGTGTCGCGAGCCACGCGGAGCCGTCTCGCCTCGACGAGCGCCGCCACGACCGTGGCGAGGCAGGCCGTCGCCATGCCAGCGCCGACGCGCTAGAGCATCGTGATGCCGTCGCGGCCACCGCCAGCGAGGCGCCTGGCGAGCGGCACAGCCATACAGTCGTACACCGGCAGCAGCGCGATGTAGGTGAAGCTGACGAGGCACTGCAGCCCCGCCGACGGCACGACGAGGCCACCGCCGCCGAAGCGCCGCTACATTAATTGTGCTGCTCTGCTTGGTGATTGGTGAACGGAGTGGACACCTGTGAGACGACGATGATGAACACTATGCTGGTCAACCAGATCGGAAGCAACCATTGTCGTCGCCATGGCCATCCAGGCATCCACCTCCTCAACTTGTGCCGTTCTCGTTGACATAGCTGAGCAAGGTGGTGGAGATGACGTAGCCCCAGTATATGGAGAAGTGGTACCAATTGAAGCAGGAGCTCCGCGACGCACGCCGCACGCCTCCGCCGTTGGCGTCATTGATGACGACGACACCGTCTCTTTTAAACTGGTCCGCGCCGAACGCCATGTCGCACTCGCACGGTGTGTGGAAGCCCTCCGTCGTCTGCAAGCTCCGGCGCCACATCCTCACCGACCCGAGCTTCGTCGCACACCACCGTGCGTTCCACCCGAGGGTGGCGGCGGCGACCAGAGTGCTCGGCGTCTTCCACAACCCGGTCAGCCACGAGCTGGACCGCTTCATCCTGACCACCGCCACGAGCTCGCTGTTGTTCGGCGTGGAGAAGGACACTGCTGCCGCGGTCAACCTTACCACCGACGCGGTTGGGAACGAGGGCAGGAGGAGGCATCGCCGCTGGGTGCGGCGCAGCGCGCGGAGAAGGCGACCGCGGAGTACGCGCGCTTTATGCGGAGCTCAGCGAGGTGGTGGCACTGCATCGCCGGCGGCTTATCAGGCGTTCTCTGTCCTTGCCGACCACCTTATCCTTGCCACCGTCGAGGATCGTCACACCGCCCCTGCCCCAGCCGCATAAATCCCCTTTCACCCGGCTGCCATTGGTCCCCAGCGACTCCAAGTGCTCCACGATGTCGCCACTCGCCCATGGCGCGCGCGTGGTCGTCGGGGAGGCTGTCGGGGATGGACATGAACCGGAGCCAAGTCGGCGGCGAGAGTGGCCGCGGCACCACCAAGGCACCACGGCGGCGGAGGCTGTGGTCTGTGTAGAGGAAAGTGACGTAAAGGCCAGCGCCGACGAGGCCTGTGGCGAAGTGCATCATGCAGTTGATGTGGCCCTGCCCCGGCGCCGGGAAGACGAGCACGTGCGCCGCCACCGCTGACGCCATGTTCGTCCGCTCGCGCCGCTTGGTCGCCGCGGCCGTTGCTGCCGACGAGATCGCCATGGCCGGAGAGAGGAGACGTCAGGGCGCTCGCTCGCTTGGTCAACGCCCGCCGCCGGCCACCGGCCACCGCCTCTCCGACGGTGTCCTCGAGAGAGAGGAAGAGGGGAAGAAGGGAAAAAGAGGTGAGAGAGTATGACAGGTGGGGCCCGTGTCATGGGTATTTTGGTCCAGGGAAAGCATTCTAGTGAAAAATGATTTCGAAAATGCACAAAATGGCCAAAATGGCAAAGTAGCAGTGAACACGCGTTTCATATTGACATTTTAACAAAACGTGTTTTTGGGATGACATTCTAGCGAAACCACCTTTTGAACGTGGCTAAATGTCCATTTTCTCATTTTCCGCCAATCACCCGCGCGTGAACCGTCCGATCTGAATGGGCGTTGGCTCTGAGCCGTCAGATTCTTTGAGAGGTGTGGCGGTCCACGGTGACGGTGTGCGAGATGGCCGACGACCCACCTCTACTGTGACAGTGAAAAAAAATCAAAAATTGTCACCTATGACATCGATGTAAACAATTCTTATATCTTTTCTTAGTTATGGCCCTGGTCGGGGAAAGTCCATTTCCAGAGTTGCACGAATCCGATTTATATTTCTTAACCGCAAAATTGGGTATAGACTCTCCTTCATTATCAAAACCGGCTCATTTACCTCCTTGGCAGTTTAAACGGTGGTTTCATCCTACATAGTGCCTTTTTATGATACGTTGACTAAGTCTTCATCTGACGTGGAAGGTACATGGTATTACATGTAAGGGGTGTTTAGATCTAGGGATGTAAATTTTTTGCGTGTCACATCGGGTATTATATAAGGTGTCGCATAGGGTGTTCGGGCACTAATAAAAAAACTAATTAATGTATCCGTCAGTAAACCGCGAGACGAATTTATTAAGCATAATTAATATTTTATTAGCAAATGTTTACTGTAGCACCACATTGTCAAATCATGGAGCAATTAGGCTTAAAAGATTCGTCTCGTAAACTAGTCGCAATCTGTGCAATTAGTTATTTTTTAGCCTATATTTAATACTTTATACATGTGTTCAAACATTCGGTGTGACAGGGTGTAAATTTTTAGGGTGGGATCTAAACACCCCTTAAGTCTCTCGACAGAAAAATAAAAATTTTACAGCAGGACACATATAACATCCCCTCCTACCCACTTCTCTCTTCCTCACTCTCTCCCTTTCTTTCAACGGCAACGGAGGAGGAGGAAGAATTGATGAGGCTATACCAGGAGCTACCGCAAAGGTTGAGCGCTGAGGAGGTGGAGGCGGATACGGCGGTGTTGACCTTGGCGGAGGACAAGAACACCACATGCCTCTCCCGGGTGAAGGCTACGGTGTTGGTAGAGGATGGCGTCCCTAGAGAGCCCCACGACATGCTGCTGGAGATGCGGGAAAATGTTGAAGGCCACGACGTCATTGGAGAACAACGTCCCAAGAGAGCTCCATGACATGTTGCGGGAGATGTGGGAAAATATTGTGGTAGGGAAGGTGGCCTCAAGCCCTCAATAGTGATGGAGGTGGGCAAAAAAGGTGTTATCGCCACAATTAGCTGTGGACGCACTACCAATATTATATTGGCTTTAATCATTTTTCCACCCTTTCACCTATGTAGATACTCTAGGGACTTGTTCGGCAAATATGTAGCAAAAAAATACAGGATTCTGATAGGATTGTATAATGCAAAACAAATGGTTCAAAACAAAGGAAAAATACAGGATTCGTGGTTTAAATAGATAAAAAACACATAATTATATATATGAGAGAAAAATATATAAAGGAATTTTTTTCAAGATGTTTGAGCTCTTGCTAACTTTTCTCTCTATATGATTATCCATTCCAGAGAAATTTTAAAAGAAAAGGTAAGATTCCATCCTCCATTTCAAAGGAAAATTCCTATATGATTGAAATCCTACAGGTTTCCTATATTTTTCCCGGCCATTAGATGTACAAACAAGGTGCGATAGATTTGGTATTGTTCTCTTGTTAAACAGGAGCTGCTCTGCTACAACAGTAATGACTTTATAGCCTACAACTACAAAGTACAAACTGCAAAGCATGTAAACTGAACAAGACCAAAAGAATCCTGGGGCAAACATCTTATAATTCAAGTGGTCATGTGGCACAACGACCTAAAACCAGATGATGGACCACCAGCGTGGTATTTCTCTTATTTTGATTGCTGAATCAGAAAAAAAAATAATACCGTTGATGAGGGGCATGTGAAGACGATTATGAATAATCCAATGAAAGCACTTGATCCAATCTAATTAAGTAGCAGCTAGGTTGCCTGTTTATCTTCCACGAAATGGAGCAAAGACGATAATTAACCAACAAAACCACTTACGAGTCGATCACTCACTCAAACTCTTCTACCTCTCCTAAGTGCTGTGCTGACCATGATCTGTTCTTTTAGCAACATAAACTAACATATCCTCCCCCAGGAGATCAAAAGGCTGCAGGCGGAGAAGCATGAGGGAAAGTGGTAATAATGATCTCCATTTTCTTGCAAGTTGAGTGCAATTACAAGGCGATAAGGATCATTAAACTTCAGATTAAAAAATAAACACCAATCGGCACTTGAGCTGCATCCAGTAAGAATCCTCGCTTTCTAGTCAGATAGATAGAGTTCGGTGTAAGTTCAGAATGACAAGCCTGCTGATGAGAGATCCGGAACCAAAAAAAAAAAAAGGAAAACATGAATCTCTCTGAAGATGTCTGAAGAGAAGACCAGCCTCCGGCATTTCAGCACGCAACCGTGACCCGCACTGGATGATCGACGATTCAATTATGTGAGGTCGAGTTCGAGAAGTTCATATAAACAATGAGGGAATTAATTCATGGCTTCGATTACATTTCTCCTCTTTCCCTTTCGAGCCCGGGGACTCCCTCCCTGGCAGCGACGTGCTCGTGCATGGCTTAGCTTTCCAAAAGCGTGCTACTAGCTCTTTCTTTCTGCTTTGCTTTGCTGGCCTGCACTTGGCGGCCTATAGCTCGATCGATAATGAATAATCATGCAAGAGGCTGATGCAGGCTAGCTCTCTCTCTCATCACACACAGGAGTCGTCGTCTGTGATCTCTCCTTCAAATTCCATCTTTCTTCCATTGGGACCAAGAACGTCTGGATTCTGGGGTCGTAATTCGATCGCCTTCTTTTCGCATTCGCAGTCGGTTTTTCGGTATGTTCATGTGAACAATAAGTTGTCTTCATGGCCAAGCAAAAGCTTTCCTTCAGGTAATGATGGGGTGTAAACTGGGAAGTGAATTTTTTTGTCCCTCGAGGGGACATCCCATCATTTTGTACATAACGTTTAAAAAATTATCAAAAAAGATTTAAAAATTTGTCAAAATAAATCAATATATGATATATCTTTTCGCAAACATGCAAGTTAAAATTCGACTTATACAATTCGAAACAAAAATAATAATTTTGATCATGAATTGTACGTTCTTTTTATAGTCAAATTTGTTATTTTTGTTTCTACTTGTATAAGTTGAATTTGAATATGCATGTTTGTGAAGTGACGTATCACATATTGATCTATCATACTAATTTTTTAAAAAAATTTGTGATGACTTTTTAAGTAACATGCAAAAACGAGGGGATATCCCCTTAAGGCCTTGTTCAGTTACGCCCAGATTCAATCTGGGCCGAGAATGACAAGTAAGAAATTTATGATAGATACAATGAGAGACCGAGATTTATTCCGTGTCGGGAACCAATTTACTCATATTAAGTACAACAAAACATCCGGATTAGTTCCACACCTATTGACTAGTGGATTGATTCTCGGTCTCTTATTGTCCCTATCACGAATAAATTGGTTCTCGGCCCGGAATAAATCCCGGTCTCTTATTGTATCTATCATAAATTTCTTACTATCCTTGTCATTCCTGGTCTGGATTGAATCCGGGCGTAACCGAATAAGGCCTAAGGGATGAATAGAGTTTCACTGTAAACTGTTTTGATTTTTTTTTCTCTGGTGTTTCATTGGCGTTCTGGTATGATCAGAGAGCAGAAAATGCGCAATACTGTTTGGTCAGTACGTGCTATTAATTCAAGTCCCACTAAGATAAAGATGATACCATTGCACCCTGAATAATTCAGGTGCAACTTCAACGGTTAATGTGTACTGATATTCTCAACTAAAATCTTTGAGCCCCTGCAGCTTACAATAAAAGACGAAGATTCTTTGACACATCTCTGAATTTTTTTTTATCTAAACTAAAATCAGTGCTGCTTATCGACAAGTGTCCATTGATTAATTGCACACACCCATCAGAGGATCGGCACTAAGCCATGCAAGGCAAGTGCCACTCGTTGTGCACTCGTGCCTAGTTGGAACCTATCTCGGTTTAGGCGTTAATTAACAAAGTGGTTAAGCCCTTAATGGCCACCCATAAAAAGCAGCCAAAGCAACGAACCGCGAGAATCCAGTGGCCTAAAGATAAGTGGGTGCAGAGATATGCGAGAATCCACAACGCGGCCAAAGAATCCACCCCTGCGAATATATAATTTCCCCGCGAGGCCGCGAGCCCCAAACATCGCCTATAGGTTAATTGCTCAGAGTGATTCAGTTGCTGCCACGAGATGTGGCTATATAAAGAGCTTGAGATGCACCCAGCCATGGCCAGAGATCAATTAATGCTCTAACACCTGTCCCCATCTGAATAGCCCGGGAGCTTCCTCGCGAACGATGTCGAGGAGGAGGAGGAGGAGGAGGAGGAGGAAGAAGAGGTGCCAAGCTATCGCACTTTCAGAGGTGTGAAGTGTTGTGAGTGCGAGCTGCAGGTCGGGACGAAGCTTAGCATGCTTGCTGCCATGGCTTCCAGCGGTGGTCGGCGAGCGAGCAGGCGGCGGCGGCGGCAGAAGAAGAAAGAAGGCAAGTCTTATCGGCAAGGGAAGGCTAAGCCTTTCTTCCAGGTCTCCCTCTCTCCATCTAAATCCGTTTTTGGAGGAGGAGGAGGGGGCTATCTCGTTTTAGCTAATCTGTTGTGTGTGTTGGTGATGGTTTCAGTTCAGTTTCAGTTTCATGTTTGTGATCAGTGAGAGTGATGGTGTGTCAGTGGTGGTTTAGATCATGTGTTAATTAGTTCTGTGGGCGTGTCTTTGTGTTGGATCTTGGGGTTGGGTTTTCAGAAAATACTATTGCTGTGGTGTGTGTGTGTGTGTGAGTGAGTGAGTGAATTAATGAGTCTCTGAAAATTCTGGAATAATAAGAATGTAAGCAGATGATGTATGTGCCTTGGTGCTACTTATATATGTGCTCTCGTTTTCTGATATTACAGATACATGAGACACTATATATTCATGCTACTATTTGACAGATTCAGTTGTTTGAAAAGGGAAAAAAAAACAGGCTAGTTAAACATATTCAGTAAGACAGTTATCTGAATAGATGAGCTTTATTGCATCCACATTTTCTGAAGCACCATGTCTCTTCTTCTATAAATTCAGTTGTTTGTAAAGGGAAAAAAACAATATAAACATATTCAGTAAGACAGTTAACTGAATAGATGAGCTTTATTTCATCCGCATTTTCTGAAGAATCATGTCTCTTCTTCTTCTTCTTCTTCTTTTGAAAATTCAGAAGCACCATCCCATAGTCGGGATTTCAAATATGAGGGAGATTTTGGGGTTGTTTGGATCGTTTGTTTGATGTTGTTTAGGATTGAACCTTGTTTGTTTGTTTGTTTGGTCTGACAGAATCCCCGATATGAAAAACAAAGTTTTCTCAAAAAGAGCTATCCCCTTTCCTCAAAACTGATAGCTAATTGGGTTCCATAATTCTTATTGTTTTGGACAAGCTTAACTTTCACTAATAATAACCTTTAAAGTATTTAGTTTGAACATACTACAACACAACGTATAGATTACTCTCAAAAGTTACTTTAATAAACTTAAATATTTATTACTTATATATATATACCGCACATCCTATACCGCACCCAGGTGCGTAATAAATAAAATGCTCCCCCTCACATCCTACCCCCACCCCACCCACCCACCCACTCCCTCCCCACCCCCACCCACGCCTACCGTTCCCAGAGGTACTCCGTATTAGAATGTCGTTCCCAGAGGTACTCCGTATTAGGATGCAACCAACCAAAACCCACCATCCGGGAAACTATTTTAACAGCTCGAGTGGACGTCTACCCGTTTATTGCATATCATCTAAATAATTATGAAAAAAATTGAAAAAATATGAATAAGATAGATCAATATATAATATATCAATCGACAAACATGCAAGTTAAAATTTAACTTCTATAGTAAAAAAATAACAAACAAAACTCAAATTACTATATGTATATTTGCAATTAAATTTGTTATTTTTGTTACAACCTGTAGAAGTTGAATTTGAACTTGCATATTTATGGAGTGATATATTACATATTGATCTATCTTATCAATTTTTTTAAAATTTTTTCGTAACCATCTAATTGACATGCAATAGGATGGACGTCCACTCGAACTATTGGAATCCTCTCCCCCCACCACCCTATTTTAAAATTTTTCGTAACCATCTAATTGACATGCAATAGGATGGACGTCCACTCGAACTATTGGAATCCTCTCCCCCCACCACCCTATTTTTCTGGATCGTACACCATCCACTTCCACGTTGATTTCCCGGATCGAACAAGAGGGAGAGGGCACAGGCGGCGACGGTTGGCGGCGTGCGACTGTTGACTCGGGCTTCCTCCGGCGGCCGGCGACGGCGACGGCTTGTGGCAGCGGCGGGCGGGCGGCTGCAGCATGCGACGGTCTTGGCGAGGCCGTACCCCAGGGCATCCTCGTCCTGGCCTCGCCGCCCTCGACCTCGATTCGCCCTGGATCTCGATGCCGAGTTTGGATCTGGAGATGCGGGGTCGCATCCTCCCGCTGTCGCTAGCCGATTCGCCTTCTTGCCAGACCATCACCACTCTTCTCGTGACTGCGAGAGGTACACATCGGCTGCACCAATTTGCTCTCTTTTTGCATTTTTCTCATTGTGTGGGCAGTGGATGTGGTGAAGGAGCTTGGCGCGTGAGGTCACGATGCAGCCCAAATGCGATCTGCATCACGTGGTTCAATCTGATGCGTGCGTAGGTCAGGAGTCTCGTTGAGTCCTTTTTTTTCTTTTGGACTATTTGAAGCTCTAATTTTTTGGTTGAACCACGTTCTTACGATGTGCTAGAAATTCTTTTTTTTTTGTGTGTGTTCGAACGTGTGTTCCTGATTCTTTTTTGGTGAGATTTCCTTTCATGAGCTTCACGTTCAACAGAGCATCTAAGTAATTCGTGTTCCAGTTGTACTCCCTCCGTCCCCTCCGCCCCCCCCCCCTCCAACCAAACAAACCTTTGGTTTTCGTGTCTAATGTTTAACCGTCCGTCTTATTTAAAAAAATATGAAAAAAAAATTAAAAAGACAAGTCACGCATAAAATATTAATCATGTTCTATCCTCTAACAAAAATAAAAATACGAATTATAAAAAAAAATCATATAAAACGGACAGTCAAAGTTGGACACGGAAACCTAGGATTTGACTTTTTATGGGACGGAGGGAGTATTTGTTTCCTGAGTTGATTGATACCAGTTAGTGGAGTATGTCAGAAAACCCAAAGCAAAGCCGTGGTGATGAGAGCTACACATCCACATAACTTGTTTCTATTCTGATTTTACTGACTTTAATCTCTGTGTTGTTTTAGGGTGAGTTTGAGGGATAGGGGATTGAAAAGATTGGAAAGATACGCAAAATGAAGTGAGCCATTAACGCATGATTAATTGAGTATAAATTATTTTAAATTTCAAAAATAGATTAATATGATTTTTTAAAACAACTTTCCTATATAAATTTTTTTTGTCAAAAACACACCGTTTAATAGTTTGGAAAGCGTGTGCGCGGACTACGATGTGATTTCTCACCCTAACTCACCAGAACGAACGCTCCCTTATTGTTTTTACTGTAACGTTTCTGAAAATCCCTGATTGAACAAGCACTCAAGGAGGCTCCCGAAATTCGACATATATTAAGGTTGATGAGCTCGCTAGTACCTAGTACTTGGTTATCTGAAATTTTCTTGCTCTATTGAGCAGCTGGGATGAATTGGAGCAATCATGTGGAACAGAGCCGTTTGGATGTATTGGTCGGAACATTTTGTGCAAATTAACTTTTTTTGCTCAGTATATACCCATAGATATATGATGTTTCATTTGACTGACTGACTAATAAGTTTCCTGTTGAACATACCATTTTTACTCTGTATATTTTTGACAGAATATACTTCTTCAGACTAAGGTCTAAATTTTACTGAAATTATTAACTTATAATTCTTGCAGGCGTCAGCAGCTGCAGTGTGCACTCTTGCAGTGGATGCTCTGCTGAAGACGTACATGTTCTAAATTTTTTGGTTGCTCATCTATATCTGAATTTTCTTTTTAATCGTGAATTCATCTGTGTTTAGGAAACTACGTAAGAACATGAGAAGATTATGCCAGTGGTGGTGGTGCCACTGGAATGGCATCCTGGTCATTATCCTCGACATGTCTGCCGTCAACGCACGTCGCCAGCGGCCAAACACAAAGAGCAGGGGTGACGCAGAGATGTCGACCCAGGACGAGCACACCACAATTGATGACCGGCTTCGGTGGCAGGCGATGCCAAAAATCTTCACGACTGATGCCCTCTGGACTGATAATTTTTGACAACGAGTGTATATGTGTGTTTGTAACGATGATGGCACGATCAATTGAAGAAAAAAACCATTATACGTGTATTCTCGTGTAGTAAAATATTTACTGCCTTAAGCACAAAGCAATTTATTTACTGAGAAAAGACGAAACTAATATTTCTTGCCATATCAAGAGTTTTTACTGAGAGAAGACTGAGAGTAAATTATTTATCGAGAGAAGGACGTTGGTACAAAAATCAGGAATGAGATAAGGGCGCAGAACTATCTAAGAGTAATACATTTAGTGAAAGAAGAAATCGACAGAGAGTAATACATCTAGTGAATGAAGAAATCAACTGAGAGTAAATAGTAAAGTAATACATTTACTGAAAGGAGAAAATCAACTGAAAGTAAATCGTTTACTAAGAGAAGGATGCGAGAAGAAAAAACAGGATAGAGAAAAGATGCGAACCAGGGTGCATGTGGGGGCGGTTGGGGGTGTGGAGTCGTTTACTAAGAGAAGGATGCGAGAAGAAAAAACAGAATAGAGAAAAGATGCGAACCAGGGTGCATGTGGGGGCGGTTGCGGGTGGGGAGGAGAGAGAAAGGTGGTTTCCTGGTGGGAGTGAGGGGGGGTGGGGGTGGAGGGTAGGTTGTGAGGGGAGCGTTTTAGTTATTACGCACCCTGGATGTGATTTAGCGCTGTCCTATATATATTTGTTTGTTTGTTTATTAATATAAAATCATAGTGAAAAATATGTTTAGGAGATTGTGTCGTTGTCTAAAACATCAATTAATTATGGAACTAGAGAGACGATACCATGTTTTTTTTTTGTGAAAACTTGTTGAGTTCCCTTTTCTATTCTTTCGTGGGCCAAACATGATTATTATACTTGGTGATACCATGTGCTTTGCTACGGAATATATGGATGAAAATATGTTTAATATTATAGAAATGATAAATGTTGAAGTATTGTGAAAATGATGCGAGGAAGATGATATGATATATGTTGAGCTCTAGTATTATATTTTGCATGATTAGTCATGCTTGTATGATATTTAAAATACTCTATAATAGTAATTGTTAGTGGGTGATGATGTATCATACTTAGGAGATGAGTCGACAATAACAAATTAACATAGTAAACAAACAAAATTTAGAAAATAATAATAAAATATCGTTATCAGAAAACAATATCTTATTTTCCTTACCCATACAAGCACTAATTATTATCTCTAACCGGCCTATAGTCATGTATAAGGGGAAAATCTTTTGGTCCTGGGAATGGCACCCCTTATTTGTTCAAACATATAAATATTTATGGGAACTTCTTAAAATATTTGACTACAATTATGTAGGATCTAGGTCTACAAAATTTAACTTGATTCACACATCAATAATTTTTTTTAAAAAAAGCATATAAGCAATACATGCATTGTTCTGACCTAGATTTTTTTTTACCAAACTTGAATTTTGGTGAAATGATAACCATACTCTGTATTGTCAAATTATTACTTCCTCCGTTTCATATTATAAGACTCTCTAGCATTGCTTACATTTATATATATATATATATATATATGTTAATGTATGCCTAGATTCATTAACATCTATATAAATATGGACAATGCTAAAAAGTCTTATAACTAAAACGGAGGAGGTAGTATATCACAATATGTGTAAGGGAAGTTCCCTTTAGATAGAATGCATCTTCCATTCGTTTAGCTGTAGTATATGTTACAATTAAACTACGCTCGGAGGGATGCTTGTTTTATAGCCTTAGGCCCATTTGGTTCTGACTAACACATAGGATAATGATTAATAGATCACTTAAGGCCCACATGACGAGTCGAAGGAATAAAGTTGGCCATATATCCTTTTTCATAGAAAAAAAAACAAATATCATAAACTACTCTCAGGAATCTTTTAAAAAACAACTTTTTTGGCGAACTTTTATAACTTTTGTATGTCAACAAACACGCCCTACTTCCGTTGTTAATAAACTGAAGACCCTATTCTCTCACTAAAATACTTTGTCTTCACTATACCTTTTTCCCATGATGTTGCATTTGTATCATTTAATAGCCAACTGTTCACTTATTTCATTGCTCACTCAATGTTCGTTAGGCCATTCCTAACCCAATAATTAGGATAGTGTCCATAGTATTAAATAAGCTACCACATAGAATGAAAAATAATGTGACAAGTGAATAAATGAGGAAAGAGAAGGAAACCATGTCTTGCATGAGGGCAGTTCCAACCCATAACACTAGACATGGTTTCTATAAACTCCACATCATCAAGAAACTAGTAGTAGACACTACTGTTCCAATGCAAATACCACTATTCCATACTTCAATTTAATGTTACTTATCTCACATGATGTTTTGGATGTTGTGTAGAAACTATGTCTCATGCAAGACATGGTTTCCTTCTCTTTCCTCATTTATTCATTTGCCACATCATTTTTTATCCTAGGTGACAACTTATTTAATGCTATGGACACCATCCTAGTCATTGGGTTGGGAATGCCCTAATACTTGCAAATGGAGCTATCAGCAATCAGGTCGATCTGACTGAAATTTCTGGTTTAATTATTTTGTTATTCTAGTTGTCAACAAATATCCAGTTATTATAACATGAGATTATTACTCTAAGACAAAATACTAGGATCATGAAATTGCTTTGGCTCGGTACATCCACACTTATTAGATAAACAGGTCGAATGCTTTCACTATCCTTAATGAAATATTCCATTATCTAGTAAAGTCTATAGTAATAAACCATTTCTTTTTTCTCTCCTCCCTTCTCAAGGAAAGATAAACCCTATATACCAAATGATTACATACACCTTACACGTACCACACTTTACATGCCCTTAATTTCTTTTAGGAACCAAGCTTTACTTTACATGCTCTGCTACTTGGTTCACTTTGTGATAAGAGAAAAAGAAAAAAAAAGAGTCCAATTTACTCCCCCAAACTATCTCACTGAATCACTTAACCCCCTAAACTATTTTGCAGCTAATTTTACCCTTGAACTATTAAAATAGTTCACTTTACTGGTTACTTACATTTCACTTCTTTACTGATCTTTTTATACCAGCAATATTTTAAGCTTTAATTTTGTAGAGCCATATGGTCTCATTTTTTTTGCTTATGCTTTTATGCTTATCAGCCAAAATTTAAATTTTCAACCTTAAATTTGGAGCTGATTTTGAGGTTTTTTTCATTGAAGCTTATTTTTAGCCATTGCTTTTAGATCGCTAAGAACACATCTATAAAAGTTTTATTTACAAATTACTTTTCATTTGCAGATATGAAGTTTCGCTTATTCCGCGAATAAGCGAAATAATGGCTCCGATAGATGACACCATTATCAAAGTTCAAAAATTTTCATGACTTTCTGCTTGAACTTTAAAACCTCTATGTTAAATTAGTCTTAGTGCTTCCACCCTAGTAAACAACGATTCACAAATTTCAAAAAATGTTGAGATATAAGTTATAATGCATAAATATATCCCACCATTTATCATTGCAAAATATGACATATAGAAAGAGAAATGAAAAAGAAAAATACTCTTAGAGAATAAGACGAACCATTTTTAATAATTCGAGGTGTAAAATGAGTCAAGAAATTGTTTAGACTCCAGCGAAAAGGGTTAACCCGGAAGTGATATGGTTGGAGTCGCTTCGTGTATAAGTGTTAACCCGGAAGTGATACGGTTGAAGTCGCTTAGTGTATAAGGGTTAACCTGAGAGTGCACTTTCGTTCTCGCTTCGTGTACATACAGTGAATAGTGATATATGATTGGAGGGACAAGCGGACGTTGTAAGTTGGTTGCAACCACACAACTCAGGCAGGCTCACAGCCCAACCAGGGAAACCTACATCTCTGGCCCACGAGGCCCGTTTAGGCCCAGGAGCGAGTCCACAAAGGCATCATCGCATACGTGGGTTGCCGAATATTCGCTCCGCTTCCCCCCTCACGCGAGATATTTCCTCTCCCCCGGTGGGCCGAGCCGCCACGCCACACCGCCCCCTGTATCGCTCACTCGCTTACTATATAGCCAGAGGGGAGGGAGCGGGTAGGGTTTTACCTCCTCCCCCCCGCAGCGCCGCCGCCGCCACACACTCCCCCACATCTCCCCTTCCCTTCCACTCCTCCTCCTCCTCGGATCGGGAGGCGGAGCGAGCAATCCCCCAAGGTGATTTCCTGCTGCTCTTCTCTCATCTCCCCCCATCCTCTCCGTTGCGTGAATCTGTTGTGTGGTTCGTCGTCGATTATCTTAGCTAGGCTAGATTCCTCGCGGTGGTGGTGATTTGAGTGCGTCCATCTGGTCAAAGGTTCGAGGTAGGAGTAGTAGTATGTGTGGGTGCTCTCAGTTCGTTGCATGTTTGGGTTCTGTATCTGGTTTGGATTATCATGTTTAGTGGTTGGCGCGGTAGTTGTAAATCTGTGGGGTTTTGTCACGCTGGTTAATTTTTTGGTTTCGTCCCGGTTCCGATCGACGTTTCTTTGGGTCGTCAGGTGTAGCGAATGGATGGGATTGGTTCGATCCGTCTGGTAGGGATTCGTTCTGCTCGTAGATCTGCTGTGGATTGCTTTCGCGGTCGCCTGCTGGAGCTAATTTGGCAGGATTAGGATGGTTACCCATTTCTCCAGGGCAGATCTATGCTATGTTCGTTGATTGGCGTGTGCTGGCTACAGACTTGTTCATGTTGTTCACTAGATTGTTAAACATGTGACGTCAGCCGGTGATTGCTTGTCTGCCACGGTTTTGTTTGTTGTCCTAGTGAAATATGCACAGATACTTAAGGGCCGTGTTTTTGTTTTCACAATAATGGCAGTAGATGAGTTGAATTCAGTTTGTCATATCGTTTTTGTATCAAAACAAGTTTTTTTCTTACTGGTTAAGTGCTTCTCGCGGTCCCGCCAGAATTTTTATGTACTGGGTATCTCTGTTATGAGTACTCCCATATCCTGCATGTACAGTACTGCAGTGGTGAATTGGTGATGTGCTGATGGTAATGAATATGGCGGAAGTGTATCAGTTTGCTGCTTTTGTTACATTTGATGTGTGTTTTCAAGTTTCATCTTTTTTTTCTTATTAATGCTGCATCTATCAAGCTGTGCAGTTTTTTTCTTTGATCGTCTTAAACCTAACAGTGTAACTGCATCAGTGTGGTATTTGGAGGTAGTATTAGTAAAACTGGACATGTTAAAAATTCGCATTTAGTAAAACTGGACATGTTAAAAAATCGTATTTAGTATTTTGTATCATGTATGATGCTTAATTTTTGTTTGCGATATCAATTATATTTTTATTTGTTGCATTGCTATGTTTTTACTTGAGTCATGCCGTGATATATTTGTAGTTAGAATTTTGATTTTAGGTTTTGTGTTTTGCATGGTTCTAACTGGGTTTCTTTTTTTGGTACAGGAATTTGTATTTGTAGCGTGATTTGCAAAGCTAGTCAAGATGGTGAAGTTCACAGTAGAAGAGCTCCGCCGGATCATGGACAAGAAGAATAACATCCGTAATATGTCCGTCATTGCTCATGTGGACCACGGTATGTGCCAGAATAGTTATGACTGGTGTATTAATATCTGATCATAATGTTATTGTTGGGTTTACTTCAATTGGTTATATTCCATTTCTTATACAATTGACATTTGCAATAATAAATTCATCGGATTCTGTGACATGAGTCGATCACAGTCGATCTCTGCATGATTAGTGCCACAATTACTTGTGCAAGTTAATTCATTTGGAAGGTGGCGATCATTTTAATTTACTCTCTTTGTTGAGACGGGGGGAGTAGTTAATAGTTTGATCATTACTGTGTGTTAGCTTAAATATTTATGCTGCTGTGCTGGTCACCAAAATGGTATGCTAATTTTTTGTATGTGCTATTTTGCAATTTTGCATTGGAAGAATATGTTGTGTATTATGCTCTTTTATTTAATAGCTTGTTTACTTTTGCTTATTGCTAATTTCTCTTTTTGATATGTCATGCTATGCTATCCCTGTCTGTTTACTTTTTTGTTAGTCCCAAGTTCAAAAAAATGCTTACTATTGGGATCCTTTCAAGAACAAGCTATATATGTCCCATCTATTTTAGATGGCTTTGTTTTGTGCAAATTTTCAGCTTTCTATGCCTTAGTTTTGTGCAAATCAAGGTGCACTTACATGCTATGTTCTCTCTGCAGGAAAGTCTACACTTACGGATTCTCTTGTGGCGGCTGCTGGTATTATTGCCCAGGAAGTTGCGGGTGATGTTCGCATGACTGATACCCGTGCAGATGAAGCTGAGCGTGGTATTACAATCAAATCCACTGGTATCTCTCTTTTCTATGAGATGAGTGATGAATCACTCAAGTTGTACAAGGGTGAGAGAGATGGAAATGAGTACCTGATCAACCTTATTGATTCACCTGGGCACGTTGATTTTTCTTCGGAGGTCACTGCTGCTCTTCGTATTACTGATGGTGCTTTGGTGGTTGTTGACTGTATTGAGGGTGTCTGTGTGCAAACTGAAACTGTGCTTCGCCAAGCCCTTGGTGAGAGGATTAGGCCTGTCCTTACTGTGAACAAGATGGACAGGTGCTTCCTTGAGCTTCAAGTTGAAGGTGAGGAGGCCTATCAGACCTTCTCCCGTGTCATTGAGAATGCCAATGTCATTATGGCAACATATGAAGACACACTCCTTGGTGATGTCCAAGTCTACCCTGAGAAGGGAACTGTTGCTTTCTCTGCTGGTCTGCATGGCTGGGCTTTCACACTCTCGAGCTTTGCTAAGATGTATGCTTCCAAGTTTGGAGTTGATGAATTTAAGATGATGGAGAGGCTTTGGGGTGAGAACTTCTTTGACCCAGCCACAAAGAAATGGACCAACAAGAACACTGGCTCAGCTACCTGCAAAAGAGGTTTCGTTCAGTTCTGTTATGAGCCGATCAAGCAAATCATCAACACTTGCATGAATGATCAGAAGGATAAGTTGTGGCCTATGTTGCAGAAGCTTGGTGTGGTCATGAAGGCTGATGAGAAGGAGCTTATGGGCAAGGCTCTCATGAAGCGTGTTATGCAAACATGGCTGCCAGCCAGTAATGCTCTTCTTGAGATGATGATATACCACCTTCCATCTCCGTCCAAGGCCCAGAGGTACCGTGTGGAGAATTTGTATGAGGGTCCTCTTGATGATGTCTACGCAACTGCTATCAGAAACTGTGATCCAGAAGGTCCTCTTATGCTGTATGTTTCCAAGATGATTCCCGCATCAGACAAAGGTAGGTTCTTTGCCTTTGGTCGTGTCTTCTCTGGGAGGGTTGCAACTGGCATGAAGGTGCGTATCATGGGTCCCAACTATGTCCCTGGCCAGAAGAAGGATCTGTATGTGAAGAGTGTCCAGCGTACTGTCATCTGGATGGGAAAGAAACAAGAGTCTGTTGAGGATGTTCCCTGTGGTAACACTGTTGCTATGGTTGGTTTGGATCAGTTCATCACCAAGAATGCCACCCTGACTAATGAGAAGGAGTCAGATGCCTGCCCAATCAGAGCAATGAAGTTCTCAGTGTCCCCTGTTGTGCGTGTTGCTGTTCAGTGCAAGGTTGCCTCTGATCTGCCCAAGCTTGTTGAGGGTTTGAAGCGTCTGGCGAAGTCTGATCCTATGGTGCTCTGTACTATTGAGGAGTCTGGTGAGCATATCATTGCTGGTGCTGGAGAGCTTCACCTTGAAATTTGCTTGAAGGATCTGCAGGAAGATTTCATGGGTGGTGCTGAAATCATTGTTTCCCCACCTGTTGTTTCTTTCCGTGAGACTGTCCTTGAGAAGTCGTGCCGTACTGTTATGAGCAAGTCCCCGAACAAGCACAACCGTCTCTACATGGAAGCTCGCCCCTTGGAGGAGGGATTGGCTGAGGCCATTGATGACGGTCGTATTGGCCCACGTGATGATCCCAAGGTGCGCTCCAAGATCCTGTCTGAGGAGTTCGGCTGGGACAAGGATCTTGCAAAGAAGATTTGGTGTTTTGGACCTGAGACAACTGGCCCCAACATGGTGGTTGATATGTGTAAGGGAGTTCAGTATCTGAATGAAATCAAGGATTCCGTTGTGGCTGGTTTCCAGTGGGCATCAAAGGAGGGTGCTCTGGCTGAGGAGAACATGCGTGGTATCTGCTTTGAGGTGTGCGATGTTGTTCTCCATGCTGATGCTATTCACAGAGGTGGTGGCCAGGTCATTCCCACGGCCAGGAGGGTCATCTATGCTTCTCAGCTCACAGCAAAGCCCAGGCTTCTTGAGCCCGTCTACCTGGTGGAGATCCAGGCCCCTGAGAATGCCCTTGGTGGTATCTATGGTGTTCTGAACCAGAAGAGAGGACATGTGTTCGAGGAGATGCAGAGGCCTGGTACCCCTCTGTACAACATCAAGGCTTACCTCCCTGTCATCGAGTCCTTTGGGTTCTCAAGCCAGCTTAGGGCTGCGACATCTGGCCAGGCCTTCCCCCAGTGTGTGTTCGACCATTGGGACATGATGACCTCTGATCCTCTTGAAGCTGGCTCGCAGGCTTCAACCCTGGTGCAGGATATCCGCAAGAGGAAGGGTCTCAAGGAGCAGATGACTCCCCTCTCCGATTTCGAGGACAAGCTCTAAATTTTTGGCCGCCGCATGTGTTGTGCCGTTACCCTTACATGTTCTAGTTGGTCTACTGCTAAGAGAACTGCTTTCGTTGTCGTATTTCATTTCCCTTTTGTCGAATGCATGTGTTTCACATCAACAATCCTATGTTCGCGTGCTACTGAGAAACTATTTTTACTCTGTCGTGATGTAACGGATGTGGAACCTGGATCATCTTTTTGCTGTCTAAGTTATAGTGTTCACATTCTTGTTGCGTTTCTGTTGAGTGGTATTTATTGTTTCCTTTGGCTTGCCGTTGTAAGTCCGCTTATTTTTGTTCCGTTCTTCCTAGTTTGTAGTTGTTACTTGGTAGAACCTATTCTGTTGTGTGTTCTTCTAGTTTGTACCTGGCACTTGGTACTACCAGTTCTGTTGTTCTAGTTTGTAGGTACTTCATACTATGACGTATCTAGTTTGTAGGTACTTGGTACTATGACGTATCTTGCCTGTTCTAGTTTGTAGGTTACTACGACGTATGTTGCCGTTTGATCAGCTCTTTTGCCTTGTTAACTCCTGGTCTCTGTTTGATCCGAACTGTTGCATTTGAGTAATTTTCCCCCGATTGCTCTGAAGTCTATCTTCGTGTTCAATCTCTTTTCATTTGCTTTAATTTCAATGGGTCATGATGTCATCGACTTATTTCTAATGCCGGATGGCATAGAGCAGGGTTTACCAAATTGTTTGGGTTGGGTTATCGTCACCTTCCGGTTTAACCACGTGACGGACTTTAGTTAGAGTTAAACTACTTTAAATTTAACTAAGTTTGTTTTTTTTATGAATATAGTTATACTAAATTAGTTTCATTAAATCAATAATTGAATATATTTTTATAATAAATTTGTGTTGAGTTAAAAATATTATTATTTTTTCTACAAACTTAGGTAAATTTAAAGCATTTTGATTTTAACCAAAGTCAAAACGTCTTATAACCTGAAACGGATGGAGCATCAAGTTACCATCTAGTGTTACAAAACGTTCAATTCCCTTGTTTAATCCCTAATATTTGTGTTATTCAGATCTGCTTATTCTGATCGCATTCCCTGATCGCTTGCATGATATTGAACTCAACTCACAGACTCCACGACCCCAAAATCTAATACCGCATCATATAGTAAGGGGAAAGCAATAGCCCTATTTGGAAAACTTAACTATATAGGAAACGCTAACCCATCTGAAAAAGCCAAGTACTCCCTCCATTCCAAATTGATGTATATATAGTTTTTTTTAATTATTCCTAAATGATTTACATATTTGTGTTCATTCATTAAGTCTATTCGTTATTTGTGTATTGGAGTAAATGGACATTAATGCATGCATCGATGCACACAAGTATTTATAACCCACATGCAATATCTTGATTTGCTATTAACTAGGAAATAGTGGGGATGGTGCATGTATCGAGTTTGTTGCTAGTGTAAATATAGTATAAGAGAGTTATTAGCTTTTCTTGATTTTGGTGTACCTATGAAATATGTAGATCAATTTGGAATGGAGGGAGTATGTCATAGTCTTTAAGTGATAAAGATTAACTAATAGTCTCTCTTCTTACATGTCCTTAGTCCACCTAATTATCATTTTAAATTAATTGGTTGGGTCCTATCTTGATAGAAGCACAATCATTTTGGAGAAAAAAATTTTAAATTTTTAATGATAGTAGAAACACATTCTTTTTAGGACGGAGCATATAATAATTAGTTGAATAAAAATAAACACCTGAAGATTGCATTGAAGCGCCAGCAGCAACACAAAGGAGCATGTGCATTCCGACTGATGTTTTACACTAACACACAGTGACACAGCCACACAGGAGTAACAAACAACCAAGGCCCATTACAAAACATTGGGCCGAATGGACTCAACCACGAATTAATACACACCAAGACTGACCAGCTGATTATTACACGCGCAGACAACACACACGAGGTTAATTAACACGCGTACATGACGCCACACGACTCGCCACACCGAAGCGTTCGTAATCCTCCGGCGGGCGCGCTCGCCGCCGTCGCCGATCCGCCGGCGACGGCGATCGACGGCGGCGTGTCTCAGTAGTAATACGAGGAGGACGACGACCCGCCGAGCTGGAAGCCGTCGGCGGCGACCTCGTCGGCCGCGGGCATCGGCGAGAACATCGGGCTGTGCACGTACCCCTCCTCGAAGTACACCGCCGCCGCCGCCGCCGACGCGCCCGCGTCGTCGTACCCGCCGAACTCCAGCTCCGACGCGTCGCACCACGCCGCGCCGCCGCCGCCGCCGACGACGTCGAACACGCCACCCACATTCTGACCGCCACCGCCACCGTAAGCCATTTCCTGGGCGTCGCCGCCGTGTGCGGGCTGAGCCGGCGCCGGCAGCGCGGCGGCGGTCTGGGTGTCGGCGCCGGCGCCGGCGCCGTAGTAGTGGCGGTGGAGGTCGTTGGTGGAGAGGTCGGGGGAGAGGTAGGGCGTGAGGGAGGAGCCCGGGGGCAGGTCCGGGTAGGCGAAGTTGGTGCGCGCGGCGGCGCCGCGGATGGTGCGGGCGGCGCGGTCGTAGGCGACGGCGGCCTCCTCCGCCGTGTCGAACGTGCCCAGCCAGTGCCGCTCCTTGGTCGCCGGGTCCCTGATCTCCGCCGCGTACCGGCCCCACGGCCGCCGCCTCACGCCGAGGTATCTCGCCTCGTTCCCTCCTCCACCCCCCTCCTGCTCCCGCTGCTGCTGCTGCTGCTGCTGCCGCCTCGTCTTCTTCTCCGGCGCCGGCGCCGACGAGGAGAAGAAGTAGAAATCCATACTCTTCGAGAGATCGAGGAGAAGAAGTAGTTGTGGTCGTTGGCGATGAAGCTGCTGCTACTGCTGCTGCATGGGGAGGTTGCATGGAGGAGTATATATAAGGGCGGGAAAGCTTAAAAGTTAGTGGGGAAATGGATTAAATAAGCGAGGTGGTACTAATGGGCGATCTTAAGCATGATTAGCAGCAGGAGTAATGGAGGGAAAATGTAATTGGTGCCCTTTTTAAAAAAATTGATTCGTTTGTGGGGGCGGCAAAAGTGGTCAACCAATGATTTGCTCTGGTGGTGACTGCATGATGCATATGCTTGATGGGATGATTAACATGCATGGCCGACTTAGCTAGTTAGCTCTGGATCCATCATACTAACCTTATTAATATTAAATCGAGTTTACATATGGGAATTATGATAGTGATATGCTCAAGTATTAATTAATAAAATTTCCTCTCATCATATGTCTATATCGATATCTTCCATGATAGATTTGCTGGGAGTATTGCAGACTAGTACCGAACTACCGATGTTCAGAGCAATTGATCAAGTGGGAGTTGTGTTAGGCTTGCACCGTCCAGAGTCAGGCAGAAGTACAGTACTTACTTCTAAATTAAACAATAAGTGTATTATGTATAGCAAAGATAGATGGGAATCCTTTTACCATCATATAATCTGGCTGGTATTGCAATTTATACAATAAGTACTATGCATAATTAAAATGCTTCATTTTGATGTGGGAAGATCATGTGCTGATATTCATTTTTGCCCTTCTGTTATTTCAAATGCGCAAAATCCCAAATCCTGCAAAATGAATACAAAATACATAAAGTGCTATTGTCCATTTACTTTTACAAGGGGCGTGCATGATTTGACTTGACGGGAGGTTATATTGCTGGCAGTAACAAAAAATAAGTGATATATAGTAGAGAAAATGTTTTCAAAGATGAATTCAATTGTGCTGTTTTTCCTGTTTCAAGATATACTTACTGTTGGACTAATTGTTAGTAGAGAGCTCGCAAAGAATGAATCTTGGAGTACATGGGCGGCCTATAAAATCAACACAGAGAGTACCCACTAATTAAGGTTCAAGGTTTTCTGTCCAAGATAGAGAATACTAAGCTTATTATTCAAGGAAAAAAAATGTAATACCATCGTCCTCCAGAAATAGTCTATTACATTCATGTTATACCTATCTATAGGATCTATAAATAATTCGAAATGAAGAAGACAATGAAACATATATCAACTGGTCAAAATAGGAATCATTTACACAACAGAAGTATAAATGATGAACAATAAACTACAAGATTCTGACTTATAATATGCAACTTCTGGGACATATTAATTTTCCTATACGTTGGTTGCGAAATGTGTACAACAAGATCCAAACCGACCAAACTGTGATTCTGATTATTCTAATGCCAAGTTGCAAAGATTAGTCTCCCTGTCATGTGTTCTCTCCCACTGATGTCTTGATTTCACTGTCCAAGACCACAAGTCAAGGTCAAAGTTTGTAGGGGGCAAGAACGGCATGAAAATATACTGGTCCTAATGCAAACTCTAACTTCACATGCCGCCTTAATACCTGAGGTGATTATCGTTTTCCTGCCTTTGATTGACTAGATTAGCTAGCTACAGAAGATCGCGGTGTGTGTAGTGTGGTCTACCTACACAATATTTTTCTATTCATTCGATCATGCTCAAGGGATCAAGTGAAGTAATCAGTAGATAATATAATGGGATCTAATATAATAATGATGCCTAGCACTAACTAAAGCTAACTAGCTGGATGCTCAGTAAATGAATTGGGCCATTGGATTGTACTGTACCTAAAATCTACAAAGAGAGATTTTATAATGTTCTTTATTGATAGTAGAATTTATCTAAACATTATATTGTGGGCAGTCTCGGCGGTAGCTTTCTTATTGGTCTGGTGATCGGTCCAGTGTTAGGTTTCTGCTTTGACTCTGTGTAGGGGCTATTGATGCGTGGTAGTGGTTTTTTTTTTCATTCCTGACCACTAACTTTCAGGGTACTAGCTAATTTGTAATGTTTTCGTACTCTATTTAATGAACCATCATTCTATCTGGTGCTGATCGTTAAAAAATGAATTTTTCTAAACATTTTATTTTTTTCTAATCTAATATGTCATGTCTATTTATACCAGCTACCATCTTAACTATATAAGGTATTAGTATAATTTTTTGTATTAGTAGTAGAAATAATAAATCAATAATACTGTCAATAGAGACTACCCTTGATTTGTAGCGTTCCAGTAGTAAACTACTCCTATATTAGTTCAACTGAAAGGTGAAGTCCACAGCAGTATAGCAGTTTGTCGCCGGTTTGGCTGGGATCATGAAGGGCGCCATTATTATGTTGCTTCCCAAATTTTGCTGCGCTATATATATAGCTTATGAAACTCTCTAGCGATCACTAGCAAAGTAGCACGAACTATTGATGCAGTTTCAGCAAAGAGCAAGATCTGTGCGTGTCGTGGGTCATTATATATTTTTTTTCACGAACGCGCAAAAAGATTGCACGTCAATATATTAGAGGAATAGAGTTTTTGTTACACACCGCAATTGGCCAGACCGGCCTACGTCAGGGAAGGGAAAAAATAAAGTTAAAAAACAAGGAAGAGAAAAAAGAAAAAGAAAAACTCGAATGCTACTCCAAACAACGAGAAGGGTCAGAGCCACGCTACACTCCCAACAAGTTCCCAAAGGAAGCAACGCTCACTAACGACCACAATCGGCCCTCCGACAGGATGGACTCTTGGACCACTGAGACCGAAGAGAGCGCGGAGTCAATCACCCTAGAGTTACGTTCCTTTCATAGCTGCCACAAGACCAGGAGGACCAGGGAGTCGAAACTGGAACGGAGGTGATCAGGTAAACCAGCACTGGAAGATGGCCACCAACCCTAGAGCCAGCTGCCACGGGGGGCGAGAGGGCAGTCCAGCTAGGAGGCGACAGCACCCGTAACCAGACCTGACGAGCGAAGATGCAATCGAGGAGGATGTGGTTCGCCGTCTCGAGCTCTTGAGCGCAAAAGGGGCAGGCCAAGTGGCTATCGATGCCACGCTTTTGGAGGAATATATATTCTTATTATAAATAAACTATGATCAAATTGTTTATTGTAGTAAATCAAACTAAAATAAATGAAAATTTTGTTGCACCAGACACAATTACATTTATGTGTGATGATCTAATTTCTTATTTGTAACAATGTGTTGATGGAGTTGTGGGTGATGACTTAATTAATACCAAGGTTTATATCCTGGTGCCTATAAATATATTACGCTCGTAGATGTGTGCTTTTAATAGAAAAAATTAGTGAGGTCAGATATTTGCTGCTGGCCTCCTAAACGTGTGTAGAGACATAGTGCAGGAGCATGCATAATGGAAATGGGAGCATGGTAGTCATGGGAGACTGCGTATGAGGAAGGATATCCCTTCCGTCGGTACCCTTCGATCATTTGCTGGTATTAAATGTTAATAACGTAGTACTACCTCCGTATTGTATTTTAATGTATGACGCTGTTGAATTTTTTTTAACGTTTGACCATTCGTCTTATTTAAAAAATTTATAAAATTATCATTTATTTTACTGTGACTTGATTCGTTATCAAATATTCTTTAAACATGACATAAATATTTTCATATTTGCATAAAAAATTTGAATAAAACGAATGGTCAAACGTTGGTCAAAAAGTCAACGGCGTCATACATTAAAATATGGAGGGAGTACTAGTTATGAATATATTTTTTTTGATTTTTTTTACGATCCAAAGGTGAAGGTATGGAAATCTTAGGTTTTTAATTTAATGATAAAATATAATATCTACTTAAGTTCACCACTATAAAGGTATGCATGGAGATTAGAAAGATTTACGTTAAAAATATGGCACCTACTCCGGTACCTTAAAGAAAAAAAAATCTCAACTCCATTTTTTAACTGCTTAATTAGTACACTAGATGGGACATGTTTGGTAGGGGAGTACCTATACATTTTTCGAAAGATTTTTATAATCGTATCACACAGATTTTTAATCTTTATATTAAAATCCGATAGATATAATAAAAAGCAAAAAGCAATTAAGAAACACCATAATGAACATTAAATTACCATATCCTCAAGAAAAAGACCAAATCCAATACAAAATTTAAAATTTACATGTGAAGATTCAAAAATTACAGTGTAACTTACAAAAGTTACAGTGTAAGTTTCATAAATTACACTGTAACTTACAAGAAAATGCACTGTAAATTTGAGTGAGAAAATCGAGTGAGAGATAAGAAAAAATCTTTCGAGTGAGATATAGCAAAATCGGTTTGGTAGAGCTCATCACCCAGCTCCTGAATCCTTACTGAATATGGAATTTGTTGGCTACAATAGTAAAAGTAGTTTAATTAATCCTATATATATTTTTATATAAATGTGATTAAGATGGCTCACCCAAACAACATTATTCTACCCCTAGCTCTATCTTAAACAATTCCGGATCCCTTTGACACAGGCCCATGCATATATAGCTTCATGCTTACTAAACGGGAAAATAAAAAGGAAAATTGGTATTACCATGATCCCGAAAAAGTTAAGCTTGTATCCTTCTGGAAGGGTTGGGGGCGGTGGATTAGGACGTAATTAAATAAGTGTTAGCTAAAAAGCTTGAAAAAAATCAATATGATTTTTAAAATATTTTTTTTTATAAAAAAGTACCATTTAGCAATTTGAAAAGTGTACGCACTAGAAACAATAGAAACAATTGAGTAGAAGTTAGGAAAGGGGAAAAACACACCCTACGACTGGGTTCGTTTGTATGGTTGGAGAGAGCTAATCTTTTGTTTATTGTGAGCACATTTTCTAAACTATTAAACAATACGTTTTTTAAAAAATTCAATATCAAAATTGTTTTAAAAATAAATAAATAAAATTTTAAATTTATAATATTTAATACTTAATTAATCATATGGGAATCATCGGCAATGTTTTCTATGATGGTGAATAGCTAAGCCAAACAGCTACATACCTCCTCCGTTCAAAAAAGAATCCAATCTTAACTATGAACCTGGACATATGCGTGTGTTTATAGCTAGGATTTATTTTTTTCAGGACGGAGCAGTAGAACGTAGCCTAAAAAAGAATGCATACATGATCCATCTTTTCCTAGAAATATACTTGAGAAAATCTTGGCAATAATCTAACTGACATATAACACGTCACACACATGATGGGCGATGGAGGAGCACCCCTTAGCTCTGCCCCAAAGTATTGAAACAAAATCTAAGTTTGTGCGCATCAATCGATTGAAGTGCGCGTGTTCGTTGAAAGGTCATAAGAGAGTGAGTGATGATATCGCGCCATATATCTTTCAATCACTTTTAAAGACTTCTTATGATTGCCCCCTGATGCAAACGAACCTTCTAATGATGAGAAGAGGAGATGGCACTTTATATTAGATTAATGTAGGATTTGATGATCAGATGCATACATAATAGAACTAATTAGACTTGTTGTATGCATGGGCCCAAAGGCACAAGTACCTTCACATGATTAGTTGGGTTCAGATAAATGATTGGCATGTGCCTCCCTTTGCTTTAAGATGCCCCTTCCTCTTGTAGTCTTGTTGGATCCAGGTTTTATATGCATAGATCAATTGAAAGCTTAAAACTTTTCATCACAAAGCAAGCTAATCATTTGATTCATTGTACATATTAGGATAACATTGTATCTTTTTTGCTGCGTACCATTTGATACCCACTTTAACTGAAAAGAAGATCATATATGTGTATGCTCTTACTGGAAAACCTGATCAGTAGTAACTTAGTAGATAGTGACTTTTTTTTTTAATCAAGTGATCTTATTTTCATCGCACTTGTTGGGGCGAGTTTTTTTTTTTTGGGGGGGGGGGGGGTGGGGGATGGTAAGATTTCGTTCTTTTGAATTGTTATACAGGCTCACAACTCTGTTTCTCTGCAGGAAAAGAACTATGGGAGTATCAAAATAATGAAGTTGAGGAATGCATAAACCAATATATTTGGTTTATTTTGGAATATGCAAATATAGCCAATGACCCAAAAAGCCATCACAAAACTTGGATGGAGGCATGGTCCAAAATTTTGAGAATTAGTTAAGTCTTTCTATCGAAGATCTGAGATACTTGTATATGATCTGATGGATATGAAAATGAGCAAGATTGATGATTTCTCATCGCCTTTTCTCTTTAAAAAGGACCATCATGTGCATCTAACTTAATTATTTGTTTTTAGAGAACTTCACATATAGGCATAAATTAATAACACAAAACCGTAGGTTTTATGATTTTGTTCACAATGCAAACCACATGTCAGACCCAAGATTTCCTTATACCCCGGGCCAAATCTAATTGCTACTATCCCATATCATAAATGAGACCCACACTAATGCAAAACAAAAGGTACAAATTGTTATTGTTAGTTTCAAAAGGAAAAAAAAGAAAAACAATACAAGAAACAACATCTAACCTCAAAATGACAACTATATTAAGTGTTATCCATCGAACTAGCATAGGCACACTGTGTTGTCAAAATGCTCCTTGGTCATCGCCACCAACAACCATGGTGATCTCGCGGTAGGCGAACATAATCAATGCAACAACAATGAACACCTTATCCAACCTAGAGTCGTGCAGGTGGAAGAGTTGCAGGTGCCACATCCCTTTCCCCGTTATCACCGGTCGCCTGCGACACTTTAGCCATCTAGGCCCCTTGATGGCGGTGCTACTTCTTGATGACCACCTACTTCTAGCTTTTCACGACGATGGATATGTAAATAACACCGTGGGACTAATATTTCTGCCGCCGCCACCCCAACTTTAGCATGCGCCTGCAGTAGGCAGCAGCCCCAACGGTGGAGTAGCTACCCCCGGCATATGGAAGAGAGTCCAACTATGAACGTGCCATAGAGCCACTGTTGTTGCCGTTGAGGATTTGGACTTCAACCTGGGCAATCTGCGATGCCAGAGCTTGAGGGATCAGAGTTCGCACCGATTGGCCTCTCGCCGCTGGCGGCGCTTGTCATTTCTTCTCGTCTCCGATTGTGCTCTAGTCACATTGAGAGTGGGGAGGGTAGCCATGGGGGGTGCAAGTTTGTTCGTGGGCCGGTTTTCATTAGCCTAGTCCAAGAGCGAGCATGTTCTCCATCATGCTCACTCAGCTCCGTTCGATGGCGAACGAATGGAGCAGATAGGCTGAATGTCCCTCTAACGTAGACTGCAGTACGTTAGATGATTTAGTTCTGGAGGAAGTGGGGGCACATGTGTCAGATCATCTCCCATGAGCGCGTAGTGCCGTAGCAGTAGCAAAGGGGTTAGGTAATAAAGAGTATTGGACCATAGATGCTAGCCTGATGGGCCTCGGGCCAAACCAATAGGGGCTCATTGCTAGTTGGGCTAGACCCTGGGCCATGGCCTAGGATAGTAAAAACAAACAATAGCTTAATTTCCGTGTTATTTGGTTTGAATTTATCTCCTAAACTTCAAGCATAACTCAAATTTGAGAACCTGTTTAGCTTGATGGTTATTGTTTTATTTACAAAATATTTTTATTTGCCACCAAATTAGGTTTTCTTTTTAGGGGGAGGGGGAGAGGAGTGACTTACCGTGCATTTAATTTTCTTATAACAAAAAACTTTTTTTTTTTAAAAAAAACAAACATAACAAAAACTTTAGGATACCACTGTTCGAGACCTTCAAGTGTTGTGAAAAATCAAAAGTTAGGTTGGGTTTAAAATCAATATTTTTGAATAGAAGAGCAGAGGTGTGCCCCTCTCAGCATGACAATTCAACCAACAAAGGACAAACAAAAATCTGTAAACCTCATAAAAGTTAATATGGAAAGAGCACTGCTACACGTACTCTAACACATACTATTTGCAGTCAAATTTGTTTTTTCTGTTAAATTTGAACTTGCATTTTTTTTGGGGAAAAGAAGATATATTATTTAGATTTTTTTTAGATAATGGATTTTCATTAATCCGGCCTCTATATCCACGAAGGATATACACAGCCAAATATTACTTAGAATTAGCTTCCTCTCTTACAATATGTGATACGGAAGGACAACCATCCTCTAGCCAAAAATTAGACTCCTCCTCACATCTAGCTCTGTTTGCTAAAATATATGTGTTGAGTACATTTATCAGTACTCTATTTGCTACACGTACTCACAATTTTGACTACGGGGGATTTTTGAATAACAATCTCCCTATTTCTAGACATAAGAGCATTGATCTCCCTGATTATATAGGCCAGGGTAGACAAATCCTTCTCTGCATATTGCAGCATGCGTACCGCTTCCAAGCAGTCTGATTCCACCACGATCGGTTTTAGAGTCCATTGAATCGCCAAAGCAATTCCTTCCTTGTATGCTAGAAGCTCCATTTCCCGTGCATCAGAGCACCTTCCAAAAAATCTGCAGGAAGAAAAGATGACAGTTCCCCTCTCATCTCTCAAGATCGTGCCAGTGCCTCCATTCTCATAATTCGGATCAAAAGAGCCATCTACATTAAGCTTCATCCATCCAGGCTGTGGTTTCCTCCATTTCTGAATCCAAGCCTGCTGAGCACAAGCCTTTTTAACTGACGGCCCCGGGAGATAGCTAACCACATGTTTCCCTTTTGCCAAATTAGCCATTGGGTGTTGTCGGATTTCTAATAGTGAAAAGATATAGTGATCTCTTGAAACCTCCTAGATGCCTCAGTTGGTGGAGCTGGTTTCCCATGAAGGATCTCATTTCAGCAGTACCAGTTCTCCACAAGACCATTAAGAACATGGCATGTTCTTCTTCCGGGCGTAGCTCTAGTTGATAAAAAAATCTTGGATGAGGCTGAACGCCTAACAACACACCACTCTGACAAACTCCCGGTACTCTACATAGCTTCCCACAAAGCTTTGGCAAGAGGACACCGACACAGCGCATGAAAGACATCCTCTGTTTCCATCCCACATACAGTATATGGATCTGAACTTGCATATTTGTATAGTGACATATTATATGTTGATCTATCATATCAAATTTTCTTAACGACATGTAAAAACGAGAAGTTGTCTCCTCAAAAGGTAAATAAACTTCCGCACAATATTGCACAGCAACTAGCAAGACAATGTACAACAAGTCCTAATAGCAAAGCACGGCTAAAGAACATAGTAATCTAGTTCTAGCCACAAGATGTATGCATAGGGATTTGTATTTTCTTTTTCAAAAATACAAATTGGACAGGATAAAGAAGAAGAAAAAAAGTCCACACCTGCACCCTTAGCGAGAAGCACGCATTACACACGCCGAAGAATCAAACACGAAAGGTATAACCTACAAATGGATTATGCCATTGTGGTTTAGGGATTCATGACCAAAGTTAATTAGCTCCATGCTAGCTAGGTGGCCACCCAGCCATGTGGACTACGGAATAAAATGGATCGGTGTTGTCAAACTCCGGTCTCCTTGATAGCTAACATGTTCATCTTGTAGCAGGGAGCCTACATGATTAGCAGTACGAAGGCTCTAGTGCTAGCTCTAGCATATCTACAGCTTCTCACCTGGTTTTCAGATCTGCTACTCCACAATCCATATGCCGTTTTAGTCTACAAGAAATTTACACCGCAAATCGTCATAACCTATGAGAAACCTATGAGAAGATGTTCATAGGACTTTGCTTTTCAGAAAACAGTACAAACATGGAAAGAATAATTAGGTATAAATACGAGTACATATGTCAAATCTATGATTTGAATACTGGTGGACAGATTAAAAAAAATATGACCAGCTGTGCAGTTAGTAATTTCATAAGAAATTTGCTATAACGGTTTTCTTCATGATCTTAAATGTGTAAGAAATTGGGACTTTTACGCACAAATCAACCTGCTGCAGCATCGAAGTTGAGCACATACGTGTTATCTATTTTTCAGTGACTTAGGCTAAAACTTCCACGTGTCCATTTTGGAGATTTATGTGGGCTTCACCGGAATACTAGTCAAAACTGGACTATAAGTGATTAGATGCATGGGCTGAAAAATCTGATAAAGTTGCTGGGCTACGGCGTAGGCAACTAAGCTGCGTGACCAAAAACTGCCATGGGCCCATGGAAAATGTTGAAATCCAATTGGCAACCTTAACCCTGTTGGTTTAGGTAATAAGTCCACTTGGACTCCCTTAACTAGTGGCAAAATCTGATTCGTATAGTTGAACTGTATAATACCAGGTATCTAACCCCTCAACTATTAAAATCGGTACAATTTAACTCTCTAGGCGGTTTTGTTGATGTGGCATCTACCGGATCCATTGTTTTGCTTATTAGGGGAATAAGCGAAATGACATATTTCCAAACGAAAAATAATTTGTGAATAAAACTTTTACATACGTGTTCTTAGCGATCTAAAAGCAAAGACTGAAAAATAAACTTCGATGAAAAAACCCCAAAATCAACTCCAAATTTAAGGTTGAAAATTCAAATTTTAGTTGATAAGTATAAGCATAAGTGAAAAGATGAGGCCCTATGTAGCAGTGTTAACCTGGTCTTTGTCCCACAAATATATATATGTATATATATATATGGGACCTATTTGTTATTCACCAAAAAATAGAATGAGCCCACATGTCATCCTCCCTTTCTCTCCCTCCTCTCTCTCTCTCTCTCCCCCTTTCTCTTTCTCTCCCCTTTCTCTTCGCCTTTAGCCATCTATGGGGTCGGGGGTCTGGAGTGGCGATGGCAGGAGGGAGGGTGGGCAGGCGGCTTGGCCTGCAGAAGCGTCGCCGCCTCCTCCTCCGCCTTCATTGCCAGCACCACCCCTAATCCGCTGAGAGCTAGCTTATTATCGTCCGCCTCGCTATCCAAGGCTGTCGCGTGGGGAGGGGGGAGGTAGCACCGCCGAGCTTGTGGGCGTGCTGGCGCAGGGCAGAGAGATGGGGAGGAAGGACAAAGAGGATAACATGTGAGCCCCACATGACAGGGGTCCTATATTTTTTTTATGACAAATAAGTCCCACTTATATGTTTTTAGTTCTTATACCACATAAGTGCCACGCCAATACCACATGGGCAAAGATCAAGTCAACACCGTCGTGTGCCACGTCAACAAAAACATCCTTCAAAACCGTTGAGGAAGTCAAATTGTACCGGTTTTAATAGGTGGGGTCGAGATATCCAGTATTACGGTTTAAGAGTACGAATCAAATTCGGCTACTAGTTAAGGGAGTCACAGTGGACTTATTCCTTGGTTTAGACCTGGAAGTACAGTAGTACACGTGGTTGAGTATAAAGTAATGGCCCAGCCCACAAAATTTTGTTAGAAAACAATATATACTGACTCGATCATCGATCACGTTGCCTTTTTCTTCTAACTCTTATTTCCAGCCATTCCTTTTTTACTCTGTCGATGTAATACTCTCTTCATTTCATATTATAAAACACTATTTTTTTAATCAACCTTCTTTAAATTTTACCAAATATATAAAAAAGCAAACATGTACAACACCAAATTAATAATGTTTATTTTGTATTAAAAATATTGCTATGGTTTTTTTAAAAACTTGGTAAACCTTAAAGAAGTTTGACTCATAAAAGGTTAAAATGTAAAACGGAGGGAGTAGTAACTTTGAATAAGTATTTTGTTTGGCAAGTATTTAAGAATTGCAAGGTCACATGTTTGATTTAACCAATTCAGACACTACAGATGCAGATTAAGAGCAACAGAGTTGGAAAAATCTCATGACAGGACTTGAAGATAAATATGTTCGCCCAGTAATTCTTGTAGTGTACAAATTTTTACCCTTTTAGGTTGACTATTTAATTACATCACCCCCTTTTTTTAAGCAGAATTAACATTTGATGAACTTTTGTTAGGAAAACATTTTGTGGCCTGAGGGAAACATCAGGCATTCAGTTGGTATTTTTTTTCTACAGGTATTTAGGGATTTGTCCCAACACATATGGCAAAGGCCAGGGATATAAATCATCTCCATTATATATAAAATTTGTTATTGTTCAGAACATTTCATCTATACAGAAAGTCCATCTAAGGATATTGAAGGCATATACAACACATGAACACATGCAAACATGTTATATACCTTACTAATTTTTGAATATTACACAGAAGAATTACACAGGAGACCCCAGTCATCAGCAGACATTGGATTGATCATGCAAATGGACACTGCAATATGCATCCACAGAGGTTAAAGTTTCAGTCACCTATGAAACAGTTTTTTGCCTTAACCTCCGAAGCCAACCAATACCAAAGTTGTGGATGGAAGTGCCTGGAGCTGAGGGGTTCAGGTCATAGAATCTTTCTTAGACAATGTGCAGTTGTTCAAGCAGGGCAACAACTGCAGGTATTACAGACTCATCACTAGCTGCTCAAGAAAAAAAAAAGAAAGATTCTAAAGAAGTGATTAGAGATTCTGAATTTTCTGGTAGCCATGTTTGCGGTTGAAGGGGATTGACAGCTATACTAGTTGCACGCCTCTGCGTTCATCAGTTTTATCCACAGCATCAGCATCATCATCATCATCAATCAGCACAGCGCGACCGCGCTATCAGATGATGCCTGCAGCATCATGTACATGCTAGTTTGATCAGACAGTTCCTGCGCAGACGGCACCGGCTCGATCATCGACAACCGCTCCAGCAGAGCGGTGAGCGCCTCGCGCATCCATTCGTACCGGCAGAGCTGGTAGGCTTCACCGGGGGAGACCTGTTCATTGATCATCAATAGTGAGTGACAGTAGCAGGTAAGTCTCTGAATTCTGAGATTCAGAGCTTCCATTGACACTTGAAAATGGTGAAAACTTGCAATTCATTGTGTGGTGGGACAATGGCTCACCCATCGACGGCCATGGGTCGCCTGCTCCGGCCACGACTCGAGCTCCTCAGTGACCTCCATGGCGAAGATGTAGCCCTTGCAAGCTCCCCTTGGGCTGCTGCTGTTCTGGCTGCTCTTGCTCTTGAACACCCAGTGTCCCAAGGTAGTCCTCTGGTACATGCACACAAGAAATGGCAAAGCAGCACCAAATGTCAATGAACCGAAAAATTTCGCATATCTGCCGGATTCAAAGGAGACACTGAATTGTTCTAACTTCTGTCACAATTTCGCAGTTGCATGTTGCATTTGCATTTCCACTGCAATTTCAGCAACTGTTCCTATCAGCATTGCAAGTTGCCTTAGAATTGAATGGTTTGAAATGATGAACCAAGCGAACAAGAGTCTTGTCCTATACATGGTACTAACAGCAACATGCTGACATGAATGCATCACCTACGTAGGAGTACTACTAATCAGGCTGGTGATGGCAGTGTGGGGGAGCAAGTAGGAAACACACCACATGCATAGTTGTTGGGGACATGGTTGCAATTCACACTAGATAAAAATAAAATATCAGCCTATTGACTCCGATCTGAAGGAGAAAAACTAGTTTTCTGATGTCGAACAGGCCGGTCGACGAAGTATGGAAGAAATAGGGGGGAAACAATAATTCATCTGGCTTAATTATACCGAGATCTTCTCCCCCAACTAGAAAATCACAATGATTTCAGAGTATCACCTTATAAAATGGTGGGTAATGATATGTTTATCCCCAACCCAATTGTGCTCTGCAGTACTGATTAGGTTGGTTAGTCAAAAACCATTTCGTTGCTGCTTTTTTTTTTCTATCTTGTGTGAGTCTCAAACCACCAACTGATTGCTAGTACAGTGCTAGAGTGCAGTTCTAGCCAATGCCAATGCCTATAGAGAAACTTCCATGTCGCTTTCACCATTGAGGCCTTCCTCTACATTCCTACATGTTTACTTAGAGCCATCTGACCATAGTTGCAAACCCATCAGCCTAGTTTAACCATTGCTGAGCTTTCAGTGACAGGGCAACTGGACAAATGGCTCCAAATATCGGCTGCTAAATTACTCCCACTATCAAGATTTGCGCCGCAACACGACACCGAAAAAGGCGTCGCGCCGTGATCCCGAACAGCAGACTTTTCAGGACGCAGGCAGCATTTTCTCTGGACGCTAATCAGCATTCACCACCAACAGTCCAACACCAGTGATCCACACGTCATCATCGTTTGTTGTTGTTAAGCATGCGGGGGAATCAATATAGTATGAAATCTACTGGCAAAGCAAAGAACAGTGAAGTGTTAAGCGAGAGAGGAAATGGTGAAGCTGCTAGTTACATTGACGATGCCCTTGACGCCGGCCTCCTCCATGGCCTCGCGGGACGCCGCCTCGTACACCTCCTCGTCGTCCTCCCATCCACCCTGTAAACAAGAGTAGAGCCAGATCGATCAATCATTTCGCTTCAAGAAACTCTGAACCATTCTGGTTTCAGGAAATCAACTCTGAACCATTTCGTTTCAAGAAACTCTGAACCATTTGGTCTCAAGAAAGTCTGAACCATTTCGGTTTCAGGAAAATTAACTCTGAACAATTTGGTTTCAGGAAATTGGGTCGGAACCATTCCGATTGAAGAAATCAGCACCGAGCAAATTTCATTTCGAAGAGAGATGGTGGTGCAGTTGGTACCTTGGGGAAGACCATGTCGGCGCGGTTGGGGGTGGAGACCATGAGCACCTCCACCTGGCCCGGAACGTCGCCGAGGATGCGAGGGTTGGCCTCGTCTTTCTTCACCCGGTACGGCACGCAGCTGCAATACGAACGGAACAAAAGATCGCAAGGAAAGAATTGATCAGCAAAAAGATTAGCAAGAAATCGATCAAGAACGCAGCGGGGGGATGGATCGATGGATATGCAGCAAGACGACCCACCCTGCGACGAGGCGGTACTCGTTGTCGTAGCGCTGCCTGAGGCGGCCCGTCCTGGCCACCACCTTGTCCGGCGACGACATTGCAATCTGCCGATCCTAACGCACGTGAGCAGATCACCAACATATACAAGAAGAAGCAAACAGAAAGTAGGGGAAATCTTGGTCACCTTATAAAGGAAGCAGAAGAAGGGTCAAGAAGACGAACAGAAAATGCCTCCTCTGCCTCTGGATGAGGAGAGGTGATGATGGGATTGGTGATGGCGGCAATGATGCCACGGCCTTATCTCTCCAAGGGGGGGAAGAAAATTGAAGACGATAAAATAGCAACGGAAGCGGAGGCAATCTCTCACAATTCACAGAACCGAGAGACGCGCACGCGCCTATAATGGCGCGAGGCCTCTTGGTTCCCGCCAGATTTATGGGCGACGACGCGCGAGTAGGAGAGAGAAAGAGAGAGAGAGAGAGAGAGAAGAGGGGTCAACCAACGTGACCCGCCTGGCAGTCTGCCATTGCTGCCACTGCCACCACCGACCCGCCCAAAGAAAGCTACGGCAGACAGATTTCGCGCCATTTCTATTTATGTTCCTCGATGGCTAAAATACGCTAATTTAAGCTGTCAGGGAAGCAACGAGGGAAAAATGCAGAGATTGCAGCAGGGGTGATCACGTTCTCGTGTGTTAGCGAGACAATGTGGTGTCAACTGTTAAAATTATAATACCTTCGTCTCAAAATAAACTAAGTTAGCTAACGATGTGATAAAATCCAGTACAACGAATTTAGACAAATGTTTATCTAGATTTATTATATTAGGTTGTGTCATATCCTAATTTATTTTAGGATTAAGGGAGTGTACTTTCAGGACAAGCTGAAAAATATATTCCCTTCGTTTGATTTATTTTAGGATAAAGGAAATATACTTGTAGAAGAAGCTGAAAATTATATTTTGTTCATTCGGAGATAGATGTGGGTAAGAAATTGGCTAATGGCCCGTGGCATCCCTACTTCTAAAGATTTAGCCATATCTATTTAGGTTTATTATTTAGGTTTATGATTTGGTCAAATTTTTAAAATTTGACTTTGATTTTATCTTAAATAGATATATATTTTTCTAAAAAAATGATATTTGTTAGTTAGTGTACACGGTATGTCCATGCAAAAATATAACTATATATGTATATATGATTCCACGAGAGTTTAACTTAGTGCTATGATTAAATCAATGTGTACGCTAAATTTTATTGTGCCATATAGTATTATATCTGTTGACTTCTAAAATGCCATATTGTTATACGGAGTATACTCTATGCGGTTTCATAATTTTTTATATTATGAATGATGTTGCGGTCTTCAAAATATATCTTCGACTATATTTTTCATTACATATTGAAAAAAGTAAGTAAACATTTAATTATGTTCAATTAGTTTTAAGAAGATATATCTATCGTTTTCTAGTGTTTTTAAACTAAATATTAACTTGTTGATAGTCTAGGTTTTAATTGTTTTATCTTAACCTATCTGAAACGTCAAGAGCTATGGAATGCATCATCAAAGATGTGTCACCATCACCGAACAACAAGTACTATCATTTCCCCGAAAAAAAAAACAAGTGCTATCATTCAGGGGTTGCTATGCAAATCAAACCTACATATTATTGTAAACTCTTTATGAATAACATTGAGAAGCTTCGTGAGATCACGAACATGCATGCTAGTACCACAATTGTCAAGTTAAAAATAGTGATCATGTACTTGGATTCTTAGGTTGCTACTCAATACAATTAATCAATTATCAAGAATCTCATCTGCTACTCAGTAGAGGGAATCTTTTCATGATTAAAAGGCGGTGATATATGGAGTAATTAACTAGGTTCCTAGTTGAAAGTACGTATATTCTTTTAAAAGTTTGAGCAATCCCTATTGGTTTTAGGATGATCTAAACTTTTGAGAAATTCAATAACACAACAAATATAAGGACTATACAGATAAACTATGCCAAGTCATAAAAGTTTCTCAGTCTGCCTACTTCTGTGCATCCATCTATTGCCGTATATGATCTTACAGCCCATATAATTTATACGTAAATAGTGGAAACAAGGAATAAATAATTATATTGTAGTCAGCATTGTAATGCCCTGGCTAGTTAATTAGCAACCTATAATGATATGTCTGAGACCCATGTGATCTAAATAAGCGTACGTGATGAGGGTTTAACTTATAATATCCTTTCTACTTCAAGATGCTATGTATACTCCCTCTTTTTTTTCATGATATGTTTTAAGTCAGCACAAGGATTAGGAGACTATTAAACGGGTTAAAAGTACCATGCTATTTATATTTAAGTACATTGGGAATAAAAATAGCAGTTAGTGAGGCGCGTTTTATACTAGAGAGTATGAAATAAGAAGAAACAAACAAGAAAAACAAGCAACAAGTTAACACACATGCATGGCTTATATTTTGAAACAAAATGAGAAAAACTATATGCCTTACAAAATGAAACGAAGAGAGTATAAAGACACCAACACAGCCTATTCAATTCAAGTAACAATTCACATTTTAGCAATATATAAAATAAATATCGGATATATACATTCATTGATTGCTTTAGGTGCAACCGCTTGAGTTGTGTGTTATGGGTTGCAGGGTTGGTTATGTGTCCATTTGTTTGAGTTAACCAATTTTTTTATGTGTGTAAACAACATCTAGCACTAGATAATTCGCTAGCTAGGTATTATTTGCTTTATTTTATTTTGATAACACAAGCATGTTAATATATGTTAGTACCAAATATATGAACGTATCATAGATCGTGGGTTGGTAGTACACTAATAAGTAATAACTTCATAATTTTGTTCAAATGTTAGTTAGAATGAGATCTCAAGCCTTGCATTGAGTCAAACCATTTTGTAACATAGTACCCACATCTAAATAACTAAATGTATCATTGATACTCCCTCGTCCCATTTTAAATGCAGCCATGAGTTTCCGTGTTCAACTTTAATCTTTTTTCTTATTTAATTTTTTTTTAAAAAATTAAAAACATAAGTCCTGCATAAAGTACTTTATCATCTAATAACAATAAAAAATAGGACGAAGGGAAACTTATGGTTGTGCTTAAAATAGGACGAAGGGAGTGCCAATGTACCATATATAGCTGCAGAGAGCAGAAATTTATTCTCTGACAAACTTCCCATTTTCACATGGCTATAAATGCATTTTAATCAGCTCGTCACATGCATGCCCATTGAATCTCCATCTTGATCCTGACCATATATACTAGTGTAATTAAATTATTCTCAACATGTTAATTAACTGTTTCTTTCTAGTACTGTTGAATTGATGTTTCCCATTTGATTTATCTATTGTACTAATTAATTAATGTTCAAATTGAGGATGATGCATTCTGTTTGGAGCTCTACAATTCCTGGGGTATTCTCATTGACCAGGGATGATGAGATCTACTCTGCTGAATCAATAACCCTGTTCCATTTTTCTTTGCCAAAAGAAAGTTGAACATAGGTGGTTTTACAAAACATGGCGATGATAAACGAAGACTACATCTATAACCATGAAGAAGATTAACGCAAAAAAGGAGGCACACATTTTATGGTGTCGGTCATGAATATCAAATTACTCCCTATTTATCCTTGAAAGCTTACTAAATCCCTCTCGTATCCCTGAAATTTACCCAATCTCTTCTTTACCCTCTCATGCCCCTGAAATTTAAGAAATTAAATTAATCTTCCTATATGATCTAATTTAATTTCAGAACTTTTTCGAAAGAGCAGCCACATGTATGCGTATTACAAGCATACTGACATGCTTTCATATTTCAGTTATATGTGTTGGTGTATATGAGCACGATATCTCTAGGTTTGGTAGTTTAGCTTTTGTATCAGGCTCTGCCTTATTTGTTATATGGTCTATTACCTCTAAATATAATAAATTAAGCTCTTATCCTCCAAGCCATGTACAAATTTAATCGGTCTCTCCATATATATGAAATCAATAAATTTGTACACCAAATATCTCCAAAATAGATCATCACTCAAAGAACTGTTCCCTTGTCCCAATTGCATCATCCTTGTGCTCTAACCTTTTTTATATTTGGCCTTTCAACTGTACTGAATTTTACAATAGATTTGAAAGCGATGTTGGGGCCTTAGGGGAGAAACAATATTCAATATGGTGTTAATATTGTTATGGCCTTTGATATATATAGCGACATGCTTATGCCATATGGGCTGCGGTACTGTGTTTTTATTGAAACTTTTCTTTCCTAAACACGTGGAGCTATGCTCAGCAGTTGCGTCAGTGCTTCTCTTAATTTATCGATGAAAGTATAGTCATATATAGTGAGTAGGTTATGATTTTTCTCTATTAGAAAATTGTTTCAGAGATTTACCCTCTTACTCTTGTCTTTGTCTATCCCACCAAACCCTACTACCAGATAAAAGGGACCTTCAACTCTTCAAACAAAGAAATTAACTTAATTATCCCTATAAGGCTATAATTAACCCAATCAATAGTGGTACTAGTTCCTCGTAATATGTTGTAGAGTTTGTACTCCCACCATGTAAAAGTCTCTACTGTTATAAAAATTATATATATTTTTGCCGGTATTTTGGTAAGTCATCGTGTTTGAGTTGGTTTTTAAGTCATTTTTGAAAATATAAATCCGTATTTGAGTCAGTTTTTAAGTTCGTTCACTTTTAAAAAATACAGAATGAGTTGTATAAGAAATCTCTTTAAACAAACTCACAGGCTAACTTAAGACAATCGAACTCCTAATTACAACTTATGATTTTGTAAGAAAAATATCTAAGCGAATTTCCATAGGGAATTTGACCTTAGCTAAACAGTACAACAATAATAAGATTAAAATAGCCTTCACCTGTTGCAATGCACGGGCATTGTGTGTGTGTGTATATATATATATATTTGATATTTAAATTTTATAAAAATCATAACTTTTAAGTACTAATTTTTCCTCCAAAAACCTCTCATTCAAATTTCTTTTCATCTTACCCCTAATCACGTTATTCAATAAGGTACTCTATATGTTTCAGTTTATTAAAGTTCTAGCAAATTTTACACTAAACTAAGGGGTGTGGCAAATTGCTACCCTCATTATTAATTGTATCCTAATCTCCTTCGGTTTCAGTTTATTTAAAGTTCTAGCAAATTTTACACTAAATTAAGAGGTGTATTAATAAATTGCTACGACCCTCATTAATTGTATTATAATCATTTTTTTTCTAAGCAAGCATCAAAATTCCTTGTAAGGAGTATAGGAAGAAAAAAGACATCTCTAAAAATATTTTGGAATATGAAGACGACAAGTATTTTGGCAAAATTTTGACTTCTAGAACAACATGTAAACTGAAACTGAGGGAATAGCTCATTTCTCTTCCATACTAGTTTATTGAATGCCATAATTTTTTTTTTGGACTGAGGGACCAGTGGTTTGGTCATACGGGGTTCAATCGATATTGGATAAAAACTAAGCGTATATGAGAGGGTTAAACCGGAAAATAATCCGACTACGAGACATGACATATGCATGTTTACATACGCAATTCAATTTTTATAGCTAAGATGTATTTTGAGATGGGTCTACTTACGCAATTCAAAGGCTGGATCTCAGAGATTAGTTTTTAGGTTAAATTCACCGGTAGAAAAACCATCTTTGCTCGGTCGTCCAAAATCCACAATAGTCCCGGTTCGAATAGGAACCGGGACTAAAGATTATTTTTAGTCCCGGTTAAAAAATTTTTGATCACCAACCGGGGCTAACGATCATTTTTAGTCCCGGTTCAAAAAGTTATCGGACCGAGTTAGACCCCAATTCTTTTTTAGTCCCGGTTGGTATAAACAACCGGGACGGACAAAAAAAAAATCAACCGAGCTGGCGCCACTGCCACGCCCGGCCACCTCGGTCTCTCCCCCTTTTTTTCCCTCTCCTCACATTAATCCCTTCTCCATCCTTATCCATCCCTCCTCCATCCTTATCCATCCCTCCTCCATCCCTTCTCCTCTCCCATTCCTCTCCCTTCTCTTCTCTTCCTCCTCCTCCTCCTACCACGTGAGGCCGGGCGGCGCGCGGCGGTAGGGAGGGCGTGGAGCGGCGGGCGGCCGAGCAGGCGGCCAGCGAGGCGGCGGTGCTCCCCGGGCGGGCGGTGGAGCCCGAGGCGGCGGCGCTCCCCGGGCGGGCGGCGGAGCCCGAGGCGGCAGCGGGCGGGCACCGGCCGCCGAGGCGGCGGGCGGCGACGCTCCCCAGGCGGCGACGGAGCCCGAGGCGGCCGAGCTGGAGGCCGGCGAGGCGGCGGATGGCCGGCACCCGATCTCTGCGATGTGGTTTTTTCCTGATCTGTGCGATGTGTGCGGCCGATCTGTGCGATGTGGATTTCTTTTTCTGATCTGTGCAGCCAATCTGTGTGATGTGATTTCTTTTTCTGATCTGTGTGATGTGTGATGTGTGAATGAATTTGTGGGGATGATTTTGTAATTTTGTGAATGATTTGTGATGTAGGCTATGTTTAGTTCAGCGTAAAGTTTGGATTTTGGTTGAAGTTGGAGATGATGTGACTAAAAATTTGTGTGTGTATGACAGGTTGATGTGATGGAAAAGGACTGAAGTTTGGATCCAAACTTTGGATCTAAACACAACCGTATTTGGAGATAGAAAATGCAGCTTGATGTATTTGGGGATTTTGTGAATGATATGTGGTGTTAGAATGATTTGTGGATAATATGAATGATTTGTAGGGCTCGAAATCATGCAAGCAGCAGTAAAAGAAAAAGAAAAAAAAGAACATTAGTCCCGGTTGGTAACTCTAACCGGGATTAGATCTTTAGTCCCGGTTAGTAACTCCAACCGGGACTAAAGATCCTTTTTTAGTCCCGGTTATTTCAACCGGGCTAAAAATGAGTATTTTTAGTCCCGGATTCGTTAGTCCCGGTTACATAACCGGGACTATAGGGGGTTGTGAACCGGGACTAAAAAGGGTTTGTTCACCAGTAATTGGATCAACACACAAGAGTTAATCGGGTAACTATATCGTATTATCTTGGGCATAACTTGATACCATCTTTTTTGTGGATACCAGATACCAGTGTCGTGATCGAGCCAGCTTGGCTCATTTTGAAAGGACTCACCTTTAATCTTTCTATACCTTCTATCATCGTTCGCTAGCAATAATTATATATCAAAATTTATACAACCATGCAATATCATTTACAATATATTTAATTCTACAAATTAACACAAATTAACATGAAAGCATTTCCAATCATGATCCCTCACATTATTTTTATAATATTTAAACATATATATTCATCATGCATTGAAGTGCGGGATACTAGTATCATTTACTCTCTCCATCCCAAAATATAAAGGATTTGAGAGAGTCCAAATTCGTAGTGCTAGAATATTCACATTCCTTCAAATCGATGAAGAGAGTAGTTTGTTTCATGATTAGTAATTTAGTATTACATAACTTGATTAATATTTCATTTACAATCTCCCACAGAGTCTACTAAATCTATTTCTTTCTAAACATTGTTTGGAAAAACCAATTTTAGTTGTCACTAATAACGAATATCCTTTTTACGTACTCCTAGTATGATTGTTGAAAAAAAACCATATCAAAGATTACTTAACAATTCTCCTAGCAAAGCATGAAGAATCAACTACTATTCTTCCCGTCTCTAAATATTTAACCCCATTGACTTTTTTAAACATGTTTGACTATTCGTCTTATTAAAAAAATTTAAGTAATTATTAATTTTTTCCTATCATTTGATTCATTGTTAAATATACTTATATATATATATAGTTTTATATATTTCACAAAAGTTTTTAAATAAGACGAACGGTCAAACATGTTTAAAAAAATCAACGGCACCAAATATTAAAGGACGGAGGGAGTAGTTCTGATCTGATCAATTGAGTACTCAATTGTGATCTTATGTACGCATGACAATTTTTCGCTAAATTTCAGTCACACTTATTATATTTCAAATTTCGAAATTTTACTTGGAATATGCATAAATTACGTCCCGCATCAAAACCTCAAAATTAATTTCGTGACATTTCAATCGGTTTTCGAGCTATATATGTAGAAATATTTGGAGTTAATATGCCTCCGATCCGGCCGGCCGGCCGGCCATCTGCACGTAGAACGCACGCACGCGTGCCGACATGCCGCAAATCGGCCGCGTCAGCTACGTTACTCCCTAGCTAGCTAGCCGTCAAAAAATGGAAACAATCCGTGCTTGCCCAACGATACATCATATGGTCCATCCGGCCGAACCGACGACCACGACGAGGTCAGTTTCGACCTGCTGCATGCCAAAGTCGATCGTCTACAAATCAAATGTAATGGCAATTAATAGGAGTAGTAATTAAGCTATATATAGCTTACATTGTGTAATTAGCTGCTAGGAATTAATCGCATACCGGTGGCTTACAGGCTGGCTGGCTCAAAGCTATGCATACAATATTTATGTACTCCCTTCGTAAAAAAAATACCAATCCTAACTTTAAATATGAATATACACTATATCCAAATTTAAATTTAAAATTAGATTTAGCATTAGGCTTTTCTTAATAGCAGAGTGAGTAGTCGTAAAAGAAATTGTTTTGGACAGTGACAGTCTAAAAAAACACAACTTTGACTTCTTATTTCTAATAAAATATTATTGAAAAGTGATATATGTATATTTTTATGAAAGTATTTTTGAAGACAAATCTATTTATATAATTTTTATATTTTTAAACTCAACAACTTGAGAGTTATTCATAATTTAAATTCTCAAGATTTGACTTAAATATTGTTCTCAACGATTTTCTTTATGAGTACGGAGGAATTAAGTAGGAAGTCGGTTGCGAGATGGAAGCGTCGTCGTGGCGGCTGACTGGGTCAGGTCTCTAGTCTGCAGGCAAGGTCAGGTGCTTTTGCTTGTCGGCAACTCGGCATCGATCGTTACTTTCTTGTCTACTCCTACTCATTATTATTAATTAATGGGGGTAGTAGGTCAATTTAAGTAGGCACACGCACGCGTCCAAACTCGACCCCCAAGCTGCATCTGCATGCCGACCGCGAGGAGTTGTTATAAGCCATACACGGAGTATGTAATTAACCCCTCGGACACGCCCCCGCGTTCCACAGCGATCGCCGACGTCGATCGAGATCATGGGCGCGTTGCTATATCATGTTCGATGGAAAAAAAAACAGAAACAAAACCTCGCAAATTTCAAACCTTAATTTATATCCACTTAACGATTCGTGCTTAATTTAGGATGTCTTCGGAACCTGTTCCCAACACTAGGTGCCTGCACGGAAAATGGAGGAGCGATTAGCGGGTAATTAATTAAGTATTTGCTATTTATTTTAAAAAATGGATTCATTTAATTTTTTATGCAACTTTCTTATAGAAACTTTTTGCAAAAAAATGCACCGCTTAGCAGTTTGAAAAGCGTGCGCGTAAAAAACGAGAGTGATGGGTAGGGAAGAGGGGCTGCCGAACACAGTCTTTGCAACTGCGTGCAAGCCCCTGTGACCTCCATCGCCATGGCGCCGCGCAGATTCATGTTCCTCCATCGATTCGAATACCTCATTCACTTCAACAACCAAACACAGTCTGACCGGTTGATGTTCTCCTGGATCGATCATCAGTCAATCCACACCGTTGATCTCATTCACTTCATCCGCTATGCCTACCAAGGGCATTTATATTTGCACATCATCTTATTGAAGCTAGCAAGCCTGCAACCAATTCCTGCTCAGTACTATCGATCCTCCATCCCTATCTCCCTGCAGTCGTACCGCTAGCGGCGCCGCCGCCGACCAACAAGGCAAAGGACGACGGAGCCTCGATCTCCACGTCTATATGTTTATGATTCGTAAGTCTGCGATGCGCCTGCTCAATCTGTTTGGTAGTATTTTCTCGTGTTGTGTCTTTGGTTCATGTTTGCCCAGCAAATTCCTGATTAATATGTATGCTTGTGTCCTGTACGCTTTCACTCGCACTGCAGACTAACGAATATTGGCTATAGCCGACTGGGGGTGCCTGACGAGATATGGCCGTTGCACTGCCATCACACATTCACACCAGCTTCGACATGAACAAAGCTGCAGAGTATTGAAAGCTGATTCTGTGATTCGTTTAATTTGTACTACTAATTTATTATATGAGCTAGGCAAAATCACATAGCATTTACATACATGGTTTTTTTTATTCGTTTACGTGCTATTTGCCATTTTGTAATTAAATCTGTTAAGCGAAGAACCACTTACATGGACAACACTCAATCTCACATGTTTTAGCACTAATTATAAATTATTCGTACATAATTTTACCACATATACATGGTTTAATTAGTACATAATATAAGGTTTTTTGCTTGCCTGCTTTGAAATTGTTATCCAAACGAGCAAGTAGTTTCCATCTTGCAAGATATCAGAATTATATTGGCAATTTAACGTACAAATGTCTCGGCTAGATTGCATATATGAACTCATCTATTGAGCAATAGTTTTTATTTAGTCAAGAAAGCTTATTTTTCTTACAAAGTCTTGCCGCAACGCGTGGGGTATCCACTAGTTATATAATGTTTCTAATCCCATGAAAACTTTAGAATCCCTGAACAAAGTTGGTTATTTGTTGTTAGAGTCTACTGGCTTACGTCTCTTTGACAACATATATATTAGAGGGTCCACTCGAGGATATATGTACATGCGCTTTTTGTGTAATCACAAAAATGAAAAGAACATTATTATGGCTCGAATGTCATTAGATGGTCAAATGTTTCATTGGATGCTCGCATACAACATTTACAAAATAGAGGTGGATCATTACTTTAAAAAACAGTAAGATACCGACATATATACATGTTTAATTAGATGTTTGATACAACAATATAATCTACATGTATAAGGTGTGAAACATCACTTAAAATAATTATTACAATATTTCATAAAGATTGTGCCATGTCCAAAAATCAGTGCAACATTTCTAGAAACAACTGGTATACCATTCGAATGAAAAGAGTGAAACACTTGAATGCAAAATTACAACAAATAAAAGAAAGACCACAACAAGTTGTAAAGAGTATGCAGAAGGAGCCTATCAGTCTAAATGTACATATATACTTGCTCCCTTTTATCGGTCGGATCTAGTCTCTATCAATGTTACCAAAGTGGACCAATGTTGAGCTTTGTTAGGATCCAACAAGTGGTACCTCTAGGTAATAGTACCACTAGGTACCAAATAAAATCCAGCCGTTGAATTAGCAGGGTACGATTGGAAACGAACCGAAGCGGGGCGGAGAGAAGACCCGCGACGCGAGCAGTTGCGTATAGATGCCATAATCTCCTCGTCGTCCTCAAGCGCCCGCGCCGACACCATGATCTCCAAGTCCTCATCCGCCGCAGTCTCTGCCATCGCTGGACCGCCGCAAAAATCTCGATACGATGCCGGCGGCTTGCCTGCTCCTGCTGGGCTGCATGCAGGCTGCTCCCATCCGCGATATCCCAAACAAAATGTTATGCAAGGGCTCCTAAGCTCCTCTAGAAAAATGTTTTATCCGTTGATATTAGCATTTGGCTTATGGAGAGATAATCGGCAGTTAACATCGCATAATCTCGTACAGAGGAATCAAATTAGTGCCGGGGAGGAGAGAGGATGCTGGAAAGTAGTCGAGCAGTCGTCCCAACATATCAGCCCACGTCCTCCGATGTCGCCGCCGCGTCACCGTGGCCGCCTCTTCGTCATCGTGCTCGTAGCCAGCCTGCCCACGAGCTCAAGGAGATCTTCCCGTTCCCGTCGCCGCCCTGAGCTATATCTGGCGCCCCGAAGTCGGCGGCGACCGGATCTGGCCCGGAAGCCGGAAGGGGGGAGTTGAGTTGGGATGGGGTAGGGTGGTGACGGCAGGTTGCGGCGAGGGAGGCGGAGGTGTCCACCGATCTGGCCGGCGAGATTGGTCGCGCCGCCGCCATGGAGGACGTGCTGGAGGGGGATCGGGAGGAGCGGCGTTGGGAAGGAGCCTGCGGTACAGGAGTCAGGGAATACGGACCATGCGAAATCCTAATTTTGCCCTTCCGCTTCTTCAATGCATGCGGATGGGATTTCTGTACCTGGCGGTACCGAGGATCGATAGCCGTTGGATTTACCTATATGGATGGTTCAGATTACAGGTACCGGGAGGTACCAAAAGTTTGGATGGACGGTAAAAAAACTCTAGAAGGAGAAAAGGAAAAAAAATAGAGAAGCTTTGAAGGGCTCGGTAGTCTAATGTACACATGCACTTCCTATATAGTGTGTAATTGATTTGGATTTTAAATCAGAATGAAAGAGGAAAAATGCAAGTAAAAAAGAACTGTTGGATATCTTAGATGACCGATTGGATCCAAATGCCAAATGCCATAGAGAGACAGAAAACAAAACATGGACACCACATACGTGAAAACCACAAACAAGCATAAGGGTAAATTCGACAAACTTGCTTCAAGAGTTGAGAAGCAAGTTTTATACGTCCGGTTTTGAATTTTGGAGACCAAAGTTAAAACATTTGAAATGTTGAAGGAAAATAAATACTTCTTTTAGCACAAAAATGATTAGCTATATCACACCTATATCTTATATACCACATTCAAGGTAAAAAATCAAGCATATGATTGGGCCACGTGGCTCCCTAAGATTTTAGGGTTTGCTCCTTTGAAAATCAGCCACATGTCCCGTGAGATTCAGCTAGAGCGTCGATCGTGCAATGTCTCATCTCTTCTATTAATCTAAAGCTAACGGCTAGCCATTCTTCTAGCGTTTCATTGGTCCACATGGCATGTTTCATTCGTCCAGCCCTCTCGATTAGTCCAGACACTGGACCGTGAAAAAGAAAAAGAAAAATAAAAGAAAAGCCATTGATTCATTCACTGTCTGTCATGGGCTGTACAGCCCAGTCACGCACTCATGCATGACTGCACTAGGCCTGGTCATCTAGCGTTGTTGCTACAGTATTTGCATGTTGCACTTTACCTTCTCGGGCTAATTAATTAGTAATAACACAAACAGGACCAAACAGAAATAGGAAAAAGGAAGGTAGAAAAAAGTATAAATAATTTTGTAAAAAAAATCTTCAAAACATAAAATATTGATATCATGTATTTATATAAAATAAATAATAATCGGGAAAAACTAAATATCAAATATAAAGTGAAAGAGATTGGATGAGAATTTGTAATACTAAGAACCGTTTTTTCAAATATGCACTTTATCATTGATACTATATGTACGATTTTTTGGTTAATGAAATCACAACAATTTTGAGGAAACATAACTTTAAATTTTCTAATAGAGTCTCTAGCTATTTGCCAAATTATTGATCATCATTAATTACAATCTTACTTTGGTTTTTCTCATAATTCTAAGACAAACATAAAATTAAATTCCATTAATATGTCCATTTGAAAGAATTTTTTCAGAGTTAAACTTACTCATGAAACAATATATTACTCTGCATGTTTAATATTACTTGTCATTCTCACATTTCAAATTATTATTTTTACATCGTGGTCTTCTATCTTCACCTTTTAAATGCCATGTATAACTATTAATCAGTTAATATTGCTTTTGAAAACGATTATAATGTAGTTAATAAGCATATAGCAGTGTAATTTGCCACATCTCCTTGTTTGATGTGAAATTTTGCTAGAGTTACAAATAATATAAAATGAGAGGTAGTCAAATATATTACAGATGAGCCATATTACAGGCTAAATTAGGTGGCACGCCAACAGGCGTGCAGATCTTCTAGTATAATTCTATTCTACGATTCACGAAAGACAATCTTATAATAACTTTCCCTGATTAACATGCAAGCAACTTCAATTTTGTTGTTCGTACGATTCAACTAGGGATGTCATTCTCTATTTTTTTTATAGGAATAAGTTCACTTTAGGTTCCTTAATTTATCGTTCAGTCTGATTTTCATCATTCAACAAAAATACCAAATACAATCTGTGTCCCAACTTACAAAACCAATGCAAACGAGGTCCCTCGATAGTATTGTCCTCGGTTTTAACTGACGTGACGTCCATGTGACTCCTTTGACTAAGGTCTTCATCTCACGTAGCATTGACGTGGTACTTATGTGACAGTTTGATCCAAAATAAATAGAAGGAGCAAAATTAAAAACTAAAAAAATTAAAACAAATATGTGGGGCCCCATGTTAGCCAAACAAGAAGATAAAAAATAGCGGGACCAACATATCATGGCTCCCACTTTCTCCACCTCACCCCTTTACCCCTTTATCTCTGTCACCTCTCTCCACCGGTGAGCGCGCATAGAAAGAGACGAGGCTAGGAGGGAGGGGGTAGGAATGGAGGAGATGAGGAGGACGAGAGGGACTGAGAGGCCGGCGAGTCTCCTCTCTCTCCACCACCCTTGCCGCTTGGTGCAACAGTAGCCGAGGGGGCGAAGATCTAGGAGGGAAAGGAGAGCGACCGCTACTCTCCCCCATCCGCCACGTGCCCATCACCTATCTTGCCGCGTGCTGACTTGGAAAGATGGGGAAGATAGAGCTGAAATAGGTTGGGAGGAGAAGGAAAAAGTACATCGAAGGTCCCTCAACTTGTCATCAAATTACAAAATCGTCCTTAAACCACAAAACCGGATACAACGTGTCCCCCAACTTACAAAACCAGGGTAGAATAGGTCCCTCGGCAGTTTTGACTCCAGTTTTATCCGACGTGGCAGCTGACTCAGCGTGGGACCCATGTGGGTCCCACGTGTCAGCCCCTTCTTCCCCTCCCCTCTCTTCCTCTCTCCTCTTCTTTTCTCTCTCCCTTTGCTCCAGTTCGGCAGGCGGGAGTCCGACGGCCGGCGACGGGCGATGAGGCGGCGGCGGCGGCTGCGACGAGCGACGAGGCCGCCCGCTCCGCCTCCACATCGCCTCCGCCTACTCGGAGCGGGAGGCGGCCGCGGCCGACGACGACCTCGCCGTGGGACGCGCTCATCGCCTACGCCCGCGCCCTCTCCCTCATCGAGCCCCCAGATCCGACGACGACGACAACCGCCGCGTTCAACTCCTCGCCCCCCCACCCCCGCCGCCGCCCAGCTCCTCCCCGGCGGCTGCCGGCCGCGCCCATCTCCGGTTCGATTGATCGACCATGCCTCCCCTCGTGGCGCCGGTGGAGCACAAGGACGGGCCCTGCAGGCAGCGGCACGCGGCGGTGGCGGCGATGACAGCGGCAACGGTGGCTAAGCCGCAGCAGTGGTCGGCGTCGTTCCACGGCGCGGCGCGGCGGAGCAGCGGTCGCTGACGCAGCCTGACTTGCTCGCCGAGCATGTGGCCGCTGCACGTGATGGCGCGCTTCGAGTGTCGCGTGGCTGACCTGGTCGCCGCCGCCGTGGAGCTCTACCTCCGGGAGGGGCGCCGGCTGCTGCTGCTGTCCGCCGACCCCGCCGCCTTCGGACTCTGCTTCTTCCTCTCCCCAAAGGCCGCAACGATTGCCGCAATCACCGCCGCCGCCGCTCCTCCCCCACCAGTTTAGGGATGAGAGAGGAAGAGAGGAAGAGAGAGGAGGAGAAGAAGGGGCTGACATGTGGGACCCACGTGGGTCCCACGCTGAGTCAGCTGCCACGTTGGACAAAACCGGAGTCAAAACCGCCGAGGGACCTAGTCTACATTGGTTTTGTAAGTTGGGGGACGCGTTGTATCCGGTTTTGTGTTTTAAGGATGATTTTGTAATTCGATGACAAGTTGAGGGACCTTCGGTGTACTTTTTCCGAAGGAGAATGTTCCGCCCCATTATAAGCCCACTGTTGAATGTAGTCTATACATGTACAAATTGTGAGCTAGGATGACGTTTTACTTTTTCCTGGGAGCAAAAAGGAGGGGGAAATCATAAGAACTAAGAAGCACTAGGTGAAACCCCGCGCATTACTGCGGGAATTTAGTATGATAACAATAAAAAAATAACGTTTAAGATAGCTAGATAACATCAGATTAAGTAAATTAATGTGGTTTATGATAATTTAAATTTAAATAGTATGTAGAATGGTGATTCAAACGTAAAAAGTAAGGTGGTATGACTTTATGGAAGAAGAAAAGTAGGAAGATAGTTTGGACCGTAGATTAATCATCTAAAGGCTAAATACAATTGATGTGATATGACTTAATTAGAGGAAAAAATGATAATTTGGACCATAGATTAATCATTTAAGCACTAATTGAGGATGAACTATATATAAGTATATAGGATATCATAAAACATAAAACATAATAAAGATATACATTGAAACATTATGTGAATTATGTTGGATGATAATTTAACATGTTTGTATTTCAAAAGCTCTTAAATTATAAAAACTATAAAGATATAACATGTTTGCATGATGTTTAAATGTGATGATTGTTAGTGGATGATGATGTGTCATCTTGTTAATTAGTGGATAATGATGTGTCATCTTGTTAGTGGATGATGATATGTCATCTTTGCATGTTAAGCTTAAGGAGTTAATTAGAGGAAAAAAAGAGAAAGATAATTTGGACCATAGATTAATCATTTAAGCACTAATTAAGTGAGGATGAACTATTTAAGTATGTATGATATTATAAAACATAGTAAAGATATACATTGAAATATTATGTGAATTATGTGGGATGATAATTTAACATACTTGTATTTTAAAAACTCTTAAATTATAAAAACTATAAAATCATAGATAATATAACATGTTTACATGATGTTTAAATGTGATGATTATTAGTGGATGATGATGTGGCATCTTGTTAGTGGATGATGATGTGGCATCTTTGCATGTTAAGCTTAAGGAGTTAGTGGGGATAACTGTAAGGATTAGTTAATCAGTATTCATCAGTAACCACTATACATTTTTCTTTACTAATTACTCCTTTAAATAAAATTTTAAAAATTAAATAAAATTCTGTAAATACAAAACATATTGTTTTAAATAAAATTTTAAAAATAAAAAAAATTATTTAAATACAAAACATATTGTTAATTACTCCTTTAAATAAAATTTTAAAAATAAAATAATGTTCTTTAAATACAAAAACATATTGTTGAGAGTGGGATTTGAACCCACGCCCTTTCGGACCAGAACCTTAATCTGGCGCCTTAGACCAACTCGGCCATCTCAACTTCTTGGTCAACCAGTTATTATATTCTAATTGAAACAGTTTGTATTACAGATCACACATCTTCCGTGTACCAAATTCGCTAATCACCCGGATCGCGTGTGCCCGTGCGCGGAAAAGCAACACCAGCATGCACACACACACACCAAAAACGCAAATCCAAGCATCGCACGCTACATCAGCAACAACGGCACTATATAAACCCATCTTAACGACACCTGATTAGCAGCTCCAGTACACTAATTAACCCAAACTCCCTCCACACACATTAACCACTGCACAAACGCAGCCAGCGACAGCGAGGATGGCCGGCCGAGCCAGCTGCGTACTCATCCTCCTCCTCGCCATTGCCGGCTTCGCCGACGTCCTCGCCGCCGGCGGCGCGACGCCATCGTCGTCGTCGTCGCAGGTGAGCACGACGACGGCAGCGGAGTTGAAGGAGGTGAACGGGATGCTTGCGTGCATGATCGGGTGCTTCACGCAGATGTTCGGGTGCGCCTTCGGGTGCATGGCGAAGGGCCCCGACACGACGCTCTGCGTCGTCAGCTGCAACCAGAACAGCATCGTCTGCATGGTGCGTTGCGCCCTCACGCCGCCGCCGCCCAAGCCCAAGCCCACGCCGCCGCCGCCCGCGCCCACGCCCAAGCCTCCCGCGCCCTCGCCGTCGCCGCCGCCGCCCAAAGCCGCCGGCCACGGCGTCGCTGGCGACCCCTTGGCCTAGACATGTACAGCTCAGCTCACTCTACTATACCCCTACAAGTGCTAGCTCCTGATACGACATTATAAATGTGCCTAGCTACGTGATATATAATCAAGAATCAAGAAAATACAAACTGATAAAAGAAAAAAAAATCAAGAAATACGTATCTATGTAGATCTCATAGTTTTCATATATGCATTTATGTGGCTGAACATGTGTTTGTGCCAGCCATATGTAACAAATGAAAATGGGTCGTCAGTCATACTGAGTGTATGTATTTAGTATGACCTGAGAAATGTACTCAATTGTGTAATGTTCCATAATTATGTTCTGGAAATGAAAATTTTAGATTATATTTTTGTCTGTGCAAGCATCTGCTCTTGCCTAATAGCACTTCCTTAATTACCACAGGTTAGTATGGTCCTTCCTACATGCCAAAATCACACCAACAACGGCTGCAAAATGTGTGTATTCATCAAGTCACTTTGCTGACTGTCAGATGGGTTTCTAAGAATTAACAAGCAAATTGTAGTATAAAATGTGAGACTTGAGCAATGTGTTAAGATACGGAAGTGTAACTTAATTTACAGTAAACTGTTAATACAACTTACAGCCTGTAGTTCACCTGCAAGAGTTGCATCTCTCCCTTTACTCCACTTTGAGACAGTATGTACACCTTTTTTTTTTAGTACATAATCAATCTTTAGTCCTGCAACACAGAGTAATAACATAATGGCAAGCCAACATTACATCTGCACTAATCTATTATATTATTAAAACAGCCTTGAAAGGAGGCACCATGTTCGCTGTTGAGACTAGAAATTCTCACATTAATCGGAGAAAAAGAGAAAAAAGCTACACCTTTAGATTATACAGTGCATATAGATTAAAGGGTGTAGATTTATTGGGCAATATTTCTATTGGTATGAAACAAACTCTATTTATATAATAAATAAATAGGAAAGGTTAAAGTACTTCTAACGAGCATGCATGTCAGAGTCCTAATAGTATTTAGGCAAGGTATGTCCGATTGGGTGTGGAAAAAAAAGGAAAAAAAAACACAATCCACGGAAGGAAAGGGGAAAAAAAGATGCACAGTCCACGGAAGAGTATTTTGTAGCTACCAAAAGTTCACTTGCCCAGATAATCTTGATGCCACTCTAAAATCACGTGCATTCATCCATCTTGCTATCAACACCTACACGATAGATCACTGGAAATAATTTTGTAGCCTACCAAAAGTTTTTTTTTCTACTTAAATACATATTTGAGGAGTCTGTTCACTATATTGGAACTAGAAAAAATATGCATAATTATATTTGACGTTTAATTATGCGTTTAATTATGAGGGCTTTATATTTACCCCATTAATCATATTTAAAAAAGTTTAGACCATTAATATGGTTGATTTAATTTAAATAAGTTATAACAAAACATATACAGTATATAAGTTAATCGTATAAAAAAATAAATTGGCGTCATGGATCACTTTAATAAATAATAATTATAAACACACGGGTTCAGACAAGAAGGACAAAAAAAACATCCATGTCTTCGTAATATTTACCACTTTGTGAACCCTTTACTTGAGAAAATAAAGAACAAGTTATTATGCCATATGTCATATGTTATACTCCCTCTGTTTCATATTATAAGTTATTTGATTTTTTTTCTTATCAAAGTCGTTAGGTTTGACCAAGTTTATAGAAAAATACATTAACATTTTAATACAAAACAAACATATTATTAAAATATATTCAATATTAAATTTAATGGAGCTACTTTGGTATTGTAAATATTACTAATTTTTTCTATAAATTTGGTCAAACCTAAAGAAATTTGACTAAGAAAAAAGTCAAATGACTTATAATATGAAATGGAGGGAGTAGCACCTAAAACATAATTTCATAGACATCCAACGTCACCCACCTACACGATCACAAGCGGTCCATGAGAAGGCCTGGTTGCGATAATTTTGGTCTATGGTGGGAGGCTTGGGGTCGCCTATGTAAAAGAATTATCATAGGCAGCCCACTACGCTGGCCACCTCTAGAAATACATTTATTTTTTAGGACTACAAATAACGGGTGTAAGTGGGTAAGCCGTTAACTCACTTATAAGTTAAAATAAGTAGGTTCATAACTTATTTTGACATATAAGTGGGTTTTGTGGCTTATCTACTTACACTCTTACTACAAATAAATAATAGTTCATAGCAAAATACAATATATAAATATCCAAAAGTAAGAATAATAAAAATTTTGAATAACAAATAATATAAATTCTGAAATTGGTTTTCAATACTAATCCAAATAAAATTGTAACAACCCAAAATAAATCAGGAATATATTTAGAAATTAAAAAATCCGGAATAAAAAAAGGAATACGAGGAAGAGTACCTCTAGAACACAAAACGAGATTAATAAAAATCTAGAATAAAACATAAAATAAATTCTAAATTGGGATTTGAGTACAATTAGAAAAGAATTGAAGAATGCCACTAAAATTTCTATCAAATTATAATAAACCAACAAGAAAAGACTACATACCAAGAAGGGTATATAGCAAAATACATTATGAAAAAAGGCACCACGTTCGCTGTGGGGGCTAGAACTTCCCACATTAATTGGAGAAAAAGAAAAGGAGAGTCCAACTAGAAATACAATTTAAAAACAATTGAAATTCGAAATTAAAAATAAGCAATATTGAAAAAAGAGTCCTTATAAGAACCCAATACGAGATTAATTAATATTCAAAATAAAAATAAAATAAAATTCAAAATTAGCAAAAATAAAAGGAAAAGAAGAGTTCCGGTAGAAATACAATTTAAAAATAACTTCGGAATTCCCACATTAATTGGAGAAAAAGAAAAGGAGAGTCCAACTAGAAATACAATTTAGAAATAAGTGAAATTTAGAATTAAAAATAAGCAATAGTGAAAGAAGAGTCCTCATAAGAACCCAATACGAGATTAATTAATATTCATAATAAAAAATAACATATGAAATTAGTAAAAAGGAAAAGAAGAGTTCGAGTAGAAATACAATTTAAAAATAACTAAAATTCAAAATTCCCACATTAATCGGAGAAAAAGAAAAGGAGAGTCCAACTAGAAATACAATTTAAAAGTAACTGAAATTCAGAATTAAAAATAAGCAAAATTGAAAGAAGAGTCCATATAAAAACCCAATACGAGATTATTAAAATTAGGAATAAAAAATAAAATAAAATCCGAAATTAGCAAAAAAACAAAAAGAAGAGTTCGAATACAAATACTGTCAGGGTTACGGGTTAGGTATACCCTTTACCCTTCGATATACGTCGCATATCGGTATGGCATACCCACGCGCATACGGATACCCTCTGCATATATTAAGGAAATCCTTCACGGAGTTTACGGACGAAAAGAGTCCTACTCGGACAAGACTGGGTCGTCAATGTATCGTGTAGGGTCTGATGTCTCCAAGTTCGACTTGGAAACCGCCTGACCTGTGATATAAAAGGGACCCCCGGGGAGGACCTAAGGCATCGAATCTCAGAGCCAACACAACCCCCACAGCATACGAAGCCGGAGCCTGCAGGAGCCAAACCGCTAGGGATCTAGTCGAACCAACTCGACTACGATCTCGCCGGATCCCTCGAGTTCCACCGTTCCCTTTGTAATCTGTGTTTTTCCATCATATAATCCCGCATCAACTGGATTAGGGCTATTACCTATCAAGGGGCCTGAACCAGTATAATCTTTGTCTTTTGTTTGCTTGATGTCGTACTACGTAGATCCTTATACCAACATACCCCAATACCCTCTATATCCGGTCTACGGGTATCACCCATCGACAGTGGCGCGCTAGGTAGGGGGACTTGGTGCTCAAGGTTCTACTACTATGTCATCCAGCTTCGTCGACAACAACTTCAACACCAACCTCAACCAGGGATTCCCTGCTTCAACAATGCTGGTGTGGACTCAAGTCGGAGAAATCGTCTTCCCAGTTTACACCACAATGCTGATCTCAGCCGGTCCATCAATGACCGGAAACGAGAATGCAGTGGCTACAAACCAAAACGACTCCATGTCGAAAGATCCTCCCGCTGAGGCGGAGAACGGAACATCAATGACATCCGAGCTCGAGAAGGATTCCAAGGCGGCCAAACCTTGTCACTCCGACAAGAACCACGAGCCGACAAGGATAACTTCTGAAGCGACAAGGTCCTGGTGTCCTATCCACAAAACCAGGAAACATACTTTGCAAGCCTGCTGGGTTTTCTCAACGTCTGCGCCGAAATTCGCGCCTGCAAAGAGCGTGGAATTCAGCGTATTTCTCCAACTCGTGATGTCTATTGTCCTATCCACAAGACAAAAAATCACGACCTCTCAAGCTGCAAGGTTTTTCTCAGCGCCATGAAGGTGTCATCTCCTAAGGTCCAATAGTCACACATCCCCATCAGGGATAAAGACAAGGAACGAGGAGCGACACCAACTTCAGATCGATTTGTTGGGGTAATCGACATCGGTCCCCATGAACCATCAGTATTGCACCTCCTCGAAGACTATGGATCATCGACAGCGAGCGCGCCGCGGGAAGTATTGGCTATCAACGATGTCGGCACGTCAGCGCGCACCAATGCAGAAGCGGAGAATCAAGTGGCCACCCCAGCCCAGCACATCAGAGCCGTCGACGCTATACTGAGGGAAACCCCCTACGATCCCGTTCTGAACGACGATCTCGCGCGTTGGACAGAACGACTACGGGAATCAGTGACCAACCTCAGCAATGCGTTCGAAGAGGCCGCTGCCGCAGCGCACCCAGAGCAGCCACCAACTGGCGATGCCAATGGTGAAAACCCTGAACGGAGGGAATCGCCTCATCGGGCCACCCCTCCACCTCGCGGCACCGGCGATCTCCGCGATCACCTGAACGGCCACCAAGAGGCACGACGCACACGAGACAACGAGAACCGTTCCCGGCGCCATGTCTCTTCACGGCATCATGATAACCAAGATCGAGGAGACTATTCAAACGAAGACCGAGACCGTGATAACCGCCACAACTGCCACGATCACAACGATCGCGAACGGCGGGCGCCAAGCGATACTGGTCGAGGACGTCACCATAATGACGACGATGATGGAGACCGGCGCCGAGACAACAGCGGAAGACTACAATAAGATTCTCGAGAGCCAGGCCGACATCCTCGTAATCGTACGCCGGAACCAAGCGACCCATCGTCATCGTCATCATCCTCGTCTTCCTAATCATCAGACAGACATCCACGAAGGACACACGATCGCCGACAACCCACCGCCCCTAGTGCTGGGTGTAGAGCTTTCAGTCGTTCCCTGCGTGATGTCCGATGGCCTGAGAGATTCCGACCCGGAGCAATAGAGAAGTACGATGGGAGCACCGACCCAAAAGAGTTCCTTCAAGTCTACTCCACAGTACTCTACGCCGCCGGAGCAGACGACAACGCATTAGCTAATTATTTGCCAACTGCGTTAAAAGGCTCTGCACGTTCATGGCTGATGCATCTCCCGCCCTACTCAATCTCTTCGTGGGCAGACCTGCGGCAACAGTTCGTCGCCAACTTCCAAGGAACCTACAAGCGCCACGCGATCGAAGACGACCTACACGCGTTGACACAGAACTCGGGTGAATCCTTGAGGGAATATGTTTGGCGCTTCAACGAGTGCAGAAATACAATCTCCGAAATCACCGACGCTTCTGTAATTCACGCCTTCAAGTCCGGTGTCAGAGATTGCTATACTACCCAGGAGTTGGCAACAAGACGCATCACAACTACTCAGAGATTGTTCAAGATTGTTGAGCGATGCGCCCACGCAGATGATGCGCTAAGACGCAAGAACGATAAGCCGAAGACCGGGGGAGAGAAGAAACCAGCCACGGACACACCTGAGTCAAGCAAGAAGAAAAATCGCAAGAATGGGAAAAGGAAAGCTCAAGCGGAAGTCCTCGCAGCAGAATACACGAACCCTCCCAAGCGCCCAGACCCACAAAGTAGCGACGCAAAGAAAACATGGTGCCCCATACACAAGACGGACAAACATTCTTTGGAAGATTGCCTTTCTTTCAAAAAGTCGCTCGAGAAGCACATTGCATTTGAAAAAGGCAAGTGAGTACGCGTGGTCGAAAAGGATGCGGAAGTGGCTCCCCAGGAATCGGACTCAGCATATCCAGACTCTGACCTCCACGTTTCACACATCTTCGGAGGTTACACAACGTACTCCTCAAAGCGAGAATACAAGAAAGTGGAACGCGAAGTCTATTCGACATGGCAGGGGGCTGCACCGAAGATGAAGTGGTCTGAACAGAAGATAGAATTCTCGGAAGAAGACCACCCCAAGACTGCCGTCATCCCAGGACGATATCCGATCGTGGTCGAACCCACTATTCGGAACGGAGCAGATCACCTTTGATGTCGCTAAATTCGATACAGCTTATAATGCCATCATCGGGAGAACTGCACTTGCGAAGTTTATGGCTGCATCTCACTACGCATATCAAGTGCTCAAGATGCCGGGACCGAAGGGAACAATCACTATTCAAGGGAACGCAAAGCTGGCGGTGCAATGCGACAAACGGAGCCTCGACATGGTCGAGCAAACCCCCAGCCCACCCGCCACGACTGAGCCACCCAAGAAAGTGAGCAAGACAAACAAGACGCTGAAATCGGACGACACAATCAAGATCGTTCCACTCTCCAGTGCCAACCCCGACAAGACCGTCAAGATCGGGGCGACACTAAGCGAGAAATAGGAACTCGCGCTCGTCACCTTCCTCCGCGACAATGCTGACGTGTTCGCTTGGCAGCCGTCCGACATGCCGGGGGTCCCCAGGGAGGTGATTGAGCACAAACTCATGGTGAGACCCGATGCCAAGCCAGTAAAGCAAAGACTGCGGAGATTTGCATCAGACCGAAAACAAGCCATACGAGAAGAGCTCGACAAACTTCTCAAAGCTGGCTTCATCAGAGAAGTACTTCATCCAGAGTGGCTAGCCAATCCAGTCATGGTGCGGAAGGCCAACGGGAAATGGAGAATGTGCGTCGACTTCACTGACCTCAACAAGGCGTGTCCCAAGGATCACTTCTCTCTTCCTCGAATAGATCAACTGCTGGACTCAACAGCCGGCTGTGAGCTGTTGAGCTTTCTCGACGCTTACTCTGGCTACCACCAAATCAACATGGCAAAAGAGAACAAAGAGAAGACAGCATTCATCACGCCATTCGGGGTATTTTGCTATGTTAAGATGCCGTTCGGACTCATAACCGTAGGGAATACTTTCCAGGGCACGGTCCAGGGCGCACTTAGCGACCAGCTCGGCAACAATGTCGAGGCATACGTCGACGACATCGTTGTCAAGACCAAGACAAGCGACTCATTGATTGACGATCTGCGGGAAACGTTCGACAACCTCCGACGATATCGCCTCATGCTCAATCCAGAGAAGTGCACGTTCGGAGTACCGTCGGGCAAGCTGCTCGGATTCCTTGTCTCCGGCAGAGGAATAGAAGCAAATCCCGAGAAGATCAAGGCAATCGAGAACATGAAGTCGCCCACAAGACTCAAGGAAGTACAAAAGCTAACCGGATACATGGCAGCACTGAGCAGGTTCGTCGCTAGGATGGGAAAACGAGGGCAACCTTTCTTCGCTCTACTAAAGAAACAAGACAAATTTGTATGGACACAGGAAGCCGAAGAGGCATTCGTTGTACTCAAGCGCTACCTATCAAACCCCCCTGTACTTGTTACTCCCCAACCTAATGAAGAATTATTCCTCTATATTGCCGCCATGCCATATTCCGTGAGCACTGTCATTGTTGTCGAGAGAGAGAAAGTACAACGACCAGTCTATTACGTCAGCGAAGCTCTCCACGACGCAAAGACAAGATATCCACATATCCAAAAGCTGCTTTACGCGGTCATCATGACATCAAGGAAGCTACGCCACTACTTTCAAGCCCATAGAGTCACAGTTGTCTCCTCCTTCCCGCTCGGTGAAGTTGTGAGAAATAAAGACGTTGTTGGCCGTATTGCGAAATGGGTAGTCGAGCTGAGCCAATTTGATGTCCACTTTGTGCCATGAACAGCCATCAAGTCCCAGGTACTCGCCGACTTCGTAGCCGATTGGACTATGCCTGATAACAAATCAGACAACCAAGTCGACACCGAAACGTGGACAATGGCGTTCGATGGTGCACTCAACAGCCAAGGAGCAGGGGCAGGATTTATCTTAACGTCTCCTTTCGGAGATCAATTCAAGCACGCAATCCACCTCAACTTCAGGGTGACCAATAACACAGCCGAATACGAGGGACTACTTGCCGGGATAAGAGCTGCAGCCGCCCTTGGGGTAAAGCGACTAATCGTGAAAGGGGACTCCGAGCTAGTCGCGAACCAGGTGCACAAAGATTATAAATGCTCTAACCCCGAGTTATCCAAGTATCTCGCAGAAGTCAGGAAGCTAGAGAAAAGGTTCGATGGGATCGAGGTCCAACACGTCTACCGCAAGGACAACATCGAGCCAGATGACCTAGCACGACGTGCGTCCAGACGAGAACCGCTCGAGCCCGGAATTTTTCTGGACATCCTGACAAAGCCATCAGTAAAAGTGGTTAGCGGCGAAGTTAGCCCGGCCGCCCCCGACATTAGCTCGGAGGCCACAAAGGCAGAACGTGCCGTTGCCGATATCGAGACCACAGATGACTGGCGCATCCCACTAATCAAATTCATCGACAGCGAGGAGTTGCCCGAGGACGATACCGAAGCCGAGAAAATAACCCTTAAAGCAAAAATCTACTGTATGGTCGGCAACGATCTATACAAGAAAGCGCCAAACGGGGTACTTCTCAAATGCGTCTCATCTGACGACGGCAGACACCTCCTCCTTGATATACATGAAGGCATCTGTGGGTCACACGCCGCCGGTCGGACATTGGTCGGGAAAGCTTTTCGACAATGGTTTTTCTGGCCAACCGCCCTTAAAGATGCATGCGACATGGTCCAACAATGTGAAGCCTGTCAATTGCACAGTAAACACACAAAGCTACCCGAGCAAGCGCTCCAGACTATCCCTCTTACTTGGCCATTCTCGTGCTGGGGGCTAGATATACTTGGGCCATTCCCACGTGGACAGGGCGGCTACAGGTTCCTATTCGTGGCGATCGACAAATTCACTAAGTGGATCGAAGCAGTACCCACGGGGGAAATCAAGGCCGACAACGCCATCAAATTCATCAAGGGGATATTTTGCAGATACGGACTTCCGCACCGCATCATAACCGACAACGGCTCCCAGTTCATCAGCACCGATTTCCAGGATTACTGCATCGGGCTTGGAGTCAAGATATGCTTCGCCTCGGTCTCTCATCCTCAAAGCAACGGACAAGTCGAGAGGGCAAACGGCATAGTACTACAAGGGATCAAAACCCGAGTCTACGACAGGCTCATGTCACACGACAAAAAATGGGTCGAAGAACTCTCATCAGTACTATGGGCTGTACGCACCACACCGACAATGTCTAACAAGGAAACACCCTTCTTCCTCGTGTACGGCTCCGAGGCCATGCTCCCCAGCGAGCTACGACATCAGAGTACACGAGTATAGAAGTATTCCGACGAGGATCAGGAGAAGCAGCGAAACGTCGATGTGAAACTACTCGACGAACATCGCGAACGAGTTGCCGTCCGAGCAGCCAATTACCAACAGGCCCTCCGTCGTTACCACGAGAAGCGCATCCGAGCACGCATACTTTCGAACGGCAACTACGTCCTCCGATGGGTTCAAAGCCAAGCAGGGCGAAACAAGCTCTCACCCAAATGGGAAGGACCTTACACGATCACACAAGTCTTACGGCTAGGCGCATTCAAAATTGCAGACGGTGATGGTCGCGAGTTGGCAAATTCTTGGAACATTGACCAATTACATAAATTCTATGTATGAGTCAATATCATCCATATCTGTAAGACACCTTACAGCATCAATAAAGCCTATTCTTAGGCGCATATTACAATCAAAGTGTTCCTGCCCGATGATCCCTTACCCAGATGACACCTAGCGTTGAAACCAATCCTTATGTCCCTTTATGTCGTCTCGACAAGACCTCCGAGGAACCTAAGGGATATTCGGCTGGGGACACCCAGAGTCGATAAGGACTTGTCAGATCCTGTAGAGACGAAAGACCATGTAAGACCTGGTCGTGTAAGAGTTCTCGCCGTGCGTATTAACCAAGCCGTGTAATCGGAAATTAACTTATTCAACCAAGGCAGGTCAAAGGTCCAAGATCCTTATCCTCCGAGAAAATTTCTCTGACGACAAGGCTAGGGGCTAGGGAGAATGTACGACTCAAACGACCGACTAAAGTCGTGAACTGAGAACACACTCTGACACACGATATCCGGAGTAAGAAAGATCTGTTAAGATAGATTTCTTTTCCATTTCACAAAATACTCCTTATAATTTTTACAAGTCTAAGGCTATATTACACTTTTCCCTAAGATGTCTATCACAGGGTACAAAGACTACCAAGAAGGCCAACGCCAGTCCATAGATTGGAAGACCTTCTCCGCCAATGGCGCCATCGACTTCGCCAGTTGGTCTATCTCCGTCGGAGTCCTCCGGGAACGAGCAAAACCTTCACGGAGAAAATCGAGGTCCAGGCGCGGGCGATGATCTCGTAGGCAAGCCAACACGTGCCCTCCGGCATATCGGCTCGATCGACGACACTCCTGCTTCAAGGCCTCGTCGATGCGTTTGCCGACGCCATCGAGCTGAGCACAGGCCCCGTTCAGCCACGAGATGTATCCGGCTGCCGACTCCTTGGGATCCCCACGGGGTACTCGGAGCTCTCTACAAACCTTGGCCATGGATGTGCAGCAACTCTTCAAGTACGAGTTGAACCACACCTCACGACCTCGGAGCGTTTCCACAGCCTTCTTTTTCTTCACTGCAAGCATGGTTCTCTCGAGTTCCCGCTACTTCAAATTTTGTCTTCCAATATTGGATACGACGATCTTGGCCAGCAAGAGCACTCTCGAGATCTGCCCAATGTGGGAACAACTAAGTCAAGCTGCACGCCTCTTTCGAGAACATAGCTGATCTAGTCGGAGGAGCAATAAGGGATGAATGGACCACTAACCTAAGGAAGTCGTCGCCATCCCCGTCCCCGTAGCTAGGATCTGGTCTACATTGTCTGGCGACGCATGTGGTTCAAACGCGAGAGCCGAAATGATCGCCGGTGACTCAGGCTGCCCGCGCTGCTGGACATCCTCATCATCAACATCTCTACAAGGGACAAAAAGTACTCAAGATCAACATGCAAGAGTAAGCTAGGATAATAGCTGCACGCACAAAGGCGGTTGAGGTCCATCAAAGTTTTACACAGCATGTCTGAGGAGTACAAGAGATCCTACTCTTCAAAAAGAGGGAGAACAGATTCCCCCAGATCGCCGACTTCTTCCATCACCTCCTTACGCGCATCGCTAGCCGCCCCCTGATCCAAGATCTCGCGGAGATCGAGTTCAGGATGCGCCAGCTTCACACACGCAAGGACGTGGCATGTCCCGGTATAGATTCCGTTGGACGTCTCCTCCCCGATCCTGGCCGCATGCTTGGAGGGGATCTCCTCCATCGCCGCCGCCAGCTTCGCAAGAGAAGATGTCAGTGAAAACTCATCGGGATTCGCCGGGATGGTAGACTTGATGCCGCACTCCCCGGCGAGCTGGTGCATACCAGTATAGGTGACCCGCAACGAGCCACGGATTTTCGACAGATTGTTCCCGAGCTCCGACATGCGGTGCTCGAGCCCCTGCCGTTGTCGCTCGTTGCCAGCCACCAACTCCCTCATCTTCTTGAGGTCTTCACGAGCCTCCGCCAACTCGTGTACCAGCCAGTTGGCGCGCTCGTTCGCCGACGCCGCCGCCGACCTCGCCTCCGCAATCTCGCGACCAATGCCACGAGCACCAGCCTCGAGGAGGCGCCCCATTTCGACCTGGAGCTCCTCCCAGGTGAGGACGGCAGCCGGTGGACCACGACCAGCCGCGGGATCGCTGGCTGGGCCGCTTGGTGTTGCCTCGCGGCTCCCGGGCGCAAGCACGACATCCGTCGAGGCCACAGCGGGAGACGCGCCGGAAGTCCCTCCGGACTCATCTTGCGCCGCCTTCACCCACGCCGCCCTATGAGACAGCCATGGTTCAGACAACGCTCGAACAAGATCACGGAAACTTAAGTTCATCCACTTACTTCTCGCCAAGTGTCACAAGTCGTTGTCGTCGTGGAGGCGGGGGAGACGCGTCCGAGGCCTGGAAAACGGTTGATGCGAAGTAAGGCGAAATTCTTCTGGCTGTATGATCAGACAACAGGATAGCTTACCGAGGGGGTAGATGCCTTGCGACGATGTCCGCTTACAGAGGAGAACTTCCTCCCCTTTGTCGGAACATTGCCACCACTTGTGGTAGCAGCAGCAGCAGCAGCATCGGACGCCTCCTTGGCGACCTTCTCCTTCAGTGACGCCACCACCTGATGGTCAGCGAGCGGCCCGATGATGTCAGTCAGAGGAAGAGCCTACGCTTAATCAAGTCACAAAGCGATCTCGGAAGAAAAACGCAGAATGCCTATTGAGTACACTTACATTGATGGCAGTGTCACGTTCGGCTGCCTCCTTCTCACAAAGGGGAACATGGATGTTACTCGCCGTTGTCGGGCCACTGATCATCACCTGGCCGACACGACGTCCCACGGTTTCGCTGTTCAGACCTGTGAATCGAGAACCAAATTTTGATAAATCAGGAGGAACGTGAACACGATCATGTCAGGATAAATACAAGAAAGATACCCCGAGGAGAAACCCGGGTCGCGTCCTCCGGTCCAGAATAGTCAAAAGCTGGATGGACTCGAGCCTGGAGCGGCTGGATCCGTCTACCAACGAAGTCGGCAGCGACTTCATACCCAGAACAACCTCGTACTCGGAGATCGTCGACAATATCGATGAACGACTGGAGAGAAGGGGTCAAGGGGGGCTTTGCGGTCCAAGACGAAATCTTATCCGGTTGTTCCTCTGGAACAACGAAGACAGGGTCCGAATCTTCGATCTGAAGGTAGAACCACCTCGTTCGCCATTTGCTGTGAGAGGAAGGGCACTGGAAGGGGATATAACGCGACTTCAGGCAATCCCGAAGTCGGAACCCGACGCATCCAGACACCCTGTTGGACTCCATCCAACACAGCTCGTAGTAGAAGCGAAAGAGATCGAGAAAGGGCTCTACCCCAATATAGGCCTCACAAAGATGAGAAAAGATGCTAAGAAAGGCGATAGAATTGCGGTTCAGTACCTCCTACTTCCCTCTCCATGGTTCCACGACCGGGAAGGGCGCCGTCTTCCTGAAGCTTCTTCAGCGACGCGCTGGTGGAGGATGATTTGCCAAGATCCATCACCGATCGGAGATCGCCGGAGAAAGACCATAGAAGTTCAATACCAAGAGAAGAAATTCGGAAGGTGTAGGGAGAAAACCGCAGAGAATGTAGTCCTCGATCGTAACCATGCGACCTAAGACGAGCTAGGGTTTCTTGTGGGAGCGGAGAAGACGAAGAACGCTTGCAGGCGGGATGTTTTCTTCACAATAGGCGGACTTCAAAATGGATCCCCAAAATTCCTTTAAATAGACACACTACCGACGGTGTGAATTCCAAGGAAAGGAGAGAGATGCCCGCCGGAAATTTCTGGGTCTGTTACGCGCGGCAGTTTTTTAGACTTCAGTTTAAATTCAATCGTGACCATTGGGCTTCACATGGTGTTCTCGACTACGTCATGTCTCTACGGTCCTCACACTGGGAACGACAACAGTCTCGACACAAGAAGTCGCGAATGGTTACACGAGTTCATTTAAGCAGAAGTCGGGGGCTACTGTCAGGGTTACGGGTTAGGTATACCCTTTACCCTTCGATATACGTCGCATATCGGTATGGCATACCCACGCGCATACGGATACCCTCTGCATATATTAAGGAAATCCTTCACGGAGTTTACGGACGAAAAGAGTCCTACTCGAACAAGACTAGGTCGTCAATGTATCGTGTAGGGTCTGATGTCTCCAAGTTCGACTTGGAAACCGCCTGACCTGTGATATAAAAGGGACCCCTGGGGAGGACCTAAGGCATCGAATCTCAGAGCCAACACAACCCCCACAGCCTACGAAGCCAGAGCCTGCAGGAGCCAAACCGCCAGGGATCTAGTCGAACCAACTCGACTACGATCTCGCCGGATCCCTTGAGTTCCACCGTTCCCTTTGTAATCTGTGTTTTTCCATCATATAATCCCACATCAACTGGATTAGGGCTATTACCTATCAAGGGGTCTGAACCAGTACAATCTTTGTCTTCTGTTTGCTTGATGTTGTACTACGTAGATCCTTGTACCAACGTACCCCAATACCCTCTATATCCGGTCTACGGGTATCACCCGTCGACAAATACAATTTAAAAATAACTAAAATGCGGAATTAAAATTAAGCAATATTGAAATAAGAGTACATATAAGAACCCAATATAAAATTAATTAAAATTTGGAATAAAAAATAAAATAAAATCCAAAATTAGACAAATTAAAAAGAGAGTTCAAGTAGGAATACAATTTTGAAACAACTGACATTGAAAATAAAAAATAACACAATGCAATATTAGTTAAAATTCAAAACAAAAAATATAATAAATTCTGAAATTAGAAAAAGAAAAATAAGATTTCAAGTAGGAACACAATTTATAAATAACTAAATTTGGTAATAAAAAAATAAATACTACTGAAAGAAAAGGCCATTTAAAACACATGACGAAATTAATTAAGTAACAGGGCTATAATGGAGTAGAATGGTGGTGGTTGATGGGACATCTAAATACTATTAATAAAACACAAAATAGAATAATAATGACAATTAAAAGGAATGACGACGGGCAGATAGTCAAGCAATCGGTTATGGCGGTCGGCGGGACTTCTAGAAAGCAAAAAAAAAAATCCAATGATAATCATATTTGATTTTTAAAATCTCAATGACAATAAAAATGAGAGGCAATGGGCGAGTCATACATGAGTACAATGGCAGAGCCGCCGATGGTTGGTGGGACTTTTAGAAAGTAAAAAAATAAATTCAAACAATAGTTATATTCGATTTTTACAATCTTAATGGCAATAAAGAGTAAGCGGCGGACGGGTCGTAGAGGAGTATAGTGCAGCGTTTGACAGGATTTGTAAAAGTTATAAAAAATGAAATCCAACGAGACAATAAACTCTAAAAACTATAGGTCCAATTTTTAGAGGTAAAAGTAAAAAAAACCAATAATACTCATGTTTGATTTTAAAATCTCAATGATAATAAAGAAGGGAGGCATCAAGCGAGTCGTAGAGAAGTACAGTGACAAAGTCGCTGACGTTTTGACGGAACTTCTAGAAAGTTAAAAAATGAACCTAAATGATAATTATATTCAATTTTTATAATGCCAATGACAATCAATAGGAGAGGCAGTGGACGGCCGTAAAGGAATATAATGGCAACGTTTGACAGAACTTCTAGAAATTATAAAAACGAAACCCAATGGGACATTAAACTATAAAATCTATAAGATCCAATTTTTAAAAGTCCCAAGAAGAATGAATAGAAATAGTGCTAGGTCGAACAAGCAAATAAAGAAAGATATGACAGAAGTAAGGGGTACGGTGTGACTTTTAAAAACTATAAAATTAGAAACACAAGGATTATAAGGTTTGGTATTTCAAAGTCTTAAAACAACGAGATAACTATTTAATAAACTTTAAGTAAAATCATATTAAAATATATATAACTTTCTATGGGTGCTAGCCGCGCAATTGCGCGGGTCACCCAGCTAGTTTAGTGAACACAAGAACAAATTCTGACATTCATTGCTTTAATTTTTTTTATACAATTACAAAGCTACAAACTGTTCCACTCACTTCCACAGAGTAGGCATTTAGCTCAGCGACATTGGAGATATACAACTTTGATAAATATCATCTAGCTATGTGAAACTAGAAACTCCTCAGTGGAAAAGGACATAACTTAAAACTTCACAATAACATCAAAGCCGAGTTTTTCATGTGAGCTTTTCTATTTCCAAGGTTTCAGATCTGCTACAGGCCCCGCAGTCCAGTTGAGATGCTTCTCGCCTGGCTTTAAGTATACACTGTCTGGGTGTGGGAGCTTCCGAGCAAGGCCGTTGAGGATCTGATGGAATGCATCTCTAGGTTGTGCTGGCTGCGGAAACAACATGGCCTGTTTCATTGATGGATTGGCGAGTAATCTTTGCTTCCTTAGGATATCATCAATTGGGATGGATGTGAGGATTGAGTCTAGCCTTGGAACATCCTCCTCGTCAACAAAAACACCGATTTCGTCCCATGGGATTGCGTCAGCAAACGGAAGCACAATATCATCAGCTATGATGACTGGAATGCAACCGAAAACTACAGCCTCCACCAATCTAGGGCTCCATGGTGCCCATCCCAAGGGGCACAAGCAGAAGACTGAGCGCTGCATATCTTCATAGTAAGTAGCTGGGTGTTCCGTAGAAATGTCGAAGAGGGGATTGTTCTTGAAATTCTCCCACAGTGAAGCTCGGGCACCTCTGTATAACAAGTTCAACAGAGTCAATAAAGCAGGACCAAGTACCACAGGAGATGTATCTTTCAAGGTTCTGCAAACATTCTTACCTTGCATAATACCCACCCTCAGGGTCATTCCCATTGTCATAGAACAGGCCTCTGAAGTAAACAAAGATTGAACGGGGAGTATCAGGAGGAATCAAGTGAGCTTGCATTTTCTGAGGAGGCGCATATGGTGGTATAGTGATAGAACCCTCCTTCAAGCACACATGGTTCTTCTGTCCAAAAGTTTGAACCAATGTGGCACGGCGGAGCAATGGAAGTATCCCACGCTCAATAGCTTTCTCTTCCTGTAAAGACATATAACCATTGCATATGCAGTTTCAGAATAGATAGGGACTAAAGGTAGGATCTATCCTGAGCTACCTATTTCTTAAAACTATTGTGGAACTAAAATCATGACTAGCTACAACAGTGACAAGGACTTGGCAGGTAAGAAGACAAATAAACCAATATATCATTACCTGATAGTGAAAGCATGCCCCAAAATCATGTGGAACAACAAAGAAATGATCTGCTCCATCAGTTCTATTCCAGAATGGCCATTTTCTTGAAAGAAACTGGATTGCGCTCCGCATCATCCTAGGAGACTTGAATGGCAATGGAAGTCCAGCATGAGTCAAATCACAAGTAGTGTAAACAGGGGCATAGAACCAATCAGCCTGTTCAGGGTTGAGCGTTCGAACAGCACTAGAGAGCAAGAAACGATGCATAAATATCTCAGCAGCAAACATGTGGTTGAGGCATCGGGGATCCTTGGCGACTATCCTCTTGTTATACTTGCTTGGCAAGTCATAAACAAAAACCTTCAACCGCCCAACTGGATTGTCTTCTAGCACATCACCAGCACTTCCTGCAGGTCAATGATCTTGGTTGAGTAGAAGCACATAGTACTATCTTCATAAAACTGATAAGCAGATTCCAAGAAAACCAGTCATGAAGTTATAATATAATAAGGGGACATATCCAGCGAAAACCATCAAATAAGTGAAAACCCATGAAACCTAACCTAAAAGTTTCATAAATTCATGAAAAAAAATACTTGAGATGGATGTAGGCATGAAATACATTCCCACCAAATATCAAGTTCAAACTCAACTTTATTTAGGAGTAACAGAAAAGACATTTTGGGTGAATGGTAACATGACACTATTCACCTAGAATTTCTCTTTTTTGTTTCTCTCAAATGAAGCTAAGTTTGGACTTGAGATTTGGTATGAATGTATTTCATGTCTATAGCTATATCTAGTATTTTTTTCATGAATTTAGAAAAGTTTTAGGTATGGTTTTCACGGGTTTCCGCTTATTTGATGGTTTTCATTGGATATTCCCCATATAATTAATAAGTAATATTTAAGGTGGAAATAAATGTTAACAAGAAGAAAGAATGTAAAACTCAATACAAGCTTAGGGGAATTCATTTTCAATAAATCATGAATAATTGAACGAAAATTCTGTTGTTCTCTGAAACATAAACTCAGAATGCACCACTCTCCTAAAAAACTCAGGTAGATTCTCCTCTCTTTTATTTGGCACAATTGCATTTATGGGGTAACTGTTTATCCTGGAATTATTGTATTAAATAGAAACAATAATTGGATCCAATTCCATTATCGGAAAAGTTATATGCACAATTGGATTGGCTCCAAGCAGATCACAGTATCTTGACAATAACTAACGTTAGTTGGATAGGACTTTGTCAATGAGACAATGACATAACAAGTGTAGGTCTGCAGGTAGCACAAGCATATATGATTGTCTTAAAACTATCAAATGTTAACTATGTAACAAGTAAAAGAAACGGAAGAGGAGGAGAAATAGGTGCTAAATGGTAATTCAACATTTCTATATGTTCACACAACCCTTTGCTGGCGCGGAGAGATTACATTCCTTCGATAAGCACGAGAATCAGCGATCCATTGCAGTCAGTACTGAATTTACATCAAACTAGTATTGGACATCCGGATTTCCTTTTTTATAGGGGGAAAAAAGCATATCAGTGCGAATGTGCGATTCTAAGAGCACGGGTGTTGTTGTACAATGCACATTATCAGGTCGAACTTGCAATTGCATATGAATATCCATGGTTGAAGTACTACTACTAGATTAGAGGAGAATTTCGGCCTAAGAACTGAGTGGTGTTAGGCTGACACGTCCTCGCCTAGCAACAGCATCCCAACTTTGAATCAGGTAAAGGGAAAAATATTTACAAACAAGCTGAGCCAGTTGAGCGATTCCCCTAGCCAAGTTCGTGAACAAATCCAACACAAGAGGCTACAACTGAATCACTCGCATCACAAATTCACAATCCACAAGCTAACATTCTAACAACCCAGCAAGTCGAACGAATCGGGTGCAGAAGTACAGCTCGCTCACCTGAGATGCGCTCGGTGTTCCCCTGAGCCGCTCCCCCGACCACCTCGGCGGCGGCGGCGGCCCCCGCCAGCGACGAGAAGACGCACGCAGCGACGATGAGCACCGCAGCCGCCGCCGCCGCCGCCGCTGGGACCCGCCCAGCCCTTGCGCCCACCATGAGCGCCGCCCCCCCGCTCCACCCACCAGAAATGCCTCGGGGGGGAGACGCCGTGGAAGCTTCTAGAAGTCGCGAGAGCTTGATCGCTGGAGGAGGAAGCAAAGGGAGGCAGCAAAAAAAGGGGGAAGAGAGAAGGGAAAATGGCAAAGTGGTGGGGGGGATTTTGTTGCTTGTGAATGCAACAAAAAAGAGAGAGAGAGAGAGGGGGAAAAGAAATTGTCAAGTCAAGGTGGCAAGCGTAGGTGAGAGCAGCGCCTCCATTGACCAAATGACCAGCTGCATCAGGACATCAGGAGGCACTAATCAAGATTTATGATGTTGCTAATTCGTCATTAGCATTTACTTAATTACTACATTATTAGGAATTTAGGGTTAGAAGATACTACTCCTATTTAAGAAGCCTCAAAACTAGGTGGGAGCAACCACTAACTGCTTGTTGAGTTGGAAGGGGATTACTAGATTAGATCTGACCACTTCAGTCTGTTAGGTACCTTAGGTAGGTAGAACTGAAATCTCTGCTAGTACGACGGCATTAGGATCTAGCAAATCAGATCCATTTACGGTGTTACTGTTGCGTTTTTTCATATTAGCCGGGAAGTAAGGTTTTGCTTGTACTATCCGAGTACAAAATTCAGGGATGAACATGTATGTACTCGTGTAGAGGACAATTTCGTCTTAATTAAACTGATTTATTGCATGTTTGGGCATTAATTACCATACCCAAAAACAGATCGTTGTTCCGGCACAAGGGAATATTATTATGTTTTCCGTCATTTCAGGTTCTTGTTTAAGTACAGCTACTACAGTTTCTCCGACGGCGAGGGTTCAGAAACTAATACTCTCCCGTCTAAATATAAATTATTTTGGAGGGATATGATACGTAGGTGGTGTTTGAATCTTCTAAAGATAAAGATAAAAATTAAATGTTTCACGTAAAACGAGGTAATAACATGTGACTAATTGGATTTTAATTACTACAAACTTAAAAAAATGGATTAATATGATATTTTAGAATAACCTTTATATAAAAAGTTTTCGCACGAAACACATAGTTTAGCAGTTTAAAAAGCGTGCCACGAGTATTTAAATTTTCATCCACCTGTTACAGAGGAAACGAACGAGACCATACTATTCACTCCTTCCCAAATTGATCATCGTATAATAGAATTTAAAATTTCTCAAATTAGTCATCATATAACCGCATGGACACGAATTTCATCATAATACAATTAATACAGCATGAGAGAATGTGTGCATGCTAAGATATAATTGGCACGGTGTTTTAATCGATGCATGTATTATGGGAGAATGTGTGCATGGTGTCTTGATTAATATGATTTAAATTATTCTTAGTCTTGGTGCATAAATTTATATGATGATCAATTTAAAAAGTAGTGAGTATAAATCTGGACAGAGAACATATCCCTTCAAAATTGCTTATAGTTTGTGATGGAAGGAATACTACTACCTTGTACACTGTTGTGCCAGAAAGCTATAGATCGCCAAAGTGCAATGACCAAACTGCCATCGGATGCAAGTGTGGTTGAGGGTCCTTGTCGGCGTGGATCGCACGACACTACGACAGGGCCATCTGATTCCAACGTGTGTCCGCTTTCAAGTATACTCCACGTTGACACCGACGGAAACGGAAGAGAGGTCTCATAATAAGTTTAATTTTTCATCTCTTTTAATTTGTCTCGAAATAAGTTAATTTTTGAAGTAATTACTATAACGAAATTATAAAAATAAGATATAATTATATTGGGAATAGAGAAAATTTTTGAAGTAATTACTATAACGAAATTATAAAAATAAGATATAATTATATTGGGAATAGAGAAAGTAAAAAATAATTGTATTGGGATTTAATAACGTAAGGGTTATTGTAGTTTTTTTTTGTTTATATTAATATGTGTGAGATGGATAAACAAATTTAGAGTGAACTGCAACGGCGGTTCTCAAACTTGCCGCGGTGTGTCATCTAGATCCATGTACTCTCAAATTACACTTTAACCTCTCTAAACTTGATTATGCGTCCATTAGTGGTCTAAACCAGCCTCGGGATGACTTTTTAGCCGACGTGCCATCGTGATGTGAAGGGTGCTAGACAACTATGGGGTAATGTTGCAAAGGGGCCCTTCATTTAATCCAATCGTCACACACATCTCCCTAGAGTCCCCTCGAGTTCTTCGCGTCAGAGAGGAGGGGCGGCGAGGCAGGCTACACAAGACGGTGATCGCCGGACTAGATTGTTCATAATATCATCCCAGTTAATACCTCCAACTTTTCCCTCATGATTGAAATAGACAACCAAATTCATGCACTTTTCAACCACTGAGGCCATCACATTTGTATCAGTGTTACATGTAATCACTCTGAGACCATCAGAAATACCCTTGCTTGATAATAACCAGTAATACTTCAAGCTGGGAGTCCTTAGGTACCCTAAATCCTCAACTAATTGATCCAACCACAGTGGAGACCAAGTGTCTATCTTAATATGATCAAACCAACTGACTTTGCCATCCACGTAAGACCGCAAATTACCATGACCAACGAAAAAACCCCATGGTGAACCTTGACTGAAAACTCATCCGAATCCATACGTACAGTCCAACAATGCACCACCCCATCAATTATCTACCATCTACAAACAGGATTACCCGTGCAAGAAAAAAACCTAACTTTACACAGAAATAGACAAATGCATCTACCTAGCAGCCAAATCCTGGAATTTCTACCAGAACACACGTACGTGACTGTATACCGTTGCTCTAAAGGTATAAACAAACACAGATTGCTCTAAAGGTACAAACAAACACAGATTGAGGATCGATGGACTCACCATAAACAGGCGCAGCTTCATCTTGCCACCATCGTCACTCCACAGTGTCGTCGTCTGGTCCAAATTGAGAACCTCCCCCACCCTCTCTACCCTTCATCTGAATGAATCGCCACCAATCGCCGGCGATCACCGCCTTGCGTCACCTACCTTGCCGCACTTCATCTCTGACGTGAAGAACTCAAGGGGACTCTGGGGAGATGAGTGTGACGATTGGACAAAATAAAGGGCCCATTTGCAATATTACCCTCGCAGTTGTCTAGCACCCTCCACGTCACGATGCCACGTCGGCTAAAATATCATCCCAAGGCTGGTTTGGACCACTAATGGGTGCATAATCGAGTTTAGGGAGGTTAAAGTGTAATTTGAGAGTACAGAGACCTAGATGACACACCTCGATAAATTTGAGGACCGCCGGTGCACTTCACTCAAAAATTTATTTTACGATATAGGTAGTTGTAGAACTGGACGGATTGATCCAAGGTATGTGCTATACTGCCACATATGCTAGGGTAACACGTGTAAGTGGAAGCAAGTATTTATTCCGTTTCTAAATATTTTTTAAAAATATATTATAAATGCAGACGCTTACAATACACACAAATTCATCCTTATGAGATTGACAAAGCCACCATAAGCGTCTCTCTGTCGACGGTACGTCGCCCACCACTGAAGAATAAATAGCCGTAAACGCAAGAAACTGTATCAACTCTAATATTTGAACACGGGTAGATTGGTTCCACCATAAAAATACCTAACCAGTTAAGTTAGACTCACTTCATCGTTTCTAAAATCTAAATAATTAATACAATTGACCATTAGTCTTTTTTCTTGAAAAGCCTACATGGATACTAAGAAAAAAACACCATATTATCGAAGTGTGCGAAGTAACAAAGATCTTATTTTCTCTATCATATTATGGAAGTGCGTTACGTCAAAAAAAAAAGATTCACCGTAGTCTCATTTGAGAGGTTTTAGTGATCAAAGCTTAAACAACTAAAGTCTAACATAAATACATTACGTAATACCATTTTTACACGATCAGTTACGTAGTTTTCTTTCTTTTCTATTCTTTATTTCGATAGCGAGAGAATATCTAGAGTCACCTTGTTTCCTTGGCAGAGAAACTGCCAGTATTATATGGGGGAGTCGTGTGCGACTACGGGCACCACGCTGTCCTTGTGCTGTGCACGTCCAAAGAACCATTTTCCTAAACATAATGAAGGACCAGGGCCATTCGATTGGCATACATGAATTCGACTCGAATTTTGTACAGCATCTTAAATATTTAGAAGATCCATTGACTAAGCCTGGCAGTAGTAGGTGAGATTGTAAAGAGTATCCATGGAACATTGGTACGCATTCATCGCCTGCGTGCTCACAATCAGATGCCACACTTGCTTGGAACATACCCCTCCGTACCAAAAAAAAAAAAAAATCCATTCCTAGCCATGAATCTGAACACATGTATGTCCAGATTTGTAGCTACAATTTGATTTTTTTGGGACAGAGTATGTCCAGATTTGTAGCTAGAGTTTGATTTTTTTAGGACAGAGTAGTACCTCACCAGAAGTCTTCAGTTCAAAAACTGTCCCAGATGTCTTCAGAATTCCATAAAATGAGTCTTCACACCAGAACGCTAAATTGGAACTCATTCTACAGCCATTGCATGCAAATGAAGCGTTCATGAAGAGCCACTTTACGGCTTCACATCGATACGTGTCATCACAACATATATAAGGACACAGATAAAATTAAAATAGTGCCAAGCCTACAACAGCCTATGAAGAATTGAACAGCTGAGGGCAATTCTATCATCATGATGTCACAAATAGTATTGGCAAAAAGTTTCTCATAACAAACAAATCAACTACATTCAATCACATACACGAAGATTGAAGAGAAGGGATGTCAGTTGACAACATATAAGCTTCACTGTGCCAGCTTGTAAGACAATTACAAGATAACTCCTATTGATTTCAGGTAACAGAACCAAACTTGGAAATTAATTAACAGTAGCCAAGTAGCAGCTCATTATTCTTTACTAGAAGGTGTCCAACAAAGTAGAGCAACAAAAAGGTGAAACGTCAAACCAACAGAGAATAGAAGTGCCATAAGATTTTAAACCCTGTGGTCAATGTAATCTCAGCCGATGAGCAATTTGTTCTCTTCCAGAAATGAGTAGGTCGGGACTTCGAGGTTGTATGGTGCAGGGCCCTTACGGATTCTACCTGATATATCATAATGTGATCCATGGCATGGACAGAACCAGCCACCAAAGTCACCAGCGTTGGGAAGTGGAATGCAGCCCAGATGAGTACACACCCCAATCACAACCAGCCACTCAGGGTTCTTGACTCGTTCCGCATCCTGCTGTGGGTCACGAAGAGATCCAATGTCAACGCTGTTCGCCAAGTTGATGTCTTCCTCTGTCCTGCGCCTGATAAAAACTGGCTTGCCCCGCCACTTCACGGTCACAGTGGTGCCAGGCTCAATACTAGAGAGATCCACCTCAAGGGAAGCAAGAGCAAGAACATCCTTGCTAGCAGACATGCTTAGAACAAACTTCAAAACGAGCAAGCGCAGAAGCGAAGCATAAATAAACCTTCCACCACTCAACACAAAGTATGCAAACGCTCTTTTACTTGGGTCACCTGGCTGGTATCTTTCATGGTTATATTCATCATATACAATCTTTGCACTGGGATTCTTCACAGCTGACACTGTTGCTGGAAGCTCAGTCAAGCTTACATCCTGGTTCCTTGGAACAAGAGTTTCTGAGGAAAAGCCTGCAAAAGGGAACTACTGTTACATGACATCATCAAATATCAACGTAACACAAAAGGTGATATGAAGATAACAGAGCATTATTTTATCTTAACACGGTATCACCAATAAATTTCACACTTGAAAATCATCTCTATATATTACTATGCATAGAGACTGCCATTGTGATAAAAAATCAAATTTATTTTAGTGGTAAGTGTTCAAACTCCCTGATCTCAGAATTGCATGCTTGATTAATGTATGGTTACGAACTCATGATAGCTTATGTTCTGATCAATCTGAGTTGTTCCAAACAAGGAAGAACATTCAATGTTTTCTACCCAGGTTTCTATTATCAAATGTTAGTACATCCAACCAGAAGTCAGACTTCAACAGTAACATAAGACGGTGCACATTGTGATCTGTAAAACATCTAATTGCAAAATGTTTGATGAGCGCACAAGCAAAAGGTAAAAATGGAAGTGCTGACTGCTGAACAACCAAACTACAATACTGGATATTTGTAAAGCATTCTAGAAATGGTCACATCTAAATATATAATGCAGCATACTAATGCGATAAGAATTATGAGGTTCCTTTCAAAGTAAGTAAAAAACTAAAGCATGCGTAATCTTTACCAGTCAAAACTAATAAAGAAAGCAGATCAAAGGATATAAAATCCAAACAAAATAAATTCATGGGGGAAATATAAGTTCCACTGCGTAAAACAAGGTATCTGAAGACAGGATTCATATTTTTAACAGATTCTAAGCAAACATGTTTGCGATAGTTAGAAATGCATACTAACCATATAGGAAAATAGCATCAACATCTAAACAATCAAGAGCGCTGATCTTCATAGGTTGTACGGAATTGGAAATGGAAGCATAACAAACTTATAGTTCACATAATGTTGGCCAAGGAAAATGCCAGAACAATGTGAGACAAGATTTATGCGCATTTTAGGGTAACAGCAAATCCATGCTGACAGCATTAGGAACATAGATTATCAATGAGCAAAGAGGAGTGATCAAAAGTGGTTTGCATAAACTAAATGAACCATGTGGAATGTGCTTTCTTGGGACTGTGTTAATGAAAATAAAACAGACTGGACAGCACAAACCAAAATGATATTAGCATTAATCATGTTAAATGAAGAAACTCAATTCTGGCACATCTTTCCCAAAGCACAAAAGAACAGGAGCATTAGCAGTCCGCAACTCCACAAATGTGGTAATTAAACCAGAAAGAAATTTTACTGAAGTATCAAAAAGAGGCACAAATCTAACTATGGATTTCAACAACTACCTAATGCCTGGCTAGATTAATTACTAATAAAAACCATAATACTGAACACTATAGCAAGCTTTCAAACTTGCATTTTCAATATTATCATACCAAGCTTATCTTTGCTCAGAACAGTGATCATGTAGAGAATCATCTAATATTTCTGTGCTGTGGTATGAACAAGGAGATCTCACACATGAGTATACATAACAATTCTAAGATAGCATTCACAAGGACTTACCTAAAAGTTGCTCTATCTGAGTGTGGGTCATCAGGAAAGTTTGCGCGTGAAGAAAAATTGCACATAATTATATGATCCAGCTATCCACTAACCAAGCCCACACGTGTTCAGATGAAGCATCTCATATGCCACATAGACATTACGCATGACTATTTACGTATCTGGAGTGAGCACAAATCAATCAAAAGAGCGTTCACAACGAATTCGACTCAGTTGAATAAACGGAAACACACCAAAGCATAAGCATAACATCAATCGTGGAAAACTTCTAATATCCAATCATCCCTCTAGCCGCTAAACTAAAATACAAATCCAATCATGCGCTCGCAGGCTAGGAACAAACAAGGTATGAACAGAGAACGCATCAAGCATGCATGGATTACATAGAGATCAACGAGCTCCGGAAGCAGGAAAGCATCCAAAAAAAACTAATATCAAATCACCGATCAGGAACCAAACAACCGCGACTACCGGGATCCCCCTCCGAAACCCTGGGAGAGCAGGAAGAAAAGCTGGATCCCCCCCCCCCACCCCGAACCCACGCAGATCAGAGGGCGGGAGGCATGCGGGCCGCGTACATACCCCTCGAAGCGGCGAAGAACGGGGAATCCACGGCGAAGCGCGGCCTCTGGGGCTCACGCGAGAATTCGTCGTCGCCGGGGAGGGAGCCCCCGGCGAGCGGGCCCCTGGCGCCGGCCGCCGCGGCGGGGCGCCAGGCGAGGGCGGTGGTGAGGCGCCTCCCGGCGACCCTGAGCATGGCGGCGGCGGCGGCCTTCCTCTCCGGCGGGTGGATCGGGTGGGTGGAGAGGAGATCGGGTCGAGGCGAGGCGGCGTGGTGGCGTCACGGAGTGGACGAGAATTGCAGGAGGAGAGAGAGAAAAAAAAAACAAGAAGGGAAGGGGAGCACGGAAGGATGCTGGCCCAGGCCCAGTACTCGCTGGGCCTTGGGCTACTTGCTTACGTCGGCCTGATTAACCCTCGTGATTTTTCTTTTTTTTTTCTTTTTTTACTGGTTCTATCTAACTAGTTGTTGACTTGTTTCCTTGGAATTTAATGGGTTCAGATCGGAATGGCTCAAGTGATCGGTTTGCGTTGGCGTGGTAAGGAACGTGCCACGTGTGTCTGTTGCAGCACACGACTTGGCCACGTGCATACGGTGCTGTTTTTCTGTCAAACGAAGCATCTTTTTCTTATGGTTGAAAAATGGGCATATATAACGTGCAAAAGTAAAGTTGACTGAGCACAATCTACATGAAAAGTCTGTAGGTGATCACACAATATTATTTTTATAATGGATCTTTTCTTCCATTAAATACATGCATTCATTATCACTACTACATAAAAGAGATTGGTACCGATTAAAAATTGATCACAGGTACCGGGTTTCCAAACCAACACCCAACAAGTGACACCTTTAAGGACCAAAGGTGCTAGTTTAGGAACCAATACTTTTAAGGTTCTAGTAATGGAAAAAAGAAAAAAAAAAGCTAACTCAATGCATCGGCTCGATTCGAGAAACTCTCCATCATCACTGAGATCAATATCATCCCCATCTACCAAACACAATCAAAATCATCATTGAGATCATTATCATCCCATAACCAAACACAATCACAAAATCAACAAAATCGCAAACACAACACATGGAGAACGCCACCGTCACGGCAGCGGATCTGGCCCCGTGGTCGCAGCAATGTCGGCCGGTTGGAGAAGAGGAGGAAGGAGGGGTAGCGGCGGCGGCTAAGAAGGAGGAGGGGCGGCAGATCCAGAAAGAGGAGAAGGGAGGAAGAAGGAGGGGCAGTGGCGGGTGCTTAGGAGGAGGAAGTAGGAGTGGCAGCAATGGATAAGAAGGAGCAAGAAAGGGCGGATACGGTTCCGATGGGGTTTCACGAGTAGATAACATAAGCCGGCTCAATGGGCAGATTTTTTTAAAAAAATTAATTATAGGTGTCGGTTTTTTAAAGAATCGATACATATAAAATTAGTATAGGTGTCAGTTTTGTTTTTTGAAAACACAAGTACTTATAGGTACCGAGTTTTATTTAGAGTCGACACCTATAAGTTTTTGGAGGTGTCGGTATTTTTTATCTCGTGAAGGTGGGAAACGGTTAATAGGTGTCAGTTTTAAATGAACCGACACATATGAGCCATCACCTATTAAGGTTTTTAAGTAGTGTATAAGGTTTTGGCTCAATAGAACCACTATATAACCAACCTGACAATAAGTTTGGACTCATATGCGCTCACACATATATAACACGCGATAACCCTACATGTTTGATAGGCATTTTTCATCCAAACAACAATGGGTTGTGTGCTCTCGACGGGATGAGGCTTCCATGACTTTATGCAGTTTGTAGATGTGCCACTGATATATACATCTCACATATAAGTCAGAGGATCCACTTCCGCTTTTGACACACATTGTTATCCTTGGCCTATTTCCAATGCCCTCATGATGAATCATGCAGGATAAGGAAAACCATGTAGTGGAAATATCCGGTAGCACAAATGTTATCTTTGGTAGTCTTGGTAGCACAAAGGCTTGGGAAGGAGAAGATACTTAATTTCACTGGTGAACATAACATTGGATGATCAATTGATCCCTTTTCTCTCCTCTATTCATAGAAGTGAATATGTTTTCATTGGTAAGAAGAGGGGCTACAAATCAATCGATGAAGATCAATTGATGAAGAGTAGTCCATGTATAATGGTTGTCAATTTAATCAAGTGAACTAATTTTACTAATTTTGTGGGCTGATCTATGCCCATCTCTTACACTACGCACCACGACTATATGATCATAATATTGAAGGTCAAAGCAGAGAGAATTAGATTCCCTCCGTCCCAAAATATAAACATTTTTAGCATAATGTAAAGTCAAACATTTTTAACTTTGACTATTAATAGCAAAAAAAAATCAATTATATCCTATAACCAAAATTATTACGTGTTAAGTATAAAAAATACATTACTACGTATGAATAAGTCTACAATTTTTAGTGATACGTAAAGTTAGAAAATATTCATTGAACAACTATTTATCTCTGAAATAAAGGGTTTTGTTTTAATATGGGGTGAGGTTGATGATAAGATCCAGTGGCTACAATTTCAGACTAATGAAAAAAGAAACCCATGACAATATGCAAAGATTTCAATCACCTGTAAGCTAGTCTCTCCAACATAAGAAAAATATATATGTCCAAATTCATCTCTGAAGTTGATTTTTATTTTGGTCAACTAGAAATCTCCACAACCTTGAAAATCCCTAAATCATTTAAACAACTATTCTCATTCCTTGAATACAAATCTAATTGATCTCACTGGTAATACCTTTTCTCAACAGTCCCTTTCCTCCTTAGTTAACATGTTAAACATTTTCACATAGACATAAAATATTTACAAAAATTTTGATATGAAAATATTCATAAGTGATAAAAAATAAAGCAAAACCATACACATCAACAAAAAAAAATAGTAAATACTGTAAAAAATGCACAAAAGTTATATCTTACCTAGGACTACAATTTTTAGAATTAGTAGTGTGTTACCTTAGGTGACAAGAAATCAAAAGTTTTAAGCGTAAAATCGAGCAAATACCTTCTGAAAGACAAAGGCACAAACCAAATTAAACTACCCCGTTGCAAGGACATGCACACGCACACAGCACAGATGCTGAAAAAAACAAAAAATATGGCCGCCACCCATGCATGCCCACGATGACACGAGCGTATTCGATCTCTCTCGCGCGCGCTAGCTCCCGTGGCCGCCGCCGTGAGGCCACGCGCTCGGCGACGACGCCGCGGTCGTCGTCGTCGGCAGCGTCGACGGCGGGCGCGGCGCCATCGCCGGAGAGACCCCGACGAGCCGCTGCGCCGCGAAGTCCAGGATCTGCGCCGCCGGCGCCGCGGTGGCCGCAATGCCGGCCACGGCGGCGGCGGCGGCGGCGTCCTCCCCGCTCCGCAGCAGCCGCGCGTACTGGATCAGGTCGGGGAACGGCGCCGGCGCCACGGCGGGCGCGGGAGCGGGAACACCATGCGGCGGCGGGCGGGGCACAGCGGGGGAGACGAGGAAGCCGCCCTGGCCGGTGCGGCCGCGGACGCGCTCGGGGAAGTTGAGCTTGGCCTTGGCGCCCTTGAAGCGGAGCGCGGCGTCGTCGTAGGCGGCGGCGGCGGCCTCGGCGGTGTCGAAGGTGCCCAGCCAGACGCGCGCCGCCTTGTTGGGGTCCCGGATCTCCGCCGCCCACTTGCCCCACGGCCGCCGCCGCACGCCACGGTAGTGCCGCTCCGCCGCCGCCGCACCTGCAGTCAGGCACACGCGCACGTTCAGAATTGCGTTCTTCCCCCTTTTGCTTTCAAGAAGAAAATTTGCTTTAACACGAGTAGAAATCACTCGCAAGCTACTCTATTTTTCAAGAATCATACAGCAAGTTAATCACTCTAAGTTATTATCAAATTATGTGGGATTATTAAACAGCCGATACGTGATTATAGTTGCTCTATCCGTTTTATATTATAAGTCGTTTAATTTTTTTCTATACTTTTAGATTTAATAAGTTTATAGAAAAAAATATTAACATCTATAACACCAAACTAGCTTCATTAAATTTAACATTAAATATATTTTGATATAATGTTTATTTTGTATTAAAAATGTTACATTATTTTACTACAAACTTAATTAAATTTTTTAGTAGTTTGATTAAGAAAAAAATCATACGACGTATTGGAGGTCTGGAACACTAATTTAACCATCTTAATCTACACGAAATAGGTAAATTTGATTGCCCGAAGTTTCTAATAAATAGATAAACCGATGGATCTATACTCTTGTAGATAGCTTACGGTTAATCATAGCGATCATGGCAGCTTAATTACGTACTTGGATAGTTGGATTACGTGTGTGCAACTGTAACACGTACGTACCTTGCGCCTCCACGGCCTGCAGGGCAGCGGCGGCGGCGGCGGCTGAAGGCCCCACCGGCCGCCACCGCCGGTCAGCTGATTCCGACGACAGCGTCGCCCCGGCCGGCGCGGCGAGGTAGGCTGCGGCGGCGGCCACGGTGACCACGTCGTCCACCGGCTGCCACTGCGGCTCGACGTCGTGCCAATCCGGGGGCGCGCCGCCGCCTCCGGATCCTATCGGCTGCCGCGACGACATGGCTGAGCTGCCGCTGCCGGCCCAAGCTTGCGGCGGCGGCGGCGATTGGTCCGGCCGAGGCCGACGAGGCTGCGGATGGTCGTCAGGTAGAGGCCGCTTCCCATGCCTCCGATGCTCCACCTTAATTAGTTTGCTGCTTTGGAGATCTTGGTCAGCTTCGCGCTAGCTCTCTGAATCGATCGCTTTCTTGATTGATTGAGCTAATTATCAAGCTAAAAAATACGTAGTACTAGATAATTAGTGGAGCCACAGGAGAAATATAATCGCTCGAGATTAATTCGAAGTTGGATACTGGGAATGGATATGATCGATATGGGTCTCGTCGGGAGAATACTATCTTTTTGCTTTGATATGGAGGAAGAAAAGAAGCAAACTGAAGCGGAGAAAGTCTTTGAGTTTGCCTTGGCATCCCTCTTACGTGTATACCTCAAACGTGGTTGTTAATTTCCCTACGTGCACATGCCTTCCGGCGCGCGCACACACACTCTTCTTTTTACACCACAGACGCACGCACCGCTACACACACAACACCACACTCTCACCCCCGTGAATACTTAACACAAACTCTAAAACTCTAAAAGACGAGAACCAGCGGCACATCCTAGATCCCACCTACATGATTAGATTGTGATTTGTGAGCTATTATATGTACGACTTGCAAGGTATAGGATCATTTAAAAAAAAACAAGGGTATGAATGTTTTTTCATGTTATTAATTCCTCATGGATTTAGCTGTTCAGAGTTGCTCTGAGATAACATGCGCTGCTATATAGTGGAACGGTATAATACATATCTATTATTAATTAGGATATAATTGAAGAATATTCAAATGAAATTTGGAGGATTTTGATCATTAGAAATTTTTTCTTCATTTCTCCTAGCTCGTCAGCTCGTGCGCTCTCTTGATTTCCCTCTCGAGCATCTCTCTTGCATGAAATTAAATAACTTCCTTCAAAATTTCTATAAATGTTTTATGTCCTTCTTCCAGTGCACAAACCCAAAATTTATGTGTTCTAAAACCCTATAGGAATCCAAAGCTTGTGACATTCAATTTAGATTAAATTTCTATTTACAAATAAATAAACACAATAAGGGAACCATGCACCAAATTCTAAACCCAAGCTAGATCAAGGCGAACTCAGGTAGGTACTTCATTGATACCCTTTAATTTGGAATATGAAAGTAGCTCTGGGCCATTTGGAGGACTCCGTGTGATTTTCTTTTCACGCAAGACGGCCTGTCACGATTGAGAGGGGAAACTCTTTTAATTACCTGGTGGATGTTCACCCGTTTATTGCATGCCATCTAAACAATTATAAAAAAAATTGACAATATAAATCAATATGTAATATATCACTCCACAAACATTAAAATTCAACTTCTACAAATTGTAACAAAAATAAAAAATAAAACTCAAATTAGTAAGGTATATTTGCAATTATATTTTTTATTTTTGTTACAACCTGTAAATGTTGAATCTGAACTTGCATGTTTACAGAGTGAATATTACATATTGATCTATCTTGTCAAAATTTTTTTAAAAAAAATCATAACCATTTAGTTGACATGCAATAAACAGGTGGATCTCCACCCAAGTGATTAGAATTCATCTTCCGATTTAGAGGTTTAAATTAAGGCTTTTCGCCGTAAGTTTGATATTTCATAACATCAACTTGATCTTGTAAGGTGATCTAGATATATATTTTTTATAGGCCGGGCAAGCTTAAAAACAGATGATGATTAAAGTAGATATAAAATAAAATTCATTCTACTCTATACACCATTTACTCAAGCAAGGGTGGAAGTTCTGAATTAGGAGAGAGGAAAACCAGTAGAAGGTATTATCAATGAATAGTCGTACACTTGTGTATTATTGACAGGCTACATTTATATACGGAGCAGTCAATAATACACAAATTTACAACTATTTATATAAGTGTAGTCTGCCAATAATATACAAGTATATTTAGTCGGATATAAAACGGATGGTTGGGTCATATGCATCAATTTCCATAGATTGCTATGCCTATGACACGGTGAGGACGGACAACATCTCATCATGGGACCAAGTAGATGAAATCATGAAAGCATGTATCTGCGGCGACCCTAAATCATAGCTTGGGTGTGTTCTTTTGGAGGGGTTGGGAATCTCTCCCCTCCGCACGTAAAACGGAGCGATAAATTAAAGCATGATTAATTAAGTGTTAGCAGAAAAACTTGAAAAATGGATTAATATGATTTTTTAAAGCAACTTTCGTATAGAAACTTTTTACAAAGCACACACCGTTTAGTAGTTTGAAAAGCGTGTTCGCGGAAAACGATGAAGATAAATTGGGAACTAGGGGTTAAGAGTCCAGCAACTTTAATTTCTAAGTGGTGTATGATAGTGTATATAATCGTTTAGAGTCAATTGCAACTTAATTTGCAAAAAAACAAGTTGCCCGACAGGATGGTGCCTAGACAGATACTGAGGGGGTTGCGTTCACTGAAAGAATGGCCGGCGCCGGCCAACCGGAAGCCGATGATCCATCACGCTCAGCACCACGCAAGAGATATCGTGTGGTCCACACGATTACATACGATCGATCTATGCAGCGGCCGGGCCACTAGTCAAAGATACGCAGTAAGGAGTACAATTGGTCGTCCATCTCCATGATCATGCACTTACGTGCAGTGTACCAAACGGGTCATACTGGCTATGGCTGTCTAGAGATGGGCCGGACGACGGACGTGACGGCTCGATCGATGCCATACGGTGCGAGGGGAGCTAGCTTTTGCACGCGTCGCACGTTTCCATGCAGATTAATTGTCACAGAGAGGAATGCGAGCAACACACGGTTAATTTAGCTAGCTCACAATTATATAATACTACATATTAATTTGTTTTTACGACTATGTATTACTACTATTATACTTTGACCGTCAATTTATCAATAGCTATAAAAAAATACTTTTAGATGCAAATCTGATATAAGATACCACATGTGGTATGCTTAACATATGCATTATTAATTAGTTAAATGATATAAATATTATTTTTTTCATCTTATATTTTCAGACATAGGGAATTTATAATGTTATTGATAAATAATTATATCAGAAGATATATGGTCTCTTGAAATGGAAGATTTTCAGAGAAAAAATTACAAGAATTAAACTAGTTTATATGGAGCCTTGTAAATTCGTGTGTTCTAAATAAACCCTAAGGCTGAGTTCAGGTAACTCCACCTCCCCGCACGAAAAATGGTGTTCCCCATCAACATGTGATTAACTAAGTATTCGTCTAAAAAACCTTGAAAATTTGATTAATATAATTTTTTAAGGCAGCTTTCCTATAGAAAACTGAAAAAAAAACATCATTTAGTAGTTAGAAAAGTGTGTGCAGGGAAAACAAGGGAGGTCAGTTGGGAAAAAAGGGGAAGAAAACAACCTAAGGCTCCTTTGAAGCTCACGGTTTTGAAAGCATGGGAATAGGAAAAATCAGGAATAAAGTGTCCTTTGGAACTCCAAAAACAACTCTTTATTTGAATAAGCCTTTCAGCTCCTTTCGGAACAAAGTAAAAATATCAAAATTATAGATTTGTATTCTGGGAAAAAAATCTTTATAGTTTTTTAGAACAAAGTACTACAAATTCCTTTGAAGTTACTATGGAATGGGCTATTCTAAAGTAATTTTAGAGTAAAATAAGCATAAGATCTCAACTAATGTTTTCTTCTTGTATCTTGAGCTATGCGTTTCTCCTCTGTCATTGAATCGATAATTACATTTTCCCCCTATTTTTTGTGTTTTGGCAATCTTTAATCTAGCATAATTCTATGCTCATTAATCCCTTCATCTCATAGTTCTTTTATTACACAAGACACAACAAGTGTGCCCCGAACACACCCTTCAAGATACAAAAGTCCTATATTAATTAAAAGCATAATTGAATGCACGTACGTAAGTATTCATTTGCATCAGGATTAGGATTTAAGTATTTACCCATGATTTTACCATCACGCAACATCTTAAGACCTGTCTAGGAATTCTTAATTATAATGGGACCACATGTCCACAACTAGTGTCCACCGCGTGCAGAAAATGCGTAGCTCCTGTTCCGACGAGATCTCCACTGAATGAGATTTGTCCTCTTTTTAGACATCTCCTCTCCTTGTGATATTATTATATTGCGATTCTAGAACCTGAATCCTGTAGAACTGCAATTTGTACCCGCTTACGGACTGTATTCTAGTTTTAGCTGGCATAACTTCTGACAGTGGCGAACGCAGGTTTAAAATATAAATAGGGCGGTAGAGCTAGCTCTAATCAGGTGATGACACAACACACACAAACGCTAGTTGCTGCTTCATGGCATTGGCTCTTCAGCGCACGACACGAACATCGAGAAAGTTAACAACGAATATTAGTAGTCGAACAAACGTATGACTTATATGTAGAGAGATAAAAAAAATAAGAAATATTATTACACAATAAGGGGAACCACTTTTAATAGTTCGGGGGTATAAAACGAAAAATTATTTAGGGGTTTAAGCTGCTTCGCCAAAATAGTTCAAGTGAGTAAAATGATCTTTTTATATATTTACCAATTTAACTATTTACCAATAGACTGTATGATGCGCTAAAGAAATAGAAAGAAAATCGAATTTTATGTATGGCCAAAATCAGGAACGGTCAAAATGGTAATACTTATACATGAATTTTTATAAATATTTTTGTTCCTACTTAAAATACTTGATTTATCTGATTATTCAATAGTAGACTGATGACTAATATGTTAGAAATAGGACTAGAAATAAGATTTGGGGGTTTAAATGAAGAGTGATTGGAGAAAAATTTATGAATAATCAAAATATAAGAACCCAAAACATGGACTAAAATTTAGTCGGGGTATCCAAACAGGACCTAAAATTTAGTCGGGGTATCCAAACAGAACCTAAGTATCACGTTGTTTATATTATATTATCCTCGTCATGTCGTGCACCGGCGGAGTTCTGGACATAGACGATAGCTCAAGAACACGACAAAGTTGGTAAATGAATTCAACAATCAGGTAGATGCAACGCGCAGCAGCTGACGGAATTAGGGGGTGTTTGGGAGAGACTTTAGTCCCTCTCTCCAAAAAAATAAATCCCTAGAGAGAGGGACTAAAGTTTATTCTCTCTCCCAAACACCCCCTTAATCATCCAGAATTCCATATAGAAGAGCTTTCCGATGCATCATGCGGTGGCATTGACATCGCAATAGCAGGGGAAGTATTGCAAGCTACTCTGGCTTCAGAATTATGTGAAGATTGAGAACTGCACTGCACTGACGCACAGCCCTAAGTGGAGTATTCTTGGTACAAGTTTCTGAGATTGTACTAATACTAACAAATATTTAAACACATCAAAGCGTCAGTGCAGGTACCCTGAGACAAGATAATGATAGTTGTAACGACAATGCAGGTATAACAACAATAAATATCACGACAACGCAATTGGTACAACCCTCAATAAGCATAATTAACTTCTAACAGAACTATATGTAACATCAATATAACACCAGAACATGGTAGAGTTACTGACAAAAATGTTTTTTACCAGGTACGCACAAAGAGTCAACATGGGGTTCAAACCCTTAATTTCAAGACATGATCTTACACGCAGGTATGAAGAAGACGAATCCCAGATAGAAACCGCTAATCTGAGGAAACTCAGCACCATAACCAGAATATAGAAGAAAAAAAAACTACCACTCGCTTGATTTGAGCAGCAAGTTCGAAACTACGAACCTTTGACCTTTACACGAATCATACACAATTCAAATGTTTCTTCAGAGACAACAGTTTCCAATCTGCAGTGCCAAGCAATTCATGCCTCAATTCAATTGCCCTGCACCACATTGTCAACATGAGTAGCAACAAGACAAGTACGGACAATGCGCCACTGATATTAGACCTTGGCTACAAATTTCCAGCAGATCCATATTTCTTACTTGTAACATGTCCAGACTATCCATCTTTCCACCTTTTCACACATCAATGGCTTTAAAATTTGCATGATGATGTGGCCCAACAGCCAAAACCATACCAACAAGACCATTAGAATGTGCATCTTCTATCAACTAAGAATCACAAATAGACGGCACCATATATTAACTGATTGCTTGAATTTCTCTTGTTCTCATGTAGGTCATGAACTGCCCTGGTATTTCAGCAAGAAGTGACTGAACTGTCGAAATCCCACTGCCTGCAAGCACAGAATTGAATTATCACATTTGCTTAGTTTTCCATGTAACGCAAGATACCAAGAATCATCACATGCAGAAGGAAATGCATACCATGGGCATCCTTCATTGGGGCGAACTGTATCATATCCCTTGATGCCACTCTTCCTGTTGAGCTTTCTAGTCTCTCTCCTTTATTTGGATCTAGAAACTGCAAGGTGCAAGGTGAAATTTTAACATCAACTTGAGGTTCCACATTTTTTGTATGACGCTAAAGCATTAGCAATCAGCCAATCACATCATGGCATTACGGTACAATCTGTCATACTTATGTAAACAAAAAACTTCAGAAAAAATAGAACTGACAGATGATATGGTTAACGCTTGAATTTTTGCTCTGATAAGAAATATGCAGACGAATCATAAAAGTGCAAGAAATTTTCCAGTCCCATTACCTCCATTTCCTTGAAGTCCGCTCCACCAACTCCAACAACAAGAATGGACAAAGGAAAATCAGATGCCTTTATGATTGCATCGATAGTCTCTTGGAAATCAGTCACCACACCATCCTGGACAACAAAAAGAATAACATTGACAGCACAGAAGAAAAAAAAATATTATTTTAGGAAAACATGGATTCCTCTTTATGCATACCGTGACTATTAACAGAACAAAGTATTTCTGCTGGTTGTTGGCAAGTGATTGGTTTGCTATTGCCGTAGCAGTGCTAACTACTGGACCAAATAGGGTGGGCCCAGCCAATGAGACATTACGAAGCGCACTGATATAAGCTGACATAATCCCTTGTATTCCCTCAACCTAAGGAAGTTTGATATAGTCAGGCACTCAGGCAATAGGCAAACAGCTAACAGATAACTTCAAGAAACATCTCAAAACCATAAAACACCAAGTACAAAATTTCTTACAAAAGAGAAAGAAATGTGTTGTAAACTAAAATAAGATGGGCAAGAAAAGGAAGATTTCCATGTTTGTTTCCCAGATGTGGCACTTGGTAATTCTTCTGCAGAAGTCGGTAGTAATTAAGGTAGCAAAAAGTAGAATACCTCAGGTTGATAGGTGCTACCATTCAGGTTGAAACAGTGGGAAACAGGACCATCAATAGGTCTAGCACCAAAGCCCCATGAGGGAAACCGCTTAGCTGGGTCATAGTACTGTAGTACATCTCCTACTTCCAGTATTGCCTGCCACCAATAAAAAACAGTGGAAGTACTTAAATCAATGTTCTCAGAGGGCCATCGGAACACAAGAACTAAGAGATAATGAATCAATTGCTTACTCTCTGATATGCATTTGGCCGACCAGTGGGATCAATATAATGCAAGGAATCTGGAAGCCGTGGATTTCCATTTGAAGCTACAGAGCACAAAACATCGAGGGCAACGAATTAAGTATGAGTTTATGAACTAGAGAGCTGAAATAGGGTAAGATCAGCAAGAACTAGCACACCTGTGAAGTCTACGGCTACCATAAAATTCAATTGGCACCCAGCAGAAATATAATCTAGAAAAGTCTGTCTGTTGTTCTCAAGATATTTCTCCACATACACTTGACTCTTTAGTACCTACATGCAATAGTAACACTCAGTTACTACAATATAGCAACCGCAGAGTTCTACAGTAACAAATATTACCTCCTTACTGTGACTATCATGAGCAGTGCTGGCAGGAACAAAGAAATTTTCACCATCCTGACTATGATACATCTTTTCCAATTCTGCGACCGATTTTACTATCTTGCTGTCGAATTACAAAGGGTATCTAATCAGAAAAGAAATTGGAATTCAACAATTAATGGCCCAGGATCTAAGGTACCATAGAACATACTAGTAAACAGAATAAACAGCAAAAACAAAATTAATAAAGGGACATGCATTTACAATCAGAGCAAAAAGCATGGTGAGATACGATTAATCAGAAAACAAATTGGAATTCAACAATTAATAGCCTGGGATCTAAGGTACCATAGAACATACTAGTAAAGGGATTAAAGTAACAGCAAAAAATAAAAGGACATGCATTTATAGTGTGCAAAAACCATACAAAAAGAGAATAATTACCCTATTAGGTCATGTTTGCCGTTGCTACTGAAGTTGAAGCACTCTATGATTAAAGGGTTCTCCTGCAACAGAATATACCTGGTTAGTTTCATACAAATCATTGGTCATTGGCCAACATAAATAGAAAATGCAAAAGGATGAAGAAAGTTCTCATGCCTTACTTCCAATCTGTTGGAGATTCAAGATCACTGGCTTCCACTTGGGATTGAGGTCGTTCTTCCTTACTTCCGTCTTACAAATTGGAACAGGCACTCCACTCTCTGATATTCTAGATATTAGTAAAAAGGGATCCTGTAACAAGCAAACTTAGAATGGTAAAAACACTTACAATACACAGAATAAACAAGTCGTGTTTAGGTACAGAGAGGCATGGACGAACTGCAGGTACAACAATGGTAAATACATACAAAATAAAAATGAACAAGGTAATAGAAACATAAGCTTACACTTTTTGAGAGAAGGTCCTTGATTTCAAGATCTGAACAGCGGAATACCATCTCCATTATTGCTTTTGAACCAGCACTTTCTTCTGCCTGAACATTTAGTTCACCAAATTTACTAGGATTTGGTAGGTTATGTTCGGAAACGCCAAGCTTTAGAGTCAACAGTCTGTTTTGTTTAGTGATAACCTGCAAAAACATCATGATCTTGTAAAAAATTAAAAACGCCAAGCATCTAACATAAGGAGTAATCTTCAAACAGACTAATAATACAGGCTTTTGAATTGGCGTTACTCTTAATCTGATACAAGTGTAACTTTGCAATCATGAAAAGAGATGTGCTCATAGTAAAACTACAGGAATTTATGGGTGTTGTTTTGTAGGGCACCAAAATGGCAGAAGCTATATATACATGCATGTGACAGGATGAACCTGGTCTATAACAGAAACAGTACAGAACAGTTAAGTTTTCCTTCACAGGTTAAGTTTCCTTTTACCTTTAAATTATCAAAACAACTCCAATAGTGTATAAATTTCATATATGACAAATTGAAGAGTAGGAAGAATACATGGAATCCACCTTACGTTTAAGGCCTTTTCAATGAGTTTTAAAGTTCTCCATTCCATGACAAACAGTACACAATAAGAAATCATGTGTCAACATAAGGTATTATGTATATTAAATAACCGAGAGGAATAAATGACCACAAAATTTTTTTAGCCAAAGTCAGGCATACCTCAGACAAAAGACAGACAGCCTCCCCAAGAAATTGTTGCTCTTCCAGTTTAAGCATCTGTGTTGAATATCATATTAGAGTAAGTATTGTAAAGTAACTGAAAGAAGAACGAAAGAAGAATGTGCTCAATAGTCCATACATCAGATGCTCTAACATCCTAGAAGAATCAAACTTCTGCATTTAAATGTAGCTTAATAACATCAGCACAAGGAAATGCTAGGGACTAGAAAGAGCAAACTAAGGTAATTCAAATCTATAGTTATCATAAGCACAAGCGTTAATTCTTAGTATGGAGTTTATTTTATGTTAGGCATAAAATTAAGACTTCATTCAACCTAACTCACAAATAACTGAATTTACGCTACATTTATCCCTGCTGACCAAAGGGTCCCTCTAACATGCCAGATCTTGTCATCTTTGGACTTTATAACTGGCTGAATGGACAAAAAGATATTTGAAAGCAAGAACGAAAACAACTAACCAAATTACCTTTTCATTGACATCATGAAACTGTGGATCAATGTCATATACCTGAAACCTGTAAAGAAAGTTAGCTGTTAAAAGAATAGCATAATTAATGGGTACCATGTGACAATTTTACAGTAAATTGTAACAGACGCTTACACAATTGGTTGAAGAACCTCAAACTGGTAGTGCACGTTGATTCTTGCATTCCAAGATGGGTTCAAAGAATTCAATATTACTTCAGTACGCCCAAGTTCTTCAAGTGCTCCTTCTTTGCTTTTAGAATATACAATGACCATGGGATTGCTCTGAGAAAAGATGATAAAATATTAAGGGAAGTATAACTAGATAGCACAAGCAGAATTCATTAAATATTCAGGATGGCATGCATGTCAAAAGAAAGGTGACTGCAACTATTTCTGCACAAATATTCACCGAGGCTTCCATGATAATGGCATGGGCGCTCTGGTTTGTAAACAGATCAATTTGTAATTTGCAGTTATATGGACTATGTCTTTTGGATATGGATGGATATTTACTGATATCACGTATTCACGTTAAATTTGGTTGGGTGTGAATTATGATTGGATATAGGCACGTAGCATGGACTTCCAAAATATTCATCTGTAGGTTTTACAAAATAGTCTCCGGACGGTAGGAGCCACCAGCATGAAACTTATAACAGGTAACTTAGAAGGCAGCTCAGGCAGCCAACAAACTAGTATATGCAACTGTTCAAGCTCAAGTATGATCATTGCCAACAATTCACTGGGTAAGTCTTAGTTTGCCAAAATACCACCATGGTATGACAATGTCAATTGCCACAGGTTTGTGTGTTTGGGAGACAGGAACTGAACGGAGGCAGTAGTGGAGTAGCAGGTTCAAAGGAGGACAAGGGTGACACCCTCATCTCCCCAGCACCATGGAAAGCTAAGGGGTAAGGTATTCAGGGATAGCATGCCTATAAAAATATGTCAAGTTGTCAACACACCAATGAAGGTGGAAAATGGGATGAGAAGTGAGTAGTCCAGTATGGACAGACATGGTAGCATGTTGACAACTGATGTGGCTTTCTGACAGAATTGCAGTTTTTTTTTACAAGTATTGCTCTTTAACATGGTAGCTCTCAGCTATTTGGAATTCGAATTTGAGTTTGTGGTTCCTTGATAGAAGTGAAAATAAAGTTATGGGTTTGCAAAATCTATTCACAATAATTTCTCTAAAAATCTAATGATTCTTAACTAATCAAAAACAGAGATGTCATGCAATAGTAATGCTCATCGTAGATACCTAACAGACCAGAATACCGATCAGTTATAAACTGAAATAAGAAAATAGCAAAACTAACAAAATGCAACAAGTGAAAACCTGGAGCATACCTTGGTAAAGAATTCTTGGTCGCCCAAATTTGATGCAGAGAGAGATAACTGTTTCAACAGGTTATACAGAGTTCTTGTCAAAATAAAACACAATTAAACACACCCTCATCAGTTCGGTAATTGCATTTCTATCAGTAAATCCAAACAAGACATAAATTTATACAATGCACATGCATCATAATAGTCATCACATGAAGCAACATCACAGTATTAAATATTTGAAGTTTTTGGATTAACTACCAGGTCAGGTAGTATGAAATGACAGAAATACTTAGCCACACAACTTGCAGACTCCCAAGCGTTCAGGCACAAAATCTTACTAATAAACCACAAATACAGTAAATCATCTTTTACGCAACGTTATCAATTAGAAGAACATCAGCAGCCAACTGCTGCAGCCGTCAGAACATCAGAATGTTCAGTGCCGTGTCAAACCAAGAGCACACGGCATGCTCAGATTTCACGCCCGCTCCCAATCATCGTCGTGTAATGGTTTTTTATCCCGATCAACACGAAATCCCTCGGGTTTTTTCTCCTTTTTTTTTGTTTGTTTGTTTGCAAGGCTGAGAACAGGTAGCGGAGTAAATTAGCTGAGGCACAGACCACACGCATCCGCTAGTCCCGTCGCTGCAAGGCGCAAACCACGAGACTCACGCAGAACGGCGCGAAACTGGAGAACCGCCAGCGACGCACGCAACCGAAGCGCACCCGGCGCAATGGCACGGCCACCCACGCGCGCTCGCTCGCGAGCACCTGGCGGCGCGCTACTACTACTACTACTGCTATGGTGTGAAGCAGAATTAAACCGCATGGATGGGGCGTGAGGCGGTGTGTGCGTTGTGTGTGGGTTTTCCGCACCTCGACCTGCGTGGACGCGCCGGCGCCGCGGGAGCGGAGGAAGCGGTCGGCCGCGGCGGACGCGGCCTCCGCCGCCGCCGCAGCCGCGGCCGCCGCGGGGCCGACGGAGTGGCGGCCCGCGTGGCCGCCGCCGCCGCCCATCTCGTCGGAGCAGCAGTTCCCCATGGCTAGTGGCTCTCCTCGCCGTCGAGCAGGAGGGGGAGGAGGCGAGCGAGATCTACCGCCGACGCATCGATCTGGAGGTGGGAGGAAGAGGGAGAGCGAGAGCGAGAGGAGAGCAAGTGGAGTCGTGGAGACGACACGGAGACTTTGGACCCCTCAAACACTAGGCGAGGCCGAGACGCACGGGAGGGGAAGGGACGGCACGGCACAGCGAAACGGGGCGGAATTTACGGCTTTGTCCCTGTTCCGCCGGGGGGGGAGTGGGGCCCGGCGTCCACGTTCAAGGAGAGAAGTTTGACTTTGGTTTTGACTGGCCCGGGGAGTTGGGACTTCGGACTTGGGAGGACTGGTTCCTCGTGGCAATTAGGGATGGCAATTTCCCCCGCGGGGCCGGGTCCCCTGCGGGGACCCACCCCTACGGGGGCGGGGGCGGGGCCAATTTTCGACCCGCGGGTGCGTCGGGGACGGGGCCCCGCATTTGGGCGGGGAGGGGACGGGGGACTGATTTCACCCGCGGGCCCCCGGGGAGTACATATAAATCTCAAAATATAGATCAAAGAAAGCCCAAAAAGCCCAGCCCACTAAAAAAATCCTTAACCCTAGCAGCACTGCAGCACAGCAGCAGTGCAGCACATCCCTCAGTCTCTCTCCTCCCCACATCCATTCCCCTCCCCTCCCGTCATCCACTCATCCCGTGCGGTGCGGCTGTGGCGTCGCCTCTGGATCTCGCCCTCTCGGCGTCGCCGGCGCCTGCCAGCCGCCAGGCCACCATCTCCTCTCCCCTCCTCTCCAGTCTCCCATCCGGCGTCCGGCGGCTCGAGCTCGTCCTCTCCCTCCGGAGTCAGCGGCGGCGGCACACAGGGCGGCGCCGCGGCGGGCCGGCGGCGGCGCACAGGCGCGGCGGGGAAGCGACACCGGCAGCAAGGGCGCGGCCGGCGGCGCACAGGGCGCGGCTGGCGGCGAGGTTGCAGCACATCACAAAGAGTGAGAGGTATTGCTCCATCTCCAATACTCCAAATGTGCCTTGTGATTTGTGAATGAAATTATGAAACAGAAGATTGTGATCTATTTCAGTGTATATTTCAGTGTATATTTGGTAGATTTGGTAGTACATAGCACATAGCAGCAGATTGTGATCTATTATTGAATTATGTTATTTGTGGACAGAATGTCGAACCCTGCTGCCACCGTTGAGTCACAAGTTGCATTGACACCATCTTCCACTTCCACTCCCACTCCAACCAATGCTCCAAGCGTCGAAATAAATGATTCACAAGGTACAGAAGTAGAACATGATAATAAGAGACTGAAATCTGCAGCATGGCAAGATTTTGTTAAGAAGAAAATAAATGGTGCGTGGAAAGCTGAATGCAAATGGTGTCACAACAAGCTTGGAGCTGAAAGTAGAAATGGGACTAAACATTTGTTAGACCATATTAAAACTTGCAAGTCTAGGCATGCTAGAAAAGGTCTAACACAATCCAATTTGAAGATGGGAATAGATGCAGAAGGGAGGGTTACCGTAGGGAAATATGTCTTTGATCAAGAGGTTGCTAGGAAAGAACTTGCACTGATGATATGCCTCCATGAGTACCCACTTTCTATTGTAGACCATGTTGGTTTTCGTAGGTTTTGTGGTGCATTGCAACCTTTGTTCAAGGTTATGACCAGAAACACAATTAGGAAGGATATTATTGACTTGTTTGGGGTTAACAAGATTTCTATCAGTAATTATTTTCACAAGCTTCAGAGCCGTGTGGCCATTACTACTGATTTATGGACAGCAACTCATCAAAAGAAAGGATACATGGCAATCACCGCTCACTTCATCGATGATGAATGGAAATTGAAGAGTTTTCTTTTGAGGTATATTGAATATGTGCTGCACATTATGCTATATCATGCTTCTTACATTTGTTTAACTCTATACTAATGTTCTCTTGTGGTGTTTTATGTTTTGTAGGTTTATTTATGTACCAGCACCTCATACCGCTGATCTTATAAGTGAAATTATTTATGAGGTTCTTGCTGATTGGAACTTGGAGAGTAGGCTGTCTACTATCACACTTGACAACTGCAGCACCAATGACAAGTTAATGGAGAACCTATTGGGGACAATGCTAGATAAGTTGCCTGCTGATACTCTTATGTTAAATGGTTCATTGCTGCATATGCGTTGTTGTGCACATATTTTGAATTTGATTGTGAAAGATGGAATGACTATCCTAGATAAAATCATTGAGAAGGTTCGTGAGAGTGTTTCATTTTGGACAGCAACACCAAAGAGACATGAGAAATTTGAAAAACAGGCCCAACAAATAAATGTTAAGTATGAGAAAGTAATTGCCCTTGATTGCAAAACTAGATGGAATTCTACTTATCTCATGCTTAGCACTGCAGTTTTGTATCAAGATGTCTTTACAAAACTTGGAACTCGTGAAAAAATGTATACTCCTTATTGTCCATCAAATGATGATTGGAAGTTTGCTAGGGAGCTTTGTGATAGATTGAAGATTTTTTATGATGCAACAGAGGCTTTTTCTGGTAGTAAGTATTGTACTGCAAATCTTTTCTTTCCTAAGGCTTGTGGTATTTATTTGGCTATGAGAAAATGGTCAACTAGTGCTGATCCAAACATTATAACAATGACTAAATTGATGTCAGCCAAATATGAGAAGTATTGGAAGGATGTGCATGGTATTTTGGCTATTGCTAGTGTTTTGGATCCTAGATATAAACTTCATATGTTGAATGCTATGTTTATACAAATCTATGGAGAAGAGGTGGCACTAAGAAAAGTTAATGCTGTGAAAGAAGACTTGTATAAGTTAGTGCTACAATACCAAAATCATGTTGAGGAGGGTGTTGGAACTTCAGATGGAGTTAATGCTTCTTCAAGTGTTGCCCCTCCAGGGGGATTTGATTTGGTGGATGATATATTTGATCAGTATATGTCTGGACAAACTGTTGCCTCTTCCTCACAGATTCGCACTGAGTTAGATTTGTATTTGGAAGAGAAACCGTTGCCTAGGACACAAGATTTTGATATTATCAATTGGTGGAAGTTTGGGGGCATTAGGTACCCAACTTTGAGACAGATTGCCCGGGACATTTTGGCAATCCCTATTACAACAGTAGCATCTGAATCAGCATTTAGTACTGGTGGGAGGGTGATAACTCCAAATCGTAATCAGCTTAAACCTGATCTTGTGGAGGCACTTATGTGTGTGCAAGCATGGGGTCGTGCTGATATGTTAGGTAATTTCATTTTTGCTTTTGTATCGTTCAAGTTTAATTTGTCCTTTCATGTTTCTTCCATTTCATCTAATTGCAAATCACATTATATGTTGATAGCTGAAATTGCTAACAAGACCAATGCATTGAACACGGTACTTGACGATGAATCAGAATCGGTATGTCCTACACTCCCACTTTATTGTTTTTATTACTATAACATACAATGCTTAGTTGCTTCCTCTAATTTTGATTTCAGGAAGCATCTACTGTCACTGAAGCTTGAGGTGGAGATTTCATAAGTGAAGGATGGGCTAGAAAGCCTGCAATTGCAAACTATCTACCTATATATTTTATTATGTTGGCAATGTAATAGTATATTAAGACTTCTATATTTCTGTGAGACTGAATTTGCTTGCTGAGTTGCTGTGTGTGATGTGTTGAACAATTCAACTGTTGAACTTTGAAGGCTTGATTCGCTTGAACAGTTGAACTCATGTGTGTTAGTGTGTAACTGTGTGAAATGATGGATATCATCAATGTGTTCTTGCTGAATTTTTATGATGAAATTGAAGTATTCATGCTATTTTTGATGGTGTGTTAATTATGTACAATATTTCTTTTTGATGAAATGATGATTGTGTTGTATTTTTTGAGCTGATTGGATGGAGATGCTACCCAATGCGGGGCCCCGGTCGGGTTGCGGGGCCCCGCAGGGGTCGGGGGCGGGGGATGTTTTCAACCCGCATCACTGGTCGGGGCCGGGGGCGGGGGGTGAAGTCGGGGGTCGGGGTCGGGGGCGTTCCAGCCCAACCCGGCCTCGCCCCGCCCCGTTGCCATCCCTAGTGGCAATGCCTGCCCTTTTACGGCTGAAAACGGTAAAAAGAAAAAAAAACGCAGTTACACAACCAGTTGTTACGGGATAGTGACTCCTTCCTTTCCTCGTGAGATTTCACGTGTGCTCCCTCCTGATAGTCTGATACCTGAGACCACATACCATAGCGCGTGATACCTATTCAATTCCTCCTCGGCATCGTACGCACGATATCTCGTCGCCGGTGTCGCTCCTTTGCAGCCGGAGCAACACAACACAACACATGCTGATACCTGGTACTAGTATGGTACAAGCTACATGGTGTATGGTACCTGATAGCTGGTACATGTGGAATTGGGGGATTCAAGAGGATGGGACAGGGAAATCGACACTATCCATATAAGCCGGAGAAAAAAATCAGAAAGGAAATCATCAAGCAAAAAAAAAGAGAAAAACACACATGACGAAGGGATGCAAGCGGCGGTGAAGCGCTGCTGGCGTGGGAGGTGGAGGAATCAGCCGGAGTGGAATGGAATGCGAGGGGTAACACTGCGGCGTAGGGGCGGAAGGACGGAGGAGCTCGTGCTCCTCGTCGACGGGGGTGGCAGCACGAGAGCTCGCACGCCGCTTCGCCGCCACATGCACACGCATTCCTAAGCCAGCGGGAGCAGCTCCGCGTGGTGTTGCCTTCCCCGGTGCTGGCGGAGGAGGGAGAGCAAGGCACTGGTGAAGGAGAGCGGGCCAAGCGTCCTCCGTGGGGCAGCCTGCTTGGAGGCGACCTGCACCGCGGCAGGCGGTGGCTTCCGCCGTTGATGCGTCTGCATCACCGATTGTGTGGAGGAGAAAAAAAAGGAAACAGAAGGGAATGAGGTGGGAGTGGGGATTAGGGTTAAGTATCCCGTCTCCACGGGAAACTGTGAAGTAGATTCTCTGGAAAAAAAATCGAACACAAAAAGGGTATAAAAATATTGAAATATCATGTTTGAAGAAAAGGGTAATACTCCTTCCGTCCCAATATGTAGCAATATAGGATAAGATTAGATCCATCCTTAGACTACGAATTTGGATTAGACCCATCCTAGTACTACGAATCTAATTCCATACTAGATTGCTACATATTGGGACGAAGGGAGTAACTGTTGGAAAATATTGAACAATAGAATCACACATTTAACTTTGAGAAAACCCCTCGTATATGCCTGAAATTTTAGCTAATCCCTTATATGCCCCTGATTTTTGCTTATTTCCTTATATACCCCAAAATTTGATTTTGATCCTTTAAATGCCCCTCCCGTCACTTAACCATCTAATTCCAATAAAAATGATCATTTTTTTTTACCCTTTGGATGAACATATAATTTATAAACTGAAAATGTATAAGTTAGTCACATGAGACTATTCTATTTATGAATTTGCCGTGAGATACATTATTTATGGTAAAATTTATTTTTAGATAATGAAATAAAAAATATGTATTTATTTTATTTTTTAAAATGTCATAAAAATGATGAGCATTCATAAAAGATAGGACTACCAATACCCATGATATTTTTTATGAATGCTACTAAAAAACCATCGTCCTATTAAAATCTCAAATAAGAATTTTAATTTATTACGTTTGTTTTATTTTCAAAATTTATGTCAAAATTTTTCGCCCTAAATATTTGGTCTCATTAGTTTCATAAAATGCACATATTGTGCACTCAAACAAAATTTTCAATCGTTTTCAAACCTAAATCATCAAGAGCATAATAAAAGACATTTGAACCAAACTTAAGAGTGAAATGACAAAAAATATAACGGCAGGGACATGGAAGGGATCAAGTTGAAATTTCAGAGGTATAGAAGGGATCGGGTAAATTTTAGGGGTATGAATGAGATTGAGTGAGTTTTCAAGGGTATACAAGGAATTTACTCTTTAACTTTACACAACTATATAATACTATGAAATAAATTCAAGGTCATACTTTACAAATTATCTCCTCTTTAACCTTGTACTCAAGTCAGGAATTTGATTGATGAGTTAATGTCCTGTAAATTATTGATCAAATAAAGAAATGGATCATAATACTGGTGTATTTAGAAATACGGTAATACTACAAATATAAAAAGGTAATTTCCGTAAGAATACAGTTAAGAATAAAAAATGGTGGATGTACAATAAAATTGTTTTTTTATCTCTGCCTCCATATTTGTTTTCATTTATAACCATTTTTAATTGCTCGGCAAAAAAACGAAAATGAACACCGGTTGTTCAGGAATTTCAATGGTTGCTTTTACCCCACCCTACAAGGAAGGTTTCAATCTGAAAAGATTTAGGACGAGATGGATACTAGATCAATTGGATTTGCCACATCAAGGCGTGGATGAATTTATCTTTGAACTATAAGTATTCTCTTTTCATGTTTAACAAGGATGGTTGAGCAAAAATAAAAACAATTTTACACATTCAGGTGAAAATAAACCTTGGGAGTATCGTCTTAATTCGCTTCGATTTTTGAAAAAAAAAAGTCCATTTTACTCGCTTTAAACTATTTCACTGGATAACTTATCTACCCTAAACTATTCCTTTGGCTCATAATTTTACACTACAAACAATTAAAAATGGTTCTTTTCACTTCTTTAAAAAGAACTTCTTTATCACTATTTACCTAGGTTGGGCGTAACTAAGTCTAGTATTTAAGCAAACAATCATAAAAAAATAAAAAATGTTTTCAAACTTAGATAAATGTGACATCTATAGTTGTAAAATGTTACAACTTAAAGTATACTATCTTATATGAGGAGAGAAAAAGAAAGATAAATATTATTAGGAAGTCGAGTGGACCATTTTCAATAGTTGAGGGTAAAATAAGCCAAAAATGGTTTAAGGGGTTAAGCATTTTTAATGGTCTGGTGTAAAATAAGCTAAAAATGATTTAAGGGGTTAAGTAATGCAATGAAATAATTTTGGGGAATGAAAATGACCAATCTTTAATTCAAGCAGATATTAGACCGACGTAGATGCTAAATTTACGATTTGCTACATCAAATTTGAATTAATTTTGTTGAAGAAAAGAAAGGCTAAACAGAAAAAGGAGGCTAAGCATATGCACATGTTACCTTTATAAATAGCCTCCTGCCTTCCTGGAATTAACAACCACGCCCTTGGCACATTTTTCCTTCACCCCCTCGCATCATCAGGAATAGCAAATCAGCCCCCGCCTCTCTTCCCGCCTAAGCTTTTGACGCCGCCACGATGGCTTCCACGTCAGGCACAGCAAAAGACCAGCCGGTCCATGGCCGCGCCACCCAACGTCGCGAGTCCACCTCCACCTCCACCGCTGCAGCCGAGGGCGGCGCCGTCGCCTCGCAGCCGCCGCGCCCGCCTCAGCCCCGGCCCGGCACCACCCGCCCGCCATTATGGCGTCCGCCGCGTTGGCCATGGGGCTCCAGCTCCAGCGCCGCCACCGCCGCGGCACCCGGTGGTGCTTCGACCGCCGCTGCAGCCCAGGGCGGCGGCTCCGCTGCCTCTCGCCCGCCGCGACCGCCGCGCCCGCCTCTGCCGCCGCGGCCACCGCGCCCGCCCCTGCCGCCTCTTCGAGAGCCCGGAGAGGGAGGAGGCCGCGGCGACGGCCGGGGCGCCACCGGCACCGGATCGAGCTCCGCCGCTGCAGCGGTCGACCGGAAGGGGAAGAAGAAGGTCGACGAAGGTGATCGGGATCCGGAACAGGTGAATGGCTCCTACCACCTCGCATTCCTGTGCCATCATCGCGTTTTGGGGGTGGATTTCGATCCTGTTCTTGAGCGTTTCTTGGTTTGGTTTTCCCTTGAAGGCGCTAAGGAAGTCTGGTCCCCTTGAAGGGAAGTTACTCCAGAGCAGCATTCGTGCGTATCAAGGGCCCCCCGCCGCCGAGAAACCATCCGGCGCGCCGCCGGCAGCAACACCCCCCGCCCGCAACACCGGCCGTCTGGGGCTCTCCGACCGTGAGGCAGATGATGCCTTGAACGATATCGACCTGGCGATGGTGCGTATGCCATCGATTATTCTGGGCATCTTGGGAGCTTTGTTGTTCTAATTGTTCTTGAGCATTTCTTGGTTGGTTTCTCTGGAGTAGGCCAGGCAGCTACCTGTTGTTGATACCACTGTTCAGAAGGAGGAGGAAGAGAAGGAGAAAGAGAAGGAGAAGGAGGAGGAGGAGGATGATGACGACGATGAGGAGGGGGAGCTGCTGTCGCACGTTTCCAGGAGAAAGAACCCACTCCGGAGTAGAATTGATGGCTACATCAGCATGGTAAGGGGAAGTTTATTTTACTTTCTTGTCTGGGCTGGACATTCTTGTGCCAAATTTTTGTGTTCAGGATGTGGGATTGCTTCCTACCATTCTTGTGAAACCATGGTGAATCTTACATCCATGCTTAGGTGCTAGTATTCTGTTGTTTGCATGTGGTTCTTGTGCCCAATTTTTTTTTGAAATCGTCTTGTGCCCAATTTTTCATGTTGAAAATGGTGAACTTGGAGGATCTTAGCCTACGTGGTTTCTGTCTATTCATCTAAAGTCTTGGATGATTTGGTGAATGAATAAATCTTGGTTGAAATGCATATGTTGCATTCTAGAGCCGAATTGATATGTTGCCAACCAATAGTGGGATCGCTGCATCTAAATTGACAGCATTAAGCTGAATGGTATTAAGAGGTTTTTTGGTTGTGCTACTCTTAATGTAGACTATTAATTTCTGGTGTAGAAATGGGGGAGGCAGGTCCTGTGTTTCTCAAAAAAGAAGTTGCATTCTAGAACAGGAGTCCAAATCATTAGGCGTGTTAGGAAAAATTTGACTTCCGTATTATCCGTAGGTTGTCCTGCGACCTTCTTTGGAAATACATGCAGCAACCTTCTTATGCTTTGTCGAAATTGTTGAAGAAAGGCACTCTTGCTTGCATTAGTTTTGCTTGCTGTTTACTGTGATCTGCTTTTCATCTCACTATAAACAACTAACAATGTCGGAAAATATTGTATCATGTCATTATTACTGCGATATCTTTGGTGAGAAATCCTAAATTCACATGGCTTGAGAATTCACTGTTAGTGAATTGTGTTATACCAGTTTTGCATTGGACCCACTTTCTGTTTAATGTGATCTACTTTTCATATCACTGTAAACAACTAACATTGTAGGAAAATATTGTATCGTGTCATTATTACTGCAATATCTTGGTAAGAAATCCTAAATTCACGTGACGTGAGCATTCACTGTTAGTGAATTGTTTTATACCAGTTTTGTTCACTGTTAGCATATTGTTAGCATTTGCTGTTAGGACATGAATGGCAAGCGTAGAGCAATTCTGGAAATACCAGTTCTGTTCCCCTGCTATATTGGTGTTTACAAGTTCCACGCATTCCCTGTTTCCTTGGTACTTAGCCTAAAATGATTGTTCTTGATATAAATACTCTGTAATCCCCTAATTTGTGCTGCGTCTGGCATTCTATATGAATTTTGACCCCTTTTTTTCCCTTGTGGGATAGCTTTTATGTAGAAAAGGAAGTCTAACGTGTTTCTCCGATGTGAATAACAGAACAGACCTGCCAACTCTTGTGAATCACCAGGTTTGACTCCTTTTAATCTTTGATAATGTTGAAAATGAATGTATATGAATTATAAATGTGATCAAAGCCCTTAAATATCATACTGTTCTATCGAGCTATCTTTTCTTCTCTATATACTATCATACTAGTGTTTCACATGCAATTGACATTACTGGATTGTGGCAGAACCTGAATCAGCCTAGTGCTGTTCAATTTTTTGACAGGATAGCATCTTTTTACTAAACAACAACTGATCTATGTCAATTATACTGGATACTGATTTTAAGAACCTGTCGGATATTGCAGAAACTAGAAAATTGCCATGCAAAACGAAGTTATATTTCTTTCTAGTTGTACTATTTCCTACATCAGATGGCCATGAGCTGAATTCCCTTATCTGTGTCTGTGGTGCAGAAATTTTCCATGGAATTTGCTCCTGACCATTATTGTCTACCGGGTTTGCGGGGAATTATTTCTTCAAATTTTCTGATCCTTGTTAGCAAGTATTCAGAATTTAGGGCAGTGCATGGAGATGGGGAATGTTTCTACAGGAGCTTCATAATTTCCTATCTGGTAGCTGACATGTTGGCCTCCTCCCTGTTTCTAAGCATAGAATGTATGCTTGGTGATTTATTCCGCTTTGTTTGGCAGGAGCAAGTCCTTGACAGGGAGGACACAGATGAGGAACAACGCCTCCTTGCTGCCCTTGAAATTGAAGTTAAACCAATGGCTATGCAAATTGATTATCCTGAATGGGCAACTGCATTTTCCTGGGGCCACGAAGTAATCAGTCACCTTCTATGTATTTATTTGTTTATCTTTCTTATAGAAACAAGCTTGTAAGAGATGATTCTCTACAATAAATGCCTTCCTTCTTACTACTCTCTTATCAATTATTTGCTTCCTAAGGTTTTTGTTATATCTAATGTTTACCTATCAGAGATTCTCATATGAGTTATCCTATTATATTTATTCATGTCTTAATATCAACGATATGCATTTTGCAAGCTTCATTGTAATATACCTGCTAAACTCTTGAATTCCTCTTAGAGTGCAAAATGCCATCCGTTTGTAAGGTATACCATGCGTGATTTACTGCATCATCGATTCTCAGGTATTTAAGAAGCTGATAGAGAACATAATTGGATGGAAGAATCCAGCATCAACATACAGGTATTTATATGTTTGGTTCCTATAGTTTCAACAAATTGTTGTTTATCCATCCCACTGACCACATATGGGCGCTTTTTTTCAGCCGTAAGCAGGAACTTCTGGGGTTCTTCAGCAGTAAAAGGATGTCGAATGGCAGTAAGAACAACATCCTTCAGTTTATCTTCCTTCTATTCATCCTAATTCTTGTTTCTGAAATTCTGTTTCGTCAGTTTTTGTTTTCCTCAGATCATTAGCAGCTACCTGGATTTGCTCGCACAAGGACGAGTATGAACAGTATGTAGATGATCTTGGAGATGATTACCCCCTGGAATTTGTTAGTGCCAACATCATTTCCCTTACATCAACTCGTTTCTGAACTGACAGTGCAACGATTCTTGAATTCTTTTGGCACTCATTTCACCTTACCTGTTTTCTCTGCAAGCAGTGGTGTGCTACCAATCTCCTTCCACCTCGTCTGTACACAGACCATGTTCCAATGAGGGCCTTGGCAGCCGCGTTTAGGGTGCCCCTCCAAGTGGAAAATCTGCATAATGGACCAGCTCAAGATATCTACACCGCGGATGGCGTCGACGTTCCTCGTGTCACCTTGCTGTACACAGGTGCCCACTATGATATCCTTTACCCACGCCCTCCTGGTGAGAGATCGAGACGACGGGCTGCAGGTTGGCTTTGTCGCTTCTGGTAGGGAGAGAGCTGAGTTGGATTGCTGCAGATGAGTATGAGCATTGCCGAGCTAGGTGGTAGAAAAATTTTGACTTCTAGATGAAAGTAGGCCTTCTTTCTTCTACTGGTGCGGTGGTGCATGCCCACCCCATTAGGCTGATCAATATATCATAGTTGCCGCTCACTGTTCTGAAAATTGTGACTAGGATAGAAAAACCTGTGCTGTAATGTCATCTGGGACCATTGGTGTAATGTGATGGCCTTGATTCTTTTGCAGCAACTTGTGATTCTTTTGCATCATACATATGCTGTACATTCTTTCTTTCTTGTGTTTGTGCCCATGGGTGGATCAATTGTAATAGTTGTGCAGTTTTCTGAAACTGTGACAAGGAGAAGAGAAACATGTGTTGTACCGGCGTTTGAGTCCGTGATGTGTCCTGTGATCATATGATCATGAATTATTCTTCTGAAACTTGTGATTAAGTTCTCTTAAGAGCCTTTGCTGCAGAAATTTTTTTCCCTTGTAGATAAAGAACACTATATTGGAATCCTGATTAGTTTCGTTGTTCTAATAAACTTATCCACATCATTCTTGTCCATATATTGAATATTTACCTGGACTTGTCTGGTTGGGAGAGGATAGGATAGAATAATTATCATTCACTGTTTGATTGCATTTATAAAACATCCCATTTTTAAAAAAGTTGCAATGATTGTATAGATCGTATATGATTAAGTCATATATGATCGCATTGGCTATGTTCTTTGCCCTGGGTTCCCAACCCCCCTCTCTCTCGTTTTCCGCGCTAAACGGTGTGGTTTTTTAAAAAAAGTTTCTAGACGAAAGTTGCTTTAAAAAATCAAATTAATCTATTTTAAGAAAAAATTAGCTAAAACTTAATTAATCACGTGTTAATGGACTGCTTCGTTTTCCGTGCGGAGGAGATGGGTTCCTAACCCCCATTAGCGAACACACCAGTGAATGATGACGTGGATGATGTTTTGTCACAAAAATCGGCTGCAAAGAGCAAAGAACTGGAACTCGTAGATCACAACTAGCCTCGGTCTCGTCTAGTTGCCCATCGTATTATTTATCAAAATTGTATAATAATTCGCCATTCACATTAATGTATATAAATTTGATTTTAATACGATTTTGAAGTATTTTAGAGTAATCTATTGTTTATATACGTTTGTATGTACACTAATGTAATATAAAAGGCACGATTTGGAAAATGGGTGAATAAATAGCACGAATTTAAAACTGAGTCATTCAATATATGGGTAAAAAATACCCATCTCTAAAATATATATATGGATATCCAAGTTAGCTAATAACTCAGTTAGCAAACTAATTTCCTGACGACATTGCGGGTAGGGGGATTTGGTTTGTTTGCCGATGGGGGTGCCAGATCCACTCCGACACCGCCGGGGATGATATGGGATGGTACGAGTAGAGGTGAAAACGGAGCGGATTTGGATGGATAGTAGTTATACCATATCCTAAACCATATTTTTTTAATCGGATTCGGAGCAGTTGCGGATAGTGTGTGGATGTGGAGCGGATTGTTTTCGGATGTCGGAAATGGTGCAGAATCGGTTCGGACACGGATTAAATTTATCGAATGTTACGTGTATATGCAATCAATACAACATCGAGTTAGCAATGCAATGGACAATAATACAATAACCAATAAATGACCCATCGTAATAATTATATGCTTAAGTACTAAACAACATAAATACATGATGTCCATAATATAAAAATACAGCTACGCAAGTATAACATGAGACGGTGAAAATCTCAGACTAAGAAATTTAGGTTAATTGATGAATTAGACCGTTGGATGAACCAACTTATGTTATATGTAATAGATACAGTGGTTACATGTGTTGATAATTTTGGATTATCTAGCTAACGGTCTATCAGATAATCCGCATCCGCATGCTTTCAGAGATACCATATCCGCATCCGCATCCATATCCGCCGGATTTCTAAAAGCCTATACCATATCCTCGTTTCGGATGGATTTGGAGCGGATCGGATCGGATATTATCCGATCCGTTTTCACCCCTGGGTACGAGAAATAGTGCGTTCATGAATTAGATCGTAAAAAAGGTGAGACATATGTCTGGTCCATTAATTTTTATCAGTCCTACTCAATACTATAAAAAGATCAATCGATTAAATTAATTTTGTATTGAAAACAAACTTCATATTAAGCAATCCTTCTTGACCTAGCGCACTATGATATCCTGGCCCAATTAAAATGAGACATGTGTAATCCACGAGAGTTGTTTGTGCATGCTTAGTACCACCTTACTAGTTTAGCAAGGGTGGAACCAGCTTATAAGGCCTCTTGCCTCCAACGGTATCACTCTCGGGTTAACCCTTTTACATGAAGCGATGATGTAAGTATAAGTGAAGTGGTATATGTAAGTGGGCCCGTTTGTCGGTTAGGCTGGGCTGCGCAGTTCTAGAGGGACGACTGTTACACATATAACTAACACATGGTATTTTCTAAAGCTTACTAATTTTAAAATAAAAAATACTTCAGATTTTTATAGATTTTGGTATGAAAAACACCATTGTTACACATATAACTAACACATGGTATTTTCTAAAGATTACTCATTTTAAAATAAAAATACTTCAAATTTTATAGAATTTGGTATGAAAAACACCATATTTCTCTATCCGAGCTGTTGGGTTGTCCACGAAAAACAATATTGCTATGCCTATGTTAGGTTTGTCAATGAGCTGAGCTTACTTACCTAGGCTCGAGCTTGATACAAGCTCAAACCGAGCTCGAGCCAAGCCTGTGTAACCTTTGAGCTTAACTACCGAGCTTGATTTATTAGTACAATGTATATTTCAAGAATAATCTCTTGAAAAAAATTCTAGTTAACCACATTAAAGAAGAGAAGAAAAAGAATAAGATAAATATATGATTGCAACATAAGCTATATTTTATTATGTGAATATATACAAATGGCATATTTATCTATACTGGTTTATTAAAAAAATAAAAATCATATATTGTTATGTTTGTTAGGAGCTCGAGCTTGACTGGACAAAGCTCGCAAGCTTTGGTATACGCTCGGGCTCGACTCGTCTGGAACTCCAGTCGAGGTTGAAACTAGCCTAGGACGAATCGAGCTCAAGCAGCCTGTGAGTCTCTAGCTTTTCTGATAGCCCTAGTCCATGTAAGTTACTTTATGGGTAGGCGGCACAATACTATAGTATACGATACCAAAGATGTCTCGGGCATGACCCATGGTTATAAATTATCTGAAAGAAAGGTTCCAATGAAAGAGAATTTATGATTGACTCATATGCTATGGGTACCCTTCGTGTTTGCTACTTAGGCTGGTTATAAAAATAATACTATTAGATAGCTGTTTGAGAGAAGATAATTCATTTTGGACCGACTAAAGTAAAGGGATAAGAACACAAGTATGAGCAATAAAATGCTATGGCCATGCATAATGCCTTAAAAAAGAAAGAGTAAAATGCATGAATGACCATTTAACTTGTTTAGATTTATCATGCAGGTCATTCTACTTTTAGAATACACATTTAGATCACTATTTTAAGTTAAGCTAACTATTCATATGTCATCTATGATTGGAAAAATGCTTTTGGACTTGGCAATATACAAAATTAGAAGAACTAAATCATATCACTTGGGCATGTTTTAATGAGTTCTCTTAGTTCTTAGTCCTCTCTCTCACTTACCATCAATCCCGCCAACGGTAGCGGCCGATAGGCTGAATATAAACAGCGATGGAAACAAAATCTTAGGAGGCACCGACTAAAGATGTCCAGGTGCAAATTTTTACAATTCAAGGTGGCATGCTATGCGTACCAGGTGTGCTCATATGGATAGTTAGATGATTAAATGACACACTTAACTCATGTTAGTGATTAAGATGTACATTTTAAAAGTAGAGCAATATATATGACACATCCAAACAAGTTGAATGGCTCTCCATGTATTTTACTAAAAGGAAAATTCAAGAGGTTTAGGGCCAACACAAATATTACATCAATACAAGTCACAATATGAATGAATTTCTCTCGAATAATTGATTTTCTTTTACACTTAATAAGTATGGTTAAATAACATGAAAGAATGTTATTCCATGCAAGTGAAAAGAGAATGTTTTCATAAAGGAGGGTTTCATTTGAAAAGATTAGGCTGATATAGTAATATAAATGCTAAATCAACTAGGATTTTGCCACATCGGATTTAAATTACTTTTATTGAAGAAATGAGGAAAAACTAAACTGAAAAGAAAGAAAGAAAAATAAAAACCCCGTCTGCTGGACTCCATAGGTAGCAACTGCCTACGAATGCTACATTTATAAATACCCTCCTGCCTTTCCAGAATTGACAACCACACCCTTGAAATATTTCTCCTCCGCCCCCTCGCGTCAGCGGAATTAGCAATTCAGCCCCTGCCACTCATCCCGCCTAAGTTTTTCCCCCCGCCCGCCACGATGGCGTCCGCGTCCGACCCAGCAGAAGTAGAGCTCCATGGGCAGCGCGAGCCCCACGCCTCGAGCTCCTCCACCGATGCTTCGATCCCCGCGCCGACCTCCGCCGCCGCCGCCGCCGCCGATGTCCCTCCGCCTCCGTCGTCGTCGTCGTCTCCGCCGCCGCCGCCTCCCTCGTCCGTCGAGGGCCGCACCAAGCAGCCCGGAGGCGGAGGCCGCGGGGCCGACGCCGCGTCGAGCACCTCCGCCGCGGCGGCGGTCGAGCAGAAGGGGAAGAAGAAGATATCGGCCTCGGATGATCGGGAGCAGGTGAGGATTCCTAAATCTTTTGCGTTCTTGCTGTCATTGCGTTTGTGCCTGGCATCTTGGGGTTTTGGTGGGGTTTTTTCTTTTTTTTGTTCTTGAGCATTTCTTGGTTTTGCCCTGAAGGCGGAAGGGGATGAGGAGGAGAGGAAATCTGATTCCCAGAAGAAGAAGCTAGCCGGGAGGAGGAGGAGGAGGAGATTAAATCTTGCTGCGTATCAAGGCGACGCCAAGAAACCATCTGATGATGTCAACCTGGTAATGATGCTGCGTATTTTGGCATCTTGGAGTTTTGGGGGGCTTTTGTTCTTGAGCGTTTCTTGGTTTCTATGGTGTAGGCCAGGAGGCCCGGGAAGCTACCTTGGGATGATCCCAGAGTTTGGAAACCGCATGTGACGCCCGTTTCCACGGTAAAGAAGTCACTCGGGATTAGCATCCTTGTCTATATCAGCAACAAGGTAAGGAGAAGTTTCTGTTTCTGTTCTTGGCTGGGCTGAGCATTCTTGCGCCAAAATTTTGTGCCCTGTTTGTGGGATTGGTTCCTGCCGTTCTTGTGAGGAACCATGGAAAATCTTGCATCCTTGCTTAGGTGCCAATTTGCTTGTTGGAAATGTTGAACTGGGATCTTGGCCCTCGTGTTTCTGTTTATTCGTGTGAAATCTTGGATGATTTAGTGCAATTGAGCGAAGATGTCTTAGCTGAAATTATGATGCACTCTAAATTTGGGTAGAGATCATTAGTGATTTCAGGGAAAATTTGGCTTTCTGTTGAAATACAGGCAATGACCTGCTTGGGAAATACAGGCAGTGATCTTCTTGCTTGCATTGGTTCGGCTTGCTGTTAATGTGACGTACTTTTCATTTCACTGTAAAAAACGAGCAATGTAGGAAACTACTGTATCATGTCATTATTACTGCGATATCATGGCATGTTCACTGTTATTGAATTGTGTTGTAGGAAGTCAATCTAGATGTATATTTGGGATTGCATTACTGAACGCAAATTCTATATTATTGATCGCCTGTATGTAAAACCAGCGATCATACTTTAGTGTTCAGTTGAATAGATTCAACCTCTGATTGGTTGCTACTTGAAATTGGTGGGAAAACTTAGGACATAAATGGCAAGCGCAGACCAATTCTAGAAATATCAGTTTTGCTCTCTTGCTATATAGTTTTTTACAAGTTCCATGCACAAAATGTTTTATCTTTGATGTAAATTCTTTGTAGTCAGTGCTAATTCTGCCATTCTATATAATTTTGACCCTTTTTTTTTCTTGTGGGTTAGTTTTTACGTAGAAAAGGAAGTCCAGCTGGGTTCTCCAATCTAAAATACAAGCAGCAACCTCTTGTGCAACATCAGGTTTGACTCTTTTTATCCTTTGATAATGTTGAAATTATCCTTTGATAATGTTGAAAGTGGATGTGTATAAATTATAAATGTCAGGATTAGAACCCTTAAACATGATATTGTGGATACTCACGAATTTTTGTTTGCCACTAACTGTTTGATCAGGCTACCTTTTCTTGTCTAGATACTATCATACTAGTTGTGTTTCACATGCAATTGATTGCACTGGATTGCCGTGGGACATTAAATTGGCCTAGTGCTCTTTAATTTTGTGAGGGACATGATTTATTGTACTAACCAATGACCGTTCTGTGTCAACTATATTCGTGAGTGATTTCAAGCATTTGTCAGATAGTGCAGAAACCAGAAAACTGGAATGCAAGATTACATTGCATTTTAGTTCTACATGATCAAATGTCCATAAGTTGAATCCCCTCATTTGTGTCTGTTGTGCAGAAAATTCCCCTGGCTTCTGCCCCTGAACATTATGGGCTGCGATCAGGTTTGCGGCGAATTATGTCTGCGAATTTGCTGATACTTCTCAACGAGTATTCAGATTTTAGGCCGGTGCATGGAGATGGGGAATGTTTCTACAGGAGTTTCATATTTTCCTATCTGGTAGCGGACCAGTTATCCTCCTCCCTGTTCCTTAGCATAGCATCGTATGCTTCATGTTTGGTGATTTATTCCTTTATTTGGCAGGAGCAAGTTCTTGACATGGTGGGCACAGATGAGGAAAATCGCCTCCTTGCTGCTGTTGGAGCAATTGATCATCGTCAATGGGCCTCTGGATTTTCTCAGAGCCACAAAGTAATCACTCGCCTTCTCTGTATTGTTTTTTTGTTCATTCTGATTGAAAAATGCGTTTCAGAGACGACTCTCTCCGCGAATGCTTGTAACGTTTTTTCTTTTAGTTAGGCCCTTTACTTAATGTTTAACTATCACAGCTTCTCAGACAAGTTATCCTACTATCTTCATTCTTTTCTAAATATCGATGATAAGCATTTTGCAAGCCTCATTGTAACCTGTTAATCTCCAGTCTGTGTGCGAAAAATGCCAGCTGTTTGTAAGGTTTAACATGCACGGTTATTGCATTACTGACTCTCAGGTATTTGAGAAGCTGATACAGAACGTGATGAGATGGAAGAGGAGACAGAAGGGTGTAGCATCAGCTGACAGGTGTTTATATGCTTGGTTCCTACAGTTCCAACAGAGTGTTGTTTGTAAATGCATCCCATCCCACTGACCACATATGGGCGCTTTTTTCAGCCGTAGGCAGAAACTTCTCGAGTTCTTCAGCAGTTACAGCAAGTCGGATGGCAGTAAGAACAACATCCTTGAGTCTACGTTCCTTTGATTCATCCTAATTCTTGGTTCTGAAACTTCTTTTTTGTCAGTTTTGGCTTTCCTCAAATATGCAGCAGCTAACTGGATATGCTCGCACAGAGAGGAGTATGAACCGAACATAGCTGGGCTTGGAGGTGGCTACACCCTGGAAGCTGTTAGTGCCAATATCACTTCCCTTGCTCGTTTCTGAACTTGCAACAATTCCTTAACACTTGATACTCATTTCACTGTACCTGTTTGCTTGCAAGCAGTGGTGCGAAATCTATCTTCTTCAGCCTCGTGAGCAAACTGACCATATTCAGATGACGGCCGTGGCAGCCGCGCTTGGGGTGCCTCTCCGAGTGGAGAACCTGCATAATGGACCAGCTCAAGATATCTACACTGCCGATGGCGTTAACATTCCTCGCGTCACCTTGCTGTACACAGGCGTCCACTATGATATCCTTTACCCACGCCATCCTTCTGGTGGGAGTGGGAGTAAGAGCTCGACACAACGGGCTGGTTGCTTTCGTCCCTTCTGGTAGGGAGAGAGCTGAGTTTGATTGCTGCAGATGAGTATGAACATTGCCGAAATAGGTGGCAGACAAATTTTGACTTTTTGGTGACAAGGAGAAGAGAAATGTGATGATCTTGATTCTTTTGCAACTTAACTGTGATTAAGTTCTCTTAAGTGTCTTTGCAGCAGAATATTTTTTCATGTAGATAAAAGAAAATTATATTGGAATCCTGATTGGTTTGGTTGTGCTGACCAACTTATGCACACCCTTGTTGTCCATATATTGAATATTTGCCTGGACAAGCTTTCTGGAACTGATGGTTTCCCTGGACTAGTTTGGTGGGGAGAATGAGGATGAATGAGATGGTGTGGTACAAGGTGGGTGAAATGGTTTAGGATGGAATGCTAATCATTGACTGCTTGGTTGCAGTTATAAAACAAACAAAAAAAATGGTCTAATTGCATTAGTTGTATGGGATGATATAGGATGGTACAACAAATTGTCCTTTGATAGAAGTAAATCTATATATAGGTGGTGTATGCATACGCCTGACTCGTGTTTACAATGTACCAGTCCTAAGTAAATACCTCTTTTAATAAATAACATTGTTAACTTTTTGGTAATGTTCTATAATTCGTCTTATTTTTAAAAATTAATATAAATATGCTAGAATGTAAGTCATATTTAAAATTTCTTTGATTGTACAATATATCACAACAAAATAAATAATATATGCAATTTTTTTGAATAGGATGATGATCAATAGTCGGCATCATGTATAAAAGAACAGAGTGAGTGTAAAAGGAAAAAAAAAATCTATGGATTAAAATTAAATTTGTAAACAATCCTCATTTGAAAGCAAGACCTTGTGGACGCGTGGTCATTTAATTGGTAAAATCTTGTGCAAACTATTACATATACATTACTCCCTCCATTACACAATATAAATCATTCTAGCATTTCCCACATTCATATTAATGTTAATGAATCTTAGACATCAATATGAATATGTAAAATACTAGAATGACTTACATTGTGAAATGAGGGAAGTATTAACCAAGTACTCCCTCCGTATTTTAATGTATGACGCCGTTGATTTTTTAACTGACGTTTGACCACTCGTCTTATTTAAAATTCTTATGCAAATATAAAAATACTTATGTCATGCTTAAAGAACATTTGATGATAAATCAAGTCACAATAAAATAAATTATAATTACATAAATTTTTTGAATAAAATAAAAGGTCAAATGTTTATTAAAAAATTATTAAAACATTAAAATTAAAATACAGAGGGAGTAGTATTCTTAATAAAATGATGCAAATGTCACTAAACATTTATTTAGTTTGAGAGGAACATTATCTTCTTTCTTTGACTGCTCCCTTCTTCTACCTCCTCTACTGTATCCAGTGCTGCTGAAGGCGAGGCGAGCACACATGGCCATGGGGGATGACTACTCCAAGGCGAGGCAAGCCCTGGCGGTGAGCGCCCACGAGTGCTCGCTGGTGGACGCGGTCTCCTCCGCGGCCACGCCGCCGACCGCGGACGACGGGGAGGGGCACGCGGCGGGCTTCTTCGAGGGCTTCGTGCTGGGCGGGATCCGCGTGGACAGCGTCCGCCCGGGCCTCGTCGACTGCTCCTTCACCGTCCCCTCCAGGCTCACCGTGAGTCGCCGCCGCCCTATTCTCCCCTGATCTACCGATTTTGGATTCGAGATCAGTCAAATCCGAATTTGGGCGCAGGATCGGAGCGGGTGCCTGGCCGCGGGCGCGGTGGTGTCGCTGGTGGACGAGGTGGGGTCGGCGGCCTCCATCGCCGACGGGCGCCCCGTCAAGGTCTCCACCGACATGTCCGTCTCCTTCGTCTCCCTCGCGCAGGCCCGCCCCGGCGACCGCCTGCGGATCACGGCCAGGGCGCTCGGCCACAAGGGGGCGTACTCCGCCACCCACGTCCTCATCTCCAACGCCGCCACCGGCGAGGTCGTCGCCGAGGGCAGGCACTCCCTCTTCGGCAGGATGAAGGTCGTCTCCACCTCCACCGCCACCGCCACCAGCAAGCTGTGACCATGGATTCCACCCTGCTGCCATGGTTAATTAAAGTGTGAGTATTATGGCCCTTCTAAGTAGCGTAATAAGGAGGTTTTGATTTTGATCACAAATGTCTTCAGTATCTGATTGAGCATACGACACACCTGAACCTGATTATACCATTTTTCTTTTTTGCTTTACTAGCTGTAAATTCAGTTATCGAATTACCTGCCCCAGTACAGTGTTAATAACATTGTCAACTTTCATTATCTGGGTCGCCAAGTTTGGGCGTTCATTCATTTTATGTTCATTAGTTTCAGAGCAGTTGATAGAGTATATGAAAAATAAATGAAAAGAATTGTAACTATTTTTGTCTTTGAGATTTATGGATTGCAGCTCGAAATGCTGTTGAAAGCGTTAACTGGTAGTTTGGTAGAAAGGGAGTATGAGTATGAGCATGTTGCGCAGTTCAACACTAAGCTCAATTCCCACGCGAATTTCGTGAGGTCGAATTCTGTTTGCTAGGTGTGTTAGCGAAAAAACTGCTATTTGTTAGGAGATAAAGGATGATTCCTCCAATGTGCTATCATGAATTGAGAGTTGGATGGTTTCATGGTGTCATCTAATTGGTGTAGTTTTTCATTTTGACATTCACATTTGGTAGGATGTAAGGAGTGTTGATGAATCCTGGAAATTCTACCTTAAAGGAATGTCTGATTTAGCACTACTTACTGCTCCTCATAGGAGAATGTTGAACTTGTAGTCCATTAGGCATGGTTGTGCGTTGCAATTAATTTATAGGTAAAACTTTTATATATGCGTTATATGCAATTTAAAAGCCAATGTTGAAAAATAAACCACATTGAAAATATCTTAAAATCTTATTCAAAATTAAGTTTGAAAATTCGATTTTTGGCTGTCTTTAGCTTACTAGAGCAACCAATGGGACTCTAAAAATCTTGCTTACACTTAACCATCGTTTAATTTTGCCACCTGGCCATTGATTTGTCTGTTGTTGTTGTCGTCGTCGTTTTGTGAGTGCGTGGAAAGAGGGCGGGATTGCTAATTGGCGTGCACGCGCTAGCTAACGAAGTAGCGCGCGTTTGGCCCACCAGGTTCATATTTCAGCCCAGTCCGAGAAGCGGCCCATGCGTGTACGGGAGATCACGCGGTGATGAACGCTGATCTGACTGATCTTTAATCGTGAATGCTGATTTGATTTTTTTCTATTTTTGGGAGACGCGCGCATCTACCGTAATAACTCTGTTTAGTTTTAGATACGTAATTAAGAGATACGTAATTAAGGTAAGTTTTTTTTCTCTCTTTTTAAGTGTTTTTATTAACAGATTGAAAGAAATCTACCCATGAAAAAAACTTTCAAATAAAATTGAAAACTTTCTATTAAAAAATTAAAAACATACCTAAAGTTTTAAAAATTCAACTTAAAATTTGAAACTCTAAACACAAAATTTAAAAAATTACAAGGGAGAATAGCCTATTTGGTCCCTAAAGTTTCGTCTTAAGGTCAATATGGTACTTAATATTTTATTTTGTCCAATCAGATGCTTAAACTTTATCATATGGTCCAATATGAATTTTAGGCCCACCAGAAACACCATGTAGACATGCCATGTCATCATCTTATTAAAAATGGATAGTGAAATATCTAATTTGTCTATTTGCATGTGATACAAAATACTAGAACTAATTAATCTTATATGATTAGTTAATTTAATCTAATCCCAGGAATTGATATAAACACAAAATGGATTATGTTACATCTATATACGAATCGATATATTTGATTATTTGCGAATGCAAGTGTGTATGACATTTTTTCTTTTTCTTTTTTCACTCTTATGTTGTATGTAAGGGTATATTAGGCATTTCATGACAGATTTGTATAAGATGATGAGATGGCATGCCTATGTGGTGTTTTTGGGTCCAAGGACCATAGTATACTGAAAAATAGACTTTGAGGACCAATTTGAACCAATTAAAATATCAAGGACCATATTGACCTCAGAGCGAAAGTTGAAGGGCCAAATAGGCTATTATCCCAAATTACAACTTGTAATTTGAAACTTTCAACTCAAAATTTGAAAAACTTTCAATTTAAATTGGAAAACTTTCAAGTCAAGATTTTAAAACTTTCAACTCAAAATTTGAAAACTTTCAATTTAACTTGGAAAACTTTCAAGTTAATATTTGAAAACTTTCAATTTAAATTTAAAAACTTTCAACTCAAATTTGAAAATTTTCAATTTGGATTGGAAAACTTTCAAGTCAAGATTTGAAAACTTTCAACTAAAAAAATTTGAAAGCATGTATGTTGCGGATTGAAAACAAATGGAAAGAACAAGTAAAAAAGTTAAAACGTGACGAGGAGAGGGTGCGCGAAAATAGGAGAAAATCGAAAGAAAAAAGGAGAAAGAAACACATGAAACAAAACTAGCAGTTGTATTGCAAAAACCAGCATTGGCATCAGAGCGATTTGGCTGCTCCGGCCTACCGCCAACGTGCCTAATTTTACAGCTATCACGGCGACCCCGCGTCAATCTCGTCCATCTACTCGGACTGCAAGGGATCGCATTGGGGCTTTTCCTCCGGCTACTCCACCTTGAAACGACAGGAACGGCTCAACATCCTCGTTGTCAACGTCCTCTTCGAGTCCCATTAATAACCCTAATAAATTGAAGTCAAAGCTAAAATTTAAATTTTCAAACTTTATTTTGATATTAATTTTAAGATATTTTTAACATAGTTTCTTTTCAAGTATTACTAGGTTTTAAGTTGTTACGAACACATATATAAAACTTTTACTTATAAATTATTTTTTTATTTCCTAATAAGCCGTTTGATTTATTAAGAAATATGGGCAAATGGTTACCGCCTACTTCTTGTTCTCCTTTAGGGATGGCAATTTCCCCAGTGGGGGGATCCAGCCCTACGAGGGCGGGGGCGGGGGCGGGTGTGATTTTTGACCCGTGGGGGTGTCGGGGATGGGGCCCCGCATTTGGGCGGGGAGGGGACGAGGGAGACATTTCACCCGTGGGGTCCCGGGGGTGTATATAAACGGTTTTGCTATAGCGCGTACGCGCGACTTCTGTAAGTAGCGTGCGTGCCACGTGGCGGGCCCTCGTACGCCCCCGCGCGTTTCTCTTTTTTTTTCGCTTTTTTTTCTTTTTCTTTTGGCGCAGCTGCCGTCATTTCCTTTTTTCCTTTTTTTTTCTTTTCGCAGTTTACTACCGCACTCGTGTAGGAGTAGGAGTTGAGATTTGAAATTTTCAACTTAGATTTGAAAACTTTCAAGTCAAGATTTAAAAACTTTCAACTCGGATTTGAAAGCTTTCAATTCAAACTTGAAAACTTTCAACTTGGATTTAAAAACTTTCAACTCGGATTTGAAAACTTTCAATTCAAACTTGAAAACGTTCAGCTCGGATTTGAAAACTTTCAACTTGGATTTGAAAACTTCCAATTCAGACATGAAAACTTTCAACTCGGATTCAAAAACTTTCAAACGAAGATTTGAAACTTTCAATTCAAATTTTTTTAAAAAATTCATGTCAATATTTAAAAACTTAACTCAGGTTTGAAAACTTTTAATTCAAATTTAAAAACTTCTTTTAACTCAAATTTGAAAACTTTCACCTCAAAATTCAAAATATTCGACTTAGATTTGAAAACTTCCATCTTAAAATTCAAAACATTCAACTTAAATTTAAGAAACTTTCAACTCAAATTCAAAACTCTCAATTGATATTGAAGGTGAAAGATTGAATTTATAAAATATCGCAAAAAACTCATGCGCGTGTGTGGAGAAAAAAAAAGAAGCAAATCCAAAAAAATATTCGAAAAAACAGAAAGAAAAGGAAACTGACGTAAAAATAGGAGATTGAAACGTAGGGATGCCAGCAACTAGCGCGCGTGCTAGCTCCTCTCCTGGCGCGCACGCGCGTGCTAGTAGCCCCCATATATAAACCCTGCAAATATAGTCCATAGAAGGCCAAAAAAGCCCAACCCACCAAAAAAAGCTACTAAACCCTAGCCTCTGCCTTATCTCTTTCTCAGTCTCTCCCCATATCCTCTCCCCTCCCGTGAGACACACAGGCGGCGGCGCAGCAGGGCGCACTGGATCTCGCCGTCGCCGGCCACCATCTCCCCTCCCCTCCTCTCCAGTCTCCCGTCCGGCGTCCAGCCTCACGAATCATGTCCCCTCCACGACTCCAGCTCACCCTCCGGAGTCAGCAAGGGGCGGCGGCGGCGGGGAGGCGAGACAGGCAAGGGCGCGACGATGGGACAGGCGCGGACGGCGAGGTTGTGGCGGCCGGCGAGACAGGCAAGGGCACGGCGAGGGGACAGGTGTGGCCGGCGAGGTTGCAGCGCACATGCGCGGTCGCGGCGAGGGGACAGGCACGGCGGCGGCCGGCGATTCACGGCGAGCTTCACCTACGCACAGGCGGAGATTCACAGAGAGTGAGAGGTATTGCTCCATCTCCAAGACTCCAATTGTGCCTTGTGATTTTGTGAATGAAACTGTGCCCATGATATTTTTGTGTATATTTGGTAGATTTAGTAGTACATAGCACATAGTAGCAGAATCCAATGCGGGGCCCCGCTCATCCATGGTCGGCGCCGAGGGCGGGGGGTGAAGTCGGGGATTGGGGTTGGGAGCGTTCCAGCCCAACCCGGCCCTGCCCCGCCCCGTTGCCATCCCTATTCTCCTTACCTTTGGGTGGGGGCGGCTTGCGAGTATGACAACGGTTCAGCTACGGCCGCCCCTCTTTCTCTTTGTCTGGCGAACTCGCCATGATAGTGATGTTTGGGATGTGTTGGAACGAGTAGCGAGCCGACGATCGATAAAGAGAGGAATAACAACCGAACAACGCATCTTAATCTAATTTAATTGTAACTGCTTCAGCAATCGAGGCATTTATCTAGCGTATTATACTTGTACTAGTCTTGAACATCAGGATTGAAAGAAAAAAGAAAGGTAGCAATGACTCATCTAGCCCAAAGCGAAATTGTTTGCTGAAACCTGCTCCATTGCCAAACTTAGGCAAGGAATCCTGCAACAACGTGCAACGGTACGATTCACTCTTTACCCTTAAATAAACCTACATATCCTTGGAAACAAAAACTAAACATGCATTACGTAAGGATAATTCCCGTATTTCATCAACAATAAATCAATCATCCAATAAATATTAAAGGGTGAATAGCTAAAGTGGTCCTCCAAGTTTCATCAAGGCTCAGTTTAGTCCTTAATGTTTCATTCTGTACATATTAGTCCTTCAAGTTTTTATTTTAATTCAAACTTATCCTTAATGTTTCGCATGGCTAAATATAACCAGCAACTCTCTTGATAAATGACACTTATAGCCCCTCATTCACATATATAAGAGAAAAAATTGCTTCCAATGAATTGTTTTTTTAGGTAATACATAGTAATTTATGTAAAACGAAAATAAAATATGTACTTGCAAGTGTATACAGTAGCTATTAGGCTCAAGTTTTATGTGCACATGTTGAAATATGGGAAGTACATATCTAATGTTATTTATTCATCTTGTTTTCTCTTTTCTAATGTGTAATTGTATATAAATTAAGGGCAAAAGGTACATTTTCTAACAGAATTGTTGACTAGAAATAGTCATATGGCATATTAAGTGGGCCAAAGGATGATTTTAAACCAAAACAAATACTTAGATGACCTATATATGTAGACAAAATGAAACATGAAGAACCAAATTGAGCTTTTGGTGAAACTTGAGGGACTAAATTAGTTATTCACCCAATATTAAATATCGGCATATATTATTCTTCATTAATTATTAGGTAACATAACATTTATATTGACCATGTTATAAAAGACCACCACAAGAAGTCACGTCATTTTTTATATCATGGATATCCCATCACAACGCGTTGGTGTCATCTAATTTTAAAAGGAAACCTATCTTACTATAAAATTACATCTTTAAGGTCCTGTTTGGCGTAGCTTTAGTTCCCATCTTCAACTTACCTAAAGCTAGAGCTGTGCCAAACAGTACAGATTTTTTATTTTTTGGAGCGGACTTAGCAGGGATGCTCCACAAATTTGTACTACGAGGGTGGAGCTTTGTTGCTCCACTCCACCTCAAAAGACCCACTGCACTTTAATTTTTTAGTGTATTTACACAAAATGCCACTGAACTACCCCTTCCTACCCCTCTTCTCACGTTCTCTCTCCTCTCCATCTTCCTCCCCATCCTCCTCCCGACAGCCAGCTGCGGCGGCAGTGTCTGTATCGGCAGTGGCAAGCAGCAGCGTGTCGATGGTGGCCGGCGGTGGCGGCGGGTGAGATGCGATCGCGAGGGCAATAGAGTGATGGCGTCAGCGGTGGCATGCGGGGTCAGCAGGTGTCGGTAGGCGGCGCACACGCGGCGTCGGCACGTGGGGTTAGTGACGGTAGGCGGTGTTGGCGGCAGCGTGCATCGGAGACACGTGGGCTGACCAGCTAGGGTGGCTCGCGACTGCCCGATAGCACGGTGCGCGGGCTGACCGGCTGAGGTGGCTCTGGGCTGCCCAACGACACGATGTGCGGGCTGACCGGCGGTAGCAATAGCAGGGTGACGCCTACGAGGCGTTCCACGAAATGGCGATGAGGGATGTGGTGGTGTGAAGCTGAGTAATCTAGCCAAACACTTTCTATACCCACCTCAGCTCCTATAGGAGCCAGCTCTCACTGGAGTTGGAGTTTAGAGTTGGGAGTTGAAGTTTGGAGCCCTACCAAACGGAGCCTAAGTCCTAAGCTCAACATTAAAAAATTCTACATCATCATTCACTAACAATTATTACATTTTAAACATCATACAAGCATGTTATATTATTTATAATTTATTGAATTTTAGAGCTTTAAAATGCAAGCATATTAAATCATCATCCCGCAATATTCACATAATATTTCAATATATCTTTCCTATCATTTTGTTTATAATATCCTATATACATATATAGTCCATCATCACTTAGTTAACACTATTTCTCTCTTTTCTCATTAAGCCATATCACAACAGTTATTTTTAGCCTTTAAATGATTAATTGATGTTCCAAATTATCTCTCTCCTTTTCTTCTCTCATTAAAGCAAATCACCTCAATTATTTCTAGTCCTTAGATGATTAATCTATAGCTCAAATTATCTCCCTCCTTTTCTTCTCTCATAAAGCCACATCACCTTGTTTTTACATTTGAACCATCATTCTTTATACTTTTCAAATTATCGTAAATCACATAAACTTATGTCGTCTAGATATCTTACACGTTATTTCTACTTATTGTTATTATCCTAGACTTCCTCAGCATGGGGTTTCACCTACACTGCATGCAACAGACATGCAAAAAAAAAAAACCAGTTCTGACCTAGAACTACACTTGGAAAATAGGGGAGACAGACTAGCTAAAACAAACATCTCCAAAGCATTGTGCTGGTCTTCTGAAAGATTTCAATTGCAAATTCACTTTTCTTTAGTCATTTCATTTGCCCCAATCCTGAACAGATTTCACACTAGCCAGTGAAGATGAGACAATCGTGCTCGATCACCAAGCCGAGGTGGCTGATGCTGTTGGGATAAGTTGCCTTAGGGTGAGGATGAGGGGGGGGGGGGGGGGCATGACAACATGAGGTTGTGGTCTGTGGAGGATAGTACCGCTCCATGGTCATAGTTTGTCTGAAATTACTTTTGATGCTAATAATATGTTTGTGTGCTTATTTTTTTAGATAATGGAAATGGATTACATCTCCGGTTTCTGTCATAAGACACACAACCATAAGTTTAATAGTAATAAAAAGGTAAGATAAAAATAAATCAAAATGAGAAATAAGGTGATGGGACAAATCCCCAACTCCACTTTATTATTGACTAGCGTTAAACCACATAAAATTTTTTAGCTAGCAATTCTTATAAAACTACGCCACCCATAGTGGAATAAGAGACCCTTGGCTACCGATTCCAAGAGTGTAGCTCCATTGCGCATAGTATCCTTCTCCTCCTGTGGTAGCATTGTAGACTAAAAGTGGAGCCAGTAGGAAGACATGAAGATAACCTGCATAGGGTTAGATAATTGTTTACCATTAAAAACTTTATTATTGCGACAACGCCAAATTGACCAACATACAGCACTAGCTCCAATTTGAATCATCTTCTTGATGGACCTAGATACCCCTCTAAGCCAATTACCAAAAATGTTTTTGGCATTACGGGGTGGGGGGATATTAAAAGCAAAAAACACACATCTCCAAACAAACTGAGCGACAGGACACTCAAAGAAAAGATGTTGGATTGTCTCTTGTGCATAGCAGAAAGAACAATGTTTGTCTCCCCCCCCCATTTTCTTTTAGCCAGGTTATCTTTCGTTAGAATTACTTTCTTGTGAAGAAACCACATAAAGACCTTGATCTTTAGTGGAATTTTCAAGTCCCACAGAATTCTCTTTTTGATCCGAACATTATAGTTCATGATCGCGGTATACATAGATTTGACGGAAAATTGACCATTCTTATGGAGCGACCATACAAAGCAGTCCTTTTCATTTGACAGAGTTATATTAGCTAGCCTGAGGATCAAATCGTTCCACTCGATTAGCTTTTGGCCAACAATAGCTCTTCTAAAAGAGATATTTAGCGGCGTTGTGCTCATGACCTCTGCCACAGTAGACTGCTTCTTTCGAGCCACATTATATAATGTAGGGTATTGATCTTTGAAAGCACGCGATCCCAACCACGTGTCTTCCCAAAATCTTATGTTGTCCCATTGCCACATCTAAAAGAACCAAATCTAAGAAATTGGTCTTTGACTTTCATTAAACCGGCCCAAAACTGAGAAATACCTATCTTGCTGGACATACCAGAAAGAGGTTTACCCTTTAAGTATTTATTTCGCAAAAGGTATTGCCATAGGCCTTCACCATTAAATAAATGGAAAAGCCATTTGCTTAATAAGCAACTATTTTTTATATCAAGGTTATGGACACCTAGTCCACCTTGATCTTTTGGTCTTTTTTATATCAAGGTTTGTGTGCTTATTGAATTACAATGCTGTGATCCATCAAGTGAGTGATACAATATAGGATAAATTCAGTCTTATATGATAGATTAAGATTGAACCACCACTCACCTTCAATACAGAACATGCCAATTAACACATAAGTATAAGACACCCCTAAATTTACATCGAAACTATTCATAAAGGAAGATTGCCCTACACGCTGCCATTGTAAACATGAATGAATAAAGCTGGATCATGATCACTTGGAAAGAATCCAACAGCACAAACAACAGAGCTAAAACACTCAAATCAAGCACGAGGTGCTTGCTTTATACCATAAAGAGCACGATTGAGATGGAAAATATAATTGGCAGGGGCATCAACACCAGGTGTAAACCTCCTCCTTTAGGTCACCATGAAGAAAACCATTCTTTACATCCATTTGAGATATGGTCCAGGAACGAGCAGCTGCCACAGCTACAAGAGTACGAACAGTGGCCATGTGAGCAACCAGAGCGGAAGTTTCATCATAATCACGACCATGTTCTTGCTAAAAACCGCGAGCAACTAAGCGAGCTTTGTAGCGCTCAATAGAGCCATTGGAGCGAGTCTTCACCTTAAACACCCACTTGCAAGTAATTGGAATGGCATGACAAGGAAGAGGAACAATATCGCAGGTTCTTGTTCGCTTTAAGGCAGCAAGCTCCTCTGTCATAGCCAATTGCCACTTAGGAATGGCAGCAGCCTCTTGATATGTACTAGGCTCCTGAACACCATCAATTGTTGCACACATATAGCGAGGATGAGGCATTATCTTGCTGCGATCTCGAAGACCATATCGTGGTGTACCAGACTGTGGTGATAACACAAGTGGATAATCAATGAGCGGAGCAACAGGTCGATCATCAGATTAAACATTAATGGTACTAGTTGGAACATCTGAAGGAAGACAAGTGGGAGGCTGAGACTCATGTGGAGTTCGAGGTCGACGACTATAGTGCAAAGTAAAAGGTGACATCTCTGACCTTGGTGTTTGGGTGGATGATGGTATATCCAAAGAGGGAGAAGGAATGGAAGATGGAAAATGTGTCTCACTGATGGTGGTTAGGTCTTGAGAAGGAATAGGTGGAAGATGGAGAAAAGAGATGGACTCCTGAGGAGATGAGGAGGAAGATATTTTAGAGTAGAAATATGGACGATCCTCAATGAAAATGATATCTCGAGATATGCGAGTACGACAAGAAGAGGGGTCATAACAACGATACTCTTTATGTTCAATACTATAGCCAAGAAAAACACACTCAACTGATTGAGCTGACAACTTGGTGTGCTCTCAAGGTGCCAAAAGAGCATAGCAAGTACAACCAAAAACACTGTTGACGGTCGTTAGCGATCAGTTTCGCCTGTCAATACTACCAAAATAAAAGAAAACTAGTCATGCTTGCAATGCATATTTGTGTTTAATTAATAAATATTCTACTAGCACTAGGATTACTAACCTCTTGCAGAGAATGAACATAAAATGGAGGAGAATCGACATAAAAAACATGCAATCAATCAATCAGACGATGTCGAGGATCAGACTTATGGAAAGATGGGCCAAGAACTCAGAAATTACACGACCAATTGGGCCAAAATTCAGAAGTCTATAAAATATCAAGAGAGGAGGCCGCTAGCCGAAGATGGGCTGGATTGGGCCGGCCCCTGGTTCGGCCGAACCCTCCCTGGTAACGTTGGATGCAGGGTTTCTTCTGGATGGCGTGGATCACTCCCCAATGACGGCTGGAGGGCAATTCCGACCATTCCAACTGCCACAACCGTCATTGGCAGCCTATTTAAGAAGCTCCTCTTCTCACTTTCTCCACACACCTCAAGCAAGAAGCTTCATACATCTCTCAAGTTTAGTATAGTCTCTAGAGTATAGTGGAATAGAAATATAATAGAATCTTCAGTCCTCGGAGTCTTCGGAAGAATTCGGGTATGGCACTCTAGTACCTTTTCCTTCTTTTGTAAGACTTGTACTTTATTTAGAATACTCTTCTTTATACTACTTTGGTATTGTACTACTTTCTAAGTATATGAATACCAACTTTATTATATATCCAAGTTATATTCATTATGATGCTAGCTTATCTGGGAGGTGCAATGGTGTGGGTATAATGATCGTATTTACGATGACTATGTCATGACGATGATATTAGAGTAGTATTTGGTAATTTAAGCGTGGTGTTTAGATTACTAGATATCATTATTTGAGGTTATATGTTGCGGAAGCAAGGTGGGCCGCTGATGGTGACAGCTCAGTACGGGTATTCCTCCGCGCGTTTATATAGTCCTAAGTTAATTTCCTAGGGAGGGTACTCCTTCGTATTTAGCCCCGGTTGGATGGTCACGACGAATTGTCGTAAGCAACTCGACAATCAGGGGTGGCTTCTCGAAACACCAGGAGGGCATCGGAAAGAGGGTATTAGCTAAGTAATCATATAGCTAGGATGTATGTATACTAGAAATATAGGAATAGAATCTTTCTATATTATTTCCACTTAGCTTAGATAATTATGAATGAGAGTACAAATGCTTCTACTTAATGTCACTCTACCCCTTTGAATTATATTAACCCCTGCATAGACTTTGGTTATTACAAGTAATATATAAATTATTAGTACGGTTCTCTCTATTGTAATCTTCCCACGAGATTAAACAAATACGATACCATTGGAATACTCTCGGGTGAAATGCTACAATGGTATATCTGTGCGCTTGTGGATGAACTCTGAAACCATAATATACCAGAAGTATTTCTGCGCCATTGCTGGAAATTATATTTCTAGTAATGTCGTTAAGAAATACCAACAAACACGATGATGATCATAACATGGGGAAGATCCAAATAGAACCTCTCCTGGACACTTTCCTTGAAGGCGAGATGATGGCTGAATATTGATGAGATAAACAGCAATGGGAACAGCCTCAGCCCAAAAATGAGAAGGTACAAATGATGCAATCAATAGAGTGTGGGCAGTCTCAATGATATGCCGGTGCTTGCGCTCAGCAACACCATTTTGAGGATGGGCACCAGGGCAAGAGAACTGAGGAAGAGTACACTCGGAAGAAAGAAGTTGTCGAAAAGCAGCTGAGAGGTACTCCCCTCCTGAATCAGAATGAAAAATACGACATAGTAAATCCAAGTGTATCTCGAATAATCATCTATAAATATGACATAGTATTTGTGTCCACCCTTAGAAGCAAATGGGGCAGGGTCCCATACATCAGAATGAACAAGGTCAAACGGACAACTAGTCCTAGAATTACTAATAGGGTACGGTAGTTGTATCTGTTTTCCAAGTTTACAACCCGTACAATCAAAAGTAGTATCAATAGAGACATGACCTAGAACATCCTGATGAATTAAAGTTGAAAGGCGGAACCCACAAAGATGCCCCAATCTATGATGCCATTGTGGAAAAGTTGCAGAAGATGCATAACCCATGGCTGCAGAACTAGTGGTGGAGGAGCCAAAAGATGAAGGTGGAAGACTCAAGTGATCGAGAACATAGAGCTTCCCATTAGAGCTGCTGTGGCGATGGCCAGTACCAACAAGTGCTCTTGTCTGAGGATCCTGCACGAAGCAAGAGGTATTATCAAAATCCACAAAATAGTTCATGTCTGTGAGTTGTCCAGTCCAACAGAAATGAGATTCATGGAAAGTTGTGGCACAAGAGAAACATTTGGTACAGTGAGTTGAGAAGTGGAAAGAGTGCCAAACAGGATGCGCCATTAGCTATCTGAACACATGTACCATTGATAACTGGTTGACAGGATGCAAGCTGAGACACATCTGATGTCATATAAAAGAGGATCCTGAGTCTAACACCCATGACTGAGAAGTACCTGGTGCAGGGGACAAAGAAGCTGACACACCAGGTTGATAAGCACTCATGTAGGGCTGACTGGTTGAAGTTGCACTAATTGAAGCTGCAGTCACAGTTGGAGCAGCAAGTGTAACTGAAGTACTAGGGGCATGGCGAGATGCACCACGCTTGGCCCTAAACTAAGCCAACAGTTCAGGATGTAGCTTGAAGCATTTCTGAACACGGTGACCAGACCTCTTGCAATCTGAGTGGAAGAAGTTGCTAAGGCCCATGCTAGAAAGCACGATCACCAGACAAGAAGGTTCCCATCAATGAAGAATTAAGGACAGTGTGATGCGGTGTTGTGGAGTTGGGAAGTGACTGTAGACAAGTTTCCTCGGCAATTAAGTCTGCGAGAGCCTTAGCCATGGTAGGAAGAGTAGATCGACCAAGAAGCTACACCCTAATAGTTTCAAAGTCTGACCGAAGACGCATCACAAAATCAAACATAAGGCTCTGATCCTCATATTTCTCCTTGCATATACACTGTCTGCACCCACCTCCAGCCTTTGGCACCATTGTTATGTAATTAGCTTACTGTAGCCATCAGGTTTTGTCACTACTCTCTGTAGGCTTTACTGGGTTATGTGCTTGTGTAGGCTTGATGGGTATTTGGGCCTTGGGCTGTTGTGTGTGTGTTTTGCGACGTGCCGTGCTGGGCCGGTGGACGCGTCGCTGATTGAGTTGCCTTGTACCTATAAAAGGGAACTCTCTTGTCTGAGAGAGATATGAAAAAAGAAAAGAGAAATCTCTATCAACTTCTTTCCCAAATAGCTCTGTTCTATCTCTCGATCTCAAATTCTTCTCGAAACTCTAGATCGAATCCTGGCGAGACGCCACAGAAATCTCAGTTCGTGACATTTTGGTATTAGAGCCTCGATCTCGCTGGCGAGGAAGAAGGGTCCAAATCTTACGGAGAGGATGGCGGCGGCGGAAACTGAGTTGGGAGATCTGAGTCAGAAGGTGGTGAATCTCACAAGCAACCTCAACAACATCCTGGGATCACTCACCAAGCTGGAGACATGGATTCCGGCGGTTGATGTGGGAATTCAAGGTTTGAACAATGTGGTGGAGGAGATCTCAGCAAGGGTGACGAAGCTGGAGAGCATGCTAGCGACGGCGACGTTCGCGGCGGCTCAAACGCCCGTAGGACCCGACAATGTTGAGAATCACCAGGGCAACGCATCCAAAGCCCTTGTGGCTCATGAGCGAACCCTGGTCAAGGGTAAGTCTCGGTTGCCGATTTCCCCCGTCAATTTCGATTTGGGTGAAGCGTCTGTGCAGAGTCAGTTTAGCAGTCGATCCAGTAGCCCTAGATTGCCAAAAACTAATTTCCCAAGGTTTGATGGAGATAACCCAAAACTGTGGAAGAAGAACTCTGAAAAATACTTTGATATGTACCAAGTTCCCTATGATAGTTGGGCAAATTTTGCTACTCTGCACTTTGTGGGTAATGCTGCACTGTGGTTGCAAACTTATGAGGCTTTGCATAGTGTTGAGACTTGGCCTGAACTTTGTGTAGTAGTGCATAATAAGTTTGGGAAAGATAAATATCAGGAGCACTTAGAGGAGTTAGAGAGTCTTAGGCAAACCAGTGGGGTTGATGCATATTATAGCAAATTTGAGGAGTTGATGCACAGAGTCTTAGTGTATAATCAGGCTTTTGATGAGACATATTTTGTTACCAAATTTGTGGGTGGCCTTAAAACTGAAATCAAAGCAGCAATCAAGCTGCATAAACCTAGAACTGTTGATGCGGCTTTGTCTCTTGCTAAAACGCAGGAAGATTTGGCGTTGGAGATAAAGAAAGGAGGTCAGAAGTCCACTTATAAGGAAGGATTTAAATCAACAGCTTTCAGGGTAAACTACCAAGGCAAAGGTATACTGGGACAAGCTCCTGATGACACCACCAAGACAGAAGAAAAGCCAAAGTGGGAGGATTGCTTTGAGTCTCTCAAGGCTGCCAGAAAAGCAAAGGGAGAATGTTTTAAGTGTGGTGAGAAATGGGGACCAGGTCACAAATGTCCAAAATATGTCCAACTTCATGTCCTTGAGGAATTATTGGAAGTGTTTCAACTTCGTGAGGATGACGAGGTGTGTCAGAATGAAGAGGCTGAGAGTAGTGAAGAGGAACTTGTTGTCTCAGAATGTGTTGTGTCTGGAACTATGGGAAAGAAGACCATCAGGTTGCAAGGATTGATACAGAATCATGAAGTTCTGATTCTCATTGATTCAGGAAGCTCCAACAGTTTCATTTCTCAACAGTTGGTGGAAAAGTTGGGGTTGGCTGTTACAGATATTCCTTTATCTCAGGTGATAATTGCGGATGGTGGGGTTATGCAGTGTGATAAGTTGGCTATAGGGGTGGAGTGGTGGTGTCAAGGACACAGTTTCACAAATGACCTTAAGGTTCTGAAACTGGGTGGTTATGATATCATTTTGGGAATGGACTGGTTGGAGCATCATAGTCCAATGTGGATACATTGGCAGAGGAAAAAGCTTAGGTTTACATACCAGGGAAAGAGAATTAATCTAGTTGGGGTGAAGGAAAATTTGTCTGATTGTAAATCTGTCACTTCCAAGCAGTTGAAAGGAATGCTTAAGACTGGAGCAGTTTCCCAAGTGGTTCAGTTATGCTCAATTGCTGAAGAAAGTTTGGAGACTGAACTACCCCCAACTATTAGTGCAGTCTTGAAGGAATTTCAAGAACAGTTCAAGGCACCTTCAGGACTACCACCTCACAGGAGTTTTGACCATAGCATACCTTTACTGTCAGGATCTAAACCAGTCAATGTTAAACCCTACAGATATGCTCCCAAGCAAAAGGATGAGATAGAGAGGCAGGTTAAGGAAATGTTGCTCCAGGGCATCATTAAACCCAGCTCAAGCCCATTTGCTTCTCCTGTGTTGCTGGTGAAAAAGAAGGATGGGACTTGGAGATTTTGTGTGGATTACAGAGGTTTGAACGATATTACAGTGAAGAATAAATATCCAATGCTAGTGGTAGATGAGTTGCTTGATGAATTATCAGGGGCTCAATGGTTCACAAAGTTAGACCTCAGATCGGGTTACCACCAAATTCGGTTGGTCCAGCAGGATGAACATAAAACCACCTTTAAGACTCATCAAGAATTGTATGAATTCAGAGTAATGCCTTTCGGATTGACTAATGCACCAGCTTCTTTCCAAGGACTCATGAACACAATCTTTGACAAAATGATCAGAAGGAATGTGCTGGTATTTGTGGATGACATACTAGTTTACAGTAAAACTCTCGAGGAACATGTGCAACATTTGAGGGAAGTCTTTGCAGTTCTGCAGCAACACAAATTGTTTGTCAAGGCAAGCAAATGTTCATTTGCTAAACAACAGTTGGAATACTTGGGACACATAATTGGAGCTCAAGGTGTGGCCACAGATCCTTCCGAGGTACATGCTGTTCAAGATTGGCTAGTTCCAAGGAATCTCAAACAGCTAAGGGGTTTTTTGGGACTGACAAGCTATTACAGGAAGTTCATAAAAAATTATGGAATTATGACCAGACCCTTAACTGCATTGCTCAAGAAAGGGGTGCCTTTCAAGTGGGCTGAATTGCAACAACAGGCATTTAGTCAAGTTAAGTGGGCTATGGTTCAAGCACCTGTGTTGGCTTTACCAGATTTTTCCCAGGAATTTATTGTGGAAACTGATGCTTGTGATAAAGGAATTGGGGCTGTGCTACTTCAGAATGGGCACCCAATTGCTTATTTGAGTAAAGCTTTAGGGGTTAAAGCTCAAGCATTGTTCACTTATGAGAAAGAGTGTCTTGCAATATTGATGGCAGTTAACAAATGGAGAGCTTATTTACAGAACAATGAATTTGTTATACAGACTAACCACAAGAGTCTTACACATTTGGGGGAACAGAAATTGACTACTAGCATGCAACACAAAGCATTCATCAAGTTGATGGGTTTGCAATATAAGATCAGATATAAACAAGGGGCAGAAAACAGGGTGGCTGATGCCTTATCTAGGAGGGATGCAGATGAGGAGTTGTCGGCAATCTCTGTTGGAAGACCTAAATGGTTGGAATCTGTGGTTGATTGGTATGATCAAGATGAGGAGGCAAAACAGTTGCTGGCTCAACTGATAATCAATCTAGTAGGGGTAGAACATTTCACCTTGACTAATGGAGTAATCAGGTTCTAGGGAAAAATCTGGCTGGGTAAGTTTGTTGAAGCACAACATGCAGTACTTCTTGCTATGCATGCCAGTGGGCTAGGAGGACATTCTAGAATAACAGCCACCTATAATAGAATTAAAAATCTATTCTATTGGCCGGGAATGAAAAAAGATGTTTACCAGTATGTGTCATCCTGTGACATCTGTCAGCAAGCCAAACCTGAACATTGTAAGAGTCCTGGTAAACTACAGCCTTTACCAATTCCAGAGCAAGCTTGGTCAACCATTAGCATGGATTTTATTGAAGGTTTACCCAAGTCAGAAGGCTTTGATACAATTCTTGTAGTGGTTGACAAGTTCTCAAAATTTGCTAAGTTTATACCTCTCATCCTTTCACAGCACTACAAGTTGCCACAGCTTTTATCAAGAATGTTTATGATACATTTGGGATGCCACAGGTGATAATCTCTGATCGGGACAGAATTTTCACAAGTGCCTTGTGGCAAGAATTGTTCAAACTAGCTGATGTCAAACTCAACATGAGCTCTTCTTACCACCCTCAAACTGATGGACAAACTGAACGGCTGAATCAATGTTTGGAAGCTTATCTCCGTTGTAATGTCCATTCATGTCCTAAGCGCAGTGGTCTAAATGGTTATCCCAGGCCCAACACTGGTATAATACATCCTTTCACAGTGCTCTGAAGAAATCTCCCTATGAAGTGCTCTTTGCAAGGAAGCCAACTCCTTTTGGTCTTATTGATGTTGGAAAAAGTACAGTCCCTGATGTGCAAATTTGGTTGCAAAACAGAGCTCATATGAATGAGGTTCTACATCAACAACTGACTAGAGCACAACAGAGGATGAAACATCAGGCTGACAAGCATCGTTCTGAGAGGGTTTTTGCAGTTGGTGACATGGTTTATTTGAAACTTCAACCATATGTGCAAATGATAGTAGCACGAAGGAGTTGTCAAAAACTGTGTTTCATGTACTTTGGCCCCTACAAGATTCTGGAACGTATCGGTGAAGTAGCTTATCGGCTGGATCTTCTCCAGAGTAGCCAAATTCATCCATTAGTGCATGTGTTTTTGCTCAAGAAGGTGATTCATTCTGGCATACAAGTCCAGGCGGATCTTCCTGAAAACTGTGTTTCTGAAGAAGCTGAGGTGGTTCCAGAAGAAATACTTAGTCGTCAACTCATTAAGAGAGGTAATTCTGCAGTTCCTTACGGGTTAATTCGCTGGACTGGTTTACCTGCATCGCTGGCTACATGGGAGAATCTGCGTCAACTTCAGCTTCGTTTTCCAGGAGCTCCGGCTTGGGGACAAGCCGTTTCTTAAGTAGGGGGGATTGTTATGTAATTAGCTTACTGTAGCCATCAGGTTTTGTCACTACTCTGTGTAGGCTTTACTGGGTTATGTGCTTGTGTAGGCTTGATGGGTATTTGGGCCTTGAGCTGTTGTGTGTGTGTGTTTTGCGACGTGCCGTGCTGGGCCGGCGGACGCGTCGCTGATTGAGTTGCCTTGTACCTTTAAAAAGGAACTCTCTTGTCTGAGAGAGATATGAAAAAAGAAAAGAAAAATCTCTATCAATTTCTTTCCCAAATAGCTTTGTTCTATCTCTCGATCTCAAATTCTTCTCGAAACTCTAGATCGAATCCTGGCGAGACGCCACAGAAATCTCAGTTCGTGACAACCATGGAATCCAATTGTCTAGACAAGGAGGTGAAGGCACTATGAAACTCCTCAATGGACATGCCACCCAGCTCAAGGCTCTGCAAGTTCTTGCGAAGAGAAAAGCGGAGAGCCGCACTGCTCTATTGATAGCGTTGTTGAAGATACTCCCACATCTTCTTAGCAGAAGAAAGATCAATGAAATTCGTTCTAACGGGGACTTCAGCGCTCATGCACAAGAAGGCCATCACACACTCATCATTACGCCGCCAAGCTGCAATTTTCTTCTCATCTTCCTTGTCATGAGGTGGATCATCATTCAAGTCAGAGGCCACACCATACGACCTGAGTTGCATACGAGCAGAGGAAGTCCACTCACGGTAATTTTGGCCATTGAGTTTTATATCCAACGGCAAAAGACTGACATTACCAAGTGGATCTGATGCCATGGTTGCAATCTGAAAGACTGAGCTGCTGCTGCACTTGAAACACTTCTACTGCACTGCTGCACCGAGCTGCTGCTGCTGTAATTAGGTACTGTAATCAGCAACAGGAGATCCAGCACATGGCAGATTTGTTGGAAAGAGCCCTGGTGGCAAGTGCAGTAGCAAAGGATGGAGGATGCGGGTCCTGCAGGCTGCAACTAGCCAACACCACTGCAGCTAGTGCAGTTGGATAATGCAAACCTCAAGCAGGAGAAAAGGCAGTCAAGCAGATCCAGCAGGAGAAAAAGATGCTCCGGCCAGAAGAAGAGAGGATCAATCCCAAAAATCAAGTGACCACGAAAAAACAGAACACACAGCAGAAAACTTCCATTGGGAGAAGAGAGGAGGGAGGACACTCGCCGGAGACCAAGGCCGATGAAGAGCTCGCTGGCGGCGGACATCGATGGGAATCGCAAGAGCAACCTTGCTCTGATACCATGTGACTTGTGCTGAATCAGTACGGTGTATTCCAGGATAGCAATAGTATATACAGCGGTGTATGGGCCTCATGAGCCAATAGTAAATAAGTCTAAGGCTACATTGATATACACATATCTAACAACCACCACTTCCAATTAAGTGGTGAACTAATGAATTTTCTTTCACATCGGTAGCAACATGACCTATTTATCGTAATGTTGTTCTTTCACCCACACATGAACAAGTCGATAGTGATTGCCAACTTCTACTGGTAAATCTTATCTTAGCACCACGGAGTGTCAATCTCCTCTTCCTCTGGTGTCCAGTTCTTAATTTTGTGCTTTTACAGGGATGCCTTATTTTGTGTTCACTGCTCATATTGCAAACCTTCTGCAGTCCGCACCTATAGCTTGTGCCTACCATTTTCTATCTGCAAGATGACTGATTCAATGATATTCACATAGCTACATGAAGGCGTCCAGCGGATCTTCTTGTCCATATTATGCATTGGTTGTAGCTATGCAAATATTTTCCATCTTACTCTTTTATGCACCGAATAATGCCTACATAAAGTTCTTTATGTATGCTTTTCTTAAACAATTTCATATATATATATGATGGTCTGTCATGTTTAGCATAAACTAGCATAGTGAAAAGTGAAAGAGGGCGAAATCTGTGAATTGAACAGATATGAGAACTGTTGCAAATACTGAAATACACTTCATATATATTTTTCTTTGTTTCCTGTTTTTTTAGATGTAAAAAACAGTGCTATCTGAACCTATGTGTCACGTGACCCGACACAAGAAGATGGACGCTCAATTGACGCTATGATCTTTATTACAAGGTAGGAAATTTCCTGGTAAAAAAAAAAGGCCTTCTTCACCTCAATTACGCTATGTAGAGTCAACATGCATTTAGCATTTACTGGTCAGCAGGGGCGGATCCAACGTGGGTGCAGGGGGGACTCGAGTCCCCCCTACACCCACAAAACCCATGGATACCCCCGGAGCACCCCCTTCAATTTTCTCACCATGAATGATAAACTAAAGGTCCCTATATGGCTGGAGGTTGAAGAAACTGTGTAATTGAGCCCCCCAATTTTTTATTTTTGAATCCGCCCCTGCCGGTCAGTTTGCATTGTTTGTACGCTAAAAGATAAATTTGTCATAGCAGAGTGTTTGTAAACAAGTAGAACAATCCAGAAGACTTGCGTCAAAAGGTCGTTATTTGTAAACGGATGATTATACGAAAATAATCAGTTAACTCATGAATACTAAACTAAGTGCTGAGAAGAACGGATAATAATTCACACTAAAAATTTGGGCACGCTCACACCATAGACAACTGATCTGGATTATCTGTATATAATATACTTAGTAGCAGCACAGTAACTAACAGGTCTTTTCTACCAAGATTATAGTAGCAGCAGAATATACAACACTAACAGGTGTTTCTCATACTAGATTCTTCCGTAGGATGAAGTAGCTATTGTAGAACTGTGAAACATCGGGATTTTAAAGGTCACTCTCTGTGTCTCTCATAGGACATCCATAGTACCAGGAGTAGTAGCAGAATATACGTCACATATGAGTAGCAGGGCCGGGAGAAGGAGCAGCAGAATTTACGACTAGCGAAAGGTAAGAATAAGATCGAGGACCTAGCCCCTCAGAAGGCCTTTCCACACATCGGCCGGTTCCTTTACTGGGTGTTGTCCAAGCAGCAGGACCTCCCTGTGCAGCTTCAAAGCTGCAGACCTCAGGCATGACATGAGGCGCTGCAATACTGTTGACGGCTGTTAAGTACAAAATTCTCGCCGTCAGTACCTATATAAAACCATAAAAGTAAAACATCCAACATAGTGGTAGGATTTATTTCTAACCATTTCTACGAGTGCTGATGTATATTTGTATGCAGAATGCAACCCACCAAAGTTGAGATGAAATATACATGAAGGATGAGAATATAACTTCCATAGCCAAGCCTATGGAGTGTTGAGCCCATTTATCTTGGCCAATTTTCATTGGAACATATAGTGGGACCCACATGTCAGAACACCAGAGAAAGGGCTAGCTGGATGGGCTAGCCAGGGTTCGAGCAACTGGCCCAATCCAATCCAGCTTCGGCATGATGGTTGTACTCCTCATCTTATGACGGTTATGAGCGTTAATACCAGTGGAAACCGTCATCAGGAAGACACATGGCAAAGGGAGAAGGAAGATGCTATTTGGATTCTATGGAGAATATTCCTTAGCATCTCCACTCTCTCAAGTCACCTCCACACTATAAATACCCCTCTCCTCACCCTCATTCACAGACACTTGAAGCATGAGCTGAATTATAAGATGCTCTATTGTACTTTATTATATACTAGATTAGGGAGAGAGTAGAGGAGAAGAAGTCGGAGGAGTTCTGGAGTTGTCGGTAATCCCCTTCCTATTTCTTTGTGCTTTGTTAATTACTCTGATTATAATAGAAATATCTTTTAAGTAATTTAGTTTTGCTTGGTGAGAATTATCTCTTGGTTAGTTCCTAATTAGCGTGTGGGATCATCGTTCACTATAGTCCATTATAATATAGTGATTGCTTTAGTGAGTTACAAACACTAGAGTAGCTATTAATTGCTTAGACGCGGTGTCTAGGTAGTTGATTTTCGGTGTTTGCTCCGCATCCCACGGTAGGTGTGAGGTGAGTGTAGAGGTGGTGACAGCCCTCAATATGAGTGAAATCCTCCCTGTCCGGGTGCGTGGTAAAATGATATCTGGGAGCAGCGAGCTGGCCAGTGCTCGAAGTACCGCATTAGGATTAAAGTTGAGATTTCTATAGACACTATTTCTTATCGGTGAAACCTCTCTATCCTTTCCTTATCCATAGCTTCGTGCCCTTGGATGAACCTAAACCGGAGTTAGCACACACATTCCCTGTGAAAATCGATACCTGAGAATACTCCCGGGTGAAATGCTACATCGGTATATTCTGTACGCTTGCAGATTTATCTGTGATCATAAGAAATACCAACAAATATCTTGTTGTCTTTGTGTTCACGGCCGAGACTCTGGCCATCTCCATGGTGAGCATTGAAATCACATTGTAGATGCAACATGTGAGGCCATTCTTAAGATCAACGGTCTCATCTCCAGTCAAAAAGCTCCCATACAAGAAGAGCTGAAAAATGAACATTTTGACCGTTAGACAGAGCTAAAGGAATAACAAGAACATCGATTAAAACTAGTCAAAATAATGCAGGTCGACACTGTCATTTCAGTATAGAATTAATTGTACAATGCATTTGTTTTAAAAAAATTGTACAATGTTGAGAACGATTCAATCATTGTATACTACAAGTCAATACCAGTGTATAGAAATCATTGATATTCATCACGAGGGTCTAATGAAAACTCAATTAATCAATACAATTAGTATAGAATTCATTCGTTGTACAACATTGAGAACAAATTCAATTTATGCAAGTGGTATTCATTGTACAATTGGCACCTTGCCAGAACAAATACGCTTATAGTGAGAACAAATTATGCTGGTACTACAATAACTCATAATTGTGAAGCAGGTGCAATACACTTGCAAACTGTGTAGCGCATGTTAACTGATGCTAAAATGACACCAAATATATAACATTGCTATGTTGGATGTTGATTAGACGATTGGGACACTAGGCAACACATATTTTAACATACCAAAAATAAACAGGCAAATGAAGCTTCGGACTTTCTAATAGACCCAGACACAATGAATATTAATGATTTCTAATTTTGTGACTTGAAAACGTGTGGCACATCTACATAGCCTTCAAATTTTTCACAGAAATCATACTCCCGATATCATGATACATCAAAGGTCTAAGTGCCAACTTGTACACTTATATTTTTTCATAGGTAAATGTAAATCATTATTCAACTCAGATGTGCATGACTACGTGGTTTCAAAATCAGCGTCAATTCAATAAACATATCTATGGTGTGCCCTTATGGCCTAAATTCACTTGTACAAAAACATTTCTACAAGAAACAAGTGCTTTACAAGTTCTTGTACTAGATCGCACCAACCATGCAAGTTCATGGTAATGAGTCAGAATGGAGTCACAAATGGCGAAATACACAGCAAGAATAATCTGGTTATTGAAACTATTATTGAAGCAAAAATAGAACAAATATAAGATATTCCAAATCAGTACAGGCACAAGTGGTTGCATATTAACCCCAACCCTGCAACCAACCCAGTTCAATTTGATCAAGCCAGCATCAACATAATCCTATTTTTGAAGCAAAAACACACCAAAAAACTAAGACATTCCAAATGAGTTTGTGCACAAATGGTTGCAGATTAATCCCCATCTTCAACCAACCTGCCAATATCAATTTCACAGATCTCATCCCAGACTTATCAATTCTCGGTTCTGTGATCGAATAGTAGATATACATTTTAATCTGTCACGTATCACTAGAACCCTACTAAACAACAACCAACACAATCTGGAATTCACAGCCATTAAACAAAGAAAAAACACACACAAGTTGACACATAGAAACTACAAGATGAAAGATCAAGTACTGCAGACCAAATTAAACCGTACAAAATTATCACTAGGAACCTCGTAGTACGAAATTGGTACATTCTAACAAAAAAAACAACCACTAAACTAACAATAGAATATCGTCTGTAACAATTGAAACATCATAGATTGACCACCCATGGAGCAAGCAGAAAAACCCAATCTACTTCTAATCACAAACCGAAAACTATCAGATTGAACACCCATAACAAAAGAAAAAATGCCCTTCGATCACAAACCAAGACCTAATAGATTGACAACCCATTGATCGAACAAAAAAAAACCCAATTGACTCTTCGATCACAAACCGAAACCTGAAAAATTGATCACCGATTGATCGAACAGAGTAACCCAACCAGGTCTTACATCAGCAATTCCCCGTCATCCAACACATGCATGAAAAAAACAAAAGGTAAATAAAATGCACTCTCCATTCACCAACTCTTCGAGGAAGAGTAAATCTTATTCCAGCTCTCCAATCCAACCTGAAATCAAACCACCAAAACAATAGTAAACCTGCAAAACAATTCCACAAACACACCAGCACAATTCTGCCACGCCAAGAAACACAAACCGACACAAATACAACCCATTGATGGAACAGATAACCTAATTGACTCTTCGATCACAATCCTAATCCTGACAGATTTCCACTCATGGATAGAAACAAAAAAAATACCCAAAATACTCTTTGATCACTGATTCACCGCCATCCAACACACGCTAGAAAACTGAACAAGGTTAAACGCACTCTCCACTCAGCAACATCTTCCGCTGCCTCCAACCCAACGCAAAATCAAATCAAATCAAAACTTAGTAAACCCACAGATCAATTCTACTAACACACTGGCCTGAATCCGCCCCCAATTCGCCACACGGAGATAACTCCAACCTACACTACGCACAACCAAACCCAGATTCTACTCAAACCACACCACAGTAACAAATCGATCAGGCAAGACAAGAACATGTCCTACTCAAACTATTCCAGACCATCAAATGAACAATAGAAGCAAGCGAGACAAGATTTTTTCTAGATACTGAAAAGCATGCGGAAAACTGGTCATACTTACCATCGCACTGTTCTTGCAAGAGACCTTCTAGCCAACGCTGAAGTTCTTGCCAACAAGATCTACAAAAGCACTAGAAAATAGCAGCAGAAATCAACGAGTCCCTTCCCAAAATGATAAACCTTGAGTTTCACTCGACACTCAAGGCTGTTGTTGGCCTGATCTTTCGATGAGAGGATAAGTCGATAGGATGGAGTGGCGTTGGCGGTCCGACTACATCTATCAAGGGATGTTGCATCTTAGCAATCATTACACCAAATCTCTATGGAATGCACGATCAGCCCAACCACAAGGGTAATTGTTCCTGCAAGCAATCGAGAACTAGCAAGAACAAGATGAACAAGCAACTCAATTTGCGAATCAAAGATGATGGATCAGATCAACAGAAGTAGCACAAGTGGAGTTCAGCAACAAGAAATCCGGGGATCTAACTGGTCATGGGATTAACTCGGCCAAGTAGCGACGCTATACTTTGATCTAAACAAAGCCCAAGTGTTCTTGGCGGCGGCTAAAGGTATAAGAAGAGGGGGAGAACGACCACAGGGGTGTTGGTGTCGTGCTCTAACCCTAGGACGCACCCCTAATGGGCCCAACTTGATATACAGCACATTGGGCCCAAATGAGGTGACGCAACATCGTGGACAGAAAAGTACTCGACAGTAAAATGATGATTGCAGCTGCTCCAGATCAGATATGGACATGGGAATGGATCCATTTGAAAGTAGACTTGATAAGCTTTCCATGAAGTACTTGCACGCCCAAATCGGAGTTCGCATGAAGTCGTGCCGGCCGTCAGATGTTGGCGCTATCCTGCAGTCCGAATCCACCCCGCGCGAATCCTCTCCCCGTTTGGATCCTCCCCATCGTTCCTGAGTAAAACAAGAGTGCACGCATCTCCGGGGTATAAACAAGAAGAACATGAATTCAAGAATGAACTCACCTGATAGTTGAGTTGACGTGCACGAGCGCGGGTAATAGGATCATGAAGTTGTACTTGTGGGGACGTGGATGTATCGATGGTGTTGATGTCCTCATCATCCTCCCCTTCTTGCATTGGAGTCGTCCTCGACTTAAGCTCATCTTCTTCTCCCAAATACGGTTTCAAATTTGCAATGTGAAATGTGGGACTAACCCCAAAATCTACAGGCAAATCAAGCTTATATGCATTCTCATTAATCTTTGCTAATACTTTAAAAGGTCCATCAGCTCTAGGCATCCATTTAGATTTTCTCAAATTAGGAAACCATTCTTTTCGCAAACGCAACCAAACCAAATCTCCAGGTTCAAAATTCAATTCCTTTCTATCTTTGTTACCAACAAGTTGATCTGATGCTCAATTTCACGCACCGGTGGCAGCCCTGGTGGTACGTCCTTGGGAAACACATCCTAATACTTCTGCAAAAAATTAGTGACCACAAGAAGAAAAGAGATAGGCATATTCTCAAAAGGAAACAAGGCCTCTTTACAAATGAGAGCATAGCAAATAGTGTCACTCGTATCCAAATTGACAATATCAGATTTAGTGGCAAGCAAACAAGGACCTTTCGATTTAATCACATTGTCCTTACCATGTTCAGATTTAGAATCTTTCTTGTTATGTTGTACAAGTTCTTTTGCTACAATCTGATTTTCACTTTTAGCATGCTCAACATTTTTCTCTTTCTTAGCTCTAGCAACATCATTCTCAAAAACAGCTTCAAGAGTCATAGGATGCAACACAATTTTTTTTCTATTATGCACAAAGGAGTATTGATTTTGTTCTACCATGATGCAACGTGTTTTTATCATATTGTGAAAGTCTACCCAACAGCAAGGAGCAAGGAGCAAGCATGCATAGGTACGACATCGCAATCAACAAAATCACAGTAATAACCAATTGCAAAATTTAATCTCACCAATTGTGTTACCTTAATGCGGCCACTGTTGTTGAACCACTGAATGTAGTATTAGTATGGGTAGAGATGTGGTTTTGTGAAATTTACTCTAAAAGAAATTACCTTCTAAAAGAAATTACCTGCTACATTGGCATTGTCACATTTTCTAATCAGACATACGCAAATTCTAGGATTTCATTTTGTATTCAACAGTTTCAAAGCAATAATGTTGATAATTCCTTCATCAAGTTATACTCCCTCCGTCCCTAAATATAAGAGATTTTAGTGAGATATGATACATCCTAGTTCAACGAATATAGCCTATAGCATGTGTCACATCTTAACTAACTAAAAGATTAGTATTTTTCCTTTCGTCACAAATTTTTCATCCGTAAATGTCTGACTGAGCGGTGCCCTCTCTCTCCGTGTGAACGCAATCGTGTACAGCGGCCAAAGAAAAAAAATTCTGAGAGGATACAAAATTATAATTGGAGGACAAATCACAACATCAAAACCGACCGATAATCCCAGAAAATCAGTTTCCCATTCGCTGTTACAAGATCGACACTACAAAGAAATACACAAACAAATCCCAAATCCCTAAAAACTAAAGCAGAAGCACCTTCTTCCGCTTCATCTGTCAACGAGCGTCCGCTCTGAACATCCCACAACCAATCCCAAATCATCACAAATCTAACCCAAAAACTAAATCCCAATCCAATCGGAATCATTACAAAATCATCCCAAAATAAATCAAGCACAGGAGACAATCCAATAATCACATCACAAAATAAATCACACATAAGATGAGAGAAGAGGTGGAAATCACAAAATAAATCACATCACATAGGATATGAGAGGAGAGAGAAGGGTGAGAGGGAGGCCGCCGCCGCTCCTCGCCGCCATGGAGATCCTGAGCCGTGCCGCGCCTCTGCGTCGAGAAGCCGCAGCTCAGCCGCTGGGCCGGGAGACGCTGACCAGCCCCTGCGCCACTGCTGCCTCTGGACCAAGAGGGAGAGGGAGGGGTGAGAGGGAGGCCGCTGCCGCTCCTCGCCGTCGTGGAGGTCCTGAGCCGCCGCGCCGCTGGGCAGCCGCTGCGTCGAGGAGCCGCAATGCAGCCGCTGGGCCGGGAGCCGCTAACCCGCCCCTGCGCCGCTGCTGCCTCTGGACCAAGAGGGAGAGGGAGGAGGAAGGCGGCGATGAGGCTGAGGAGGCGTGGCCACGTGACGGGGGCCAGTGGCAGTAGGTGGATGCGACAGAGGTAGGGATGGTGGTGGCAAGGAGATGGTGTGCGGTGGCGCTGACGGTGGGTGGGAGTGTGGCGGCTGTGGTCTGTGGATAAGGATGGATGGATGGCGTCTGTGAGCTATGGCATGTGGGGATAAGGTTGGCTCCGGTTTTTTAATAGGAGTCGGTTTTTTTTTAAGGAACATACGCTACAAGATTTGTATAGATTAAAAACGGGACCTATAAATATACAACAGATGTCGGTTTTTCAAAAAAAAAAATCTTAACCTTAACTATTTAAAAAATTCAAAACTTTCTGATCATCACCTCTCTTTTTTTCCGTATTTTCGGCCGTAAGTCCGAGAGTCCGTACGTCGTCCTTCCCCACTTAAACAAAATCAAATAAAACGAGGGAAGAGGGATACAAGTTCAACACAAAAGGGATGGAATCAACCCCATAATTACAACAAGATTCCACGGATCTAACATGGCGGCGGCCCTTATCGGCAAGGTTCTTGGGTGTTGAGGTATTGAGGGAGCATCAATGAAGAAACCGGGAGGCGATTCACTACGGCGGCGACTCCCATGGGTGGCGATGTCGAGGAAGCAGGCGGCTGCAGTAACTTCAGGATGAGGCCACCAGAACTCAACTGCCTCCGCGTCCTCGAGCCTCCCCTGCCAGTGGATCCGTCGCCCGCTAGCCTCGCCACTGCCCTCGAGCCTCCACTAACACCAGATCCACCGCCCGCGCGTCTCGGCCATCGTAGCTACCGGTGGGCCATTGCCGAGAGGTCGCCAGATCCTCCCCTCCCATCGCCATCGACGACGCATCCACGCGAGAGGGAGGCGGAGAGACGACAGGATCCACGCAAGCAGCAAAGGCGACTTAGAGCTGGTGGTCGATTTGGTCGGTGACAACTTGGGTGGAGGAGGGAGACAGACGAAGAAAGACTGGATCATCGCCGTCCACTCTCTTGCGTCGCCGGAGATTGGATCGGGGAGAGAGTAGGGGAGAAAGGGGATTTCATCAGCCGGCGATTTCGTCAGAGATCAAGGTTTTCGTATGCCCCCTTCGGCCGGTTATTTCATCGGTACGGGACCGATCCAAACCATCCATCAGATCGGACGGCTCAGATCGGCCCTAGGTCGGGCCGCCACCACTGTTGGGCCACAAAAGACAACTGGGCTATGCTCAGTTCGCCCCGCGTTGGGCCATCACCGTTAGATAGGCCGCTCGCCGCGCGATCATCTCGTGTGCACGCGCTAAACGGGCCACGCCAATTTTTTGGGCCGGTTACGGAAGTAATGGGCCAAAATAAGATTTTATTTAATTTCGCCGATTTAATTCATTTGGTTATGTACATAATTTTCTTTGGCATTATTTTGAGCCATTTAAAATGGTTGAAAAATTATGATCGATTACTCAGAAAATATATATCTATATCTATATCTAATAAAAAAACAAAAACACAAAGCTTCCGGTATATTTTGGTCCGTTGTTTTTTTGTTTTCGTCTGGTCTTTTGTCGCTTTTTTTTTCCCGAATCCGAACTCCTGCCGCCGCCCGGGCCGAATCCTAGCACAGCGCCGCCGCCATGTCGATCTTGCGTTTCCTCCTCCAATTGATTATAAAAATCGATTCTCCACTCCTCCCTCATCATTTTCTCAAGTTTTCCCTTTCAATTCAGCTTTAATTTGCCGGATTGAATCTCCCGTCACCGTTGATGACAGATCGGTGATCTTTCTGGTCTTTTAATCCTAAATTTTACGCTCTGATATTGGGAAAACAGAAAGAACAGACTAGCCTATAGCTAAATAAGAAGGAAGGAATGGGCTTTCAGTCCAAAACCAAGAAAACTTTTTCATTAACTTTTAATTTATAGTGTATAGCAATTCCAATATTAGAATTCTCATTAACTTTTTCAATCGTAATGTATAGCGAGAGAGATAAGCCTATCTGACCAGGCAACCGATATTTTTTTAAAAAAAACTACAATTATAGTATACTTGTTAATTGCGGTCAATTTTCTATAGTTTGCTAATCTACCAAATTAATTTCCGTTAAAAAATAATTGTTAAGGTACACGTACATACTTAATAGACGAGTGATATTATTTTAGTTATTTTTTTTATTTTTGACATCATAATCATCGAAACTTTTACTCTAATATTTGTTTGAGATAAAAATTTCCACGAAACACAACATACTGAATTCTATGCGCTATATATCATCCATGTGTCACCACTACGAGACTATGAGTAAGTATGTAAAAGCTGGTTTTATTAGTTTTATAATAAACTTACCTATTTTAAATACAAGTTTTTTAATCACACAAATTTTTGTCTATGTACTCTTACGTGAAAGTGACCTAAGGCATTCACCGTTTGTTCCTCTTATGATATAATCATTACGCTACCGCGTTAGGAACATAGTTCATATCATACACATACACGTGGAATAATTGTCTAAACAAAAAGAAAACCTTTGTGATTAAAAAAATGTTCAGTTAAACTTTATCAAACATAACATTGCCCGGTGCAACGCACGGGCATTTTGCTATTCCCATAAAAATCTTATATTTAGGGACGGAGGAGTACATTAAAATGTTACTGCTCACACACAGGAAAATGTTGAACATTTGACCTCAGATGGGAGATGAATTCGTCTGGTTTTACTAAGAACATTGCTTAACCTTAGCAGTCTTGTAATGTTATCACTTGCGTAAAAGAAAGAGAAATCTCCCGTCTCAGTCGTCTCGTCCGCTCCTTGCGCCAAGACGAGTCGCGGCTGCCGATATCCATCTGGCGAGCAGAGCAGGGGATGGGATATTTCTGATTCATCTCTCACTCCCACCGGGAATAGTTTAATTTGGTCTGAAATTTGCTTTGCGTTCGTTAACCCCTTCTCTTCGAAGCGGGCCCTAACCTTAATACAAGTAGTAGTAACAGTTTCGTTTGTTCCCGCAAATGTTTGAACCCCCCCCCCCCCCCCCCCCACTGTCCCAAGTTGGACTCGGATCCGCCCCTGTGACACTGACACCGACGCGGAGACAGCGACGCACGCACGAACGCGCGCGCGCTTGCCATAAAAGGAGCAGGCGAGCGAGCGAGCGAGACGTCGTCTCCTCGGACATCACGCACGATTCACGAAGCCAAACCACCCTTCTTCATCCGATCATCGAGCATGCCGCCAACCAGAGTCCAAGATTGCCGATTCTCGGCGGCGCCGGTGGTCGAGCTTTCTGATCAATCGACGGCGGCGGCGGCGGCGGCGGCGAGCATGGAGATGGAGCAGCTCACAGCCCGCTTCAACGACGCCGTCGCCGTGCGCGGCAGCAACCAGCTGGCGACGGGCATGGAGATGGCGGCGGCGCCGGGGCGGGGCGCCGATGACGATATGGAGGAGCTCGTCGCCCGGCTCGTCGACGTCACCGTGTGCGACGACGGGCCGGCGGCGCGGGGCGAGGCGGCGTGCGCCGTGCGGGTCCGCCTCCCGGACGGGCGCGTGTTCGACAGGGTGTTCGACGCGGCGCGGCCCGTGGCGGCGCTGTTCCGCTACTGCGGCGCGGCGGTCGCCGCGTGCGGCATGGCGGGGCGGCCGTTCCGGCTGGTGCGGCTCGCCGGCGGCGCGTCGGAGGAGATCCCGCCGCGCGGAGACGCGTCGCTGCAGGACCTGCGGCTCGACCGCTGCATCGTATACGTGGTCTTCTCGCCATAGCCTCGCTCGTCGATGCGCGCGGCTCGCCACAGAGGATCATGGCGACATGGCGGTGTCGGCTCGCCACACAGATGTTGATGGGCGGCAGTGGAAGCAGAGATGGATTTTCTTCGTCTAGGTGACATCCTTCGTTTCTTACATGTCATATGAATAGTAATAAAAAATTAAAAATTGATGAGATAGATTAATACTCCTTCCGTTTCAGGTTATAGGATGTTTTGACTTTGGTCAAAATCAAGCTGCTTTATGTTTGATCAAGTTTGTAGAAAAAAAGTAGTAAAATTTTTAACCCAAGACAAATTTTTTATGAAAATATATTCAATTATTGATTTGATGAAACTAATTTAGTATTATAGCTATAACTATATTTGTCTATAGATTTAGTGAAACTTGAAACGGTTTAGTCAAAGTCTTAAAACTTGAAACGGAGGGAGTATGGGATATATCATGCTACAAATATGTAAGATCAAATTTAACCTCTACAAGTTATAAAAAACAAATTAAAATTTCATAATTATTTCTTATAACTTGTAGAAGTTGAATTTAAATCTGCATGTCTGTGGATTGATATATTTTATATTAATCTATCTTGTTAATTTTTAATTTTTAATAACTATTTAGATGGCATAAAAGAAACAAGGGTATTTTCTCGAGGGATGAATACACTCTTCCAGTGGAAGAAGAGGACCCTGCCCTTGCTCTAACGTAGACAACCATAGCTGTTTGTTGAGATGAATTCATCTAATGTAGCGTAGGGTTCCTTAGACGAATTTATTCATTGTAGGCCTGAATTCTTTGGTTTAACTCATGTACCATTCATTTTTCTATGAGACAATCGGTCGATTATTCTATTAACTGTTCATATCTGTTCAACCAGTATTGTTTTCTTCCAAACAAATTAATTACATATATTGCATTTAAATATAATGCAGTATATTTAAATTTCCCATACATTGGATGATAATATATTAATCCAATGGTCATATCACTCATTCACTTTGCTATTGCTTACTACCAAAATATTCCGACATACAAGAGTGTGCGTGCGTTTTGAGTGTCTGTGTTGTACTGTGTAATTCTAAAAAAAATTACATGAAATAAACTTATAAGTCATAAAATTTTTAAAATTATGTACAATATTGCAGCTAAAATGAATTAAAATTACACATTGCATAGCACTTTAATTTCAGTCTTAGCAATGTATATAGTTTTATTTAGAGTAAATTTTACAAAACTACAGGTATTTTGACCAAATTATCACAAAACTACAGATTTAAGAAGTTGTATCACAAAACTACATATTTAGCACTAAATTTATCACAAAACTGCAGATTTTAGGTTAAGTATCACAAAAATGCATATTTAATATTGAACTTATCACAAAACTACAACTTTTGGAGTTTAAATCCCTAGCACCATTGTTATGATGGAGTTATAAACATTATTACTTTGTGATTAAATTGGTTCTAAACATGCATTTTCGTGATAATTTAGTTACTAAACATGTAATTTTGTGTCACTACATCTTAAATGTGTAGTTTTGTGATAAATTTTATGTTAAATGTATAGTTTTATGATACACCGAGTTAAATCTATAGTTTTATGATAATTTGATTATAGTATCTGTAGTTTTGTGAAATTTACTCTTTTATTTAATTGGCGTGCTAGTATTTTGCCTACAAACTTTGAGCTTGGTAAAATTTAAATCAAGAGGCCTCTCCACATACACTTAATGGGAGACGCAGAAGTACTGATACATGAAATGTAAAAACATGCATGTATTTTTTACTTTATGTAATACATATAATTTTTTCCTTCTAATAAAATTTATCTTAAATTAATTATCTAATCTAAAATACGATTACCCCATTATGTTTATTGCAATTAATTCTTTATAACAAGATCTTACATGATTATATTATGGTGAACAAATATTTATGTTTGTAAATTACTTTTATTATATATGTAAGTTACTTTTATCAGATATATAAATTACTTTTAGATTTGATTAAATTACTCCTTATGCATTCATAATGCTCTGAGTTAACTACTTTTAATTATTGTTTTTAGTTAAATTTATAATTTGTGCTGGTTAAATTGAATTTCTAGATAGACTCATGTTTTTATCCCTACAACAGATTTACGCCTAATATTGTAACAACTTACTTTCATTTTGTGCTAAGTTACTTTTATGATTTATGTAAACTAATTTCAAACTTTATTGAATTTACTTTCATTAATGTATTTACTTGAAAATATTCTCTATACTTTGCTTATGAATTTACTCCACATAGTACTTTTTTTCTTCAACTTAGTAGTAATACCTCTAATGTTTTAGAGAGTTACTTCTATTGTATATCTAAGTTACTTCTACAATTTAAATAAATTACTTTTAAATTAATAAAATGTTTGAATATATCCAGCATGGATCTCGTTTTTTTATATATTTTGAGTAGAGTACAATGATACAAATAGATCTTAAAAGTAATCTGTGATTTAAAATATGTAAGTCATTAAAGAGGTTAAAAAAACATGCATCATAGACTAAGGTGATTTATATTGAGATGGAGTGATCTCTGGTTAAGACTAACCCACTACCATGCACTACCTAATCCTTTGAGCTTTGACAAAACAATCTTAGAGAGAAAGAAGTAGAGAACGAATGATTAGGCCCACATAACAAACACAATATAGGCCGAGTTGGATAGTACAGGTTTGTAACTTATTCCCTTCTTACAGAAAATGAGATAGCTTAATAGCGCGATATTAATTAAATGTTAGCTAAAAATATAAAAATATATTAATATGATTTTTAAAAAAACTTTCCCTATGTTTTTGAAAAATACATTATTTAACTATTTGGAAGTGTTTGCGCGAAAAATGGAGAGTATAAGTTAGAAGAGGGGAGTGTTATACTCAGCCATAATGGAGAATGTGCGTGCTTTAATTGACTTATTAGCTGTAGCTGAAATTTAAATTTTAGAACTTAGATTTGGAGTTGATAATTTTAAGTTTTTTCATCAAACTTTTATTTCCAAAATTAACTTTTAAATAATTAAGAACACAAATATATAAGTTTTAACCATAAAATACTTTTGATGGTTTTGTTTATTTTTTTTCATTGTTATCAGTCATAGAACGACTAATTAAAAATAATTTATAAAGTTTGGCAGCTGTTTATAAACAGCTGAATGGTACGATGGGAGGTGTTTGTGGATGAGAAACTTATCAACTACCACCATATGTCTATATTGACTATGCGGGTAAAACCATATTAAATTGGTACAAAATGATGGTAAGTCTGGTACCGAGACACTATGAACGAACTTTACGGGGTTTTGTAGTTGTTAAAAAAACTCAGCAAGTCGAAAGGATGATATATAGTTAGAAATTGCTATATATTTTAGAATGAAGTAGGTATATTTTAGGACAGAGATAGTGCTTAAAAATAGCTTAGAAAAAAATCATCTAAGAAATACCGAGTATAAATATTTCCGAAGAATCATACTATTGAAAGATCCCCATAAGCTGAAGAAGTTTATTAACACATGTCCTAAGCTCCGTATCTTGCATTGTAAATGAAAAGAAAATTCATTTACCTAGAAATGAAAAGGTACAAATATTCTCCTTTTTTATCAAAAATGCGTCTATAACATCCTAAACTTTGAAACTGGATATTTAACCGCCTAAACTATACAATATCGTTTATATAACACCTTAAGGTGATTTTTATTTGATTTACATATATGTTAGATGAGCTTGATCACGTGATAAATGAATTTGACATATATGTTAAAATCTTCACCTAAGATTTTCGTTTCGACACCTGGTTTTTCTCTTACTTACAAACGGATGTTAATATAATACTAGTTTGTCATCACTATAGAATAATTGATTATCAATAATTGACGATATGCTAACATGCTATATCAGTTATTCAAAACCTTTCAAATACCCCAAACCTTGTAGGACGTAATCTGAACATTATTACAAAGTTTCGGGGTTTGAAGTTCGGTTCTAAAGATCAGGATGTTAGATGGATTTCTTGATTAGGGAAAAGGGGATGTGCAAAACTAAAGGTTGTTGGTGGAGCCATATGTAAGCTATTGAGTCAATCTTGAAGATTTGATTTTTTTTTCATTTAATTCAAAAGAAATTATACTTTGAAAAGAGGTGAACGATTTTTTTTTAAAAAAAGTAGTAACTTTCATATTCATCTTAGGCAAAATGGGGGAAAAAAAAGGCCACGTCACCTCTCAGTGCCAGCTATATTATCACCTACTACTGCCACCTTTATAAATAGCCTCCTGACTTTTCTGGAATTCACAACCACACCCTTCACACATTTCTCCTCCGCCCCCTCGCCTCTGCGAGATTAGCGAATCAGCCCCCCTACCACCGCTTTTCCCCGCAAAGCCACGCCACGATGGCCTCCTCGCCCGCCCCACCAGGACACCACGACGAGCGCCACGAGTCCACCTCCAGCTCCGCCGATGACGACGAGATCACCGCCGCAGCCGAGGCCAGCCCGGAGCAGGGCGGAGGCGGAGGCGGAGGCCGCGGCACCGGCGGATCGGGCTCCGCCGCCACGGAGGGCGACCAGAAGGGAAAGGGAAAGGTCGTCGAAGGTTCGCAAGAGGTGATGGTTCCCTATCTTGCGTTTGATGGCGTTTGTGCCTGGTTTCTTGGGAGTATTTTTGGGGTGTGGGGGTTTGTTCTTGAGCATTTCTTGGTTTCGCTGGATTAGGCCGCCAAGAAGGACAAGGTCGATTCCCAGCTAAAGAAGTTCATCAGGAGGAGCTTTCTTGCGGTTTCTGAAGGCTTCAAGAAAAAGGTGAGGAGAGGCTTGCTTGTCATTCTTGGCTGGCCTGGGCATTCCTGTGCAGTTGTGCCATCTTTTGTGTTGGGAAGGTTGGATTTGGATCATGTCGTTCCTGTGAAATCTTGGGGATCATCTTGCGTAGGAGCAATCCTGTTGCTTAGAATACGGTTCTTGTCTCAGCTTGTGTGTTGAGATGTGGAACGGTTCTTGGGAAAGTTTCTCTACTGTTTGGTCTAAATTATTCATCCTTCGGCTGCTTGGTAACTGAAATTGGCTATGAAGGCTCTAAGGATAATTGGCAACAAATTGCGGAACACTAGTTTTGTGATCATGCTTTTATGTTGTTTAAAATATTCCTTACATCCCATGTTCCCTGGTTTCCTAGTGTGAAATGTTCGATTCTGATATTACTTACCTGAAATTGGTGCTAAATCTGACAATACGCATGAACTTTAACATGTTTTCTTGTGAATTGCTTTTGGATTATAAAAGGAAGGCGAATACATTGTTGAAATGAAATTCCGAAAAGCAAATGTACCCACAATTATCACTTCTTGCTGATCACCAAGATTTGACTCCATTTAACCCTTGATAGTGTTGAACATGCCGTATAAATCATGAAAGGTCATAATGAGAATCCTAGTTCACATGATATTTTGTTTATTCACAAGTTCCTTAGTGTGAAAATATGAAATATTGAGGCACGTTATGACTGCTGTTATATTTTGGTGAGAAATCGTGAAACCAGAAGTATGAGCTTTCAGTTTTATTGGACAGTGTTGTAAGGAAGGTTTTGTCTGGATGTGTATTTGAGAATTGGATCACTGGTCATGGTTTCTCTAAATTATAGAAGCCTTTTATATGCAAACTAACTGAGCATACTCTAGTGTTTGGTCTAAAGATCCAGCCTTTGGCTCAGTTGCTGCTTGGAATTGTCCCAGAAGACTCATAGGTCGTAGCATCGTTGTTCATCTGTTGTTTAAAAGTTCCATATATTCCTATTTTTTTTCAGAATAACATGTATTCCCTATTCAACCTAGTCTGAAATGTTTGATCTTGATATCAATTTTCTGAGATGCTGCCCATGTCCGGTAGAACATATGATCTTAACCTGTTATCTTGTAAATAGCTTTCAGATAGACAAGGAAAGCAACTGGATGAGGCAAGCACGTCAAACTCGCCACCTCATGTGGATCACAAGGTTTGATTCCTTTCAACATTTGATAATGCTGAAACGCAAGTGTATGAATTATGTAATGTCAGGATGATAGATCACATGATACTGTGTACATTCACACTTGTACAGATAGCCATTCGACAGAGTATATTTTCTTGTATGCACTCTAAATCATAAGTTAACTCTTGATTGCAGTTATGTTTTGCATGTAATTGAAAGGATTTGCCGATTTGATTGTGATGGCTACTTGAACGTTCTACTACTGTTGCTGAATTTAGGAAATCTTGTGTATCTAGCCCATCTTCTATGACTGAACAACAGTCAAACAATAAAAATGAAGGGATTATTTTAATTAATTTTTTCAAACATTTATCAGAGAATGTAAAATCCAGAAACTGGTGCTTAGAACATAAATTACATTTCATTTTTTTGTCATGTTGCTCGCTGGTTCAGATCATTGATATTTTTTAAATTCCCTTATTTGTTTGTGAGGTGCAGAAAATTCCCATGGAAGAAGCTGTGTATCATTATTTTGGGGACATCCATAATGTTCTGAGGCTATCGAAAAGGGAAAGGGAGTCAGTTATCATTATGCGCTTGGTGCCTCTTCATAGTCATTATTCAGCATTGAGGCCAGTGTATAGAGATGGGGAGAGTTTCTACAGGAGCTTCATATTTTCCTACCTGGTAAGTGTCCACCTCTCTGTTCCCTAGCATAGGATAATGTATGTTTAGTGTCATAACCCTCTTTTTTTACAGGAGCAAATTGTTGATAGAGTAGACATGGGTGAGGAAGATCGCCTTCTTGCTGCTGTTAGAGAATTGGCTAGACGGGCTGAACATTTTCAGTGGGCCTCTGAATTTCCCCGGAGGCGCGAAGTAATCTCTCGCCTTCCCTATATTTTGTTTTTCTTGTATAAACTTGCTTGTAATGGACTGTTCTTTAAAATTTGTAGTATTGCAAGGCAGGCTGGATCTTTTGTCTTACTTTCTTTGTTTTATCATTTGCAGGAGATGCAGTGTTTCACAATATTGGCATTACACCACACTCTTACACCCTGTTGACATTAATTCCAATTATAAATATGTAAAGTTAATTTGACCTAATTACAACAAATGTACAACCTTTCGAGAAATTTTGCAGTTGGGCAGTATTAATAATAAAGTGAAATCACAACATGTCCTCTTACGTTGAAGTCTGAAGTGCTGCGAACATGGTCCTTCATGGTGTATCCATCTGGTCGGCTGATCCTAAACCACAAATGCCGCGCCTTCTTACCACTCTCTCATAAAATATTCTTTTTATTGATTATCTTAGTACTTGATGTTCAATTATGGAAGCTTCTCAGACAAGTTATGTTAGTCATGCTTGTTCATGTCAGATTATTGATGGTCAGCGTTCTGTAAGCGTCTATGTAACATACAAGTTAAACTCTTCAGTGGGTACAAGATGCCAGCTATATGTAATGATTGCCTAATGGGACTTATCGTATCATTGATTCTTGCAGGCATTTGAGAAGCTGATAGAGAAAATAAAGGGATGGAAGCGCATGTTGCAGTACCCAACATTAAGAGTCAGGTTTTTGAAACGGTTAGTTTTCTTCAATTCCTGCATAAGTGTTGTTTCTAAATATATCCCATCTCATCCCACTGATTGAAGCTTCACCTTTTTTTTCAGCTACAACAGGGGTGAATTTCTCCTCGAGTTCTTCAGCAGTTATGATACAACGGATGATAGTGAGAAAAACACCTTAAGCTCGTGTTGTTTCAATGTCATCCTAATTCATGGTTCTGACATATGCATTCTGCATTCTGTCCTGTCAGTTTTTGCTTTCCTCAGATTAGCAGCAGCAATCTGGATGTGCTCGCCCGACCACATAACGATGTATGCACCGGGTGTGATTGGGCCTGGAGAAGGTCGCAGTCTGGAAGATGTTAGTTGCCAGCATCACTTCCCATAGAGAAACCCGTCATGAACTGTCAATGCAACTATATTTGTTCTTGACACTGACTGACCTGTTGCTCTGGTTGCATGCAGTGGTGCTCGACACAGGTTATTCCTCCCCGTGTGTATGCAGACGAGGTTGCAGTAAGAGCCTTGGCGGCTGCACTTCAGGTGTTCATCCGAGTGGAGGCGCCAGAATATGGAGGTCGCCAAGATAGCTACTACATCGCCCGTGACAGACCCCGTGTGACCTTGTTGCGCATGGACTCTCAGTATGACATTGTCTACCCACTCTCTCCTGAGTTGATTCACCAAAGGGCTAAGCGTGGAGGAGCGAGCAGGTTCTACTGCTGCATAGGTGGAGATTCAAATCTGCAACGGCTGTCGCAACAACAAGAAGAACGAGGAGGAGGAGGTCAGTAGCATAGTGTATCTAGTCAAGGGGCAGCGAGAGCGAGCTGGTTCCACTCCTGCTCAGGTGGTTCCAAGAAGAAACAGTCTTGAGCTGATGAAGCTCATAGTAACTAGGATCGATGAAGAATAGGAGATCTTCTGTTTCCCTGTGAGGAGAAGGAACATTAACATTGATCCTTCCTGATTTTTTGAGGAAGATCCTTCCTGAATTGTGCTCTATTGATCCTTCCTGGAGAACAACTCAATCGATCTTTGACATGGCTTTGGCTCGCGATTTTGATATGCTGGTAGCTGTGATCAAATGAATCCACATTATTGCAGTTCTCATTTCTTGTCTATTCTTATACATGTGTGTGGAGTTGTTTTCTGTCCATCCCTCATGAATTGTCCAGTTTTACCTCCTGGGCTTGTTATTGTACCTTCTGGGAGTTTTGAAGCGTTGCAAATGCAAAGATAACCTCGTACTGTTTTCCTACTAAAGAATCTTACTTATCCGCAGTGTTTGTGTTGTCAGCTGGCCTATCTGGCTTAATCATGCATTCTGAGTTGTGAACTTGCATTGTGAATTAAATAGGTGCTGTTTTTTCTAATCAAGAATCTTGCTTAACCGTAGAGGAGTTTATGTTGTAACTTGGCCTTCGAATACTCGTGTCGTGTTAGAATTCGTCCTGTAAATTTGTAGATGAAGCTTTTATCAGGAGGCGTTTGATCTGGAGTCGGAGAGGAGCGAGGCACGAGGCGGTGTTGGCGTGTTGTTAAGAATCTTGCTTAAACTTGTCGCCCAATGTTTTCGCTCGACCATTGATTTTTTTTCTTCATTAGGATGCATTTTTAGAGAAAAAAAAATTATCCGTCAGTTTTTTCACACGATAAATTTTATTTGCATTTACACTGTATTTAATATATATATATATATATATATATATATATATATATATATATATATATATATATATATATATATATATATATATATATATATATAAAACTTACCCCGTAACTTTTAACACTTAAGCTATAATTATTTTTTTAGTACACAGTATACAAGAGAATTAAGATAAATAAAAAATAATAGAGCTACTCTATATACAATAACTATTCTACACCCCTCCCCCATTAGCCCAACTACCAAGCACATCCCTCCCTCCCCCGATCACGCGCGGCTCCACCTCCCTCCTGATCCGCGCCGGCCCCGCCTTCCCAGCGCCCGCCCCCCCCTCCTCCTCCCAGCACCTCCTCCCCAGCGTGATCTCTCTCCTTTCTCCTCCTCCCCATCCCGATCTCTCTCTCTCTCCTTTTTTCCTTCCTCTCCATCCCGATCTCTCTCTCTCCTTTTTTTCCTTCGCCTTTTCTCCTCCTCCTCCCCATCCCGATCTCTCTCTCTCCCCCTTCTTTTTTTTCTTTTCTTCGTTTTTTCTCTTTTCTTTGTTTTTTTCTCTCCAATCTCTCATTTTCATTTCTATTTTCTAGAAAAATTAAAAATAAATTGGTGAATTCAAACTAGAACCCATGATCTCATGGTTCATAACAAACTCCCCTAACCAATCCACCTTATGACACGTTTTGATTTAAGATCATTGTTTTCTTTCTGTATATATCTGTTCAAATTTTAAGAACACAAACCCGTCATGTTACTATAGGAAGTCATATCTTGTTACTATGATTCGGTAGTAACATTATCGTAGAACTGCAGTAACACGATATGTTACTGTGAAATTTATAGGCCGTTACTGCGCAATGTATAGGTCGTTACTGCACTTATTGCAGTAACATCATGACGAAATTATAGTAACAGAGAACATATGGTAGTAACGGTACTACTGCAGTACCACTGCTTGTGCATAGCTAAATTTAAAATATCCATCTTGTGCAAAATACAAGTGCTAAAAAAGTTCATGTGCATGGTCACAAGTTAACACAAGTGCTAAAAGTACTTTTCTTTGTCCATACAAAGATACGTAGTAGCAAGTTTAGTACAAGTAAACTTTTAGAATTCTAATATTTAAACAATAATATCTTTCACATCGCATATTATTTTTTAGAACCGTTTTATTGTCTCGTTGTAACGTCGTTTTACAGCGTTGTGAGAACGGTTCTAAAAGTTACTACACGATGATCGACACAAAAATGCTTTTATAACGTTGTTACTGCGGAAATTAGTGGTGTTACTGCACATTGATCGTCGCGTTACTACGCCGTTCCAGCGACACGAGAACTTAAAAAAAGTAAATCCCAATCTTTAGAGAGCAATATCGCCCATGAGAGAGGGGGGTGTAGAATAGTTATTCTAGGAAGTAGGGGAGGGGTATATATATATATATATATATATATATATATATATATATATATATATATATATATATATATATATATATATATATATATATATATATATATATATATATATATATATATATATATATATATATATATATATATATATATATATATATATATATATATATATATATATATATATATATATATATATATATATATATATATATAGTAAATTTGTTTGGTGCTCCATGGTGCCCGGGCACCATTGTTGAAATTGAGTATATACCCAATTCAAATGAGTATGAAACTTTTTCAATTACTTAGGTATTAACATTAACTACTTTACTAACTAGTTCAAAGCAAGTTTGAACTGAATTTGAACTTGTTTTTGTTAGATTTTGATTATAGGTATATAGCATCCATATATATAATTAGTTAGATATGTAATCATGGATTGTGAAATAAAGTTAAATTTGAGTTGTTTTGTTGATAAGTATAGGTATGAATCGAATTATTATAACTAGGTATATACTCACAATTTGAAAATTTTGAAAAATTTGAGTGATTTTGTGCATTAGATACCATGGTGCCCGGGCACCATGGTGCCCCATATGAGTGTCCTATATATATATATATATATATATATATATATATATATATATATATATATATATATATATATATATATAACACACACCGTAACTTTTAACACTTAAGCTATAATTATTTTTTTAGTACACAGTATACAAGAGAATTAAGATAAATAAAAAATAATTGATTGCCTATTTAGGAAAAGAGAAAGAAGAGATATAAACATATAAGAGAGATAAAAACACATAGGGAATCAAGTAAAAATATGGTCATATTTTTAGCAAAACTGATTTTTCTTTTTTTTTCTTTTTCCTTTCGGAGAAAGAGAGGCACACTCTGCCACTTCCATCAATAGAAATGGAAGTTTAACAGACATAAAACGTTTTCCAAAATATCGGAATATTTTTAAGCTTTTAGGTTAAACTGGTTAGTGCATGCAGATAAATTATTATTTTTACATATAACCCTCTAAGCTTTTATAGTTTTATTGGTAGTGCTCGGAAGAGCTAGCTGCTGCAGTACAATCTATAGCCGCAGCCAATAAAAGCATGTAAGCCTTATATGTAAGTCCATAATAATTTATTGAAATAATCTTATTAAAATATGAAGAAATGTTAATTAATTTCACATGGTAAGAGCTTATTCGGTTTGTTGGTTTGGAGGAATTTCAATTAGTAGAAATAGGAAAAGTTAAGGAATAGGAATGCATGTAACACACCGATCCATAACTTTTTCCAAGAAGTTTAAGTGAATGGAAAATTTCCTATGTGTCTCTCTGCAAGTTGTAGGAAAGTGACATTACTTTGATTTTCTTATTCTGTACTTACACTTCTACAAACCGAATGAAACTCATATAAATTAATCTTTAGAAATCCAAATACTTTGTTTTTCCTCTAAAATTGTTGGATCCATCTCTGCAAAAACATATTGTTGGATCCATTTCAGAAAACATATACTCCTTGTAAAAAGAAAAGGCCAAACTAGCAAGTACTCCTACGTGCATACCACAGCCTGCTATCTTTATAATAGCCCTCCTGCCTTTCTGGAATTAACAACCACACCCTTGGTACATTTCTCCTTAGCCCCCTCTCATCAGAGGAATTCACGAATAGCCCCCGCCACTCTTCCCTGAAAGCCACCATGGGCGCGGGCCATGAAAAAAATAGAAATTGGACATTCTACCGCTGCTAAGATTTTGCCACAATGCCATTCCGCGGAATGACGTCGTTAAAATGCCACTGTCAAGACTGGGCATACATTTGTTTTGCCATTTGGATCATTTCATTCCATTTCCACCTGATTTCCTACCCGGGCTACCAAAAATGCCCTTCGGTCTGCCACCAATGGCGACCGAGCTCATGGTGGCGGAGGCCAAGGAGAAAGAGGAGCTCACCGTGGCACGAGCTTCATGCGCCACTTCTGCTTCCGCTCCACCGCGCAGGCCAGGCGGCCTTCCTACTCCTCCTGGCCATCTCCCCCGCCACCCCACTCACCCACGCCTCCTCTTGTCCTGCTTCCTTCGCCGCTTCCATGTCTGATGGCAAGGTGACGGCAGCGTCGCGGGGCCAAGGGGAGGCGTCGGTAGGGAGAGGCGGCAGCACAGCTGGTGGGAGAGGAGTCGGCACGGTGGAGGAGGTGTTTTAGTCCATTGAATGAGAGAGGGGGTTATTTTAGTCCATTGAAGTGGGAAAAATGGTGAAAATCTTGTGAAATGGCCAATATGTCAAAGCAACGGTTTGGTATCGGTTGGAAATGGCATTTTAAGGATGCCATTTAGCGGAATGGCGTTGTGGCGAACCCACTCTCGGCAGTAGCAGAATTTCCAATTTCTCGGCAAAAGACGCAGTCCATGGCCAACGCCCACGCGAGCACCAGGGCTCCCGCGCCGCCGCCTCATCCACCGATGCTTCTTCGGCCGCCGCCGCAGCCCAGGGCGGCGCCGTTGCGCCCCCGCCGCCTCCCTCGTCCGCCGATAGGCGCACCCCGCAGCCCGGAGACGGAGGCCGCACCGACGGATCGAGCTCCGCCGCTGCGGCGGCCGATCGGAAGGGAAAGAAGCCGATGTCGGCGTCTGATGATCGGAAACAGGTGATGGTTTCTGCCTCTGCGCTTGCGCCGTCATGGCATTTTGTTCGCTCGAGCGTTTCTTGTGAGTTTTTTTTTTTTTTGGGGGGGGGGGGGGGGTTTCTCTTGTTCTTGAGCGTTTCTTGGTTTCCCTGAAGGCGCGAAGGAAGGAGAAGAGGAAATCTGGTTACCCGAAAGAGAAGTTGCTCGAGAGTAGCATGCGTTCGTATCAAGGCCCCGCCAAGGAGGAGGTAAGGAGAAGTTTTACTTTTCATTCTTGACTGGCCTGGGGCTGAGCGTTCTTGTGCCATCTTCCGTGTTGGGATCTTTGGACTTGGATCCTGTAGTTCGTGTGAAATCTTGGGATTATCTTGCATCGATGCATAGGCGCAATCTTGTTGCTTAGGCACGGTTCTTGTGTCAGTTTGTATGTTGGAATGGTGGAGCTAGGAGCTTGGCATTCTTGATTTCTATTTAACCATGGTTGATTTTACTGTGCTTCAGCGAAGAAATCTTGGTTGGAATTTTATGGTATCCTAGAACAGAGTTGAAATCAACTAGGCCTTATGACAGATAAAAAAAAAAAAAACTAGGCACATGTTAGGGTGCCAATTCAGCTTTCTGTATGTATAGCGAGTAAACTGGTTCTTTCTTGATATCTTCTTATGGCACTTGGATAAAAGAACGGCCTCCTTTCCTGTCGAAATTGTTGAGACTTAGTTGCTCCTGCTTGCGTTAATGGATTTGCTTTTTAATGCGATGCATTTTTATCGCACTGTAACAATGGGTGTGTGTGTGTGTGTAACAATGTGGTGTTAGTAGGTGATGTCATGCCTGCCGTGATATTTTGGTAAGAAATCCTCAAGCCAAATTTATGAGCTTTCATTGTCATTGAATGGTTCATCCATATGTGCATTTGGGAATTGGGATTGCATCACTAGGATCGTTTTTCTAAATTATTGACCCCTTACTTGGAAAATCACTTGGCACACTCTACTGTTCGGTCTAAAATATTCAACATTTGGTTGGTTACTAGCCAAAATTGGCTTGATAGCTCGACGCATAATTGGCAAGAGTAGACAAACTGCAGACACCAGTTTTGTGATTTTGCTAATCAGTTCTTAAAAATCTTCATTCATCCCCTATTTCTTTGTTTCCTACTGTGAAATGTTTGATATTGATATTACTTCCCTGTAATTGGGTTTAAGTCTGGTAATATGTACGGATTGTAACTTGTATTGTTGTGGAATAGCCTTTGGATAAAAAAGGAAGGTGGACGTGGTGACACGCTATCCAATTGAAATTCCACAAAAAGAATATACTCACAATTGTCACTTCACGAGGATCACCAGATTTGACTCCTTTTAACCTTTGATAATGTTGAAAATGGGCATATAAATTATGACTAATGTGATATCATAGTAAGAAATCCTAAAGCCAGACGTATGAGATTTCTGTGTTATCAGACAGTGTTATAAGGAAAATTTTGTCGGTATGTGTATTTGGGATTTTGCATCACTGGACATGATTTCTCTAAATCATAGGCTTCCAAACTCACCCTAGTGTTCGGTCTAAAATATTCAGGCTTCTGCTGGGTTGCTGCCTAGAATTGTATCAGAAGACCCATAGTTCAATTAGTAAAGAGTTGACAAATTGTCAAAGCACCAGTTCTGCTAGCCTGTTATTTAACCTTGTTTTTAGAATACCATGTATCCCTATTCAACCTTGTTTCCTCGTCTGAAATTTTTAGCCCTTATATTAATTCTCTGCGTTGCCCTCTTGTAAATAGCATTCAGACAGAGAAGGAGAACAACCGAACTCTCCCAGTCAAAATTCCAGATCTAGCATGTCAAAATCTTTTCCTCAGGTGTTTCACAAGGTTTGATTCTTTTTAACCTAGATAATGTTGAAAATGGAAGTGTATCAATTATCAAATGTCAGGATATGATAGATCACATGAACTGTGTATATTCACAAGTTCATGAAGAACTAGCTGTTCAGCACAATATCTTTTTCGTATGAATACTAAATCATAAGTTAAATCTGGATTGAAGTGTTGTTTTGCAAGCAATTGGAGGAGTGGATTGTGATGTCTTTTGAATAGGCCTACTATTCTTGCTGAATTTAGGAAATATTGTGCATCTGTTCTGTCTTTTACGACTGAAGAACAAACAATCACTAAAAATAAAACGATAATTTTAATTATTTGTTTCAAGCATTTTTCAGAGAATGTAAAAACCAGAAAACTGGAGCATAAAACATAACTACATTCTAGTTTAGTTATGCTGTTTTCTGGTTCAGATCATTGATATTTGAATTCCCTTATGTGTAATTGTGTGGTGAGGTGCAGAAACTTCCTATGGGAGACGCCGTGTATTATTATTTCAAGGACATCTATGATGCTCTTCGGATAGCACAAGTTGGTGTACGTTTGATATTTCTTGATCATGATTATTCAGAATTTAGGCCGGTTGTTCCAGATGAGGAGTGCTTCTATAGGAGTTTCATATTTTCCTATCTGGTAAATGTCCACCTCCCTGTTCCCTAGCATAGGATGTATGTTTAGTGCTATAATTCTCTTTGTTTATGACAATGTATAACAGGAGCAAGTTGTTGATAGGATAGACACACTTTGGGAAGACCGCCTTCTTGCTGCTCTTAGAGAATTGGATAGACGAGCTGAACGTTTTCAGCGGGCCTCTGAATTTTCCCGGAGACGCAAAGTAATCTCTTGCCTTCCCTCTTTGTTTTCTTTCCATATATTTGTTTTTTCTGGTGTAAACATGCTTGTATTTGATGATTCTTGTAAATTTGTAGTATACAATCCAAATTGTATCTATGATCTTACTTCCTTTGTTTTATCATTTGCAGGAGATGCACACCGTTGTTACACAATAGTGGCATGACATCGCAGTGTTAATTCTAACAAATTTGTGTAGTTAATTACCTGATTGAACAAATATTCAACCTTGCAAAAAAATTTTGCAGTTGCACAGTACTAGTAAAGAATACAATGGAGACAAACAAAGTTATATGTGTCTTACGTTGATGACTGAAATGCTGTACACATGCTCCTTCATGGTGTGGCCATCTGATCCTAAGTCTTCCTTCTTACTACTATCTCATCAAATATTATTTCGAATGATTATCTTCATACTTGTACTTTAACTATGGAAGCTTCTCAGGCGAGTTATGCTAGTCATGTTTGTTCATATCCAATTATTGATGATCAGCATTCTGTAAGCGCCATTGTAAGATGCTGGTAACTCTTTGGTTGATAGATGCCAGCTGTATGCAATGATTTATTGTATCATTGATTCTTGCAGGTATTTGTGAAGCTGATTGCGAAAATAAAGGGATGGAAGCGCATGCGGGATTACCCACCGTCAAGAGTCAGGTTTCTGAAATGTTTGGTTTTATGCAATTCCTTCATAAGTGTAGGTTCTAAATGCATCCCATCCTATCTCACTAGCTGAACCTGCACCCTTTTTCAGCTACAGCAGCGTGGAATTTCTCCTCGAGTTCTTCAGCAGTTATGATTCAACGAATGACAGTGAGAAAACACCTTGAGCCTTCGTTTCCTTCAATCTCATCCTAATTCATGGTTCTGACATGCATTCTTCTTTATCAGTTTTTGCTTTCCTCAGATTAGTAGCAGCTACCTGGATTTGCACGCACAAAGGGAGATATGGACAGCATGTAAGAGAAGGTCAAAGTCCGGAAGATGTTAGTACCATCATCACTTCCCATAGAGAGGCCCGTTATGAACTGGCAATGCAACTATATACTCCCTCCATCTCCCAATATAAGAGATTTTGACATTTTACTTGAATTGTTTGACCACTTGTCTTATTTAAAAAATTTGTGCAAATAGAAAAAACGAAAAGTTATGCTTAAAGTACTTTGGATAATAAAGTAAGTTAAAAAAAATAATAATTCCAAAATTTTTTTGAATAAAACGAATGGTCAAACAGTGCAAGCAAAATATCAAAAGGCCTTATATTAGGGGACGGAGGGAGTATATATATATATATATATATATATATATATATATATATATATATATATATTCTTTGAGACATTCTTCACCTAACTGACCTGTTGCTCTGGATGCATGCAGTGGTGCTCGATGCTGGTTATTCCTCCCCATGCGCCGGAAGACCGGATCATACCAATAGCCTTAGCGGAAGCACTACAATGATGGAACTAGTCTAGATACGCACTACAATGTTGCCCGTGGCACACCCCGAGTGAGCTTGCTGCTCATAGAGTCTAGATATGGCATCATCTACGCACTCCCTCCTAGTGCTGCTACTCCTACTAGCCGTCCAAATCAGCCAAGGCCTGATCCTGTGGCGAGACCGGGATTCTGGTGGTTCGATTGCTGCTTTGTTGTTCCCAAGGAGAGCCTCTTGCAAGGCAGCACGGCCTAGCCGGTCACCAGCTACAGAGCAGGCCAAGCAAATCCTGCACTGACTCTTCGAGAGTTCAAGGCAAGGGGCAGTCTTCAACTGATGAAGCTCTAGTTAGCACCTGGGTTGATGATGAATGTATACAGGCCATCATAATCTGTTGTCCTGTGAGGAGTAGGAACGTAAACATTGATCATTCCTGAATTTGTGCTCTTAAGTAACTCGATCGATCTTTGACATGGCTTTGTTGCCCCCCACAGGATTTTGATATGTAGATAAATGTGATCAGATGAATCCAAGGTATTGCGGTTTTCGTTTCTGGTCGATTTCCATGTGTGGAGTTGATTTCTGTGCATCCTTTCCTTCATCAAGTGTGATATTCACCTGCAGGCTTAATTGTGCCTTGTGAGTTGTTTACTTAATTGCACTCTACTATCTGGTAAGCTTTTACTGTTTTTGTAATAAGAACGTTGCTTACCATTAGTGTTTGTGTTGTCAGTTGGACATCAGCTGGCTTAATTGTTTACTTAATTTCGCATTGCAGATTAGTATTAAATAGGAGATGAAACTTGCAGGGCTTTTGTTCCTATTAAAAGCATTGCTTCACTGTAGTGTATCATGTTGTCACCTGATTCAGACAGCAAATGCAGTCAGTCCTCACTGATAACAAATTTACAATGGGAAGCTCTTGTTGACCATATTTCAACAACATATTGGATGGGCTGCAAAAGGACAAAGAGTTGGGTTGCACTTTAAGCCTCCAAACATCAAAGTATATAGTGTTCTTCAAGATTAGGTACCGGCAGCTGGATCTGGAGTCGATCTGACAAATATTTTCCAAGACGAGATTATATAGGAATGTCTGTAAATTTGCAGGCTTGAAGCAGCCAAAACGAGATAATAGGATTAAGACCCAAGCATGTTTGGCTGGTTGGAATATAATATACTCCGTAAATCTGTATATCCATCTCGATCATGTTGTGATTTCGTCTGTCAATTTGGAGCATGAGCATGAGAGGCGGCTCGAATCCGACTCAGAATCGGGGAGAAGAGCGTGGCGGTGGCGCTCGAATCCGAGTCGGGATCAGATTCCTAGCTCGTTATAAAATGGGCTTACACCACCTGCGCGCCACTCCCAACGATTCGTCTCTCGTCTTTCGCGCGCGGTAGCTGTGAATCGCCAAGCCAACCAACTGATGGTGGGAAGCGACGACATCGACATGGACGACCTCATCGCGCAGTTCATGGACATCACCATGTGCGACAGTCGACACGCCGCCGTGTAAAACAGCGAAAGTGAGATGGGTTGAACGTCGCCCTTTGTTTCGGTGCGACGGCTGCGTGTTATATTGGCGCACCAATCGGCGCTGAGATTATAGGATTATATAGCCTCTAATCTAGCCGAGATTTGATCTAAAGGATATACATCTTATCTAAACTAACAATCTAAATCTCAGCTAGATCAGTTAGGCAAGATATACATTAATACATGCATGTTGTTTAACACTCCCCCTCAATCTAAACTTCTAAGGTTGAGATTGTGCCGAAACAGCTTTAATTGTCTCTCTGTTAAGGACTTTGTAAATCCATCCGCAACTTGATCTTCTGAAGAGATAAATTCAATTTCTAGGAGTTTCCTTGAAACCCACTCACGCACAAAATGATAATCCACCCCAATATGTTTGGTTCTGGCATGAAACACTGGATTAGCAGAAAGATATTTTGCTCCTAAATTATCACACCATACCTTTGCAGCTTGAGGCGCTTGAACTCTCAGTTCTCGCAGCAAGGTCTGAATCCACATTAATTCGGCAATGACATTAGCTAAGGCCTTATATTCTGCTTCTGTACTTGATCTTGACACTGTTGCTTGTTTACGGGCACTCCATGAAACTAGGTTAGAACCAAGATAAACAGCAAACCCTCCAGTGGATCTTCTGTCATCTAGATAACCTGCCCAATCTGCATCAGTGAAACCATTAACAAGAAATGAAGGAGATTTAGTAATCTTAAGACCTAACTTTGTTGTTTGCTGGAAATATCTCAGGATTCTCTTTACAGCTGCCCAATGAACTGTGGTAGGAGCATGTAGATACTGGCACACCTTATTTACTAAGAATGAGATGTCAGGTCTGGTTAATGTCAGATACTGTAGTGCTCCTACTATACTTCTGTACCTTGTAGCATCTCCAGATGCAAGAACTTCTCCTTGATGCAAGGATAATTTTTCTGATACTGACATAGGTGTGCTTACAGGCTTACACTTATCCATATTAACTCGTTTCAGTAAATCTGTCACATACTTCTCTTGAGACAGTATTAAACCATTACATACCTTGGTGGCTTCTATTCCAAGGAAATAATGAAGGTCTCCAAGATCCTTCAGAGCAAACTCTTTGTTCAGGTATTGTAACAGAGCTGCAGTAGCACTTTGCATAGAACTAGCAACAATTATGTCATCAACATAAACCAAGACAAACATAGTCACTGCACCCTTATTATAGAAAAATAGAGATGTATCAGCCTTGGATGCTTGAAATCCTAGTTCTTGCAATTTTGTGCTCAACCTAGAGTACCATGCTCTAGGGGCTTGTTCAAGACCATACAAAGCCTTATCTAATTTGCAAACATGATTAGGAAGAGAAGACACCTCATATCCTGGAGGTTGTCTCATATAAACCTCCTCCTCTAGGATGCCATGCAGAAAAGCATTGCTTACATCAAGCTGACGAAGGCTCCATCCTCTAGATACAGCAATAGACAGAATAACTCTAATTGTAGCAGCTTTAACAACAGGACTGAATGTATCTTCATAGTCTATGCCATATCTTTGTTTAAAGCCCTTAGCAACTAGTCTAGCTTTATACCTGTCTAGACTTCCATCAGCTTTTCTTTTAATCTTGTATACCCATTTACAATCTATAACATTTCTACCTGATTTTGCTGGAACAAGGTGTCAAGTTTTATTCTTCATTAAGGCTATGTATTCAGAGTCCATAGCATGTTTCCAGTTCTTATCATTTAAAGCCTCATGAAGGTTTTGTGGTTCACCAGATGAAGTAAAACATGAGTATTTAACTGTTCCATCAGTATATACCTTTTCCTTGCGGATACCACTTTGTAACCTTGTTCTGGGCTTTGCTGCGACCATTGATTGATCTTTTGTGGCATGAGTGGCTGCTTCTCCTCCAAAGTGCATGTCCTGCATCACAGAGGATCTCAATTCATGCAATTGATTACCTGCCAATGTCAGATCTCTGTCTCCATGTGTGGATTGACTACTAGTGCTATGCACCGGAGACCCACTGTTGTGTAGCCGCGTTTCGCCTCCTGGTTGGCGCGGCGATGATGAGCGGCGAGTGCTGGCGCCGGTGGCGGACGTGTCATGCGCAGGTTGGTCTGTTGGGTCAGTCTACTGCCCAATTTCCGAAGCCGAACCCAAGTCTGCTGCTACGTCCACATTCCCTGACGTGCCCAGATCATCATCAGCTGTATCTGTCGTATTTCCTCCATCTATATCTGCATTCTCATCGGTCTGATCAGATGAAACATTATAAAAATCAAGCATATGGTTGCTATGTTCTCCCCCTTGATGAGAAGTATGAGATAAAACATGTGATGGTAGAAGGGCAATTTCACTGCGTAGTCTTGAACCCGCATTGGAGTGAAGTTTAGAGAAAGGAAAAACATTTTCATCAAAGACGACATCTCTAGAAATATAGATTCTTCCCGTGGCTATGTCAAGGCACTTATATCCTTTGTGGGTGTGGCTTGGGCCAAGAAAAACACATTGCATGGAGCGGAATTGCAATTTATGAGCATTATAAGGGCGAAGATTTGGCCAACAAGCACAACCAAAAATACGGAAAGAAGAATAGTTAGGTTTATGGTTAAATAGGCGTTTTAGAGGTGTGTCATATTGAAGAATTCTGGAGGGAATGCGATTAATAATATGAGTGGCAGCAAGAAAGGTTTCATCCCAATATTTAAGTGGCATAGATGCATATGCAAGAAGAGCTAGACCAACTTCAACTATGTGTCGATGCTTCCTTTCAGCTGAACCATTTTGTTGGTGAGTGTGAGGACATGACACATGATGAGAGATTCCGATTTTTTCAAAGGAGTTTAATTTTTGATATTCTCCTCCCCAATCGGTTTGCATAGCTATAATTTTGCGATCAAAAAGCCGCTCAACAAGCTGCTGAAAGTCATGAAACTTTTCAAAGACATCAGATTTATGCTTAAGGAGATATATCCAAGAAAACTTGCTATAGCTATCAATGAAGCTAAAATAAAATTTTTTTCCTCCAAAAGAGGTGGAGGCCGTCCCCCATACATCTGAATAAATAAGTTCTAGAGGTTTATTGGACACACTCAAAGAATTGGAATACGGTAATTGATGGCTCTTGGCCTTTTGACAAGCATCACACACTGACTCTTTATTAGATTCTCTAAGACACGGTAACTTATTTGAACTAATGACCTTCATAACAATGGGAATGGAAGGATGCCCGAGCCGACTGTGCCACCGCTCAAGCGATGGAGCAACTGCAAAGGCCTGCTTGGTGGATGATGTGGACGGAAGCGGATAGAGACCATGGCGGCGTGGCCCCTTAAGAACCGTGCTCCTTGTGGTTCGATCCTTAATAAAAAATACTTAGAGTGAATTTCCACAAAAACAGAGTTATCAGAGGCAAGTTTAGTTGCTGATATAAGATTTTTAGCGGCCTGTGGCACATGAAGAACATTATTAAGATGTAAAGGACGAGTTGGGGTATGAACTATAGCATGACCAATGTGCTTGATTTTCATACCTGCACCGCTAGCGGTGTGAATCTGATCATGTCCCTTGTACACCTCCCGTATGTTGAGTTTCTCCAGTTGACTAGTGATGTGATCGGTAGCACCCGTATCAACATACCAGTTCGAGTTAGCGCCATGGCTGTATGTAGCTGCGGCGACGAGTTTGTCATCTGGGACGTAGTCTTCGTCAAAGCGATGCCAGCAATCTGCAGCAACGTGGCCACGTTTGTAGCACACCTGGCATAAGGGGCGGCCGTCGTTGCCGCGCTGTTGACTTGAGCCACGCCCACGGCCGGAGCCGCGGCCGCGGTTGCTGTTGGTGTTCCGGCCTCTTCCTGCGCCACCACGTGAGGAGAAGCCCCCACGGTTTCTGCTGGCTGCATTCGCGGAGCCTTGCGTGACGAAGCGCCAATCTGCTCTCGAAGCTCAGGAGCTGCGAGACAGCCTCTGCTACTGTGACCGATTCAGTTTTGGCCACCAGCGCAGAGACGACTGGATCAAAGTCTTCATCCAGTCCATTCAGGATATATGCGATCAGTTCATCGCTATCCATGGACTTGCCTGCTGTTGCTATCTCATCTGCAAACGATTTCATTTTACCAACATAATCAGAAACTGAAAGATTACCCTTCTTCATGGTGATGAGGGCCAGCCGCACGTTCATGGTTTGAGCATGCGTTTTTGCTGTGAACATCTGCTGGATCGTCTTCCAGGCTTCGCCCGTCGTTGCGGCAGTAGCGACTTGCGCCAGCGTTTCCCTCGTCATGGAGGAAAACAGGAACCCGAGGATCTGCTGATCCGCTGCAATCCATTCGTCATGCGCTGGATTGGAGAATTTGACCTCCTTTCCTTCCACCGTCTTGCTGAGTTGTGCGGCATGTACTGCCGTTTCGCCGGTGATGTGACCCTCCAGGCGTGCGCCACGAATCACTATGAGAACCTGTGCTCTCCAGAGCGCATGATTCTGCTTGCTCAATTTCTCGGAGACTTGAACCCCGAACAGCGGATTGGAAACTGCGGTAGAGGAGGAGCTGGCCATCTAGATTGAATTGGTTTTCTCTCGCTCTGATACCATGTAAAACAGCGAAAGTGAGATGGGTTGAACGTCGCCCTTTGTTTCGGTGCGACAGCTGCGTGTTATATTGGCGCACCAATCGGCGCTGAGATTACAGGATTATATAGCCTCTAATCTAGCCGAGATTTGATCTAAAGGATATACATCTTATCTAAACTAACAATCTAAATCTCAGCTAGATCAGTTAGGCAAGATATACATTAATACATGCATGTTGTTTAACATGCCGCTAACCACCTCACCTCATGCCGCGGCAACCTCGACGACGCCCTCGCCCTCTACTTCGCCGCCGCCGACGAGCCCGCCATCCGCCCACCCATCTCGACCCGCACCGAGAGGCTCTACGGCGACGACGACGACGACGACCACGGGTATCTCACGGCCACGCCACCGCCACCGGCGCCGGTGCCCGTTGTCCTCCCGCCAATGCCGGTCCCTGCACGCACGGAGAGCTTCTTTCAAGACACCGGGTATCTCAGGGCCGTTCTCGGCAACAGCAACGTGGTGGAGGAGGAAGACAGCGACGCGGCGTCGGACTACGGCGAGGCGGCGGAGGGGGAGGAGGCGTGCAGCGTGCGCGTCAGGTTCTCGGACAGGCGGGTGGTGCAGAAGGACTTCGGCGCGGCACGACCGGTGGAGGGGCTCTTCCGATACTGCCACCGCCACTCGGTCTCGGCGGCCGGCGGCGAGAGGCGGGCGTTCCGGCTGGTGCGGTTCGCCGGCGCGGCGTCGGAGGAGATTCGCCGGGGCGACGCCACGTTCCAGCAGCTGGGCCTCCACTGCTGGACCCTGCACCTCCTCTTCGGGTTCGGCCCACGGGCCCATGGTGTCGGACACTGACTGAGCAACTCCCGAGTCCGACCGAGACGACGATTTCACCCTATTGTGGATTATCGAAGTAGTTGTTAGGAGTAGTATTATTATTGTCTTTCGTCCACGGCGTTCCTGCTGTATTCGCCAATTCTTTGGACATGGCTAGATCGTGCGCGCTAGCGGCATATCGCTAACCAACGACGTCCTTCTCTTCCAAAAAAACAGTTACTAGTACACTCAACAGTACACGCCTTTTTTTTTCTTCCTAGAGAGTTTTCTCCTAAATTACTTATCCAATCTATAATCCGATTACACCATTATGATCGTTGCAATTAAATCTTTACAACAAGATCTTATACGATTATATTCTGATAAAAAATATCTATGTTGTAAATACTTTTATTATATATGTAAGTTACTTTTGTTCTATACATAAATTACTTTTAGATTTAAGCTTTTTAATAACTTATATCTTTTAAATCACGTATTATTTTCATGATCTATTTACATCATTGTACTCTACATAAAATATGAGACAAAACAAGATCCATGTTAAATATATTCAAATATTTCATTAATTTAAAAGTAATTTATTTAAATTGTAGTAGTAACTTAGCTATGCAATAGATGTAACTTAGCTATGCAATAGAAGTAAGTTAGCACAAAATAAAAGTAAGTTGTTACAACATTAGAAGTAAATTCGAGAGAAAAATATTTTGTATCTAAAAATTAAATTTAAAGTCCATAAATTATACAATTGACTAAAAACTATAATAAACATAATTGACTTAAAGCATTATGAATATATAAAAAGTAATTTAGTCAAATCTAAAAGTAATTTATATATATGATAAAAGTAACTTAAGTATATAATAAAAGTAATTTACAAGTATAAATATTTTTTATCGTAGTATAATCATGTAAGATCTAGTTTTGAAGATTTAATTGTAACGAACACAATAGTGTAATCGGATTATAGATCGGATAAGTAATTTGAGAGAAAACTTTGTAAGAAGGGGAAAAATACATGCATGTGTAATAGAAAAAAAGGCATGCATGTGCGCTGGCTTCTCCACGGCTTTTATGGTTGGCGTCGCGCGATAAGACAATATCGAGAGGCCTCGCCGATTAGTTTTTGCGCAATTCTTTTGTTTCTCTCTCGTTGTGAGAGCAAATTTCGAATTCAATTTGTGTCAGATTCTTACTTCGATTTGAATTTGTGTTAACCGCTTAGAAGGTTCTTAAGAGAACAAGGCATCAAGGGAAGCCTTGATGAACATGCACCAAGTGGACTTGACACCATGTGCCAAATTGATAGGACTAGGGGTTATTTATTTGGTTGCCACACTTTACCACACCACACTTTAGTCATGCCATAGTTTTTTAGGCATCTGTTTGGTTCGCTGTCGCAATTGTGTTATGCCACACTTTCTTAACTTTGGGACCCACATGTCATGCTCTCAAATTTAGAGTTAAGCATGTCACACTTGTGGCAAACTATTTATAAGCCACACTTATGCCACCATATCACAACTAACCTAAACTTAGTTATGGTAAGGTTAGGCATCAATCAAACATCCCCTAATATTTATAATTATTTAGCATATACTTTATAAGTTCAATTTTGTTTGAATCTGTTACATGTTGCAATGCAGCCATTGGCCTATATTTGCATAACATCAAATGCTTAGATTCAGATGTAATACTACCAAACGAGGACAGCAATTAATCCAACAAAAGTTGGATTAAATTTTGGATACTCGTGGCATGCTTTTTAAACTGCTCAACGGTGCGTTTCGTGCGAAAACTTTCTATATAAAAGTTGTTCTAAAATATCATATTAATATATTTTTCAAGTTTGTAATAATTAAAACTCAATTAATCACACGTTATTACAACCTTATTTTACGTGAAACACTTAATTTTTATCTTCATCTCATATTCAGGACATTCAAACACCACCTTAGTTTGGTGCGAGGGGGCAATGGGCATGGTCTATGAGGACAGGCATCAATACTATATACTCCTTTCATAAAAAAAACTAAATTCTAAAGATGAATCTAAACACATATGTGTCTAAATTTATTCTTATAATAAATCTTTTTAGGACAGAGGGAATAGAGATGTAGATTTTCATATGCAGGAGGAGGACGGGGCGGGCATTCCGGTTGGTGCAGTTCACCGCCGCGGCATCGGAGGAGATTTGCCGAGGGGACGCGATGTTCGAGGAGCTGGACCTTGCATCTCCTCTTTGAACTCGGCCCACGGGCCAACAATGTTGGACAGTGAAATCATATTTTCTTAAAATAAGTTCATATGAGGTCCCTGTTCAACAAAAAGTGATTTTCATCCTACAACCGAAAAACCAGATACAACGGATTCCTTAACTGTCAAAACTAGTGCAAAATAAGACCAAAGGCGGTTTGGACGGCGGTTTCAGCTAACGTGATGCCTGCGTGGCTAATTTGGCTTGGTCTTCATCTGACGTGACATTGACGTGGCGCTTACGTCGTTGTTTGATTTGGGAAATAAGAAAAACCGTAGATCTATGTGTCAGTTACGAAAAAATAATTAAGAAATGATGGGCATACGTGGCCCCCAAATGTCATTCTCATCCCATCCTTTCTTCCTCCTCTCTCCCCATCTCCCTTCTCTTCATCTCTCCCCTCTCTCTTCTCCTTTCTCCAGGCGAGCCCCGCCGGCGGCAACGACCCAACGGTGGCCCAGGACGTGGTCACCCTGCACGCACTCGACAAACAGTTCTACAAGAACGTGCTCCACGCCGAGTGCTGTTCACGTCGGACGCCGCGCTACTGTCGTTCTTGGCGACGGCGAGGCTGGTGCACGCCAACGTGCGGCACCCGGTGTCGTGGGCAAAGAAGTTCGCAAGGACGATGGTGAAGAATGGCGAGGATTGGGCTCATGGCCGCATATATCACAATGTTACTACTCCCTCCGTTTCAGGTTATAATACGTTTTGACTTTGGTTAAAGTTAAACTACTCTAAATTTGACTAACTTTATAGAAAACAATAGTAATATTTACAACACCGGCATAGTTTCATTAAATCTATAATTGAATAATTTTTCATAATATATTAATCTTGGGTTAAAAATATTTCTAACTTTTTCTACAAAATTAGTCAAACTTAGAGTAGTTTGACTTTAACTAAAGTTAAAACGTCTTATAACCTGAAACGAAGGAGTATATGTCAAACTCTTGTAACATTTTTGCGAGTAACAACAAATGAATAGCAATACAAATCTGATATAAATCAATTCATGCGCTGATGTATAAATTCAGTTCATAATCAGTTCATTTTTGCGTGCACCGCCACCTTCGTCTCCAGCTTAGCCACGTGGGCAGCGTGTCTGCTGAAACCGCCGTCTAAACTGTTTTCAGACTTATTTTGTACCGATTTTAACAGTTGAGGGACCCATTATTACTGGTTTTTGGGTTGAAGAATGAAAATCGGATTCACTAACCGTTAAGGGACCTCAGATGAACTTATTCCTATTTTCTTCGATAACATGATAGACACATAAATAGCCACTGCACATGTAACACCACCCTCGCATCTATACGGTGAAGTTAGTTAAGCTGTTTGTATATTCGATTTCTTTCGTCTGCAATTTGCAACGGCTTTGCCATGTGCGTTATGGTCACGAGATCGACGTTGTCCACTTGTGGAGGCAATCAGGCAAAGGTAGCTTAAGCTTGGTGGGTTAACTGTGAAATGGAAGAGTACTATAGCTAGTACTAGCAATAATGTTTAGATGATTTTTCTTTTTTGCTGATTAGAATTTGGTACTGTTTTTGTCTACGCAATTTAGGGTTGATCTCCACAAATTTTCGCTCCGATCTCGTGCGCCGCGTGCATCACATTATTCTCCCGTGTATACATTTTATATACCTTTATGACCAAGTAACCATACCCTATATCTTTATGGACGAAATAGCATTCCAAAATGCAGAAATTTCAGTGATCAATTCAATACTTTTACAAACTACGAAGGCTATGTTTGGATCCAAAGTTTAGATCTAAACTTCAGTATTTTTCCATCATATCAACTTATCATACACACGTAACTTTTCAGTCACATCATCTCTAATTTTAACCAAAATCTAAACTTTGGATCCAACTAAACACAGCCAAATTTGTTTTCTGCGTTCCAAATAGGTAAAATGAAGGCAAGCAAATGCAAGCGTCCACATGTCTTCAAGCCCAATTAATGCCACTTCCGCATAGTAAAAAGGTCTGCCCAAACGACCAACGCCTCCTAGCTTTCTTTCCTCCTCAATCCTGGTTTCCTTGCTCAGAGCTTTAGGCCTGGTTTAGTTCCCAATATTTTCTTCAAACTTTTAACTTTTTCATCACATCAAAATTTTTCTACACACATAAACTTCCAACTTTTCCATCGCATCGTTCTAATTTCAACCAAACTTTTAATTTTGACGTGAACTAAACACACCCTCAGTAATGTTCAGACTTAAAAGAGACAAAATGCTTATGTCGGTTTGGACTTCGGAGACATTTTAATTGGAGAATGAACCACTTGTTGACTTTAAAAGTGAAAAAAAATATTTAGAGAATAAACAAAACACAATACACTCATGGATGATTGGATGCTTAACATGTAGTGTTAATAAGAAATTAATCTACCACTTGCGGATCTACGTACAACGTCGTTGCCTGGAGGAACGAAGAGCGGCTGCAATTTACCGTGCTGACAGCACTGTCAAACAAAACGAAATTACGCTACCCAAGTCATGTGAATGTGTTCTAGCTTGCGTGTTAATTTAAACGGGTATAATTAAAAAGCAGCGCACTGATACATACATGTTGCCCATACACAAGCAGATCAGTCGAGTGTGCAGGAAATTCCCAGTAAATTTCCATAGCACTTATTTTAATAATATATAGTCAACCAATCAATGAACACTGTGAATGCACTGCAGTTATTGTGTGCTACTACAAAAACTGTTGCCGACATTGTTCAGCTTGATGGTGACGTTCCTTTTTTTTATTTTGTTTGAAGGTGAAAAGGATCTGTATACGTGGTGGTAGAGACATTTACTGATAGGAAAATGCATATATTAGCAGTTTAGCGCTAAGTCCTCTTAATTAATTTGTGTTACACATCACTGACTTGATGAAGTGTGTGTGTCTGGCTGGAGGTCTCCCGTACTTCACTAGGAGTTCAAACAGTGCAGAAAATTAAAGAGATAATAAAACAAGAATTCTTTGCAGTTGAATTCACTTGAGACGTATATGTATCATTCTTTTCCAAGGGAAAGGCGCTGATTATTGAATATCGATGACAGTTTAAGCAAACAGTTATCCCAAACAGAAAAGTTACAGATATCTGAACAAAAGAAAAATTGGTTGCTGCTAAACATTCGTAAATTCACCTGGATTTTCTGGACTGTACGTGTGCCGGCCAGATAATGTGAAACAGGATCAAACAGCTTGAATTTCTCACTCACAAATAGAATATTTAGACGAAATTCAATGAAGACGTACGTCAGTACATTAGGCTTCTCTCCAAGTAGTTTCCCCCCTCCTTCCCGGGAATTATTAACAGTACAATTAACACTTAATCATTATCAGTACGATGTCATGTCCATGTTCCTGAACATTTCCAACGACACTCTCGTCCTTCCACTCTAAGCTTTCGTCCTTCTCCAAAACCCTACAAATACCACCAGATCGAGCTGCCATGCCATGCATCTCCACATGTTCATTCATTCATCCGCCACATTAATTTCTATCGTCACTTCTTGTTTTGAGTTATTTCTTTCTTCCGATTTCAGTTGTAAGTCGCTTTAACCTTCTCAACTTTTTTCTTCCAATTTTTTGCACTATTCAGATAAATGAATGTTAATTCTCATTAAGTTACACTATTTCATACTCCCTCTATCCCTAAATATAAGGGTTTTAGTTGGATGTGTCCAGATTTCTTGTATTAAGATACGTCACATCCAACCAAAACCCCTTATATCTAGAGACGGAGTGAGTATTATAAGTCGTTTTGATTTTCTTTAGTCAAATTTATTCAAGTTTGATCAAATTTATGAAAAAAATAGTAATATCCGCAACACGAAATTAAACGTTTAATATATTTTGATTATATGTTTGTTTTATATCAAAAATATTTGACTAGGAAAAAGAGTCGAAACGACTTAGAGTATGAGTATTTTTCTTAATCCTCCTGCACAAATCTAAAATAATACATGGTTCATATTTTGAAAAAGAATAAAAAAAACAGAGAGACAGTAGTCCGTCCATGAAGCGACGAGATCAGGAGCAAGCGATCGCGAAGCTGACGAGCAGCGGCGGCGGCGGCGGCGGCGGCGGGAGAGACGACCTCCTGATCATCTTCATGTGGACCAAGAAGGCCATGCTCGCCGCCGTCGTGGTGGTCGTGGCCAAGTGCAGGGAGCTCTGGGAAGGGGTGCTCACGGCGGGCTCCGGCTGCGGCTGCGTGTCGCGTTCCGCCGCCGCCGCCGACGACGACGACGGCTACTACTTCGGCCGGAGCTACGAGTTCTCGTGCTCCGCCACCCCGGTCGCCTTCGCTCCGGCGAAAGGGCGGCGGCGCCGGCGGCGCTGCCTGCTGCTGCCACCCTGCGTGGGAGCCAAGCAGGCGAGGGAGATGCTGCGGGAGGCGGCGATGATGTCCCCGGCGCCGCCTGTCGGTGCCGGCGGCGGTCGACGCTCGCCGCCGGAGCGGTCGCCGCAGTGGTGGAGGGAGCAGGAGATCGACGGCCTCGCGGAGGAGTTCATCAGCCGGTTCTACGAGCAGCTGAGGTCGCAGGTGGCGGATGAGGAGCGGCGGCGGGCGCCGGAGTGCAAGAGCAGGGCGTCGTCGTCGCCGCCGTCCCCGTCTCCGCCATAGGCGATGGCTTAATTACGTGCGTGCAGGTTGTGTGCATTAAATACGTACGCTGGTGTTTGCGATTAATGTCATGTGGATGTGTGTGTGTTTTCGATGATGAGAGGGAGTTCGTTCGTTAGTGCAGTTTTGAACTTTTTGATATCTTTCCTTACGGCTTTCACGCGGTTTGGAATTGCTTGTCTAATTATCTTTGTCCCGTGCAGTTTTGCGCGAAGCTAAATAATTTACGTAAAGTTAGATTAAATATGTAATAACTCTGAAATTTTAATTTTTTTATGAACTATTATATGGCTCTTACCTTTTATATATATATATATATATATATATATATATATATATATATATATATATATATATATATATATATATATATATATATATATATAGCTAAACCGCATCCAGGGTGTGCTATAACTAAAACGCTCCCCTCACGTACGGGGCACCCCCACCCACCCACCCCCCACCCCATGCAGCCCGCACAAACACTCACCCATTAGCCCACACAAAAAATTCTTTCGTTAAGTAAATCAGTTACTATCTGTAGTTTTAGTTCGATAAGTAAACGAGAGTTACTATCAAGTTCTCCACACCATCAATCCCGCAGAACTAGACCGCACCTTTTTTTCTTTCCTCTTTTTTTTCTATTTCCTCCCGCACTTTTTTCGTGATTATCCCATCAGTAACAAGATTACTAAGTTTATCAGTCACTCAGAAAATGAGTTACTAACACTCCAACGCTCCCAAATTGATTCCTTCCCTCAGTAAATGGATTACTCCGAGGTTATTTTTGGCCCTTCTCAATTTGGTTCCGAGGTTATTTTTGGCCCTTCTCAATTTGGTTCCTCCTCTCAGTAAATGAATCACTCTCAGAGTCTAATTTGGTTCCTCCTCTCAGTAAATGAATCACTCTTAGAGTCTCAGGTCGTTCTCAACTCTTCACTTAGTAAATAAATTACTTACGATAGTAGTATTCCTAATTGGTTCATATACCTTCTCTTAGTAAATAAATTACTTAGAATTAACTTATTGGTATCGCCACGAGATTTCTCTTAGTAAATAAATTACTCTTACACCGATGGTTCTCAACATAACATATTGATCTTGCCACAAAGTTTCTCATAGTAACCAAGTTACTATTACACTGATAGTTCAACAACATATTGTCTCTTAGTAACTAAATTACTATTAAATCGATGCTTCTCAACATTCCGTTTGAAACATGCGCAAACTTTGGCTTGCTGTGCCAAGTCTCCCCAGAATCTGTGCTTTGCCTCATTATCGTCGTCACCACCGTGAAGCCATCCTTGCCGTCACTCCTCCCTGGACTTGACATGCACCAACGCAGTTGACAGGAGGACACCACTTTCTGCATCTCCGGATGAGGAAAAAATTCAGAGAGCCTCCTAATCATGTTATGCTTTTGCTCAAGAATAATGTGTAGTTATAAAACTGAAATATCAGGTACGCTCCTAATTCATCATGTTGTTGCTAGGAAATTGAAATCACAGAGCATGAAAACACAAACAGAAAGATTAGTCTGAATGGCACATCAACAGCTAGAGGGAGCACATAAAAGAAAGGAGTATAATTTCTCACAGTAAGTTTGTTTCCCACTTAAATATCTGAACAAAAACAGATCCAGAATTACAGGTAGAATGAAACAAAATTGAAAATTGCATTTGATTTCCTCAATAATTGCAGATGCTATGTATTAAAAATGCACAAGGATATGAACGGAAACAAAATGATTATGGAACTGGAAGCAAAACAGCCAGCAACTATATGTTTTCAACAGGCCTGACTCAACAAATTTGTGAAATTATTATGTTCAGCTCAGTCACACAATAAAAATAGGAAAAGGTGTTTCCAGATGCTAAAACATCACTGCACAGGTGCTAAAACATCACTGGGTTGAACTTTGGGTTAATTGAAGTGTATAGCTTAATTTAACCCAGTGCAAATTAAAGCGCAGCAAGGAAGATGCAACTAGCCAAACAGGAACAAATTGATCCACGATGGATCAATGGGACATGCATGTACATTATACAAACTCACGAAGGAACACAAGCAATCAACACATATCTGGCGCCGGCAAATAAGCTGCAATTAGTTGACCAAACACAGCAGCTGTGCTTCCTCCAAAAAAAGGCAGAAGCTATAGCCTATAGAGATCAATCGAGCAGACAGATCATGTAGCAAAATAAAACACCAACTAATTGCACAATCTAACACTCGATCGAGGGCACGTATGTGTACGTGCAGACGGGTGGATTCAGATCGATTCAACGATAGTATCAAGATTAGATTAGAGTGAGTAAAAAGCCAAGCGATCGAACAAACATGCACCATTCAACTGCTCTACCGAGCGCCATGACCGTCGCCTCTCCTCCTCGCCGCCGCTGCAAACTGGATGTCAGCACTTCAGTCCCGGACCGCAGGCCGCCGTGGAGGATTGGGACAAGGGGCTGCACGGTGGAAGAGACGACGAAGGCGTAGAACTGCTATGGAGGAGGCGGCGGCGTGGATACTGCTCTCCTCCATGCATTGTCGATCTCGAGATCCATAAAAAACGGAAAATTGAAAAGAGAGAGGATAGTGGGGGTAAAAAAAATAGATAGGCAGACGTGCGGGAGGGAGGGAGGGTGGAGGGTGTTGGGGGGGGGTGGGGGAGGGGGTGTGGGTGTGTTTTAGCTATACTACACCTTTATATATATATATATATATATATATATATATATATATATATATATATATATATATATATATATATATATATATATATATATATATATATATATATATATATATATATATATATATATATATATATATATATATATATATATATATATATATATATATATATATATATATATATATATATATATCTATATATAGGACACTCATATGGGGCACCATGGTGCCCGGGCACCATGGTATCTAATGCACAAAATCACTCAAATTTTTCAAAATTTTCAAATTGTGAGTATATACCTAGTTATAATAATTTGATTCATACCTATACTTATCAACAAAACAACTCAAATTTAACTTTATTTCACAATCCATAATTACATACCTAACTAATTATATGTATGGATGCTATATACCTAGAATCAAAATCTAACAAAAACAAGTTCAAATTCAGTTCAAACTTGCTTTAAACTAGTTAGTAAAGTAGTTAATGTTAATACCTAAGTAATTGAAAAAGTTTCATACTCATTTGAATTGGGTATATACTCAATTTCAACAATGGTGCCCGGGCACCATGGAGCACCAAACAAATTTACTATATATATATATATATATATAATTGTATTTTGTAATACAATTATACCAATCAATCTATACAGTATTATAATCCGGACTCACCAATATCTAACTGTAAAAATCTTTTTCTTTTTCTCCGATTAACGTGAGAATTTCTAACCTGATACTCCTTTTAAGACTATATTAATAATATAATATAATAATAGGTGGGATGCGGATTACTCCTTCGCTTGCCCAAATATTTATGGGCTTTGTTTGTTCTAGGACACACATCTTGATGTTGTGTAACCAAAGTAAATCTAGCTACCAAAACTGCTAACTATCGGGATCCTAACTCACTAGTGGAGATGGGCACATCTACGACAACACACAATTGTCATGCAAGATGCAAAATTCGTCATAAAATAACTTCTATGATGAACTTATGATAAAATAGAGTTCGACGTAGAACTCGAGGGATCAGATCCCCTTCCTAGTATACCCAAGACATGAGATTGTGCGAGCTCGTCTTGCGAAGGAGGACGGTGGGCACCAAGAGCAACAGACAGTCTTCGAAGTGAAGGGTGATGGGCATGATAGCAAAAAAAACACCTTGCCATCCGCCTCCCCTTCTGCAGCAACCGCACCCTCGGCCTTAGCTTCTACCATCGTAGCATCCGAGTCGCTCCCAGAAGAGTTGGAGCAAAACCACGCCCTCCTCCCTACCGTCAAGGCTCAGCCGATTCTTAGTGCCCCAAAAATTCTGAGCAGCAGTGACCTTACCTCCTCCACCGTCACCACGACCGGCACGGCGGCGAACAGCGAGGGGAAGACGGCAATGGTGGCCGCCACGGTGTGCAGCATGAAAGGCTCGCTGGAGAAAGGCCCCACTAATCCCCGCGTCACTAGGGAGCATGTTGTCGGGAGTAGAGGCTTGTGTCGCCTTACTGTGTCACAAGAGGGGGTGGGGGAGGGGGTGTTGGAAGGAAGGGGGTCTTGCCAGATAACGGTTCCGTGCCACTGAGGAACACTTTACCGTAGTTAGAGACATGGAACAGATTGGAGATCAAGGGAGAGAGAAAGGGCCTCAACCTAGTACAAATGGGTGTCAACTAGTACTAGATGTGATGCCCATAGGTATCAATTGGTACCAGATCAGCCGGTACCAATGAGGTATCAGAATTCGATACATATTTGCTATCATAGCGTCCAAACGGGATCTCGCGATATAGCAATGGGATGCAAAAAAAAATATTGCCTCCAAAGAAATAACCGGCCCATAGAACCACTACAGCAACCTTTGCCCGTAGAAAATTTAACCCTAAAATTATTAACCCATCTTTTCTTATACCCTATTATAACGAAAATTGAACCCCTAAAATTATTAAACCATCTTTTCTTATACCCTATTATAACGCACTGGTACATCGAATTATCGCTATTACATAAAAAAAAAGCATGTACAAATGATCTGCCATACAATAGACTGAAAATTGGTGGAAACTTACAGGTTATCTGAGCAACCAGATGACCATTGAATTACGAGAACCACGACGCTTTGACGCGCACACACCTGTTACTACTCTCTACTTCCAGTTACTGGTGACGCAGTAGTCAAGAAACTCCAGACCATGACCTTGTTTTCCAGAAACAAGTCAAAAAATGCGACTCTGCAACTGCTGATTACTTGCGCCAAGAGATATCTTGTGCAGTTTAAAGCGTACTTACTAGATACAACACTGAAATTTACTTTTTCACGCCGATGCTCAATTATTTGCATCATTAAATAAGCATTCTTTCATATATTTTCTTTTCTGAAAGAGGATCTAGTAGCTATAGGATTAAATGAGTTAGAGCAAGGATAATAATAGGCTATAAGCAAGCTATATGCTTATGTGGAAGAGAGAGAAAAAAAGTGGGTAGTGTTGGCTCTTATGCAAGAGCCAGCTTCACACAAGCCACAAGAAATATGCATTAAATTCATAGGGTGAGAAAGAAAGAGAATGGAAAAAATAAAGTTAACCTATAGCTAATTTATTATACAAGTTAGCTCTAACATTCACTTATAGTAAGCAGTGAGCTCAAGTATTAAACTTGCTCTTATGGACTAGGAAAAAAAAAGAGAAAAGGTTCACTAATTTTGGCTTATGCTACTGTACCTGTAATAAGTACAGTAAATTATATCGCGTGTGGTCGCAGGATGGCAGCTCAGGTGACAATTTCAACAAAGCCTCAATTGAACGCGATGACAAACGACTTGTATTTAAGCCATCATTGAAAGCGAACGTGGGATAAGTATTTTTTTTAAAAAAAACAACAACATACTGGCGCAAAAATTTACAGCTTACAGAAAACCATACTGGCACAAAACTTACAACCTACAAATACCTAAACATTCTGTAAGAATGCATTTGCATCCTGGGATATGGTGATGCCTTCCTGGCTGCATCAGCATTGACCACACTTTACAAATCCAGAATATATACATTCCCCACAAAATGGAGAGCAACACCTAAGATCCTATATTCCTATGAGCACTGCAAGACGGCTACCGTGGCCGAGATCCAGGGATGGCAGAGAAGCTTCCGCTGTCAGACATGTAATAGTGGTTGTAATTGATTCTCGTAACGAGATCCGCCAGATGGGGGAAGTGACCAACATTGAGCTTGAAAGATAGGATCTGAAAAAGGATATTGAGATTGTCATGAATCTACTGAAAATACCAAGTTCAGACAACATAGGAGATCATTGAGTTTTGCTGGTAGTAGATGGAAGCATACCCGCAGGAGAAATACAACGCACTCGTCAAATTGCTTCTCGATGCGATCCACTTCCATCTCGCATCTTGCCTTGACGGCTGGAGCAGTTCCACCAGTACCAAGAGTCTGTTCTATGTTGTGGAAGTCAAGTGCCAATCCAAGAATGGTCTTAACTCGACTGGCTATGAGGGCCCACTGCACACAGGCAATGTTCATTGCCGCAATGAACACTCTTAGCTAGAATAAAGTTTTTGGAATTAAGCTTTGATGATTGTAATAAGAACGACAAGTTACTCACCAACTTATCAGAGGCCACAAAGCATTGTCGCTGAATAGAAGAGAGGTATGCTTCATGAACTTCCATGACTTCATCCAGTGTAGTGGCGGATGCCATGCCATCACAAAGCTCAGTCCACGCACTATGGTATACCTACTCAAAACTGTGTCATGAGTACAGTAGAGAGATGTACAAAGGAATGGATCGAAAATACCCAACTCACCCGATCCATGACATATTGATGAAATGCATCAACAAAATGAAGGAGCTTCTGCTCAACTATTAAATGTTGCTTAAAATTATGCATAGTGCTGCCTCCGCCCTGCCAATGGGGAAAGGTTTGATACATCAGAATGAAACTATCATATTGAGAAGTCAGAGCAAATCCAAGTACCCAACTATCAAACACTATGAGTTTATACTGTTTCCAGATTTATCAGACGACAACATGCAAAATAAATAAATAAATAGATTCCATAAGATGGTGGCAGGGTTATAGGATGGATAAGTACCTTCCACATCCACTTTCGAGTTTCGTCCAAAATAAACTTTGCACGCTTGACCTTTAGTAAGAATGCCATGACCTGATCGAGCAAAACAGCAAAAGGCCAAAAGCCATCAAATACATGGCACTGTTAAATAATTAGTCTAGAAAGTAAGTACCTGGTTATACTTCTTCAGTGCCTCCGTATTGACAATCAGATCAAGAGGCCAAGACACCTGCCACCCAACAGCATAACATGAACACATGGTAAAGAACGCAGAATATTGGTGCTGTTTTGTGCATACCTTATATGTAAAATTAAGCACATCAAGTGCCTCGATGCCAAAACCTTGTGCGCGACCTTTCCTAGAAATTGATGTAGTTTCTTCATCGTTGCGCGTATCATGCTTTGCTAACGAGACGACCAAAGAATCTGGCGCAGTCAGCAGCATTTTGTCAGCTGAGTTTCTTATGGATTCCTGCAGCCAAGAATTGATAGAGCTATTAAGATCCTTATGTGGCATCAATTTTGTCGCACTAGATTAGCATAGTGAATCACCTGTAGCAAAGTATTCAACTCAAAATCATCATCCCAGGGATTTCCTTTGTCGAGCTTGTCAAAAATTGTTACCAGAAACTGCTGCAGCATGTCACCTGAAGGCTCAAGTTGGTCAATAGAATTGTATTTATTTCTTTATTTGGTTTGAAAATAATGTTTTTCTTTGATGAAACATGTATTTAACCTAGACATAGTAAAAAGATTTTTTTCAGGGAAAATATTACGAGAGGTTAAGAACAGCTCAATGATAGGTTGATAGCATAATACCTGACCCTAGCAAATAAATAGCACGTAAAACAAAGAGTTCGTCCATTAATCTCCAGTCACCCATTAGCTTTGACAAGATTTGCTTGCCAATGTGATCAACCTGTTGAGGGGGAAAATGCAAAAACCTGTTATACGGATGACTAACAAGATATATAACGTAAATAACTAAATGCTAGTATAATGTTTGAGCAGACCTGTCTCTTTATACATTTAGAAAGGCATTCTTGGATGATACCAACTGGTTGAAGAGGATCTCTCAAACTCATGCTCTGAATAAACTTCAAAGCTCTTGAGGCAAGTGTGCTATCTTTCTGCAAAGGTAAGATCTCTGACAGCGGGACATTTTCCTGAAGGGAGAAAGGGTTAACAACTAATAAGAAAACATGAACAAGAAACTATACTTCAGAATCAGTCTCACATTTACACATGGCAGAAGAGTCGGGAATGTATAGAGAGCCTCCAAGGTTCTCCTGTCATCCTCTTGGCGGATATATTCTGAATCATCAAACTGAAAACCAAACTTGTAATCAGTTCCGTCTAGTCTGGGGAAATATGTTGTAGATAGGGTATCACCAGGGATGGTCCCTGAAGAGTCTCTATCACCAAATATAGACTTCCGTATGTTCTCATCATTCAGTGGAGGAAGATGGAAACTTTTAGAGATATTTAAGTCGCTCCAGGAGTTTTTGTTCCTCTCTAGCATTTCTTGACAAGCAGTGATGCCTGGGTTTTCATAGCAAGATAGGTTGAAATAGCTTTCTACTTCAGTGGAAGATACATCTTGATGATCTCCAGGGACAAATGTTGGATCCCTCATAACAGCATTTTTTGCTAAAGTTTTCTCCATGCCATCATAGTCCCTTCCTGATGTAGCATCTCTTAGGAGCTTTAACCAAGTCTTCTCAGAGCTGTTTTCTCCACATACCTCTTCTGTTTCTTGTACATTACTCTTACTGTGCACAATTGTTTTGTTAACTGGAGCATTATCAGCACACAACTTTCTTAAGTAATCATCAACATGGTCACCATTTTCCAACAGACCAGATAGGCATATCAAGAAACTCTCAGACAAAGTTAAGAAATCCATTTTGCAAGCATTATTTCCAAACTGGCCTGTAGATTCTTCAATAATATCTTCACGCTTATCTTGAATTCTTATACTTGAGGTATCAGGCCGAAACTTCTGTTGACTAATGTAATTGCCATGCTGATCAATATTAAACTCATGTATGACTTCACGAGTTTGAATCCGATGTGTCTCTTGAACATGCTGAACAAGCTGAAATGATTTCCCAGCAGATAAAATGGCTCTTGCAATATCTTTCAAGAACACTGGGCATAATATATCCGCGCAACCTTGATTGCTAGATTTCAAGAGAGCTGCTGCAGCAGTTGTTTCCTGGTTGATTAATTCCTTTTTCCTGATAGATTCATTGTCAGCTAATGTTGATGAGCTATCGGTTCGTGGTCCTCGTACTCTCAGCATATAACTCATTTCCCAGAATGCCGGTTGATCTATTGTAACTGCTTTGTTCGCGTAAAAGAACATCTACAGAAAACAGGTTCCCAAACCACAACAGGGAAGTTTTAAAAATGCAAATTTAAGTAACACATTTCATGATAGTTGCTCAATAAAATTAAAATTAAAGGACTTAGGCATCCCTAACAGGATTACATTAGGCATCAAGGTGATGTTTAACTACATGATCACACGCAACTCTTCAGCAGGCATTAATAAAACGGAAGGGTTTATAAGACTCACCAAACTTAAAAAATGAGCCCAACACAAAGAAACATTTCACACTCAAGAGTAATAACCTTATACTAGAAAGGATTATAGTATGCTCATAGAAGATATACAGGTCAGGATCATAATTGCATATACTTATAGGTGACTTTCAGGAGACAAATCGAATAGGATTAAGATCTCTGCCAAATGCCAATCCAACAAATAAAAAAATATTTGTGTTTATAACATAATGATATCATCATGATTTATGTTTGCACCAATGTAGCTCAGGTCGAGCAAAGGATACAGGCCATCCTTACAGTATTTCACAACTAACGTGTAGAGAAATCTTTAAATTTAAGAATATCAGTTAATAATTTCAAATGTAGCTCAAAAAATGTCTTCCTTCAATACCTCTTCATTAGGGTCATCAAGAATACCATCATAGAGCCAGGAATCAAGACACTGAAGATATGGTAACAAGGTTCCAGCGAATATCACAAGCAGCATATGATAAGGTTCACCCTGGAATTTATAGAGATTTCAAATGTAAGAGAGTTGAGCATTCTGTTAATAAACAAATAAGACCAAGTATTTGGACAACTGGTTTTTTTGTGGCAACCTCGCCATCTTCCACAAGACAGACTTCATTTAACTTCTTAAAAAGATGGTTTACAGCATGAACCGCCACTTCACTAGATGCCATCTGTGCGCCAGAATTCCAAAAGGCATCAGGCACAGCTCCTTGCACAACTTGATACAAATGTTCTGCTCCAGAACATAAACTGCATAAGATTTTATATTATGGGGTGAGTGAAAACCACAGTCTGTCAAGTGATAAAGAAGCATGAAACTGAAAACACAGGTTGTCAGTTGTACAGTCCTCTCCGGCTTTTAGAAAACTACCTAAAATGGTAAAAAGGAAAAAAAAAGACTATACTATCATGTCTCTATAATCTCATATCTCTATGCAACTTTTTTTGCCATCACACATTACATAGAGTTGCTGATATCTCTAGAATCACCTATAGTAACATACAACATCACTACTAAAAGCTAACCTAGTTATCCATTTCGTACAACAGTAAGAGGTCCTTGACTAAAGTAATGGTCACTCTGATGAAGAAAAGTAATGTTATAGTAGAATAGACCATGACCTTGACATAGAATCAGTCAATCCCAGCAGAGTTATAGTCCTTTCAACTGAAAGAAACAACTGCTCTTCCTCCTTCAGAGCTGCTTTGCGGAGCCTCTGATATTAACATAACAACAATGTAATTTCGGACAAAACAAACATCATCCCCGAAAAATCTATGCAGTCTGAATTGCAACCTCACCATTAGCCAAGAATCGACCGAACTAGCAAATGCACTCAGCGTCGGAGTTCCATGACCGCACGATCTTACCCTCCCAACAAAGAGCTCCACCTGCTTCAAGCATGTTGCAGCAAACAGAAAAGGCTTGAGCACAGCTCTGAGGCTCGTCTGTGACAGGTGCGAAACATAGATCCCTGCTTTCTCACAGTATCCCGGCGCAGTCTTGTCCCAGTAGAGCAAGACCGTGTCAAAGCCTTGGAGCACTTCGAAGACACTTTTAACCTGTAACATGTGCAACACCAATATAGTGCATATCTACACGATCATACACATAAAAGAAGCATAGCAGCAATTCCCACTAATAATGGAAGGAACAGAAGTGAAGCAGTCAGAATGAATTACCCACCAATTCATGCTCTTGTGTACTCAGTTCTGGAACAGGCGCCGCATGAGGAAGGCCATCAGAAACGCTGAGCTGCAGCTTGCGTATGAAGCTCGCAGAGCCATCGGCCTCCATCAATCCTGCGTTTAGCTGGGGAAGAACCATGGGTGGATCCCCTCTGACATTTGCATGAATGAAAAGGAGTTAATTGCGCATTGAGCCAGGTATTTTTACTATAGCTTCATTCACATTGGACTAGGTATTAGCCATCCATTTCAATTGACACCATAAATTTGCATAACTTTGCAGGTTGAATTAAAAAAAAAAAAGCAGATTGTACCAGGGTGGGCAACATTGCACCCAAGTCCCCAAAATGGCCACCCAAAATCACAAAACATCAGTGGCGGATCCAACTTGGGACATGGGGGTTCAGTTGAACCCCCAAACTTTTGCGGGAACAAACAAACTGTTACTACTTGTATTAAGGTTAAGGCTCGCTTCTTCCAGATCTAGAACTAGAAGAGAAGGCTAGGGTTAACGAGCGCAAGCAAATTCCAGACCAAAAGTACTCCTCCGGGTGGGAGCTGAGAGATGAACCAGAAAGAGGATGTGGATGCTCACCAGGATCCCCTCCCCCTCCCCCTCCCCTGCTCTGCTCGCCAGATGGACGACTCGTCTCGGCGCGAGGGAAGCGGAGGAGACGACGAGACGGGAGATCTCTCTCTCTCTTACGCCAAGGAGAAGGAAGGGGAAGATACTCGAGTACTTCACCTTTTACTAGTATATCTCATTTCCTGCTTTGCTTTGCTCGCGATATGGAGATCGGCGACCCGCGCGGGCAGCGGGCGGCGGGAGGGCGGGAGAAAGAACTCGCGAGGAGCCGACGCCGTCATCACGCCGACGAGAGGGGGGATTGAGGGGGGCCTAGTCCCTGACATGTGGACCCCACATATCGGCGACCACCACGTCACGGGGCATCACGGGCTTCCGCACCAAAGGGGATGGGGGAAAAGTATAAGCCAAAATTTATAATTTTTAAACTTTAAAACTTGATTTTCGAGGCAGTTTTGCGGTTTATCATCGTAGTTTATGTTATAGCATTTACTTTTGGATCGCTAAGGACATAAGTATGAAATTTTACTCATAAATTATACTATTAATTACTAATAAGGCAACAGAAATACATTCAAGGCACACTAATTTTCGTATAATTTTAATTGCTAATATGCCAATGCATACTTATTTTTTCCTTTTTTTTCTTCCTTCGACACGCTATGACTATGTTGGGATGCCTGAAATATAAGGATTTCTATATTGTCCTCTCTCCTAGATATATCATTTTAATTTCTTACTCATATATCAAATTAAACTAACATTTTTTTTTCGGAATCAAATAGATAATCAACCATTTTTTTCCCTCGTTCTCATATACAATGAGCACTGAAAACTTGCATTTTTAAGATTTTAAAATTATATTATAAATATATAAATTCAGAATGTGAAATGGAATTTATAGTATGAGATTTGATTTTTTTTAATTAAAAAAATGTGACACCATAAACATATCTAGTAAAGATAAATATTTGTTACCCATGTAAGAGGACTACCATAACTAAAAATAATATAATTAAATCGTTTATCTATTCTATTCAAACCGAGATGTTTGTTCTCTCTGTTCTAAAATATAAGGATTTTTATGTTGTTTAGCAAGTATTAAGGGTTTAGGCAATTTTTGAATTTTGAATAGCTTAGATTATTTTTTTCAAGCATTTGATTGGTAGTGGAATCATTGAAATGATATAATTCGTGGAAATCAACACAAAATTGCTTATATTGATGTACAGAATTTGAATCCTAGATATTCTTATATTTTGGAATGGATGGAGCATATTTTTTATGAATATATTGGACGCACTGTTTAACTAAAAATTGCATTTCTCTTTCTCATACATGTGTGCACTATGATCAGTGGATTGTCCATTTCTGTTGCGTTACGCAGCTGTTTTATCCATGTTGGTGTGGGTCTGACCACTACACAGCGGTGAATGGGGTCGGTCCTCCGGCGGTAGGATTTCTTTGTCGTGCAGGTGGATTTGGGGTAGCAAAAGTGCAAAACCCCACGGACCAGCTGCCATCTTTACACATGACCGAAACAGTACATGGATAGGTTAACTGGAGGACACCGCCGGTTTTCGCGAGGAGCTTTGTCCACTAGAAAATCCACGTTCCAAGGAACAAAAATAAACGGAACGCCATGGGAGCATGTGGGTATAATATGAGACCCCATGAATGCAGTGCAGTCAGAAGACTCGGAACAAGCATAACGAGGTGAAACCATCGAATCCAGAGAAGACGGCAGTGGCAATCTTGGGATACCTCTTTAAGTTCAATCCTGAATTTTAATTGACTGCGCTCTCGGTATTATGTTGTGTCTACAAAGAACTGCAGTGCACCAAGTACACGACATTATTAAGTTTAGGGGAAAAACAATGTATCTTAACCTCAACATTACGGTGTAAAACGGAATAATAGTTCAGCATCAAGCAACAGTGCTCAAACTAAGGAAGTTTCGCCTCGCTAAGTTCTGTTCTAACTGCATAAATAAGGTAATCCTCATTTTCTTTCTCTATGTTTTTCATCTAAAGCTCCCGGTAGAGTCTGACCCGGTGTCCAAAACTTGATGATAGCTTACCGACGCCATTGCTGTCTTGAGCAGCCTTCTCTCATCTACCGACGCCCTCCAGTTCTCCTAGCCGCTGGAGCTTGCTCTTCCTCGTCAGATTCAACATCACCATACTGCCAGATCTGCAGCCTTTCCTTCTTTGCTTTCTCCTGGAACTGTTCCAGATTCTGGAGAGCAGCCTTTCTCTCCCTAGTATCCCATCTCTTGCTTCTTTCAAGCCGAGCAAGCCCTTCCTGCATAAACAGAATGGGAATATTAGCAACGAAGACAATTTCACATATCTCTGTGACTAGTTTGCAAGCAGCCTTCAATCTCAAACAGAAGCAATGTTGAGTAGCATTCATATGTGACAGCAGACTATGCAGAAGCTAACCGACAACTAATTTAAGATCACCACAATTCATAATGTTAAGTAGCAAGTAGCACGAACCTCAAGCATGGTAGCATTGATGCTGGTTTCTGTCTCTGCGTCAACCAGTGTAACAATCAGAATAGTTCCAGTGCCTTGTCCCTTGGACTTTCCACCAGAAGTATCACGCTCTTCAATCATTGCCCTGTATTGTTTTTGGCTGTTGAGCAAGCAATCATTCAGATAGACTGCTGCTTCATGGCCAAAATCATCTTCTAGGTTGGGCACTTTTATGAAGGCAAGGCTGCACAACTGAGCAAGAGCAGGCGAAGAGGAAATTGATGGGTCAGCAGGCCGTATGCGACTGTAAGGAACGACTTCTTGGTTGCCATAGTCAATGTAGAATACTTCAAACTTGTCGTCTTGAGATGATACAGCTCCTCGAGGTCCATTCACAATCTGCAGATCAGTTAAAATGGATATACTTCCTAATTATTTTTGAAAACCAGAAACTAGAAACGGGAATGTTCAACTTAACAAGTCCAGGACTAAAATGGTTCATAAGAATAAAACATGAGTTTGTGCAATTTCCTAGAGATGATCCCATGGATGATGGATCATGTAATTAAAACAACAGGATGAAATCACTAGCTGTTTAGGCAATCAACAGCAGAACATTAGCGAAGCTATGAGGTAAAAACAACATTGGCATAAAACACTAATGCCCCAAGTCCCTTAAATATTCAACTAAAGAATATATCATCTAAGTCCCTTTTATCCAATCCTTCATTTTAGCAGGAACACAAGTTTGAGCAAGTCAAATGAATTACAATGGATTCTAACAATATCACCCATTTCCTGGGTCCAAATTAACTCAAGTGGCCCAAACATTTATGAAAATAAGCAATTACTCAATTGGTATGACCCACCACTTGTAGAAATTTTTACTTGACTATACAGAACAGCTAACCAAGGGAACAATTGATTTGCAAAGATAGCATATTATCATTCTAAAGTCACAACACAATTAATGCCATTAAACCCCCTTTGCAAGGAAAAATGTAAATACCAAAAGAAATTTTGTGAAGTTCTAGTAAGCTGCTTAGGTTAGCATAAACCTAAACCATGACCCCAACACATAATTAGTTTTGACTTGCAACATAGAAGTGAGACATACAGGCAACTTTCAAGATCAGGATAGAAGTGAAACGTACCATTGCTCTATTCCAGGAGTTGTCAGCACTAAACTGAGCAAGAACTATTTCCCCCTTCACAGGATTAAAAGCACCAATAACAGGTGCATCTTTAAGTTTTAAAGATGCAAGCTGTTGTTGAATGGAAGCCACTCTATGGTCACCAACTGTTTGGACATAGAACTTTCCACCACCAAGGACTTCAGTTACAACAACCTGAATATGGAAACCAGGTTAACAGTTTGTTTACAAAATGGCAAGTCTGTACATTCCAATATATTCTTGATCAACAAACCTTGAGAATTTCCTTTTGTTTGGATTCAGATGCAGATCCATTGGAAACTTCTTCACCCTCTACATAATTCTCCCAGATCTTGAAAAAGAAAAGGATGTCAGCATGTTTTCTCCTTGTGTAGTTCAAGAATAGAAGTGGTTACCTTGAGTTTCTGCTGCTTTGCAGACTGTTCAGCCCTCATTAGAACATTTGCATCCGGAATCCTATCCAAGCCAAATGAACTAAGCTTGGCCAGACCAGCCTCCAGAAGAACAGAAGCCATGTTGGTTTTGGACTCCCATAAGGAACCTAAGAATGTCCCAGTTCTATCAACTGCTTCAACCTCTATCTGTAGAATCACATGGTATTATTTAGACATCGAAGCCATGGAGGTGGATTAACCAAAGATGCACAAGAGTCATACCTCCACATCTCGCTGTAGAATTCTCCTCCTCATCAAAGCAATAGCTTCGTTCGAGTAGGGCTCATCTTTACCAGGGCATCTAACACCAGAGAAAGAGAAGGCAATGCTGCAAGTCTCCTTAGGAATTGTTAGTTTGAAACGGTGGCCACTGAAGACATATTCAACAATTGCGGAATGTCTTCTGTTCCGCTGTAAGAAAGGAAGGAAGTCTCTGGCCTTCTTTGCTGAAACCTGAGCGCATAGGAACTACGAGTTAATAAAGGTGCCAAAGGAAAAGTAAAAGTAAAAGAACAAGCAAGAGTGCCAAACCGTTGTCAAGTCTGTTATGTGCATGACAGGTGATTCTTTTGCAGAATGAACTCCTTTCTTTGCTTTCTCAGCTCGTGATTCAGCCGCCAACAGCAGGTCAAAATAGTGTGACCTTTCTTCGTAGTCCCGATGTTTAGATGTTCTAGCAAAGCCCCTTGAGAGCAGAGTCTCAGCAATATTGATACCAGGTTGGTTGCCTGAGCTTGGAATGGAAGAAACATCATCACCATCAGCCTGCGAAGGTGAACCAAGAAAAACCGACCCATAATCCAAAACCCTGGCATCAGCTGTGTTTGTTGTGGGCTGTCCATCCACAGTGCTGATCCTTCTAGAGTATTCCATCTCAACAGTCACCTGGAAATAGGAAGGAGAAAAAATCAATAAATTTTCAACAAAGGTAACAACTTGTTATGGAACTTCTGATGGAATATCTCAAAACCTATGTACATACTTGCTTGCCAATCAACCTTGTGCGCAAGAATTCCTTGGCTTCACGAGCAAAATTATCAGGCTTCTCATCTCTACGAGGGTTGCCCATTTTAGGAGCTCTAATGCTTGAAAGATTAACCCGGCGTTCTGCAGAAGGACTTCCGTAAGGAGCTGCGTCATCAGCAACAATGATGCAATCCCCACTCACAACCTCTACAACCTATGAAAGGATCAACACAAAGCAAATTAGCTTCAATCGCATGATCATGTTGAATACACTACTTGTGAGAACAGGGAACCCACTTTTCCAGTGAATTTCTGGTCGTGGATTGGCTTCGAGTTTGTCACTGGTGGCTTAAATCCTGTCCAAATTCTCAACTGGTCCTTCTTAGCCTGAAGCTCAGCATTCTTCAGCTTTATTTTTGCATCAACGTCCATCATGTTGGCACTCCACTCAACATACTTGGCAAGACCCTGCATAATTAATCATACAAAAGAATTTCAATGCAAGCAGATCTCATTATTAAAATAAATCTTAAAAAGAATCATGTGAGTCAAATGAAAGGTAGTGGATAAATAATTGATCGTACATTTTCAACAAGCTCAAGGGCCAGATCCTTCAATGTATCCCCATCAGAGTAATACACTGAGCCAATTATATTGCTGAAACTATCTGTGCCTTCCACCACAATTCGCACCTAGAGGAAAGTTCAAAAGAGAACAGAAGGAACTTATGAAATATAGTAATTATTGTTTGCAAAGAGGATTAAAAACTTTGAATCATGATATGTCTTACATCTCTATTGAGAACCCGTGTCTCTGTGAAGTGCTTAGCTTCTATTCCAAACCTGTCCGGTGGAATTTCAGTAGAAACCGCTGCTGCGGCAAGCCTTTGGGCTGTAGTCAGTGGTGCTGGAGCTTCCTCAGAATCTCCACCGTTTGTAGCGCCATCAGCAGTACTCTCTGCTGCAGCCACCACTGTAGGATTCGGTGGGCGCCTCCCCATGGATGGAGACTACATTTTTGTCTAATCAACATTCACCTTTCTAAACATGAAAAAAGAAACAATAGTAGACAAAAGGGTCCATGACAAGCATACCTGAACTCCAGCAACATATATCTGAACAAATTGGAAACTTGGGAGCAAGTAAACACGAACTGTACTGCCATCACGAACTTGTTCAACAATGGCTTCCAGACTCTTGCCTTTATTCGCAACTGCAAAACCCTTTGCATCAAAACCACTAGCTTCACCAATTGCTGATGGTGGAAGATCTCTTATTGATTCTTCAGCAGCACCAGGTTCCTGAAAGTTTAAAAAGAACATGCATAAAAAAGCAAACAATAAAGCATTCATCTCTTGCAGTACAAAGAAAAAGGGGGAGGGGGCAGAAACAAAAAGATTTGCTAACCTTGCTCCAACGACCTAAACCCTGCTGCTTAGCAACTTCCTCCAACCTTAGCAGCTCAGTAAGATATGGACTCGGTTCACCGCCCTTTGGGCCTTGCTCCTTTACCCTTGCCCATCCTGCAGCAATTATCGAGTAGGCAACATTCTTGTCACCGAGGTAAACAGTACCAAATTCTCGTCCAACATTTGGAGCTGTGTAGTCCACTCTGAATGTGACCTCCTGTAACATGTTTGAATTTTTCATTGGTAACAGGGAAACTGGCATGTTTTCTACAAACACAATCGATATCTATGCATTTAAGTAAATTCAAAGAAGATCTAAAATTCACATGGAGTACCTTTCCTATGCAGAGTTTCCTTAGAAACTCCCTGCTTTCCCAAGCAAATGGTTCATCCACTCCACCACGGCGAGCCTTGAGCAGCACAAAGTTTTAGTTTCAATACATAAAGCAAAAAGGGAGGGAAAGACTGGAGAATAAGAATAAATTCATAAGTTTTGAACTACACGAGAAAATATAAAACCATAGCGTAGGAATATTAATGCATGCGGTGGTGGAAAGAGTCCGATTGTCACTATTATACTGCCTCTGGTTTTATTTGTTTGACATTGGTCATATAAAAAAGGAAGGATGGAGTATTTCCATTAGTTTTAGGGGTTACACAAAAGTCGTCCACTTTGGAACAGACCAAACACTTCCACAAATTCATGAGACAAATGAACCTAGAAAATGTGTTATATTGTCTGACTACATCAAGTCCATATAAATCTTACCAGCCTTGGGGCCATGAGGTATGACAGAGTAATCGACTTCTCAGGCGGCGGGACATCCGCCTTGGTGCTCCCCATGATGAGAAGACAGTCCCCAGAAGTCACACCCTTCACCTTACCCCTCAGCCATCCAGACGCTCCAGTGGCTGACGCCATGATAGTAAGCTACACCCTGCGATCAAACGAAAGGATAGAACCAGCTTAGCCAAAGCCAAATTTAGTATGCCTGGGCTAACCTATCGTACCAACCCACAAATTTTCTCCTATCTGAAAATGAATTACGATAGATACCCCCCACCCTAAACAAGAAGCAGCTAACTATCATCAATCAGATATTCATTCAGGAGGAACGTAAGTGGTCAGCACGTATCACGCTCTTATCCTACACTGGTATGGCTAGAAACGAGCATGTTTCTCTAAAAGGAAACTTGGGGAAAATTGCCCCCGAAAGATTTGGCCCACACCCCACCCCAAATAACTGCAAGATTCCAACCACTCCAGGGGTCAAAAGCTCAAACCCCGGCCACCTTTCTGCAGCGATGGCCCCCAGTGCACGGCAGAGTAAACCACCCGCAATGCGCAAGCACGTACAGATGCAAATCTCACGGATACGCCACGAAGAAGAAGAAAAAAAAAGCTGCAACGGTAGCAGCACGCGCAGATCTGACGCCTAGCCCATCCAGAAACCCACGCGATCTCGTGAAATTCCCGGCGTCCGGAACCAGACCCCCCGAGCAAAACGGCGGAGCAGAGTAGAGCCGCCGCCGCCGCCGCCCGCCCGAATCGACACCCGCGACCCACAGATCGGGCGGCGGCGGGACCCCAGACCGCCAGATCTGAGCCCCGGCACACCCAACAACGCACGAGATGGAGACGGAGGCATCGGATCAGGGGGGAGCGGCTCACCTCACCTCAGCTCAGCTCGGCGCGATCGCCTCGAGAGAGAGGGCGGGGAGCGGGGTGTAGACGGCTAGATCCGTCCGGCGGCGACGGCGGCGGCGGTGCCCTCTCCACGAGCCCACGATCCCGTCGCCGACGACGCAGCGGCGCGGCGAGGCGAGGGGAGAGAGCGCGTGAGAGGTTTTTGGGGTGTAGCGATGCGCGGAACGGAGGAGATGGGTAGGGAGGAGGCTTGGTTTTATATTGGGCACTCCTCCCTCCCACACACTGCGTTAATTACCCGTTTCGACCAATTTATTTACCGTGGTTAATTACTTCAGAGGAAAAAAAAAAGGTGGGTTTAGATAGATCAGGGTGACGTGGCTTGGATAAGGGCCCACGTAGCAGTGAGAGGTCGCGCGTGCTGTCCGCTTGCGTCACGCGAACGGGTGTGGTGGATTTGTTAGGGAACAGGACGGGGCTGACGGTTAGGCAGAGTCGGGTAAGAGTGATGGCAAAACCAATCCACTCCTGATACGAGCTGGATGTAATAAACATCATATATTTATTTTTTTCTATTTTACTATCACCGGTTAAATACTTTGGCTTATTTTCTTTCTAAATTGGTTAGCAACATCTAACAATGTTTGGGTGGAGTATTTATATTTATTTATTTATTATTGACTTTTTAAATTAGTTGTCGTGTTGATCATAGAATTAAGAATTTGCATATTAATTGAAACTTTTAATAAATTTGATTACAAAAGAAAAGGAACTAATTATACGTTTCCGTGCTGAGACTTTTGGACTCTATCCTTCTCCATAGAAATATGAAATCCATATGTTTTTATAAGCCGGGGGTGCCTATTGTGCGCCTCTAGTTTTATTAGATTATTTATATCATGGTGCAACGATAATTACGTAACAAGACAAAGCAGAAGACACAACAGAATAGAAAAGCACAATTTGCACACAATATATCGCTTGTTTCTTTATGAGGTATTTCCTTAGAACTAGTGCATATGAATAAACTTGCAATGCAACCCTGCAGAAGCAGCAAAGAAACAATTTATCAAAGTGAATCTCACCGTAGTATAAAATGATGGCATATAAATCTCCTTTAAAAAACTAATTGCAGGTAACGCACTATAAACTGTAAATTGATATAGTACTTCTTTTGATCAAATCCATCCGCGGCCTGATCACTAGTACATCAGTGCATGGCTTTGGATGTTAGCTGTTAAAAAAAACATTGTAGGGAAATAAGCAAGCACACGGTAAATATGGTTTGTGGTCTCAACTGACAATATATATCAGGAGTTCAATAGTGGTTCTATAGTATGGCAAGCAACCAATATGATCAAAGAAACCGATTCATTAATGCCCCAATTTTAGTTCGAAAGCCTGATGAAACCAATCTTTATACGAGTATATGCTAGTCCGAGAACATTAGCCAATCATTAATTACATTCTGACTCAATATTAATTCTACAATACATATTTTAGGATGCCCTATGTCACCAAGAATCAAACCTGGCATTGAATATGATAAACACTACTCCCTCCGTTTCACAATGTAAGTCATTCTAGCATTTCCCACATTAATATTGATGCTAATGAATCTAGACATATATATCTATTTAGGTTCATTAGCATCAATATAAATGCGAAAAATACTAGAATGACTTACATTGTGAAACGGAGGAAGTATGTGATTCCACACACTTTGCTACGGGATTTATTAAGTATTTTTAATATATTTTTTTGACAATCGACCTAGGAGTAAAAGGAAAAAAAATAATGAAACATGAGGGTTTATCAGTACCTATCGTAAAACAAACAAATTATATCCGCGCTTTGATGTAGAATATATTGATAAGTATATGTTAAATATTATAAAAATGATAAATAGATTTGTTAAAATATTGTGGAAATGATGTGAGGGATGATTATTAGATATACTTGCATGTTGATTTGTAGAATTAGATAAATAAATTATAGATGATGTTGCATACTTGCATGAGATTAAATATGTAATTATTGCTAGTGGGTGATTTTCATGGTTACGGATTGGTAATTTAACACGAGATGTCATCAGCCACAAGAAAATTTAACATCTTTTTGCTAAGCAAAAATAATACATTATAGTGATATGGGTATTAAAAACTAACCTAACTTAATATGAAAATCCAGAATAGCTGTGATGAAAGGATAAATTATGTTGATATAAGTATACGAAAGTACCTGACATACAGTGTTCACCTAGATGCTAAACACTAGATGGACAGTGACCCATGGTCTAGAGGCTAGCCAGTTTAAACGATATACCATACAATATACTATCGGCATATTTTTTTTCTTGGCACACATGTATATATGCTTAACATGTTCCATAGAATATTGGAGAACCAACGATGCTATGATAGGTGAAGCCACTCGCGTAAAACCATGGGTCGGAGAGAGGTGGAAGCAAGCTCCAGGGTGGTGACTAATAGAATAGAGGCAACGTGACCTTGTCGTAGTGACTGGCTTAGAGTATAAGAGAAGGGTTTGGAATGCAGTCAAAAACCTAAACCATATGGGCTTTGGGTTGGGCTTAAAGTTTCAACTCCCGTCATATAAAAAATGCATTGGCCCATTGCCTAGACCATAGTCTAAACGACAAGTTTATGATTTACACTCTTCTGAATGTTGTCTAACTGTGTAGTCTAGACGGTCTAGGATCGTCTTTGGCCGACTAGATGGTCAAAAAGTCCAATTCACAGTTTAAGCCCTAAACAAGATGATAACCCATCTTCTAGCATCTATATGCGGTCTATATCATCTAGATTATGGTCTACGTGAACACTGCTAACATATGCTAGGATCAACTAGGTGTGGCAAAATACCTGTTGGGGACGGGGATCCGATATGTACCTGTCCTTATGGGGTTGGGGACGGGGCCAGATTTCGACCCGTGGGTCTACCAGGGCAGGGGCAAGGATTGATTCTCACTTGTAGGTGACCCATGAGGCCTTGAAAAATATAAAGCCCATAAAATTCAATGTCAAAATTCACAAGTCACTCTAATACCCTAGAAGGTCATGATGGTACTAACACTTATAGATTATATAGTCAAAGAGTAACTAACACATCAAAGCTAATTTCAGTCAGGAAATCGCGTAGTCATGACGTACTTCATGGGTATTTATTAAATTGCATGTCTCGCACCTGTTCCACGTAGGATATGGATATTTATTTGTCTTATATAAGCAAAAGCAAGCATATCTTTTTGAAAGGTAATTAAAGGGGCTTTTATTGTTTTCATTGTTCAATTAATTTTCACGTATGAGCAACTTTTGTTTCATTAGGCTTGCTTCTTGCTATTATTGCTTTCCTATGTCAACAGATAAGGGTGGAATTATATTTCATCTGGTCATTCTATTACTTGAGGGGTTCAATATGTTCACGTTGTTATGATGAAAATTTGTGTGCATGCTTAAAATTAAAGTGTTTTTGCCACATGCTCATCCACATGTGCACAAACCACCTAACTTAGCCTAAAAATGATGCATAACAAGCGGCCCATTACACAATAACCCAGTACCATCTAGCTGCCATTTCACACTTTTATTTTGGATCTGCATCCAACAGGACAAACACTGAACAATTGAATGAACTAATTAATGGGGCTGTAAGGGAAATAGCAACCTTTCCTCTATGTGATTGAACTCTCATTCGTTTTTGATAGCCATAGGGATGGTAGACCTTGTTCTTTCAACTGCTTGGGTTCTTGCTAGAAAAATAAAAGTTGTTATATTTTGTTTAGTTGAAGCATATATATGGATGTGTCTTATACCTACATATATGCGGCGGAGCTACTATATATTTACCGGGGTCTAATGACCCCGATAAAAGTTTCTAACACCATGTTAATTATTATTCATCACCCTTAAGCAGAGAAGAGTAACCCTATAGTGTAATGTGAGTGACCCTAGTGATATTTTCCTCTAGCTCCGCCCTACACATGTACATCCTTTGAATCTCTTCTTCCTCCCTTGTTAGATTCACATATAGTTATATGACTGATTCCAATAGGTCAGTTAACTCAATTTATTATGGTTAGGACCTCCATTGAAAATTCTGAAAGGAAAAGGTTTGTGACATATATGGCATACTTTCAATGATTATTATTCAACTTACCATGCAATTTTCTCACTACTCTCTCAACTCTACAGCGTGAACTATGGTAGGGATTAATGGGAATAAGTGTTATTCACTTGAAATGGGTGGGATAAATCTCCTCATGCCTAATTCACTTTGAGTTTTTTTTAATTTAGAAGATTATTGAAGTGAAACAAACGTGAGTGGCATGTTTACGTGTGTGTGTGTGATATTTGAAATCCATAGACCTAAGATTTCAATTTTCTACTTGAAAAAAAAGGAAAATTATGTGGCCCTACATACAAAATTGAAGAAGTCAAAGTATCGGAGACTCAAGTGGTCAATCCAACGTACTCACCATAATAATTATCTTCATCTGATCCATCACAGTTCTATCCTAGAGGAAGTTATTTTTGGTACTACCATATGCATGTGCACGCACATGCCTAACAACATTTTCTTGCTTTGATTCTATGCTTCAATTCCTTTCTACAAAACGCTCTACGAGGAAGGAGATCAGAAAATAAGGCTATAACAACAAAACTTCGTTGGACCAACTTGGTCTCAACAAAATAATGTGTTTTTACATTGCATAACTAGTATGATTCAAACCAATGTAATGATAGAATTTTAGTTAGCCTCATTTATTTGAACTAGTTTTTTTTTATCGGTGAGTGTTGATTCTCTCAGTATTTAGCTAAAAAAAAATTCCGCCCTTGATTTATTGGAAAAGCCATGTATTTTTACAATGTTGAAATAGTCCTTAAAGCACATGCACCACTTGAAAAATATTAGACACAACAGCGATTGCGCTCTCTCTCTCTCTCTCTCATTTGGTCAGGGCACCTTGATGGATGCTGCAAGTTACTACGTAGCCAGTTGTAATATGAACCTAGATAGTGGATGTGTGCTAGGAATCATAGCACTAAATTATATGCCAGGCGATATATTTTGACTAATTACAGTGCTAAATTTTTTTATAACTAATTTTGATGCAAGCTAAGTCAGAGAAAATAGTGAGGTATATAAAATATGAGAGAGCCATGGCTCATGACCCTTACTAGTCCCTTATCCCTACGCCTATGCTGCAAGGGTGGTAGGATAATATCTTCACGCTCAATTTGTGACCATTTTAATTATGCCACACCGATCAGGTTTATTAACATTCACTAAATTTGTTGCATATATTTGTCCTCCATTGATCAGCATGCGCTAATTTATGTTGCATGTTGCATTATTGAACATTTTAATTCCATTCGCATTATACAAACCTGCACATTGTAAGACCATAAACAGTGTAAGGGTTCCAACACGTCATGTAGGATGAGGTTGCTTTGAGGATACTAGCTAATACAATTCTGACCACCTCTAATCTACCGACGTACCCCACCTGTAAGTGCCCTACCTAGTTTTTTTTCACCTTTACCCCTCCCTCTCACCGTGGCCCCAAATCACTCACCACTTCCAATCCCCCTCTGTAGCGGCAGTCGCTCCCTCTCCTCGGAAGCATCGGCGACAAAGTTTCTCCCATCTCACCTAGGCCCGTCGATGAGGGCGTGCAAACGGAGCGCCCGTACAGGGCCCCACAAAAAAAATTGAGGCCCCCCAAATCAGAGAGGCCATAGCACAACCAGCCAGTCGTAGCTATAGCATTGACGTTCTGTGTGTGTTCATGTGCATGCGATATAATGAGAGGCAGCGAGTCGTGTACTCCGGCCTATCACTGGTGGAGAAACCATCTTTCGTCGGTCGGCCGAATTCCACAATAGTCCCGGATGCAATAAAAACCGGGGCTAAAGATGATCTTTAGTCCCGGTTAAAAAGGGTAACGGGCATATTTGATCTTTAGTCCCGGTTGGTAAGATCATCTTTAGTCCCGGTTCAAATGCTGTCAGGGCCTGTCAGGACCCCCACCAACCGGGACTAAAGATCGTAACTTACCAACCGGGACTAAAGTCCCACCCCTATATATATGTCTTCTTCCTCCTCCAGCTGCCCGAGCAAGCTTCAAAATTTCTTCAAAAAAGAGGGGAGGTCATGCCAAAATTTCTAGTGAATTTATTTTGGTGATTACATACAAATCGGAGGTGCCTAAAAGGTTTGCATCTTCATCCTCCAATGTTTTTTTTTGTCATATTACATTTGCAGCTATGTTTGGCATACTTTTTTGTCTCCAAAATTTAGTTGTAAGTTGATGAGGGAGAAAATTTGTGTGGGGAAGAAAGAATATATAGAAATTTAGTTGATTTGCTAAAGAAGGTTTTATAAAATAGTTGAGAAGGAAAACTATAGTGAGAGTTAATCTTGAATACTAGAAAACAAACTAAAATGAAAATTAAAAGAAGTAAAACACATTAAAATTAGTTTAAAACTTTAGAAATAGTAAATAAGAATTATTTGGTGTAATATTTTATGATTTTTGTATGAATAAAGATATGTCATTATTATATGACTGTTGAAACAGTTTGTAATTATCTTATAATTATTGTATGACTGTCATTATTGTAAGAATAATTATTTTTGTACGATTTTTTCTCGACTCATGTAGATGGATCGGCAATGGATGTACGCTGACCGGTGGTCCAAAGAGTTTATTGACGGCGTGCACTATTTTTTGAGAGTGGCCGAAGCTAACAGGCAAAGGGGTTTTATTTGTTGTCCATGCAATAAGTGTAAGAATCAGAAGGAGTATTCTGCATCAAGGACTATTCATTTCCACTTGTTTGAGTCGGGGTTCATGCCAAGCTATAATTTTTGGACATCCCACGGAGAGCAAGGTGTTGAAATGGAAGAAGATGAAGTGGAAGACGACAATATTCCGGACTTTGCTCAGTACGTTGGATTTGAAGGAAATCAAACGGGCGAGGAGGAAAGGGATGCTGATGGTAACGACGTTGCGGATGATCTTGGTCAGATGTTGCAGGACACCAAGGAGGACTGCGAAAGTGAAAAGGGAGCCCATAAATTGGACAAGATGTTAGAGGACCACAGAACTTCGTTGTACCCAGGTTGCGAGCAGGGGCACAAAAAGTTGGATGCCACTCTGGAGTTCTTGCAATGGAAGGCAAAAAATGGGGTTAGTGACAAGGCATTTGGCGATTTATTGAAACTCGTCAAGAACATTCTTCCGGAGGGAAATAAATTGCCCGAGACAACATACGAGGCTAAGAAGATAGTCTGCCCGCTAGGACTGGAAGTTCAGAAGATTCACGCATGTCCAAATGATTGTATCCTATATCGCGGTGAGGAGTATGAGAACCTAGAAGCATGCCCTGTTTGCAAGGCACTACGATACAAGATTAGACGAGACGATCCAGGAGAAGTTGACGGGCAGCTAACAAAGAAGAGAATTCCTGCTAAGGTGATGTGGTATTTCCCTATAATACCACGGATAAGGCGTTTGTTCAGGAACAAGGGGAATGCTAGGATGATGCGATGGCACGCTGAAGAGCGTCAACAGGACGTGATGCTGAGACACCCCGCCGATGGTTCGCAGTGGCGAAACATAGACAGAAAATTTAAAGAATTTGGAAAGGACGCACGAAACATACGGTTTGGTTTGAGTACGGATGGCATGAATCCTTTTGGAGAGATGAGCAGCGGCCATAGCACTTGGCCCGTTACGATGTGTATCTACAACCTCCCCCCTGGCTATGCATGAAGAGGAAGTACATAATGATGCCAATTATTATTCAAGGCCCCAAGCAACCTGATAACGACATCGATGTGTACCTAAGACCACTGGTCGAAGATCTTAAGCTGTTGTGGAAGAAGGAAGGTGTCCCCGTGTGGGACAAGGACAAACAGGAGGAGTTTAACATACGAGCGCTGCTGTTCGTAACCATTAACGATTGGCCTGCACTTAGCAACCTATCTGGACAGTCCAACAAGGGGTACAAGGCTTGCACTCACTGTATGGATGAAACAGAAAGTACGTATCTTAAGCACTGTAGGAAGGTTGTATACATGGGTCATCGTCGATTCCTTGCAGCAAACCACCCGGTACGGAAGAAAGTCAAGCACTTCGAACATAAGGCTGACCACCGTACGAAGCCTAAACATCGCAACGGGAAAACAGTGTTTGCTATGGTTAAAGATCTAAAAGTAGTGTTCGGAAAGGGGCCTGGAAGCCAGCCTATAGAGAGCGAAGATGGTCACGCGGCGATGTGGAAAAAGAACTCTATATTTTGGGAGTTACCCTATTGGGAATTCTTGGACGTACGCCACGCAATCGACGTGATGCACCTCACTAAGAACCTTTGCGTAAACCTTCTTAGCTTCCTAGGTGTATACGGAAAGTCGAAAGATACACTGGAAGCACGTAATGATCTGAAGCATATGGAACAACGCGGCGACTTTCACCCAGAACCAAAGGAGAAAGGAAGCCATTACTTGAGTCCAGCCAGCTACACTCTTAGCAAGGCAGAGAAGGAAAGTATGTTTGAATACTTGGAGAGCATAAAGGTACCGTCTGGATACTCCACGAATATCAAGCGAATAATAAGCACGAAGGAGTAAAGATCTTTTCTTTAGTCCCGGTTGTTCTCACCAACCGAGAGGAAAGATATCTTTACTCCCGGTTGTTCTCATCAACCGGGAATAAAGATCTAGGGGTATATATATTCCCGATGCGCGCCCTCGTCTTCTCCACCAACACTTAGAAGTTTTTGCCCGATCGATCTCTCTCGGCTTCTCCTTCGCCGCCACTTCCTAGGGCATCCCCGCGCCGACGCCGCCACCGTATCTCGCCGTCGTCTCGCGCTCGTCGTCGTCACCGCCGCCTCCGCCTCCTCCTCCGCCGCCGCATCTCTGGGGTGAGAGCCGACGCCGCCTCCCTCTCATCAGCTCTCTCTCCGATCTCGATCTCTCTCTCTCCCTCTCGGTTGCCGCCGGCCGCCTCGACGCCGACGCCGACGTCGTCACGACATGACGCCGCGGCGGCACGACACGACGAGACGCCACAACGCCGCCGCGGCACGGCACCGGCGCCGCGCAGCGCCAAGCCGCCACGCCGCCACCGCGCCTCGCGCTGCACCGCCGCTGCGCAACGCCGGCGCCGTGCCGCGCGCTTCGCCGCCGCCGCGCAACGTCGCCACCGGGCCACGCGCCACGCCGCCACGCGGCCACCGCGCCGTCCCGCCGCCGTCCGCTGCCGCCACACCGCCGTCCAGCTGCCGCCACACCGCCGCTCCGCTGCCGCCACGACATCGAACGAATTAACGTGAACTAACGTGAACGAGCGAACGAACGTGAACGAGAACGAGCGAACGAACGTGAACGAGAACGTGAATGAGCGAACGAACGTGAACGAACGAGCGTGAACGAACGTCAACGAACGTGAACGAACGTTAACGAATGTGAACGTGAACGTGAAATGCAATATAGGCAGGTGAATGAATGTGAACGAACGAACGTACGTGAATGAAACGTGACCTTAACAAGAACGCGAACGTGAACGATCGTGAACGAAACGTGAACATCAAATGCAATATATGTTACTTCGCGTTTATCCTAATACATCTTTTTGTATCTTGCAGAAAAGACGTTGTCGGAGTCGTCCCTCAAGCCGGAGTGGTAGCTATCCCTCGAAGGAATTCGCGCAGGCAAGTGACGTAATTATATATATATGATTGTTATATTTGTAATGCAATTAAGACTATTAGATTTAATATACGACACTTAGACTTAGTTTTAATATAAGATTATTATAGTTTGTAATTAGACTTTAGTATATAATTTATTGACTAGCTAGGGTCCTATAATATACGTCACCTAGACTTAGCATATATCACTATTTGAGTTTTAGTATAAGATTATTAGATTTGTAATTAGACTTAGCATATAAGATTGTGTAGGGTTCTAATATACGACAGTTACACTTAGCATACATGACTATTTGAGTTTTAGTATAAGATTATTTACGTTTTAATATAAGATTATTATAGTTTGTAATTAGACTTTAGTATATAATTTATTGACTAGCTAGGGTCCTATAATATACGTCACCTAGACTTAGCATATATCACTATGTGAGTTTTAGTATAAGATTATTAGATTTGTAATTATACTTAGCATATAAGGTTGTGTAGGGTTCTAATATACGACAGTTACACTTAGCATATATGACTATTTGAGTTTTAGTATAAGATTATTTGAGTTTTAATATAAGATTATTATATTTGTAATTAGACTTAGTATATAACTATTGACTAGCTAGGGTCCTATAATATACGTCACCTAGACTTAGCATTTATCACTATTTGAGTTTTAGTATAAGATTATTTAAGTTTTAATATAAGATTATTAGATTTGTAATTAGACTTACTATATAATTTATTGATTAGCTAGGGTCCTGTAATATACATCACCTAGACTTAGCATTTATCACTATTTGAGTTTTAGTATAAGATTATTTAAGTTTTAATATAAGATTATTAGATTTGTAATTAGACTTACTATATAATTTATTGACTAGCTAGGGTCCTGTAATATACGTCACCTAGACTTAGCACATGATTGTTAGCATATAAGATTGTTAAAACATAAATGTCTCATGACTTAGCAGCTGTTTCATGTATGAACAGATGGCTGATCGCGATGAGGAACAGATATTGTACGATACAATCGCGGAGGGAAGCAGCCAGTACTGGAATGAAAAAGATGGGAAAGAGGATCCAAACCAGTATTTGAACAAGGAAGGGAACATGTAGAGGGATGCGGAGGGGAACCAGGAGGGGCACGTTGAAAGGGATGTGGAGGGGAACCAGAAGGAGGAGGATAGTGCAAGTTAACCCTCCGCTGGACAGAAGAGGGCACGCGGGCAACGAGGTGCCACGAAGAAGCTTGAGGGTCGGCACATCATAACGGAAGTGGACGAAGATGGCCGACCTAGTGCCCCGGCAGAAGCCGCCAAGAACTATGTACGTCATAGCGGTTGGGTTGTGCGGGATAACGTGCCTGTCAGTACGGTGTACTGGCGCAGAACAAGGGCACGCGGAGATCATGAGAGCTTTGTCCCAGATTCGGAGAAAGAGATGCTGTGGACCACAATGCTCGAGACATTCACCCTTCCCGCAGGTACAGAGGACAAAGTGAAAAGGTGGACTCTGAAGAAAATGGCAGAACAGTTTCAGAGCTTCAAGGGAGAGTTGTACAAGAAATATATTCTGAAGGGGCAGACACCGAACTTCGACACATTCCCAAAGCTAAGGGATCACTGGGACGAGTTCATTGCATATAAGACAAGTGAACAAGGGCAGGCGATGATGGAAAGAAACAAAGAAAATGCCGCCAAGAAGAAGTACCATCGCCACTTGGGGCCAGGCGGCTATAGCGTCGCGATGCCGAAGTGGGAGGAGATGGAGGCTAGGTTGCTTGAGAGGGGTATCGAACCGGCCACCGCTAATTGGCCGGAACGATCGAAGTTCTGGTACTATGCTCACGGTGGAACACTCAACCCAGCTGATGGCTCACTGGTCTTCAGCGATCAGATACGAGAGGCTGCGCGTCGACTAACAGACACAGTGGAAGCCTCTTCTCAGGGCACGTTCTGACCGGATAGAGAGAGGGACGAGTTGTCACTCGCCCTACAGACTCCAGAGCATCCAGGACGAACACAAGGGAAAGGGGTGATTCCTTGGAAGATTGGGTTCAAGGAGGATATCCACACGTACAGGAGTCGGATGAGGAGCAAGAGAGATACCGAGGCGAAGATTGTTGATCTTGAGTTCAGGGTATCGAGCTACGAGCTCAGCATGCAAGAGGAGGTGGCAAGGAAGGTTGATGAACGCATGGCCGCACATCGGTCCAATGATCCCCAGCCGACCATTCCTCCTGCAATGGTGAGCCCGTCAGGAAACCGTAGCAGCTGCGCCTCAACGGGGCAGGTAGGATCACAGAGCATGGACGCCATGCAAACCCAAGACGAATCCACCTGCCCCGTTGATGACATCACTCAGCGGACACCATGTGAGCTGCATATTCCTTTCAAGAACTTATCAATAAAGGTAAGCTCGTAGTTTATATATTTTAGATTTGCCCATTCCGCTAGTTGCTGCTTATATATGTTGATTACTAATAAATAACCTCTCACCACATGAAGGTGGCGTCGGGCATGACCATCCCAACGGACCCTTCAGGTACTTACCACTGCAGGCCGATTCCAGCAGGATACTCCAAGGTCGAAGTTGAGTTGGTCGAAGGCGCGTACGAGGACCTCGAACTGGATTACCCTGGAGGAGACGGTGAGACGCATCTACGAGACACAAGCCATGCAATTATTCTATGGCGCAGGCTGTACATCATCCTCCCTGGGCGACAAGCGGCGTCTCGTGCACCATCTTCTCTGGCTCCGCCATCTCCTCCGGCTCCGCCATCTCCTCCTCAGGATCCTGCACCGTCTCCTCCTCAGGATCCTGCACCGTCTCCTCCTCATGCTCCAGCACCGTCTCCACCTCAGGCTCCTGCACCGACTCCTCTTCAGGCTCCTGCACTGACTCCTCCTCGGTCTCCTACACCGACTCCTCCGCAAGCTCCTCTTCCGGCACCTTCAAAGTCAAGGGCCCCCCAGGCTCCACCGCCTGCCCACAGAAGGGCAACGAAGAAGGCAAAAATTGACGCCGCCAAGAACAAGGACCCGGGGTACGATTGCACACAAGAGGAGCTTGACGCTTACATGGCATCAGAAGTCAAGAGACAATTCAAGCCTCAAAGTCCAGAAAAGAAGATTCCTATAGACCCGAGTGTCATGAACTTCTTCAGGGGTATGTCTGCACCTGCCAAGGAGGCCATTAAGCTATCGGACTATGAGCGAACGCTGAAGAAAGCATCTTCTGGAAAGTCCAAACTAGTCCCTCAGCTTGGAGAGCAACCAAACCAGGAGATCGAGCCGTTGGTGACCGGTAAAGAAATGACGATAGAAGAATTTATTACTGACACCGGTCTAACTACGGATCAATTGCTAGGAGTCACACCAATCGAAAAGGCGGAAGTGAAATACATGTACGAACTCGGTAAACCGCTTGTCAAGCCTGAGCTGCTGCAGTCCCTACCCACACAAATGTACAAGTTCCATCCGCTGTACATGGAGATGAGCGCCACCGGTAGAGAGATGATCGGAGCGAGGATCAGGGACACGGACTTCTTGCAAGGAGATGACATTCTCTGGATCAATTTCAAGGGAATCTATGAACTATACCAGCTGGACGCCTTCAACGTCTCTATTATGAGTTGCTGGATTTTGTAAGTATATTGTTCAGTTAGATTTCTTACTACGTCTCCTTTAATTAATTAGGTCCTTGTATATAAGTAGACTATAGAAAATAATATACTCCCTTTTATCGTTGTAGAATGGAGATTCAAAGGGCCCGACGGCGGGGGGTTTTCGATACTGGATTCATCGACCCTCGGAAAGTAAACGTCGCAATGCTCGACCAATATCCACAAGCCACAGAGGACAATCTCGTCCATCTCCTGAAGGCGCAGCATTACAAGACGTTCATACTGTTGCCGTACAACATAGAGTTAGTTTAATTTTACTGTTTTCCTATACCAAATTTCATTCCCGTACGAACTTGCTAAGTGTTTCATATGTAATGCATCCCACGTACATTGCAGATTCCACTGGGTGCTTTTACTCTTCGACCTGTCGGCCTGCACCGTCAACGTATATGACTCAATGGATAAAAAAGAGTCTACGTTTGACAAGGTTTTCGAACTTATAGACAGGTACCGTCATAAGTTCCTCTGTTAATTAAGAAAATCTTGTTATGTTAATTGCTACTATGAATCATAGCTTTAAACTCCATGTAGGGCTTGGTATCGGTTCCGTCATTTGGTCCGCGGTAAATGGAGAGAAAGACTTAGGCGGAAGTTCAAATTTCCTGTGAGTACACATGCTCTACATTTATATTTCTCCGATTCAAATACATACAAGTGTATATTAATTAGATCTCTCATTGTTTGTCATTTATTTGTAGTGCGCAAAGCAAAAGAAGGGAACTAACTTGTGCGGCTATTACGTGTGCGAGTATTGCCACTGCCTTGCAGACCAAATCATCACCATAAGAAAGCTCAATGTACGTACAAATAAATTCAAAATTTCATTACGTATCGATTTCTTGTTTAATTACTAATCAATTTCATACATTCATATAGTTTATTCGCATGAGGGATAACCTGACCACGCACAAGGAATTTATCGCGGCGGTTCAAGAACAACTCATGGGATTCATCAACGAACAAATCCTTGATCCCAAGGGTGAATTCTACTACGACGGAAACACAATTCATAGGTCCTTAGCTTCTGAGCTAGCGACTACTACTACGTCGAAATCGTAGCTAGCTAGAACATATAATGGATTGTAATTAATACATGACTACATATGTTTCTATATGCATGTGTACACATTTTCTATAATGTAAATATATTTTGGTCATATATATATACATATGCATTTGCATAACATATATATGTATAAATACATATATATTATGCACATGTACATATGTATTATATATATATATATATATATATATATATATATATATATATATATATATATATATATATATATATATATATATATATATATATATATATATATATATATATATATATATATATATATATATATATATATATATATATATATATATATATGTATGTACTGAAACATGGTTTATATATATATATATATATATATATATAAACCATGCAGCAACAGGGCCATGCAAAAAAAAAGGTCAGCTCGATCTTTAGTCCCGGTTGGTAACACCAACCGAGACGGATGAGCCATCTTTAGTCTCGGTTGGTAACCCAAACCAGGACTAAAGATCGATCTTTACTCCTGGTTAGGTAGATGCCCGGTTTGGGTTACCAACCGGGACTAAAAATCGATCTTTAGTCCCGATTATTTCACCCGGGACTAAAGATAGCGATCTTTAGTCCCGGATTGGTAATCCCGGTTTGGAAACCGGGATTAAAAGGGGTTATAAACCAGGACTATAAAGGGTTTCTCCACCAGTGTATCGCCCAGTCCTAAGCTAAGTACGTCTCCGTTTTATCTGCCGTGCGTAGTGTATTTTTTTCTTTTAGCGTCGGTGTTCCACCGTGTTAGCTTGAAGCCACGCGAGGCGTGAGTGACACGAGACCCAGAGCAGCTGACCGGCTGCCTCGTCTACCACATTAATCTGGACAACTGGATTATAAGTAAGATATTGAGTCGATACTGAATTACTGGTGGTCAACTGTTTAATTGCACACATACATGATCAATTGAATATAACTATCATCTATCTATTATATTATTAAAAGAATAAAAAAATGAGCCTCCACGTTCGCTCTCATGGCCTAGAAATTCTCACGTTAATCGGAGAAAAAGAAAAAGCAGAGTCTATATAGAAATACAATTTAGAAATAGCTGAAATTCGGAATTAAAAAATAAGGAATATTAGAAGAGGAGACTAGAGTCCATATAGAAATACAATTTAGAAATAGTTTAAATTCGGAATTAAAAAATAAGGAATATTAGAAGAGGAGACTAGAGTCCATATAGAAATACAATTAGGAAATAACTGAAATTCAGAATTAAAAATAAGGAATATTAGAAGTAGAGTATAGAGTCCATGCAGAAATACAATTAGGAAATAACTGAAATTCGGAATTAAAAATAAGGAATATTAGAAGTAGAGTATAGAGTCCATATAGAAATACAATTAGGAAATAACTGAAATTCGGAATTAAAAATAAGGAATAGAAGTAGAGTATAGAGTCCATATAGAAATACAATTAAGAAAAAAAATAGATATTCGGAATTAAAAAATAAGGAATATTAGAGGTTGAGTATATAGTCTATATAGGAATTTAAAACTAACTAAAATTTGGAATGAATATAATAAAATTAAAAGTAGAGTTTAGAGTCCTTATAAAAATACAATTTACAAATAACTAAAATTCGAAATTAAGAAAAACATGGGAAGAAGAGTTTAAAGTCAATATAGGAATACAATTTAGAAGTAACTGGAATTCGAAATTAAAAATTAAAGAATATTGAAAGATGAGTTTAGAGTCCACATAGAAATAAAATTAGAAATAATAAAAATTCAGAAATAAAAATAAATAATATTAGAAGAAGAGCATAGAGTCTATATAGAAATACAATTTACAGAAAATTCGGAATTAAAAAAAAGAAATACGAGTCTAGAGTACATATAAGAATATATATAATTTACAAATAACTAAAATTTGATATTAAAAATAATTAATAATTAACACGTATATAAAATATAATATGAATATTACACATTAGTAGTTTTGTAAAGTTATTGCAAAATTTAAAATTATGTTGTCATTTTAATATATTTGAATAATATAATGATAAAACATATATGCTATTATATGAGAGAAAATATAATGATGCTAGCCGCGCAATCTACGTAGCTCACGATGCTAGTTAATATAATCTACTAATTAAAATAGTCGATTGAATAAAAATAAATTTAGAGCCCTAATTTACGTTTCGTTCTGGGGCCCACTGATCTCACCTCGGTGGAATCGGGCTCGGCGGCGAGAGCGAACTCGGTCGGCGCCCCCTCCCATTCCACCTGCGCACGGGCCAAGCGCGGGGCGTGGCCGGCGAGCTCCCGTCCATTCCCTCGTCTCTCTGGATAGGGGATCTGGAAAATTTGCTGCTCTCTTGATCGAGCGGTGAAACTTTCTCACCATTCATCCATCCGGCGAAACTTCCACTGATGAATCGGACTTCCCAAACCTTTCCACGCTCTCGCTCCAAATGACCAAAAGCCAGAGGAGGAGGGTTTCGCAGCAACAACGTGGGCGCCCACGGCCCGCGCCCGGTCAGCGAGGAAACAGATCGAAAAAAAACAAAAGCCGCTGACGTCACGATCTCGAGGCTCGCGATTCCCAACAATCTCTTTAAAAAGCTTCCTCTCGCCGAATCCCCCTCCACCTCCACCACCCGCCGCCGCCGCCGCCGCCGCCGCCATGGCCTCCGACCTGCGCCCGCCGGAGCACCAGGTGGCGGGGCACCGCGCGTCCGCCGACAAGCTGGGCCCGCTCGTCGACGGCGAGGGGCTCTTCTACAAGCCCCTCCAGGCCGGGGAGCGCGGGGAGCACGAGGCCGCCTTCTACGCCGCGTTCACCGCGCACCCGGCCGTCCCGCCCCGGGTCCGGGGCGCCTTCTTCCCGCGCTTCCACGGCACCCGCTTCCTCCCGGCCCCAGCCAGCCCCGGCGGCGCGCCCTACCCGCACATCGTCCTCGACGACCTCCTCGCGGGCCTCCCGTCCCCCTGCGTCGCCGACGTCAAGATCGGCGCCTGCACGTGGCCGCCGCGATCCCCGGACCCCTACGTCGCCAAGTGCCTCGCCAAGGACCGCGAGACCACCAGCGCGCTCCTCGGCTTCCGCGTCTCCGGCGTCCGGGTGGTCGATGCCCGGGGCGGCGCCGTGTGGCGCCCGGACCGGTCGGAGCTGAAGGGGATCGACGCCGCCGGGGTCCGCCGCGTGCTCCGCCGCTACGTGTCCACGGGCGGCGGCGACGGCCTGGACTGCGCGCTCGCCGCCGCGGTGTACGGAGGGGAGGGCGGCGTCCTGGCTCAGCTGCGGGAGCTCAAGGCGTGGTTCGAGGAGCAAACCCTGTACCACTTCTACTCGGCGTCGATTCTGTTCGGCTACGACGCCAATGCGGCGGCGGCGGCTGCTCCCGGAGGTGGAAGCGGCGGTGTAAGGGTGAAGCTGGTGGACTTCGCGCATGTCGACGATGGGGACGGGGTGATTGACCACAACTTCTTGGGCGGGCTCTGCTCGCTCATCAAGTTCATCGGCGACATTGTCGCCGAGGTTACCGAGAAGGCGTCTTCAGATCATTCTTGAAAATTTTGTCAGCTTGGAGATCAGATGATTAAACGGTAAAGCAATGCCCCTCTATGTTTTGTTCTTTTTGTTTTGTTAGATTTGGATGACAATGTTAGACATTGAGTCAGTAAACAAAAGGAGGATGTAAAGCAAAACGGCAAATCTCTTGTGTCTTGGATTATGTTCTATACTGATGGAAGAAGATTAAAGTATAAACAGAAAAAGTGTCACTGTGGTCTGGGGGATGCATGAACTTGAAAAGGAGTAGAATTAAATATTTATTTAATTTATTGCAAGAAAGAGTAGTAGTAGAATATTGCCACTTTAATGAAAGTTATGATGCTACGAAACAAAGAATTGGTTGCTATGCATCTAGAGAACCTGGAATTAGTGCCGAGGTCCACTTGTTATAGATGGAGAAAGAATGTGAGAAAATTGTGAGCCAACTGCCTCGTCTATGACATGTGGGTCCACCCTGTATTGGATACAATTTGGATGCCAAATTGGTTAAGAACAAAGCCAAACCAGTGAAAGGAGATTTAGATGGTTGAGGGACGAGGTTTACCAGGTTTTGAAGTTGAGGAAAAATTAAACTGAGTAAAGAGTTGAGATACTAGAAATAGACGTTTTCTAGTTTAATTGAAAAAAACCTGGACACTGCATTGATCTATACTATACTGTTCACATCCTCACAGCTGACTGGTTCTGAAATTATTTGTTATGGCTTCGATTGTCTTGTGCTTCCTTAATAAAGATCTGATGTTGGGTGGATGTTGTCCTTTGTGCCATACCCAAAATGAAGTCCTAGTGAGATTGAGACTGTCCATTGAGGCAATTTATAAACTATTTTGCTTAGGTACCGTCTAAACTCTAAAAAGCATACCATTTGGTACTCTGTTTAATCATTTTCTCTTCTTACTCAATAAAAGCGATAAGACTTGTTCTAGTGATCCCCTTTTGAATATTTCTCATGCTTCAATCCCTTCAATGCTGGCTTCAGCGGCTAACTAGCTATGTAGTAATATGTACTTGCTACATTGACTATATGTCAGCTAAAAACGTACTTACAATTTAAATCACAAGCTTATATAGTTAATATTGACTATACCATGCTATTGCTAGTTAACTTTTCACAGAATATGTCATGTACGGTTTAGTGCAATATTGTTACAAGTAACAATATAGCAATAAGTGCAGTAAGCAAGCTATGATACCTTGAGTCCATGATAAAAGGGAGCGATGATAGTTTACTATGTCTTTTGTTCACCAGTCACCATGGGTCCATGGCTTGTATTGTAGACTAATGGCCAACACTAACTCCAAAACCGCTGATGACAAATGTGATACTCCAATCACTAGTTTAAGGAAAAAAAAAACAATGTCCTACTTAAACTTGGGTGGAATAATTGGAACTCACAGATAATAGAGATAACTAGGTTGGTTCATCTACCTAACATATTGAGTCTGGATGATCCCTTTCAGATGCAGTAATGAATTCCACCATAACTATGGGAACATATGCTTGAAATGCAGGATTGCTTGAGATATTCCATGGAAGGTAAAGTGAGGCTGAAGAAAGTCTGTAATTAATGTGACAGAAAACTCAATACAAGCCACAAAGTATTATGCTTTGCAGCCAAACTGAGGTGCCTGAGTATGCACACACTTATTTTATCAGTGCATGCTATTACTAACTTTAGGGAATGCGAGAGAATATGTAGTATGTGCACACTCTTTTATAATGATGCTATAAAATGTGGATGGGCAACTCATGCTTGAGTTCAATTTTTCAGATAAAAACAGCTGACTGTAACCTTGTCATTGTTTTGATATCGATAAAGTGATTGGTGAGAGAGTTTATCCGTGTTTGCTTTGCTGGGCGAACAACGTAGTCAACTGATTTCACACTTCTCACCTCATTAATTATATTGAAGTAATTTAGGCCATGCCTAGTTCCAAACTTTTTCTTCAAACTTCCAACTTTTCCATCACATCAAAACTTTCCTACACACACAAACTTCTAACTATTCCGTCACATCGTTCCAATTTCACCAAACTTCTAATTTTGGCTTGAACTAAACACACCCTTAGTCAACTACCTTGCTACTACTGCAGTAAACTGTTGTTCCCACATGAAGTTTCACTCTTTTGTCTGTTGATTACGGAGTTTATGAGTACTCATGTGTATACTGGGTTTGTTCTTGCAGGTCCAACATTGTGTTCTTGCAAATGTCACACATAATAAAGTGCCATCAAATGGAGAAAGAGTCAATTGTTTGAAAGAGGAAACTTCACCGAGCTGCCGGTAACGTAAATGCGAAGCGACTCACCGGCAGCTCTCCCGGCAAACTTACGGCAACTGATACCTTTTTTTGCATACCCCCCTTTAAAACCATGGGATTCGGGGTGCATTGGATCTTACTCTTTAGTTGTATTAAAGAAATGGTGAACAAAAGATGGGCGTTGTCATTCCACCGAGAAAGAGTTCTTTCGCTATATTTCATACTTGCAGTCTCATAGGGAATTTTGCAAAGAATTGTCCGAGCATCATTGCAGGCCAAACACCTGCCTTTTCTGAAAACATATTTATACGAACAGACATCTAACGAATGTTTTTCTTGTATGAAAGTCGACCATAAGCACCAAACTCTGATATTCGAAACCTAGTGGTGTGGTATTAACCATTTTGTGTAATTTTAGCGACTTTGGCTGTGTTCTTTCCCTCACTTTCCTAATTTTTACTCCCTCGTTTTTCACACACGTACTTTTTAAACGGTTAAACGGTGTATTTTTTTGCAAAAGTTTTCTAAAGAAAAGATATTTTTTTAAAAAAATCATATTAATTTATTTTTCAAGTTTTTTTAAGACTAATACTTAATCAATCATGTGGTAATGGGAATTCCACTTCCCAAAAGCAGCCTCTGTATGGGTTCATTTGAAAGAAAAGGAGGATGAATTATTATAAAGCTATATAGTATTACAAAACTATCATAACCAAACTATTATAAAGCTATATAGACTTAGTATTACAAAATTATAGATGTGGCACCGGATCTATTATGCTACCAATTTAAGGTCAAGTACCTTAAAACCATATGTCTAGTAAAAAAATTAGTAGTGAAACAAAGCTATAGATTTTAGAGTTTAGTTTCCTACTGCTATTGTTCTGCTGAAGTTATAAACACTATAGTTTTACGATATAATTTGGCACTGAATCTTTAGTCTTACGGTATTATGCCTCAAATTTGATGATAAGCCCCAATGCTAAACCGGTAGAAAGCGCGCAAAACCTCTTGCCAAATTCACCTTAACAAAATTGTTTCTCAAAAGCGCTAAATCACGGAACCAACATGGCAACATGGGTGGTTCACTCTTGGAATTCGCACGCAGATGCACGCAGCTAGTAGTAGGCGTGTTGATCCAGCGACTGAAGCAGCAGCGCAGCACTCATGTGAGACGGTGAGAGTCTGGATGATGACTGGCGACTTTGTTAGGACTCGGGACCAGATGAGCATGAGCTGCCTGCCTCCCTCCCACGACCCACGCACATCGCGATCGACCTTGCTTTGGCACGTGATGATGTTACACTGTTCTCTACTTTCTTCGTTTCATAAAATACGAACCTCTAGTTCTATTACTATCATTTTTGTATTTCATAAAACGGAGTAAATAGACAATAGTGTACCATCACATAATAATAGTAATAGTACTAGAGTTTTTTTTTTTCTTTTATGAAACTACTCTACCCGTCCCATAATATAAGATATTTTAGAGGGATATGACATATTCTAGTGCTACGAACTGGGATAGAGATGTGTCACATTCTTTCAAAATTCTATAAAGTCTATCACCGGTCTCTAACTTGTACCGCTGTGTCATCCTGGTCCCTAAACTCGCAAATCGATCGTTTAGGTCCTCAAACTTGTTCGACTGTGTTATCCCGGTCCCTAAACTTACAGAACTCTCGTTCAGGTCCTCCAACTTGTTCAGTTGTGTCACCCCGGTCCCTAAACAGGACGGTCTAAAATCTTTATATCAAAAAGTAATTCATAACTTTTTCATGTGAACTCTAATTAAGACAAACTTTATATCAAAATTGTAGCCCTCGACGCGACCTACAACTTTGTAGTTGAAAAGTTTTTGAATTAAAACTGTTTAGGGTCCCAAAATATTGTTGCATGTTATAGATTTTGAAATTTTAATTTTAAAATTACATTTTGGGACAAAAAATGACTTAAAATAAAAAAATTCAACTACAAAGTTGTAGATCGCATCGAGGGCTACCAGTTTGATATAAAGTTTGTCTTCATTAGAGTTCACATAAAAAAGTTATGAATTATTTTTAAATATAAAGTCTTTAGACTGTCTGTCCTATTTGACCCAGATGATATTCAAATCCAAATTTAGGGACCGGTGTGACACAACTGAATAAGTTGGAGGATCTAAACGAGTGATCTGTAAGTTTAGGGACCGGGATGACACAGTCGAACAAATTTGAGGACCTGAACGGTCGATTTGCGAGTTTAGGGACCAGGATGACACAACGGTATAAGTTTAGAGACCGGTAATGGACTTTAATCTTTTTTATATTTTGGGACGGATGAGTTACTGCACTACTAATAACTCCACTCCACTTGGATCGTGCAGTGCAGGGGCGCATGCTGGAGAGAAGAGAATTGGGGGGGGGGGGGGGGGGGGGGTTTGGTGGATCGCCACCTGGAGTTGGCGTTGCGCTGTGCGAGAGCGGTTGGCTCTTGTCTGGTTGCTGCTGAGCTTTTAATTCCACGCCGAGCGCGCAGGCGGTGATTTTTGAAGCGCATTCCGGCATCGCCATCGGTTTCATCGATCGATCGTCAGATTCGCCAACTCCCACCGCCACCGGCCGAACCAACCTCAGCCACAACACCTCTTTCTGCCTTCATATATATGCATCGGAATTTTGGATGTGATTGCCTGCATCGGATGGATTACGACCACTCGTACATTGCATATTTGGATGCAGATTCATGTTGTACTATTCTGCGGCAGCCGGAATCGGGATGAGCTGCACAGCAGCGAGCGCCGAGCGGGCGTGGATTTGATAATGGAATAAGCTCATATAATGTCCCTTAACTTGTCAACGAATTCGATTTTCATCCTTGAACCCCAAAACCAGATATAACGGGTCCCCCAACTATTAAAACCGGTGCAGATAAGGTCCTTCGGCGGTTTAGATGGCGGTTTTGGCTGACGTGGCGTCTACGTGACGAATTTGACTCGGTCTTCATCTGACGTGTCATTGACATGGTGCTTACGTGGCAATTCGAAAAAAAAAACCCTTGAGACCCACATATCAGTTTCATATACAAATTAATAAAAATGGTGGGACCCACGTGGGCCCCACGAGTCATTCTCACCCCTCATCTTCTTTCTCCTGATCTCTCCCCATCTCTCGTCGTCTTCATCTCTCTCCCCTCTCCTCCCTCCTCTCGCTGGCACAGATAAGAAGCGGCGCACGGGCGCCGGCCGGAGGGAGGAAAGGAGCGCGCGCATGCGCAGGAGGCGGCCGGCGACCGGTGAGAAAGGAGCGGCGTCCTCCGCTAGGAGAAGGACGCACACCTCACCATCGCGGCCCCCGCCACCGTTTCCACCGTCCTCCGCGCCGCTCACCGACCTCGACGGCGTCCTCGCTATGGGCGGTGGCGGGCGAGCTCCCGCTTCTCTCCACCTACTTCCCCGCCGCCGCTATCGAAGACGACGACACTGATGGCGACGGGTTTGAGGAGGGCACCGGGCCACCGATGCGGCGATTGGGCGTCGGCGGCGCGGGAGCAGTGCAGTGGCGGCGCGCGGGGCCACAGGGTGCAAGCGGCGGCGGCGTCAAGGAGGGCCAGGGCGCAAGCGGTAGTGACTAGTGACTGGCGGTAGTGGCGCAGGAGCAGGGCGTCGGGACGCAAGCGGCGCCATGGAGGAGGGCATCATCGGCGTCGGGCGCCATTTATCTGGTCGGCCACCAGCTTCCGGAAGCGAATGGTGAGCACGTCGCCATTTTCTCCTTCTCCCCTCTCCACGATTTCACAGGGATTGGAAACTGCTTGCTGCAGTTGCTGTTCGATTCTATTTCTACAATTCTACTCACGATACAATCCATTATTTCCCTCAGTAAATCCCGTTGAAATTTGAACAAAATTCAGTGCCAAAATGTTTACTCACATCACACTGTTGCAGCATGACAAACAAATGTTCGATCTACACACTTACGAACCACCGGATTTCGGCGGCGGCTACTGCGGCGTCGTAGTGCAGATTCATCACCCTGACGAGGCTGCTACCGTCCTCGCCGTACCTGATGAGGTGGCCGTACATCCGCAGCCAGTGGTCGGAAGCCTCGTCGACGGTGTGGTAGGTCCAGATGTGTGGTCTCAGCCAGAGGCAGTCGATGAGGTCACCCCACGCGCCTCGTTTTCCATGCTGATAGTGGCTCTGGTGCTCCAGTCGCGGGCGAGGCCGACGCAGCCGCAGCCGCAGCCGGCACACGACACCATTGAAGGTCCGTGACGCGCCTGTCGTCGGACCGGATATCGGCGACGCCGAGGCCGGGCAAGCACTCGACGAGGTCAGCCGCCGAAGCAGGTAGAGGGGCTGGAGATCATCGAAGTGGCCACCGGTGAGCGGTTGTCCCGCTGGCTTCGTGCGCCGCCGCTCCGGCCACCGTCGCCCCACTCCGCCCGCCGCCCTAGTCCACATCATAGGAAAGAAGAGAGAGAGAGAGGATAGCAGGAAGAAGGGAGCAGTGAGGATGACACGTGGGGCCCACGTGGGTCCCACCATTTTTTTTTTTGTGAAACTGACATGTAGGCCCCACTAATTTTATTATTTTTCTGGATCGAATTGCCATGTAAGCGCCACGCCAGCCAAAACCGCCCTCTAAACCGCCAGAGGAACTTATCTGCACCGGTTTTGATAGTTGAGGGATCCGTTGTATCTGGTTTTGGGGTTCAAGGACGAAAATCGGATTCGTTGACAAGTTAAGGGACCTCGGATGAACTTATTCCTTTGATAATTAGGCATTTAGGCCGGCCCAATTAGTATACTCGGCCCGGTGACACAACCCAGCCAAGCCTCACGTTTGGCCCACATAGAGTTCAGGCCCATCGGCCGCCGCTTAAACAGTACACCGAACTCCAAAACGTACAACCGCATCGGGCGCATTAAATGTCTGTGCATCACGTACAACCGCATGCAATGCCAGTCTTCCGTAAACAACACCTACTACTACAGTACTAGCTCTTGAATCTTGATTGTTTAGATATACTAGTACAGAGTAAATCTCAGTATTAATATATAATGGATATGCTATACTTGAACTCTAGCTTGAACTAATCTTGATTGAAACAATGTCACGGAGAGTACATGTGACGTGATGTTCACAGAAGAACACAACTTCTAACCGTTGTCGGAGATTCAGATCTAGAGAGAGACTTGCAGCACTCCATCCCGTCCTAAAATTATACATGTAGTACTACGGCCTGGTTTAGTTTTCAACTTTTTCTTTAAATTTTTAACTTTTTCATCAAACTTTTCCACACACAGACTTCCAATTTTTCCGTCACATCATTCCAATTTCAATCAAACTTTTAATTTTAGCGTGAACTAAACACACCCTACATAGGTAAAATTCTATATTTTGTTACTGGCCAAACCTATATACTCCCTCCGTCCGATAATATAAGGGATTTTGAAGGATATCTCTTATATCATAGGATGAAGGGAATAGTAATAAATTGTCCCTGCATCTAAAGTCTAGTATAACAAAAGAGTGAGTAAATTTTAGTTCAGGCCTTCTTAATTTAATATTTATTAGCCAAAGTTTCATAAAAGATGAAAGTATATGACCTATTTTTCTACCGCATATATTTATTCCATCCGGTTCCATAATTTTTAACATTTTGGTTAAGTCTAAGATTAAGCTTTTATAACTTTAACTATTAATAACTTTAAAATATTTAGTTTGAGGGGCACTGGAATAAAATAATTAAATAACTTCAAAAATATTTAGTTTAAAAGACGATTTGTCTTACAAAGTACTATGATAAAAATTAAATGTATTTATTTATTATATATATTATATTAAAAAATAATTAAAAATGCATTCCAGAGACTGTGTTCTTATGTAAAATATGAACAAAAGAAAATACCATTGTCTGTACTTTAGGCAGGATTGGACATTAATGATGATACTACCTAGCAGCTCTATATCACCACATATATTTAATATTGTGTTGTACTTTAGACTGAGTTAGGGAATGACGTGAAACTTTAGCTAATGAACTTGTACATGCTGTTTCCTGTATGCATATTTGTATACTGTACAATCAATAATAACATTATTTTCTTAATAGATGATGCCGTTAACTTTTAAACATATATTTGATCATTCCTTTTATTTATAAAAACTTATAGAATTATCATCTATTTTGCTATGAGTTTTTTAAAATAATGTTTAATCATGATTTAATTATATCTTACTACATCCGTCCCAAAATATAAACATTTTTAGCTATGAATCTAGACAAACAATTATCCAGATTCATAGCTAAAAATGCTTATATTTTGAAATAGAGGGAGTATGTATTTTTGTACATAATTTTTAAATAATATAGATAGTAAAGCGTGTACTGCAAAGTTGAAAGTGTCACTATTAGAAAACGAAATAAGAAGTATACAGCTAGCTAGTAGTATAGGCTATACAGAGATATGTTCAGATTCTTAGTATTAGTAGTATTAGGATATATTACATCGGTACTAGATTGATTTTCTATAGCATGAAGGAGTATCTAACTTAGGGATGGGTGTGATGTTTTTGCTGTGTCGTCGATACCAGCTCGTCGTCGGTGGCAGCCGTGCAAAGAGCGATGGTGGTAGCTGGCCAGACTGTTTTGGTCGCTCGCGAGTTGCTAATCCTACTCCGTACATTCATGTCAGGGAGAGAACATGTGTGCCTGATGGACCATACTCCTACTATACTCCAGCTAAACTGAAACAATAATGTGTATCAGTGTCAGACTGTCAGTGTGATCAGCGTCAGCGTCAGTCTCCTGCTTGATCAGCAGTAGCATGTCATGGTTCGATCGAAGTGCATGCATGCTGCTTTACTGTTAATGCAGTTGCAACTACTCGATCAGGCGTTGTTTACGCAGCAACATATGGAAGTTTATGGCATGTAACGTTGTCCTGATTTCCACTTGCAGATTTCGCCCACAAATCTAAATTAACAGCTGGAGTTGTGGATTATCCTTGCTATATGCTTTTAAAAACACAATTTTCTCATAAACTTGTACTGCATCAGTATAGCTTATTAGATAGCTTTCTCTAAGCTATCTATTACTGTAGCTTTATAATGTATCCATATCAGTAATTTTGTGTTATCCATAATCTATCAATTATGGGAACACCTTTATTATCGTCCGTTCTACATTATAGGTCACCCTCATGATCATATATTTTGTATGATACGATTCAATCCGTACTACTACTATTACTACTCCTACTCCATAAGGTTCTTTGAATTGGAGTACTGAACAAAAATACAAACCAAGTCAAAGAGAGCATCCTGCAGATATGTCTGAACATGTGAGTACTAACACCTTCACAAAAAAAAAAAAGATATGCGGGCTTCTGATTTCAGATTTGTTCTATGCAACTACTACATATATTTATATACCCAGAGACACCTTGGGCCAGGAAAATCAAGTGCAAGTAGCTGGTATATAGTAGTTCGTCCTGACCAACGATCAATGACGACCAAACACTTATGGATCGATCAGAGTGGATGTTAATGTGATTATATAATAATTTTTTATTAAGTGGCTACCTGGCTGCAGGTGCCGGTGTCGTGACGGCAGGGTGTTCGATCGGCCTGAGAACGATATGATCAGGCCAGTAGTCAGCACACGCTGATCGATCTCGAGTTGTCTCGAGGCCACCTTGCTTTGTCGCCATCGATCGTCTCATCATCATTTCTTGCATGAAGCATTACATCTAAACAATATCGTCAGTAACATGTCCATGTTGCAAGCTAGTCCACGCTAATTAAGTTGACCGATCGAATAATTGACAATATCTTTAAGAAAGGGAAAAAGTACGAATTACCCCCTAACTATCGCGATCGTCTGAATTACTCCCCCGAACCACAAAACCGGGTATTCTTCACCCCCAACTATACAAACCGGACAAATTACCTCTCTCGACCCAATCCGCGGTGGTTTTGGTCCACGTGACGTACGTGTGGCAGTCCAGTCAGCACTCTATTTATTAAAAAATATGAGACCCACCTGTCATCTCCTCATCCTCTCTTCCTCTCTCTTCTCTCTCTCACTCTCACACACACTCTCTCTCTCAAACGCGTCGTGCGGGGAAGGACGCCGACGTCGACGCCGATGTCGACGCCGACGTCGACGTCGACGTCGACGTCGACAGAGGAGCCGACGTCGACGCCGGCAGGCGGGCGCAGAGGCAGCGGCGGGTTACGGGCGGGAGAGGAGCGGACGCTGACGGGCGGCCGGTGGCGGGGATGGCTATGGGCGTTGTAGGGGCGGAGGCCGGAGGCGGGCGGGCGCGGAGGCCGAGGCCTCGACGCCGGCCGTCCCGCCGCCCTCGTCCTCCCCGCGCGCACGCCGCCGAGAGGCGCCGCCGCCGTGCACTCCATCCTTGTCGTCGTCCTTCTCATCCCCCCACGAGCTAGCCAGCGGTGGAGGTGGGGGCGCCGTCGGAGCGGCGCGGCGGAGGGGGCCTCGACGCCGGCCGTCCCGCCTCCCTCGTCCTCCCCGCGCGCACGCTGCCGAGAGGCGCAGCCGCCGTGTGCTCCATCCTTGTCGTCGTCCTCCTCATCCCCCCACGAGCTGGCCAGCGGTGGAGGTGGGGGCACCGTCGGAGCGGTGCGGCGGAGGGGGCCTTGACACCGGCTGTCCCGCCGCCCTCGTCCTTCCCGCGCGCACGCCGCCGAGAGGCGCCGCCGCCGTGTGCTCCATCCTCGTCGTCGTCCTCCTCATCCCCCCTCGTCGGCGCCCCCACCGCCGCCGCGTCCTCCCCGGCGCTCCGCCATCACCCGCCCGCCGCCGCCGCGTCCTCTCCGGCGCTCCGCCACCGCCCGCACGCCGCCGCCGCGTCCTCCCCCGCACGGCGGGTGAGAGAGAGGAAGAGAGACAGAAGAGAGAGGAAGAGAGGATGAGGAGATGACAGGTGGGTCTCATATTTTTTTTTTATAAATAGAGTGCTGATTGGACTGCCACGCGTACGCCACGTGGACCAAAACCACCGCGGATTGGGTCCAGGGGGGTAATTTATCCTGTTTACATAGTTGGGGGTGAAGAATACCCGGTTTTGTGGTTCAGGGGGATTCAAACGACCCGACCGTGATAGTTCGGGGGATAATTTGTACTTTTTCCTTAAGAAAGCAATCAAGCAATTCGATCATCAAGCAAAGCATAGATAGGTCGATCGATCGATCGCTGGTACGTAAGGTAAGATGGTCCACAATTAATTAAGCAAATCACTGTCCTTGATCTCGATCTCTCTCTAGCATTAGCCGCCCATCTAATCGTATAGTAAAAAACTGTTTGGCTCAAGTATACGTCTAGTCGTACGTAGTACGGCTGCAAGTCTGCAACTTTGCGAGACAAAGAAGAGAATCTGTCACTAGCTTGATTAGGTTGCCGGACCCGCATGAAGCATTGATCCGATCGAGAGGCAGACAAGGAAAGCACTGAAAATGAGACATGCACTCACGGAGAGTACTCGTAGGCCATTCACAACGCACACACACGACGTATGGTAATATTAATCCACGTAGACAAATCGCTTGTGTGGAGAAGAGAGAAGAGTGGGAACCATTCCCTCGCCAGCTTTGCGTGACCAAAGTTGGATAAGAACGGTGGATGACAAGAAAGCGAAAGAGAGAGAAATGGTAAGAACGGTGGATGACTGAAGAGAGAAGTTCGTCGAAGTAGGGACGCTCGGGGGAGCTCGCCGCCGCTGCGTGGACTCGGGGAAGCTGACGCCGCCGCCATCGCTGCTTGGGCTTGGGGTAGCCGAGATAGGATGCCGAAGAGGGAGGGGATAGGCAACCGATGCTATTGAGCAACTGCCGCCACCGCTTTCTCCTAAGCGGCACCGATGGTGTTCGGGGAGGGGGGCACCAGATCTACGCCGCTAGTGGGAATGGAGGTGGTGGGGGAGTCGCCATCGTGCGTCGCCAGTGGAAGAAAAGGAGGGGGTAGAGGAGTCGTCGCCGTGCGCCGCTGTGGGAGAGGACGGAGAGGAGGAGGGCAGGGGATCGGGGGGGGGAGGGCTAATGGGCGGGTGATCGCCCCCCCACCCTCCTATTCACTATTCTTCCTTCCTCCTCCCCTTCTTCTCTTCCTACTACACCATAAGTTTTTAAAAAATAAAAAAGACAAGGTTGAAAATTTTATGTATAGAAATACTATATATAAAAAATTTGAATAATTTAAATTCAAATTTGAATCGAGTATGTAAACTTTTGACTTATAAACTTTGGGTCCATAAAGTTTAGGTGTATAAACTTTAGATGTATAAAATACTATATATAAAATATATTCGAATTCAAATTCAAATTTGAATCGGGTATGTAAACTTTTGACTTATAAACTTTGGGTCTATAAACTTTAGGTGTATAAACTTTAAATGTATAGAAATACTATATATAAAAAATATTTGAATTCAAATTCAAATTTGAATCGGATATATAAACTTTTGATTTATAAACTTTAAGTCTCTAAATTTTAGACGTGTAAACTTAAGGTGTACAAACTTTAGGTAAATAAATTTACTAAAATAGGAAAGTAATGCGGTGCCAAAAAATGAAACCAAGTGGAGAAAAGGGGGGGCGCCCAGGATCGATCGCCCCTTAGGGCAAGTTTTATAAAAGAGGTGGATGTTGCATCTAATCTTGACCACATCATCAACTAATAAATGTAGAGATAACATGTACAGTATATCACATATATACTAATTCTAATACACTAGCCCCAATGTTTGTTTGCCCAATCTACTCTTCCTCTCTCTCTTTTTATCTTGAATTTTGTGTAGTGGATGCCTCTTGCATGAGAGGTGGCTCTTTATCTCTCTCATCTCTTCTCTCCTTCACCTCACTATTTAAACTTATGTGGCACCTAAGAGATTGTGTTTGGATGTCCATAGTACTTGCCCTTAGCATTTCTAGGGGATCGGTGCCTTGGGAGCCAAGTGAGGGAGAGGAGAGAGAGAGATGGGAAGAAGCGGCGGAAGTTGGGATGTGCGAGCGATTCTTCTCTGCAGGAGGAGATAACGATTTTTTTTTGGTGGGACCTGCTTGAAAAAAAAATTGATGGTAGACCTCATCTAAAGCTACGCGCGCTGGGAGATGGAGCCTCATTTACTTTTTTCCTACATGATGCTTGTGCTTCTTGGTGAGCCGGGACACATTTGCTATTGCCTGTAGAGTGGTACGCCTAGTACGTACGAGGCAGGAGACAGATTAGCAGCTGCGTGCTTTCCTCTCCATCTGATGGTGACGGGGATGGCCACGATTAAGTTGGAGGAATTAATTCAATCGATTGGGGTGAACTGATCAAGTGAAAGCATGAACGAGTCGGTACGAATTAATGAGAGGAGGAGATCTGCGACGTGGGTAAAGATTAGAGGAGGGACATGTGGGCGTGGGGCTCATTGATGGATGTTCGCTTCAAAATATAATAAGCTTTGACTATGAATTTATTTAGATGTATGTATTCAGTTTTGTAACTAAAATTTATTATATTTTGAAATTAGAAATCATGGAGATATAGAGTTGTAGTTGTATTTTTCTACGGTACTACCAGTATTGGTAGGGGCGATGAATGTCCGTGTCTTAGGCCTCGGCTAGCAGAAGTGAACAAATATAGTTCAGAGTTTAGATCTCCTTCGAAATAGATAAATTTACTAGGAATTTTATAAGAATTGAACTAATTTATATGATATTTCTGTGTTCCAACAAAGACGTCCACGACGTAGCGTCAAAATCAATACTTCTAAAGCTGGCATTGGAACTTACAAATCGATTGGTTCAAGGAACTTACAAATCGATTGGTTCAAGTGATAGAGCTAAACTTTTGAGATAAATCTAGAAATTATATAAGAGGAAAAAATCAAGAAAAAGAAAGCATCGTCTCGATCTAGCACATGCTAGATGTTTTCCAACTAGGTAGAATAGTATGTATCTGATACCTTGAAATTATAGAAATTTGTCCTCATTCAATCGATGATAATTGGAATGATTAGGGAGAAAATTAGAGATTAAAAAATGATATTTAAAATTTTAAAATAAATTAGATAATCTCTATTAAAGTCCTCTAAACTTAATGTGTTGTAAATTAACTCTAAATATACATGGGCTATATAATACTCGTACCAACAAAAAAACATAAAAAAGGGTGTGACTATGATCACATACTCTTTATTTAATTAATTATGTTCAAAATGATAAAGGATTTATTAAGGATAAGTCTTGCATTTTCTCCCCCTTTGACTCAAAACCGGTCACGCATTAGGATAATAAATCCATCGATTATTTAGTTGGTTATATAGATGGCCAAAAGGCCCGAGGCCCGACGGCCCGGCCGATGGCACGGCGTTTAGGCCCGGCCCAAGCATGGCACGGCCCGTCAAGGGTCGGGCCCGTGCTGGCCCAACCCGGCCAACGGGCCGTGCCTGGGCCTCTTCGCCAGCACGTTGGGCCGGCACGGCACGATGGGCCGCATGCCAGGCCCGACACATAAACAATAGGGAGTAAAAATAGACATATTATATGCCACGGTCGAAAGAATAGGGATGCAAAATAGACTTATTTTACCTATATATATGTCAGCCCAAAGAGGAGGGACGGAAAATAGACTTATTTTTACTATATATATATATATATATATATATATATATATATATATATGTCACAGCCCAAAGAGGAGGGATGGCAAATAGATTTATTTTCGCTATATTATGTCATAGCCAAAGAGGATGGATGAAAAATAGACTTATTTAAAAAAATGGCACGATGGGCCACCCGCGCCTTTGGGCCGGCCCGGCACGGCCCAACGGCGGGTGGGCCGTGCCTGGGCGGGAGGCGCAGCCCATGGGCACGGCCCGATGGCTGGTGGGCCGTGCTTGGCCGTGCCTGGGCCGGGCCGTGCCGGGCGGGTCTTTTGGCCATCTGTAGTTGGTTAGTCTTATTTATTAAAATGAGCGATTTTATCTGCCTTCGATGACTAATATTGAACACTTGTTATTGTAACATGATTTTCACACATTCATTATCTGCCACCGGAAAATAAGGCTCCCATCCTTTGGCTTATTCACGGAATAAGCCAAACGACATATTTGTAAATGAAAAATAATTTGTGAATAAAACTTTTATATACGTGTTCTTTGCGATCTAAAAACAAAGGCAAAAAAATAAACTTCGATGAAAAAACCCTAAAATCAACTCCAAATTTAAGGTTGAAAATTCAAAATTTGGATGATAAGCATAAGAATAAGCGAAAATATGGGGTTGCAAACTTATTTGTCCATCTACAATGCCAAAAACTGAAAGTTCAACTAAATGATATTGACATACATGGATATAAAATATAGGCATGCCAACTGGCATGCTGATTTTCTATTTATCATAACTACTGTCAATGTGAATTAAGATTTCACCTGTTAAGATGAGGGCTTCTTTGCTTTCATAATTAATACTATTACCGTCACTAAGATTATTTATCCTATACTCCTACAGTATCAGTGACTTGTGGTGGTGAGTACTCCTTCCGTCTAAAAAAAGATAACTTAAGGGGTGTCGAATTACCATCTAGATTACTTTTTTTTAGCCAAATTTAGTTTCAAACTTTTTCTTTAAACTTCCAACTTTTCTATCACATTAAAACTTTCCTACACACAAACTTCTAACTTCTCCGTCACATCGTTTTAATTTTAATTAAATTTCTAATTTTGATGTGAACTAAACACATCCTTAATATAGAGAGAGTAGGCGTCAGTACGTTGGAAGGCATTTGACAACGTAATACCGCTAGTAGCTACGTACTCCACTTGTTTAGTGTTAATTTGACACTACTTTGCTGACATACGGCACTGGTTGAAGTGGATGTGGATTTGCAAACGATGAAGAGCAGGATATAAAAATTGCTGGTCCACTGATTGAAGTGGTAAAGTGAAGTAGTACTGTGCATGATGCAAGATCATCCAAGAACATTTCAAAGTCCAGGCCTGGCTTGTTCAATCTCATATATGGATGCTAAGACTGGTAGAGAAGTGCTTTTTACTTTCGGTTCGTAACTCTCCAGTAGTCCCCGTTTTTCAACCGGAACTACGAATCCGGGACTAAAGATCGCTATCTTTAGTCCCGGTCAAATAACCGGGAGCGATCTTTAGTCCCGGTTCGGTTCAAATAACCGGGACTAAAGAGAGGGATCTTTAGTGGGAGTAAAGAGAGAATAGCGGCAGTCCCAGATGGTCCCTGTCACACCCCAATCCGGCACCGCCGTACAACGGCACTTGATAGGAGCGTGTCGTAGGAAAAACAGCGCGAGCCGCTTCCTACGAAACCGCGATCTCAGTACCAGTCCCAGGATGTAGCGCTGGTACCCACGGTGACAAATATGAATCATTGCAATCCTTAAAATAAATAGAGGACTTATTTACCTTAACTTAGGTTGCAGCTCAGACAGCCCGAGAATGCAACCGACGACACGGACGAGGCAAACACCAACAACAGTGGCAGCAGCGGAACCAACGGTCTAACACCCAACACCACAGGCAGCAGCAGGGAACTAGGACAAAACCCTAATCTTTACTTCACTTCAACTTCATCTTCAGAGCTAGCAGAACTATATTTATATAGAGCAAGGGTGAGTACTTACGTACTCAGCAAGCCAGGGGAACTTAGGTGGTTAATGCAAGCTTCAAGGGAAGGCTGGTTAATTTAGCAATCAATTTTGTTTTCAAGATTTTCAACAATCTAAGTGTGTGCTTTCCACAACCAGAGCGAGACAAGTCTTAGCTCGGTCGGGGTGAGAAGTAACAAATTTATTTATCAAAATCTTTCAAATCTGGTTTTTCCAAACCAAACCAACTTTTCCAAACTTCCCGATAATAGTGGTCCCCAAATGACCAATCACTTCCAGGGACTCCCGGTCCCGCTGTCTCCCGGACAGCTAATTGCTTCCCAAGCATTAGGTTTCCCTAACCTTAACACCTTTTCATAAAACAGGGTAAAACAAAAACTACGCTAAGGAATCACCTCACATCCGCCCATGACCGTGGGCACGACTGTTCGAACAGTTTGTTAACCTCTGCAGAGGGGGTACACTTTACCCACACGACATTACTAACCCGAATCACTCAGCCCGTGCAGAACGGCCACGTCTGGTGACCTAAGGGCTTTCATGACAAGGCATTTCGAGAGCAGACACAGGGTTGCCATATGCCGACGAGAGGGGTCCCAGACCAACAATAGGTTAGGTCCTAGACCATACTATGCCATATGTCTCTCGGCATCAAGGCTCCCCCGATTAGCAATTTACTCAGCCAGGGGTGTCCCATTCCACCTGTGTGGTCGCACTATTGTATGCTCGGATGTAATTCCGAAGGAATCGGTCCTTAAATGCGACCACACATGCATTCCGCCCAGGAATGGCCTTGTGTCGCGAGTTTTATTTTTAAAACTCATTTTCTTTCACAAGGCACCGACTCAGGCGTCGGGTTTTCCAATCCTTTTGTAAACCAAGATTTACCCAAGAAGTTACTCAAATTTTAAGTTTGAAGGCGACCGTCGATACTCGCACAAAGTGCACGAATATCGAGGCGCAACTAGATGGTTACAAGGGAACATGATATAACAATCACAATGGAAGGATCAAATGCAACAAGTTAGGTAGTCCCGCCAATCTGCCTCGCAGACGGGGCAAGCAGATTGAGTGCAATCCTATCATTGCATAATATTTTTCAAGCAATATAATTAAGTTCAAATATAGGCTCAAGATGTTCAAAGGTGGCTTGCCTTGCTCAGGGTCTTCACGGAGCTTCGCGAATCTTCGAGATATCCACGATTGACGGAAAATCCGGTAACCGCAACTACGCAAACAATCAAAAACCTAAACAAAAGACCAAGAAAAGGATCCTATTTAGACTAAATAATAGTGCCATTAAATAGATCTCAATTTTACGGAATTATTGGAAGTGGAACGGGGTCAATCGGAGTTACGGATCGGGAGATATGGATTTTGGAAGTTTAATTGGAATTTATAGAAATAATATTCTCAAGAATATTATTGACAGTCACTGGTGTGCGAGACCAAGGAAAATGATTCATGGGATTTTGGAATAGAGAAATGATTTATGGAATAGGGGAAAAAGGGTTTATTAAATCCCTTGAAAAAGAAAGGAAGGAGGGATGCCATATAGACTTCCTCGGGCGGCTTAGGCGTGGCCCGAGGGGTTTATGCGGCTTGGCCGGACCTAATGGGCCGGCGCGGGCGCGGGAGGGGCGGCCCAAGAGAGGGGGCGCGGGGAGAGAGAGGCCGACGCGGGTGGACGCGGTCCACCGCGCGGGACCCACATGGCGGTGGTTGGGTTCACGGTGGGGAGGGCGCACGCGGGGTGCGGCGCTAGGGTTTCGGGTGCGCGTGGCTTAGGAACGGTGCACCGGGTGGAGAAACGGCGGCGGGCCCACGAGCAGCCGCATGGCGCACCGTGGTCCGCGCGCTCGGATGGGGAAAGCGGGGTTGGCCAGTTTGACTCGGTCTAGCCGACGTGGCGCCTACGTGGCAGCCACGCGGGCCGGTCGGAGGAGGAAGAAAAGGGAGGCCGAGACGGACGGCGGACAGCGGCCGAGTTCTCCGGAGCCTTGCGGGACGGATTTGGTCTTCGGGGAGCACACCGGAGTGACGAGGGATTCGAAACGGAGCGATCCAACGGCTCGGATTCGCCGGAGAGAGGCCAGCGACGATGAATCGTGGCGGCGCATGCCGGCGGCGAGAAAAGGGGGAAAAATCCACCGGAGCAATGGGAGTTCGATTCGGCGGGGTGGGAGCATCTCCGATGTTCAAGGGGTGCATTCCCGGCGTCGGATGGGGTAGAGAAGTACCGAGGAGGGCCGGCGACGGGCGGCGGCCTCCGGGATCGGACGGCAATGGCGGCGGGGCCATGCCGGGCGGCGGCGGGGCTTGGGGCAGCGTCCACGCGCGTTCAGGAGGGCTATAGAGCCGCTACGCAAGCTGGAGTGGAAGAGGAAAAGCGGGGAGGGAGAACGGGGGCTACCGCGTCGGGAGATCACTGGGAAGAGCGTCCGACGGCGCGGCGGGATCGCCTCGGCCTCGGGCCGGGGAAGAGGAAGGAGACGGCGCCCGGAGGTCCCCTTCGGCTCCGCGCGCTTGCCGACTTTCCGGCACGCGCAACGGCGAGGAAGGTGGTGGCGGCAAGGCGGCAAGAACAGAGGAAGAGCGGGGAGCGGCTTGGCTTTTATAGGTGGAGAAGAGGCGGTTTAGTAGGGGGAACCGACTTAGATGGTCAAGGGAGCTCGGCTGTCGCGTGTGGTCAAGGTGGGGGCGGCGAACTTGGCAGTCACGGGCGGCAGAGGGGGGGTCGATGGTGCCTGTCGGGGAAAAAGCAAAAAGGGGAGGGAGGAAAGGGGGCTCTGCCCATGCCATTCTGGGAAAAAGGAGGAGGGAGAGAGAGCTCTGCCTCCGGGAGTTGGACGCACACGACTTGGAGCGGCCGGGCATGCGGCAACAGGGCACGGGCGGCATCTGGACGGACGCGGCGACGACTGAGCGCGGCGACCGACCGAGCGTGGTTGGCCACGCGCGGGCGCGCGCGCGGGGAACCGACGGGCGGCGGCGAAAATTGAATGTCAGTTTGAATCGGCGGGGCGCTGGCGGGGAGCGGTTTGGGCGCGACGAGGGAGAGAGAGAGAGAACGAGAGAGAGAGAGAACGTCCGAGAGAGGGGAGAGAGACGGCGCTCTCTCTCGGTGGTCACGCGCGGCGCACGTGGAGAGAGGAGGAAATGGACTGAGAGAGAGTGATGGGCCGAGGGAGAGGAATTCGGCCCACAAAAGCAGAGGGAGGCAAAATAGACTTTTTTTAGATGGATTGAATGTGGAGACAATTTGAATTGGAGGGAATTTGAGAAGGATTTTGGAATTTAACCTTGATACTTGGACTCTAGGAACAATAAGGAAGAGTCGAAGAAGGATTCAAAGCGGGAATTGAATATTTTTGTAGTCGGAGCGAATATTCGGCAAGGATTCAAAGGAAGGGATCGACTTTCTGGATTGAATTCAAATTGGATATTTGAGCTCAACAAAGTTTGGAGAAGCCAAGGAGAGGATTCAAAGAGCGAATTTGATACTTTCGGAAATGGGAAGGAATTTCGATGAGGCATGATTCTCGATGTCGATGGGAAGTTGGAGTTCAAAGCGAGAATTTCTATTCTAGGGATATATTTGTATTTGGTGGCTCAAGGATTATTGAGAGGGGGGGTTTAAAGAAATCTTGTACCTTGGGACAAATATTTGGGAAGGAGTTCAAGGATAGATAGATAGACAGAGAGATAGGTTGATAGGTAGAGGAACGGATAGACAGATGGATAGATAAACAGATAGATAGGTATAGTAGATAGATAGATGGATCGATAGATAGATAGATCGTTAGGTAGATCGATGTATAGATAGATTGATAGGTAGATAGGTTGATAGGTCGAGACTCAGAGAGAGACGGGATGGAAGAGAAGGAAGAGGTGGACCGGAAGAAAGGAAGAAGGAATCCAACCTATGGGGGAGGTTAAATAGACTTTTACTAAGAGATTTAATTGGGAGGTTTTAGGGTTGGAGTCTGGACTCGAATTTCGAAGTCGATACTCGGTTTTGGGAGAATAGAAAGGAGTCAAGGAAGAGAACAATATTCGGAGACGAGTCAAAGGGAGATGGATAATTTAGAGAAAGAGAGTGTAACTTGGGAGTTTGAGTTTGACTACTTGATGAGATATGCGGGTGAGGATTTTGAAGAGAAGTCTGAATAGAAGGGTTCGGACTTCGAGATTTTTTCAGAACGGATATCATTTTGGGAAGAGCTCAAGGCGAAAGGGATTGAATCTTGGGGTTTAGAGTTCAAGGGTGGAAGTGATCTTGATTTGCATATTCAGACTTGGGTCAGAAGTTCGAGAAAGAGAACTAGGGTAGATTGACGAACCAATACAGAGAGAAAGATAGATGAATCAAAACCTGAGAGGTTGAATTCGAATTTGAGAATCGGTTTGAAGGAACCAAGGAGAGAGTTTATGACGTGAAGGTGAATCCTTGGACGGAGTTAGGGTTCGGGCATTCGACAAAGTTCACAGATGGGGTTCCAGGAGGGGATTCCGAATAGAAGGAATCGAGCTTCGGGACTATATTGGGATGGAAATTTTAAGGAGACGATCTTTGATAACAGGGTATCGAGACAAGGGAGGGATTTAAATTGAGATCTTTGGCACAACTTAGACTTAACACTCAAAGAACGAAATTTTCGCAATTAGGATTTTCAATAAATTAGCTTTTAACGTCCCGCAGAAAGCGGAGCGTTACAGTCCCCTTTTCTTTTTTTTATTTTCTCCTAAATAAAGTGGGATGCATATCCCCAAATCAAAGTAACATCCCAAATCCACATCACATATAAAGTAACATCCTAAATCCACATCACAAATCTTAAAGTTACATATACACACAAATCAAATACATCACAAATCCTAAAAAATTACACACAAATCAAATACATCATAGGTCATCTCAGATCCATCCAATAAATCACAAAATTATACATCTGAATCACAATTTTTTTTTTAAAAAAGAAAACAACGCCGTTGCCGCCGCCCGCCACGGCCGCCGCCTGTGGCCTCGCCGGCCACCAGCCCGCCGCCGCCGGGCGCGGCCCCGCCGCCCACCGGCCGCTCCGGCCCGCCGCCGGGCATGGCCCCGCCGGCCGCCGGCTGCCGGATGGGAAGGGGAGGATAGACAGGAAAGGGGAGAGGAGGAGGTGGAGGAGGTGGAGGGGATGGAGGGGAAGGGGAGGATGGGCAGGAGAGGAGGAGGTGGAGGAGAGGGGAGGGGATGAGGAAGGGGAGGAGGTGGAGGGGATGGATCAGGATGAGAAAGGATCGATCTGATCTGAATTGTAGAAAGGGGAGGAGAAGGGAAAGAGGGGGAAAGATTCGATCTGTGTGAAAGAGAGGATAAGCGATAGGGATTATATACTACGCTTGGAATTTTAGTTTCGGTTGGTGTTCCCAACCGGGACTAAAGACACCAACCGGAACTAAAGTGGTGACACCAACCGGGACTAAAGATCCTCGGCCCCTTGACATTAGTCTGACAGGGGATAAACCGGGACTAAAGATGATTTCTAGTGACCAACTGGGACTAAAGATCATATAATGGCTCTGGGGGTTTTCAACCGGGACTAAAGATCATTTTTAGTCTATTATGGTTTTGGGTCGACCCAACAAAGATCATTTCTCCACCAGTGTAACATCCATGATATTAATTCCTGTCGTTCTATATATGAATATATGATATCAGGTCTATGGACCAAACTAATTCCACACACTTGTTGATTCAACTAAAGAACGGCTACAAGGCCACAACATGACAGTGCATACTTTTACAACTTACAAGCTCGATAGTCGACAGTGATACAGCTCATGTAGTCATGTGTAACAGGTGACAGTTTATTGACCAAAAAATTCCTTGGAAAGAGACCCATATATAGCTGACAGGACATTTTGAAGAAAACAAACTAGACGGAAGACAATCTCTTGTCAAGAATTCACATTGGTCAGTCACTTATCGACAGAAATATATATACTCCTACTTATTATGGGAAATTAAGCAGGCGATGGAACAAGTCAATGATGCACCCCACCTAAAGTTCATATATATGCATGCATAAAGTTCAGCTACTCGCTCTAACTGAATGGTTGACAGATTATGTACTTATAGGGATTAATTAAATATTACAGATTTAAAATTTTCTTAAACAAATATTTAATCAATTCTAATATAGAGAGTTCTTTTTACAAAGAATAGTACTTCAAAGACATGGCACAGATAATCCATACAAGCTGATCTTAGGGTACAATCGTTCCGACAACCAACAATAGCTACTTGCTCACTCTCCATGAGCACTATTCCTGAACCGCTGAATGATGTTTTTTTTTAAGTTTTCTATATAAAAGTTTCTTTAACAAACAAAATAAATATATTTTTTAAGTTTATGCACTAATATTTTCGTGTGCTACCAAACATATCGGCCGAACAGCCGCAATGAACACAAACTTAGGCCATTCTCGGTAAGAGTTTTATTCTCATTAAGGAGGGTGTTATGTAAGTATTTTCAATGATGTTGCAAGGAATTATTGAAGTGAGAGATGAAATGAGTTTGTATCTTGCAAGTATTGCCTTTTAGACAATGTATTGTACGAGTTATTTTTTAACCATCAATTAAATACATTGTGTGTCACCCTTTGAAAACATAAAAATACCACAGTCAACTAGGAATAGCTTTAGGGATTTGAGTTCTCTTACAATACCAGAAAATATGGCCGGTGTCACAACGACAATGCTGGTCCTGTGCAGGGGCGGATTCAGAATTTTAATAGAGGGATGCTTATCTTCTTCTTCTTCCTCATCAAGCACCCCCCCTCCCCCGCTCTTCCCTCTCTCCCTCTTCTTCCCTCTCCCCCCTCTCATTCTTTCAATGCTGATCCAATGGGGTAGGGCGGACTTGAGTCCCCATAGCACCCACGCTGGATCCGTCCTTGGTCCCGTGAAAAAATACTGGCGGCACCAATGGCCGTGACTGAGACAATCAACATTATTGTTGTGCACTGTCCTGAATCTAATCTGAGTCAATAATTCAACACGCCTGGGCATTCAAAGGGCCTCTTTGAGGGAGTTTGTAACAGTTGCAGCTTCTCCCAGAATTAGAAACTTCCTCAAACAGTCTAGCTTTTCGTTCAGATTCTAAGGAGCTATAGTTGTATAATCTAGAAAATGAACTAGAAGCTAGATTCTCAGAAGCTAAATGATAACCATATGCTTCTCAAAATCTTAAACTCCTCCATACAGACCCAAAGTCTTAGAATCCAGCTGATACCACAAGTACTCCTAGTAATGATAGCTGAAAAACCCATCAGTTTTTGTTTGGTCAGAAAATGCAAGAAGCTTAAGCGCACATATCTACTAGTATGTATACATGTATGTAAGGACAGGTATAAAAGCAATCGGTACTCCAAGATAGTCATGCTAGAATTGAAGATCACTCCCGCTATTCAAGCTAGATGAATGGAAAAGAAACGCGAATCGAAGTCACAAGAGAGATAGATCGAGCAAAAAAGTCCTGCAGGCGCATATGCAAAGCTTGATTTTGATGGATCTTGGATCTGTCAATTAACCACTCCGGCGTGTGACCTGTGGTCCTGTCTTTAGATCAAAACACTTGCGTATACGTAAGAAACCAGCTAAAGCAGCTAGAAAAATGAATAATACAGTACTAAGAAACAGAGAGGCACAACTGCTTATACTTGCAATAATCCACTTCCAAATTTATAAATATAAATTTTACCCCCATGCTACGTAACACGTGTAATGTATTCCCTCCATTCTAAAATAAGCTATTTCTAAAACTCAAGGTTTGTTTCATAATTAAACTATTTCTTCATCTACCCTCTCATCTCAACTAATCATCCATTCTCTATTTTATTTCTTCACATATTTCTTTTCTCAACCAATCATAATCTCTTCCTAATTATTTTTATCTAATTTCTTAATACTGTGTATTAGCTCCAGAAATACTTCCATTCTAAGAGGACCAAACAACACAATTATATTTATCAATCAGCTAGTCGGCTGGTCAACCAAGATTCTAAAATACAACAATAACCGCTCAGTTATCATAGTCTCATCGTATTCTTCTTCTTCTTCTCTAAAAAAAATTGTACTCCCTCCACATCCACACCTCCACATCCACAAAAGTTACACCTATTTCACATTTAAGTTTTTTCAAATAAGTTGTTCTTATTTGTAGTCTTTGTACATTCAAAACTTAAATAAAGAGATAAATTAATTGTTTGATTAGACCCAAGAAGTCAAATCCTTAGGATCTGTTCTTTTCTCCAACAAAACTTAGATGAAAATAAAGATTTTCGTGGCACGCTTTTCAAACTGTTAAACGGTGTGTTTCGTGCGAAAACTTTCTATATGAAAGTTGCTCTAAAATGTCAGATTAATCTATTTTCCAAATTTGTAATAATTAAAACTCAATCAATCATACGTTAATACCACCTCGTTTTGCGTAAAAAACTTAAACTTCATCTTCATCTTCAACTTCACGAGAAAAGAACACCACCTAAATACTCATTGGTTGCATGCTTGCATTCACTCCTTGATTTTATAACATCCAAGACGATTTAATTTTTCATTGGTCTCGATGATAAAAGTAATAGGTGTAACTTTTATGGAAGAAGGGAGTAGTTAAGAAATGGCATGTAGCCTAGTGAATTTCAGATTGGTTGTTTGCGGGATTAAGTTCCTAATTTAAATGGCCGTATATATCCGGTTGGATATAGAGGCCGGGTAATAAATACCCTTCTTAAAAAATTTTTTTGTAGTTATCGGTTATATTGAGATGTAGAAATCTCTATGCATGCATGTACGCGATATCACCTAATTAATTAGCAACATACATGTGTTACCTCCGTCTTCATATAACTAATTAATTCACTTTTAAATTTGTTCCAAAATACATCTACTCATCCCACCAATTATAATCTTTTCTTATTATCTAAAATAATATAATCATTTCTTATTTAATTTCTTCGTATATCTTCTCATGTCAACTATGTGATGTGATTGAACTTTAACACAAACGAGACAACAACCTACTCCCTCCGTCTAAAAAATAAGACAATCCCTGAGTTTACGTGTCCAACGTTTGACCGTCCGTCTTATTAAATTATAAAAAAAAATTAAAAAGACAAGTCACGCATAAAGTATTAATCATGTTTTATCATCTAACAACAATGAAAGTACTAATTATAAAAAAATTTATATAAGACGGACAGTTAAACGTTAGACACAGAAACCCAGGGTTTGTCTTTTTTTGGGACGGAGAGAGTAGCTAGCATAACACTAAAATAATTTAAGAGTAAATTTCACAAAACTACAGATACTATGACTAGACTATCACAAAACTACAGAATTAAGGAGTTGTATCACAAAACTACACATTTAGCACCAAATTTGTCATAAAACTACACATTTAAGATGAAATGTTACAAAACTACACGTTTAGTAACTAAATTATCATAAAACTACGGGTTTAGAACCAATTTAATCATGTTTATAGCTACACCATAACAATGGTGCTAGGGATTTAAACTCCAAAAGTTGTAGTTTTGTGATAAGTTCAATATTAAATATGTATTTTTGTGATACTTAACCTAAAATCTACAGTTTTGTGATAAATTTGGTGCTAAATGTGTAGTTTTATGATACAACTCCTTAAATCTGTAGTTTTGTGATAATTTCGTCAAAATACCTGTAGTTTTGTGAAATTTACTCATAATTTAATAATATAATTAATGCTAAAATTAGATGGATCAAAATAGAAATTTCTATTACAGGTGTACAAACAGAGTCACAAAATATGCTAATTTTCGCATTTGCATGTGCGCCGGCCAACGATGCGGGATTCGACTGAGACGTGCCGATCGATGCATGCATGATCGCCACTACTCCACGTTGAAACTAAACCCAAGTCAAAGTAAACACGTATATTTGAAGTGCACATAGTTTCATTATTAGAAACCCTCGATTTAGTCGAATTAGCGCTTAGATTGAAATGAAAATTACGACATACACCCATTATTTTGGACTCTTTAAATCATCCATTTTGGCATGGGTGCAGTGAGCACTAATTACCGTGCACGCACGGGATCTAAAAACAGTGCGCAGGCCGTCCCCGTCACGTCTCACTGCTACATCCTGGTCTATGGCTGATGGCCAATTCAACCACATGAGCGTACTTTCCCGGTCTCATAAAAAATAAACATAGTCCCGTTCTAACTTTATAAAGGCACATATTTTTCTTTTTTTTCGTTAGCACGTTTTTCAAACTATTTTATAAAAAAGATTTCTATATAGAAGTTGTTTTAAAATATCAGATAAATTTATTTTTTAAGTTTGTAATAATTAAAACTTAATTAATCATGCGTTAATAGCTTTCTCGTTTTAATCTTAAAAGACGCGAATATTAGGGAATGTCATAATATCAAATAATTAGAAGGGGTGAGGTTTCGAACCCAGGTCGTCTAGTCTACCACCTTGTGTAGCTAGTCGGAAGACCCTTGGACATTTCTCCACGCTTTTAATCTTCATCCTTAAAAGATTCAAGCGGGCGCCTGATACAAAATACGACAAATCCTAAGATATATTACATCCTATACTAGGTCTTCTCTTTATATGATAGAGCGAGTAGGCCTGTATATAAGTGTGATCACGCCCACTCACTGACAGACTCATAGACAAGAATTCCACTACAACACTCTACCGATAGTAAAAAAAATAATCTAAATCATCGTTTTTATTTGATCGAATGGTTCAGATCTATTTATACTATCACCCTAATTAGTGATAATAGAAACGTGAAAAGGTATTATTGTAAAAAAGGTGCGAAGGGACATAATTGTCATTTAGCATTTAGCAGTGATTAAATATTTTTTTCTCCTTTTTTTAGCTTTTTGATAAAATATGAGCGATGCGAGCGCAATGAATGAGCATGGATCGATGTAGCCATAAAAAACCCTAATCACTGCATTAGTAAATTAATATATAATTTGCCCTTAATAATGAATTATTTAAATTATTTTTACTGGTAATATAATACTATCTATCAGTAGATAGCACTAGCTAGCGCATTACTCCACACACAATCATCTCAGGCCCAGCCAGGCAAGGCAGCAGCGGCCATGCATGATCCATCGATCGGGTTCGCAAGCTATAGCAAGCAGCAGCTTTCATTTCCTTTCCTTTCCCCTTTTCCTTATCACGCCTTTCTCGCTCTTTGGCTTTTGAGGAGGGAGGGAGTCCCGGTAGACGGTAGACGCAGGCAGCTCGATAATCGACAACAAGCCAGCAGCAATAGCAGTGTTGCAGTATTACTCCCTTCGTCCCAAAATAATTGTAATTTTATACTATTCACATTTAACGTTTGACTGTTCATCTTATTTAAAAAAAATTTACGATTAGTATTTTTATTGCTATTAGATGATAAAACATGGATAGTACTTTATGTTTGACTAAATATTTTTAATATTTTTATTTTTTTTAAATAAGACGGACGGTCAAACGTTGAGCACGAATAACAACTATATTTATTTTAGGACGGATGTAGTACGTACGAGGACTCATTTATTACCGTGTTTTACTGATGGATGGGATAACAGTACTGATGGATGGGATAACAGTGCCCCCCCCCCCCCCCCCCCCCTCTCTGGTGCCAGCTACCTGGGCAGCTGCCCGGTCCATGGCTATGGCTCACGCCTGGACTGCTCTGTATTCCGATGCTGCAGTGCACAACTGCACATCATCGATCGGAATAAGAGGTACTCCTCCTCTTACTGCCACTCTGCCAGCTTGCTGTGCAAAGCGAAAGCGAAAAGAAAAGATGTTCTACTAGTACTGCATCGATCTGCAGTGCGTATTCGTTTCTCCGATAAGAGTTGATGAAATCTCACGTACTCGTGGCACGCTTTTCAAACTGTTAAATGGTACGTTTCATGTAAAAATAAAAGTTACTCTAAAATATCATATTAATCCATTTTTTAAGTTCATAATAATTAAAACTCAATTAATCACATGTTATTACTACATTATTTTACATGAAACACTTAACCTGTATCTTAATCTTCATCTTCACGAGATTCAAACACCACCCCGTACATCGGTACATCAGTAGTACTCCTACATGGAATCATTCCTAAACGCGCTCGCTGTAGCCCTAGAGATAGAGAGAAGAGAGAGAGAGTACTCCTACTTTACTGTCGTACTTATGTGATACAGTAGCCGTTAATTGAGGTGATAGTTAGGCTATGGCGAGCGCTCCATGCTAGAGCGTGGTCTCACCCCTCCCGAGGCGAATATTCGCGCCACGCGGGTATTTGTCATAACGACGGCTCTAACAGGCAAGGAAGCGTGTTGGGGAGAGGCCTCTCCCTGTGCCGTCACCCCGCACCATTGAAATCAACTCACTCCCGCGCATTGCTGCCATGAACGAGGTCGAGAAGGGCCTACCCGGCGGTGCATCGGAGGATTACGGCAAGGTGCTCCGCCGCGACCGTTGTTGGCTATTTCGCCGCCCCAACCACCGTTTCGGGCACCTCCTTCGCCGAAGTCACCGCACAATCGCTCGTATCCTCACCGCGCCACCTCGATCTCTGCCTGGATCCCCACCGTTGTCCCCACCACTCAGATCCTTACTGCGTCGGCTCTATCTCTGCCTCCACTGCTCGCCCCCCCCTCCCCCGCTACGGCGATCGAGTCAGGCAACACTGAGGGGAGAGGCGGCGCCACAGAGGGAGAGAGGGGAGAGGCGGAGAGGGGTGTGGCTTTTGGTGGCGAGGCGTGCGGGCACGTGGAGGAAGAAGAGCGACCTGTGTGGCACTGTGCGTGAGGTAAGGAAGGGATTGGATGGGCTGGGAGAGTATGACAGTGGGCCATGGACTAATACGTAATTTTTTCTCTACCCAAAGGACTAACATAGAAAAATGTTTATGGGACCCACTTCAAGAATGATTGCTCAAGTCGGGTCTTAGACTGCTTTTGCTCACGTGAATGGTGGGGGTGGTGCCTGCGTTGAAATTGGCCTTATAGGGCAGGAGCAATGCAAAGCTTCGATTCCAAAAAAAAAAGTGTATATCACATATGATGAACCAATAGAAGGATACTATTATCGTAATGCAGGCAACCTTCAAGTTGGGAATGCGAATTGCCCAACGCAAGTGCGTGCCGTGCCTCTGTGCCTTTTGTCCTCGCTCACAGGCTAGGAACCCGTGTACTTAGCACCGAGCGGCCTTGCAGGCGATGACAGAGAACCACGTGGATGAAATCTTTGACGTGGCATATGCATCTCGAATCGACGAGGGCATACTACAATCATCTCTTGGCGAAAACGTACAAGAAAAACGAAGCAGATCAGCGCCCAGAAGAGACTCCCAAAAACGAAAGTGACGTGTGCTAGCTACTGATGGACATGATGATCAAACGAGTGAGACCGATGCCGATAATAATCTTGCGGACAAAATTTTGACCCACGCCGCGCGCACCGGCCGCCGTCACATACCCGTGCTATCTACAGGACCGATGTGCTAATCCTATCTATCATAGTGTTCTAGCTAGTTCTACCGTCTCTGCCCCACCAAGAAAATGTATGAGTGGCGCAGGTAGGGGGGTGCCAAAGTGCCAACACCCCCTGTCCAAACACTACCACCACTACACCCCCATACTTTTACTCTATATTAAGTTAGCTAAGATAGTTATTTATCTAGTTTATTTTGGGTAGCTTGAAAGTATTATCAGTTTAGTTAGTTAGCAAGTCTAAAAATATTAGCAAGAAACATGATTAAAAAATTAGTTTGTGATTTCTCATCTTTTTCAATGTAAAATAGATGATACTTATTTATGAGATTATTTAATACTCCCTCCGTTTTCAAAATGTTTGACACTGTTGACTTTTTAGTATGTGTTTGACCATTCGTATTATTCAAAAAATTAAAGTAATTATTTATTCTTTTCATATCATTTAATTTATTGTTAAATATACTTTCATATACATATATAGTTTTACATACTTCACAAATTTTTTAAATAAGACGAATGGTCAAACATTTGCTAAAAAGTCAACGGTGTCAAACATTTTAAAACGGATGGAGTAGTTTACATTAAAAGAACTTAGCAATAAATATTAGTTTTAAACTTCCAATGATATTATTAAAGAGCTAAAATTCAAGTTTTTCTTAAAGGACTAGTTTACGCATTGCTTGTTATTAGCGGTGACTATTTGACCTACTTTACTATTAATATTAGTTATTCAGTCTTATGATTTATCTTCACCCCTACATCCCGTAATCTCAAATCCTGGATTCACCCCTGCTGATGTTTGCTTGCTCAGCTGCACGCCTGCACCACAGGACAAAGGCTGATCCATGTTGTCCTTTGACATAAATATGCTTGCATGCGTACGATTCACTTCGATCACCATTCGTGCCTGCAAATCTGCCATGGCAAACAGAACTAAAAAGAAAGAAAACGTACTCCCTCCGTCCTAAAATATACTCCCTCCGTCTCATAATATAAGGAATTTTGAGTTTTTCTTATAACGTTTGACCACTCGAATTATTCAAAAATTTTTGAAATTATTATTTATTTTATTTGTGACTTACTTTATTGTCTACAGTACTTTAAGCACAACTTTTCGTTTTTTATATTTGCAAAAAAAATAAATAAGACGAGTGGTCAAACGTTACAATCAAAAACTCAAAATCCCTTATATTGTGGGACGGAGGGAGTAAGTATTTTTGGACTTCGATACGGTCTTCGAGATGCTACTTTGATCAACGATATCTATATAAAAATAAGATGTTTTAAATAAAAAAAAGTTGCATATTGTGATAGTTTGTTTAATGATAAATCTAGTAACATCAATTTTACATAATTGATCTTTTTATATTTTTGCTATTAATAGCCAAAGTTATAAATATTTGACTTGGCACTAGGGTTGTCAAAAAAGCTCGAGGCTCACGAGCTACTTGAGCTCGACTCGTCCTAGGCTTAATTCGAGCTCGGCTCGAGCTCCAAACGAGCCGAGCCCGAGCCTGTCCCAAAGCTCGTGAGCTTTGTCGAGCCGAGCTCGAGCTTCTAACGAGCCTAGTAATATATGATTTTTTATTGCTATTTAATAAATTGGTAGATCAAATATGTTATTTATATGCCTTGTATTGGCATAATATATTTGTTTTATTTTTTTTCCTCTTCTACTAATATGATAAACCATAAATTAATTATTTTTAAAAATTTATCATTTGAAATATACATTGTTCTAATTAAAAATCGAGCACGGTAGTCGAGCTCGAGCTTGATCGAGCTCGAACCGAGCCTGTATGAAAGCTTAAATATTTTATAAGCTCGGCTCGAGCTTATATCGAGCTCGAGCCTAGGCAGGTGAGCTCGCTCGAGCTCGGCTTGTTGACAACCCTACTTGGCACTATGCTAAAAATGCTTATGTTTTGGGACAGAGGAAGTAGCTAGTAGATCGATGCCGCCGTTGCTCATCTGGGAATGCTACTTCCTCCATTCTAAAAAAACTCATCTTTATAGTGACCTAGCACTACAAATCTAGACATATCTATGTCCAGATTTATACTACTAGATTATGTCCTAGCACTATAAATCTAAACAAATCTCTGTCCAGATTTATAGTACTACTAGAATATGTCAACATCTAGTAATATATTAAGTTTTTGGGACAAAGGGAATAATAGCTTGCGGTGGCCACCAAATCAAGATCCCCACGGCCATGCACAATACTCTCTTCATCTCAAAATAAATTTATGTTCAATTAATTATTAGTATATCATGATTTATAAAAATAGAAGACAAAATGTATTTAACGCAGATAAAGAGATAAATAACTATATTATGATTAGATAAGCTGAGGTATTATAATCTCTTTGATTTTATATTGCTATGTGTGGGATATATGAAAATATCATAGTACTCCCTCCGTATTTTAATGTATGACGCCATTAATTTTTTAACAAACGTTTGACCTTTCGTCTTATTAAAAAATTATGTAATTATAATTTATTTTATTGTGACCTTGATTTATCATCAAATGTTCTTTAAGCATGACATAAGTATTTTTATATTTGCATAAAAAATTTAAATAAGACGAGTGATCAAACGTTGGTTAAAAAATCAACGGCGTCATACATTAAAAGCGTCATATATTAAAATAAAATACGGAGGAAGTATTATAAAATTAGAGGGAGTATATAACACCAGATGCGTACATTAATTCACATCTGGACTACGCAGTGGGCAGTGGCGAGTGGCGACGTCGTTTGCCCCGGCCGGCTCGGGGCCCTAGCCAAGAAAATCAACGCGAGACGGCCGTGGCCCGTGGGAGTCGTGATTTGATCGACGCGTTTATCACAAGCCTTTTATCGCTTTGCGCACCCACAGGAGCAGCACACAACTGTAGAAAATATATTGTGCACCGGCCGTTTAATTTCTTTCTGCGAAGTAATCCGAAGAAAGTGGACCAGTCACCGGACGCGTACATAGATGAACTAGTGCAAAACTATATGTTATGGAAAACGGCTGTACCGACCGACTAATCGGCCGTATATACGATCACGGTAGTAAAACCGTTCCGTTAACGTGATACAATGTACATTTTATAGTTCACAAACGTTAAAACTCCGCTTTTAGCGATTAGTTAGTCGTTTCACGTTTAATCACCTGAATAATCGTATGTATGTTGAATTTGATGATGAATTAGGGTAGTTTTCTTTACTTAATTTAGAATTGTTTTTTTTTTTACATATATTTCTATGTTTTACTTATTTAATACTACCTCCATATTTTAATAGATGACGTCGTTGACTTTTTCTCGCATGTTTGACCATTCGTCTTATTTAAAAAATTTATGCAAATGTATAAGATATAAATCACACTTAAAGTACTATGAGTGCTAAAACAACTCATAATAAAATAAATTATAATTATGTAAAATTTTTGAATAAGACGAATGGTCAAACATGTGAGAAAAAGTCAACGGCGTCATCTATTAAAAAACGGAGGGAGTATAACCAATTCTACCACCATGTGATATATAAATCCGGTGTTAGAAGAGTTAATGTTTTACTTATCTGTTAATTAAAAAACAATATGAAGATATTTACTCTGTTTTATAATGTAAGACTTTCTAGTATTGTCTACATTCATATGGATGTTAATGAATCTAGACACATGGATATTTAGATTCATTCACATCTTTATAAATGTGGGCAATGATAGAAAGTCTTACATTGTGAAACGGATGTAGTATTTGATTTATATAGTTGTACACGTCTAAATCTTTAAAAAAAGTATATAATATTGTAAAATTTGTATATTATTCACGAACGATAAATTTTCATTAATCGGTTAACGGTACCCTTTTCAACCCACAACCGTATTCCGTCTTCCTCAGTACTAAACTATACCGAGTAGTCCTGCTCGTTCGGTCTGCACAATGTGCACATCGATCTCTCTGTGCATCAACAGAGGCGTAGCTAATTAATTAAGGCCACGACATGTATCTCTCTCTGCGGTCAACTGTGCTATACTGCTCACTCTCACCGCCGACGATCACGACGGGGCCATCACCATATATTGCATTGTCGCCAGTTAACGTTTGTCACATGAAACGCAACGAGCGATTACCATATGAGAGCTGCGTTAGAGCATGCACAGTAGTTACTAGTTAGTCCTTGCTTATAGATTGGTTTTTGCCTTGGCAGTAGTCCTTGCTTTTCGGAAGATGCAATCTCTGCTGCGGCGTGTCCATCTTGCCGGAAGCCATGGCTCCGCCGCGAAACTGTTGAGCTCTGCAGCCTCTGAAATCGCGCAGTCGGGCGCTAAGAGTAAGTATAATAGTGAGCTATATAAGCTTACTATAAATTTAGGTGAAGAAAAGAGGTAGTGAAAAATTAAGGGTGTTGGCTCTTAGAGCAGGTACAATAGCACACTATTAACCAGCTATAAACATATTTTAATGAGATTGAAGATGAGAGAGAAGAGCAGCGGGCTACAGATCTGTAGCCAGCTGCAGCATAGACTCCAAAACACAGTGTGTGTATAACAAATAGGACCATATATTAATAGTATAGTAAGCAACTATTGTATGAATTAGCTATTAGATTGGCTATAACTGAATTGGAGTTAGTAGTAGGTTATACTATTGAACTTGCTCTTATATAAGAGCTAACTTATCACAAGTTTCAAGACAAATGTATTAAATGTATAAGTGAGAGATAGAGGTAGGAGAAAAAAAGTATAATCAATCTTATAGATAATATATTATATACGTTGGTTTCAAGATAGGTTAATAGTAGAAAGTGAGCTTGTTGCTCTAACCTGCGCTGTCCATCGAACACCTGAGGCCCTGCTGCAGCTGGATTCGTCCATTCGGGGTGCGTGGTTTGCATCCGGGATATCAGTTGTGTTTGTTTCCTTTCCGCTGTCTGTGATCCTGCTAATTTTTGGTCATGCCTGTCGCTTCGGTTTCTTGATGCGTACAGAATCCAATCATTTCCGGTGACAGCGTTCATCCCGGTGGGTTCTGCGTGAATACCATGTCAATGAGGGGTCTATCGACAGTGGGGAGTGCTGAGGTTTCTGCAGACCATCCTCCGTGCATTAAGTTCAGAGCAGGTATAATAGTAGGCTATAAGCCAACTATAAACATATTTTAAGAAAATAAAAGAGGAGAGAGAAGTGCAGCGAGCTACAGATTTATAGCCAGCTGCAGCACAGACTCTAAGATGCATGTTATATGATAGGTGGGACCAGATATTAATTATGTAGTATATGTTTATAGGTAACTATTGTATGAATTGGCCATTAAGTTGACTACAGATGAATTGGAGCCAACAGTTGGCTATACTATTAAACTTGCTCTCAAGAGGCCTGACAAGACGGCTATGCACGCTAGAGCAAGTATAATAGAGAGCTGTAACTGTAAGAGCAGGTACAATAGCAGACTATTAGCCAGCTATAAACATATTTTAATGAGATAAAAGATGAGATAGAAGAGCAGCGGGCTACAGATCTGTAGCCAGCTTTAGCACGAACTCTAAGACGCGGTGTGTATGACAGATGGGACCATATATTAATAGTATAGTAAGCAACTATTGTATGAATTGGCTATTAGATTGACTATATATGAATTGGAGCTAGTAGTGGGCTATACTATTAAACTTGCTCTAAGATGGCTAAATGCTGAGGTGGATGAGAGAGGAGAGGAAAGAGATGAGAAACAGGCTGTAAGTTTACAACCGGCTTAGGCACAAAAATCAATAAAATCTGTGAGACAGACAGTAGACTTATAGTGAAGAGCTAATCACTATATGAGTGAGTAAAAAAATAGACTATAAAAATTTATATAGTAAATAATTGGCTGTATTATTAGCCTTGCTCTTACGAATGTAAGCCTAGTATTGTGCAAATGACATATCCAAGAAACTTACAGTTGTGTCAAAATGAGCACTTAAAAGAAGCAGGACATATTTGTTATTTTGTGTTTCAGATCTTGAACATGGAGGCAGCTGACAAGGTACTTGGGGAAAGAGAGATTCCTGATGTGCAGCCTGGATGTATTCTCCAAATGAGACTGGTAAAGCATCTGCATCCTCAGTTTACTGGTATTTTGTCTGCTCGGTCATTTCTGCCGTTCTGATTATGTGTGTAAAAAACAGCAAGTTCCTGAGAAGAAGCGGCGCGAGTCTACGTTGAAAGGCATTGTCATAGCAAGACGCAATGCTGGGATCAATACAACTTTCAGACTGCGTAGATTAGTAGCTGGTGTTGGAGTCGAGTCTGTCTTTCCACTGTTAAGTGACACCAAATATTTGCTTCCCTTTTGCCGCCTCATCTTTTTTTTTCTTAAAAGAAATGCATATAGAGATATCGAATCACCTCTTGGTCTCATGAGTGACTAATTGTTCATTCAAATGTGAGAACTGTGCATCATACAGTACTTAATACTTTAAGGTTTGAGCAGGCTATTCTCACTATTTTTTTGCTTGGTAGACAGGATTGTTTTCTTTGATTGTGCGTAAACATACTTTCGGTTCCATATGGCTACAAGTGAACATAGAACTATAGGCGTGTTATTTTGCATTAGAAGTGTAGTTATCTGCTTGCAAATTTAGAAATGCTCATTCAAGTTTGGTGTTTTTGTTTCTTGGGTATCCTTAGCCTTCTTGATATCCCTAATAGGCTGATGATAACAGTGGCATGCTAGCACTACCTTCGTTGTTTGCATTCTGTAAATCCAAGTATAACTTTCATAATCATATATTGATAAATACCTTGTTAACAAATTCCTAAGAAAGTGAATGCCGAGATTTGATATCGATAGTACTTGATAGAACAGATGTGCAATAAACTCCTGTGTGTGTTTGAGCTCTATTGCACATGGAGCTTGTAGAATGTAGTTCCATAAATATGCACGTTCAGCTCGGACGAAACTGCAATTTTCACCACTAGAAACACATGTTCCTTCACCACTGTGGTGTTGTGGGTATATTTCTAGAATGGAAGTAATGCAATAGGATATTTTCATATATATTTACTTACTATTTCTTGTTCTCTCTTCCCCTTGTTCTGTAGTTCATCTAAATTTTTCATACAAAATTATCATAAGTTGCTGGAGTCAAATATGAAAGATATCTTTACACATGATTCATTTTGTTTTGACTTTCAGTCTTTCTTGATGCAACCTTTCTTTTGTGCTCAGTTACTCTCCAAACATCAAAGAAATCAAGGTCTTGGACAGGAAGAAAGTCAGGAGAGCAAAGTTGTATTACCTGCGGGACAGGATGAATGCACTTAAGAAATGAGACTACTTCTGCGCACTACCTTCGTTGTTTGCATTCTGTAAATCCAAGTATAACTTTCTTAATCATATATTGATAAATACCTTGTTAACAAATTCCTAAGAAAGTGAATGCCGAGATTTGATATCGATAGTACTTGATAGAACAGATGTGCAATAAACTCCTGTGTGTGTTTGAGCTCTATTGCACATGGAGCTTGTAGAATGTAGTTCCATAAATATGCACGTTCAGCTCGGACGAAACTGCAATTTTCACCACTAGAAACACATGTTCCTTCACCACTGTGGTGTTGTGGGTATATTTCTAGAATAGAAGTAATGCAATAGGATGTTTTCATATATATTTACTTACTATTTCTTGTTCTCTCTTCCCCTTGTTCTGTAGTTCATCTAAATTTTTCATACAAAATTATCATAAGTTGCTGGAGTCAAATATGAAAGATATCTTTACACATGATTCATTTTGTTTTGACTTTCAGTCTTTCTTGATGCAACCTTTCTTTTGTGCTCAGTTACTCTCCAAACATCAAAGAAATCAAAGTCTTGGACAGGAAGAAAGTCAGGAGAGCAAAGTTGTATTACCTGCGGGACAGGATGAATGCACTTAAGAAATGAGACTCCTTCTGCCCCCCCCCCCCCCCCCCCCCTCTTTTAGTTGATCTGTAAGGTTTTTGGTGGCATAAATCTCAGTGCAAGACAGACATTTTGTTAGTTCCAGCTCCTAAATTTCTGGTACTTCAGCTCCTAAAGGCTACTGTTTGTATTTCTGATACTTGCTCCTTTCAAGTAACAGGCAGTGCAGCTCTTTGTTTTTTTTTTGGCCCAGCATTTCAACAACCCTAAATTTCAAGATATGTCGGTACAGTTTGTCAGAGCTAATTATAGAGGTAGTGTATGCATGTATGTAATTAAAGGGATGTGTTTCGAAAGAAAAAAAAAGTCGCTGCTGGTCTTTGTATAATAGCACTTGCTTCTTTCTCGGTTCCATCTTAATCATTTGCCTTGCATTGCCACTCGGTCTCACATCCAAAGCTCTGCCTAGAAGACCCAGCGGGCAGGCGCCAACCACGCCACTAACAAATCCTAGCTCACCAGTAGAGTTAATATATACACTTAACTTGATACGTAGTGACTGTGACACAAGTGTTTCTTTAAGCTAATAGATTTATTTTGCTCACATTATAATAGATATACACTTTACATGAACTTCATGACGTACTGTGGCAACACATAATACTTACCACAACTTAGTTTTTCAAATCTCCTAGTAGCATTGTTGCACCCGCTCCAAAAATTATGGGGCTATTTACGTAGCTCCCAAATATTACCATGCCAAATATTAGGCATGACACAATTTGGTAGTATAGTTTTTGGTTGGTTGTCACATCTGTGTCATGCCTCATTTTACTAATCTTTGGGCCTACGCATCGTAGACTTAAATTTTTATAAAATTTAGCCACGCTTATGGTCAACAAATTGTTAGTATCATTTGGTGTAGCATAGCATACTTGTGGCAAAGTGAGATGTGGCGAACTTAGCCATCAACCAAACAACCCCTATGAGGGGGAATCAGCTCCACGCGCCTTCGGTCGTCCACACACGGGTGACCAGGGGCAAACCCTAGCCCCTGGCCGCCGCCACCCTCCCCTCCTCTCACCGCCTCGCCGCCACCGAAAACCACGTAGGAACTAGGATGACGGCAGCGGGGACAAAAACCCCGGTGGCGAGCTGTCTCCGATGCGAGGAAGTGGCACGGCGTGCGGGGGAGGCCTCGCGGCGGCGCGGCGCGTGGCTGCGGATCCGGCACCGCCACCGTCACCGGATCCGGCCCTTCCGTTGCTGGATCCGGCCCGTCGTCATCGGATCTGGCTGGTAAGCTGATGACGGCGTGGGCAACGGCGGTGGGTGGCGCGAGGACGATGGTGTTTGGCAGGAAAGACAACGGCATATGGCGTGGGAGACGCGGGCGACGGCGCGGCTGGCAGGCGGGACGCAGGTGGCAGCGGCTGACGACACCGGCCGACTGGGCGCCGCCGGCGTGCTTGGACGGCGTCGAGCGAAGAGCCAGGGCGGCCGTGCTACGCCGGCGAGCTTGGTGGTGGCAGCGTTGGTCGAGAAGCTTGGGCGGCCGTGCGGCGTTGACGCGGTGCCCGCGGGGACGCTTTGTGCTGTTATATGTGGTGGAGGTTGTTCGTTGGTTGCGGCCGTCGGTGAGGTCGTGCCCATGGGGAGCTCCGGGGTGCTTGGTCGCCGGAGGTCGGTGAGTCGAGGCCAATGCGGCATTCTTGCGATAGTCGTGTCTGCGGATTGGTTAGGTGTGTAGGAGCACAGGGAACCATACGCGAAAGCCTTGCCATGCCTTCTGGCTCTGGCAACGCCTTCGGCGCCGTTTCCATTCTCGGAGGCATTGTTAAGACGTGTTCCCTCTTCTTCCATCATTGTGCTCCAGGTGAAAGTCTTGCCCCGGTTAATGGGCAAGCGGCAGCGGCGATTCACATCTCGTCCCTATTGGGGGTGCCGCTTTGGAGAACCTTTTCATGCACATGTCTAGTTATGATTTTGACGTTAGCTCCGGGGCTTCCTACTTCCACACCAACACTCAACAAGGCGAAAATGTTCAGCGAGACCTTCTCCTTGTTGGATCCGCTTCTTGCTTTGTGGCAGGTGGCCAATATCCTTGTTTGATTTTTGCTAGGTGGAGTCGAAGCTGCTTTGTTGTTGGGGTGAGACGAAGCTCGGCAATGATAACATGTTGCAGTCTCTTTCTAAGTGTACATGCTGGTGCCAGCAATAGGCAGGAAGAGGTGGTACGGTGGCTTTGGTTGATGTCCGCCATGAGAAGTTGGAGCTGCTTGGTCGTTTGTGATGAGCTCGGTAACAAGGACACAAGTATGTGGTGAAGTCGGAGCTGCTTTGTTTTGACAAGCTTTGCAACGATGACATGCTTTCATTGTGAATGTCGGAGCTGCTGCCTTCTGTGCAAGCTTGGCAACGGTGACTCACCACCTGGCCCTGCGCGGGCTAGCCACAGGTTTCCCTCCTCCCACGCCATCGGTGCCACTAGATGTGTTGCGCTCTTCACCTGTAGCGGCGGCCGGGCCATGGCCCTCATGGGTGCCTGTGCGAGGAGAAAAGAGAAAAGGGGCAACAACTGCCTGATCGTGTGCATGGGCTGAAGCCTACGTGCCGAGCCAAACTATTGGGCCAGTCCAAAGTGCAAATTATGAATACATGGTGTTAAGCCTGGACGGAGCTAGAAAATTGGCTCATCAGTATCGTAATGCATTATTAATGTTACTTGATTTCAAGTGTCATCTTCATAGCCTATACAATATAGTCATGGATTTCATTCCACAAATATATTATAGCTTCGTCCTTGGTGTTAAGCACAAACAATGGGTCGGGCATGTTCCGTTATAAAACTTTAGTTAAAAAAAATCATTTCAGTGTGAAATTTACTCCAATAACAAATCCCAGCTACCACATCACGTCAGGTACTAGTGCTATACTTGGCGTTATATCATGGGACCAGCGAATACTCGTGGCGTGTCGCGCGTTGATGCCCCGCGGTCACGAGCCGTTTCAAAAATCGCTCGGTTTTTCCGGGCAGGACTTATGAATGCGTCCATGGGATTATCAATTATACTTACTCCCAATTAGTACGGGTGGTTTAATTGTTTCGGTTTTTTTTTCTTTGCAAGTACTCGATCCTATACGGATTAATAATCCTGAAGAAGACGACGAAACGTACGGCGTGGTGGGCAGCTGTGTGGCGGTGGCCGTACACGTGGAGGATCGATCAAAGCTGCTAAGGGATCGATCGGATCGTGTACGTGCGTACGGCGCTTCACTGCTCGTATGATCGAAAATCGTATATCTCGCGTGAATTGTCACCAAGGCGCATGACTTTTTTTAGAAAAGGGAAGCACTGCCACTAATAACGCTGTAGTAGTACTCTCGTACTATCAGAAAACGCTTGCACATGAAAGAAGGAAAAGGTGAGGGGGTTAATTAGCTTTAATTCGTGGGATTATTGATACATCTTCTGCACCCAGTATTGAATTATCATCAACAGTTCACCCACAAAACGGAAACGCCAGCGTCACCAAACACAACTTGCTTAAGCCACTCTTCATTTGCTTACAAGCGAAAACAGAAAGAAACGGGGAAAAAGACTCTGAACAGTTGAGTAAAACACGAGCCTTTACCTCACGATAAATTTGACAATATAACATCTAATATGCGCACATTTGCGTATATATTATCCAATTCGTATGACTTCTAAAATACAATAATGCGACTATGATTTTTTAACATGCCACTTTCTCCTTGCTTTTCTTTTTTATTTCTCCTCCTCACTTATATGTACTCTTTTGCCCCTAGGCCCACACGACAAGGAAAAGAAAGAGCGAGGGGATTGGAAGAAATGGGAGTCACGGCTTCCAACGAGCGCTGCCGCAAACCAGGCCCTCCATCATAGTGCATGTGGCAGCATCCCAACGCTGCTCCACCACCGCTAGCCCGCCTCCTTGGCCTGTCGCCACCGATGTCATGATCCCCTTATCTCTGGCGCCGACACCACTATGCTTCAACATCAGGGACACACCTTGCCGCCGCCCCTGCCGCTATGATGCCCCTGTTATCATTGAGGCTTTACTGAAGGGAGATTATTGTATTATCTTATCCCTCCCTCCCTCTACGGCTTCACCTTTGTTCTCATGTTATGTGAGCCTATGGGCAAAATAGTCCGTGAACACGAGAAGGAATAAAAAGAGAAAATGGTATGAAATAAAAAAATTATGGCTCCAGTGCTATATATTAGAAGCCATGATTAGATGATAAATCAGCAAAGACGCGTGTATTAGTAGATACTCCATATTGTCAAATTTCACGTTATCTTGGGCGATAGAGCTGGCCCAGTGCTGCAGTCTTTGCGTTGCCCCCGAACCGAATCCCACGTCGCCTCGCCATCGGTGCGGCATCGAAAAGCAAAGCAGGGGCGAAATGCTCGAAATGTTGTGCATGCTCCGACGAATATGGTAAGGGCACCCGCAATGGTTATCTATAGGCTCTCTATAAGAGATCCATATCAGTATATTTTCCTACTTGGAAGATATTAAATGAAGAGAGAGCAAAGCTATCTACTAATCTGGAGATAGTCTATAGAGAAAAACGAGGCAATGCATTAGAGAGCTATAGATACACATGTAGACATACTATTGAGGTGGTTTACTATTAATCTAGTCTATTGCTGAGTTATACATGTTTTATAGAGAGCACTTTACTTTACCATTGCGGGTGCTCTAAACGATAAAATTATTAAAGCGGGCGGGGAAAAGGAGGAGAAAGAAAGGGAAGAGGAGAGAAAAGGAAGCTAGGGTGGGCATCATCCATCACCGGGCACCGGCACCCATCAATCCGCCACCCCACGCATCCGTTGCTTGCTCGCCCAGTCAAGGCCACACCCGCCTCCTCTCATCTTTCTCGTTCTAGTTTAGTCCCACCTCGTCAAGACGAACAGGCTTTGTCCCCCTTTTATTGCCACCCTTCCCCCACCCCGCACCAACGTGTCTTTACCACCGCCCCTTCCCATATATAACCCCCGCGCTCTGCTGCCTCTTCTCCATCGCGCGGTGTTTGGTGGTTTTGCGGTGTTTGTGTTGATGATGGCCGTGCAGGCGCAGTACGTCGCCCACGCCTCCCGCTCCTCCTCCTCCGCGGCGTACGCCATCAGGTCCGTGTCACCCCGCGCCGCGCCGCGCGCGTGCATGCATGCGCGGCCCCGCCTCCCTTCCCGCGCGCGCGCTCTAGGCACTCATGCGCCTCGCGCTCCTCCTCCTTCCTCTTCCGCTGCCGACCACCTATTTATCCTCGCGCGAGTGGCTAACAATTTTCTTCGCAGGCCGGCTCTGGAGAACGCGGCGCCGAGCAGCGGCGCATCGGCGTTGTTCCTGGACGAGGCCGTCTCAGCGGCGCTGCTACAGCAGCAGCTTGTTGTTGCTGCTGCGGCGGTGGGCGGCGGCGGCAACAACAACAACACGGCGGTGTTCAGTGACCTGCGAAGCGAGCTTACTTGTAGCCAGCGCCGCTTTGACGACTTCGGCGGCGGCTTCGTGCCGCGGAAGCGCGCGCGGGTTGGCGGCGAGGGAGAGGCGGCGGCGGGTCTGTTGATGAGCAGCAGCGTCATGGAGGGCGGCGGGCACCGCGCGCTGTTGCCGCCGCCACCGCCGCAGGTGACGCCGCAGGCGTTCGGGGACGTGCACAAGAGTAGCAGCAGGGTCGTCGGCTCCGGCGCGGCGTCCACCAGCGGCCGCCCTGTCTGCGGTGGTGGCCTCCTGTTGTCGCATCTCTACCGCCAGAGCGTCGAGGTCGACGCGCTCGTCCGCTTCGAGGTGCGCGCCACCGATCGCGCATTTATTTATCGCCATGGGCGCTGGAGCTCCGTGTCGTTTTGTCTGCTCTCCTCTCTCGAATGGGCGTTTGACTCGATCTGCACCTACCTACAGAATGAGAGGCTGCGCGCCGGGCTGGAGGAGGCGCGGCGCCGGCACCTGCGGGCGGTGGTGTCGGCGGTGGATCGCGCCGCCGCGCGGCGGCTGCACGCCGCGGAGGCCGAGCTGGAGCGCGCCCTGGGGCGGAACGCGGAGCTCGACGAGAGGCTCCGCCAGATGGGCGCGGAGGGGCAGGCGTGGCTGGGCATCGCCAAGAGCCACGAGGCCGCCGCCGCGGGCCTCCGCGCCACGCTCGACCAGCTCCTCCAGTCGCCCTGCGCCGCCGCCGCCGCCGCCGCCGAGGGCGAGGGCGATGCCGAGGACGCGCAGTCGTGCTGCTTCGTGCAGGCGCCCGACGGAGGCGCAGCCGAGGTGTCCGGCGGCGGGAACGGGAGGAGGGCGTGCAGGGCCTGCGGCGAGGCGGACGCGTGCGTGCTGCTGCTGCCGTGCCGGCACCTCTGCCTGTGCCGCGGCTGCGAGGCCGCCGCCGACGCGTGCCCCGTCTGCGCGGCCACCAAGAACGCCTCGCTCCACGTCCTCCTCCCCTGACCGGACTCCGGCAAGGCAGCGCGACGTGTGCCCATTGCTCGACCGGTCGTGCATTCCAAGGTCGTGTCAAGACTCAAGTTAAAAAAAAAAAAGCTTCCTTCCTCTTTTTTTTTTAATTTCTCTTTTGTTTAGAACTCACCCCGATCTGTATTTTTCTTTTACGGGTTGTCCCCCGAAGAGGACCAATTTGGGTTTTTTTTCACCTTTTTATATTTTTTAGCATATTAGATTAGTGAAGTTGTTGAAACGGTAAATAGAATCTACTAGATTAATTGTCTTAAGACAGACCAGTAATACAAGCTGTTCATACTTACTCCCATATCTCATCGTTTTCTTTCTTCTTGTCCGTTTGGAAAATACTCCCTCCGTTAACTTTTTAACACATGTTTGACCGTTTGTCTTATTCAAAAAATTTTGTGAAATATATAAAACTATATGTGTGCATGAAAGTATATTTAATAATAAATCAAATGATATGAAAAGAATAAATAATTACTTAAATTTTTTGAATAAGACGAATGATCAAACATGTATTAAAAAGTCAACGGTGTCAAATATTTTGAAACGGAGGGAGTATTTGTCTCTGTGCGTCATTGCTTGGATTCAGTTTTTGCTGATGCGCTGAACACCTCCATAAACCGACGCACCGGACGCACGATGCTTACGTCGCAAAGCATGGAAAGGAAAAAAAACATGCACTTTCACTTTTGTTCTGTTATTATCAATCACGTCGAGACTACAGCAACACGCTTTGATTTTTCTGGAACCAGCATTACCTACAATCAAGCTAACACCTATCTAATTATTTTTTTCCTCAGCTGCCTGTATATATATGAATATATCTCAAGGGATGACTCATTAGTCATTACACGGTCCTTTTCGTTTAGAAAAGTGAACAGAATGAGTTTCGACATTTTCTGCTATATGCATGCAGGGAAGACCATCAGTCCATCACTTCTTCGGTTTCAGACTTTCAGACTTCATAGGCAGATTAGAGCAGCAGTTGAGCTTAGAAGGCGTATCAGAAAAGATAGCTGGAACTAGCAGTAGTACTCACAGTTTTAAATCACAGTAAGCCAATACTCCCTCCGTCACAAGATAGTGCAGCCATGAGTTTTCGTGTCCAACTTTAATCATTCGTCTTATTTAATTTTTTTTAGAAAAACTAAAAAAAATTAGTTACGGATAAAGTACTATACATGTTTTATAATCTAATAACAATAAAAATACTAATCATAAAAAAATTTAAAATAAGACGGACGACCAAAATTAGACACGGAAACTTATTACTGCACTTATTTTGGGACGGAGGTAGTCCTACGAATGCATAGTTAACACCGACTGTGGAAAAGTTATTGCACGATTTTGATAGCTTTGGTATACAGTACAGAGCAGGTACAAGCTACAGAGAAATTTGGCCCGCGTTTCCAATTTTCTGCGCGAACCCATCCAAATTTACAGGACAAATTATGCAATCAATTCACGTCCTCTTATGTTTATACAAGAGTGGAGAGTCAAGAGAGTCGGTCCTCTAGTCCGTATGCAGTTTGCAGTAGAAGGGCTGGTGTCAAGCGACACCAACGACTTTCGGTAAAACCTATAGCGAAACTGTTTATCCATATTATAACTTCATAATCGAAGCATAATTAGCATACTATGACACCGATAAACACGTTATGACACATGAACGAATCGATCTTCTGGATCTGCTACTGCTGGGAGCTCTTTGTCCATCTTCTCCCCCATCTTCTCTCACCAGCTTAAAATTTTGAGTTAAATAGGTTGGTACATATGCACCGTCAGTAGGGAGGTGATAATTTCATAAATTTTGACATGATTATGTACTATGGCTCTTCCATTGTGCTCCCTCACCTCACCCTTTTGCTTGATCCGAGTTATATAAACTCTTCATACTTTGAGACCTTGTCAAGTGTGACATGTGAAATTAAGTGATGATGATATTCTAGGTACAGTACCATATGTGCTCCAAGAGGTGTATGAATGCTAGCTAGCTAGCGCGCTAATCAGAGCGACCTTGTAGTAGTATAGAGTATCTTTCTTCCTCTGAATTTCTGGAGTACAATCTGTGCATGCGTCCATGTTTTTGTGTATGTTGTTCACGCACCATGTGGCACATTCATCTAACCTAGCTATACTTGTAGATCTAGTACAATATTAAGCCAACATGTAGGCATGCATGTAGCGGAGACAAAAATTTCATTGTATATGATGGGTGAAATCTTGCGCTGTTGACATGCTGTCGGCTTCCCGCCCGTTGTCAGGGTGCAACTACTAGCTGCCCCTGTTACTACTCTTGTTTTTTTTTCTTTCACCGTGCTTGAAAGGAGTAGCTAGCTTACAGTTGATTGCATGGTTTACCTTCCTACTTTGGAAACTAAAAACTGCTCCAAAGCAGTTTTACCAAAAACTGGTAGAAAATACAGTGAAGACCAACAACTTTCGATCGATGAACTATGAAAACTATCTAAAATCGATGTGTTTTCCACAAACCGAGATCGTCTGCGATTTGTGAAAAATCGATCGGTTTTGTTAACCCGGGTTGATTGTCATGTACAAAGGTGCAAAGAAAGAGCACTTTTATAGTGATTGATCTAGTAATAGTATTTCTAGTGCAAGGAAAGAAGAAAGATAAAGTGTGGAATACCTTATATTTAGGAGATAAATCTTAAATGTTTGAATCCCTTAGATTTGGAGACGGAGGGAGTAAAAATCAAATTATTTTGGGATAAACTTTAAGGTCCCTTTGAAATGGAGGATTGGCAAAGGATTTTTGGAGGATTTAGTTTCTTTAGGTTTTTTTTGTCCTATAGACATGTTTAACTCATATTTTCTTTCCACAGGATTGTATTCCTATAACCAATTTCAAGAAAAATAAGTAAGGGATTATACCTATTGGAAACTATATTTTGGTCTATTTTTTTCCCTGTGATGCAATTAAAGATAGCCAACGCTAAAATAAATTGTGTTAAAAATATTTTAAAATCAACTTTAAAATCAATTCACAAATTTAAATTTTAGGTTTTTGCTTTAATTTATTAGATCAACCGATGTGTCTTTTAACTTGTTTTTAGACGGACGGAGCAAGGAGTACCATTGGTAGTCCCTAGTCCCTCTAGATGTACAATGTTGGTGGTGAGAGATCTGCCGGTACCAGCGGTTAGATTAAAGTGGCAGAAGTACCTTCAAGTGCGGAGTAAAACAGACCGATGATGCATGCACGTAAAGGTTGGTCCTGTGGCCTACGGAAGAGAGGAGCCGCCGGGTACAAAAGCAGCAAAGCCCCAGAATTGCACAAAACGAGAAAAAGCTGTGCGCACTTTTGCCTGCAAACCAAAAAGGCTTCAAACCTCCTCACACCTCTCTCCTCCTCTTTGATGAGGTTTCCGTTTTACTACTAGTAGTTGGGAGGGACTAGTCGAGTAGAGAAGGTACAATAACAAACTAAAAACTAAATATAAACACATATCAAGGAGATAAATATAAAGAGAGGATAGTAGCGGACTATAGATTTGCAACCAGTTACAGCATAAACTACAAAACATAATATATGTATGATATGTAATTATTAGTGTAGAATATATTTATAGGTAACTATGGTATGAATTAGCTATTAAATTATCTATAGATGATTTGTAACTATTAGTTTGGCCATATTATTTGCTCGTAGTGGTACGTATTGGGGGCGTGGGTCCCACATCATCGAGATCTTAACGCGCAATTATGAACGTACTAGCCGGAGTCGAAGACGGTCAAGCTAGGCCATCTACAGTACAGTAGCTAAGCCCATTTCTCGCTGAAATTTGGCAAGCATTTCATAGAGTTTTTTTCCCATTAGAATTCGAATGGAAATATGGAATGATCCTGTGTCCTCGTGGAGACCAGCTGGGGATTCTCTAGTTCCCGCGTTTTAAACCTTCGCCATCTTCGGATTAATTCTTGTAATACCCGGTCAATCGTACTACTAACTGATACTAAACCAATTGGACATATTCTTTGTCGTATATGCTAAATACCAAATTGGCTTACCACTTGGCCAAAACTACTTGCCATGCTACATTTACATCGTCACCTAATTAAACTGAAAAAAGGAAGAAAGAGTAGTCGCCCTGCATATGCCGTAGGAAAGTGAAAAGTGCGGTCTTGATCAATGGATGCACGCGTCCACCGATCCAAAATGGACCGAATAATTATCTCGATGGAATGGAATTGCACCGAGAATGAACTATACAAGTCATTCTTGTTGCACCATGATTGCCAATTTGAAGGGACCCCAAAAAAAAAACTACTCCCTCCGTCCCACAATATAAGGGATTTTGATTTTTTATTACAACATTTGACCACTCGTCTTATTCAAATTTTTTTTGCAAATATAAAAAACGAAAAGTTGTGCTTAAAGTACGGTAGATAATAAAGTAAGTCACAAATAAAATAAATAATAATTTTAAAAATTTTTGAATAAGACGAGTAGTCAAACATTGCAAGTAAAAACTCAAAATCTCTTATATTATGGGATGGAGGGAGTACTAAGATAGTAGAGAAAAGAATATGATCTCTCTGGGGCCTTGGGGGTAGGAATCACTGCCAAAAGAAAAAAAAAAGAAAGGAAAGGAGAAATGGGTGGCCAACATGACAATGCAATGCAATTAATTTGTTTTGTGACCTAGCTAGATTTGTTCATCAATTCCATTGGCGTGCAAGCCAAGATGTGATAGGATGCAAATGTATCGTGCATGTACATGTGTGCCAAGGGGAATTGAAGAAGTTGCAAGAAAGCAACAGCCTCTTTCTTTGGATGCAACAACAAGCTAGAGAAGAAAAAAAAAGTGCCTACTACTCATAAAACTGATGAGCAATTGCTGTGCTAGTGCCCCTACATGAGGTGGCATATTCCCATCTGAAAGCATGGGTGTTCGTGATCTTTAATTAGGTCTCCAACCAATGCAAGAAGACCTGGAGAGCAGGCAAAGGGAAAAATAAAAGGGCACTTTTTGTGGAACCCCCCATGACCATGAGTGAGTTTGAGTAGTACAACACCCTAGCTGCCTTAACTAAAACAAACAAATCTTGATTTGGTGACCCTGGGAAAGGTGCAAGGGAGGGAGAAAAAAGAATGTGAAAGTGAGATGAAGGAGATCTCATCTTTTCCAAGGTTGTGCATGCATGACCCACTTGAACATGTCTTGGACTTGTGATCATGAGTGCAAAAGATGCCACAAGGACATGAGCACCTTCATCTTTTCATTCACCCCATAGCTTTGTTGGAGCTCACTATATGTTTTTTTTTCCTTCTCCCCTCTCTTAAATCTTTTCTTTTCTCACTTTGGGAATCTACACATCCATCTATCCATCTATCTCTCTTTTTACCCACAGTCCATGGAGCTATCTGCTAGTATATGACATGATGATGCTTCACCTCATCACACATAGTACTACCTTTGCTTGTCATGGTGGTGACTAGATCCATTTTGGAATTGAAATATTTGCCTCTTTTCCTTTTCTCCATAGATGCATGTATGCACTGGTGGTGGTGTTGTCAAGGTCCAACTGCCCAAGCTCTCCCCCAGAAATAACAAAATGCATGTGCAATATAAGCTAATGAGGGATCAAATCTATCATCAAAAGGTAAACTAAGCATGGTTGGAATGGATTGGATGGATGGCTAGCTCACTCATCACAGGCCACTACTACCAGTACAGCAGCTTGGCTGGCCTAACTTGCTCATTCATTCAATCCTGCTGCTGCTGCTGCTGCTGGCTGGCCACCTTCCAAAAGGTGGTAGATAGTGTGGCGCCAAAGGGAAAGGGAAAGGAGTCTTGTGCTTGTGCAAGTGCAACACCCAGCATGCATATGCATGTTCAATGTCGTCATTGGATGGTGTGTGTGTGTGAGAGAGAAGAAGCAGTCGCATCTGCTGAGCTCTCTTGATCTGCTCGATGCATGATCGATCACCACCCTGCCAATAGTCCAATACTGCTGGTGTTGGCTGCTACTGTGTCCTCTTCCTTCGTCGTCGTCGTCTCTGCCTCGTGTGGCGCCAATGCGTGATGTGTCAGCAACTTTCCTCTTCTTTTTGTCACCTTTTTTTTTACTCACTTCTGTAGCTAACTGTACAAGATATATAGCGTGGTTTTTTTTAAAAAAAAATGAGTGAGAGTCGTAGCAAGTTTCGTTCTGAAATTTTCGTTGTGTATGTAGGTCGGTATCAAATCATGCTCCAATTTTGTAGCTGAAAGTGTAAGAGAGACGCCGACGTCCAACTAATCCGCTTATTATCCGCAGGCTAGCTAGCGCTTTCGTGGCTGATCACAATAACCACTCCCCATCCATCACAGACCGACCGATTCAGTATACTCTACTTCCTCTGTTTCACAATGTAAGACTTTCTAGCATTGCTCATATTCATTTAGATGTTAATGAATCTATACATATATATGTATTTGGATTCATTAACATCTATATGTATGTGGAAAATGCTAGAAAGTCTTACATTGTGAAACGGAGGGAGTAATTAGTTGCCACAAGTAAGTCATGCATACAGTAGTTCATAATCTTCGTCATTGGCAGTTGAATCTAGATAATCTGTACAAATAACCCTGTGTTGTTTTTTTAGACCTTAGATCATTCATTGACCCGGTTTCGCTAGAAAGCGCAAACTAAAGATCATTCCATTGAGAATCCTTCAATTCCTTTCTGGCACAAAACGAAGCAACGGATTAATTAATGTATAATAAATTAAATATTAGCTTAAAAACCTTTTAAAAAATAATTAATATGACTTTTAAAGCATCATTTATATAGAGTTATTTTAAAAGAAAACATATTATTTAACAGTTTGGGAAGCATGCGTGAAAAACAAGAGAGCAGAAGTTAAAAAAAATAAGAAAAAGAACACACCTTTAAAAGGAAAGTAAAGAGTTAAAAAGTGAATTATGGGATTTCCAGCTTTCAATCTACGCGCCAAAAACATAAGTATTAGAGCAAGTTCTATAGTATAGCCAACTACTAACTCCAAATTATTTATAGTCAATTTAATAGCCAATTCGTGCGATAGTTACCTGGAAACATAGACTACACTGTTAATATCCTACCTATTATACACACATTGCGTCTTAGGGTCTGTGCTATAGCTTCCTACAAATATATATCCCGTTGCTTTTCTCACTCTTTTTTTATCTTCTTGATATATGTTTAAACCGACTTATAGTTTGCTATTGTACCTGCTGTTAGCAGATGATGTGGCAGCAAGCAGCAAAGGTGCCGACGTGCGCAGGCGTCGGTGAGGCAGTAGGATAGTGAAGTCACGGCACCTGTAGTGATGGAGATTATTGTAGGTCGTTTTACGGTCGTTCTGACGGAAAACGTTAATATGTGAAATAATCACGTATTAATGCTATTGCTACAGGATGTGGTTGGGGTTGAGGGTTAGCATGGAATTACCAACAAAACGTTCTCATCACACGATCAGTACCGTTCGGCAGTGTTACCGTCAACTACCCAAAAAAAGGAGCCCGGTGTGCGTGTCCCTGGTGTCACCTGAACTGAATCTGCTGGGCCGTCCAACCATTATTCGTTGAAAAAAAGTTCACATCATGTCCTCTCACTATGGTCGAGTTTTATTCACGTCCCTCGTTCCCTCAACCACGATCCAGATACATAGCGTTCTCTAAGCATGTGTTTAGTTTGGGATAAAGTAAGTTGGTTGGACTCATCCTTGTTTCTATGATGTGATCATCCTGTCTATCTGTTTGGCATGAGTGATGTGATGGTCTTTTTAGGTGCTAAACCACATATCGATGAGACAAAAAAGTGGGTTGGATTGATCCGGCAATTTTTTAGGGATCAGTTCAACTCGAATCTCAGGAGAATAATCCCTTTCATGGATCATCCCATCCCACCTACCCTCAAACCAAATACAAAGTGGGGTTCGAAACAACCCAACCCCGTCCCTTGAACCAAACACATACTAACACTGTGTAAATTGAGTGTTTCAACGGTCTGGAATAGTGACTTGAGCCACCAGTTGTGCCGCCTGCAAACATCTAGCCTTGACACCAAAAACAGTTGGGCGACCGAACCGGGGGCAAGTCGAGTGAAAAGGAGTCTCACGGTTTGTTCTAAGATTGTTTGCGCGATCTTTTTTTGTTCTTCCCGGATGAAGAGAAAATGAGAGAAGAATGTAGGAACATCCTGCGCGGAAGCGGAACAGAAGAAATGAAAGATGATCAATCATTAGTAGCTAGAAAAGCCATCGGCAACGTTATCCTCAGGTTGAACTTCACAGTAATTGGGTTTGTTTGGTTTGTAAGATTTTTTAAAACGTAGGAATAGCATGAGAACACATGTGCAGACCTACGAATTGAAAAACATAGAAAACTTACCTATGGTTGTGTAGAAAACAATTTAAAGGATTGAAAATATTTGGTTGGAGTGGATTATTTTTTTCCCTTTAAAAGTGGAGGGACAGGAACTTTTCCTTTGATGCATTCCTTTGAAACGAATGACAGTATAGTGCCCATTCCAAAGCATTGCATATTCTTGTACTTTTCCTTTACAATTCCTTCGAAACTTTACAATTCCTTTGAAACGAATAAGCCCTAAGGTCTACTCCCTCCGTCCCAAAAAAAGGCAAACAGTAGGTTTCCGTGCCAATGTTTGATTGTCCGTCTTATATGAAAATTTTTTATAATTAGTATTTTTATTGTTGTTAAATGATAAAGCATGATTAATACTTTATGCGTGGCTTATCCTTTTAATTTTTTTCATAATTTTTTTTAAATAAGACAGACGGTCAAACGTTGGACACGGAAACTAGGGTTTGTCTTTTTTTGGACGGAGGGAGTAGGTTGTCCAGTGTCCACCCAAATAATCACATTGAAACAACAGCCACAGCCCACAGGCCATCCAATTATGCAATTAGAACATAGAACATGGTGCCATGGTGGTATGAAAAGTCACTGGAAATAAAAGCCATTCACATCTTCTGGCTGCTGCACAAGTAGTTAGCTTCGAGTTTGAGAATGAAAGGGACACTGGGGTAAAAGGGAGTGGAGGAAGGATGCAGAATCTGTAAAATGAATGAACACGTACAGCACCTTTCTACGACAGAATCCAGTAGACTTGTAGCCAACCCTTGCATAGAATCATATTATTGAATCTCCATCACGCAACGTGGTAATCTATAAGATGTCAAAAATGCTCTTACTCTTATTATTACAGTATCAAGTGTCTTGTGATGTGTGCTTGAAATCTCCAAGCGCAGGAAGGAGCAAAGCAAAATCACAAAATAGATGCAAGCTGATACTTGCTTGAACCTCATTTCAACCAAAAACAATCACGCGCACATGCAAAGTAGAAAAGAAGTCAATTCTCAATCCCTTCTTGAACAAACAAATACTACATAGTGGAAAGTGGAAACTTTATAATGGTGCACACGCACACTTGCTTGATTGTTGATGCTACACACCAACCAGATGATATTATGCTTCAGCAATCAACAAATTCTACAGTTGGTGAAAAATGATATGCAATCCAAATACAAATAATAGGCTCCCAAAAGGATATCCTATGGGGGAAACATTTTGTCACTAAGTGACTTCACACACATCTCAGTTGTTTTCCAACTTGTCCAATGGAAGATGTGCAACTATCATATTCACAAAAGAAAGAATACAACTAAGTAGAAACACACCACTAGAAGAGAACTAAAACAAAGCCAAAGATGATACTTAATAAAGATGCACCCATAAGCACCAAGGCCTTATTGTTGTGGCACTATTCACAGAAGACACAAGGTTTCATTTTATTTTATGTTTTGAAGGATAACTCAGGGCATCTATTCATTTGCTGCAGCTACAACTGTTACAGAAAGCCAGAAAAAGGCCGATTCTATTTGACCACATGGCATCAATAACTGTTACAAGCTACAGTAGATTATCAAACCACCCACACCAGCAAACCATAGTACCGGACCCTAAAAGGCTAAAACTCTACCTAATAAAACGACAAACAATGAGGCCATAGGATATGAATTGAAGTGAACCAATGGAAGACATAACAATGCAACTACTGGTCTCTGAAGATTGCACATACTAAATTGAAAGTACCAATATGTTCACCACATGACAAGGATCTTCTTAAAAGTGTGCCATCCAGGGTGATAGCGAGAACACTTGGCTTTGATAGCATGTCAAGTTTCATGCATTTAGTTCTACTTCAACAGCACAACATGAGAAACACCGTAGATCTGAAACAAAATAACACGCACAAGCTTATAACTTATAAGTGCATATACGGCGAGTGCAAAATACAACATGGAAGTCAAGAGGTGAACCTACGCCCTACTGGAGCTGGACATTCGAGAACAAGCAACAAACATAACTACAATCCACATTAACATCAATACTAAACCTAGAGCAGCTAATTACTCTAACAGCTCAGTTCATTGCCAATTCCAGCTTCTAGGTAGGAAACAATTTATTATATCACTAGAACCAACTCAGCGCGCATATCATCTGTGCACAACTTAAAATAAATAAGACTGAAGTAACAATGTCCTCTGATCACCTAACCTCATTATCCATGCTGGCCTTCTTTGTTCTTGTCGATGTCCCCTTACTAACAGGGTTGGAACAAAGAAATCAGACCCTGAGGATCTGCAGTTTAGTGGAGAATGCAATAGCGACCCAGTCAGGCTGGGTCGCTGACCATTGGAGCTGCTCAATCTCTGCCCCAGCAGTGTACGCCAATATGGGATCAAGACCGCCCTCAGCTGCCGCAGCAGCTGCAGCATTGCCATTTCCATTGCCACCATTGTTGCTCCCAGTGCCCATGGATGACAGGTCCCATATAAGGGCCTGCGAGTCATCCCCAGCTGTGCAAATGTGACAAGAGGAGTGTGGCGCCCATGCTATGGCGTTGACGGGCGAATGGTGGCGGTGGAGCTCGACCACCGGTAGTGTTGGGTAGCGGATATCAAGCACGACCACCTTGGGGCTATCCATGATGATGGTTGCCATGTACCTAGGGTCCTGCTTGTTCCACCCTAACCTAACCAGCGGTGTTGGCGAGGCAGCGCCGCCATCTGCACCTGCCGAATTGGAGCTGCCGCCAGAACCGGACTCGTAGATAATTGTGGAATGCTCCTTGTCCCGGAGATCAAACACGCGAACGGAGCCGTCGGCGGAGACGGATGCAAAGACGCCGGCACCGCCCCAGGCGATGTCGTAGACCTCCTTGTCATGGGCAATGAGCTGGGTGTCGACGGCCTCCCGCTCGACGTCCCAGATGGTGCAGGTGGTGTCGATGGAGGAGGTCCCGATGCGGCGGGGGTCGGCGTCGTTCCAGTCGAAGGAGGTGAGCGGGCCGCAGTAGTCGCTGTTGCGGTTGCCGTTGAGCTCGCAGCGCAGCTCGACGTCGGGCGAGGCGGTGCCGTTGCAGCGGACGGAGCCGGAGTTGGAGCTGGCGGCGGCGGCGGCGGCGGCCTCGTCCGGGGAGGGGATGCGCCAGATGCGGAGGTGGTCGGCGGAGGTGGCGAGGAGGTCGGGGCGGACGGAGTGCGGGTCCGGGACGAACATGGTCTTGGTGGGAGGGTAGGGGTGGTCGAAGGTGAGGACGGGGGCGATGTCGCCGGAGGACTCGTCGAGCTGGACCACCTGGACGTGGTTGTTGTGCTGCTCGAGCAGGCTGGCGATGGCGAGCCGGTACTTCTTGTCGCGCCGCACGCTCCAGTTCATGCCGTAGATGTGCCACCCGGCCTCGTACGTGTAGATCTCCGACCGCTTCGCCTCCCCGCCGCCGCCGCCGCGGCCCCCGCCGTTCCCCTGCTCCTGATCCGCCCACGCCTCGCCGTCCCCACCCGCGCCGCCTCCTCCCATGGCGCCGCCGCCGCCGAAGCCGAGTTGTTGGGGGGAGGGGATTGGGTGGGGGATGCGGATTTTTGGGGGGGGGGGGGGGGGGGGGTTATACTTTCTAGGCTTGTAGATAGAGGAGAATGCGGATTTGGGGGTTTCGCTTCGAGTTCGAGGTCGACGAGACGACTGGGTGGAGACGGGAGAGGAGAGACGAGGGGGAGTAGTAGCGATGTAATTGTGCTGGCCTGGGCTTATGGGCCGGGCTTGCCCTGGGCTATCTAAGGAAGGGCCCAGCATTATGTGGGGGGAAAAGTATACCGAAGGTCCTCTACTTGTCATCGAGTTACAAAATCGTCCCCTAAACGCAACATGAGACAGCTGAGTCAGTGTGAGACCCACGTGTCAGAATGCCACTTCATCCCCCTCCGTCTCTTTCCCCTCCTCTCCCTTCCTCCTCTCTCTCTCCCTCTCCTCTCGGGCAAGCTAGCCGGCGGGTGGGGATGAGGTCGCCGACAACGGGCGCGAGGACGAGGGGGTCGGCGGCGACAGGGGTGACCGGGTCGACGGCGTTGGATTCGGTGACGGCGGTGGCGGTGATGTTGAGGACGTTGGAGATGGAGATGGCGGAGGCGTAGAGCGGTGGGGAGCAGCGGAACACGAGGTAGGCGTCGCAAGGCCCCGTGGCGGTGGCGGAGGTGACGTCGTACTCCTGCTGCGCCCGAGGCGGCAGCCGATGGCCCTCGCCCGCGCCGTGCCGCGACGGCGAGGAGAACGAGGAGGAGGACGAGCGCGAGCATGGCGCCGCCGCCTCGGATTTGCCGTAGCCTCTTCGCCATCGGCGAGGTCTGCGGCCGCTGCCACCACCACCACCACTAGGGCTCGGGCTCCGCCGCCGCCACCACTCAGCCGCGGCGAGGAGGACGAGGAGGAGGACGAGCGCGAGCACTGCGCCGCCGCCGGCCACCGTCGATGGCTGAGAGGCTACGGCGAATCCGGATCTAGCCGCCTCCACCATGGGCGCCGGGTGCCCCAGCCGACGCCGTTTCGGGCGGCGGCGAGACGGAGGGGAGGAGGAAGGTGTGGCGGTGACCGGCGCGCGGGGGAGGAGGAAGGTGTGGCGGTGACCTGGCGGCGGCCGGCGCGCGCGTTGGATGCGGACGCGCGTCGCTGTACCGGAACCGCCTCGGCCCGCTCTCCACGAAGAACTCCTCGTCGGCAAGCTCGTCGTACACCATCTCGTCAAAGATGTCACCATCGGCGAGCTCTCCGGCTTTCCTCCATTGTGACACGAACCAGAGCACCCCTATGGCGACGAGCACAAGAAGCAAGCTGTAGAGTCCCAACACCACCCACACGTCCTTGGGGTCGATGCTGGTGGTGAACTCCCAGTACTACACTTGCTGCAGCTCGGCGGCCTCGCCCGTAGCGGCGAAGAAGCCGACGGCGACGGCATCGGGGAGGTACTCCATCAGATCGACGGCGTACCAGAGCACGGGATCCGTCGGGCCGCCGCCGCGTCGCCGTAGGAGAGCGCGACGGTAAGGTTCTTGGCCTCGCCGTCGTACGCGACGCGCTGGTGCGCCCTCCAGCCGTCCTTCATGCTGGTGGGACAGTCGACGGTGGCAGAGAAGGGAGAGAGATGAGAAAGAGAGAGAAGAGGGGAAAAGAGAGAGGAGGCTGATGTGGCCACGCTGACAGGTGGGGCCCACGTGGGTCCCACGCTAACTCAGCTGCCACGTAGGATAAAACCAGAGTCAAAACCACCTAATGACCTATCGTAACCGGTTTCGATTAGTTAAGGGACGTTGGATATCTGGTTTTGTAGTTAGATGACGATTTAGTAACTCGATGACAAGTTGAGGGACCATCGGTGTACTTTTTCCTTATGTGGGCTCGGCAGGTTGGGTTTGGGGAAGGGAACTGAAATTTTCTTTTTCTGTAAATATAAAAGAATAAGTTCATCTAAGGTCCCTTAACTTGTCAACGAATCCGATTTTTGTCCCTCAACCGGAAAACCAGATATAACGGGTCCCTCAACTATCAAAACCGGTGTAGATTAGGTCCCTCAACGGTTTTGATGGCGGTTTTGGCTGACGTGGCGTCTACGTGGCTAATTTGACTTGGTCTTCATCTGATGTGGCATTGACGTGGCGCTTACGTGACAATATGATCCGGAAAAATAATAAACTTCGCGGGACCCACATATCAGTTTCACACATAAAATAATAAAGAAATGGTGGTGCCCACGTGGGCCCCACATGTCATTCTCGGCCTCCTCCTTCCGCCTCTTTCTCCACCTCCCCTCTCTTCATCTCTCTCCGTTCTCCTCTCTCCAGGCGCCGGGGAGGTCCGGCAGCCGGCGCTACGCCCGCGGCGGCGGCGCAGCCGAGGGGGCAGAGTGGTGCAGCGGCGGGCGGACGCGCGGACGGAGTGGCGGCGCCCGAAGCCGGCGGGGCGGCGGAGCCAAGCGGTGAGCGCCAGCCTCGTCGTCGTCGTCTTCCAGCGCGCCACCACCCTCCACGCACGCTTCGTTGAATTTAATGAAATTTCGTGAATTTTATCATCTCTTGCCCTCTCCCCGCTGGCTTCGCGCGCCGCCACCGCCCCGCTCCGCTGGCTTCGCGCCGCTGTGCGCCGGCGTCCTCCTGCCGCACGTCTACTCCTCGTCGTCAGTTTGGGCATCATCGTCGTCGTCAGCTTGGTCAGGAGCAGCTTCGGATTTGGCAGCGACTACAGAAGCCGGCGCAGGCAGCTCTTGCACCGCACGCTCCAACCCTAAAACGAATATAACCCAGTGAAAAACTACACAAGCACACAATGGATCGATCGATACAGGCTCACGACGACGATCCGTGGCGCAAATTGCTCAGATCAGGAGAAGAAATAATTGATCCGCCGCAGGATTACAGTATCAGAAGCAGAAGTAATTGATCAGCACACGATCGATCTATGCAGGGTCAGGATTACTACCTGCAGATGAACTTATTCCTAACACTAATAAAGTCAAAAGAGAAGCCCACCACCTCTTGGCGCGCGCGTCCGCCCGCCGCTGCCCCACTCCGCCCCGTCGGCTTCGTGCCGCCGTCGCCCCGTCGGCATTGCCGGTCTCCGCCGCTGCCTCCCGCATGTCCGAGGAGAGGGGAGAGATGAAGAGAGGGGAGGTGGGGAAAGAGGACGAAGGAGGGGGGCCCACGTGGGCCCCACCATTTCTTTATTAATTTATGTGTGAAACTAATATGTGGGTCCCGCGAAGTTTATTATTTTTCCGGATCAAATTGCCACGTAAGCGCCACATCAATGCCACATCAGATGAAGACCAAGTCAAATTAGCCACGTAGGCGTCACGTCAGCCAAAACCGCCATCAAAACCGCCGAGAGACCTAATTTGCACCGGTTTTGATAGTTGAGGGACCCGTTGTATCTGGTTTTCCGGTTGAGGGACGAAAATCGGATTCGTTGACAAGTTAAGGGACCTTAGATGAACTTATTCCAAATATAAACAAAAGTTGACAAGCACTGAAATTTATGTGTCCTGAGAGCAAAGAGGTCAACAACATAAAAAAAGTTTTGTTTCAGCTTCCAGATTAAAAGCATGGTGCCTAAATTTGTTTCATATCCAAGCTTGTTTCGGCTTTCGCTTTAACTTGGTATGCTGCAATTGGCACGTGCAGGCAGAGCAATGGAGACCACCACAGAGGCTGAGTTCGATACTTGCTGTTGGGAACTACGCGCAGCTAGAACGATTTATTAGTATATTATTAATTAAGTATTATTTTTTTTCTGAAAAATAATCAAAGTAACTTTTGTATATTTTTTTTACACAATACGCACTGTTTGGTAGTTGAAAAAATGTGCATGTAGAAAATAAAGGAGATAATTTGGGAACTTCAAGAAAACAATTCAGCGTAGAAAAGCCCGCTCAGGATTTTTGCTACCATAGCACCGTAATGCCCAGGATTGCTTGCTATTGGGGTGACTACTGTTGTGGCAATGATGCTCATGATATAAACAGTTCCTATCTTGTTTATTTAGTTTGTTAATTGCGCTTTTGTGTATGGAAATGGTAATGTGTTGTACGCATGGTATGAAGTAATTCGTTAATTATGCATTAACAGTGTTTTCTATGGATGGGATCATAATGTCCAGTCATTTTTAAAATTTTCATAGTACCCTTTTAGGATCCATTGCCCTAGTACATGATATAGCAAAAGTTCAATGCATTAAATTTGTTTGAAGAAAATTATTTTAAATTTTCAACGCACTGATTATTTTAGTCTCATAAAACACACCTATGATTCACTCATGAATATTTCAAACTTTATCAAATTCTCTGCCAACCAGGCACTCAGCTTCCAGCAACTCCTCCATTCTCAACGGCACAATGAACATTTGCAAACAAACTAACCAGTCCATTGAAGGAAACCTAATGGTAGGGGTACATAAGGGATAAAAAAAATTGGAGGACATAGAAAGGATTGAGTAAATTTCAGGGTACAGAAGGAATTGGGTGAGTTTTGAAGGGCACACAAGGAATTTTCTCTTAAATAAAAGGAAAAGAAAATGCAGATTAGGTAGTGGTGCTTTGGTGTGTCCCATATTGCATGGGAAATTTGATTTTATTATGGACTTATGCCACATTTTCCCTCCGTTCAATAAAAACAAACCCAGTACAAGATATGATACATCTTAGTACTACAAATCTGGGTGAGACGCTTTAGATTTGCAGTACTAGGATGTGTCACATCCGGTATTAGTTTTTTTTTATGGTTATGGATGGAGTATAGTTGAGAGTGTTACTATTTGTCCATGATTTACTGACATCTTAAAAAATGTTATAAAGTTGATGCACTCTTTTGTCACACCACCTATTGTTACCAAGGTCACGGACAAAATAAGGTGAGCTTTCAACAAAATTTTAATGAGATTAGTGATGTGTTGGATTTTTGTTTCTTGAATGTGTGCTAGGGGATGTAGTCATGAGGATGTGAGTGTAATGTGGCGTTGCGCGTGCATATGCCGTGTAATCGTAAAAAAAAGAGAAAATACGAGAAAAAAATACTTTCATCCTTGTAATGAAGTGAACTTGAGATGTTTCAAATACTTTCCACTGTTTCAGTAAAAGGTGATCTGGAGTAATTTTTCCATTTGGATAGAAAGTAGTATGTTTTTTAATTAATCTACATTTTAAAGGTGCTGTTCGAAGAATAAAAATAAAAAGTTACAGAAAAAAATTATAAACCAACGGCTGTGTTTAGTTCACACTGAAATTGGAAATTTGGTTAAAATTGGGACGATGTGATGGAAAAGTTGAAAAATTATGTGTGTAGGAAAGTTTTGATGTGATAAAAAAGTTGGAAGTTTGGAAAAAAACTTTAGAACTAAACACGGCCTAACGTATAAGAGTAATCTTTAGGCCCTGTTTAGTTCCCCAAATTTTTTTCCCAAAAACATCACATCGAATCTTTGGACACATGCATGAAGCATTAAATATAGGTAAATGAAAAAACTAATTGCACAGTTAGAGAGGAAATCGTGACACGAATCTTTTGAGTCTAATTAGTCCATGATTAGCCATAAGTGTTACAGTAACCCACATGTGTTAATGACGGGTTAATTAGGCTCAAAAGATTCGTCTCGCGGTTTCCAAGCGAGTTATGAAATTAGTTTTTTCATTCATGTCCGAAAAACCCTTCTGATATCCGGTCAAATATTCGACGTGACACCCAAAAATTTTCTTTTCACGAAGTAAACAGGCGCTTACCTGAGTGAAACACCAATTTTCTGGTCCGTGCGTGCATCCCCGTGGGGGTGGGGGGGGGGGCATGTCCTCGTGGGGAAGGCTGTCACAAAGAAAGAGGTCGGGACAAACATTGAAATGGACACATTCCTAGTGAATGAATAGACCTTTTTTTTTTCAAGATCAGTTTTGTGACCATGGAAGGCTGTTTAAATCGCTTGTTTTGTCAATTTCATGTATCTGTTTCAGAGTCCAACAGGCAAAAACTATGTTTAAAAAATAATAATAATATGGTAGCTTTTGATGTACAACACTACGGACATGTAGTTTTAGCTCATGAACACGATAAAAATTTAATCTGTAAGGAATAAACACTTTTAAAGTTTAATTATTTGCATTGGATACCGCACTTAGAATTTTTATTTCTGGTTGAATAGAGGATTTTTATTTCCGGTTGAAATTGGACCTGTTTGGTGAGATGCACGTCAGCTCTCAACTTCTCATGTCTCTCTTCTCTCTTGCTTCAAATTTTGCCCATCTGTTAATTCCTAGGCGCATCTGGGAAACCTGTAGTGTGAGATCATGACATTACTGTGACACAGAAATCACGGGAAAGTGGATCTTGTCGTTCTGATCTGCTGATTCTCCCATTTAGGATTTTCAGCAATTTCCTATGTGCATTCCTGTTTTGGGCGGTGAGTATTTTACCATTTCCTATGTGCATTTAGGATTAACCAAGTCACGAGCCCATCTTAATCTACTTAGCTTAATTAATCACGCAGCATAATCCACTATTAATTCCACTTGATCAACTCCAAAAATATTGGTGCCTCCTACAAGGGACTCTCACGTTGAGCAGCACGAGAGAATTTCATGCTTACAAAAAGCAGAAAAATCGAACACACTAGCACACTAGCTAGCTCGGACAAGAATAAAATCATGCCAACGGATTTATTATTACCTGATCCAACTTAATTACAGGCAGACGATGGAAACACGCATATATAGCTAGCTAATTAATCAACCGATCTCTGTACTTCACCTAGAGGTAGCCGAGGAGATGGTCCGCGAAGGAGACGGTAGCCGCCGCCGCCGCCGCCGGAGACCCAGCGGCGTCGGACGGTGACGCGCCGCCGCCGCTGCCGGCCGGTAGGTCCCACGGGCTATCCTGAAGCTCCGTTGCAAGTGGAGCCAGCGGCCGCCTTCCTCCTGCCGCCGCCGCCGCCGCCGCCTTCTTCTCCGGCTTCGTCGTCGTCGACGACGACTGTACCTGCAGCAGCTGCAGCGCTACCGCCGCCGGCCGCCGTCCCCGCCGCCGCCGCTGCTCCCTCCGCTTGTGCACGTACTCCTCGTGGATGAACACCTCCATCGATCCCTGCCTCTCCGGCAACCTCCCCTACGCCTAGCTACCTAGCTACCTATACTCGCAAACACGAGCTAGCTCATTGCAATTTCGTGGTAATTAAGATCTAGAGAAGACGAGGCAGCAAAAGCGGAGGGGAAAAAATTATTTGGAGGCAAGCACAGCAGAGAGGGCAGGGTTGAACAAAGCTGCACCGAAATATATAGGACCCCTTCTCCATTAATTATTGCTGGATTTTTCACAATTTAGTCCTTTTAAAAAACTTATTTCGCAAATAGTCACTAAAAAAACTTATCCAAAAAATAATCATTTTTTGACGCCAGAGTCACTGGCGCCAGCCTCCTTCCACTGTGGCGGGGCGGCGCTGAGGTGGCAGGGGGAGCGCGCCAATGTGGTTGGCGCCGCCCCCCTCCCCCACCCCAATTTTCTTTCTCTCATTTTCTTTTGATATTTTTTTTTCACACTTAGGAGCACACAAGAACCAACCATAGAAAAATTAAACTTAAATGGATAAAATATGTGACTTGTAGAATTTTACAAAGCTCTGCTGAAAAGTCCCCCCCCCACTCCCCGCGCTCTCTCCCTGCTCTTCGTTTTGGTTTTTCATATAGTAAAAAAAAGGTAGATTAGATTTCGAACACTCTTGAGCCTTTTTTTTACATCTTTTACATCCTATAAAAAAGTTAGGGTTTGTATTTTATTAGTTATATTTGGGTGTCATTTCTTAAAACAGGCGCAATTTTTTCATACTCAGAATCAGGAAAATAATATAACCACGGACATCTACAGAAAAAGTTACATCCGTGTTCGATGAAATTATAATCTCCAAATTCCGCTTGTAAGATTGTGTTTTCGAGGCGAGAAACTTTTCGACAGAGCTTTAAAAAATTCTACAAGTTACATATTTCGTCTATTTTCTATGGTTGGTTGTTATGTGCTCCTAAGTGTAAAAATATATCAAAAAGATAAAAAAAAGTTGTACATCTCTCTCCTCTACACTAATTAAAATTTTTCTAGGAGGGGTGGGGGACAAGAGGACGGCACCAGCGACTCTGGCGTCCAAATAGACAATTTTTAGGACAAGTTTTTTCAGGGGTTTATTTGCAAAAAAAAAGTATTTTAAAAGCTCCAAATTGTGAAAAATCTAGTTAATTATTGTCGTGCTTAGGTTAGCTTAGCCACTTGTCCTATAGCTAGTGACGGTAAGAAAGCGGTGACAGTTAATTAACCATTGATGCTGAACCACCGGACCCACCTAGCGATGCGGAGAAAATGGGCAGTACACGTGCCACTGGTTAATGGACCTGGGTCCCACGTGTCATACTCACAAATATCAGGTGTCTAATTTGCAATTTGTACACCGTGGTGTTTGAAACCGATGAAGTTGATGATTAAGTTGGCTCATGTAGAATGAGAAAGGTTAGGTTCGCGCACGTAAAATGAGAAAGGTGTTGACGCATGATTAATTAAGTTTTAATTATAATAATTTGATAAATAGATATATTTGATATTTCAAAGCAACTTATATATAGAATGTTTTTTTACAGAACACACCGTCTAGTAATTTGAAAAATATGCTAACAGAAATGAAGATAAAATCCGAATCTTATAGCAACTTCCATGTTTAAATTCCAACATTTTTCTTTAAATTTTTAACTTTTCCGTCAAATCGAACTTTTTTACACACACAAACTTCCAACTTTTCCGTCATATTATTCCAATTTCTTCAAACTTTCAATTTTAGTGTAGAACTAAACATAACCATAGTGTCATGAAGAAATTTTTCCACAAAAATATGAAATTGACTGGGTAATAGTAGTAGTAGTATGTTTTTCTTTCAGGAATCTGATGCTTTGTTTCTTGTGGGATACAGGAAGCAAGTACTACCACTGCTGCTTCTCTCTCTCTCTCTCTCTCTCTCTCTCTCTCTCTCTCTCTCTCTCTCTCTCCATCCAACTCGATCTTATCCGGTTGCCAGCATCAAGGGTTTGCTGTTTCTTGTCCCCATCCGCTGTTAGGGCTTTGATTAATGCTTAAGATGCGGTCATGGATGATGTGGCAGCCTCGCAGAATTATTATTATTATTCGGGTGGATCAATCAGGCGTGTCCTCCGTTTTCGTTAGGCTCAAAATCTGAATCATGGCGAGTGGAGAACCATGGCCTTCTGTCTGCAGCAGTTGACGCTTGGATTGACACCGGAAAGGAATCTTCGCTGCGAAATGAAAGCAGCACAGCATCTGAACCAAACCGCAAACAGGTATTTGTGCGATTTGGAATAGGATTTGATACGGAAAACATAAGGCATCGTCGGGCCACCAAATATAAGCGATCCTGGCTATATACATGGACCTTTTTTTTTTCCAACAAACCTAATCGATGGTTATTTTAAAATCTTCGCATTTTCAATAAGTAGCTCGTTTTCAACTTTTCATAATTTCATATAATACGCATACGCCTGGTTATATTGTAGCAGTATCTGGACTTGAATATGGCAAAGTGTTCATTATTTTACGGCACTGTGTCTGTGTGTTCTAACCCAACTTAAATCCAAAATTCACTGTAGACATTTACTACATCCTTTTCCTTTTTTAATAGATAGCAGCATTAACTTTTGAATACACGTTTGATCACTCGTCATATCTAAAAAATTATTTAATTATCATTTTTTTGTTGCGAGTTGTTTTATCACAAAAGTACTTTAAACATAATTTATATCTCATACATACAATTTTTAAATAAAACGAATGATCAAACGTGTTTCTAAAAGTTAACGGTATTATCTATTAAAAAGGGATGGAGTATAAGCTTTTCTCCATTTCATGTTTACTTTTGTTCAGTAAGGAAACGTTAAACGTCTTATAATTAAACAAGAAGTATAAAGAATAAAGGGGTGGAGGACATGCCGAAATGCGAAACGAACAAGTTCATTTTAGGTAAGAAGCTCAACTCTCAAAACCAGTACAACCAATATCCTAAGGCAATTTGGATGGCAGTTTCATTAGATATGACATCTACGTGGCTCATTTGATTTGGTCCTCGCCACACGTGCCATTGACGTGGCACTAGAAGCAACATTAAAAAAATAAAACAAAATATGTGGGCCCTAGTCAAACAAAAAGATAGAACAAAAGTAGTGGGCCACACCTCCTCCACCTCCCCCTCTCTCCTCCAGGCTCCAGCTGGTGACACTACCTTTCCTTTCTTCCCTCTCCCTTCCCAGATGTGGCCAGCGGCAGATGTCGAGCTCAAGCGTCATCACTATCGACTACCTTCGACACAACTCCTCCCTCTCCCTTTGGCGCGCATGGCGGCATGGCAGTGGTGGTGGCCGGCGGTGGCTACGGTGAGCGGTTGGCGAGGAGGAGGCTCCGTTGGTCGGTTGGAGGCGAGATGAGGGAGCCAGTGAGCTCTTCAAGGCGAGGGAACCAGCGAGGAGGGGGCCACGGCTGTCCGTGTCGATTGAGGAGGATAGGTTGGAGGCGAGGGAGAGGGACGGGTTGGGCCGCCTCATCGTCAAGCTCGGGTTGCGCCACCTTGTCACCGAGGTCAAGCTTGCACTAGACTCAAGCGAGCAAGCGTCCTCATCAATGTTGACGCTCCAATGTCTCCCCCCAAATCCTTCTCCCCTTTCCTTCAAATCGTGAAGGCTCGATGGCGCTGCTCCTCTAGCGGCTAGTGCCATCAAAGTTGAAATGGCAAGCCGCCACGGTCGGCCGTGGTGACAATGTTCTCCTTGCCGCTATTCCACATGATGGTTTTCAAGCTGTTGACGTGGACCATCTCCTTGAGGCATTGACGCGTTGACGAGGATTGCTCCCTTATTCCACATAATGGGTTTCAAGCTGTTGATAGTGCACACGTTGACGAGGAAGCAGTTGAGAAGGAGGAAGCCAGGCGAAGCTTGTGGAGGATAAGGAAGGTGGTAGTGGAGGCCTCGGAGTAGGGGCGGCTGAATCGGAGGAGGAGGAAGCTGCATCGAGGTTGCCAATGGCGAGGAGGACGGGTCGCATTTGGACCCTCCCTGACAAGTAAGGAGCTGCTCGCCGCTAGCGTGCCTACTTCTCTTCGTCACTGCACTACCATCTGGACCAACCAACCGAGGTCAAGGCTGAGGCTAGCTAGACTGGCAGGAGGAGGAGAAGCCGAGGCTGCAGAAGGAGATCGACACGTGGGCCCTGGTTTTTATTTCTTTTCTTGGGACTGATTGTGGGTTTTGCTATTTTTTATATATTTTTTTCTAATTGTTATGCCACGTAGATACCACATCAGATGAATACCAAGTCAGTGCACCACTTGGGTGCCACGTCCGCCGAAATCGCTATCCAAAATTGCCTTGAGATTATTTGTCCTAGTTTTGGAAATAGAGGAATGTGTTATACCTGATTTTATACTTGAGGAATGTGATCCAAACTTGACCCTCAGATAAGGGACCAAAGATGATTTCAAATCGAAAGTCATTATCAACGAGTCCGCATTTGCCAGTACGGTATATATATTTTACACTAAAGTTACTTCAAGAAAGTACCATTTACGCTATATGCTGAAACACACCATGAAAGTAATATTTAGTTCTATATCATGACGGAATTACTTACCCAAGTGACAACAAATCTACTACTACTGTATAGTACCTTAGGGCAGATGTCAGCATCTGAAAGAAGATATCACACGATACTTTTAACTAGAGAAAGAGACAACGGAGATAGAAGATTGTTGCTGTGTGAGTTGATTATATATTGTCTAAATATAACATGAAAAGATTATGTGACATCTTTTCTTACTATTTTCAAAAAAAAATATGTGTGCGCACTGTACATGCCACATAACTTTAAATAGTCGCGAAATTGCCTCCTAATAAACTCTTAAAGAAAGAAACAATGACTAGCAACATCTCTGACAATCCTATTAAAAACATCCACATATACGTGATATTTATGAGCACCAAGGACTTCATCACTACACTACTGGCGCTTTCTAAGGTTGTCCGAACTATTATTCATGCTCTGGTACGTGCCTTTTTTTAGATACAATGGAACAAACATATAGTATCAAATACACGTCGGGAACCAACAATTTGACAATGAAAACAACATGATTTTGTTCCTTGTAGGAAAAAAAAGAGCTAGCAGCACGAAGTGAATGTAAGTCAACTGATTAGGTTTTTTATGATGGAACAAGCCCACCAAGTTACAAATTTTAGATTTGACATCGATACTCTATTTACGGCTAATTATTTTTTAGCGGTAGATGGCGTATCTCTCGACAATGATGTGTCGACTTTATCAAAATATACCTCCTCAGTCTTTTAGAAGTGCTCATATGTGTTGTGAGTGCACTTGTACTGTCTTTCGAAGGAAAAAAGGAGCTAGCAGCATTTTATTTTCGCTCGATATTGTGTGCAGTACCTCAAGAAATTACAGGTGCAATTCTATTAGCAAGTACAAGTAAAAGATTTGGAGTACTAGAGTTGCTAAGCAGGCCCAAAGAGTCCAAGTAAGCACTCTCCAAGGCCCAAGGATAGGCCCACAGCCCAAACCAAGATACGAATATATTTCAGGGTGCTATTTGCAAATTTCTTCCACTCTATTCATCCCTCCAACACTAACCTCGACGGCGGCGGCGGCGGCGGAGGGAGAGGATGGAGGCGATGGCCGGTGAGCTGGAGAGGCTGCGGGCGGAGAGGGAAGAGCTCGATAGCCGCATACGCCTGCTAGAGTCGCAGCTCGGGGCTAGCCCTACGCCCGCGGGAGAGGGCGACGCGGCGGGGACAGGGGCAGGAGGCGGAGGCGGCGGTGGCGGCGCCACCGCGTGCCCCATACGCCGCCGTGGGAATGGGTTCGCCGCCGCCGATGGCCTCCCGGCCGATATGATCTACCGGTACAGCCGCCACCTCCTCCTCCCGGACTTCGGGGTCGAAGGTTAAGCTCAGCTGCTCACACATGGCGCGTTATCGTAGCCTCAGCGTAGTGGAGACTCTAGTGACTTTTTGTTAGCTATGTCGCAGGCCAGCGTAAGCTCTCGCAGTCATCGATTTTGGTGGTGGGCGCTGGAGGATTGGGCTCGCCCGTGGCACTGTACCTAGCAGCTTGTGGTGTTGGTAATGTTACTTCTTGTTGGTTGTTACTGAAGCTGTTCTTGGCTAATTGGTTTTAGTTTTATAAGGAAGCAGTTAGATTGTTCTGAATTTCAATGTGCTCCAATTATTCTCCTTGTTGAGAAGAACTAATCATGTTTGTATAGCTAGCTGACGGTGGGATTAGATGGATTACTTGTGATGGTCCTTGACTTTCTTGGAGTAGGTAATTCATTGCTTTCTTGCAACCTTCTGTCTTCCTAGGTTGCTTGGGCATTGTTGATGGAGATGATGTTGAGCTTAATAACCTTCACCGACAGGTACAGATAATTTGGCGTGTATTTTGTCCATGTATCTTCTGTTCTCTAATACTTTCATTATTTTCCCTTCTGAATTATTTGAATGATGTTTGATTACTGATTGATAACCGTAGGAACATAATTTGTATTCACTTTCTAGCTAGCAACTTCATAATCACTCAACAGTGGGTCATTTTGTTCTCGAAAATTCACGTGGCATGTCGTTCTCTGTTTTTTTTTTCCCCTTGAATGTCCTCTCAGATAATCCACAAAGAAGCATTTGTTGGGAAATCAAAGGTGAAGTCAGCGGCTGACGCCTGCCGTGAGTAAGCATCTGTATTTTTAACAGATTGTCGTTATATAGTCCATCCATTGAAATATTTATGGTTCAAAGAAGATCTTTCATATTGAGGCTACTGCTTCTGTAATGTCAATATGCTATTTCTGTTCAGGATTAATTCGTCTATCAACGTGATGGAGTACCATCATACTTTGAAACCTTCCAATGCTTTGGAAATCGTGAGAAAGTATGCTATCGAAACATTAAGTGTCTTGAGACAATATATTGTGCCTTTTAGAGTTTACTGAATTTTTTTTTCCACTGATGGATCAATCACAGATATGATATAGTTGTAGATGCCACGGACAATCTTCCTACTCGATACATGATCAGTGACTGTTGTGTGTTGCTGAATAAGGTAAATTCTTGCTTCCGAGGTAAATAATGCAGTCAATACTTCAAATGTTCATCAGGGGAATACCAATTTTCATCTTAGCATGTAATTTAGTGAGTTTCAGTCAAGATACTGAGCTGTTGTGTACTAACAACTAAAATAACTTATGTTTATTTCACTTACCATGGTTTCATTGATGAAATACTGATCTTTTTAATAAATTATGTGCAGCCTCTTATATCTGGTGCAGCCTTAGGTTTGGAAGGACAGGTAAATCTCATTACTCCTGATAATCTTCATTCTTGTAGTTCACTTTATTCTTTTTTTATTCATGCACTGACTTCTCTAACAGTTGACTGTTTATCATCATAATGGAAGTCCATGCTATCGATGCCTTTTCCCAAATCCACCACCAGTGGCAGCCTGCCAGAGATGCTCAGACAGTGGAGTTCTTGGGGTTGGTAAGTACTGAGTAAAATATTAACGAGTGCTTCTTGGTCATAACAATAACTTCCCAGAAGGGGAAACATAAGTTAGAATATTTATTTTAAATTTTGTTCAAGGCTTGAACCACATACACAAGCTTCTTTGTTTTCATAGTTACTGATGCTTCTGACCATACAAATGAACAATCACTTTATAGGAAGTGAAACATCAGTTAGAATATTTGTAAACTTTACTTAAGTGCATACATTTTCTTATCCTTTGGTAAATTGTAAAAACATGAATTACTTGCTCATAGTATACAAATTGAAATTTTGGTCATTCCCACCTATGCACCTGAACCTACTTCTCCGTACAGCCTAGGTTGGCTGGCTACAAATATTGTTTCTGTTATAGGTAGAATATGCATATCATACTGTGAGTATGAAGACATTGTACTGAATAAGATGGCATAAACTTCATCCCTTGATTCCATCTTTTCTGTAGATAATTTTGCACTAGTAAACTAACTACTCTTTGTTGACCTACAGTTCCCGGAGTGATTGGCTGCCTGCAAGCTCTAGAGGCTATAAAGGTTGCTACTGATGTTGGTGAACCCCTAAGTGGAAGAATGCTACTCTTTGACGCTCTATCTGCTCGTATCAGAATTGTATGCCACTTGACTCCAGATATGTCTTGTGTTGCTTTCTATTTCCTGTACTACACTATTATACCATGCATCAATTTGGTTGCTACTTGAACAAGATATTCACACATTAGGCAGTTTAACGAGAAATTGCATATCTTCATGTTATCTTGATGAAATTCGACAATGTACCTCGCACTGTGACCTGCCTGCTCATTCATCATGCTACATCATACCATAGTTTAAACATGACATGTCAATGCATGTATTAGCTATTTTAGCAACTGTGCATGAGTGCATCACAGTCAATGGGCGCACGTAGTCTCTCTCGTATCTTTTATCTTAGCAGCAGTCTACTAGCTGTAATTACAATATACCAAGTGGGTTAACCTCATATGGCAACCTGTGTTCTCTGACTCCAATCTTGAAAATGGCCTTCAAAATAATATGTAATATCTGTGGTATATGTTGTAACAAGATCATTCTCAGCATCACTCAGTTCAGGGAATAGTCTGTCTTGGTTGTGTTCATGCAGTTCAGATTTTGTTATCTGTACCCAATTTATAACATAGAAAAACTGGATTTTTGGTTAGTGCAGATGGTTTGTTACGGAAATGGATTATGAACATTAAGATAGTTTTACTAATTTTGCTAACTCCTTGTATTTTTGTCAGCATTTTAAGTACTAATGATGTTGAAACCTTTGCTTTAGGACCAATTTACTGGGAATAACTTATCTATGCTTTTTTTATATTCTCTGTTTCTGTTTTTCTTCTGCACAAAATACAAAGTTAATTCTGTTTCCTTCACTCTCTTCATGAAGTTCATTACTGAAACTTACATATTTCTGCAGGTCAAGATTCGAGGAAGCTCGACTGTTTGCACGGTTTGTGGAGAAAATTCAGCTTTTACTCAAGATGATTTTCAGAAGTTTGATTATGAGAACTTCACGCAGTCTCCAATGTCTGATAAGGTATGTCTCCAGATCATTGACTTCACAATTTATATTATTTATCATTAGCATTCTGTATGTATCACTGAATTGAAAAAGGAATGCTGTCTGTCTAATCTGATCAACAGCTGAACTTAAATACTACCTGTCTGGTTAGCAAGTCCTTTGGATATTGTATGTTGTAATGTAAATAAAGTGAGTTTCCCTACTAGGAAAATTTAGCTAATCGTTAGTCTAATACAGAAATATGGAGCGAGGCCATTTTAGTGGATACCACTAACACCTCTCTACAGCCTGATTCGGATTATGCAATTAGGAGATTGGAATGGGGTAAAAAGTGAATGAATTTCAATATAACATCTAAAATTCATGTTCTGGAATGGAGTGCATAAATTTTAAGTTATCTGAAAGAAAGAAAAACATTAAAGTTTTATGCCATTTCACTTGCTGTTGCGTTCTATGCAGTCAGCTCCAAGTTTGGACATACTTCCAGGAAGTGCCCGTGTCACTTGTAAAGAATACAAAAGGCTTGTTGATAATGGTGAACGCCATCTTCTGTTGGATGTACGACCTGCACATCACTTCCAAATTGCTTCTGTTTCTCAATCTCTGAACATCCCGCTCTCCGAGTTGGAGGAGAAGCTTCAGATGCTCGAGACCTCGTTGAAGGACACGACGGACGCCTCCTCATCAGACAAACCGCCTTCCCTTTATGTTGTTTGCCGAAGAGGCAATGACTCGCAAATAGCCGTTCAGCTTCTACGGGAGAAGGGGTTTCTTTCTGCAAAGGACATAATCGGTGGCTTGCAGTCCTGGGCACAAGATGTAGACCCTGATTTCCCCGTGTACTAGTGAAATGGATATAGTGGTAGTCACATTTGAGATTACATGCTCAATTTTTAAATCTGACACGAGATTTTTACTGGCTTGTCATGAGTATGTAAAATATAGAACCGTTAACTTTTCATCCTTGACCACCCTAATAGAGTGGTTTGGGATGACATGTTAATTGACGGAGCAATATGGCTTAAGGCTGAACTTTTTTATCAAATATTTTGAACTAGTAATAAATTCCATAATGAGCGAAATGGAGTATAATATATCCACAAAAATGGTGTATCAAGAATGTTATTTAAGTTCTAAAAGTAGTACTTTTAAGGTCCATTACACTTCCATCCGTTCAAAATTTATGTAGATCATAGATATTACTTGTGCAAATGAGATTTTTAAAGTCACTTACTAATTATTGAAACTAAAAAAGTATTTATGGCTTGGGCACATCAACACGTCACGTAAAACGACTCCAATTTGTGCGTGTTTTTTCTGTTGTCTCCTTAGATTGTTCAACCACCTTGAAAAAGCGTCCAAATTCCACGTGAACTCACCTGAGTTATGTTGGTGTTAAACTGTTAATCGACCTGTAAATAATCCACCACCTGACTACCTGAGCAAAAGTTGGCGGGAACCGATAGATGAGCAAAGATTGGCGGGAACCGATTTTAGGTCATCAATTTGTGCACGCTGCCAGTCCATTCTACTGCTCACTCTATTGACTGTAGTAATACTCCCTCCGTTTTATTAATAGATCCGTTTTATTAATATATGATGTCATTGACTTTTAAACACATATATAATCATTTGTTTTATTCAAAAATTTTATACGAATGTATAAGATATAAATTGTACTTCAAATACTATAAAACAACTCATAACAAGAAATTTTTAAATAAGACGAATGATAAAACGTGTAACAAAAATTTAACAGCATCATCTATTAAAAAAAGAGCTAATAGCATATTAGCAGAGTGACTCATCCAACACAGTTTTGGCTAAGTTGCAGGCTTGCAGCCCCACTGCTGCTGTATTACAGATTATACTGTATATTGGCAATCGCAGCCATCTCCTCCATTTGTTTCCATTGTTTCTACCGCTGTCAGCCTAGGCGCCTAGCCACAGCCCAAGTGAAAGGGATTGACAGTTTCACTGCTCTTCGCCCATCCTCTCTTAAAGCAAGTTTAACAGTACAGCCCACTACTAGCTTCAAATTATCTTAACCAATATAATAGCCAATTCATACAATAGTTGCTTACTATACTATTAACTAACATGGTGGTCCGCGTAATCTACGCGGCTAGCATCATTATATTTTCTCTTATATAATAGCATATATGTTTTCTCATTATATTATTCAAATATATTAGAATGACATCATAATTTTAAATTTTACAATAACTTTACAAAACTATAAATATGTAATATTCATATTATATTTTATAAACGTGTTAGTTATTAATTATTTTTAATATCTAATTTTAGTTATTTGTAAATTATATATATTCCTATATGGACTCTAGATTCGTATTTTAATATTTCTTTTTTTAATTCTGAATTTTCTGTAAATTGTATTTCTATATAGACTCTAGGTTCTTCTTCCAATAATATTTATTTTTATTTCTGAATTTTTATTATTTCTAATTGTATTTCTATGTGGACTCTAAACTCATCTCTCAATATTCTTTAATTTTTAATTTCGAATTTCAGTTACTTCTAAATTGTATTTCTATATTGACTTTAAACTCTTCTTTCCATGTTTTTCTTAATTTCGAATTTTAGTTATTTGTAAATTGTATTTTTATACGGACTCGAAACTCTACTTTTAATTTTATTATGTTTATTCCGAATTTTAGTTAGTTTTAAATTCCTATATGGACTCTATACTATACTTCTAATATTCATTATTTTTTAATTCCGAATTTCTATTTTTTTTCATAATTGTATTTCTATATGGGCTCTATAATCTACTTCTAATATTCCTTATTTTTAATTCCGAATTTCTATTATTTCCTAATTGTAATTTCTATTATTTCCTAATTGTATTTCTATATGGACTCTATACTCTACTTCTAATATTCCTTATTCCTTATTTTTAATTCCGAATTTCAATTATTTCCTAATTGTATTTCTATATGGACTCTAGTATGCTCTTCTAATATTTCTTATTTTTTAATTCCCAATTTCAATTATTTCTAAATTGTATTTCTATATGGACTCTAGTCTCTTCTTCTAATATTCCTTATTTTTAATTCCGAATTTCAACTATTTCTAAATTGTATTTCTATATGGACTCTGCTTTTTCTTTTTCTCCGATTAATGTGAGAATTTCTAGGACGCGACTACACGTCGGTCGCCCGATGGAGAGCAGGGGAAATCAGGCGCTGACGTCAGCATGACATCAGCGCCCGATTTACGTGCAAAACTATTTTAAACTGATTTTTCTCTTAAATTACTTATCCAAATCATGATCCGATTGTACCATTAAATTCGTTGCAATTAAATCTTCAAAACAAGACCACACATGGATATATTCTGACGGAATTTTTTTTAACTTATTATTGAATTATTTTTAAATGTTTCACGATGTTACACCAGGTATACCGGAATTGTTTCACTAAGTAGATCGAAAATGTTTCACTCGGTTAAATCAGGTGTTGTTTCACCTTATATAAAAACAATATTTCAGCAAATAGCGAAATAATATTTCAGTTCACTACAACATTAGATATATACATAGTGAAACATTGTGAGTACACTAGGTGAAACATTTTTCGGTGGAACAAAAAATAAACCAAATTTCCTTAATAGGGGGTTCCAAAATATGTGGGTTATTTTGTTGCAATGGAATGTTTCGTTCACTGCAACATTAGATCTATACATAGTGAAACATTGTGAGTACATTAGGTGAAACATTTTTGGTGCAACAAAAAATAAACCAAATTCCCTTAATAGAGGGTTTACAAAATATGTGTTTGATTTGTTGCAGGTGGGGGCAGGTAATGTGGTGGGGCCTAACAATATCACTGCGCGCGGGGGCGGGGCCGCGGGGGAGCGCCCGATCTTTTTGCTCCCCCGTCGGTCGACCGACGAAGAGCATTATCGGAATTTCTAGGCCATGAAAGCGAACGTAGAGGCTCTTTTTTCTATTCCTTTAATAATAGGAAAAAATACGAATTACCCCACCCCCGAACTTTTGCGGTCGTCCGAATTACCCCCCCCCCCCCGAACCACAAAACCGGATATTTTTCACCCCCAACTGTGCATACCGGACGAAATACCCCCCTCAATCCAATCCGCGGTGGTTTTGGCGTACGTGGCGTACACGTGGCAGTCCAATCAGCATTCTATTTAAAAAAGTTTGTGGGACCCACATGTCATACTCATCCTCCACTCTTCCTCTCTCTCTCTCACTCTTCCTCTCTCTTCTCTCTCTCTCACTCTGGTCAGCGGCAGGCGGGGGACGGTGACGCGGGGGCGACGGCTGAGGGCGGCGGCCTCGGCGCGGAGCTGCGGCGCCGCCGTGCTGGTCACCCACGCCCCGGCGCTCCGGCCCCGCGCCAAGATGGAGCTCGGCTGCCTCGTGCGCGCCAACATCGCCGCCAACGACGATGCCCATGCCTGCGCGCTACAGCAGGAGGACGACGACGACAGCGGCGGACGGTGACGCGGGGGCGGCGGCATCGGCGCGGAGGTGTGCGTTGGCGCGCGCGCAGCACGTCGGCCTCCCTCTCCAACGGTTGCAGCGCCGGAGCCACCCGGCGCGCGCGCGGAGCTCGTCTGCGTCGGCGTCGGCCTCCCTCTCCGGCGGTTGCAGCGCCGGAGCCGCCCGACGCGCGCGCGGAGCTCTTCGGCGTCGGCGTCGGCCTCTCTCTCCGGCGGTTGCAGCGCCGGAGCCGCTCGGCGCGCGCGCGGAGCTCGTCGGCGTCGGCCTCCCTCTCCGGCGGGGCAGGGCGGCGGAGAGGCAGGGGGGACACGGAGTGTCGGCGGCAGTGTACGCGTCGCGCTAGTCGCCGACGCTGTCGTGCTGGTCCACCGGTCCGCATCCGCCTCGTCTCGCGCCGCCGCCCACCGCCTGCCTCCGCGCGCTGCATCCGCCTCGTCTCGCATCGCCGCCTCGCTCGCGCCGCCGCCTCCTCTTGCGCCGCCCACCCATCGCCCGCCCTCCCCGCGCGCCGCCCACCCATCCCCCGCGCGCCGCCCGCCCCATTGCCCGCCCCGCGCGCTGCCTCCGCCTCGCTCGCGCCGTCGCCCACCGCCCGCCTCGTCTCGCGCCGCCGCTCACCGCCCGCCTCCGCGCGCCGCCGCCCACCGCCCGCCCCCGCGCGCCGCCTCCATCTCGCTCGCCCCCTGCCTCTCTCGCCATGAGACGGTGATAGAGAGAGAGAGGAAGAGTGAGAGTGAGAAGTGAGAGAGAGTAGTGTATGACATGCAGGGTCCCACAAATTTTTTTAAATAGAATGTTGACTGGACTGCCACGTGTACGCCACGTATACCAAAACCACCGCGGATTGAGTCGAGAGGGGTATTTCGTCCGGTATGCATAGTTGGGGATGAAGAATATCCGGTTTTGTGGTTCGAGGGGGTAATTCGGACGACCGCGAAAGTTCGGGGGAGGGCGTAATTCGTACTTTTTCCTTAATAATATAATAGATATCTGGTCCCACCTATCATACACACATTATGTCTTGGAGTCCGTGCTGTAGCTGGCTACAAATCTGTTGCCCACTGCTCTTCTTTCTTCTTTTTATCTCTTTAAAATATGTTTATAGCTGGTTTATAGCCTGCTATTGTACCTCCTCTTATCAATTATCATCCTGCTCCGAGCAGTTCACCCACCCGGCCCTACCGCAACGTCCAAATCTCCGGTTAGGTGCAAAATATCTGCTCAATAAACGCCACCGCGCGTACACAACATTCGATCAGCAGCAAACAGCTTGTCGAGTCGATGCAAAGAAAAGAAGACGGGCCAATGATCAATCCCCATCGTAACCACCGCCACATGACGATGAGCCGATGTTGTTGATGATGATAGAGACCCATCTTTTGCAAAGAAAACTCCTTTGACATACTATTGTGTAACGTGGGTCATTGATATGCCTATCCATAAGTTGTGAAGTCTATATATATCGGTCACTTAAAATCAAAGAGTAGCAAGGTAGAGAATCTGATTCTTGTAGTCTCGAAACTACTGTCTTCCTCCGTTCTAGGAAAAACTTACCTAGAAGAAAAACTTATCTATAAATGGATAAGACATCGCCTAACACAACGAATCTAAATAGGGTATGTGCTCTTCTAGGTTATTTTGTGTGGAACGGAAGTAGACTGCAACAGAATAGGTCATATGCCTATGCTTATGTATGGCAGTGGCATGGCAACCAGCAGCCAGGCCAACCACTACGTCCGTCTCCCTCGGTCCTTGTCGTGATCATCATCATCATCATCACAGCACGGTGGTGCGATGCAAGAATTGAGGATGTTGCCGGTCATGTGTGCCCATGTGTTTTTACCGCGTAGTAGTGGTAAAGATCTGCCTTTGGCTTCACCTTTCAAGTTTTTTCACCCACTGAGGAATATCTATCTATCTATCTGATGATTCTGATCTCATTTTGGCCACTGTTGTCAGCATCCTGAATTACCTTACCCAGGAGAAACCTGGATGAGAAAGAAATATCAACAAAAAACACAAAACTATAACGGTTGACGAACACAACAACACACACTCCCTAGTCCCCAAACCCATATATATCTGCCCAGGCAAGAACCGGGAATTCGGCTAGAAATGACCCAGCAACAAACGCACCAAAACGGTCACGATCGTCCTTCTCCATCACCAATGGCTACTCGCCACCCACAAAAACGAAGATAGTATCTAGTACTATCTAGATTGCGACAATTCCTTGCAAATCACAGCTGACGACCTCTTCACCCAAAACATAAAAAATGCAGTGATGACAATTGCAGATACCGCTCTTGAATCTACCCACACTGGTATTCTGTTAACCAACAAATTAGGAGTACTTTCAAGAACATCACTAAAATTCAGACAAGAACTCAATCAACCAGGTGGGGATTGGATTATCAATAGGATGGTAAAATGGTACTAGTAATTACATAGTAGAGCAGAAGGGTAACCCTTATCTTTCCATTTATCAGCTTATCATCATCCAATAGATTATAATAATAGAGGGAGGAGAAGTAGCAGCTACTAGCCAGTGGAGCTGATTCGAGCAGGGGATGATTTGGAGTTTCTCATCATGGTGAAGAGGAAGGTTTGGCCATGTAGTAGGAGAGATCCCATAAAGCCAAAAGAAGGAAGAAGAAGAAGAAGAAAAAGAAAAGGAAAAATGGAAGAAAAATCTTCCAAGAACATGGAGATCACAACGAGGGAAATCAAAAATAAACTCCCTTCCGATGATATGATACGCGATGCTCTTTTTTACTCTCTTCTCCCCCACTCTGATTCTCCTCCTCTTCTTGGTTGGTTGGTTTCTTGGTGCGGCCGGGGAGGTCAGGGGTCACTGGGCCTCGACGGTGCGGGAGGAGGCGGAGGACGGCCGGGGCGCGGCGGAGGCGCCGCCGGCGGCCGGGGAGGTGGGAGGGGAGGGGTGCGGGTGGCCGTGGCCGTGGCCCTGGGAGTTGGTGCGGTGGAGGCGGCACTTGAACGACCCGGCGTGCGTCGCCGGCGCGCACACGCACTTGGCGCCGCCGCCGCCGCCGTGGCTGCCGGAGGAGGCGTTGGAGAAGCTCCGGCGCATCGTCCTCGGCGACGACGCCGCGGCGCCCGTCGGCGTGGTGTTGGTGCTGTGGTGGCCGTGGAACCTGCCCTCGTCGCCGGTGGTGTCGACGTAGTTGGACGCCATCTTCTTCGTCTCCGATCTGATCTGCGAGAGCTGCGACAAAGAGAAGAAGATGAGGCCTCGATCAAGAATTCGCAGAGCTTCTATAGGCGCAAGCTGGTAGTGGTACGAATACAATAAATGCGTACATAAACATAAAATCAATGAGTTTAATCTTGGGGTCAGTAACGTCAGAGATCTCTTCTCTAAACGCAGAGCAATCAAAACATGATTCCGCCATGAATTAATTCTTCAGCTTCCCGTTCAAGCCAGCCAATCCATGGTGGATTGAATTGGCGGTTACCCAAAGCGAGCAGTACAAAGTACTACCAGTAGTAGTACTAACAAAGAATTCAATTCCATTTACTAGTACTGCCAGTATCAAAATCCCATTTATCAAGAGAGTTTCAGGTGAAGAGTTGCAAATCAATTACTCCGTAAAACTAAAAAGGATAAGAAAAGAAAGGCTATTTTATATACCTAATATAACGAGGAGTCGAGGAGGAAGATGACGAAGATGGAAGAAGAGAAGAAACGGGGCGGCAAAACTGCGTAATCCTGACCTTGGCGCCCGTTTTATAGTGGAGGAGCGCTAAGCTGCCCCGCGGGCAGGGCAGGCTGCCCATTCCCCTCCCCCCTGCCCGGGATTCCCTTTCGCGCCCAGTCCCAACCGGCCACTGCTGCGTGCGACGCGCACACGCTGAGAGAGCGGCCTAGCTGCGCCTGCGCGCGGCGAGAGGGCGGGGAGAGCTACACGCGGGACTGTACTAGGCTGGATAACGTTATTGTGCGGTGCTCCATATTTGAATATTCACCGTGCGGGTGTGGCGTCCCGCGCGCGCTGGGTGTGCCCACGGCGCGGGCCACCACCGGGGGACGGGGGGCGGGACGGGAGGCTAATTCTGTGTGCGGCGGGGGGTGGTGATGGGCTTACCAACCGTGGGGTAGTGGCGGTTTGCGAAAAAATATGACCGAATCCGTTGCTTCCAGCTAGGCTGGGGTGTGTCCCGTCGTTGGTTGATGCGGCTCCACAGTGCACACCGGCAGTGGTATATTACGTGTCCGATTGCCCCCATCAACGAGGGAGCACACGTGCCTCCCGGCACATCACCGGTGTTTCCCTTCTATCACAGCAAACTAGGTTTAAATGATGGCTAAATTTGCCACACCATCACTTAGTAGTAGTTAAGTTGTGGCTCGTAAAACGTTAGCCACGCTTGAATTTGGCTTAGCTACAAAACTGAATCAATGATAAGTGGATCCATTTAAATGAAAAGTATAACTAGTAGAGTAGTTATTAGTGTGGAAATCAACCAAACATATCGAGATAGAGTTTTTTTTTTTAAAACGGAGATAGAGTACTCTTGCATTACCGTATTTGAGACGTGTGTGGCGCACCGGGAGCCGGTCGTATGCTAGCAAGGATCCAAATACTTGTACTCGTCCAAGTGCAAGCAAAGATATCCGCCCGTATGCTAGCTTGGCGTTTGGACTGGTCCGGTGGATCGCCGCCACGCACGCCGAAATCTCTTGCACGTCACAAAGCGAGTGGCAGCCGCCAGCCGCGGCGGCTGCTTGGTCGTTCGGTCGACGGAAGCTGACAGCTTCCAGAACCCGCGACTTCTCGGGCCTCTCCGTTATAACCACCTCGCGCCGCGCTGTAAACTTGTGGTGGTGTACTGGACTGAAACCTCATCGTTCTCATGCTAATCACATTGAATATTTAGACATATGCACAGAGTATTAAATATAAAAAAACTAATTACATATATTACATGTAAATTGTGAGATAAATCTTTTAAACCTAATTGCTTTATTATTTAACAATGTGTGAAACCTCTCCCTCGTCCGTGTCAGATACTACTCAGTCAGGTGAACGGACAAAATACATGATGCATCATCATCTATCTATCGAGTCGTAGCCATTGCGTCCGAGACTCTCCGAGCTACTAGTGGTTATTGGGGTGAGGAACAGTGTGATTCATTTGTAAATTACCATGAGGAATACTGATCAGGTAAGAGTGAGTGGTCCATGACCACTCACCATTTGGATTGGCGTGATAAGGAGACGGACATGATTGGGAGCTAGAAACCAAAATCAATTGTGGATAAACATCAATGGCGGCTAGCTAAGGTGCAGATGATCTCACTCACGGACTTCGCGACTATCTTGCGCTGGTAGGTCCACCCTGTGCTGTTTGGATTTGGACCCATCCATGTTTTATTCCTTAGATCTAGATCACGATCGAGCGTTACCCTGATTAATCCGTTCTTCAGCTGCAGGGGTCCGGTAATTGTTAGGTAATTTACCTTTTTCATAGAACAGATAATCAAACACATGACAATTTTTTTCATGGAAACCAGAGCTACCAAATTTTTTATGCATACGGAGCAAATCCATGAATACCATCCTCTCTAGCTAGTTGGGCACTCTATCCTAAACCAGATGCCACTGTTCGGTAAAACTCCATCCATGCGCACAGATGTTACACAGAAAACGTCCACGAGTCTGTGTACGTCTTGATCGATCCACACATCTTTGATGGTGCAAATTAAAGGTAAACGTCCGAGCACACGTAAATACGTAATGGCCATTGCACATGAACAAGTGACCCATGTTACCCATTTCTGTCTGTTGTTTTCGGCAGCCATCGCCGTCGAAACGTCGACGCCTTCATGAATCCTCCGATAAAATTGCTACATTACTACGTACGCACTAACGTGCATACTCGGGAGAGTTCTTAGGCTATCTTTGCAAAGATAACTTGGTGCCAAATTGTGTCTTACTAATCCCTTACCAATTTTCAATAGTATTTCTAGATATTTGGATTGGTGCCAATATTTACCAACACCATCTCTTAGGTAGTAGTGTAGTACGGAGTAGCAATTTGCCCAATCAAATTTGGAGTGCCACCCAAAGATTTTTAGAACTTTTTGGTAGGGCTCCACAAACCAAATTGCCCAATCAGTGGATGCCACTGTCAGGGTTAGATCTTCCCTTGATACGAACTCTAGTTAGATTAGTCGGACTGGCTATGTATCATTTGATCGTATTTTATAAAAAAATCCATCAATTTTAATTTTAATTATAATTACATTATAATATTCGTGTAACTTGTTTATAAGCCCACAAAATTACATCTAGCTCAGTGGGACAGAGTCTCGTGTAAATGGTAACTGCAGATTATTAAGACTGTTTAGGCCTGTTTAGTTAGTAAACTGGAAATTTTTGGGTGTCACATCGAACATTTGACCGGATGTCGGAATGGGTTTTCGGATACGAATAAAAAAAACTAATTTCATAACTCGCCTGGAAACCGTGAGACAAATCTTTTGAGCCTAATTAAGCCGTTATTAGCACATATGGGTTACTATAGCACTTATGGCTAATTATAGACTAATTTTTTTAACGACTCGCACGAAGTTCTATTGATAAAGCAGGAAAAAATTACTAAGATTATAACCCTGGAGGGTCGTAACCAGGAAAAAAGGAAAAAATATAACACCACCCACATACCGACAACGAATTAGGCTCAAGAGATTCGTCTCGCGATTTACTGTAAACTGTACAATTAATTTTTTTTTTATCTATGTTCAAAGATTCGATGTGATATTTTTGGGAAAAGTTTTTGGAACTAAACAGCCCCTATTAACATTGTCGCAAAGAAAAAACATTGCCATTGCCTAACCTAAACACTGGCCATATAGGCCCAGCGGTCAGATACGGCGCCGCGCGGGGGAGCTCGGGGGGACCCACGTACGTAGCGGGGCCGACGTGTCGGGCCGGCCATGTCGACATACTATACGTACTACAGCGACGTGCCATCTGCACCTAGAATTCGTGATGTGTACGCACTTATTCCATTTGGTTATGAAAACTTAGGGTGTGTTTAGTTTCACGTTAAAATTGAAAGTTTGAAGAAAAAAGTTAGAAGTTTATGTGTGTAGAAAAATTTTGATGTGATAAAAAAGTTAAAAGTTCGAAACAAAACTCGGCCTCAGTCCACTTCAAGGCCTTGGTCCACTTCAGCTAGCTGGATGTACTGCACGTACGTTCTTATCATTATCGGTGGCAGATTATTCTAGCTAGCAATATAAATATCTTGCTAGTGGTAGTTATGAAAAAGATAATGTGCACATCATCTGGAGTAATCTAGCAACTGATAGCTTATATAACCGGCGTGCAGTGATGGATATGAATGGTTAGGAAAAGGATATATATGCGTTCTAGTAGCTGATTAGATCCCTAGCGGAATGATATTTGAACCCAATAGCATGCTAAGTACCAGTATAACAAAATAGTACTCCATCCGTTCCAGAATAGATTCATTAACATCAAATATAAATATAAAAAATGCTATAATAACTTACATTGTGAAATGAAGGAAATAAGAAACTATAGGATATGGAAGATATATATAATATACTTCCTCCGTTTTACAATATAAGTCATTCTAGCATTTTCTATATTCATTAATGGCTAGGATCGAGCCGTGCATCGTGGTCTTCAATTATGCGTGGCATCGATCAATTCTGTTGATTTACAGTCCAATTAGTTTGATTTTTAATCCCGATTTTAATAACAACCAGATTGCAAATATCAATTCTCAAGTAGTGGGGCTGGGGGACACACCCCATTGCTACCTAGAATTCCTGGAAGATCTAGTAGTAGCCCCTTGGAGTAACCAAAGGTTGTTCATCATGTCAATCGTCATTTCGTCATGGCCTCATGGGTAGAAGTAGCACCTGTGTCTGGCCCATCACAAGTTGATTCATTTTCGTTTTCATTTTTCTTTTTGAACAATTACATCTATGCCCTTACTTTTAAACCTAACTACTGTTTTACCCGTAAATTTTAGGGTTTACAGTTTTATTCACACTTTTTAAATCTGAACAAGTCGTTTACCCCCACTTCTAACAGCCGTTTAGTGGGTCCCACGTTTTGTGTTAAAGAAATAAAAAAATTAAAAAAAGGTTTTATAAAATATTAATTTACCCTTGTACCCTAAGTGAATGGATAGGGATTGAATCCCTCTCCTCCCAACCTGAAATCCTAACCTATCGGCGGCGCGTGGCAGGGCAGCGGCGGCGAGGGCGGGCACGCGGCGCGGCAGCGCCGTTGAGGACATGTAGGCGCGCGCGCCAGCGGCAGCAAGGACGGGCGGGCGTGCGCGGCGCTCCGGCGGGGCTTCCACGCGGTGGGGGCGGCGGCTGCAGGGCTTTCACGCGGTGGCAAAGAGCCAAAGCGCATGTCGAGAGAAAAGAGAAGGGGATCCAGCGGCGGCGCATCCTCCATCCCTACCGCCCCCGGCAAGACCTCTGGCGCCGCCGTCTCCGTCCTCTCCCTCGTATTGCCGCCATGCAGATATGGCATGGTTGGAGCATAGAGAGGATCCGGTGGCGCCGGTTCGTGTTGCCGCCAGATCTGGTGAGGCAGCGTGAAGACATGCGGACGGCGACGAAGAGCAACTCCTCCATCCCGGCGGCTGCCAGCAAGACCTCCGATCCACCGCCTCTCAGCCATGCCGTTGCATCGGGAGCCTCGGCCTCTCTCACCACACAGGCACACATAGAAGAAGCGCCCGAATCTGGCTTAGCTTCCTCCTCTCACAGTCACGGTCACACAATAGTCAATAGGTACAGAATCACACAATCTGGAAAAAAAAATAGGGGCAAAAATACAATAACCACTAAGGGTATAAATACCATTTTTCTCTACAACTAACACCGTTAAACCGGCTGTTAGAAGTAGGGGCAGACGGTTGGTTCAGATTAAAAAGCAGGCTCCTATTGGGAGATTGATCGCCAGGGGCGATCGGATCGGGTCTCTCCCTCTCTCCACTTGGTTTCTTTTTTTTTTTGGCACCGTATTACTTTCTTATTTTAGTAATTTATACACCTAAAGTTTATACACCTCAAGTTTACACATCTAAAAGTTAGAGACCCAAAGTTTATAAGTCAAAAGTTTATATATCTGATTCAAATTTGAATTTCAATTCAATTATATATATATATATATAGTATTTCTATACATCTAAAATTTATAGACCCAAAGTTTACAAGTCAAAAGTTTACATACCCGTTTCAAATTTGAATTTGAATTATATCTGATTCAAATTTGAATTTGAATTCAAATATTTTCTATATATAGTATTTTTATGCATCTAAAGTTTATACACCTAAAGTTTATAGAACTAAAGTTTATAAGTCAAAAGTTTACATACCTGATTCAAATTTGAATTTGAATTATATCTGATTCAAATTTTAATTTGAATTCAAATATTTTCTATATATAGTATGTCTATACATCTAAAGTTTATATACCTAAAGTTTATAGACCCAAAGTTTATAAGCCAAAAGTTTACATACCCGATTCAAATTTGAATTTGAATTCAAATATATACATATATATATATATATATATATATATATATATATATATATATATATATATATATATATATATATATATATATATATATATATATATATATATATATATATATATATATATATATTAAATTTGTTTGGTGCTCCATGGTACCCGGGCACCATTGTTGAAATTGAGTATATACCCAATTCAAATGAGTATGAAACTTTTTCAATTACTTAGGTATTAACATTAACTACTTTACTAACTAGTTCAAAGCATGTTTGTACTGAATTTGAACTTGTTTTTATTAGATTTTGATTCTAGGTATATAGCATCCATACATATAATTAGTTATGTATGTAATCATGGATTGTGAAATGGTATATACTCATAATTTAAAAATTTTTAAAAATTTGAGTGATTTTGTGCATTAGATACTATGGTGCCCGGGCACCATGGTGCCCGGGCACCATGGTGCCCCCATATGAGTGTCACACACACACACACACACATATATATATATATACATAAATTTATTTTAACTTTATTTTTTTAATTTTTTAAATTTATAGTGTAGTAGGAAGAGAAGAAGAGGAGGAAGGAAGGAGAGGTGTGTACAGGGGGCGTGGGGATCGATCGCCCGTTAGCACACCCAGGTAAAACTGCAAACCCTAAAAAATAAGGATAAAATAATAATTAGATTTGAAAGTGAGGGGATAGATGCAATTGTCCCTTTCTTTTTTTGTTTTAGGGTCAATTATCCGGTGGCGATCAAGAGGTTGTCGTCTTGTTCAATTCATGTCTGTTGGGCTTGACGCAATCCAACATTTCCTTTAATGATAGCCAAAGGCCCAATAATCCAACAAACTAACGGGACTGGTTAGGCTGCTGGGATTGGGCTGGCCTTCTGTGTCCAGCAATCCAGGCTCATCTACGAGACTATGACGACGACTCGACGAGTTCATGCACAACAAAAGCTTGCATCTTTTCAGCTTCAGTACACTTATGGAAAAAGTCTGAGTTGACTCCCTCAAAATTATATAGATCAGATGTAATTTATATCTCTCAACCGCAAAACCATATGTACCGACTCTCCAACTATTAAAACCGGTGCGAAATGACTCTATCGACAATATTGATGGTGGTTCTCACCAACGTTACATTGCATGACCTGGTCCAATCGACCGAGTCAACATATGGGTCCATGTGTTAGTGTCCTCTCTTCTTTTCTCCCTCTCTCTTTCCTTTCTCTTGCTTTCTCCACACTCTAGTATCATTTCCTCATGTCGGGGCGATGCGAGCCCATGGCGGCACCAGGGAGACGACAGTGTCTAGGGGGAGGAGTTTGAGCGGCTAGCGAATCGACAAAACCCATGGCGAGGCTGGGGTTCTCCGCTCTCACGAATGTGCTCGTCGTCTCCTACCTTAAGAGCACCCGCAATGGTAAAGTAAGGTGCTATCTATAAAACATATACATCTTAGCAATAGACTAGATTAATAGTAAACCACCACAATAGTATGTCTACATGAGTATCTATAACTCTCTCATGCATTGTCTCGTTTTTCTCTATAGACTATCTCTAAGTTAGTAGATAGTTTTGTTCTCTCTCTTCATTTAATATCTTCCATGTAGAAAAATATGTTGATATGGATCTCTTATAGAGAGCCTATAGATAACCATTGTGGGTGCCCTAATTGGTGCTTCCTTGGTGGCGCACTGCAACCTCGCCAGGTCACCTGCATCGTGCTTGCAGCCAAGGTGGAGACGCATCGCCTCAGCTTGACGCACCACCCACGGACCCACTTGTGTCCAACCTCCTTTGTGGCAGCACTCACAGCCATAACCGGACTCGATCGGCTAACGGTTGCTGCAGAGAATGACGGACGACCGCTCGACTACGCCACCAATGTATTGGGACGACGTGGCAAGCACCTCGTCAAGCTCCCATCCTGTCGCGCCCTACTCAAGCTCCTCCGTCATCGGCGAGAACCTGTTGTTCCACGAGCTTTGGGTTTGTAGCTTCCGTGATAGCTGCCTATGGAGAGCAATGTCATTGGACACCTTCTTAATGATCACGCCCTTTGGTCCGACGGGGGAGTGTCTCCTGATGACTACTCTCATGACGCGCAAAGGAGTCAGGGTACATCCTACTCCCGGCCTCCCTGAGCTCCGGTTCAGCACTGGTGCCACCGCCTAGTGTCTAGCAGAAGCGGTGCTGAACTCCTGTCGGAGAGGACGACGACGATATGGCCGAGACAATGAGATGTACTTGCTGACATATAGGTCATGTAGGTATTTAGTTATTTTTTATATAATCATATAGATGCCACGTCAGTACATTTGGACCAAGTGAACGTGTCATGTCAGCGAAACCACCATTAATATTGTTGAGAGTCATTTTTCACGGTTTTAATACTTTGAGTAGTGGTTACTACCCGATTTTGCTTCGATCCGATCTATATTTGAGGGTGTGAAATTGGACTTTTTCCTACCCCTACAAAAGTTCATCATCCATGACCATGGGCCTCCTTTCATTTCTGTCCACTGGAGATCTTTTTGTCCCTTCATTTTTTGCCAATTGCTGACTGTTACTGATTATCGGTCCTGACATCCGTTCGCATTTTTGCTGACAGTGCAGAAGCGGCAATGCTGAACTAGGACAAATTACTGATTGCCAAATAACAGTACAACTCAGTGAGTGCATGTATTGGTGATCTTATGGCTGCGAAATTTGCTCTTATTTTCAGTTGTTACGTCGCTCCGGAGTCTGCTTCCGATCGAGGGTCACAAGCAGGAAGAGTATTGCGGCTTTTACCGGCAGGAAAAATTCTTTGATCAACAGAATGCGTAAGTAGAGTATCTGGTCGTTCACAGTTCCACACAAGTGACATCCGAGACACTAGTGGAGAAACCATCTTTGGTCGGTCCAGTAAAATCCACAATAGTCCCGGATCAAAAAGAACCGGGAGTAAAAATTATTTTTAGTCCCGGTTATAAAAATTTTGATCTTTAGTCCCGATTCATCCCCTGTCAGAGGTATGTCAGGGGGTCGAGGATCTTGTCCCGGTTGGTGTCAATAACCGGGACTAAAGATCACCACTTTAATCACGGTTGGTACTACCAACCGGGACTAAAATTAAACACGTAGTATATAATCCCTATCCCTTATCCTCTCCTCCACAGTTACAATTTAACAGATTGAATCTCACCCCCTCTCCTCAGATCTATCCTCTCTAACTCTCTTCTCCAACTCCTCCCCTTCCTCCTCTCCTCCCCCTTCTCTCCCCTTCCTCCTCCCCTTCCCGGCCGGCCTCCCCTTCCCATCCGGCGGGCCGGCCGGCGGCGGGGCCCTGCGCTACGGCGCCCGACGGAGGGCGGCAGGGCCGCGCGCGGCGGCGGGCGTGGTGGGCGGCGGGGCCGCGGCGGCGGCGGGCGGCGGGCGGCGGGGCCGCGCCCGTCGTTCGTGGCGATCGACGGCGGCAGCGGCATTTTTTTTTTAATTTGTGATGATTCACTGAGTGTATTTAACTGAGAAGTTACAAATTTGTGATTCATTGTTTGGATCTGTGATGTATTTGAGTAATTTCTTAGGATATTGTGATGTATTTATTTGTGTGTATAAGTAACTTTGATTTGTCATGTAGATTTGATATGTTACTTCGATTTGTGGATTGGGGGTTTGATTTGGGATATGTATACCACTTGATTTGAGAGAAAATAAAAAAGAAAAAAAAAAGAAAAAGGGGATCATCTCACTGCCGCAACCATCTCTTTAGTCCCGGTTAGTGTTAATAACCGGGAATAAAGATATTTTTAGTCCCGGGTATTTGAACCGGGCGATCTTTAGTCCCGGATTGGTAGTCCCGGTTTGAAAACCGGGATTACAAGGAGTTGCGAACCGTGACTAAAAAGCATTTCTCCACCAGTGGAGTATCTGCACAAGCCAGAGGTAATTAAGCATGGCTAAACATATCACAATTCTAGCTAGGTCAATACAAGTGATACAAGCTAGTTAAATTAATATCCCAGGTTATCAAGGATGGAATATCAAGCAAGCATGGTCACAAACAAGCAGAAAGGTAATTCATATTCTCATTATCTAAAAAAATTAATTTTATTTACAAATGATAAACATTCTATGAAGTAGTCTCAACGTACTAAGGGGGGGGGGGAGGGATGTGTGACTTAGCTTCATGTGATTACTCTCGCTAATTAGCTTCATGCTGACCACCCGGTTTCAGAAGATCCCAGCTTAGAGAACGTGAGTGCCACCTCATTGCTGTTGCATGCATCTCACATTCCCATGGACCCAAAAGAAAAAAAAAAACTCGTCACTCTAGAATTCCACACAGTCAGCATCAACATGGAGGTATTTAACTCTGAAGAGGATTGCGTACCTAACAAAGTTATACTGCTTTTATATGAATAAAACCCGCAAGTTTATCTGAGACGCTCATCTGAACCGTTCCCTTTTTTACTACTAGTACTACTGTACGTGCCATCGTTCCGAACGCTTAATTGGGCTGTGGCATCAAACGGCAAAGTGGACAAAATCAGTGTGTCGCCATCAATTTGGTCCAGCTAGCGTCCAGTCAGGTTCAAGTCGATCCAAATTGAACAGAGTAACGTCGGCGTCGGTGCCGATCATTTTCATCATGAAGTCAGTGCTGATATTTCATTTGGGGACCTTTCAAATGGATATTTCAATTTTGTCCATACCAAGATATTTCAGTTTGAACATGCAACCAACTCCGTCTTCTCATTTCCTTACCCTTCGCTTTCACTATCCAACATTTCAAGGCTTAGTTTCTTTTTTTTTAAAAAAAAGGGGAACACTTGGTTCTTTTCGGATTATTTACTAGACCGTTGATTTATTCTATGTTTGGAAAAATTAATCTTTTTCAAAAGACTTTCTTATATTTGTTAAGTCTATTTATTAAAATATTTAATATACCATATAATCAAGTAGATAATCTGCAGCAACAATGAGCTCAATAATCTGTTTCAAACTTATCGGAGTGCGGAACTCATCTAGTCAAGAAGTGAGTACTTGCCCTTGGAGATTCAGCCATGGGCCAAGTAGCGAGTCAAGCCCTGATCCAAATCACGAGAGTGATAAACATAAGGGATTATACAGGATCGGGCACAGATGTGTAACACCCTATTCTTGTATATGGACTATGGATGATCGGGAATGAGTTACAATGAGTGGAGTCTAAGGGTGGAAGCTAACTTGCTTCAACGAGAGCTAAGCTATTCGAACTAGTTGAACCCCCCTTTTTGGTGGTATGTATCCTCCTTTTATATACCAAGGGAGTCCAAAATGCCAATACATACATGTGAGATTGGGATAGAGGTGACTGTTTCACCTATCAATTGACGAGTGGAGCGAAGAAGTCAAAGGTTTCTTCATCTGAGTTGTCCACTGGCCTAGCTGCCAGCCTTCGAGGGCAAAGGAGGGCACATGGAATGCATACTGAGAGGGTGCCACGTTGCATGTCTTTTTTCTCTAGGGAGACGTGCGCTACAAGCGCCGCCATTCCTGCCACGTCATTGGTAGGCTGTGTGATTTTTGATTTTGTCTTAGATGTCTCTAAGCTTGCGAGAGTTGGTTGCCCCGAGTATAGCCCATAGAGGGCCACGCCAGAGGAGAGAAGTGCCCCAAGCACAGCCCATGAAGGACCGCACCCGAGAGCGGATGTGTGAAAGCCCAACCCACGGGGGCGCGATTAATGAAAGAAGTGCCCCGAGCATAGCCCGTGAGGGACCGTGGCTGGAGGTGAACGTGCCTCGAGTAGCTAGTGATGGGACCCTAGTTCCTATTTCTCCGATAAAACTAAAGACCGCGTTATTTTAAGTCTATAAGTTTTTACTAATTAGCTACCCATAAAATGAGAAATACGATTAGCATATGACTAAGTGAGTATTAATTATTAAAATTTTAAAAATTAATTTATTTATTTTTAAAGAACATTTTATATATAACTTTTTTCATGAAATATAAAGTTTAACTGTTTAAAAAGCGCATCAACAGAAAATGAGAAGTAGTTAAGCTCAATTAGTTATTTGGAACAGGGCCTGAGCCTAACCAAGATCAGATTTTCTGAACCCATCCAATAAAGGAAAAAAAATAAAAAATATACTCTTTTTTTTTACTGTTTTTACATAAATATACACGTTTAGAAGAAAATTATAGAAATATACTATTTTTACATAATGGAAGTGCGAAATCGCGCGTTACCGCGCAAGTTCACGCGGTGAGGGCGAAATAGTTAAAAGAGCTAAGGGTGGTAGATGGATAAATTGACATATGATAAATTGTATGTAGACTATTTGTTTGACATATGATAAATTGGATGTAGATGGATAAAAAAGTAAGGGTGGTGTAAAGTGACACAAAGATAAAAATTACTGATTCAAACTAAACAATATTGATTAAATATATAAATGGTGATCAAATCCGTACATCTATAATGATAAATAGTTCAAAGTGGAGTACATAGGCATGCTGCAACAAACTTGAAAAGGCACTAGTATTTCACTATTTTGGAACTTTTTGAGAATGATCAAGCTCTGGGGCCACCTGGACAGGAAACTTGAGTCTTACGAGAAGTTAAGTAGGTGTTGGCCAACGACTGATAAGCTGTAAAAGAAATAACCAAAATAATAAAAAAATAATTTATAGATAAAATTTTGTATTGATATTTTTTAAAAAATTATATCGATGTTCTTAGAAGTTCAAAATTTAATATTGAGAAATAGACTAGGATGAAAAACCATGCAATCTTTGGTTGTGTTTGGTACTGGTAACAAACAGACAATGAGAGTCATGCACATGTATATATCGTGGAATGGACTAACCTCAAAGTAGGTTGTTGCCGTGTCACCGTCGCAGGTACGAGTTAGTTGCCACCAAACACCACGACATGCCAACCAAATGACTGCAGATGCCTGCACGCATATGGAGTCTCCGACCGAATGACAAGCTACTAGTTTGAGGATGATTTGTGGGAGCAGGTGGATTGGATTGAAATTAGTATGGTTTCGCACGCATAAAAGAGCGTATGATATGATGAGAAAGGAACGGAAAGAGAATGATTGCGCTTTTAAAGTAGTAGAGAAAACAAAACTGAATAATGAATGATTTTTTTGGAACTGAATAATGAATTATTTGAATTTACCACGCCTCGCTCCTTAATTTGGACTTATAGAGAATTAGTGACCTCTTTGTATAGTACTACTATATCAGAAGTCATTATAACTGGACATAACCTTGTTGACACATGATTTGACCCGTCTGACAGTAATTAAGGGTAGTATCGGACTGCAATATGTCCGTTGTTCGACAAGCCGGCCATGCGGCGCCGGGTTATGGGACCAGTCGAACGCCCGCTGTTCGAACGCAGGCCGTTCGATAGGCGGCATGTCGATCCTCCCCCGTTCGATTGGTCTATAGATTTGCGATTTTATTCGGATGCCAACCATTTTTGTGATTTTTCATTAAATTAATAATATTTATATACAAATATTTCTCTAGATTTGCGATTAGTGTATGATTTGTTGAGTTTTAATTTTTATAAATTTTGAAAATAAAATTATTTAATATTATAAAACAACTTATATATAGATAAAATTTACACCAAATATATCGATGAACGGTTTAAAAAACGTTCTAACAAAGATCAATAATTCAAGAGAAAATATATATCTTAACTAGAAACGTCTACTGTTCATTACCAAGATCATATGCCCCTCGTTTGCATATACAAGTTGCACTCCCACATCACATCTCCAGGAAGGATCGATGATCGTGGTAATAATGTTGACAAAAATGAAAAAAGAACTCCCCAAAGAGATCACATATCATTGACCAACATCACCCTACGGCCAGCTGTGCCATGCTACCACGTCCCGCACGCACTTGTCATGTGGGTACTAATTAATTTACGGATCAATTATACTGACAGCATAGTTTAATTAGCAGTAGCGGTTTGCACGCACCACACCTCCCCATGTTAGATTAACATTAGAGCATGTACAATAGCTACTATAAGTCAGCTATAAATATATTTTAAAGAGATAAAAAAAGAGAGAGAATAACAGCGGGTTACAGATTTGTAGCCAACTGCAGCACGAACTCCAAGACATAATGTGTGTATGATATGTGGAACCAGATATTAATAGTATATTAAGCAACTATTATATGAATTGGCTATTACATTGGTTATAAATGATTTGGAGCTAGTAGTTGGCTATACTATTAAACTTGCTATTATAGAATCAGGGAGGAAATTGTGCAGCTCGTGCACAGCGAGCAATCGGGTGATAATATATTCTTATCTTGATTACCTCTCTCCAACCAACGTGGATAGATCCAGTGATCCCACCAACCAGCAACAAATGGCAGCCACCAATGCAAATTTATGACGAGTAATGCAAGACTAATAGTAACCTTTGGCACAAACCTGACTTGAGCTTTGACTCTTAAGTAGCGGCCAAATCTGAATTCTATATTTAATTCATATACCAGGATTTTTTTTCTCACTTTCATCACTTAGTTTTGGCTTTAGAATCGTCAAAGAGTAGCGATATAGAGGTGTTATCCAAAATTATTTTCCCGTAAAAGCTCATACAGGCATCAGCACAAATTTAACAAGCACAGATTCTAGATATTTGTCATGTATTTAGGATATATTTAAATTATTACTAGATAGCTATGAATGAAAGATTAATGCATATATTTAGGATATATATAATACAATACCTTTTAAGTATATTTATTACACTTTCTTTTTTTTAAGAAAAAGAAAAATAAGTGATCAAAGTTGTAATGAGAACACTACCTAGTGCCAAGTGATATATCTTAGTACTATCATCTGAACATGCTCTTATATCTAGATATTCGTAATACTACAGTACAATATGTCACTGTCCATTTTAAGTTTATTTATTTTAGGATAAACCGAATAAAAATTAACTAAACCCCAACTCCTAACAACTTCAATCTGTTCCAACCTTTTTTCCATGGGATGCACGGTGACTTTTTTACAATTCAGCGGGTCACAACTCGATTTTGATTTGGCATCCTCTGAGGAATGAATTGTAAAAACAAAAAAGGGAAAAAAAGGAGGGAGAAGAAAACAAAGTCAACCTCTCGTCGGTTACATTACAATTTACAGGAGCAAGCAGCTTAATTAGCAAAGGCTGCGTAGCGTAATCCGATCACCGATGTATCCATCCAGCAATCCATCCAAGATCGATCAACCCCTCGTCGTGATCTCGTCGTCGTACTATTATTTATAGTCCACCGCTAGCCATCGCACTCTGCAGCAGCAGCAGCAGCCGCGCCCCCACACCTCGCCTCCTCCTCGGCTTGGATCTCGCCGCATCATCTGCCGCCGACGACGACGAAGAGGAAGACGACCGCCATGGGGACGGCGAGCGGGGACCAGCCGGCAGGGGCGTCGTCGGACAAGCTGCGGCACGTGGAGTCCATGTCGGAGCTGCCCTCCGGCGCCGGCAGGATCTCCGGGATCAACGCCGTCGTCCTCGGCGAGTCACTCGCCGCCGAGGAGCACGACCTCGTCTACCCCTCCGCCGAGTTCTCCGCCGACGCCCTCGTCCCCTCCCCCAAGAAGGTATAAAACCCCCAACCCCAATACCCAAACCTCGCGTGTGATCCCTCTCGCTTCCCCATTGGGGACGGCCAAGATTGATTGCCATGGCGCTTGCTTTAGCTCCCGGGAGAGATCTTTCCGTTTTGGGGGGTGTCCTCTTGACACTTGGGATCGTACGTCCTGATCAAGATTGTGTGACAAAAGTCAGATAGGGACATGAATATCAATCACTATGCCAAGAGGAATCCTGAAGCTTGGATCCAATCATTTCATCCTAGTGAATTCTTTCTTTCTTTCTTTGTGTTTGGTGATTGTGATGTGCTAAAGGTTGTGATCTTGGTGTGTGTGTGTGTGTGTGTTTCATGGTGGACATCAGTACCAAAAGATGTATGAGAGGTCAATCAACGACCCGGCCGGGTTCTGGTCGGAGATCGCCGACGCCTTCTACTGGAAGGAGAAGTGGAACCCCAGTGAGGTCTGCTCCGAGAACCTCGACGTCACCAAGGGGCCTGTCCAGATCAGTGTGAGTGCGCGTTGACTAAATTTCTGCATTTCGTTGTGATGGTGATTTTAAGTGGTTCTGAATCATGTGGGTGATTCTTGGGGTTGCAGTGGTTCAAAGGTGGCAAAACAAACATATGTTACAATGCTGTTGATCGCAACGTCGAGGCTGGGAACGGAGACAAGATCGCGATGTATTGGGAGGGCAATGAGCCTGGTCAGGATGGGAAGCTCACCTATTCAGAGCTCTTGGACAGGGTTTGCCAGGTAAATGCACACTCATACCTGAGAACGTATTGAACAATAGGTGTTTAACTGTCAATGTGTGTCATTGGATGTTTGTGGAAAATGCCGTAATATAACGTGTTGCGTTATCCTTTTCGTAGCTTGCCAATTACTTGAAGAGTGTTGGTGTCGGCAAGGGTGATGCTGTGATCATCTACTTACCAATGTTGCTGGAGCTTCCCATTGCCATGCTTGCTTGTGCCCGCATTGGTGCTGTTCACTCGGTAATGGCCACAGCTAAAAAGCTCTCGTGGTTATCCTGGTTAATCCTTATGATTTAATGCATACTGCAAAAATTTCTCAGGTTGTATTTGCTGGCTTTTCTGCGGATTCCCTGGCCCAAAGGATCGTTGATTGCAAGCCTAAGCTTGTGATCACTTGCAATGCAGTCAAAAGAGGGGTGAAGCCCATCCTTCTGAAAGATATAGTGGATGCTGGTCTGGCTGAAAGTGAGAAACAAGGAGTCGCTGTAGGTATGCAGTACAATCTGAATTCTGCATCCGCACAGGCAATTCTAAGCTGTTATCATTTCTTGATTTGCATAAGATGACTTATTACTTATTAGGAGAATAGGAGGTCCATTCTAAATATGTAAACCTTTATAGTGACTGAGCTGTGGGTGATACAATTTATCCAGTTTACTGAAAAATTGAACAGAACACGACTAGGGATTTGAAAAAAAAATCACTATATTTAGTTTTTAACATAGGCGTTAGGTTTTGCAAATTAAATGAACAATAACATTATAACCATTAGTATGTAAATTTCAATATGTATCCAATATTTGCTGCATTTTGGCTGAAAGTTTATATAAATCACAAGATGTTCTTGTTGGAAATTTTCTTATCTTGTGCCATGTGGTTTATTCTGTGAGCACATGAATATAATTGCATACAATATCTTGTTTACTTACTACTACTGTGTTGGACAGGTCTATGTTTGACATATGAAAATCAGTCAGCAATGAAGAGAGAAGACACAAAATGGCAAGCAGGAAGGGATGTTTGGTGGCAGGTGTGTGAGTTTCTTCCTTCAACAGCTACCTTGTTAATACTTCTAATATACATAAGAAAATTTCAGGATAGGGATGTATATTCTTATAACATCACTGTCAATTTTCCATCATCTCCTTGAGTCATACCTTTCAGGATGTTGTGACCAGTTTCCCAACCAAGTGCGATGTAGAATGGGTGGATGCAGAGGACCCATTGTTCCTTCTGTACACAAGTGGCAGTACAGGAAAGCCAAAGGTGCTTATGGCCTTTTAATTGCATATGGCATAGAATTATCCTATTACTGCATTACCCAGATATTAATCTCTTTGAACATATTTAGGGTGTGTTGCATACTACTGGGGGCTACATGGTTTACAGTGCAACAACATTTAAGTATGCATTTGATTACAAGCCGTCGGACATATACTGGTAAAGACAAGTTCTTTTTTTTTTTAAGGAGATGGTTATGGCATTTTCATATTTTGGGGAACTACTCCGAGAAACTTCTATTTCCTCATACAATCTTTGGCCTGTGTGTGTGTCTCAACATCAGGTGCACTGCAGACTGTGGCTGGATTACTGGACACAGCTATGTGACGTATGGTCCACTCCTGAATGGAGCAACAGTTCTCGTTTTTGAAGGGGTATATTTCTAAATACGTTCAAGTTAGTATGTTCTGAAATAATTGTGGTTTCGATATGATTGCAATGTGATGGTAAAATAATCGTGTGGTTTTGATTGTTGTTGGTCTTCATATTTATTTTGTCTGACTTATCTTCTTGACTGACAACTCAGAACAGTCATGCCAAAATCTACTTTTATTTCCCAATCAGTGCTTGACTTCTTTCACTTGTTTTATGAATTTACTTACATGCCATTATGTTTAATTTAATAAGTTCTTTGTTAGGTATTCATTTTCATTTGCCTGTCATCCTTTGCCTGAAGTTTTCCTTTGAACCATAACTGTAGACTCCAAATTACCCTGATTCTGGTCGGTGCTGGGACATTGTGGACAAGTACAAGGTGACAATATTTTACACTGCACCAACACTCGTTCGATCACTCATGCGTGATGGCACCGAGGTACGCATGGTGATTCTGTATTGTGCTCTCTCATTTTTCCAGTACAAGATATACTTTCACAAAATCTGCAAGTGATACGAACGAGCCAATCTGGTGATTCTGGATGGCAGTATTTTAGCCCCCATCATGTCAGTTTGTCTGGACTCAAGTTGATTGACTGCAATCAACCATTGAATTTTGATATTTGATGCTGTTTGCTGAATCCCAACCTTTGCCAACCTAGTTATACTACTAACATGCAAAAAAGAATAATCTTGCTGCATGTGTACTGTGCAGTTAATCTGCATTAGTGGCACACTTACATTATAAAACACAGTGGAACTAATATTAAGTGTACAGACAGATATTTCATGCAGGCATCAGCACTACCTATTTGGTACATTATTTGACTTGCTAAGAAACTTGTGACTTGCCAACTTGAAAAATCGAAACTTCTACAAGACTGAATTAATTAGCTAATTCTGAGATATTTTATCTCTGTTTGTGAGTAATCATCACTGATTTTTGTTTATATGCTTTGCAGTATGTTACACGTCACTCTCGAAAATCTCTTCGAGTCTTGGGAAGTGTTGGTGAGCCAATTAATCCTAGCGCATGGAGGTTTGTGGAGCATTTATCAAGTGCCACAGTACTATATGTATAGAGTTATAAGATATCAGTTTCATGCATGGTTGATTTCATTTCAGATGGTTCTACAATATTGTCGGGGACTCTCGATGCCCTATCTCCGACACCTGGTGGCAGACTGAAACTGGTGGCTTCATGGTAAGTAAACCTCTTTATGTTCCACATCTCTTTCCAGTTTTCTCGTGAGAGTATTAAGTAACTCTGATGATCTTCAATGTTTTGATTTTCTGTATAGATCACTCCTTTACCTGGCGCCTGGCCTCAAAAACCAGGTTCTGCAACCTTTCCTTTCTTTGGTGTTCAGGTAATAATTTATGTCTTAAATGTAAAGACACCATTATAGAATATATTCTCACTACCTTGTAATTATTGTAATTTAGAAAATACCATAATAAATTGGAAGGATTTTTAAAACAGTTACGGTGATGGCATTTTCCTGAGTTCTTCATGTTTGCAATGTGATTTTATTATGTGAGACCTTTGCGATGGGTATTTTCCATGCTGTGTTTCTTTCTAACTAACTTTGCTGTGTCTGTTTGGTATTCAGCCTGTCATTGTTGATGAGAAAGGGAAGGAGATTGAAGGAGAATGCAGTGGATATCTTTGCATAAAGAAATCATGGCCTGGGGCTTTCCGGACTCTCTATGGAGATCATGATAGATATGAGACCACTTACTTCAAGCCATTTGCTGGCTACTATTTTACTGGGGATGGTTGCAGCAGGTAGTGAAGTCTTTCCTTCAATATTATACAGGATTCAGGTGTATTTTTTTAATTGCTTTTGTACTTTTCAGTTTTCCAAACAATTTTAGCTAAATAGTATTTGCATATCAGGGACAAAGACGGTTACCACTGGCTGACTGGAAGAGTAGATGATGTCATCAATGTCAGGTAAGCTGCTTCGTTAGGTCCATGTTACTTGCTATGGTTTAGTTCAGTGTTCGGAAATTATAAAATTAAAACTTTTTGGCTTCTTAATTTGTAGTGGACACCGGATTGGTACAGCAGAGGTTGAGTCTGCGTTGGTTTCACACCCAAAGTGTGCAGAGGCTGCTGTTGTTGCTGTTGAGCATGAAGTATTGTCCACTGTTTTTCCCCCTTGCTCCAATCTCTATTGTGTTGGCTATCCTGCTACATATGATGCTTAATCAATAAATTGTCTGCTTCAGGTGAAAGGTCAAGGAATATATGCTTTTGTAACTTTGGTGGATGGTGTTCCTTATAGTGAAGAACTACGGAAAAGCCTCATATTGACAGTCCGCAACCAGGTCTGCCTTGGTCCTTTTGGATGTTCTTTCTCCATAGTGACACGTGACAATGCTTTTTATTTTTTATTAACTTTGCGCACATCATCAAAAAGCACGAAAAACAACTTAACATGATTTTATCTTGTCTTGTGGCAGATTGGGGCATTTGCAGCTCCTGACAAGATCCACTGGGCACCAGGACTTCCTAAAACGAGAAGCGGTAAGATAATGCGCAGGATTCTGCGCAAAATTGCCTCAAAACAGCTGGATGAACTTGGTGACACAAGCACCCTTGCTGATCCTGGCGTCGTTGACCAGCTGATTGCGCTCAAAGATTGCTAGATTGTAAAAATTAGATGACAGATGCACTTCCACTGATGCTTGTGCGTTCCATTTCTCTTCCTATATGATGGAGATGCACTTTCTCTTCCTACATTTTAGTGTCCATAGTCTTTCGTTTATTCGGTGGAAGTTGCTCCTGGTCTAGGGAACTGAAACACGATATGGAATGATCTGAGAGTGTGGTGTTGGACTTCTGTATACTTGTGTTACACATTGAGATGACTTGCTCCATGAATGTATTTGATGGACGCAATAAATCCATTTCAATAAAATATTTTGTATGATTTTCCCCGTTCTAGTTCAAAATAGGCAATCTATTGTTTTTCAATTTAATTTGAGAATCAAGGTATTGCTTTCAGGCCTTATAACAATTCATTGGTAGTGAATCCTCTTGTGCTATTTTGCTTCAAACTGCATGCTCGTCAACCTTTAACATCTACTTCCTGTGTTCTCAAATAACACAGCACTGACTACTTCAGTTCAATTTTGTTCATATAATTACGCTTGAATGCGCTTAATGGATTAGACTACGATGAATGCAAGTTTTGTTTTCTTTTTTTTTTCTTTTTGCAGAAAAGAGAAACGGTCCAAGTTGGAAAATTAATAGTGTTAATTGGCAGTATGTTTTTTTTAAGAGATTGGCAGTATTTAAAAACGGGTAAATGCTTGATTTTTTTTATGCTGTTCGCAATGCTGGTAGAGTTGCTTGAGTATCCGTCAGAATATGTACTATATATATTCATCTGAATCACAGAGCGCGTCAATCATATACAAGAGCCTCCTCAACATATATTGATATATACAGAAGAGCTCAGGGAGGATACGCTCTGGCATGTGGCAACGACCATTGTTCAGTAGTGTCAGAAGCTGAACATTGCCGTTCTCTAACCACGTAGAAAAAATAACACGGCCTGAACATTTTTTATCTCCATATCCTGGCCATCCAAATAATCTTATATACGGATGTCTAATTATCTAGGAAATTATCTATGGCCTAAGTACTGTTGCGCAGACGAACAAGCTTCATGCCCCAACTCCGATGAACTTCAACTGTTTACAAAGAAAAAAAAATGTCAGGTGCATCAAAGAATGACTTTCACTTATCTGAAAGTATGGAATCTTTCTTCTTTCAAAAAAAAACCCTGAATTTTATTTATCTATTATTATTATTATTATTATTTTCTTTTTGAGATGATGAAAGTCTGAAATCTTCAGCTAAGCGAGGTTTGATAAGCAACTTACAAGGTTGTTCTTGGGCTCCCTCCAATAGAAACCATGGATGAAAATGGGCAGGATGTTGCATGCCACTAGCACGTAGATCATCAGCGCGTGCTTACCCATCCACTCCATGGGGATGGTAAGTTTCCTGAATCCATACACGTCCACCTGAAGGTTTCACAGGGTTTTTTCCAATGTTCAGAAATAGTGACAGGTTGCATGGCATTCGCATATGTTTTCTTGGGTCTAATTCAGAGGACTAACCAGTGTGTAGATCCCAGCAAAAAGAAGCCCTGCAGCACCAGAGGTAGCCAAGGCGTAACTTATCGTGTACAGCGGCTTGTTCATACGAATCCCTGAAAAAGAATCATGGAATGTTCTGATCAATCTCATGTTATTAGGATTTAGGAAGAAGGTACATGATGCAGGTTACTGTCTAGTAAGCTCTTACCAATGAAGTCCATTGAGAAGGCCAGTGCTAACATGCTGAAGGAAGGAATTAGCCAATTTATTATCCTTCCCTTGTGTTTCTACAGATCAATTTAAAAAAGAACATAAATTGAGAATATTTCCTCTATGATAAGAAATATACAGATGTAGTCACAAAACAAGTGTTATACCTCAAAATGTATAATTATATGTCCAAACTGCAGCCCAATCAAGCATGTGACAATTGCCATAACAGAGCTGATAAACGAACAAAAAACAGACTTGTCAGAATTTACAGTAAACAAGCACTTGGAAGAGCTGGCATTCCAAGATGAGCTTTCAGGCAATGATGATGAATGGTTAGTGAACTGACCTGAGGAGGCCTTCAGGATCAAATGGAGCCTGACACCATGATGGAGCATCAGGTGGAAGGGGCCCATTTTGCGGATAGTTTATACTACATTGCTGCAACAAGAAAAGCAAAACATAGATTGAAAAATTGAAAATAGGAAGAAAGAAACAATTCTCTGACAGACCTTGCATCATACTATAGTACCTTTGTACGCGCATAAACCGGTCGTCTGTAGAGATGATCGATCCCCAAGATTGTACGGTCAAGCATTCCAACGGCATTGCAAGCTGGACCAGTGTCTCCTCTTACTCCACATCTCACCTGATAAATCCAATGAAACATGAAGCTCTATGCTTTGCAGAGTGTACTGAATATGTTAAGCAGAAGACCGAAGAGCAGTAACACTTACAGAGAATGATTTCTCTGTGGAACCAGGACCTGATATCTGGTATTCCCAGTCTGGAACGTAGACACCGTTTAAAATAACAGTATACATGGTTGACAGGAGCAATGCTACAACCCTAGCAGAACAATGAATAACAATGTCAGGATTTAGGAATACTAGTACTAAAAAACCACATATACTGTATGTAAGCTGTTCTCTCTTAGTTACTACTAGAGCAACTGAACAAGTACAACAAGTACTACTAGTCAGGATTTAGGAGTAGAAGAAAGGAATGTCAGGTCAATATCACAAGAAAATAAACTAGAGCACAGCTAACTTGGTCAATGATCTATGACCTGGTAATATTGATTTATGTATTGTTATAACCAGTATTAGTCATGGGCAAACACTTATAATGTGGATGATTCGAACTCACAATTGGTAACGGTATCTCCGTATCACATCGAGTCCACAATCTACATCATCATCTCCCTTGAGCCAAATTTCACAGATTGCAGCCAAAAGATAAGCTATAGCAATTCTCTACAACATCATAAAATTATCCAAAATGACTTGGGTTTTTCTTTGTCACTTGTCAGACAAAACAGAAGTAGATATACTGTTAGATACAAAATATATATCCTGGATAGTCCAGAGAGATATACCTGAAGTATACCCATCAACCGTATTTTTGTAATATCAACACCAAAAGTGAGACTGCGGACACCATGGAAAAAACCGCCTGTAAAGATGAAAAACATAATATTTGTGAAGAAGAAAAACATAGTATTTGTAACCAGAAGAATATAAAGCCAAAGTTGATCTCTTCATGGCAATGCAAAGATCATTTCTCCAATTTTCCTTTTTTTTCCCATTTAAAATAAATGCACTATCATTTAATACCTTGGAGAACAAGGCCAAGGCAGAACAACTTGAGGGCACGTAGTACAGCCTTCTTAGTAGCCTCCAATTTGTCCGGCACCCTCTGCACAAAGTAGCACAATTACGATCTAGTTTCGGCTCAGAAGAAGAAAAACATTACGACATTGACCACGTCACTGACGTCAGTGGTTCATACCTTGTACGCGAGCGTTAGAGAGATCCCAACCATGAAAAGGAAGAATGGCATGACGAAATCTGCAATGGTTACGCCGTCCCATGGAGAGTGGTTCAGTGCTGGGAGAAAAGCTCCAGCATCATCGACAATGATCATAAGCTGCATCAGGCAAAATAATCATGGGATGTTATACCTTACAAGAAAAAAACACATTTCTTAAATTCATTTAAAAAAATTCCCCCTTGTACAACACCACGATCGTAAGTGATTAGCTATCAATGCTTCCGTGATAACAATTTACAGTCCAGTGATTTTTGTGTGTGTGATTTTTTTAGATAATGTTGTGTGTGTGATTAGAAGAGCGGGAAACTGTTTTAACAGCTCGAGTGGATATCCAACCGTTTATTGCATGTCATCTAAATGATTTAAAAAAAAAATAAAAAAATATGAATAAGATAGATCAATATGTAATGTATCAATCCACAAACATGCAAGTTAAAATTCAATCTTCCTTATAAACAGAAATGAAACGTTTTGAAAATACACAACTCCCAAAGTCCCAACGCAATCTCAAACCAAAGGAGCGAAGCGAATCAAGCGATGCCGATGGCGACATGTCCAGGACGGCATCGGATTCCATGGCCAGGCCCCAGTTTTCACCGCTATTTTACCTGGAAGAGCCACACGAATATTTTCAGTATTTTGTCACTGGACGGACTACGGACCAGCACTGCCCGGCAGAGACGTTCTTGGATTCCCGGCCTGGTTCATTCAGGCCCCTCTGCCCTGGCCATCGACCAGAGCGAAAATGACATGAGCACCAGAGCGACCAGTTCTTGCCATTGATAAAATCAAGGCGAAATTCGAAACGGGTTTTTTCCAGATAAATCAGAGATGAATTTGTAGCCACTGTAAACAGCTTCACCAACCGGCAGAGAAGCCGGTTCTTGAAGGTGAGCACTGAAGGATTTGCTCAACATCTGTTTGGCGAGATAATTTCATGTCACTTTTCGGTGACCATATGTATGATGATGTCTTTGAAGCCAACCTTCTGACCAAAACCGTCACTGACTCTTCCAAACCAAGCAAAGATTTTTCACAGCCATTGAAAGGACGATGAAGGTGAAAGCCAAGGCGCAGCTGAAAGTTCAGAGACTGGGACGGGACGGAAACCGTGTGCAGGGGTCAGCAAATGTACCTAGCCGTACAAGTATCCATCAGTAATTTTCAAGCTAATCTTGACTCAGCCGTGTGGTTACAGGTCTTCCTCCTGTCTCAGCTCCAGCAAGCACGACACAGGAAGTGTCGCTTTTTTACACTCGCTTTTTTCTGAAGTTTTCTTCTCCTTGAGGCCTTTGCCCATTCAGCGCGTTTATTTGACCTCGAGTCGTCGACGCAGGCCACTGCAGCTGACAAATACCCAAAGCTGGAACAGGAGGTACAGTACTGTACTGGTACTAGTGTACTGCCCAGACACATGTATAAATTGATTGCTTAGCTAGGCTTGCCATTAAATTGGCTGTCAATTTCGCAATTTATTTGGGGAGTATTGATTGTAGAACCAGGTCTAAGAGACAGGCTGCATTGAAATCGTAGTTGGGGTGTTAACGTCTTCCAGTCGGCTAATGTCTGCAACGTGCAGCAGCTTACCAGTTCTCATGGATGCAGCACACATCCTAGATTTTTGGGTGTCTTTTCTTCTTTTCCTTTTATTCGTTGAGTTTGACATCTTGGGCACTAGTGCTAGTAGCATTTGATTCTTCTACTAAAACATTATATATATTTGACATCTTCACAGCCACGGGAGTGCAATGGCAAAATGGACAGGATAAGATGCATTTTAGATCAAATAAAGTTGGTGGTTCTTGACTGCATGTGTGACAGGTTACTGGACCTAATGTCCATGGACTCGAAATTCAGGGAATCAGATTGCACTTAGCAGATCAAATACTCTTTTGGTGACCAGGTGTCTTCCGTTTCGTGTCTAGCTACAGTTTAGCAAAGGCAACACGACATAGATAACCCATTCGATCTCTCGGTGCTTGACACGACAGTCATCAAGAACAAAAGAAGCAATCAGTACAGCAAAAGCCAAAAAAAGAGGAGGTGTCGCAATGCGCCTCACAGCAATGGTCATCTCACAAATAATTAAGGGAAGAGCTTTCTGTTAAAGCCGTGTTAATTATGAACCGGCCACATCACGCACGTCATGCCCCAGCAGGATCAAGTTGCTGGTGCGATGCCCATTTGGCTCCAAGCCACAAACCTCAGAAAATACCAATGCTTATAGCTTTGATCCAAGGAAGCAACAGAGAAAAAGCAGATCTACTGATGATAAGATTCTTAACCCCATACGTTGCATCCCCTTTAATTTATTTAATTATTGAGTATCTTATGGTCATGCAGTTACCAATGTTGCATAAAGTCGCTAGGGATAACCGGTTTTTCATCTGGCTGCGGGTCAAGATTGAAAGACTTTTTACGATGCTTAATTAGAGAGAGAGAGACAGAGAGAGAGAGATCACATTTTTAATGGTACGAGATGTATCAGAAATATTTTAATATAAAAAAATACTGAGATAACTTAGAGTACTTTTTCAAGAACCATAAAAAGGGGTCTTCTATATGCAATGCAAAAAGGGTTGTGATCCGGAGCTCTTCTAGGCTAAGAAACCATTTTGTAAGGGAGATGTCTTGTCTAAGACGTGTACATAAACATGCTGCAACCGGGGTAGCTTTTGGCCGGTGTGGAGGCCTCGTCCGCTTGCCGCGCTTGTCGGCCAAGAAAAGCAAAGCAAAACCGAAGCAATGTTAGAGAGAGAGAGAGAGAGAAAGAAGACCAAATAGAGCAATCAGGCTGCAGCAATCGTGAAGCTGATGCAGCGACGGCTGCGTGACAAATGGTCCCGCCGCGCGAGCTCGATCCAGTCAAACATAAGCTACTAAGCATCACTCACAGAATCACTCGCAGGTGCCTAAAAATTTGTCCTCAAAATTCTGTTTTAAAATTGCTAATTAGATTTTTTTTAAGTGTGAATAGATTCCTCACTACAATAGATATAAAAAAAATTACTTCAATAATAAAAGGTAGTAGCTACTAACAGAAACAGAAATTGCTTTCACCTCTGGTGAACGATCGTCCTCTTTCTTGCGAAGGGATTCTCCACGTGTCATCCTCTCTCTCCCTCCTCTCATGTTTATTGGGAGCCAGAACACTCCTTCACTCATGGAGAGCAAGAAGGATAGAAAAGGGGATTTCAAATTTTTTTGAATCTAACCAGGAAACTATTGGAGACAATTTCCTAAAAGGAAAAAAAAACAAAATTTTGAAATTGAGGGATATATTAGGTATCTGTTGATGATGCTCTGAACCTGTTTAAAGGACGATCTTTTATTCAGCGACCGCAGCAATGTAAACTAATATCTTCAGTTTTTTTTTCTTTTTCGATACGTTTTAAGCTGTTTGGCAAATGGGATTGAAAATGGATATATCCTAATATATACAATCGTACCTATCCATTTTTTTGTCCACCTAATTTTATCTAAACGATACGTTCATTTTTATTTTTCTATTCCATATCTCGCATAATCCATTTGTCAAATACAGGCCATGAAGGTAATAAAAGCTAAAGCTGTTGCTATCTACATTTATATATATTCGTTACGTGACTGCACCGACCGGCGAGACGGAGCGACACACATGGCGGCCGCACGTGTAAAGGGCGACGACGAAATTGCATCTGCCCGCCGGCGAAAGGCCGGTGCGCGCGCCGCTCGTCGATCCGGTCGGCCAGCCCGCGTGATGATCAGGTGCATGCCATGCGACGCCGAGAAAGAATATGTGCCTCCCTGAGATATTCCTTCTTGTTTGTTTCGCTGCACGATTCCTTTGTCCCACGAATTCCGATCGAGCGCATGATAAGTTGGAATTTCGTTCAGCTACCACAGGAATTCAAATCAGAAGATTTGCCAATGTGGGCCTAAATTCGATTATTGTGAGTAGTGCCTCTACCATAGCTCTGTTTAGATCTAGAGGGCAGCCCTCTATTTAAAAGTATTAAACGTATAAATTACTGACAAAACCCATTCCACAACCCTTGGGCTAATTTGCGAGACGAATCTAATGAGCCTAATTAATCCATGATTTGCTACCGTAATCATCCGCTAATAATGGATTAATATACCTCATTAGTTTCATCTTGCGAATTAGCCCAAGGGTTATGGAATATGTTTTGTCAATATCTACATTTAATACTCCTATGTAGAGGCCAGTTTAATCTATTATCTAAAAAACATTTAATACTTCTAAATAGCAAGATACATTTAATACTCCTTTGTTAGGCCTTTTAATAATTATCCCTCCGAACTAAACAGGGCCCATATCTATCAGTAGTTGAAATTGTCAAATCACACGTGATTATTTGGTTTCTCCCTGTAGGATACATTGGACATTACCTTTCTTTTATGCACGCACTTCTCGAATTGTTAAACGATATAATTTTTGCTTGAAAAACTATAGAAAAGTAATTTTTAAATCAAATTAATCTACTTGTAAAATTTTTAACTTATAGTACTTAATTTGTTATGCACTAACAAGCTATATCGCTTTTCGTAGGAGGAAATGAATTATGAATCAGCACTATCGAATAACTCGCAGTTAGTGAGAGCCATATCTAGTTGTAAACCAAAGCCTAACAAAGGTGATTTCAAAAAAAAAAAAAAGGCCTAACAAAGGGGTACCTCCTACTCTCTCAGGTGGCTGGCCTAGTGGCCTCTGTACAGAACAGTCAATTTGATTTTGAAAGGTTCATGCTCTGGCATAATTGGCAGTGGTTGGCATATGGATTGGTGAACTAGAACCGACCTAATACCTTCCCCCCAACACAGCAACATAAACCAGTTCTCGTGGTGCAGAATGACTCTAATTGCAAATTATAATTTGCAAGTTTGCAACTCAAGGTACGTGCACGCGGAACGCTTACGTCACCTCACCGAAGTGGACATCCATAGTGGCTAGCTGCATTGCCTTCATCTACAGTTAATGCGCGATTGCTGCCTATAATGAGCTGGTAATTAAGCTCGTGCTCATTAGAAGGGGTGTATTCCGATCTGATCCAGGTTGGCTCAAGAAGATTGATCCATGGAGATATTAATGCACGATTGCGGCTTTTGATATTTGTACTCCCTCTGTTCTTTTTCATATATTTAGGGATGGAGGTAGTAAAGATGCAAATTAACAGAGAAGAAATAATTAAACACAAAGTCAAGCCTAAAAGGAATACTAAATTATTCCCTTCTCCTTTCCTCCCCTGATCATACCTAAATTAAAGGAATACGACATTATTCCCTTCCTTTCCTCCACTGATCATACATGTTTGTCCTATATGACAATATATTCGAGCTCGCATATGGCCCTACGAACGAGAGGCAGGCAGGCACCAGCTAGCCACGGGTACACAGTCCTTTGGACACGGGGAGATTAATTGGCTGCTGTGTACTTACCTCAAATCTAAATAAACAAAGACAAAGAGAGGACGATCCGTGGGAGCGTTAACGCTGCAGTTGCAGTCTTGCAGTACGTACTATACTAAATATAAATGGCTAATTATAGTGATCTTGCAAGCATGTACTCCCTCCGTCCCAAAAAAAAAAGACAAACCCTGGGTTTCTGTGTCTAACTTTGATTGTCCGTCTTTATGAAATTTTTTTATAATTCGTATTTTTATTGTTGTTAGATGATAAAACATGATTAATATTTTATGCGTGACTTGTATTTTTAATTTTTTTATAATTTTTTCAAATAAAACGGATGGTCAAACGTTGGACATGAAAACCAAGGTTTGTCTTTTTTTTTGGGACGGAGGGAGTATGCTGTGCTGGTACAGAAAAATGTCCGTGCATGCATGCCGTCTTTGCTCCACTAAACTACAGTACTTTCTCTATTTCATAATATAAGACTTTCTAACATTGGCCACATTCATATATATGTTAATGAATCTAGACATATGTGTGTGACTAGATTCATTAACATTTATATGAATGTGAACAATCCTATAAAGTCTTATATTATGAAACGGAGGGAGTAACAAGCAATTGTACACAATCAGAAAATCTCCGTGAGTTCCTCTTCACTAAACCCCGTCTGTTTAAGGACATTTGGCCGATTTCCGCTGCTCCGTCCGTCTCACAAATATTATCGTTCTAGGTTAATTATTTATCAAGGGTTGAGTAAAAAACAATAGTTTCTCTTATTAAATGATGGAAAAGAAACTATAGTGCTATTTATTAGTAAATGATGTGTTGCTAGATGGTCCTATGAGTATGCATGTATATATATATATATATGTCACGTTTCCATATTGGAGGGAAAATCAGTGCTGTGATGATGGATTAGTTTAAGCAGCCAGCACTGGTTATTTTCTGTGGCCAAATTGACCCCTGACTAGGATACCTCACCTTAGTTTCTTCAGGGCCACTGGTCTCTAGTTCATGACTATTACTAGCTATATTTAATCAAACTTCCTAAGACTTGGTCTTGACTCCTCTTTTTTGGAGGCAAAGCTAGCTATTATCACTTCTAGTGGAAAACAAAGAGAAACAACAACTAACAACCAAGGAAAAAAAAGAGAAAAGTTCATGCACAAGGCAACACAACAACCAAAAAAAAAGCTCAGTTCATGCACACTGTGTCGATCAGTAGATCATCATGGAAGGAGGGAAGAAAACGAAATTAGCCGGAGGTGGAGGGCAGCAACAGAGAGGAATCATGGGGGCACACGCGCGAGACAGTTCACGGATCACGGATCGATTTGGTTGGCCGCGCGCAATCGATCGTGGAGATGGACAGGGAAAGCGCAGCGAACGCCAATGCGATCGATCGAGCGCCGAATCAAATCAAACAGCGAAAGGAAAACAAATATGTTCTCGGCTGGGGATTTGTGTTTGTGGTGTACGTACCAGCACGGTGATCCCGCGGAAGACGTCGAGGGAGACGAGCCGCTGCCGCGCGCCGCCCTGCGACGGCGGCGATGACGGAGGCCGGGACTTGGCCGAGACGCCGCCGCCGTTGCAGCTGCCGCTGCCGCCGAGCTCGAGATCTGGCGGGCCGGCCGCCGCGGCGTCGTCGCTCCTGACGAGCTCGTACCCGCCCATGGCGCCCGCCGCCGTCCTCCTCTGCCTGCACGACCACGCCGCCGACGCGCCGCCGGGCAATGCCCCTGCATTACTCCCATCCATCGCGCGCGCGCGTCAGTTTACGATCGACCGAGATGATGCGGAGAACCGAGAAGCGAACGGACTCGGATCGTTTCGATCGGTTGCCTTTACCTGATCCGGCTACTGGGTCGTCTTCCTCCCGGACTCTGATCCGGCCGGCTCGCTCCCCAAATGTAACCGACTCTCCTGATGAAAAACTATTGTGATATTATCCTCTCAATTTATCTGGTGCGCTTGTTGGGAGATGGGATGAACTGGGGGATTAGTCTAGATTTGCCGCCGTTGTAGACGCCTTTCGGTTTCGGCTGCACGCAGCTAGACCGAGCTGATGGTGGTATATATAGTGGTTACTACTGGCCCGCTCTTCTCTCTGTTATACTATTCGTCTTCTTGTCTTAGCACTTCTTAATTTCTCATGTTCTTATTAGGGACCCTTCTTAATATTACTTCCTCCATCTACTATGTCTAGATTCCAAAATAGAATCACGATGTACAGATTCATAATATTAGAATAGAATGTCATTTGATCATCTTAGATAAGATATATTCTACTACTATGATGTCTAAGTTCGTAGTTATAAGATTTGTCTTATATAGTACTACTATGATCCTATATTGATATATTTTTTTAGAAACACGGTACAGATACAACGCTCATAATACGCGCACACTTACCTAGTTAAGTAATATTTTTTACGTAGATTTGACCAATCGTTTTGTTAAAAAAGTTATATAAACATATAAATCAGACTTAAAATAAACCATAATAAAATAAATAAGAAATATATTTTTTATAAAAAACTAAGATGTATAATAAATCGTACGTAGTTAATCGTGTGTCCAGAGAAAGAACCAATTCTTCTCACTCTCGTTGTTCGTTTCAGTATTTGTGGTAGCAAAAAGGGGTGTGTTGCCATCGCATCGCTCGCTCGCTTGCTTGCTCGCTGCGAACTCGCGCCATCATACCGTTTTGCTGCGTATTAGCCACTGTCTTTCCGTGATGCCCTTTTTATTAGTGCCCTCCGAATTGTACTGTTGGCTTTACTTGCTCTGGGTCTGCTCCGCCTCACTACTCTGCCGTGCCTTCTGTGTAAGATGAGAAGAAACGTGACAAAAGTCTTTTTTGAGAGCTAAGATTCTGAGAAACAGCTAGTGAGAATTTAGAGAAGCGAAACCCATATTCTAGCTTCCAGTTCATTTTCTGAATTCTACAATTACAATTTATCAAAATGTAAATGAAAATCTAGATTATTTGAGAAGTTTATGACAGTTGCAGCTTCTTAAAAAAAATTCTCCAGCTGTCAAAAACTCTATAAAATGTCAACATGAATCGGATGCTGCTTTAGCCACGGTGACACCATATTTCCCAATTAAAAAGGGAAGAAGATACTACTTACTTTTGTCATGCATGGACATCAGTATTTCGCCCCGAGCATTGCGGTTTGTATGCGACACGCTAGTTTTCGATACGTTCGTCGCCTCTGGTCACGAGCGAAGAGTGTGGTTATGGAGGTGACACGGTATCAAAGTTGTGATTTGGCCCCTATCATTTGCGCTCTAATATGCCTGTGGAATCTGAGGAATATAGCGCACCCAAATTATTCTCGCATGGACAGTTTTCGCGTGACAAACCAAGATATTTATGGAGATGATGTTCAGAGAGTGTTCTCTCGTATCACAAGTCATGTGTGTGTAATTTTATCTACTCCAATGTGTAGTTACATCAACTTTGGAAACATGTTAGTAATAAATACAAAACACATATAATAATTAAAAACAATGTGTAAAAATTATATGTGTGTTGACGAAAAAATCGAACGCACCGGCCTGGGAGATCTGCTTAGCTCCTGTGCAGGTCCAAATATTGACGAGATACGGGCGTGCCAGTCAGTTTGATCCTGCAACTGACAAGATATACAAATAGTATATCAAAACAGCCGATCGGCTGACAAGCCGATGGAGTAGTTCCAGTCGATAGCCAATAATAGCTAATGCCGATACCAGCCGATAGCGATAGGGTTTAAACAATCGGCTATATATCCAATGTAGATAATGATATAAATGCAATCGGCTGATGACCATGTAATGAAATAACAATATAATCCAGTATAAACCAATCGGCTAGCAATGATATGATAAATAAGCATCGATCCAAAGATCAAAGCACACATCGGCTGGAGGTCCGATGTCATGAAATCCACAAGATTAGATTAAACAGTGAAGCCTTTGTTGTCATCGGCTAAATCCAACTTATATGTATATGCAATCCTTATGAGCCGATGCAACGTCCAGATAACTCACCGGCTGAAACCCCGATGAAACCCTTATTGGCAATCAATAAGCAGGCTAGAGATTATGGTTCTAAGCACGACTTAGTAGATCAAACTTAACTAGTGCAGCACTAAGTATGAAAAGAAACATAATACCTAGACAATCAAACCTTCGACTGATTTTCAGGGTGCTAGATGCCTAGGCTAATCTAATTTAGCAACGCGATTTAGCCGATACCGGCAGAAACCCTAAAGCGAGAGACAGCCGATAGAGCTAAATTGATATGCTAAGACTAGATTAACAGAGACATGATAAATAGGTAGGCAAATATATCATCCAAACCAGAGCAATCCAAGAGGTCGAATGTACTGATGCAGCCTTGAACGACGCCGATGTAAATGAGACAATTGCCTGGGCCGACGGAACATTGGACTTACCCCTTCGCCAGAGATCGAAGACGATGCAGCCCCGCGTTAGGTGCCAAGTTCCGCCAGACGATAAAATAAAGTAAAAAAGGTAAAAGGTGGCGATGCGCCGAATTGTATTGATCGTGGAGATTGATTACAATGACCCCGGGTGTACATATTTATACCCATAGGGAGACACTAGTCCTTGTCGGATAAGAAAGAAACTAAAAAGGAAAAGATAAAGTCCTTATCGGACACTAAACACACTTTCCTAAAGATAAAAGGAAACTAACAAACTATGCATAATTAATAGATAACTGTCATGTCGCATCCTTCTTGAACTCGAACTCTTCTAGATAAACTTCCTTTGATTGATCCGACTCCACCAAGAACACGACACGTGGCGACTTGACTCCCATCGGCTGATTCTAGAACTTTGAAGCCGATACTGACTCTAAACCGATGGTAACTTTGAGCTTACCAAATTTCACTATTAACAATGTGTGACGAATATAGGTAATACTGTCCTTACTCCTTAGGAGATGGGCTCCTCCTTGCTTATGTTTCAGCTCACCATGAACCTCCCTCCCGCCCAATTCGCTAATCTTGGAAAAAGTCCAATGTGACTCCCTCTTATATAGGTCAACAGGTCGGAGCTGATACCTTCAACCACCAAACAATGTAAATCAACTCCTCCAACTTTTAAAACCGTGCAAAAAAAATCTCTTGGTTGTTTTAAGCGTGGTTTTCGTTGATGTGGTGTCCACGTGGCACATTGACCAAGTTTTCATCAACGCAGAACTTACGTGAATCACTATCAGGGGAAAAAAAGCTAAATGGGACTCAAATATCATCGGTAATTTCACCAAAAAATAAATAAGTGGACACCACAATGTCAGTCACAAGGTGGAGCCCACATGTCATCCTCCCTCTCCATCCCTTCTTTTTCCTTCCTCCCTCCTTCCTCCTCCACTAGTTGGTTGGGCGGCACGAGGTCATCGAACTTGGAGTCGGTGCTAGGAAGGCATTGGCGTCCAAACCCAGGTAGAGGAAAGCGCCCAATAAGGTGACATCCCTAAGGACGGGAGACGGGCAGCAGGGCCAGCGCCCAGTGACGTCCATGGAAAAGAGCAGAGGTGGGAACTCAAGGTAGCATGGACTCATCAGCTAGCAGCAAAGAGGAAGGAGGTTGTGGACTCGTTGCAATGGTGGTCGTGGCATAGTCGAGGCCCGCTCCACCCAGATCTAGCCACCACATTGGTTGCTATATTTCATCACATCGGAGCCAATAAACGCGCCCGCAATAAAGAGCAAGCGCACCGAGACTGACCCCAACGATAAGTTCATCCAGGCGCCGCCACCGTCGCTAGCCACACTGCGCCTTGCTCCTAGCCCATTCTTCCTAGCTCCGTCCTTCAATCTATCGACCGTCGTCCTCTAATTCGAGCTCGTCACATGTGCCCCTCTGCTCATTTTGGGGAAAAGAGAGGAAGAAAGGAGGAGAAAAGTAAGAGAAAAGAAAGAAGGAGGAGAAGCTGACATGTATGTCCTACATACTAACTCGACCGGTTGGACTAAGTCAACGAGCTACATTAGTGAAAACTATTTTCAAAGGAGTCGAGGGAGTCATTTTCTATCAGTTTCAGGCTGTGTTCATTAGTTCTAGTTCCCAGCCCCCTCCGCCTTATTTTCCGTGCGCACGCTTCTCAAACTGCTAAACGGTGTGCTTTTTGTAAAATGTTTTTATACGAAAGTTGCTTAAAAAATCATATTGATCCATTTTTTTTAAAAAAAAAGCTAATACTTAATTAATCACACGCTAATGTATCGCTCCGTTTTCCATGCGCATCCGGATGGGAACCTCCAGTATCGAATAGAGCCTTAATAGTTGAGGGATCGATATATTCAGTTTTGCGGTTGAGGAATACGTATCTGATTGGACCTGTATTTGAGAGAATCTCCATAGACTTTTTGCGCTAACCTTTGGTTCCTATTTCGGTGGGCCTCCATACCAGCCCATCTACGGGGAAAAGGATTTTCCGGCCCATAAAAATGATGAGCCAGAGTTGGGGCCATCCGAGGCAGGAGGCCATCTAGGCTTATCCATCGCCAGTAGGCCTGGATCCAATCCAGGCATGCATGCAACCAGCCTGGTGGTCGTAGGCTGCATATGGGCCAAGCCCAATTATTTGGATTAGGCCACAAGGGATGTGACAAGTGTGTGTCTAGACTATGGAGACTTAAATAATTCCACTCAAGATCTTTCATTAGCTGGAGATACAAAAAAATATCTCCGAGAAAAATAGACTAGATGAAAGAGGAGCAATGTGTTGAGTGAAATTGGGAGGAAAAGGTTGGGCTAACTCCTAGGAGTAAGACAGATTGAGTGGCCATGCATTTTTTTTCTTGGGTCCTGTTTAGTTCTAAAATTTTTTTTTCTAAACTTCTAACTTTTCATCACATCAAATATTTTATACACACACAATTTTTCAGTCACATCGTTTTAATTTCAATTAAATTTTTAAACTTCAGTGTGAACTAACAAAGCACGCACACGGTGCGTTGAAACCTCCAAATAGAAAAGGAAAACAGTGCGTCTGCCATCGGAATATCGAGATACAACAAATCGTGTAGGGAAAGAACTGGCACTTGGATCTCTTTCGACTTCGTCCGCACGCCATTGCATGTGAAGCTAAGCTCTAGCTACTAGCTTACTCCGGTCGCTTTGTTGCGTTGCGTGTGCAACCGCGCCGCGCGTGCTTGCCATCGCGATCTGGTCCGGTCGAGTACTGGCCAACGAAATTAACCTCCTCGACCGTATGCCATAGTGGACCGAGTGGAGTAGTACTAGTACCTCTCTACACTCTTTTGTTTCTTTCCTTCTTTTCTTTTTAATTTGAGAGAGATGACTAGCAGTACTAATCAAACAGTCAAAGCATATGCATTGGTTCTGCACTCAATGCGCATATACTAAGGGCCCGTTTAGCTCCCCAAAATTTTTTCCCAAAAACATCACATCGAATCTTTAGACACATACATGAAGCATTAAATATAGATAAAAAGAAAAACTAATTTCACAGTTATGGGAGAAATCGTGAAACGAATCTTTTAAGCCTAATTAGTCCGTGATTAGCCATAAGTGCTACAGTAACCCACATGTGCTAATGACGGCTTAATTAGTCTCAAAAGATTCGTCTCGCGGTTTCCAGGCGAGTTCTGAAATTAGTTTTTTTATTTGTGTTCGAAAACCCATTTCCGACATCCGGTCAAACGTCCGATGTGACATCCAAACATTTCCTTTTCCCCAACTTAAAATTGGAAGTTTGGTTAAAATTGAAACGATGTGACTGAAAAGTTAAAAGTTTATGTGTGTAAGAAAGTTTTGATGTGATGAAAAAATTCTAAAATTTGAAAAAAAAGTTTGGAACTAAACACGGCTGCTCGGTGGCAGCCAACGTCAAGGGAAAAAAATACGTAGTGGAAATCGTATACATAGCGCAAACATGAAAATTACCTTTCGATAAAATAAAATAAACATCTATCCACGTCATCATGAGTAAAAATCTCGTACGTCAATTTTTTATATAACGGTAGTTTCCAAGTTTTTATATACGTACGTGTTTTTCACCACATATTTCTCTAACATCAACAACGCCAAAACAACCCAGACAACATTTGGTTGAACAGCCGCAGCCATATATTAGCCTTCTGAACATAACCAATCATCATAACCTTAATCGACCGAAACATAAATTCTATAACGGAATTGCTATATGTCTTTTGAATGAAATTTGGGGACGAAATCTTACAGATTTTGAACCATTAGATCCATGCCAAGATTCGTGCATCTACTTCTCTCATCCAACTTCGGCGGGCTCCCCTTCTTCTCCAGCGCCGGCGATACCCCCCAACTCCGATAGGGAGTATACGGGTTAGGGTTTGGGGTTGGGGTGAGGGTAGAAGGAGGGTTAGGGGAAGGGGAAGAGGGGAGTTTCCTTGAGGCTTAGAGGGCAACACCCCCCAACTCTGATAGGGAGCATGCGGGTTAGGGTTTGGGGTTGGGGTGAGGGTAGAAGGAGGGTTGGGGGAAGGGGAAGAGGGGAGTTTTCTTGGGGCTTAGAGGGATGGCCATGGGCAGCGAAGGACCGGCGGTGGGCGGTGGGCTTCGGCGGGCGGCGAGGCGGCGGCGGCGCCGTCGAAGCCGCGGGGATGGAGGAGGGCGGTGGGCTGGTGTCGGCGGTGGGGGCAAAGCAAGTGTACGGTTAGAAGGCGGCGGGCGGTGGATGCGGATCCGGCCGTGGGGAGTTGCCGGAGACGGGGAAGACGGCGGGGAGGGGCACCTCGCCGTCACCGCCTTGAGGAGAAAGAGGGGGGACGGAGGAGAGGGGAGGGGGAGGGGGCTCACCGGGGGGACCTCGCCAGCACCGTTGACTCTCTCCTTCCAGCCAGTGAGGCGGGCGGCAACACGGTAGGGCGGTGGCGGCGGGGGATCGCGCGTGGGACAGGAGGAGGATGGTGGCGGCGTGATCTGAACAGGGGAAGGAGGAGAGGAGTTAGGTTAAGTGGCCTGTACAAATCTTGAAGCATATCCAATTATCCAAAATTCGAATGATAGAAGGTATGATTTTTTGTCACAAGTTATATAGACAGCCCCATCTATCTATTATCTATCTATTTATCTATCTTCTATTATATACTAAAAGTCCATTAATCTTCCTATAAGCGCTTCTAAGCCGCCATGTGGCGCTCCTACAAACACTCCTAGGTTGTCATGTGGCAGTTTATAATCCCACCATCGATTTTCATTTAAATTGGTGGACCCATTATTTTAGACCATTAGATTACATCTATTAATTATTTCCTCTTGATATTCTGTGGATATGAGTGAAACTGTTTACACAAAAAAAAAACTTACGTACGTACACTATGGAAAGAAACAGCAGAAAAACTTACGTACGTATTACTATGGAAAGAAACGAAACCTTTCAGCATACGTACGTAAATGCGATGGCATCGTGTAATCTCACGTGCATACTGTTCATTTGAAAAAAAAATACTCCTCTATTTTAATTTATAAGATGTTTTAACTTTGGTATAAGACAAACTTTTTTAAGTTAGAAACTTAAAATATAGTAATATTTACGTTACCAAATTAGTTTTATTAAATTAATAATTAAAAATATTTTTATAATAAATTTATATTGGGTCAAAAAAATTACTATTTTTTATATACTTCGTTAAACTTAAAACAGTTACATTTTATAACCTGAAACAGAGAGATTACTTACCTACGATAAATAACTATTAGAAAAGATGATGTTCACTTGAAAAAATATTACTTACGTATGCACGAGTAAAAATAAAAACTAGAAGACCTAAAAAATAGATGTACGTCGGTATAAGAAAATGGACGGTTTTTTAAAACAGGCTATCCTATATAAGAAACAAAATTTATTACTCCACAAATAAGGTCATGTGGCATTTCTACGAGCACTCTTAGACTGCCACATGCATGACTCTCTATAATTTTGCTGTCAATTTTCATTTAAAATGATGGACCATTATTTTATATCGTTAGATTAGATTAGCCCGTTTCCTCTTAATTTCCCGTGTATAGGAAAGAAACTTTTTTACCGGATGTTCGATTGAAAAAAAATTTACAAAGAAACATAGATATATACGATAATAAAGCTATATAACCCAAAAAATATATTATCAGAGTAAATACTACGATAAAAAAAACTATAAAACAAAATAGTCCTTTAGATACTATTCCCTAAAAAAGTACGTACGGATGTATGAGTAAAAATAAAAGCTATATGACCCTAAAAATGTATGTACGTCGGTAGAAAAAAAAATAGATGGTCATTTTTAGAATAGGATTTTCTATACTATAAAAACAAAAGTTATTACTCCGCAAATATGGCCATGTGACTAAGCACTCTTAGAATGCCATGTGGCACTCTATAATTTCGTTGTCAATTTTCATTCAAAATGATGGACCCAAAATAAATTATTTTGGATCATTAGATTAGCCCACTTCCTTTTAATCTCCTGCGTATATGAGAGAAACCTTTTACCGGATATTCGATTGAAACAAATACAAAGAAACATATGAACACACGATAATAAAGCTATAAAGCCCAAAAGTTACTAATATAAGTTGGTATAACCATCGAAATAATATAGACGGTTTTCAAAATAGGATTTTCTACACTATAAAATAAAATTTATTACTCCAAAAATTAATATGCAAGTTAAACTAGATCAATCTAAAAACAAATTAAATGTGTTTAAACACCTATTTTTTAGATTATTTTTAAATTTTATAATCAAACTTTAATTAGGTGTATTCAAATCTTGATAACTTATCATAGTTATATTATAGTGCTAAATACATTACAGCACATGGAGCTGACATATAATAATTAATATCATAATACTTTTTTTAAAATAAATTAGGCGGCATATAAGTGATGAGACTGTGAGAGGCACGACTATGTCGACCCATGGTTGAAGGCAACAGATAAATAACATCGATTGTTCCACCCATTAGAGGGGGCATTCATGTCTATTTTTTAACGGTGTTATCCTAATACCAATAGAAGCGTTAGTTTTAGAATACTTATTCGTAGATTTAGACATAAGTGTTGACGTAAATATTTAGGTACATAATTGAAATGAATGTTTTATGTGCTAATGATGTAGACTTATTTTGGCGGTATAGATGGAGTTCCATTTATTAAAAACATATCTATCTTTTAAGAACAATGATAATAAGTAATAGTGATAATAGAAGAGTTTACTTGGACAAAAGTGATTTTTTTTAAATCTAAGAGACATTCTTATCATTTATATTAAAGTCTACTGTCTATTTCACAACATAAATTTTTGTTACTATGAAGCAAAATCTACAATATTTTTATACGTATATGGTGAAATATGACTTAATTCTCTTAGCATTATTTATATAAACAATATATAAGATGCCCGCGCATCTGCGCGGGCTTCCTTTCTAGTTCTATAAATTCGCTCATAACTTTTTTACTAACCAAGTTTAATTTGAAAAATTCGGTCATTGGCTTAGATTATCCAATTTGACCGAATAACATAAACATAGCGATATAACGTTTATAATGCCTAAGACAAAAATAAACACTTCGGCCTTATTTAGATGGCAAAATTTGCCCTTGCGTGTCACATCAAATATACGGACACATATTTGAAGTATTAAACATAATCTAATAACAAAATAAATTACAGATTTCGTTAGAAAACTGCGAGACGAATTTATTAAGCCTAATCAATCTATTATTAGCAAATGTTTACTGTAGCATCATATTGTTAAATCATAGTACAATTAGGTTTAAAAGATTCATCTCATGATTTATATACAAACTGTGTAATTGATTTTTTTTTCATATTTAATACTCGCATGTGTCCAAACATCGAGATGTGATTGGGGAAAAGTTTTTGTTTTGCGAAATACACGTCCCCTTAGTTTATAATGCCTCCCTCCAATCAGTCTCTCATGCGTGTTCCTAATCGACGCTCTGTCATTTGAGTCATGCCCGGCCGCTGATCGTCATGATGAATTGATTGACGGCTATTTTTTTTAATCAAAACGTTTTGGTCATTTCAGTCATGACCAAACATTAGGTCTTGTTTAGTTCGCAAACCAAAAAATTTTTTGACGTGTTACATCGAATATACGTATACATATTTAGAGTATAAAATATAGACTAATAACAAAACAAATTACAAATTACAGATTTCGTCTGAAAACTGCGAGACGAATTTATTAAGCCTAATTAATATGTCATTAGCAAATGTTTACCGTAGCACCACATTATCAAATCATGGCGCAATCATGCTTAAAAGATCTGTCTCGCAATTTACACGCAAACTATGTAATTAGATTTTTTTTTTCATATTTAATACTCTATGCATATGTCCAAACATTTGATGTAACAGGGTGAAAATTTTTTGATTGGGAACTGAATAAGGCCTTAGACTAAAAGGACCGAAACCGAGTAGATATGTCTTCATTTTTAAGTGACCGATTTCTATAACTAATATAAATATTCGTATTTTTCTGGTCGTCACATCTAATTTTCGTCCGTTTTTCGTCCATACACAATCCTACAATCCTATTCATATTCAGTTAGCAATAGGGATAGAAAAAATTGCAAAAAAAAAAACACCGCCGCCGGAGGAGAAGAGAGGCGGCAGAGGGAGCGCCGTTGCCGGAACTGCCCGCGGTGGCCGCCACAGCCGACGAATACACGCTCGGACGTCGACGCCGCCGTCGACGCCGACGCCGACGGGGAGAGGGAGAGGGAGAGAGGGAGGGACGGCCGTCGCCGCCGCACCCCGCCGTCGCTGCGCCGTGCCGGCGAGACGGGAAGGAGAGCCGCCGCTGCCACCGCCGCTAGCGTGGAGAAGGGCGTCGCCGCCGCTAGCGTGGGGGAAGGGCGGCGCTGCCGCCGCCCGCTAGCGTGGGGGAAGCCGCCGCAGCCCTCCATCGCCGCCGCCGCAGCCCGCCGTCGCCGCGCCGTGCCGGCGAGAAGGGAAGGGAAGCGATGCCGGTGGTGGGAGAGACGGCCGGTTGGGGGGAGGGGGAGAGGTGGGAGATGGGGAGAGGGAGCGGCGCCGTCGGAGGAAGGGGAGGGGAAGTGGCGCCGGTGGGGAGAGGGGGAGGGGGAGAGGCGGCGCCGGGAGTGGGGTGGGGGAGGCGGCCGAGCGGCTTGGGGAGGCGGGGGGGGGGAGGGGTGGGGAGGGTTAGGGTTAGGTTTTTGATTAGGCCGTGGGCCGACCGGAAGGGACGGAAATAAGTCTATTTTAGGTCCCTCGGGCCGGAAATAAGTCTATATTAGGTCCCTCGGGCCGAAAAAAAAAAGAGAAGTTCATTTTTAGTGCTTCATTTTTTCAGAAGCATTTATAATTATAGTTATTGAATGTGTTTATTTCTAAGCAAACCTAAAAGGAAGGATTTTCTTTCTTTTCCAATTAAATAATTATTAAATGATGTTTGTATTATTAAAATTAGCAATTAAGCTCTGAAAATTCCAATAAAATTCCAAAGAGCGTAACTAATCATGGAGTATTTAATAAAATTAAATTTAACAATGTCATTTTATTTCTCACGCTTGCTTTACTTGTAAATTTATTTAATTATACCCATACCTACTTAAAAGTACCAAATATTTCAGCGAATTTGTATTTTAATTAATTGCATATTTTTTCTGATCTGTGCGCTTTCCGGTGCAACGCACGGGCACTTTTACTAAACCAAACAACAATTTTGGTCAATATACACACTCCGTAATCACCCGGTGCAACACACGGGCACTTTTGCTAGTTTAAATGTAAAATCAAAAGAACGAACTGAAATTTTCGTCCGACCAAATGCTTGGGTGGCATTTGAGCACTGGCATTTTGGTAGAGTGGCAAATAGTAAATTCTCCCCATCTTACATAATCTGTCATATAATTAGAACACTCTTGAAAAAAGACACCACGTTGGAGGCTAGAAATTCCTATATTAATCGGAAAAAAATAAAAGGAGAGTTTAAATAGCATTACAATTTAGAAAATAACTGAAATTCAGAATTAAAAATAAGCAGTATTACAAGAAGAAACCATATAGAACCCAATACAACATAAATTAAAATTCGAAATAAAAAATAAAATAAATTATGAATTTAAAAAAGAAAAAAGCGAGTTAACGTAAGAATACAATTTATAAATAACTGCAATTCGAAATTAAGATAAGCAATATTAGAATAAGAACCTATATAGAACGCAATACAAAATTAACTAAAATTTTAAAAAAAAAATAAAAAAAAGATAGTTCAATTTTGAAATAACAAAAATTAAAAATAGAAAAAGGAATATTGAAATAACTGTCCATCTATAACACTGCACTTTATTAATTAAAATTAGGAATAAAAATAAAACAAGTTCCAAAATTAGAAAATGAGAGTTTAAGTAAGAATACAATTTAAAAATAATAGAAATTTGAAATTTAAAATAAGGAATATTGAAATAATAGCTCATATAAAACCAATACGAGATTAACTAAAATTAAAAAAATAAATGAAATTTAGAAATTATAAAAAAAAGGAAATAAAATGTTTTTAATACAATTTAGAATTAAATGGAATTCAAAATAGAAATAAGGAATAATGAAAAATAATCCATCTAGAACATAACACGAGATTAATTAAAATTTAGAATAAACAATAGATTCAGAAGTTAGAAAAGTAAAAAATAAGAGTTCAGTAGGAATACAATTTAGAAATAACTAAAATTAGAGGAATAAAAAGGAATATTAAAAAGAGAGATCATCTATAATACTATAACACAACACGAGATTAATTAAAATTTAAAATAAAAAAAATAAAATAATTCCATAAATTAGAAAATTAGAATTGAGTGTTCAAGTAGGAACAATTGAAAATAGCTGAAATTTATAATGAAATCATAAACGATTAAATCAATAGTCCATGTAGAATATAACACAAGATTAATTAAAATTTTAAATAAAAAATAAAATAAATTCTGAAACTAGAAAAAAAAGCTTTTAAGTAGAAACGTAGTCTAAAAATAATAAAAAGTTGAAATAAAAAATAATAAATATTTGAAAGCAGCTCATCTAGAATACATCAGTCGCAGATACCACCAAAAAGAGAATGGGTAGTGAGCGAGCCGTAAAAGAGTAGTATTGTGGCGGTTGATGGAACATCTAAAAACTATAAATAAAACCCCCTCAATGACGATTAGGTTTGATTTTAAGAATACTAATGATGATTAAGAGGAAAGGCGGAGGGTAGGCCGTGAAGCACTAGGGTCATGGAGGTTGTCGGGACTGTAAAAAGTAAAAATGAAAAAAAAAAGAAGAACCCAACGTCGATCAGGTTCAATTTTTACAATCGCAATAACAATAAAGAGGAAGGTAGCGTGTTTTGACATGACTTTTAAAAACAATAAAAAAGAAACCCAACAAGACAATAAACTCTAAAAGTTATAAGATACGATTTTCAAAGGTCCTAGGGAGAATGAATAGAACCCGTGACATGCCGGATAAGTAAATAAAGGGACGACCAAGAAATAAGAGGTCGATTGGTGTGGTTTTTTAGGAACTAATCGTGCCCGAGGAAAATTAGTAGGCGCAAAATAGCGTGCTTTGAGTAAAAAAGTGTTTATAACACTTCCATTAGACAACATTAATCTATAGATCATTCCTTCTAAATGGAAACCCTCCCAAAAAAAGTGTTTCTTCTGATTGCATCGCACGGACCAAACACAATACGATGATGGTGGAATCCAGCAAGGAGGCGGTGGTGGTTTGCATCATCGTGTATTCTTGTTAGGTATTACAGCGGTGATTATCGACCGATGCTGCCGCCTGGAGCTCAGGCCACCTATTTTGGTCGCCTGGACGAGGTTAATTACACGCCTGAGGTGGATCAGGCCAGGCGGGTGGAAAGGGCCCTCAGGGCAGCAACCAAACAAGCTCTTAAAAGCCTGGAAACCCGATATTCAATTTCTTTTAATATGCTATAAGATGACGAAATGACTGTTTAACAATTTTTGAAAAAAAACATATGTATAAAAACTTTAATAACTTTATATGTGTGCTAGCCGCACAATTGCATGGTTCATCCAGCTAGTTTTGTTTGAGAAGTAAAGATATGCCACGCAAATGCTCTCTTAATACACTGTCTAGGAATTCTAATTAATTAACGTGTCATTTGAAACACAAATATCTGTGGCGTTTAAAATGGCTAAGGGGGTGTTTAGATGGGGCTAAAACTTTTTAGCCCATGTCACATCGGATGTTTGGACGCTAATTTGGAGTATTAAACATAGACTAGTAAAAAAACTAATTTTATAAATGAGAGCTAATCCGCGAGACGAATTTTTTAAGCCTAATTAATCCATAATTATCAAAAGTTTACTGTAACATCACATTGTCAAAATCATGGCGTAATTAGACTCAAAAGATTCGTCTTGCGAATTAGTCCAAGGTTATGGAATGGGTTTTGTAATTAGTGTATGTTTAATACTCTAAATTAGTGTCTAAACATCCGATATGACAGGGACTTGAAATAAGTCCCTAGAAACCAAACAGGCCTTAAGATATCTTCATGCATGGTTTACAATTTAGTACCAGTAGTACTGCTATACTCTACTACTTACCTAGGCAGCTGGTATAGGTATTAGGTGCTTGCACACCTGGATTAGTTCAGAAGTCGGTTCCTGGCACTTTGGCACTTTGCGGCGGATCTGTGGAGACTACAGTGAGAGAATCCAATACGTACGCTACCTAGACTGCCCTCTACGGATGAGATTCCCTAAAAGAGCACAAGCAAAACGCTGTAATCTGTAAGCACCACGCACGCAGCATGCATGGCTAACAAAGCACACAAAAACCTCGTTGGAAAGAGCCAAATTGTCGTACCAACACGGCATATGCTCGTCAGCTCGTACGTGCGTACCCACCTTGGGCGCCTTCTCTAGCTCCCGGTGCCAGACAAACACGGTGGAAAACTGGAACTGTATGTGGTTTTCACACCCGTGACACGTGTAGCGTAGGTGTAGCCGGCCGGTGAAGAAACTTCCGGTCTGTGCACACACGCGCGCGGCTAGCAGGCAGGCCGGGTTCCGTTCGGTTCGCGATGCGTCGGCCGGCCACGTCGCGCGGCGCGGAAGCGCCGTGACACATGCGCCGACGTGAGCGATCGATCGGCGGGTAGTACGTCGCACTGGGGAAGCTGCTCACGTGGACGGAATGGGCGCAGCTGCTGACCTGACACCACCACGGGGCCCCGCGCCCGCGAAACGTTGCCGATATATACTAGAAGAGAAGTCCCCCGCGCGACGTCGACAAGTCGACAAGTGCGAGGAGCTAGCCATGTGGGTCGTGCCCGCGCGCGCCACGGCACGGCAACCCCGGAAACGGCCGAAACAGCGGCCAACGCCAAAAGTCCAAACCTCCCCCGCGCCGCGGCCGCCGATCATCAGAGCCCGCCGACGGCCGCGATCGCGCAGACCGCGCACGGCGTGGCGGGGGGAATCGTCGCAGTCGGACGGAGCGCCACGCCTTTTGACCGCGCGGTGTGGGGGGGTGGGTGGTGGCGTACGGCGGTAGCCGGCGCGGTAGAACCGATCGATCGATCGATCCCCCCACGCAGATAAAACCAAACCCCCGATCCCTTTCTACCGTCCCAAACTCCCCATTTCCAACGTGAATTCCTCACCCTCCTTCCTTCCTTGCGTGTTTCCTTCGCCTTCCGCCCGGTATTTCTTATACCCCCCCTCGTCCAACCCGGCGCTATTCAATTCACCGATTTCGTTCGTTCACCCACCACAACTCCTCCAGCGAGTCGGGGACTCGGGGTAGATCGTAGAAATACGGAGTATACATACGTACACCGCTACATTTCTAGATTACAGTATTTACAGATACGTGGGCAACGTGATCACGCAGCTTATTAGCATTTGTTAAGTGCGTAGTTCGTTCGTTCGTTGATTGATTGTGTTGAATTAATTGAGAGGGGCTAAAGATAGTAGTAGTGGTTGGTTGGTGCGGTTGCGGCGGGTGATCGAACGATGGAGGTGTGCTGCTGCTCGACGTCATCGGCCGTGCCCGGGAGGAGGTTCGCGGCGGCCGGGGCGGCGGCGGCGGCGGTGGCGGCGAGGTGGGGCGCCGTGGGGGTCGGGAGGGCGGTGGTGCTGGCGCACCCGCTGCGCCCGGCGCCGCGCGGCGGGCACGCGCACGCGCAGCAGGCGGGCGCGCGGCGGGCGCGGCGCGCGGTCGTCAGGGCGGTGTTCGAGCGGTTCACGGAGCGGGCGGTGAAGGCGGTGGTGCTGTCGCAGCGGGAGGCCAAGGGGCTCGGGGAGGGCGCCGTGGCGCCGCGCCACCTGCTGCTGGGGCTCATCGCCGAGGACCGGTCGGCGGGCGGGTTCCTCTCGTCGGGGATCAACATCGAGCGCGCGCGCGAGGAGTGCCGCGGCATCGGCGCCAGGGACTTGACCCCCGGCGCGCCGTCGCCGTCCGGCTCCGGGCTGGAAATGGACATACCCTTCTCCGGCAGCTGCAAGCGGGTGTTCGAGGTCGCCGTGGAGTTCTCCCGGAACATGGGCTGCAGCTTCATCTCCCCGGAGCACCTCGCCCTCGCGCTCTTCACCCTCGACGATCCCACCACCAACAGCCTCCTCAGGAGGTAGGTAGCTGTTAAACTGCTTAGCTTACTATTATATCCGCTTTGATTCTGTTAGGAAATTTTTATTGCTGCTGTTCATTATCACCTCAATTTCTCATCCGATCCACTCTGATGCCACTTGTCTCTTGTAAGCACAACGACAATCACTCCAATTGTTTGTTTGTTCCTCATAAGAAACACACACCATTTTGTCATCTGATAGTAATATAACCTTTTAGCTAGTTTAGAAAAAGTCCATGGATAATCCATCACCAATCAGTGTTTTAATGCTATACCGAAAGTTTAAGTTGGTACAGAGAGGATCTAATGAATGTAACTCACTGTACTTATGGAAACAATATGATGGAATCATTTTACCATGATAATTTGTTACCCTGTCCTTTTCACCGTCTGTGCCAACATAAATAGATCTTGTTATTTGTTGCAGCTTGGGAGCGGATCCGAGTCAACTAGCATCAGTAGCGCTTACCCGACTCCAAGCGGAGCTTGCGAAAGATTGCAGAGAACCTGCAGGAGCATCATCTTTCAAAGTACCCAAGAAATCTCCTGCTGGAGCTGGAAGATCTGCCTTCTCGAAATCTTTAAATTCAAAGAAAGGTCAGGAAGCTGCTGTTTATTGAAGCTCATATGCATGATTGTTGATGGTATTGGCTAAGGAAGTTGAATGCAACTTTGTCATGTTTGCCATTTCAGAAAAGGGTGCGCTTGATCAATTTTGTTTAGATCTGACCACACAAGCTAGTGGCGGGTTTATTGATCCTATCATTGGCCGTGAGGAGGAGATTGAAAGAGTAGTTCAGATAATATGCCGACGGACAAAGAACAATCCTATTCTTTTGGGTGAGGCAGGTGTTGGCAAAACTGCAATCGCTGAAGGGTTGGCTCTTCGAATTGCAAATGGAGATGTCCCCATTTACCTTGTGGTAAGCTTGAATTGCAAATGATGGATGATACAAGAAAATTCGTTTTGTAAAATTCAGCTTTACAACAATAGTATTCTCAGTTCTCACATTTAAAATTACCACACAGGCAAAGCGTATAATGTCATTGGACGTTGGTCTACTTATTGCTGGTGCAAAAGAAAGAGGTGAACTGGAGTCCAGGGTTACTAGTTTAATTCGTGAAGTCCGGGAAGCAGGTCAGCTAGTAATGCTATCTGAATGTTAAATCATACATAAGGCTTTCTGGATTTGATCTTGACATTCAAGGTTGCCTCCAAATTTGGTGCAGGGGATGTTATTCTTTTCATTGATGAGGTTCACAATCTTATTGGATCTGGCACTGTTGGAAAGGGTAAGGGTGCTGGCCTTGACATTGGCAACTTGCTGAAGCCCCCACTTGCTAGAGGTGAATTGCAGGTATTACATTTATCATGTTTCTTACTACACGCTCTTGTTCTATGTAGGAAAGAAAGAACATCTTTCTTAACAACCATATTTCTTATCTTATAGGCAATATTTCTTTTTATTTTTAGTGCATTGCAGCTACAACTCTAGATGAACACAGAATGCATTTTGAGAAGGATAAGGCTTTGGCTCGCCGCTTCCAGCCAGTATTAGTAGAGGAGCCTAGTCAGGTATTGCAGATATTTTCATAATGAAGTTAGGTGATTTTACTTGTACATTTGTTTCTCAACCACAATTAGAACACATTGCAGGATGATGCTGTGAAGATATTACTTGGTCTTCGTGAAAAATATGAAACATATCACAAATGCAAATTTACCTTAGAAGCCATCAATGCAGCAGTTTATCTGTCAGCAAGATATATTCCTGACAGGCAGCTCCCTGACAAGGCCATCGATCTGATTGATGAAGCTGGCAGTAGAGCTCGAATGGAATCATTTAATAGGAAGAAAGAAGGGCAGTCTTCAATCCTCTTAAAGTCGCCAGATGAATACTGGCAAGAGATAAGAGCTGCTCAAAACATGCATGAAGTGGTAATGGGGCATTTCCTACTTGTTATATGATGATTTTGTTTGGTCCATCATCAGGTGTTAAATATATAACCTGTTCTGTCCTAAATTACTCAGGTGTCATCAAACCAGATGAAGTATTCCCCTCGTCAAGAGAATGGCAGTGCTGCCATTAAAGCACCAAGCGAGGACATGAATGAGTTGACATCTGAACTCCAAGTTGAGGAGTAAGTTTTCTCATGACAACATGTGCACTATAATCTCCATTATCTGTCCTCTCACAATGGAACTTTATTGGAATAATGCAGACCAATTGTAGTTGGAACAGAGGAAATTGCAAGAGTTGCCTCATTGTGGTCAGGGATACCAGTCCAGCAGTTAACTGCTGATGATAGAAAGCTTCTCGTAGGACTAGATGGTGAACTCAGAAAGCGTGTGATTGGTCAAGATGATGCTGTTATGGCAATATCTAGAGCGGTGAAGAGATCACGTGTTGGCCTCAATGATCCTGACAGACCTATTGCCACTCTACTTTTCTGTGGTCCGACAGGAGTTGGTAAAACTGAGCTTACTAAAGCTCTAGCAGCTAGTTATTTTGGATCGGTAAGTCATTCTATCCATGTTGTGATCTGGTTATTTTGACACATTTGCATATGATTCATAGAATGTGGCTTGACAAGGGTTTTTTCTGGTAAACAGGAATCTGCTATGCTTAGATTAGACATGAGCGAGTATATGGAGAGGCACACTGTGAGCAAGCTCATAGGCTCTCCTCCAGGGTACATCGGATATGGTGAAACTGGTACTCTGACAGAAGCTGTCAGGAGAAAGCCATTTACTGTAGTATTACTTGATGAGATAGAGAAAGCTCACCCTGATATTTTCAACATTCTTCTCCAAATTTTTGAAGATGGGCATCTGTCGGACTCACAGGTACTACATCAGTAGATTCTGATATGCAACTGCTTTGTTACATGTCCATTAGTAAGTTTCAAATAGTAGAGTTACATGGACAATTTTTTGCAATGTTCTATCCCTAGAAAGTAAACTAAAAAATGGTTCTGCATTTATATTTCTCATTGTTTTCGGATGAAATTTAAAGTAGTTCATAATCATATGCCGAATATGTTTTATTTACGTTAGAGCTTTGTGTGGACTACAGGGCCGCAGAGTGTCCTTCAAGAACACATTGATTGTCATGACATCAAATATTGGTTCTACATCAATTTCAAAGGGAAGACGAAGCATGGGTTTCATGACAGAAGATACTGAATCAAGCTCATATGTTGCAATGAAATCTCTAGTAATGGAAGAGTTGAAGGCATTTTTCCGTCCAGAATTGCTCAACAGAATCGATGAGATGGTTGTATTCCGTCCCTTAGAGAAAACTCAGGTTAGTTTCTTACTCTTGGCCCTGAATTTCTTAAAAAAATCTTACATATGCTTAGTCAACTTATATAATAATAACTCCGTTAGTCAGTTACTATAAATACCTGATAAAATATTTTATTTAGCTATGCAACTAGTTAGACACACAACTAAAGTGACATAATTGTCAATGCTAATTCCTATTCTGCAGCTTCTGATCAGATGAGAAACTAATGCCCCATTTACATGATTGCAGATGCTAGCAATTCTTGATATCATCCTACAAGAAGTGAAGGGTAGGCTGTTAGCCCTTGGAATAGGCCTCGAGGTGTCCGATGCAATGAAGGACCTGATTTGCGAAGAAGGCTATGACAAGAGCTACGGTGCGCGGCCACTGAGGAGAGCCGTCACCCACCTGATTGAGGATGTGATCAGCGAAGCAATTCTATTTGGCGAATACAAGCCTGGGGACACGATACTGATGGATATTGATGCCGGGGGGAAACTTTGCATGAGCCACCTGAATGAGAAGGTTGTCCAGTTGTCTGATCCGACACGGACATTCTGAAGTTCTGCATACTGCTTAGTACATTAGAGATCTAATTTTTCATTCTTTCGAGATTACTAATTCTTTTTTTAGGTAGACACGGAATATATTTCATTATGTACATAACAGTTAAGGGATTCGTTCGGGCATATAAATGTCTTAAAACTTGTACCCAACTGTATATTGTTGTTCAATTGATCAAATATATTATTTTGAAACCATAGTTGCGGAATGTTATCGTTGATTCGTCATTAATTTTCTGTTCTGTGTATTCACGAAACAAGACTTATTTTAATGGAGTAGGTTACAAGGATACTTCCTCCGTTCCTAAATATAAGAGATTTTGGTTAGATGTGATGTATTCTAGTACAACGAATCTAGATATGAGACCATCCGTGTGGTGAAATTATACAAACCACAACCTAAGTTATATGTGAAAACTGAAAAGAACATACGCGGAGGTGCTATTGAAATCCTTGAATATACGTACATATAAAACTTCACTATCTAGCTCAAATTCATTTCGAAGATATGAAATCTACGACCATTAGAACGTATAGTATAAATACTACATATTGAAGTTTCACCGTTTCACTCTGTTCATTTCTGTGTTTCTGAATTTCGTTCCTTCAAACTAAATCAAGTTTTAACATCTCTGTTTGTGAATTTCATTCCTTGCAGACTAAATCAAGTTTGATCAAATTTTTGCATGGTTAGAATTGGTGGTCTCCACACAACACATTCCCAATCTGCTAGATGTTGCTCATCCTATTTACTAATTTCTCAACATCGTAGAATGACACGTACAACATCCCAAGTTTTTCCTTGTCAGTTGACACAACAGAATCACCGATGCCTTTACTAGACACAAAAACATTTTATTCGCCTTGCAAATGATCTGCCTCTTGAACAGGATGTATACAATGTATCACAAGCATGTGACTAATAGTTGCACAAAATTCAATAGGAAGATAAAAACTAATTACCATCCAACAGTAACTAGCCCCCCCCCCCCCCTTCTCTCAAAAAAAAAAAACCTTTATGATGAATACGTTGCCTAGGAAGCATATCATAAAAAAAACAAAGATGGCATAGCTTCAGATAATACAGTCCTACGCAATCCAAGGAGCCATGAGCCAAGGGCTGAGAGGCTTCACCGTGCTTTTCCAAACTCAGGATCCCTGGAAAAAAATATATAAATGACATCAGACAGAAATTTGGCCTACCTTGCATTGGGTCCCAAAACTAGTTCCGTGTCCTTAAATTTTGAATATAAAACTATCATTTAAGTTGAATGGATTGGGGAGGGACGCTCACAAACCTTTTAATTTGATCGAGTATCAGAAGTCTGGGGCCAGGGGGAATCTTCACATCTCTCAGAGCACTGAAGCAGCAGTCAACATATTAGTGTGGACATGTAAATTTTTCCTTCTTCAGAAATGGTGTTGATTACAAACAAAAACAATGACTTGCCTGTCGGTAAGGAGAGGCAAAGTTTGATCAGTGAGTAGACCCTTCTTAAAATTCTTCTCATATTTCTCGAGGCCTAGTTTTTGCAGCATGCTCCTTGCACGGGAGTAGTACAGATCCTCGCTCTGTGGCTTTGAGAACTTCTGCCCAATCTGAACAGAATGAATTAACAGGTAGAACTAGTAAGCTACAAGGAATACTGGATAAAACATCAAAACGTCATATCAATGGTTGAAGGCTAGTGACAAGATAACCAAATAATAGTAAATTTACTAAAATCAAAATGTGCTACTAAAATTATGTGTGATAATTCCACATGCAAAGATCAAGGTAGAAAGAAAAATACTTATAGAACCTGTACTTCAACAGAATTGTTTCATCGGAATATGGGTTTCAAATTTAAACTCACTATAATTTGCTCTCGCGTATCCCATCCAAAATCGTCAAGGTCCTATCCAAATACTTCCATAAACAGCAAAGTAGCTTCTTTTGTACCAAATCTCTTCACTTCTGGAGGCCTAAGGTTAGGAGGTTTGCATGTCTAGCCAAGCTCTATGGATACCTCAAAATGGAGTTTGTAACAACTAACAAGAAAGAAAAAAAGTGGCATGGTGACACTGCCAAAGCTCATTGCTGTCATAAATACTTAGTCTGTTTCATCATTTCCATACATGATAGACTTCAACCGACAAAATAAAATGAAGTATACATGCGGTACCCATATGAATTACATACTCTAGCTACGCTTAAGCAAGATTGTTAGAAATATACTCCTATAGCTAGGCTTAAGCAAGATTGTTAGAAATATACTCCTAAATTAAGCAAAACATTTCAGGAGTCGTTAATATCTGCCAAGTTATAGCAGGTCTCCACAAGGAGGATAAAATTGTATTTCCACAAATAGTGACATACCAAATCAACTTCAGGGTACAGAAGATGTCAAAGGTTAGTAATAAAATGGAACGAGCAGGAAAATGACAACAAAAACCATTAACCAGCAAATACATCTAGATTCTTACCATGAAAAAGCCACCTTGAAATATTGCAAAAGCAGCACCAGTTGTAATTGCATTTGCAACTGGATTGGGAGTTCCCATTCCACTAACTATGGAGAACAGAGCACCAGAACCAAAAGCAGCTGCCATGCTACACATACAGAAAAGACATTTTTTTCTCTAGAATAAAGCAACGAGTATGTATTATTAACTCGAACTAATAGTTCCATCCAGAAATCTGAATATGAACAATTTATCCCTGTCTTTAATGGTTCATATCTGGAAATCGCAATCAAGCATTTACAAGATTAATTTGCATATATCAAACACCAAACTAGTTATATAAGTTGCGTTCTTTTAAATGTAGTGCCAATCTAGATGAAATTCCAAGACTCACCTGCCCTGGATGTCCTCACCACCACGTATCCTTCTCATTACACAAGATATGCCTGCATTTGCACCAGTCATAACTGCAAAATTCCGGGCTTGCACCAATGGTCCACCAGCTAAAGCCTACAAATAGATCCAACCTTGATGTGTAAAAATTCAAATACTGGGAGACATCTGTGTGGCCTCTAAATGGCCAACATGAAAAATGCCACCCTAAAATTAAGTTCATGATTACATAGTTCATGGGTGAGCCTTTTAATCTATTGTAGATTACTAGATTGTAATCTCAAAGTGAAATCTGTGCTATAGCTACACGCAAGCTTGGAACTAGTGATCAAACAAATGAATATATTTTCTAGTACATTACAACCATTAATCTACTTCACTCTCCATTCTTTGTTATTGATGTACCGAATTGGCTCCCTTCACCAGCATCTAATTCTATGCCAGACTAACCGATCTTTGTGCTCTAGAAACAATTTGTAGTTTTGTACATAGAAAAACTTCAAACTGCAATCCGGGAGCAATATCACGCATTAGCAAGAGAGCCCACTCTATAAATGGCCATTACGTTGTTAACGATATTCATACAGATGTATCATGATCAATCAATTTAGTAAGCCGAATCTACGAAAGCAAGAGCAGATTGTTCCAGTTGTGTTTAGATTGCAATCTTGATACAGCACGTTGTAAATCGTTAGTAAACATCAGTTTTCTTCACGAAGAATTCATCAAATGCGCCAAAAGGAGAATCGGGTAGAAGATGCGTTGGCAACCTGAGCCTGCTTGAAGGACGCCATGGCTTGCGGGTTCGCGTTGGGCGGCGGCGGCGGCGGCGTCGGGAACGGGGAACCCCCGTCGGCGGTGAGCGTGCCCATGAGGCCCCCCAGCGCCGCCCCCTGCACCGCCCCCACGGCCGTGGTCACCGCGGCCTCGATGTGCGTCGGCTGCTCCGCCATCCACTTGCGGAACCCCGCCTCCAGCGCCTTCACGCGCCCGCTCCACTCCTCCACCAGGCTCCCCCCTCGCGCCGCCGCCGCAGACGCCGACGACGACGACGCCATCGCCATCGTCGCTCACCACACCAACCTCTCTTCTCGCTGCTTCGCTTCTCGTCGTCTTCCTCCGATGGAGACGCACACGCCTTTATCCCCCCTCCCCCCCATCGAAGGCTTCGCTTAACTAGGCCGAGGCCCATTTGGTTCTGTTAACTAGGCCCATTGGTGTGCTACCTCCTCCGCTTGTGCGGAGCGGCGCGAGGTGTCCATGGCGGGGCGGTGGCTGCGGGCGGCGAGGGGGATGGGGGGGAGGAGGAGGAGGGGGTGGTCGGAGGCGCCGGCGTTCGCGGCGGAGCAGCGGGCGACGCTGGTGAACGTGAAGCTGAAGTGGGTGAAGGACCGGGCGCTCGACGGGGCGGTGTCGCGGGAGCGCGACCTGCGCGCCGCCCACCACCTGCTCGACGTCGTGTCCGCCCGGCCAGGCCACCGGGTATCGCGCCCGGAGCTCCTCGCCGATAGCTCTGTGCGCAGGGCGTTCGGGGGCGTGGACGGGGTGGACGCGTTTCTAGCCAGGTACCACACGCTCTTCGCGCTGCGCCGCGGCGGCGGCGTGTCCCTCACGGACGCGGCGCTCGACCTCCGGCGGCGGGAGGTGGACTGCCTCGTCGAATCCGAGCCCGACCTCGTGTCCCGCCTCCGCCGCCTCCTCATGCTCACGCTGCCGCGGTCGCTCCCCCTCCACACCGTCGACCTCCTCCGCTGGGACCTCGGCCTGCCCCGCGACTACCGCGCCTCCATCCTCCGCCGCTACCCCGACCATTTCGCCCTCGACCAGCCCGAGGGCGATGAGCGCGTCTGGCTCCGCCTCCTCTGGTGGGACGACGGTCTTGCCGTCTCCGAGCTCGAGAAGAGCACCGCTGGCGGCGGCGGCGGTGACACCACTTGCCTCCCCTTCCCGGTGAGCTTCACGAAAGGGTTTGGTCTCAGAAGCAAGTGCATCAACTGGCTGAAGGAATGGCAGGCGCTTCCGTACACCAGCCCCTATGCCGATCCCTCAGGCCTCGATCGCCGCACCGATGTGTCGGAGAAGAGGAATGTAGGAGTGTTCCATGAGCTGCTGCACCTCACGGTGGCGAAGAGGACGGAGCGCCGCAATGTGAGCAACATGAGGAAGCTGCTCGGCATGCCGCAGAAGTTCACCAAGGTGTTCGAGCGCCATCCAGGCATTTTTTACCTCTCTAGAGTGCTTGGCACGCAGACAGTTGTGCTCAGGGAAGCTTACGGTGGTGGAAGCCTGCTGCTCGCGAAGCATGCACATCCACTTGCTACTATCAGGGAGGAGTATTCGGCAGTGATGAGGGCGGCATTGCCACCAAGGAGGAGGAGGAGTAGGGAAAGTGACTCGTGCAGCGAGCAGGATGAGGAATGTGTAGGAGGAGAAGAATTTGAACTCACTGAATGAATGCTTCTGTGCAGTGAATCAATTTTGAGTGCACTAAAATGAAGAAGATTTAGTTGGATCACACAATGACTTGTTAGGCCCAAAAGGACTTGGTGAACCTCATCAGATGGATGCCCTACGATGTCAATGGCTCAGCAGGTATGTTCGGTTGCACACCTTGTCACCTTCATACAGTAACCTTGAAGAAAAACTGCAAGATGTTTAGCCTTAAGATTCTACATTGGTTTAGAATTTCTGGCTTCTTCAGTCTGTCATTCAAATTTAATTTTTGGTCTATGTTGTTGGCAATTATGAACCAAGAAATAAGATTTGAGTACCGTATACTTTGACTGAGCATAACGTCTCAATTAATTTATGTTTTGCATGTTGGCACTGAAAGAGTGATTACTTATTTTATTTTCCTTTTCAAAGAAAAGTTGCTTGAAAATTTAACTATTTCCCTTTCACTGTTTAAATTTCTGGACAGGAGTTCAAACCAAATCATAAGCATGTAACTTAGACTTGTTATTTTTTGCTACCTGCATGCAGTAATTTGATGAAGAGTGGCTTTGGGACGAGCAGACTGTATGCACATTAGAACTTGCAAAGTTTGAAGCATGCACATTTGCTGCTTGGGCCATGTGAGAATTGGACCTCATTTGTGCTGCTGGACTTGAGCCAAGCGGCAACATTGCCTACCAGAAATGCTCCAGTGGCACCACCAGCAGGATTTCATCATATGTTACATGAAAAAATCTATAGCATCTATCTGGTTATTTGTGTTCTTGTTAACTGTACTATGTGCATATATGTTCATCTAGTAATGAACTTGTACTTTTATTGCAGCTGTCTTGCTTTGTTGTGTCCATTCATATGTTTCTATGTAGATAGCATACACAGTTGCATATCCATATTATGCGTAAAACTTATTGACCTAGTTTGTAACCCAATAGATAGTGTGCAATTTGATGGTAAAATGTGTGGAATCAATTGTTCAAACTCCATATTCCTTCCTACTTCCCGGTATATGACTTGCAGCTAGTAGTCTCACTTTCAGGGGGGTTCTGAAGTTATGACAGTTCATAAGTTTATTAATCTAAAACTAAATCGAATAATTCAGTTTCCAAGGATCATAAACAGTTCATTCAATTAGGAGACTCTAGTTATAACAGTCCTTTATGTTTGCTAATGTGATGTAATTTACAAAAACATATTGTTTTCAATCTTTGTTTGAACTTTGAACTGATATTTTCTTTTCTTGTAATATCCATGATATAATCCTTACCAGCCTTACTACTTTCTTCTGCATCATGTTGTTGCTTTCTTTCAATTCTTAAAACAATCAAAATAAAAAGGTTAATGAATCAAGATCCAATTTATATTGTACTGCTACTTAGTTAGCTCATTTTGTACTGTTCTTTTCATACCGTCTAAATTCTCCTCTCCAGCATTATAATTGAAGGGGTATTTAGTTGGACACTCCAAAGGTGCCTTGTTTGAAATTCCAAAGATCCTCTCTTTTCTGAGTATGTGTTCGACAAAAAGTACACTGTATTGAGTTTGTTTAAAAGGTTCTTGAATAGATCGCTTTGATCGCTTTGACTATTTGCATATGAATGAAAACCCAAAGCCATGACTTGATATGTAGAACTCAGGGGTTCTTTGTGTGATAGAGTTATCACTGATCACTACTCCCTCCGTTTCTGGTTATAAGACGTTTTGACTTTGGTCAAAGTCAAACTGCTTTAAGTTTGACCAAGTTTATAGAAAAAATGAGCATTCCAATAGGTTCAATATATGATTGCATAGAGCCATAGAGTTTACATAGATATATCATATAGCCAAGATATGATTCATGAGTAAGGATCATGACACCTGGGAATGTCATTCATTCATTCTAGTAAGAAGAAAATAGTTTAAAGTTAGGAAAGACAACAGAACTCGATTTTTCATGAGACAATCTGGATCTTCAGTTTAATATTTTATTCCAGCAGTCGTGTTTAACTGAAAATACTCAATTGAATGATTGGATTTAGTTTCTGGGCTCTGAATTCAATAAAAGACTGCAGTAGGTAGGGTTTTGTGTGACGCTCTTCCTAGAAATGTCTTCAGTTAGTGATTTACTCTCCATTCTCAGTTGCACAATGATTGTCTCGTATGATTAAATGCAAATACTCTTATGTTTAGCAGTACAAGGATTATGTGTATATGCATGTCACAGCAAACACTAGGGAAAGGATCAGAGGGCCCTAAGCCTCTGGGATACTGACAATGGTGGAAAAGGTGAAAACCAGAATGGCAGCATAGAGCCAGTTTCAATTGAATCTAGTATTTAGGCTCAGACCAACAAAAGGGCTTCACAAAGTAGGTTTTCGAGGGTCATGCTCATGTGTGACACTCGAACTAAAAAGGCTCTGGTAGTGAGAACTCTCTACCTCTCAATTGTTGCATGGTTATCGTCTCATATGATTACTTCCAATGACCAGTTGGTGACTAGCAGTATTGGTCTGATAATTGATTATTGTAGATTTAACCCATCTTCATGATGGATGTCAATCAGCTAACAGCCATTCTCTGTAGACTTGTTTGTTAGAACTTGAGGACCATTAGCAACAAGTACTGTTTACTGGGCACCTCTTGTCTGCGGATATTATTAATATCGGATGCATCTAATATCACAGATGCCCTGTTAATTATTCACAGACATTTATGGGTATGACTAGACATCCTCATAAACTACTTGTGAAGGGTATGAATCTCTTTTTTCCTGAATAGCTAATAGCCTTGTAATACTAGCTAGCAAGCTTTTGAATTTTCCGCTAGCTTATCGGTCTTGAAGCAATAAAATGTATAGAAGATTAACTAGCAAGCTATGATTTTTTTTTCAGGCGAGTCATTAGCCACATGAACAAAGTGGTCATTTTGTTGCTGAGGTTTTTTTGTGGCATTTTAGTATTTACTTTTTCTTTTCGCAAAAAGAAAAGTACTTACAATCTCTAGCATTAGAATCAGAAGGTTTTCTCCTTACAGTACTGCGATTCCATGAAACTGTAGAACTCTTGAGTCTTTTAACTTACAGAACCTCCGTAAAACATTTTTTATATATTCATGAGAAGACTAAAATTTTCATAGGCTTCTATTGGGGGCAACTGGCCTGAGTATCTAAATATTACCCATGGCTGTTAATCTTACTTCACAAAATTATCATGTGTAACTTTACAGATACCAAGTGCGATCCATATTAAGATCATAAAAATATCCTACAGCAAAGAAGCATCAGCATGTTCAAATCAAACTGTATCAGATTAATGACAGATCCTCTTAATTTCGTTCAGTCCCACCTGTTTCTGTTGTAATGTTGTCACATCAAATAGATCTGCATCTAGATATCACTTATTTTTCTAGTCTTGCGCAGATGAGTATTGATTTGTACACTTGCATACTTGGTGAGTCTCTAACGCTTCTATTCACCTGCTAGCAATTTTTTGGGCATCCTGCTAAAGAACCTATGAGCAGATGGAACCAATTTAACATTTTTTTAAGGCAGTACTCTTTTGCTACATTGATCAGGAATACTCTCTTTTACAGCTTGGTGGATGATAGAAAGTCATCTTTTTAGTGGAAAGGTAGAAGATCATCAGAGATCCAAGATATGTGAGCAGCAAAGGCTCCAACAGGCAATCTGAGAGGTACATCAGATACCACAATTATTCCCTCACTGTATGACTGCAAATTTTAGCTTATGCTGAATTATCAACAATCAAGCTGCATGGTATTAACTTTAGTCTGCATCAATCATAAGCTTTGCACTACTGATTACTTGCTATTATAGAACAAGATGGGGGCGCATATTTCATGCATTCATACTGTAATGCTGTTAAAGTGTAGCTATAGCAAGGTCCACCAATGCTATCATGTAGGCTACAAAAGTACAGAACCAAGGTACAACATTCCCTGGCGCCAATGAAAATGTCATTTTCACAAGCATATATCAAATGATATGGTGGTCACCCAACAATGTTTGAAGCTACATTTAGTGGTTGTCTAACATCAGTTAACCTCGGGATTGTTTCAAATGAAATGCGTGAGTCTATTGCAAAAAGTACAAAAGGTGGCCACAGAACTACACCAATGGTCCAACACAACTAGGAGAAGTTGATTGTAGGTAGTGTTTTGTGCCTTATCCAAATGCAGGAACTAGGAAGGCACCCTGCTAGATTAGGGGCACAGGATCATGCAAGAAGGAGAGTGATAGAGTGATGTAGGACGATAGGACCAAGTGTGTTGTGGTGTTTCAAGCCTTTGTAGGAAATTATCTGTTGGCAACTAGGCAAAATTAGGACTTCGGAGAAAAAGACCAGAGATGATTTGGAGCTTTCAAAACCGGCCTCACATTGATCCATATGGGTGTGTAGGTCATGGACAAAACATGGTATTTAAAATTTTAAATACGAGGGATCTGAAATCCCCCACACCAGGGATACAATGATCCAGAATCACTATGGCCATACTTATCTCAGTGATGATATGTCCCACTTCCATTCACACAGCCTGCACATGCCTTGTACATTTGCAAACCTACCTCACTTTGTATATCACTGTTCCTAGAGGCTATATTTTAGCCAAGCATCAACTCCACAACCAGACAGGACAAAATTCCTAACCCATGCATCTTATAGTCTTGATCACATTCCGAAATCCAGCCTGCACTATTGACAAAACTCAAAAGTGTGGAGACCTCACTAGCATTGTTGGTCAGATCCCCAAATAGAGGTGAAAGAACCATATAAAAAGCATGATATCTTACACATCATCAGTTATGTTATAGAAGCACCGTATGTGATCTTAAAGTCTATAACAGTTCTATGACCTTCATGAACAAAAGATTGTAGAATCAGAATTACCTGGAAACATTACAGTTACCTAAATAGTTGGTGGAGACAGATACTACCACAAAAGCATGGGGTCGACTGACTAGTCAATCAGGGAAGAAACACCTAAATAGTGTAGAAACCGTAAGGATCCAACGGGACTAAATGGCATGTTTGGCCTATTGAGGTATCATATTATAAGATATTGTGTTAATGTGTTATTGAAATTATAGCAACAAGTTGGATGAGGTAGCTTATAGGAAATGAATACTTAAGCTTGTAGGCCCCATAAATCAACCTGCTTGTTGCTTCAGTTTTTCTTTGGAGGTAGAGAGAAATTTGAAGAGCAAGAACAATCCCTTGATGAGAAGTCAAGTCTTTTTTTGGCCTAGTGTACCCTATGAATACTACAACTTTACAAGTTCAGGAACAAGAGTATACGGCTAATCAAGTACTACTATTTACACTTTAATTCTGATTATATTAGCATTCCTGCAAGTCACATTTTTATGTTCCAACAATGTATGGTAGGCACTAATTTAGTCACTGGATACAAGCATCGAGCTCTGACGTCTCAAGTCAATTTGTCAAAATGAATTTCCTTTTCAACTATACTACATTTTCTATGACATTTCTTATCTGCATTTCACAGGGTGGGCTAAACATCAAAATGTGTCGTTCATGAAATTTTAATCTAATGAAAAACATGAGATAGTTGCTCTTTGTCGGGGTTGTCTGCTGATAGTAAGAGGTAAGTTTGCTCCTCAGGATGTTGTTTCTGTTTATTTTTTTTTTACCCTGGAACTATTGTTTGATTGTTTCTGTTCACACTTTTGGGCAAGAATAGCACATGGGTGATGGGTCTATCCTGCTTGTACTGCTGCTATAGCAACGCATCAATGGCATCAGGTACACATTGTAATATTCTGCAAGGCTACAACCGCAGCTATATGGCTGTATCATCTTGATCTGCTGTTACCGGTACTCTACATTGTAATGGAACAGTACTCATCCGGGGGGGACCATTCGTTTGGTCAATACCACTCCCAAATAAATACGGTTGCTGCATGTGAGACTGCATCTGAGCTCACTGGCCGGAGAATCCTAAAGCATTTTCTATTGATTGTTAGCCCAGGGCAAGGCGAAGATGAAGATAAAAAAGAAGGTCCATATGGGCGATGGGCACTCCTACCGTGCATGTTCCCCTCAAGCGACGCCTTCAATAACTGTGCTCTGATCTATCTTAACTTCCCTATTGAATCACAGGTTAGCTTGATCTGGTCACCACCCCCCCCCCCCCCCCAACTCTCTGCACAATGCAAAGCAAGGCATTCCCTTCCTCTACTCTCGAGACAGGAGTGTATATATTATACGCTTGGCCGTGTGTTGACGTACAACGATGGATTCTTGCATTGTGACAAAGGCACGAATTCAGCTGAGCCAGGTGCGTGCTACACTACGCCGTTGCTCAGCCTATCAGCAGCCGTCTTTGATTCACTCGAGGATAAAAACAACCATCTACTTTTGTTCCGTACTCCCTCCGTCCCAAAATAAGTGTAGTTTTGCACTATTTACGTTCAACGTTTGACCGTTCGTTTTATTTAAAAAAAATTTATGATTAGTATTTTTATTGTTATTAGATGATAAAACATGAATAGTACTTTATGTATGACTAAATATTTTTAAATTTTTCACAAATTTTTCAAATAAGATGAACGGTCAATGTTAAGCACGAATATCCACGGCTGTACTTATTTTGAGACGGAGATAGTACTAGCTTCCGTTGCACATTTCCACCCAATTGGAGACGAAAAACTATCCACGGGGCTCAGAGCACCACCAGCCAGCAATCGCGCGCAAGTTGTGACACGGCCCTACTATTACTGTACTACCCTTGCAGTTGCAGCCAAGGAGGAGAGGAGCTAGAGGACACTGGAGTCGACACGGGTGAGTGGCGTGTCAATCGCCGGGCGACCGGCTGCCGTCCCAGTGACCAACAAGACACGCATGCAGCGAGCAAAATGGGACTACGTACGTACGTACTGTACGTGGTGGTGTGGTGCTAGTGTGCACGCGCTAGCTGGCCTCCTCTGTTCCAGAAGCCAACACCGGGAGGGAGGGGATGCCGTGTGCGGCGCACAGGCAGGCCGGGGATCAGCAAATGATTGGCGATGACACGGTGGTGGATCCGTGGATGGATGGATTCGCTCGGGGAGAAACAGCAGCGGGGAAATAATTGGGGTGGTGGTGCCTGGTGCGACTGGTCATGGCAGGCATGGACGGACGGCCGAGCTGGAAATAATCCAATCCAAATCGTGTTCGCAAGTGCAAGGTTGGAGCTGTGTGTTTGTGTAGCGCGAGTGGTGTGATGAGTCCGTAGCAGCAATGATGGGGTCGTGCCGTGCTGCGGTTGGCCGGTCAAAGCCTCAAAGCTGGCGCAGCCTTCTGTGCTGCCGCTACGTGACAAGTAGTAGCAGCTCCCGTCCAGCTCGAAGCTTGGGGTTGGAACGGGGCTCGGAGTCCGGAAGAATCTGTACGCTAATACTCCCTCCGTCTCAAAATAAGTGTAGTTTTATATTATTTACGTTTAACGTTTGACCGTTTATTTTATTTGAAAAATTTTTATGATTAGTATTTTTATTGCTATTAGATGATAAAACATGAATAGTACTTTATGTGTGACTAATTATTTTTAAATTTTTCACAAATTTTTTAAATAAGACGGACGGTCAAACGTTGGGCTCAGATATCCACGGCTGCACTTATTTTGGGACGGAGGTAGTACTGTCCTGCACACTGCACTGCAGATGAGGTGAGAGCGAGGGTTTTAACTTCCCAATGGGATGGAGGAGGAGAGGCAGCAAAGACGACCGGAGCTTTCTTCTTCGCAGTGGCTTCAAAAGCCACACCAAGCTTGTCCTTCTGCTGTCGTCGACATGTCCACCATCGCGAGAATCTAAAATGCAACAGTAATCAGGATTTTGGGGCTGGAGTCAGTGGTTTCTGCGTGCCTCTGTGGTATAGTGTCAGGCTGTTTAAGCCGGCCCGGTCGTTGTTTCCACCTGGGGGCAGAATCATGCTTACTTGGACCCTGATATGACTTCGCTCCTCTCCGATGAGCCTGATCACAGCTGCTCAGCTGCAGCTTCCTTCCGTCGAAATGATGATCTCCAGTACTCATGCCTTCAGCATGTGTTTCTCTCGTGGCTGGCTGGAGACAGTAAGCATCTTTTTCGTTTCACTCTAACCTCTACAACGACTGTACTACGCCATTGCCGCAACAACGGATGCATATGCTTAATGCTTTGCACCGGAGGAGAGGCTCGACGATCTGAGAGACGGGAGGAGGAGAGAAAAAGGAAGCATGGAACGAGACAAACGGGAGCATATCTGCGGCATATGCATGGGACCCCTCGCGGCAGCAGCGGCCAGAGCCATCACGTGCCCGCCCAACGCAACCCAACCCCAGCTCACGCCAATGGACTAGTACTGCACAGTCCTGCTGCTGCCACTGCAAGCACTACTACCAGTCGGCCTCACCGTTGTTGATCCATCGACGCCATCCCGGCATGCTTGTACTCCGCCGCTAGCGGCTTCCAACTTCCAATCCCTCATCATACTACTTGTACTATCACACAAGATTGAGAGTGAGTTTGTGAGTGATCGAATCAATTATTCGACTCCGATACGAGCTACAGTACTACTCCTTCCGTTTTACAATGTAAAACTTTCTAGCATTGCTCACATATGTCTAGATTTATTAACATCTAGATGAATATGAGCAATGTTAGAAAGTTTTACATTGTGAAGGGAGTACTACATTGCAAAAAATTGCAGCAGCTGCAAGGGCATAAAAATTACAGGACGTAGTACGTTGGTTAGCTTTAGCTCGCCGAGACAAGATCCGGGAAAGGAGAGTGTGTACTGGTGGTAGTAGTATTGATTAGTGGAGAGAGTGGAGGGGCCCCTTTCCCAGAATGATAAGCCACTGATACCGCACGCACCCGGACGAGGGCTGCGACCCCATGCTCATGGCCGATAGTGCCCGTGCAACGCAACGTGCGTGCATGCATGCATGGACATGGGCTACGACGACGACGAGACCAACAATTGAATTGAATTCGGACCAGTGCAGGAGTAGAAGAAAGGTCGCTCTCTCCTCTCCCCATGCACTGCGGCGTCCGCAACTCCGCCCCATGTCTCGTCGTCGTCGTGGCTGGCTGCCATGGCCAGCCACACAGTGACACAGATACAGTTGTCTACATGTACTCCTAGTGTACAGTGTTGGCGTGCATCGCCTTCGCTGTGTCGTTTTTTTTCCCATCGCAGTATCACACCCAATTACCCCCATGATAGTTTGACCATTTGTCATATTTGAAAATTAATGTAAATATAAAAAAGATAAATCATAAATAATGTACTTTATATTTTGATAATAAAGAAAGACACAAACAAAATATATAATAATTATATATTTTTTAAATAAGACAAATGATTAAATGTTACAAACAAAAAATCAAAGCCACGGAGTACATGTATTTTGGAACGGATTAACTAGTAGTACTACAATTCAGAGGTTAGCGAAGACCTTTCCCGGACACCTTTTCATTTAGTAGTATCGTGCAGCGTTATTACCGGTCGCCGTCGTCCACCGGAGTGAAGAGGCGTTTGCCTTGAGGTCCGTGCGGCGCAGCGAGAAAGCTGCAGCGGGTCAGGGTCACGGGCTGCGTTTTGCAGCGCGGCGCGGGGCGGCCCGTGTTGTAATTGCGGCTTGGCGTTGCGTACGTAGAGTACGCTACGCGTGGTCAAAACTGTGCTTGTACTTGCAGGTAGGGTTTGTGAAGGCTGGCCACCTACTGAACTGACAAAATGGTCACACTGTCACTGACAAATTGGCCTGCCAGCCTGGCAGTAACAATTCTTGGCTTGGGTTCATCTTTCTGGTTCTTCTTCCACTGCCACGCCACCATCCCCCAACCACCCACCAAAGAATGGAGTAGTTAATGGTGAACTTAAAACGGATGGTTGGGTTCATCAATGGCTTTGAGTTGAATGTCACATTCATAGGAGTATCTGAAATCCGATGGAAAGGAAAGATTGTTTACGGTGGATTAGTGCTAGACTGCCTAGACAAGGCGACGAAATGGATGGTGATTCGAGGAACGAGTCGAAGAAATTTGACAGCAAAATCAATCCGAAATCCACAGCACATTTCAACTTATGAGCAGTTTTGTTCCATCTTGAAATTACAGACGAAAAAAGAAGGCGGCAAAATGGGGAAATGTAAACGGCTCAAGAAAGTGGCGGGAAGAGAGAGGGGGGGGGGGGGTAATTAACCGGCCGCGCGTCTTTCAATCCGTCGCCGCCGTCGACGATGCTGGCACAGGGGATGATATGGACAATGCCGCCGCCGGCGTGCTGCCGTTGCTGTGCGCGACGACGTGGCTGGAATGCACGGCCGTGATGGTCTTCGTGGTGGTGGTGGTGGTGGAGCTCGTCGGCCTCAGCGCCCTCATCGGGCTGGCCAGCGCCGTCCACGCCCAGCTCCGGTGGCTCCGGCCGCCCAACTTCCTCGCGCCGCCGACGCCGCCGGCGGTGGCAGCGCCCTCTGCCGCGGAGAGCCAGTAGGAGGGAGTGGGGCCCATGCCGCCGAAGAACCCCGCGCACTTGATCCGGTGCTGGTGCTGGTACACGTCGTCGTCGTCGTCGTCATCGTCGGCGCCGCCGCCACCGCCGCCGCCCAGGTGGCCGAGCGCGCGCATCTTGTTGGGCTTGGGCTCGCGCTGGGACTCGACGCGCCGGAGCGTGCAGTCGCCGAAGCCGTTGGAGATGCGCTCCAGGAAGTCGCCGGAGAAGCTGCGGCTGCCGCACCCGACGGAGCGCGACCGCGCCACCTTCCGCCCGAAGGACGACGACGACGACACCTGGCTCGGGCTCTCCGGCTCGCCGATGGCCTCCAGCCTCCGCCCCGACACCGAAGAGGTCGCCGCCGCCCGTGGCTGCTGCTGCTCATGCGCGCCGGCAGCGGAGCCACCCCTCGACGCCCACGCCGCCGACGCCACGGACACCGACTTCCTCCTCGCGGCGGCGGCGGCGCCACCGTTGGCGCCGTACGACGTGGAGGTGACGGCCTGGTGCGTGTAAGGCGACGAGGAGAGGTAGAGGAAGGACCAGAAGCTCTTCTTCCGCGGGCTCTCCGCCGTCACGGACGACGCCGACGACGAGTAGTGCTCCTCGGGCCGCGGCGCCACCGACTTGCTCCGCTTCAGCCCGCCGCCGGCCAGCGCCACCGACGCGGAGGAGGACGAGGAGGAGCTCGACGACGACGCCTTCCTCCTGCCGAACGGGATCAGCTTGCGGGAGGCGCCCGAGGAGGAGCGGAGCGGCGGCGGGGGCTCCGCCACCACCGCCGCGGCGCGGCGGAAGGACGGCGGCGACGACGGCGAGGCGGACGGCGGAGGGTGGCCGCCGAGGGGGAAGAAGGGGCTGGACTTGGACGACGACACCAGCCTCCCCAGCTTCTCCTGCAGGCAGAAGGCGCATATCCCTCCACCGGCGACCGCCGCCGCCGCCGCCCCAGGCCGGTAGGGATGCTCGCTGCAGTACTGAATGCCATCCATCCCCGCCGCCGCGACGCCGCCGTCCTGATCCTCCACTCCCGCCGCCGCCTCACTCACCTTCTCCCCCATCCTTCTCCTTCTTGGCCGGAATACTACCCCGCCTCAGGATCTAGCTCAAGCTCGTAGACCAGCTAGGTAGCTAGCTAGGTAAGGCGACGTGATTGATTTGCCTCCGCCACTGGACACCTCTCCTGTTCTTGATCCCCCTCCTCCGCCGCCGCACGACGACACGGACGAACAAGCAGAGCAAATCTCTGGAGGAAGAAGAGGAGGAGAGCAAGTGGAATCTAGTGCTGCACGGAGAGAGAGAGAGAGAGAAGATGAGGAGAGGAGTGTGTGTGTTTGGCTGTGTCTGCTCTGCTCTGCTGCGGCTGCTGGCTCACTCTAATTTAGCGCCATTTCTGCGACTTTTTTTCGATTATTTCCATGGGCTGGGGCTGGGAGGGAGTGGCCTGGAATTCGAGGCCCGGGGGTGCGGTGACCGAGCAGGAAGGCCACGTGGGGGCCGACCTCTTTTCACGCAGCGGGGGCACCGGACAGTATTATGTTATGTATATGTACGCGTACATGTACTCGTAGTCGTAGTCGACCCGTATGCCACGGGCATATGGGCTCCACGTTGCAGTGACAGACCGATCACCCGGTGAGTTGTGTGCGTGTGTGTGTGTGTTTTTTTTGCAAGAGGAGTTGAGGATCTTGTTGTGAGGTGGCTGGGATGGAGATTTTTTATTGTACCTTGGTCTTGGTTGACCGATGACATTTATAGGTGAAATTTCCCCGGTGATTGGGGGGATGAACACGGCGCATCCCACCGCACCAACACATGCATGACAGCCCACCCTGGAGTGCACGCTTTAAACATACTGACTGATAAGATGAGCATTATGGTTTTCGATGTATGTTTGTGTTCAAACTTAGGGCCGCCGTCTATTTTTTATTTTTTTTATTGGACTAGAAAAAACGTACTCCCTCCAGAAAAAAAAAGACAAACAAACCCTGATTTTCGTGTACAACGTTTGACTATCCGTCTTATATAATTTTTTTTATAATTAGTATTTTCATTGTTGTTAGATGATAAAACATGATTAATATTTTATACATGACTTGTCTTTTTTAATTTTTTTCATAATTTTTTCAAATAAGATGGATGGTTAAATGTTGGACTCGGAAACCCAGGGTTTGTCTGTTTTTTTAGGATGGAGGGAGTATTGCGCTGCAACAGCTGAAAGCAATTTTAATCATATTATTGTTAGATTTATCTAAAAATATATATGGGATTTTTTTATAGTATTGATATCTAATTTGAAATTTTTATTGGGATGATGGTCATATCATGTACTATGTTGCTTTCTTATGGTCTTGTAAGAATTTTAAAGCAACTAGAAGTCCAACTTTCGTCCCAAATTAACATGTGAGCTTTTTTGAAAATGATTTCTTATTCAATTTCCTTATGTATTTCTAAAAGTGAACGAACTTAAAAACTGACTCAAATACGAACGACATACAAAAGTATCAGCAGAAACATCTTTAATTTTTATAATAGTATATAGAATAGTTATCTCAAAATCATTCACGTATTTTATTTAGCATTTGGGAAAAAAATCAAAATGCAACTAGAAAATATAAACGGTTCAACAAAGTGATTTCTGGTATTTTAATCTAGTCAGTGTTATTTTCTCTAAGGCTGTGTTTAGATCAGGGGAGAATTTTTTTGCCATGTCATATCGGATATACGGACACATATTTAAAGTATTAAACGTAGTCTAATAAAAAATAATTACAGAATCCGTCAGTAAACCGTGAGACGAATTTATTAAGCCTAATTAATCCGTCATTAGCAAATGTTTACTGTGGCACTACATTGTCAAATCATGGAACAATTAGGTTTAAAAGATTTGTCACGCAAATTAATCGCAATCTATGTAATTAATTATTTTTTTAGTCTATATTTAATACTTTATACATGTTAAACGTTCGATGTGACAGGGTGAAAAATTTTAAGCTAAACAAGGCCTAAGCCCTATATTGTGCTTGCAGTGTACTCCATCATTTGACAGAGCCTTAGTCACAGCACAGATCATGATGGCCGATTGGCCGCCTTGATTATTCATTATATGATATATACATTTATCATTCGTTATATACTACCTTTGTCTCAAAATAAATACAACCATGGGTATTCGTGTCTAACATTTAACCGTCCATATTATTTAAAAATTTTATGAATATTTTTAAAAAATAGTCACACATAAAGCAATATTCATGTTTTATCATCTAATAACACAAAAAATACTAATTATACACAAAAAACACAAATTATACACAAAAAACAAATAAAGCGAACGATCAAATGTTGAATATAACAGTGCAAAACAGCACTTATTTTTTTTAGATAATGGAATAGATAACATCTCAGCCTTTGCTCAACAGAGCTACAGCCAATTATTACAATCTAATACTTGAACAAATAGTGTAGTTCAAATAGAATTAAACACATCCAAACATTATAATTGAACAAATAATGTAGTTCAAATAGAATTAAACACATCCAAATATTATAAAAGTGACCAGACCAAAATAAGGAACACACAATTATTCAAGTCTATTTATGAACCTCTATCCATGGTTGGCAAAAAAGTTGCATAACCGTCGTCTCAAGCTTACGGCATGCAACCTTCAAGAGCTCTCTATCTTCATCACACTTTTGCAGCTGTGCCCAAAATCGGAGCCAATATGTTACCCTGAAAATTGCCTACATATATGAAGTAGATGGTGATTTGTCAAAAACCATATCATTTCCTACACAACCACAGAGCCCAACATATAGTAGTAGCTCCTACAAGAATTAGTTTCTCTTTTTCTTGTCAACCCCCTAAAGCCAACCATCAAACATATGAGATATGGAAGAAAGGAGGTATAAACTAAAAGAAAATTGTACCGCTCTCCAAACAAATTTTGCAAAATGACAATCCATAAAAAGATGTTGAATAGTCTCATTTTTCATGCAGAAACAACATCTTAAACTGCCATTCCAATTTCGTTTTGCTAAATTGTCTTTGGTTAACACAACCCCTTTAAACAAGTACCACATAAAGATCTTAATTTTAAGCGGCATCTTAAGTTTCCAAATAAACTTATTTCTATCATTATAACCATAATTAATTAAGGCTAGATACATCGACCTTACTGAAAACAAACCATTTTGATGATAATTCCATCTAAAAATGCCAGGAGCTTGATTCAACTGAATATGTACAATAAAAATGCACAACTCATGCCAATAAACAAGATTCTGACCAAATAAAGCTCTTCTAAAAGAAACATTAAGCGAAACAGATCTCATGACATTAGCAATTGAAGAACTTTTCCTTCGAACTATAGAAAATAAAGATGGATATTTTTCTTTTAGAGCTACATTTCCTAGCCATTTATCTTCCCAAAACCTTATTTGTTCCATGTTATTTACAATCCAAGAACCCATATTTAAAAAAGTGCTTTTAACTTTCAAGAGGCCTGACTAAAAATGGGAATCACCATGTTTTCTATCAACTTATGTTATAGACTGATTATAGAGATACTTTCTCTTCAATAAAGTTTGCCATACACCTTCCTCATTTATCAACTTAAACAACCACTTACTCAAAAGACACTTATTTTGTATTTCCAAATTATGAATCCCCAGATCACCCTGATCTTTGGGCTGACAAACGATATCCCATCTAGTAAGTCTGTTCTTCTTTTTATGATCATCCCCTTGCCAAAAGAAATGTGATCTATAATAATCAATCTTTTGAAGAACACCTTTCGGAATCTCAAAAAATGATAACATAAACATAGTTAAGCTTGAAAGTACAGAGTTAATCAAAACCACTCTACCCCCAACAGACATATGCTTACCTTTCCAACTACTTAGTTTTTCTCAATTCTTTGCTCAATGACTTTCCAATCTTTATTACTCAATTTTCTAAAATGCATTGGAATACCAAGGTATTTGACAGGAAAGGAACCTAATTTATAACCAAAGATATTTGAATACTGATCATAGAACTCGCTAGCTTGACCAAAACAAAATAATTCACTTTTGTGAAAAAAAAAATTCAGGCCAGATAACTTTTCAAACACAGATAAAATCAATTTCAAATTCTTTGCTTGTTGTAAGTCATGCTCCAAAAAAAATGATAGTATCATCTGCATACTACAAAATAGACAAACCATCATCCACCAAGTGAGGGATTACCCCCTCAAGAGTCCCAGCTTCTTTAGCCCTCTTGATTAATAAAGCAAGCATATCCGCTACTATATTAAAGAGGATTGGAGATAAATGATCACCTTGCCTAAGACCTTTATAAGTTTGAAAATTATTACCAATTTGGTCATTTACTTTAACACCAACATGACCCCCTTGAATGAAAGAAACTATCCACTCACACCATTTAGGAGAGAAGCCCTTCATCCTTAATGTCTGTTGTACAAAAGACCATTTAACGTTATCATAAGCTTTTTCAAAATCAATCTTAAAAATTACAGCACTTTTGTTTTTATGATGCAATTCATACATAGTTTCATGTAGAATAACAACCCCTTCCATAATGTTTCTACCGGGTAAAAGAACAGTTTGAGTAGGACTAATCATCTTCTGAGCAACACCCATTATTCTATTTGTAGCAACCTTAGTAAATATTTTAAAACTAACATTAAGTAAGAATATAGGCCTATATTGTTGAATTTTCATGGCCTCAACGCACTTAGGCAAAAGAATAATAGTACCAAAGTTAAGAGAAAATAAAGGCAAAGTACCATTATGGAAATCACTAAAAAGATTTAATAAGTCATCTTTGATAACATTCCAAAAGACTTGATAAAACTCAGCCGGAAATCCATTAGGACCCGGGGCTTTGTTATGTTCCATTTGGAAAATGGCCTCCTTGATCTCTTTTTCAGTGAATTCCTGTGTTAAAGCTTCATTCTCCAATTGAGATACTTGAGGAATATCTACAAATTTATTCTCATCAAACTGGAGATCATAATCATCAGGCGGGCCAAATAATCCTTTATAATAAGTGGTAACATGCGATTTTAAATTCACATCACCATTTATTAATTGTTCACCATCATGTAATTGAAAAATTTTGGTTTTCCTATGTTTACCATTTGCAACCAAATGAAAAAACTTTGTATTAGAGTCGCCCTCAAGAATATCTTTAGTTTTAGCCCTTTGATACCACTTAATTTCCTCTTCTCTTAGAAGCAGGACAATCTATTCCTACAATACCATCTAATATCAATTTCTTCCTGAGACAAAAGGATAGTTTCTGCTTTTTTATCAAGCAAATCCAACTTATCCAAAATCTCCTTTTTCTCTTTTTTGTAGACACCACTAGTATGTTTAGCCCATCCCCTTAGGTGTTGTCTTAAACGACGAAATTTTGCCTGCCAGCGCTCCATAGAGGAATTACCTTCATCAACACTAGACCAAATCTCCTTCACCATATCAACAAAACCCTCCCGTAACAGCCAACCAAATTCAAACTTAAAACTATGTTGAGCATTACCCTTCAAACTTAAAACTATATTGAGCATTACTCAGCGAGGACGAATTTGTATTTAAGAGTAAAGGAGTATGATCCGATATATCTCGATTAAGAGCAACCACCAAGGATAAAGGAAATTTATGTTCCCACTCCGTTGACATTAAGATCCTATCAAGCTTCTCATACGTATACGTTGGGTTTGCTAAATTATTTGCCCAAGTAAAATTCCTACTGTACATTTGCAACTCTCTAAGACATAGCCCATCAATAATAGCATTAAAAAGAAATGGCCATCTATCATCATAATTATCATTATTTTTTTCATCCGGGCTACGAAATATATTAAAATCACCACCAATAAGAATTAATAAGGTTTCATGACTGCACAAATTAACTAATTCAACAAGAAATTGATCCTTAAACTCATTTTGGGCCGGTCCATAAACCAAAACTAAAGCCCATTTAAAATTATCAACTATGTTACGTATATGGAACTTAATATAAAAATCACCCTTATCAATTAAACCAATATCAGCATTAAGTAAATTGATGCCTAAAAGAAGCCCACCAGACCTAACTCTAGGGGTTTACAGTGCCACAAAAAATCTTTACCACAAAGATTTTTAAGTGCAGCTGGAGAGAAATCTAAATCTTTCTTAACAGTCTCAGATAATGCTATAAAGTCAAGTTGATGTTCTTTGGTTAAGTCAGAAATAAACTTATGTATTTTCGGGTCCTTAAACCCATCACAATTCCAAAAGACTCCCTTCATTTGAAATTAATTTTTAAAATTCTTCTTCTTTTTTTTAACCCTTCTACCTTTCTTGTTAGTAGTAGGAGAGGATGACATAGAATTCATTCATAGTGTTTTGTCTAGTGCTGTCACAGTCAGCACTTATTTTTATACAGAGGGAATACATTCTCAGGCGACATTTCCTTTTCCAAGGAGGGATATGACTCTGGTCATCATATCCTCGCAAAACTTCATCCATCCAATCTGGACTCTAAGCGTGTGTTTGGTTTGGGGACAAAGTGGGATGGGTTAGACCTATCCCAATTTTCTAGGATGCGATGGTTCCAGTTATCTGTTTGGTTTGTGGTATGGGATGGTTATAGTTTTTTGTTTGGTAGAAGGGATTGAGGTGGGATGGGATGGAGAACTTTCACGGACCATTAGGGCCGTCTGGCTCCCAGCGGCTAGCTCGCAGACGAGCGGAGGCGGCCGTTCACGGAGGCGGAGGAGGTTGCAGACGAGGCGGCGGCCGGACGCGGAGGCGCGCGCGGCGGCGGTCGCGGACGAGGCGGCGGCCGCGCACGGAGGCGGAGGCGGTCGCGGAGGCGAGGCGAGGCCCGGACAAGCGGCGGCGGTCGGTCGCGGAGGCGGAGGCGGCGGCGGTTGAGGACGAGGCGGCGGCCGGACGCGGAGGTGGCGGCGGTCGCGGACAAGGCGGCGGCCGCGCACGGAGGCGGAGGCGAGGAGAGGCGCGGACGAGCGGCGGCAGTCGGCCGCGGAGGCGGAGGCGGTTGTGGACGAGGCGGCGTCGGACGCGGAGGCGGCGGCGGCCGCGCACGGAGGCGGAGGCGAGGAGAGGCACGGACGAGCGGCGGCAGTCGGTCGTGGAGGCGGAGGCGGTTGCAGACGAGGCGGCGGCCGGTCGCGGAGGCAGAGGCGGTCGCGGACGAAGCGGCGGCTGGTCCTGGAGGCGGCGGCGGTCACGGGGGCAAGGCGGCGGCGGGCACGGATGAGGCGGCGTCAGTTGTAGACGAGCGGCGGCAGTCGCGGACGAGCTGATGTCGTGCGCTCGTCCCAGGTGGGACGAGTTCGTCCGGCTCTTTTTCCCGGATCGATTGGTCCCGGATCTGAGAGGAATATTCCTCTCCTGGGACCAATCCATCCCACCCACCCCTCAACCAAACACCCCTAAAAGTGGGTTCGTCCCATCCCATCCCATCTCATCCCAGCAACCAAACACTACCTAAAGTCACTGCTCCCTCGGTCCCAATGTCTCTTTTTTTTTATGGGATGGAGGGAGTACTTCTAGTCACTGGTTTTTCCTCATACATCTTTTTAGAGGTATTGGTGTATAAAACCCTTATCCTATAATAAGTATAATCCTAGATTTAAATTACATTTTAAAATAAATATAATCCTACCTCACTTATCACATCTATCACATCATATTTAATTTTTTATATATCTTACCCTCAACTACCATCCCACTGACCCACTCCATAATCCTTACCATCCTTCACTCAATAGGGTGTTTGGGTAATTTTTTTCTCTTATTTTTCCCTCTCACTGCTAAAATCACTTACAGTGGAACGGAGAGAATAATAAATAGAGTAATAGGTTATATTTGATACTAGTATAGGCTGGGAACGTTCTCCTTCCCACGTAAAATAGAGTGATGGGTTACCTCATGACTAACTAATTATTAGCTAAAAAATTATAAAAATAGATTAATATGATTTTCAAGTAACTTTTCCAAAAAAAAAAGTGCTCCGTTTAGTAGTTCGGGAAGCACACGCGCGTGGAAAATGAGGGGGTGGAGGTTGGGAAAAGGTAGAAACGAACTCACCCTTCGTACACAATGAAGCCTGATAGAAGATGTCATTGATAAATATTCAGATTACCCTAGTTTAGAAAAAAAAACTAGTCGTAATGCATATTGTATATAGTATTGTTGGATTTCATCTTGTTTATATGAAATCTAAGAAACTTTGAAAAATCAATGTAGGATTGTAATTACCATGAATTATATGCTAGAGTACGAATCTTTGTGTTATTGATACATCAGTCAAGCATGCGGTCTCTTTGAAGGACCTCTGAAAAAACTTATTCTAGGAATGAACTATTTTCACAGCGCCAGCATAATTGGCGCCATAGTCTAACATTATGGCGTCCATGACCATGGTGCCTTCCCTCTCGTCACCCCTTCCGAAGCTGTCAGTTATATGAAGTTGGTCAGCGCCGAGTATCTATTTGAAAAAAGAAATCTCAAAAAACCTATTTATAATAAAAAAAATTACAAATATTTCCTAGAGGTTGAGTACCCATTTGTAAATATCGTTTTGCAAATAGTTCATTTTTTTTTATTAAAAATAGGTCCTATGTGCTAATGTCATTGGCGTTTACCCCTTGCCGGAGGTAGGGGGACGACGCCAATGTCATTGGCACCGTCATGTTCGACCACGGTGCCTATAACACTGGCGCCACAAAAAAGCTCCATTCCAGGAATACGAAAAAGTTTTTTCTATAGATTTATTTGTAAAATAAGTTTACAAAAAGGTCTAAAATATAAAAAATTCAGTCTCCATTGCCCAGGTTGTAGTTGTATTAATGTATTATATCTTTCCTATTGAATTCGTTCTCTCCACCGCTAGGTGATATGAGAATACTCATGCTAGCTGCTCATGTACCGCACGTGCTAGTAGTAATTTTTTAATCGCTCTCCATAACTATAAGGGTGTATTTGGTTAGCTCAATATCCCTCGATAGGAGATAGCAATCAAAATTTTAAGTGTGTTTGGTTAGTGGTCAAGGCCATGAGACGGAATATTGTATGAAGATGTTGGATGAGCTCATCCACCAAATTGGCCGAACGATGATATCGACATTTTCTAATCTCAATATTTAGTAATTGATTATTGATAATTAACACTTTTGGTTGTTACTTAATATATATAATTAATCTAATTTGTTGTTAATTAGTATAGCCTATGCTCAGATTAATGATAATTAACATATCTTATTATTAATTAATAGTTTATTGCTATCATTCTATCCATCCTCATCCATCTAACCAAAAAACTAAATGGCCATATTCATGCAACCAAAGAAAAAGTTGGATCACCATATCCCTAAAAATATGGATGGTTATATCCTATCCAACCTTAATCATGAACCAAACACAAGCTAAGTTACTCTCCAAAGCCACCCAATATTTTAACAAACAGTGTGCATATGTTGATTGGACAATATGGTAAGTTCATAGAGACTTAAATATGACCTATGAACTATTGCAACTGCGTGAAATGATAAGGAACGTAGCCCTCGAGATATATAACACAGGATGGTTGCAGAAGAGATGATCAAGCAAGGTCGTGGAAGAAGATAAGTGAGGCTAGAGTAAGAACAGAGCCATGTGATTTTATCCCCAATGTAACACCCGTGTATTAGCTACTAACTATTTAACTATTAAGTAAGCTGAAATTTGAAATTTGAAATGGCCAAAGTTGCATGCTTTGGCATAAGCTTTTAGGGGCTTCCTCTAGTTTCTTTATGAATCATTTTTTTAGTGTGCATTACGCCTTCAAATACTTTCAAATACTCTCAATTGATTGATGTGCTACTGCTTTGAAATTACCCATTTTGTGCGAAATCCAATAAATTTTGTACAAATGTTGTTGCTTGCAAACAATCCAGGAAACGAATCAATTGAATGATGTGCTACTGCTTTGAAATTACCCATTTTGTGCGAAATCCAATAAATTGTGTACAAATGTTGTTGCTTGCAAACAATCCAGGGAGCTTCGTTTCTTTGGCCAACCATGTGTTGTGACTAGCGGACTTCTTCATCGACATCATAGGCTGCACGATCGGCCTCATCCTCTAAGCCATAACTGTGTTGCCGAGCACATGCATACCATGCTTGAGCTACTATAATGCTCTATACTTGCTAAGCTTCACAAAGATTGTATTCTGCACCGTGCATGCCTCCGTCATTAGCTTAGCTCTGTGGATACTTGGGTACAACAAGAGGATTGATCAGTTGTCGGCAACGAGCGGGCGGTGGTGCTGGCGTGAGATCTTGATCGACATCCTGCCTTGTGCTGCGTAATTCGCCATTCTAATTTTAATTATTATATTGTTCTCATTGCAACTGGCATGTTCTTGTGTTTGGTATTAGTCAAGTACCTTGTGATCGCCTTGGAAAAAGTCGTCACTTTCATTACGATCATGTGGTTCATAATGAGTTCATATGTTGTCATTAGTTAGTAATGACCTAGTTAATTAACAATATCACAATAACTCCATTTGTATGCCGCAATAACTCTATTTGTCTCACTATATTTCAACAGTGATGAGTCCGATTCATATTAAGCGGGGGCCTTGACCCCCCATATTTATTTTTTAATTCTTAGTTATAAATATATATTTTTACTATGTATAGCCCTTAGTTTTCCTGAGTAGTAATACGACTCATCATTTTTTTTCCCATTTTCCCGTCATCTCTATTTATTTTCTTTATTTATCTAACACCATGCGTATCTCTCTATGCGTGGCTTTCTTCTCTCTATGCGTAGCTTTCTTCGGCAACGGTGAGTCGAGAAACTTATTATTTTTTCCCAAATGCAACACTTGTATTAATATTTAAGTCATTAAGTGATCTAAAAGTTAAAAAAGGGGCAAAATTGACTTTTTATAACTCCGAGTAAATTCATACGCACTCCTTTATTTATCACTTCCTAAATATCAATTGAATATTTATTAAAAATTATAAAATAATTTGATAATGTTGACATAGTAGGCATCTACCATATTACCAAACTTGAATTACAATGATGATTCACACATCAAGAAATAAAGCATTCAATTACAAAGCTGATGTACACATCAAGAATCAGTCATATACCATCTTACCAAATTAATTTGTGTTTTTTCTTATATATGAGCAGATTAAATCTATAATTGCATATTTGTAGAGTGACATGGTATTATGATCTATATCCTATAAACCTATACAATTCATCCCCACTTAGTGTAGTTAATAGGAATTTATTACTCTTAGGTTGGCCACGTCACCCCAAATTAAGATAGACATTGGATGAAAACTCAGTGGGTTGATATATGCAATCCCACTGTCTTACTGGAGAGTACTGAAGCCCCAATTCTCTGCAAACTGAAAAGCCAACCAGTCATGTCCATACTCGCAAACCTCTTCCACTTACTCGCAAACTGAGTAGCACCGCCAGCCCCACCCTCTTCCCCTTCGCCGTCACCTCGCTCTCGAGTCTTGAGTCCTGCCGCCTAGACTTATCACCTCCTCCGAAAAACGAAAACTGCTAGGGCCCACTAAGGGCAATAACAATGTATATAGCAAAAATAGTCCATATAGATGGGACCTCATATACAATGTATATAGCAAAAGTAGTCTATATAGATGGGACCCACATATATGAGCTTTACTATTGTGACATTTACAATGTATATAGATAGCAAATAGTATTAGGAGGAGATAGGAAGTAAAGAGAAATAACATATTTTATTCTCTATGGGCAACCCATATGTTTATGGGTAACTTATGTTATTTCTTTTCTATAAACTAGTTCCACAATATTATTAGGTGGCTAAATGAAATATTGTAGATGCCCTAATGAGCAGACTTCATGGCTATCATCAAGAGATTAATTTCAGTCCACGCATATACTTCCTCCGTCCCAAAATATAGCTATTTCTAGCATAGTGTTTTGTCTCAAAATGAAGCTATTTCTCCACCTACCTCATCCTCTCAACCAATTACAACCATTCTTCTCCACCTACTTTTCCTTTCAACCAATCACACACTTCCTCCAATCATTCTCACCTACTTTCTTAATATCTGTGCCAACCTCAAAAATAGCTACATTTTCGTACAGAGGAAGTATGTGTTTATTCAGCTCCGATTGATTGATAGCCCGACCTCTTCTCGATTGATTGATGTATTAATTATATATATATATATATATATATGTATATATATATATATATATATATATATATATATATATATATATATATATATATATATATATATATATATATATATATATATATATATATATATATAGGAAAATGATTCTATACACCTGGGAGTATGTACTCCCGCTCCATCTACCGTTCATCCGCAGCTTGCCTCGATTGACTATCCCGCTATCCCATCCCTGCTAACGGGTGCATCCACAGCGAACCCGTTTTGGTTTATATGAAAAAGAAATTATTCCCGTAATCCCGGATTATCTCCCCAAAAAAAGGAAACCATCAAACAAACTGCTTGCATAAATCTCTCGTCTCCGATCTTAAAAAGGAACCCTCGTTCCAGGCGGCGGCGGCGGCCAGTCCAATTCGCCGACGCGGTACTTCTTCCACCTGCAGGCAGCGCGCGTTCCATCCACTGGCGGCGTGCACCATGTCCACTCGCCGTGATCATCAGCATAGCGTCCCCGCTTGCGGCAGCGTTCCGGTAGGGATGGATGTATTCTAGCCAACGGCGCGACGGCTACACCAATGCGACAAGCCAAGGCAGCTGCTGCGGTGGCCTATTAACAACGGTATGAGTAGTTTATACTTCTTGTTCTTTTTCATTTGATATCTATCGCCCAAACCTTCCGTGCTAATTAAGATTGAAATATCATATTTTTGTTTATTTTTAACGCTGATAAGTAATTCTAATGTTGACAGACTATCAGCATTGTGATCGGACGGAGAGGCCTAGTCGGTGCTGGTGGCCACAACCACACAGGTCTTGCATTGTGATCGGCTATTCGTCTCCAAAGTACAATCAAATCCTGGCGATGGCTGTTTTTGTTAATGTGCTTTTGGTTATTCTCCATTGAATCAAATCAGTGTCCACGGTGCAGACCATCTCGGTACGCCGGAGTCGACGACACAATCCATCGGTTCGCCAGTACGCCAGGAATAAATAACCCCACGAATATATAGTTAATCGACCATAGTCAGTTTTAGGAACGTGCCGTGTTCTTCTGAATCTTTGAAAATTTTGGAAATACATGCCGTTTTTTCTGAATATTTGGAAATATACACCGATACTTTTTGCATCATCAAACTTGCATGCAGTACAGCAGTAGTACGTACTGCTACAGAGTAAAATCAAAATAGTTAACAGATCAGTATATACCGCGCTCCTAAGTTAAAAAAACAGTATGTACTAAAAAGGGTATATACTGCTAGTAACTAAAATAAGGTATATACTGCTAGTAACTAAAATAAGGTATATACTCCTTCAATGAGTAATATATACTGAAAAAAATAAAAAATACTTAACAAAAAGTATATACCTCTAACTAAATACGGTATGTTCTAAAACAGGTATATACTTTGCGGAAAAAATAAAATAAAACATGTGTATATACCACTAAATAGAAAAAGTATGTACTTAAAAAAAGTACATACTCCCGCTACTGACCAATACAGTATGTTCTAAAACATGTATATACTTAGCTAAAAAAAAATAGGTATATATATACACCACTAAATTAAAAAAAAAACTTACATACTGCTACTAACAAAAAAAAACAGTACTACTAAAAGATGTAATATACTTCGAGTGTATGTACTGAAGAAAAAAAAGTGGTATAAACTCGTTTGATGAGAAAGTAGTATATACTACTTATTAAGAAAACACATACTACTTTTCTATAAAAAAAATGGTATATATATACTGCCACTATCTTAAAAATAGTATATATACTACTAAAGTATACTAAGTAAAAAAGAAGTATATACCACTAAGTAAAAAAAGAACTATACAATCTTAAAAATTTGAGGTACATACTGCTTTAAAAAAGTGAACGTACATAACTACATACTGCTAATGATACACTGATGTCACGTACGCATAGTCATAGTCACGGTGATGAGCAAGTACATACTCCAATGAGACATATATATATATATACACTGCATGTTATAACAAAACAGTATACCTCTTATCCTGAACAGTATATAATACTGCCTCTTGTCCTATATATGTACTGCTTTTTTTAATCGATGGGCACATACTGCTTTTTATTATAGGCATAAACTACCTTTTATCGTATATACGTACTGGTTTTCAATAGAGTACATATATATGCTGCGAGTAGAAAGTATCTGCTCTATATGTATGTACTGTACGTACTTACGAAATTTGAATCTAACTGCATGCATGCACTCGCGGTTCAAATGCTTACCAAAATCAGGTGTGCATGCTAGCAACATGCAGCAATTTGAAAAAAAAATAATTTCTTTTTTTTCAACCGGTTCAATTAGATGGTAATGGATTATCCACTAGGAAGAGGGAGTACATACATCTGGGTGTACAAAAGAGTCATCCTATATATATATATATATATATATGTGTGTGTGTGTGTGTGTGTGTGTGTGTGTGTGTGTGTGTGTGTGTGTGAGAGAGAGAGAGAGAGAGAGAGCTCCAGTTGCTTTATCTTGGATTGTTGCATTGTACAACCGGGACATATGCTAGATTGATGAATCAACATCAGCACTGGAGAGGATTATCTTGATAATAGGTATCTGGCTCAGATTAACCTTTCACGTTGGAGCCGTTCAGAGTGGTAGCCTTGAAGTTAGAGAGTTTTGCTATTTGGGTTGGGGTCGTCCTTTCTGCGGTGCCCTGGTTTGAAATCAAAACCTCCTCTCTCAGTAGCTACTGAATATGTTCAAGAACATTGGCTGCATTATCATCAGGTCGTGTCAATCCACGGTAGCTCTGGACAGAAACGTTGTTGTCCTCTTGATCTGAGGCAGGCGATTTTATTTTTTATATTTACCCATTCTTCGTTCATTGGATGGTTCAGATTAACCTTTATTTCCCCTTTTGCCTAAACAGATAGTCATCGGTCTATTTGAGAGGTTCAACATTTTTCAGAGTGATTGAACCGATTTAGCCTCTACATGCTAGTGACTTCTGGAAGGTCACCCCTCCTTTTTCATGCTTAGCTCATACGTTCTCTTTTTTCAATTGATTTTGTCACGTATCTTTTCTCTAATGGCGAGGAACAAATAGGTCCCCAATTTTTCTATCTTCCAGTTTCATTGGTTTGTTGCCAATGAGAATTATGTTGTATAATAAGTTGTTGGTTTCACAACATTTGAAGGATTATTTACACTTTTTTTAGTATCACTTCTTTTCATCCTAATGATGTAATTGCATCGAGCGAATTGATCAAGAAGAAAGGAGAAGTGCAAAAGTGCAACTAATATTCATTTGCGTGCAACAATACACAGGTGATTGATTATTAGCCTGTTGAGAACTTACTTTAAGCATACACTAACCAGTTTTTAATTATGTTTTCAGTTTTTTATTACCATCCATTCACGAAGTATTGTTGCTATCCTGGAGTATCTTATGAAATACACAGGATATGATGAACTATTTATGCTGGTGCATCTTCCGTCCTTCTGCTTGCTGTTTCAGAGCATCAAAGGATGGATATTTCTGAAATTTAGTGATCATAACCATCTGAAAACATCCATTTTACCTTATATACTGCAATAGTACACACTATCAGGTGGATTATATCCTAGCAAAGGACTAAAACGGGGGCCTTCTAAGGCTGGTTTGATTTGTGGCCCAAATTGACCTTACCGGTATTTGGTAATTTTAATAGTTTTTAGTATTTATTTTGTTTCAAACCAAATTTTGACAAGCCTAGAAAAATATGTCATTTCAATAGTTGACTTAGGCTACCGTGACTTCAATCCAAACAAGTTTTATGGAACAAAAGGAGTAGAGAGCAGTAATCAGCTTGCGCAAATAATCAGTTTGCGTATAACTGTGCTACATGTTAAATTCATGTTGTTTTATTATTTTTATTGTTCTACTGTGTAAAAAAGCATAAAATAAATTATATGATAAATCAAGCCTGACAAGGAATCAAATCAAGAGATTACGTACGTGGAAGCTAAAAGTTACCACATCAATTGGTACGTCTCCTAACTTAGTGTGTTATGTTCAATAAAAGATGGAAAAAATTAAGGTCTTTGATCGCATAGCTTTTTCTCAGTTAACTTACTACGTTGAGATGATAAGCGATTTAAGGAAAATCGGCTTGCAACAGTTTCTTCCACCAGCAAATAGAAACCGACTGGTGCATTTCAGCCAAATTTTATTCATCGGTCTTCTAAATATTTCACTATTCCACTGTATACTTGTGGTATTATCTTCATCCATCCATCAGTTTGTAATAAACAAAATAGCACCAGCCAATAAAACCACTGAATACCTTATTTATTAGCCTATTATAAGCTAATAAAAATTGGACGCCAATTAAGTACTCCACCTGTTTTAGAGTGCAAGGTATTTTTTTCAAGTCAAAGCATTTCGATTTTGGCCAAGTTAATAGAAAAATGTAGCAATATTTACAACAGTAAATGAACCACCACTGAATATATTTTTTCTGCTAAATAAACTTGGTTAAACTATTAATAAAGTTTCACTTCGGGTTAAAAGAAGACCACAAGCATATAGATGGGCTATGAAATAACGGTCGTGCCAACTGGCGCGACAATTTCTAGTTATTAATTAATTCTGAGCGCAAAGTTACTGTAGACTAGATTAAAGGAAATTGCACCAAGCAAAGAGAATAAAAATTGTCAGTAACTTGTTGCCATCTTTAATGATTTTTCATCCTAGGCTCTACATTAATCAGTTAATATTAAACCTACGCACTATCAAGATTTCATCAAGAACCAACAGAAGAACCACGGAACACATCTAAACTATCAGCTAGCATTAGCAGTACTAGCAACTAAAAATAAATAAAAGAAACATGGTAATAAGAGTACAAATGTATAATTCTCATAGGTTGCAGTTTTCCGCCACAGCTGCACGCAATGTTCGGTGTTCCGGTGAACATGTTGATAATAATACCGTGTCCGCATGTGCAATCAGTGTTGTTAATTACAACGGATAGGTGCAGTGTCGCCTCAGTTAATCCTACTTTTTGTTTCGATGGCTACACCAATGGTATTATTAACTCGCCGGTTTTATTCCGTCCTATGTAAGCTTCTTTGCATCTGCACCATATGCTGCCGGTTCACGTGCATAGTTGGCCATGAAAAATAGTTGTTGCTGTGAAATGCAGTACTACTACTTCTACGTGCTAATTGTGGTGATTTGGTGAAAGCTTCCTTTAAACTGAGATAAAAATAGATACGTTTTCACAAATAATTTTGTAATATTACGAATATATACACTATGTAATAATAAAGGAAAAAGAAAATGACTGTAGTAGACGATAAACTAGAGATACATTATCCTTACATGCCACCAGTCATTACCTTTTCAAAAAGAAAACCTAAAAAGTGTAATATGAAGTTTCATGGAACAATTCTCTTGTCACCGTACCTTGTCTTATAGTAAAATTCGATTAAGAGGGTGTTTAGATATAGGGGTGTAAAGTTTTGGCGTGTTACATCAGATATACGGACACACATTTAAAGTATTAAACGTAGTCTAATAACAAAACAAATTACATAATCCGCTTGTAAACTGCGAGACGAAATTATTAAGCCTAATTAATCTATCATTAGCAAATATTTACTATAGCACCACATTGTCAAACCATGGAGCAATTAGGTTTGAAAAGATTCGTCTCGCAAATTAATCACAATTTGTGCAATTAGTTATTCTTTAGCCTATGTTTAATACTTCACGCAGATGTTCAAATGTTCGATGTGACAGGATAAAAAATTTTAATGTGGAATTTAAATAGGCCTAATTTTAACTTGCATATTGTAAAAGGGCATATACAATACAATAGCTAGCGTTGTCTTAAAAATAATAGGCTGCCCATAAACTGCCAACTACAAATCTACTGACGTGGAGGGGAGAAAAACATGGATGTTAAGCTAACATCGATTCTTAGCGCGAGATTAAACAAAATTTCCCTGAATGATGCCAGAGAAAGGAAAAAAAAAGAGTAATAGAAAGTTATTTTAGAGGATTAAGCCTTTATGGTATTTGACTTTTTAGAGGATTAATTAACACTCATATAAATATGTGCACACTTAACTATAAAAATGTTGCAAGGGAATACTTTTTTGATGACATGTATTACCTATATTCTTATACCAGGCTCAATTGTTGTATTTATCCTAGGGGAAAAAACTTAAGTTATTTTAAGTGTTTTTGGTTAGTGACTTTTCGTGTTGTGCATTCTGGAGTACATTTTGCGGACTGCCAGCAAAGATCATTTTGCCTCCATCAATTATAGGGCGAGTTTAATTTTTGTCCCTTAATCGTAAAACCGAGTACAAATGAAGTCCTTAAGACAGTATTGAGTCCGCTTATTATGTGACGCTAACGTGGCTAGTGAACTCCAGAAACAGGCTAACTCATAATAAGCGAGACAAGGCAGGCCACCTAACCAGATAGGCTATAGGCCGAGTTGATCAGGCCCGTTAGGACCCAGTTTCTAGGGGCCAAAAGCCCAAGAGGCTGACATGACCTGTTGCTCCAAACAGGGGTCCTACCGGGCCGATGATTATCGGCTTCTCTTCGAGACGGCCGTACTAATCGGAGCCCATCAAGGAAGCAAAGCCTGCATATGTGCCCTACCGGCGAATTTTTTTCATTTTTAATTTTTTTTAAAAAAATATTTACACAAATAATCTATCGTTAGAAAAATTTACAAAAATAGACCCTGCCGCCCTAGTGAAGGGCGGCAAGCTGACGTGACAGACGGCGGCTCGACGGGCGGTGACGGCCGATTGAAAAAGTTGAATTTTTTGCATTAACACCCTTGCCGCCTTTACAGAGGGCGGCAAGGGGCCTCCATGCAAAAAAGCCAGCTCGGGAAGGGCCATTATCAATAGAGCTGGAAAGAAGCATTTGGCTGCGGCAAGGGGCCTAGATGCAAAAAAACCAGCCAAATGCTTCTTTCTAGCTGCGCAAATTGCATTTCGCCCCTTGCAGCCCTCTGTAAGGGCGGCAAGGACCAAAGCGCAAAATATGCACACGGCGCCGTTGAGCCGCCGTCTGCCACGTCAGCTTGCCGCCCTCCACTAGGGTGGCAGGGTCTAGTCGCCGCCACCCCGCTCCACCGTCAGTGAGGAAAGAGAGAGATGAAGAGAGGGGAGATGGGGAGAGAGGAGGAAGAAGAGGGGTGAGGATGACATGTGGGGACCACGTGGGCCCCACCATTTTTTATTAATTTCTATGTGAAACTGACATGTGGGTCCCACGAGCTTTATTATTTTTCTGGATCGAATTGTCACGTAAGCGCCACGTCAATGCCACGTCAGATTGAGACCAAAACCACCTTCAAAACTGCCGAGGGATCTAATCTGCATCGGTTTTGATAGTTGAGGGACCTGTTGTATCTGGTTTTACGGTTGAAGGACGAAAATCGGATTCGTTGACAGATTAAGGGACTTTAGATGAACTTATTCCTACCAGACGATCCCATACAAATTCATCTAAGATTTGTTTTTTAAAGAAACATGCATACAAATTCATGAACCGTGGGCGCTTTACTGCTGACAAGTACATTGTCTATTACTGAAAAATAATTAACCGTAAATACGAGTATCAATATCAAATTTAGGACTTAAATTCATATGGGTTGATTCAATCATAAGAAGCCTAGGCCATATTTGGTATAGCTACAACTCCTAAATTTAGCTTTAGGAGTTGGGTTTGGAGTGGAGTTGTGGAACTGCCTAAACCCAGCTCCACAACTATAGTTCTTTTTATGAGAGAGCTACACCCAGCTCTACTTCTATTTTTTATGGAGCTGAAACTATTTGGCTGAGCTCCAGCTCCAAAAGGGGTGGAGCTAGAGCTGGAGCTGTGCTAAACATGCCCCCAGTCAGTTAAGCTACGCTCACTTCACATTTGAAATTGCTTTTGAAACAACCTCATTTCACTTTTCCAGGACGGTAAAAAAAATAGCATCTTTTGTGCTACTTAAGGATTATTATTTATCCGGAACACAGAAATGCTATAAGTTTCCATAGAAGTTAATTTAAACCATATAAAATTCTTGCGATATTTTTGGGCAAAAAATTGTGCGGTACAAGTACAATTGCCTATCTTGTAATTCACTGGTTCTAATTTGTAAATTAAGCGAAACTTCATGAAAATTGTGAGTTAACTGTGTGTTATTGACCGTGTTTGTCTGCGCTGTTGACTGGATCAGTCTTTTGCTTATTTTCTCCTTAAGATGTAGATTAAAATTAAGATTAAGATTAAATTTTTTACGTAAAACGAGATGGTATTAAAGTATGATTAATTGAGTTTTAACTATTACAAACTTGAAAATAGATTAATATGATATTTAGAGCAACTTTCATATATAAAGTTTTTTTTTGCACGAAACACACCGTTTAATAGTTTGAAAAATATGACATGAAAATCTTAATATTCATCCAACTCTTGTTGGAGAAAAGAACGGACCATACTCACGCCCGCAATCTTGTAGAAAGGTGGTGCCACCAAAGATGCTAATGTTTCCTCTAAAAACGACTCTGAAGTCTGAAGTCTGAACTCTGACTGGGTCATTTTTTTCTGAACCAAATTCTCCGCTATTAGATTATGTTAAAACCAACTCAGAAATCCTGTCTCAAAACTAATCACAGATACACCTGAAAATATGGGCTAATGAGAGCAAAAGGAAAATATCATTGGAATTAGCAAACAATCCGTAAACTTTTTTGGGTTTAAAATCGCGTATCTGAATTCATGAAAAAGAAAGTAGATCCATCTCAGCACAAACCTGGGCAACTCCCATCGCGTTGGACCCCAAAAGGGCAAGCTTCCCGCGAAAGCTATAGGCGGTGGCGCGAAGCCGAAGCGGGAGGGTTTGAGAGGAAAAAAAAAAAGAGAAGAGGAGAGAAAAATCTCACGGCGAGCAGCGTCGCCGGAAGATGGGGAAGGAGAGGGGAAGGGAGGAGCAGGTGGCGACGGTGCGCGCGGTGCTCGGCGATGGGACGCCGGAGATGGACATCATCCGCGCGCTCCACATGGCCGGCGACGACCCCACCAGGGCCATCAACATCCTCCTCGACTTTCCCCACGGGCCGCCGCCGCCGCCGCCGCCGTCACCGTCGCCGTCGCCTTCGCCTCCGGCGGGTAAACCCACCAAACCCCACCCCGAATCGACCCCGCCAACCAAAACCCCTGCCCGTTCGAAGCCGGCGGCGGCGGCGGCAGAGAAACCTAGGCCCAGTGTCGCGCCCGAATCCACCAATGGCGGCGGCGGCGGCGAACATTGGTGGTTGGTGGGGAGCGTGGAGATGGCGGGGCTGTCCACGTGCAAGGGCCGGCGCGTTGCCTCCGGGGATGCCGTCACTTTCTCGTTCCCCAACTCCCCGGTCGCCGCCGCCGCCGGGGGCAAGAGCCGTTCCGGCCGCCCCGCCCTCGTTTCCTGCTCCTCCGAGATCATGCGCTTCTCCACCCCGCGCCATGGGGAGGTACATTCGATTCATCACTCCCGCTTTCGCGAATCACCGTGGTCTCACGATTTTTGTTGTTGTTTAGGTCGGTCGAATCCCCAATGAATGGGCGAGGTGCCTGCTCCCCCTTCTCAAGGAGGGGAAGATAAAAATCGATGGCGTATGCAAATCCGCTCCCGAAGTACTTAGCATCATGGACACTGTCCTCTTGTCCGTAAGGTATCTGAAGAATTGCATCTTAAAGTTACTATAATCCATATGCAGTTCTGCTGTTCCATCTATGTTATTGTGATTGTGGCTGTGTGCTCTGTAGTGTCTACATCAACAGCTCAATGTTTCATGGCCAAAAGCAATCGACACCCAAGGCTGCTCGGGCTGCTACCGAGGATTCCACGTTTCATCCGCTGCCTGCACTTTTCAAGTTAACTGGTCTTTCGCCCTTTAAGAAGGTGAGTGTTGTTTGGCTTATGTGTCTCTTGTTCATTGTGTTATCTAGCAAAATATATAAAAAAAAGTGCTGCCAAAGTTTCTTGTTAGAAGAATTGAGACTGCTTTAGATCATGGTACGCATGGGTGTAGAACCCCACTCAGTAAGTTTTAGTCATCTTTGGCTCGAAGTTGAGTGTCAACTGTCTATCATTCGATCAAATTGATGCCAAGTTGCTTCTTGATGCTTCACAAAGTTCACCGCTATAATTACACTCTTGGAATGGATAAAATTATCACTGATAAACATTGTAAAAAAATTGAAAAGTATGAAAAAGGGTACTATTCTGCTCAGCACTGATATATGTATAAATAGGTAACGTAGAAAACCATATGGTTGTTTCTTTTTAAGCCTGCTTGCTCTTTTGCAAAAAAAAAAAAACAGCATATTTTAATTGTTAAGATCTTCTCTTTTTTGTTCTAATCAAAACCAGGCAGCATTTACTCCAGAAGATCTCTATTCCAGAAAGCGTCCGCTTGAAACAAAGGTAAACTATTACTGTTTCATAAGCAATGCTAGGTACTGTCATAAAGGTTGGCCTCACATCTGCCTCAGCAGAGCAGTGCACCTGCCACAAAGTTGACTACTGAGAAGTTGAGATTATCGTCTGATGGAAACGAAGATGATCATGCTGAAAGAATTGTTTCAGATTCAGAATTGGATGATATAATTGGAATCTCAGACAGTTCTGCTTTGGAGGTAATTGAACTTATCTGTTTGTTGAAAGTTTCAGAGACAAGCTTATTGTATGACTTCAGCAGTGCGCTAATTTATATTTTGTAGGAAAGGGACCCCCCTGATGCTCTGCAGTGTGATTTACGCCCTTATCAGAAGCAGGCATTTTATTGGATGATGCAGCTTGAGAAAGGCAGTTCTTCTCAGGATGCAGCTACAACGCTGCACCCTTGTTGGGAGGCATATAAACTCGAGGACAAGTATGGCTTGGTTATATTGTTTGAGCCGTTTCTCTATTACAATGATTTTTTGAAATTAACATTAGGACGTTTATACTGCATTCATTTCAGGAGGGAGCTTGTTTTATACTTGAATGTATTTTCAGGCGATGCCACCACTGAATTTCCTAGTACACTGCAACTTGCAAGAGGAGGGGTAAGGATCTTCTCAATATTATACATCCTTCCTTTCTTTCGATAATTATAATTTCTGGTTTTAGCATATCCATTTTATTAACTGAACAATAAATTATAAGATTCTGGCAGATGCAATGGGACTGGGGAAGACTATTATGACAATAGCTCTTCTTCTTGCCGACTCTAGCAAAGGATGCATCACTACTCAGCATTCTACTCACATATGTGAAGAAGCTAGTGGACTGGGTGAATTGCCAGTTCAGCCTCATGATGATGTGAAGAAGCTAGCTATCCCTTTCTCTTTTAGTAAGCTTAGGAAACCTAAAACCCCGCTTATTGCAGGCGGCAATCTAATTGTCTGCCCAATGACACTACTTGGTCAGTGGAAGGTATGAATCTGGCACTGTCACCATTTCAACTTTGTCTATTGAGCTATTTTTATGCACATTTAGTACTTGTAGAAATAATTGGAAATGTAAGCTGGACTTGTTCCTAAATGTGTTGTTAGAACTATTGTCTTAAATTCTCAAATTTTTATTTTTTCCCAAACAGGCAGAAATTGAAGCTCATGCTACACCAGGTTCTGTAAGTATATATGTTCATTATGGGCAAAACAGACCAAAAGAAGCAAACCTTATTGGTCAGAGTGATATTGTCCTGACTACATATGGTGTTCTGTCATCGGAATTTTCAAACGAGGTAACATCTGAGATTTTATAGAATACAGTCACACCTGTCTTCAATATATTATTAGTATGCTGAAGCATTTGCTGAAGTCTTTTTCATTGGCACCAGCACATGTGGCTGACTTGTTTGTATACCACTTGACCCATTGTTAGGCTTTGGCATATGCTACTACACCCTCTGTTCATAATTTAGGACAAAATTTGGTCAAACTTTTCAAATTCTTACCATCAATTTTATATTAGAATAAGTTTATAAAATCTGTCATTTATTTTGTTTTTAAACTAAGCATTTTAGAAAATATTGATGGTTGCAATTGTAAAAATTTGACCGAATCTTGCCCTAAGCATCAAATATTTATGATCCAAGGGGGTATTTACTTGGGTTATTTGTAAAGACTAAAGAGAGTTCAATGGAATACAGATAGCACATCATCACTTTGCTTGTGTTCTTCCTTCATTCACATTTTCTGCCAAGGGTAAATATTTGTTTGGTTATGTTGTGCACTTGTGCCTATATAATCTGTTGGTTTAGAAGTTTGGCTTTCTTACAATTTGGTTTAGGGATGAGGATTTTTATATGCAAATGATGAAAACTGTTTTGGTCACTACTGCTATTTTATACTTTGTTTGATTATGCGATCTGATTCTTGACCGAAGTCTGCGTGCTTTCTTGCAGAATTCAACAGAAAGTGGGGGTCTGTACTCTATACATTGGTTTAGAGTTGTGCTGGATGAAGCACACATGATAAAATCTCCCAAAAGTTTAATATCCCTCGCTGCTGCTGCTCTTACGGCTGATCGGCGTTGGTGTCTTACTGGTACACCTATTCAGGTGAATACAGGAGTAGATTTGACTGTCCATATAATTGAACCAATCCTATTTAACCCTAGTTTTCATAAGAATGTTGCAGCAGATAAATAGAATGTGCACTCCTAGTTTTCCTGCATCTATCAGCCTCTTAGGTGCTTATGCATTCAATGTTTTTTACGAGTTTTACTCTGATGGCAGAACAACTTGGAGGATATATACAGCCTTTTCCGGTTTTTGAGGGTTGAACCGTGGAGGAACTGGTCTTTGTAAGTGGATCATTTGTTTACCTTCATTGACTAGTTTTGTTCTCTTGTCAAAATTGTGTAGACCTTGTGAAACTTAGATGCATGTAGTCATAGAAATCAATTGTACTGTTGTAGGATGCAAAATTGAAACTTTTGACGTAATTTACTGTTCAGATTCTCTATTTTAGTGCATATGTTTTATGTTGTCTTGTCGATTGTTTTCTTACAGTAGTAGTTCCACCTTTTCTGTTTGAGAACTTTTTTTGGGTTTACCCTAGAGTGTTGCCGTGATAGTTCCAACTTCCAAGGTGCAAGACCACTGTTCTCCTTTCTTCCATTTATTAACTTGGCTATGCACTTCATTTTGTTTTGCTGACCTGAATCTGCTGTTTTGCGCAAACGAAGTATGCTTGTGATGTTGTAGAGTTTTTGTATATTCTGTTAGCCCTTACTCCCTCCGGTTCCATAATTCTTGACGTTTTGGACAATGACACGGTCTCCAAAATGTCTTTGACTTTGTTTTCCTATTATAATATATACAATAAATAAATGCATGTCTATATATGTTGTTCTAGTTCCTTCAAACTTAATATTTTTAAAGTTATTGATCATCAAAGTTACAAAAGTTTGACCTCAACCTTTTCCAAAACGTCAAGAATTATGGAACCGGAGGGAGTACCTTGCAATAAATTTCAAATTTACTATTGTCCCATATACACGAATTTTATTATCGTTATGCTATTCAGGTGGCATAAACTTGTGCAAAAACCATATGAAGAAGGCGATGAAAGAGGTTTAAAGCTAGTACAGTCCATTTTGAAGCCAATAATGTTGAGAAGGAATAAAAACAGCACAGACAAGGAAGGAAGGCATGTTCGACCTTGTCTATGAAATATTTCAATTCCTTAGCTCTGTAATTTACACTTCTGTTTTTTTGCAGACCAATCCTTATTTTACCCCCAGCAAATATCGAAGTCAAATACTGTGATTTGTCAGAGACTGAGAAGGATTTCTATGATGCTCTGTTTCGACGATCTAAGGTAATGCATCTTCAACCAAAGAAGTTCTACTCGTTTGGATTTCTGAGAGACAAATTGATAGTCTTGTTCTGCTTTGATAGGTGAAATTTGATCAATTCGTGGAACAAGGAAGGGTCTTGCACAATTATGCTTCAATTTTGGAGTTGCTTTTGCGCCTTCGGCAGTGTTGTGACCACCCATTTCTTGTTCTTAGGTTAGTTTTCAGAAGTCACAATTAGCCTGTTTAACCAGATTTTTCACCAAACAAAGATAAATGCATTTGTGCTCTCCAGAGTAATAGGTTCTGAAAATTTTGGGTCCATTTGATCCTACATGCAGGCAATAACTTCATCTAGAAGTTGCTATCTACATTATCTATTTGTTGCCATTGGTTATTTTCTGATGAGAGCTTCAATGTTGGCAGTCGTGGAGATACACAGGAGTTTGCTGACCTAAACAAACTTGCAAAGCGTTTCTTGCATGGTGGTAATGGTGCTGTGAATGGTGACTCTTCTCTTCCCTCCAGAGCTTACATTGAGGAAGTTGTCCAGGAACTGCAGAAAGGTGAAGGGGAGTGTCCCATATGCCTGGAAGCCTTTGAGGATGCTGTATTGACTCCCTGTGCTCACCGTTTATGCCGAGAATGTCTCTTGTCTAGTTGGCGGAGTGCATCAGCAGGCCTTTGTCCTGTCTGTAGGTAGATTATGCTCACTGTTCCTTATTTATCTCTGAATTTTGTTTACTTGGTATATTCTGATCTTTATCTTTTGATTCCACTGCTACAGAAAGTCTATGAGCAAGCAGGATCTTATTACTGCTCCAACTGACAATCGTTTTCAAATTGATGTCGAGAAGAACTGGGTTGAGTCTTCCAAGATTTCTTTCCTTCTACAGGAGCTAGAAGTTCTTCGCACTTCTGGTGCAAAGAGCATCATTTTTAGCCAGTGGACTGCATTTCTGGATCTCTTACAAATTCCACTTTCCAGGTAAAAACTAGAGTATTAGATTTCAGAGATCTGTCATGAGGCTATTATTTACTTGCTAAGATAACCAGACTTTATAGGCCAGCATTTGTGCATCATGTTTCTCTTTTTCCTTACTGCTGGAATCTCTGTGCGTGATAGTTTTCATATTCTTTATTTCAAACTCTTTCGGACATGTGACTTGTCTGGATCGTTCTAACCTGTTGATCCTGTATCAAGCCCTTATTTTTCCTTAAATGGTTGGATGACAACTCTTTTGGCCTCTTTCTTTATACTAATTGGGCCCCCACAAAGCTAGAAATTCCCATTAATCAGAAAAGCTAGAAGCACCCATTTATTACATCTACGGCTAAGATTTGATATAATATAATACATGCAGTGATGACAAACAAATAGGTTTTTTGCAACACGTATAGGACTTGACTCCAGTATGGATTCATATTCGGTTGATTGTTGCAAGCAAGAAGTTGTTGAGTCCTTTTCACTAAATATAAAATTTAGTTTAGATCTCTTTATACTGTACTACAGGTTGATGACTAGTTGAATTAATTATAATATTATCTAAAAGGGCAACAGAAAATTTTGTTGTTCCAAATCATGGATACTATGAAAATTCGTGTATCAGTACCAGGTACCATATTGGTGTTTTGGGGAATGGTGTATTGCCACATTGCATATCTGTACCCAGATTGGCCCATCTGGGTATCATAGTTTTGTTACATATTTTAACATAGCAAATTTTGTTCTTAAATTTCGTATCATAGACAGCAATTCATGAGCATGTTATCACACTGGCAACAGTCTATTAACCGTTTATCAAATGCTCCTTTGTGACATACTTGAAGTATTTGATCATGGCTCTTTGGAGGAACTCTACTGTTATTTTGAGTCCAGTTCTATATGGATCTTTTATGTTTTCATTGTAGCAACCGGGTCTACCTTTGATTTTTTTTTTTTGGTACCAATTAGTCTTTGGGTTTTTGCATGGCAGACATAATTTCTCATTTGCTAGACTGGATGGAACCTTGAATCTTCAGCAGAGAGAGAAAGTAATCAAGGAGTTTTCTGAGGACAAAAGCATTTTGGTATGCTCTTCTTTTATTATATCTATTGGCTTCACTTTAACTCTTCTTGGTAGATGTGGGCATGTGGCGCTATAAACAGAAGTATCTAATATTTTCGTTAAACTAGAAAAAATGCCCGTGCGTGTGAAGGCTATTTTAATCTTATTATTGTTATATGTTTTATTTGAGATGAAATTCACTGTTAAATTCGCTTGGATATATATTTTGTTAGAAAATCATGAGCTGCAATTAGGAATCTGATCGTCACAAGTTAGCATGCGAGTTTTTAAAGAGATTTCCTATACAATTCCTTTTGTATTTCCAAAAGCAAACAAACTTAAAAACCGACTCAAATACGGATTTGTATTTCCAAAAGCGAACGAACTTAAAAACGACTCATACACGGATGACGTACCAAAGTACCGACAAAAACATCTTCAATTTTTATAATTGTAGAGAAACGAACGAACTTAAAAACTGACTCAAATACGGATATATATTTCCAAAAGCAAACGAACTTAAAAACTGACTCATACACGGATGACGTACCAAAATACCAGCAAAAACATCTTCAATTTTTATAATAGTAGAGATATGGAAGTATATTCATAGCAATTGACTTATGCAGGTTCTGCTTATGTCCCTGAAAGCTGGTGGTGTTGGAATAAACCTAACTGCTGCATCTAATGCATTTGTCATGGTATGTTACCATCAAGTTCTCTGTGCACAGTTTCTGAATGAAAACATTTCGGCATTAAAACATATAGTTGTGTATACTGGAGCTCTATAACTTCCTTTTTTATGAGATTAGAATTTTGGTCTTCCTACTCTAATCTTCACTATTCATATTTATTGTTAACGAGGTTCACTATCCTGATTGAAAGCAACCTTATGAGATTTTGAATCTCGAGTATAAGTAGAACTAGATTTGTTTACTAGTTTTACAGCTTAACCACCTAAAATCTGGTTTATCTAGATTAAGAATTTAGTATAAAACCATACTAATAAAACACTTTTTCTTTCTCTATAGTTCACAATTATGAGTTTATGAAAACAGTCTAACCCTTTTATCAATCCTAACTGATCACTTAATTTAGAATTACAAAAAAAAAATCACTGGAACATATTCACATAAAATCAATTAGAAAGCATAGAAACTCATCAGACAAACAGCTAGTAGGAAATGAAAATAATTGCAACCAATCATTTTTGTTTCATCTGCAATATAACAGTATTTTGAATTTTTTGAAATGCTCAAAATTGATTAGCAAGAATACACAGGAGAACTACATATATCCTACACCAGATAATGTCGTAAAGTTTGTGATGTAACGGCAACTATACGATACTATTTTACTTTTCAAAAGAATGATTTTTCTACAAAAGTGGCTCATAGTATCCAACGTTGAAATGGTCCATACATATGTCTTTATTCTAATGTTACAGTGTATGCTTATAAGGCTAGCATAAGGTAAAACTTTTGCTGAGATCCGTTGGTGAAAAATCCTATGGGCTCATAACAGCCTATATTGGTCTACCGACTAAAACATTATACATTTCTTGTGCTATAGTGATCTACTAATTTTTTGCCGTGTTAGCATATTCTTAGCATCATTTGTGTATCGTAATCATGTTTCCTTCAGGATCCTTGGTGGAATCCTGCTGTTGAAGAACAAGCTATCATGCGGATCCATCGAATTGGTCAAACAAAGAGTGTTTCCATCAAAAGATTCATCGTCAAGGTACTTTGTAGGTGCCATTTGTTAAATTTAGTCTTCTGATAACTCGCAGAACCTGTGCCATTTGCTCAAGGACTTGAGAAGATGGAAATAGCTTAACTAATACACACTGAATCTGGTCAACATAATGCAAAATCTTCATTGCCATACTTTCTTAATTATGGTTTATGATGACACAGGGCACTGTCGAGGAACGAATGGAGGCTGTGCAGGCTCGTAAGCAGCGAATGATTTCTGGAGCTTTGACAGATCAGGAAGTACGCAGCGCACGTATAGAAGAACTGAAGATGCTTTTCTCCTGACAAACCAAGAGTCGCCATTCGTTTACTGAAAGCCAAGAATAGGAAGGTAAAACGAGGGGTAAGAATTCCAAATGTTGCAAAAACTCGAAATTCAGATATCATACGCCTTCTGGCATTTTGCTGTTGTTGTATACCTTTCTTGTGTATACTAATATGTATGAATAGTGGCGTGGAAGAAAGATTGAGAGCTGACAGAAGAGGTAATTCATTGCATATGTATGTACAACATGGGCTTAATTAATGGTACCCGTAACGTAACCGACCAAGAGTCCCAGACGTTTCACCGAGTGGGACAATAACCGAAAGCAACATGGAAAACGATGTGCATTGCCATGGTGATAATATATACTAGTGCCAATCATTCTTCCACTTGCTTTCAGTATTAGATGCAAAAGATGGCTACAAGACGTGTTAATCAGATATTTATTAGGACCAATAACTATTCTGGACCAATAAAAGTACTCTTCTGAGAATTGACAGTTTTGTAGAAAAATAGAATTGGATTCCCCAGAGAAGGAGATTGAAGCGTCTGACTTTTGCATGCGGGCAGTATATGTTCAATCTCATACAGAATCTAAGTTCGCATTGTACAATTTGCAGCTACATCCAAATGAACAATTCGACTTTGTATGCCAATTATGAGCCACAACAAATCGGATCTCCAAAACTGTAACAGTATAATTTCACTTAGTAAACACTAATGTATATATACATTTAGTAGAAAAAAGAAACTAAGATTACCATAGTTCACAGATGCTGCATACCATTATCCAAAAAAAACAGGTGATACATGCAGCTTACTGTGACCTACACAAATGGCAGTATTAACTAGTACTATAACCTACAGCAGCGGCCAGAAGTGAAGGAACCCTAGCCATGGAGCCAACACGCTGGGCTTCTTGGCAGAGTTGGCCTCGTCTTCCCCGGACAAGCCGCCGGTGTCTTCGCCCGACGAGACGGCAGCCACGGCGGCGGCGGCGGCCTTGGGGCAGAGGAAGAAGCTCCTGCTGCCGAGCTCCATGAGCTTCTCCTCCGGGTTCAAACCTACGCTCAAAAAAACACGACAGCCGTTTCCGATCAGGGGAGGAGCTCTCGCCGTCGCCGGCGCCGGCAACGAAGGTGATTAAAGCTATAAGCAGTAGAAGGAGAGGCGTCACCGCGTCACGTACTCTGCAAGCTGAACTGGGAGAAGTGGAGTCCGAAGGCGGCGGGGTCGGCGGACGGCAGCAGCGGCCGGCGCCCCTCCCGGATGTAGAGCTCCACGGCGGCGGCGACCAGGTCGGCCACGCTCCACTCCGCGCGCGCCATCACGTGCAGCGGCCACATGCTCTGCCGCACCGCCACGGTCAGCAGCACCCTGCTCGGCCCCGCCGGCGCCCGCCCCTCGCCGCCGCCTCGCCGGAAGCTCTGCCCCCTGAGGCCGGCAAGCAGGTCGGGCTGCGTCCGCGGCCGCTGCTTCAGCAGCGAGTGTCGCTGCTCCGCCTCGCCGCGCCCGTGGAACGACGCCGACCGCTGCCGCGGCTTAGCCACCGCCGCCGCTGCATGCCGCTGCCTGTCCTTGTGCTCCATCGTCGATCAATCAAACCAGAAGCAAACAGCGAGGAAGGAAGCAGAGGAGTGAGCTGCGATTCATGGCATGGGAGAATCTCGGACTCGAGCTGCTCTTTATATAAAGCCTCTGAGGAGACTTGGGCGTGCACGAGGAGAGGGAGAAGCGAAGAAGGGAGGAAGAGAAGCGAAGCCGTCGGTTTGTGGTGCGCGTGTACAATTATTGAGGGGGGGGGGGGGGGGGGGGGGGGGGGGGGCCGCGGGGGGCCACGTGTGAGGTGGCCCGCGCACAACCACCTCGGACGGAGACAAGTGTAAGGTTTAGGAGCCGTGTGAGATCGCGGCTCGCGACTGAGGTCTATTGGCGCGCGTGGAGCACGCTACGCTAGTACGATCGATCACCCTCACGGCCTCACCATTGTGGTGCTAGTGTAGCCAGGGCGGACACGTCGATTATTAAGCCCGGAGATGATCGTGATTTTTACCGTGATACGGCACGTATGCCAGCTGTTAATTGGACCTCCCTTTGGATTTCCTCGGAGGTGTTCACGATTCCCCAATTTGTACCCAGCATTACAGAGAAACATTTTTTTTAACGACTCGCACCAAACAATATGAAATTCATATTGATATACCAGAAAAAAATACTACATGATTACAAACTCGCTTCGGACCGTGTGAAGTTCATATTGATAGAGCATAAAAAAAAGTTGACAGGTCGTAACTAGGAAAACAAAGAAAAATAGCCACCACCCACGTACCGACAATATCAATACATAAACCCAGGAGAAAGCTACCATCGGATTGGCCGCCACTAAGCGTGGCCAATCGTCGTTAGACCAACAAAGGAACTACAGCTGGGATCGCCCAAAACTCAATCGATACCAAACTCCACTCTATCCACATCTTTGGAGTTGAGGGAGAAATGGTGAGAGAGAAGAATGGAACCGCTCTCCACCTAGACCATCCAACGTGGCCAACCTGCATAAATTAGGACACCGACACAAGAGGACTTAGTCTAGAGCGAGCTTGTATCCATTGTTTTGGAGGTTTTGGCAAGAGACTGCCTAGACGATACCTCCTGGGAAAGAAGCGACGAAAGCGGCGGCGCCGCCGTCCGTCGAGGTCCCAAAGAGAACCGAGACCGAGTTTTCACCCGACAGCCCCGATAGAGGGGATGAGACAGCACACAATGCCCTCAAGAGGGGAAGCGACGCTCGGAAACGCCAACATTATCGGCCTAGCCAAAACCGGGCTATGTTTTCACCCGCCGCTTGTCGCCTGCTAATACACAGTGAGACACCATTGCTCCACCACCGTCTGACCTCCGTCGGCACGTAGGCCTTGCTGTACTGGCGTCCCCCGTTGGCCAACCTCTATGTGCCGCCACACGGCCACCCTCGCCGGCCTCCTACGCACGTCCTCACGCTCGCGCCGCGTCGGTCTCGCCATCACCAGCCACGCATCTTGCGCCATGTGGGCCTACCGCCACCGCCGCCGCCTGCCGCGCCACCTTGCCGCACGCCGGAGATGAACTAAATCAACTAAAAAGAAAGAACTTGTAATAACGATTTAGGATAAAACTAAATAAAATAACTTGTAATATTGCAACATATAGAACGCGGAGGGACTAGGACTATGCCGTAAAGCGTAAGCAGAATCTTTGATAGTTGACACCCACTCGAGGTTACGCGGCATATCCGACTATTCGTCGGCCAGATCGACCGTGAGCACCTGACCTGACTCATTTGGCCATTAGCCGGGCCGGATAAGCTCGCAGGTTGGTTGCCGAAGGTTTGTTGGGGTTGATTGGTTTGGTTAGGCATTTTGGTCACGCGCAACCGCGCGCTGGGGAAAAGCGACAGCAGCGCGCGAGTAGTACGTGACTGACGCGGTGGAGCTCTCCCTGTGTCAGTGTGGGGGGCGGGGCTATTTATGACGACGATGGCGGCTGCTAAACAACAGAGGAGCAAGATAGTACTCCGGTCCATAGGCTTACCTATCTCCATTTTTTCTTGTCCATTTTCGAAATGATGTACTAGGTGGTAGTACTGTCTGCCAGTTGTGCCACTCCCAATCAGCCTGATAAACATGTTTTTCAGGCTAAACGATGCGTCAACATTAGTCTCTGAATCTGCATGCACGTTTTGCTGGAGTATGAACTAAGGACAGATGAACCGGAAATTCCGTAACCATAACACATGCCATGCGTAAACTTTAAGTTGTGGCTTTAGCTGTAGGGCTGTGCCTATCAGAGAGTCGATACAATGATAGATTGATTATTTTCTATTGTGGGGATGAGAATTTCCATACTTTCGGAGAGATTTCGACCTTCATATTATTCTACTACCTTGTCTATACAGCTGATGGTTGGTAGTCTTGAGATTTGGGAGCCTGAGGCATGCTAGTCATTCAACCAATAATGCCATTCTCTTTGTTCTAAAATAAATCAATTTTTATAAATTTGGGCTTAAGATGGAGGGAGCATTGGATACATAAGTACATTTAACCAAAAATTTAGACTGACATGGTATTTTATGATTCAGTATTAACGAGCCTAACAGAGTTTAGTTTAGGGATACGTGTTTGCCTCTCAAAGTATAGCCGGTCCATATCATTCAACTAAGAGTATACTTTTATTTCATTTCTTTAGTTCATATTGATAGAGGATCGTAGACCAAACAGTGATCTGAGCAATGGTTCATAGCTCGGTTGTTAGGTTTCTTTTTTCTTGTGATGCTAACTAGGTTAAAATCTAGATTTAACGTGGGTGTTTATATTTTCTTAGGTTATTGGTAGTATATACAGATGTGAGGTTTTACACTTGTCACTGACAAGTGGCAACATGGGTTCTTTGCCACCACACAAAAGCTTTGCGTGTTTAGTTATATCAGAAGCAACAAATGTTACTTCAAAAGTTAGGACTCCAATGTGAAATACTTTTTTCGTCCCAAAATATAACAATCTAATTTCGGTTCTAAGTTGCTATATTTTTAAACATATATATAGAGAGTACTTCCTTCTAAACATGTACTAATGGCTTGTTCACTTTGATAAAAAAAAAATCTTACTAAATTTTGGTATACTTGCTAAAATTTTAGCAGGATTTCTTATATACTTACCAAAATTTGGCAGCAAACTAAATGTAGCCAATTTTTTTTTGTGCAATTTTACTAAAATTTTATAAGGTTGAAAATGACATCAAAGTGAATAGACCCTAAATATGCGCATTAGCTGCAGCTGAACATAGCAAGACAGATATTATCTATCCAGGATCTGGGAACAGCGAACACAGAGAATATCTATCCAGGATATATAGGAAAAGGACGCCTCCCTCCACTCACATCCATAATGGTTGGTTATTAGGTTTAACAAACCAAAATCAAATTCGATTTCGCATGTACTGCCTGGGTCCTAAAATATAGTAAATTTTAGCATTTGGCATTAGTATTAAAGATAGGTAAGAAGACTTAGTTGTCTTTTTGGTGAGATATATGTCCGAATTAGTTAGGGCAATATATAGTAGGGGTAGTATGGATAGTTTAGTGGTAAGAGTCAACTTTTATAAGTATATCGTTATAGTTTGATTAAAATTTTAACTCTAAAAGTTTGTTATATTTGAGACGGATGGATTATTAGATATTACTCCCTCCATTTCACAACGTAAGTCATTCTAGCATTTTCCACATTCATATTGATGTTAATGAATATAGATAGATATATATGTCTAGATTCATTAACATCAATATGAATGTGGAAAATATTAGAATGACTTATATTGTGAAACGGAGGAAGTAGAAACCAAAGCAAAAGTATGGTTATTGCTAATTATTTGGTTCTATTGGCCAAAATAGAGGTTCAGAAAAGTTTGAGTGCGTAGCCTTGCTCCACTCTCAAGCTTAGCAGTACTTATATTGTTGAAAGCATGTGCTCTACTATGCATCCAGAATCGAAAAGAAGCGAGGTCACACAAAATAGAACAATGGCTCAGTAAATAGAGCTGTCACACAAGTCACAACAGCAACTTACAACCCAGAGGGAAAAACTAAGGACCTGCTCTGCCTAAACTTGCCATGTTGAAAAATTGGTAGCACTAGCGCTAGTACTGAGCTACTGATCATTTGGTTTATTGCCATTAAAAAGTTGGCATTGATAAATTCTGGAACCCAACTAAAAGTCTAAAACAGTAAAAATGGGCCACACTTCTGAAAAAACCCAAACGGACACTCTTGACAAATTCTTTTGGCAATCGCCAGAGTTTGTATCGGTGATAAACCAAACAAGCCTAGCATGAACCTTACCAACATTCATAATTCGAAACATGCGGGCGAATGAGATTGAATCGTGTTACAAATGTCTAAGGGCCTGTTTGGTTGGTGCCCTGAGTGATGAGCCTGAGAAAAAAGCATGCCTGGGTGGAAGAAAATTTATAAAATGTTTTCCCTGATCAGGCATATAAGAGGGTTTGTTGTTTGGTTGGTACCCTGGACAAGAAACGAGCCTGAGAGCATGAAACCATGTGAAAGCAAACAAGAAAATATAAAATATTGCATTCTCAACCGGTTAGTACAAGTAAACATTCTGAAATGACGCCATGCAACTAGAATATTCCAACCTCACATAATCTACCTTCTTTAATTCGGTTGCCTGAGTCAGGCCACCCAATTCAAGCGCCTGAGCCTGAGCAACCACGCCTGTGTCCAGCACCTTCTCAGGACTTGAACCAAACAGACCAATGAAAATGTCAGGCAAGCTTCAGCTCAGGCGAATTTGCTTCAGGGCAGCAACCAAACAGACCCTAAATCCCTCAGGTACCCACTAGAAACAATGCATTCCACGTTCTGCTTGTGAGGCAAGGATTGAGTCCTAGCACAGGGACCACATGCACTGCCAAATTGACTCTGTCTTGCATATGACTGCGCCACAACACAGTGAAAGCAAGACAAACCAACACCAACACATTTATCAAAAGCTCTTCAGAATGTGAGAAAATCAATATAATTGCTCGTTTCATGACACTGTCAAAAATATGGGGACAATGATAATAGCCTGAAAAAATGATGATTGGGGGGGTAAACCTGATGCTTCAATCCATTCTTTTTTCGAATGGGAAAAAGGTTCAGTTCCATTGTTCATTTGATGGCATTTAGCCAAACAAAAAAAAGAGAAGAGGATAAATTGTAATGGCAACAGAAAAAAAATGGCCAGAGCAGCTGCTCTGAGGCTCTGAGAAAACCACACAACAACAATTTCCATTCAAAAACAGCAGGGTGAATGAATGGAAAACAAAAAGCATAACCATACTACTGCTGCTACTGCTACTTCTTAATGCCATAGTGCGCATATTCAGGAGTTAACAAGCCTCCTGAATATCAAATAACTATAGCAATGTTCATAGTGAACTATAGTTTTTAGGTAGATAAAACATCAGGTCCTACTCTCCCAAGCTGCGTTTGATCTACGAATTCATATTTCCTCTCTGTTGCTGAAGAGCAGGGTCATCGATAACACACTTGTCCAGCTGCAGATCTCCATCATCCAGTGCCTGAAAATCGAGCTCCCAGAATTTTTCAGGCTTATTAGCCATCTCCATCAGATAGGGATCACTAACAAGACTACCATATGCTTGCTGACTAGTGCCACTGCAAGAACTTTGTAAAGCCGACGAAGCATCGACGCCCCAAATTCGCTCGTCATCATCTGCATCCATCAATTTACCCGCTGTTTGTAACATGGAGTCAGAAAGCATCCCCATATTGTCAGAAAATGATCCGAGGCAATCAGCTTCAGAAGAGGTAGCATCCAATCCTGGAGACAATACATTCTTTCCCTTGGATCTGCCAATCGTGGGATCTTGGCCACGAGGACCAGAAGCTGGAGGTATTTCCAGTAGCTCAACTCCGCTACCAAGCTCAAGTTCCTCCTGTGTGTCAAATCCCTGAACCAACGCCCCGATGTCGTCTGGTGCTTCGATTCCATCAAGTCCTATGTTCTCTGGCAGCATGGCAAGATTGAGGTCCCCATCTTCCAAAAGAAAATTCTGAAGGTCTAAGATGTCACTGTGCGTGGCTGGAAGGTCCAGGGACGTAGGGGAGAAATCTAAATTGCTCTCTCCAGTGTGTTGTGAGCTGGACTCACCTGAGTCAATGTTGCCATGTGGTACATGCTTGAGGAATTTCCTTTTCACTCTGGTGGAGTCGATTTCCTTTTGCTGTCTGTGCATCTTAAGTTGCCTCAGGAAAGTTGGGTTCTGGAGGAGCTTGGCCAAGAAAGAGACCATCTGTTTCTGCCGATCTTCCGCTGATTCTAGCCTCTGATTCAGCGTGCTCATTTGTTCAATTGTCTGAAGGTGCTCTTGCTTCAGCCTGGTCACCTCCTGAAGCAATGCACTCTTCTCCCTTCTCAGTGTGTTGAGTTCAGGGTCTAAACCGGATTCACCAGAAGAGCCAGGCTGAAGACCACTTTGTTGTGTTGGTGAGGACCTGCGCCGGACAATCTTCTTCAACAAATGTTTGCTATGTCGTAGGAAATCCTCATGAGCAAACTCCCATCTATCAGCATGAACCTTGCGAAAACCCTGAGTACATCACGAAGGAAATCATAACAGGAAAAAAGAGGTAGCATATAGGAAGATCTACCATGATTGTGCAGAGCAGTACAAGTTAGCATGAAAGCATTCGACACGGATTGCAATTGGTGCGGTCAAAATGGCAATGATGTGATGATATTGACTGTCATCGACCTACCTAAACTCTAATACTCTATCAACAAATTATTTTGCACTCATCACTGAGCAAGAACTGAACTTATAAAGAACTAGTAGTCTCCTAACCTGACTGTACTGTCTTACAAAGAAACTGGCTGAATAGATGCCAGTGCAACTGAAAGAACAACCAAATAACTGTAGCATTTGTTCTCCTATTTAGTCCCCAACTTGAAAACTAGGGAGTAATGAGTCTAGAATTTATGCCTATTGAACCAGGTAGTTGAAAGGACTGACCCAAACTGTGCATACTCACACACTTTCCCCTTTTAATCCCACTAATAGAAAGGAAATAAACCTTGTCCTAAAATAACCAAATCATGAGTTGATTGAAATAAGTTAGCCAAAAAGACTGCACCAAATGCATACTGTTCTATGATATATGAAATGAAGTGCAATACAACAACAGAACTGTGCAAACTGCCAGAAATGCTGAATGAAATTTAGATAGGAACTGCGCAAACATCGGAAAACAATCCTACACCTGCACTACACCAAACCTGTGAGGGCAGAGGAGCTGGAAGAACAGGCATATCCACATAGTGCGGCACAACACCGAAAAGAAAAGGGAAAAAAAGAACACTGCAACATTTGACAGGGCAAGAAGGAGCAAATTTCGCAGTACAATACTATTACTATACAGACCAATCCTAGATCCTACAAGAATTGCAACAGAACTGCGTATGCACATGTGGATCGTGGAGCTTACCTTTCAATTACGAGAGCGGCGAATTCCAGCAAACGGATTAAGCTTGCCCATCACAGGATCTATTCCTCAGGATTGTTTCGCTCATCATCTTAATCCAGTTATCCATTTTCGAGTTACATTTCAAGATTCCGCACACAAAAGAAAAGGAGCAGTACAAACTCCACATACATGTTCAATTTACAAGATACTATCCAACACCAAGAGGGGGAAAAAACCCAAAAGAACACGAGAGAGAGAAAAAAAAACAAGTTGCAAATCAGCAGCATCTTCATCCGCATTCTACAGCTCATGAGTAATCAAAACAGAGTAACAATGGAAAACAGAGTACATCCATCACGAGCAGATCGCAAGAACGCTGGTATGGAACGGGAGATGGGGAAGGGGCGGGGATTTTGATACGCACATAGGTGTTGAGCTGCCGGACGAAGCTGGAGAAGTTGTTGTGCTTGAAGTGGTGGGGGAGCACGTCGCGCGCGAAGGCGGAGGGGTCCCAGACGACGAAGCTGTTGCCGGCGTGGCCCCAGGAGATGACCCCGTCCAGCTCCGGCTCGCACACCAGGTCGTACGTCTTGGACAGGAACGGCGGCAGCTGCGGCCCCTGCAGCAGCGCCTCCAGCGGCCGCGGCGGCTGCATCAGCTGGTCCAGCGGAGAGACGAACGGGGCCGGCTGCAGCGGCTCGCCGCCGCCGTCGTCGTCGTACCCCTCCAGCTTGGGCTCCAGCAGCAGCGCCGCCGCGGCGTCCACCATGGTGGTCGGAGGAGGGTCGGTGTTGTGGTCCATTGTGGAGGAGGAGGTGGTGGTGGCGCGGAATTTATAGGCTTCGGGTTCGAAACCGACATACTGTGCGAGGGCGACGGGCGCCCCGCGTGGCGAGGCGCGCGTGACCTCCTTTTTGGCAGGTGATCTCGGCGGGGCCCGGAGGCTGGGATACCGGGGCGCGGCGCCGCTGGCCACCACTTGGCGGCCGCGGCGTACGCGCGGGAGGGGAGGCGGTGGCTGGCCGAAAATATCCGGTGAGATCGGGCGCCGCGTCGGGTTTGCTTGGTGGCGAAGAGAGGATATGGATTGCGGGGGGGATATTTTGCAGCGGGCTCGGCTCAGGTGGGCGGTGCTGTGGCCGCGTGGAGAGGAGGGGATGGGCCAGCGAGCTTTGGGGGAGGGGTGGGGGCCCACGTAAGCTCTGGCCCCAGCTGGCCCAGCGTCGCGCACCGGGTGGATGGAAGCCCGGATGACGTCAGCGCGCGAGTCACGTACGTGCGTGCTCGCGTGCGGCGCGAGTGTCCCACGCTAGCGGGAAGGCGACAAACACGCACGCTGCTCTCGGGCGGCCTCTCGCTGAATTAAATTTGAAAATATACTATTTATTTAATTTTTTTCTTATAAATATTTGGGATGTAAATTATTTTTACGGAAATATACCATCGATCTCACACAACCGTTACGCGAAAGTAAAGTGGGCGTGACGTCACGAGTGGTATCGCGTGGTAAAAGTACGAGGCACGAGGCCGCACGGTCTCGCGGAACGAAAGAGCGAGACCGTTCGGTATTGCCAAATCAAACAGTGACACAGTCCAACAGCTAGTGCTTAATTACTTAATTAACTAATAATAATTAGTGATTAATTAAATCAATAATTAGGATAATTAGCCGCTAATTAAATCGGCATGGCACCAGTATCGCTGATTGCTTGAGCGAGGTCGTTCCGTCTGGCACCGGTATCGATAATTGCTTAGTTCGGTCTCGCGCCGTGGCCGCGCTGTCTTGCGCTTTCGCCGCGCGATTCCGCCCGCGACGTCATTACCACGTCATCTCGCGTAACGGTTGTGCGAGACCGACGGTATATTTCTGTAAAAAATTTTACATCCCGAATATTCCTAAGAAAAATTAAATAAAATGTATTTTTTTAAAATTTAATTCGTCTCTCACTAGCCCCCTTAAGCGGGGGCCCCCTGATGGGCGATCGCTTGCCTGGAGATGGGGGCAGCGATCAATTCGCCCCTCCTCCCCCTCCCTCCCTCCCTCCCTCCCTTCACCTGGTTTCCTTTTTTGGCACCGCATTACTTTCCTATTTTAGTAAATTTATGCACCTAAAGTTTATACACCTCAAGTTTATATATCTAAAGTTTAGAGAACAAAAGTTTATAAGTCAAAAAGTTTATATATCCGATTCAAATTTTTTTTATATATAGTATTTCTATACATCTAAAGTTTATACACCTAAAGTTTATAGACCAAAGTTTATAAGTCAAAAGTTTACATACCCATTTTAAATTTGAATTTGAATTCAAATTTTTTATACATAAATTTTTCTAACTTTTTATTTTTTTAAAAAATTTTATGGTGTACTGTAATAGAAAGAGAAGAAAGGGGAGAAGAGAGAGGAGCACAGGAGGAGGCGCGGGGTGATCGCCAGGGCAGCGCGGGGCGATCGCGGGGGGCAGCGCGGGGCGATCGCCCGTGCTCTAGCGTGCGTGTTTGGTTGCTTTTCGCTCGCCACTCGCCTGCCTCGCGCGTAGCTTGGCAGCTGGGGGAGTGGGGTTGGCTTGGCTCGATCGGTGACCACGGTTTTAGTACATGACTTTTGGTAAACAGGTCTGTTGATTGACATCCTTAAGCCCGAATTTTTTTTAACTGTCGTCTAATTTTTATTGGTATCGACAGTTATATGTAATAGAGATGATAGTGGTGGAATCCAAGCAACCGTCTGTCTTGTCCAGAAATTAGCTCTGCCTCCGGGTTTGTTTGCTCCCTTCTGGAGGTGTTTTAGAGATCCTTTGAATAGAATGAATTACAACAAATTTTGTAATGCCAAAATTTAGTAAGATTAAAAGCAGTAACAAACTGAACAGGTCCCTAGTAAATTTTGATACCGCCAATTTGGGTAGAGTTTCTATTTGGTTTAAAACCAATTTAAACCCAAGCTTTAAGTACATTCCTGAAAGTATCGGCGCTATTAGGCGTGGCTTGATGGGATTTTTACCATTAACTAGTAAACCGATAGTTGTATCTTAGTGCTATGTCTGTTACAGTGCAAGTGTGTAACCACAGGAGCACGGGCTACCAAACATGCCCATTAAATCGAACATTGACAATGTCAATGATTTAGGTTTAAATAAAACCACCATATACACTATTTAAAGAACCAAATATTATACCCTTCGTCTCATAATAAACGTAGTTGTGGGTTTTAGTGTCCAATTTTAATCAACTGTTTTATTTAAAATATTGTTATGATTAGTATTTTTATTGTTATTAGATAATAAAACATGAAAAGTACTTTACGTGTGACTTAACTTTTAAATTTTTTAAATAAAATGGACAGTGAAACGTTTGGCACGAAAACTTATGGCTCCACTTATAAGAGCAAGTATTATAACAGGCTGTAAGCAGACTGATGTCTACGTGGAGGAGGGAGAAACGAAGAGAGAGAACTGGACGGGCGACTCGTGACGCGCCTGCTTGAGGCCGGCGGATACGCGCTACTGCCGCTGCTATTGGATTAGGCTCGTTTCTGTGCATTAAATACTAGTGGGTCCGTTACCACACGGTGGTGATTTGGCGCACGTTGCAGCTGACTGCCGGCGAAATCATTAGCCATGCTCTAGTAATACGGAAGGAGTAGTAGTATACATTTGGTACGAATCCAAAGGAGCCATTAAAAGCAGGATCAATAAACAGCACTCCTACGGATAAGACATGTCCTGGTTTCGACACTTGGCATGAGTTAATTAACTACTTCTTTCGTCCCAAAATATAATTATTTTTAGACTCTAACACAGTTTCTGATATGCTACTTTAATCAACAATGTCTATAAAAATAAGATGTTTTAAATAAAAAGAGTTGCATATTATGATAGTTTGTTTAATGATAAATCTAGTAACATCATTTTTACATGATTGATTTTTTTATTTTTTTTGCTATTAATAGTTAAAGTTAAAAATATTTATCTTATCACTATGTTAAAAATACTTATATTTTGGGACGAATGGAGCAGGAGTACTAGATGAACAATTCGATCAGGGTTGGTCCAACAAAAACTTTGTTGTGGGCCTGTACTATGATTTTGTTTATCTGGCTGTCTCATTTGACTAGTAGTACTAAGCATTTAATTTATTTATTATGTCAACTTGACACCTTTTAGCACAGTGAAAAGTAAAAGTTCTCGTAAAAAGTATCATAAAATAAATCATATTTTAAAATGAGAATCACAGTGAAAGCAACTGAAATGACGTGGCGCCTACTACTGGGTTAATCATGAAACTGGAGAGAAGGTAGGGTATCTCCTACTGAGAGATTCGGTTGGGGAGGAAGATGCCTAACGGGCATCGTCGTGAAGGTTCAAAACAAGTGGGCCGACGAAGCTAGATGCGTCGAGAATGGGGGAGAAGGCTCCTGTTTGCCGACAAAATGTTTGCACCTCCAGCAGTGCGCGACGAGCCAACGGACGAGAGAACCAAAGCTGCTCCTATATTGGGACGAAAGGGACTGCTCAGTTAATCCGTAGTATTTTTATGGAAAAATCCTAAAAACCACTCACATTCCACCTCATAACTAATTTTAGTGTAAATGCCTACCTTCTACTAAGTTCTATTGTAAAAAACCACTAAATACTCGTGTTTAATCGAATCAGTCCGTTATTACCGATGTAGAGTTATCACAGACTAAACTAGCTAAACCAATATTATCCAAGTGATTGCTATGGACTTATTCTTCATGTTTCACTAGAAAAAGCGCATGGCAAAAGCCATGCATGGTATAATGAGCCTAGGCCATTGGGCCAAGTGGGGTACCAAACGAATAGAAGATCTTTTGGGTTTTGAAAAAAAAATCTATTTCATATTACAAGATGTTTGGGTTTTGAATAAATTCATATATGGATCAATGTATGTGTAGACGTTTTGGGTTTTAAATAAATTTATGTTTCATACTATAAGATTTTTGGGGTTTTGAATAAATTTATACATGGATCAACATATGTGTTTCATATATGTGTTTAAATTCATATGGATATTAGTGAATATAGATAAGGGGATTGAAAGGCTTAAATATCTTATAATGCGGAACAAGGAAAGTGGTAATTAATTGGAGCTGTGCATGCAAAGTAGGGAGTACGGACTACTGAATGTACCAGTTCATGCATCGATCAGCATGCAACGGGTGTTTGCATATAGAACATCCTACATTTACGCATAATATCTCATTTCATCATCCTTGTAAAGCTGGGTCTCTCTAAATCACCCAACATGTTGTTGTGCCATCGCACGGCCTGCTGAGCCAGGTCTATGGGCCTAATTGCTCGATCGATATATCCGCGAAGAAACTTCTAGACACCCGATGGCCGGTGCACGCACGCACGCAAGAGCGTTCCTAGATCGCTGCATGCGCATGCGCAAGATCGTTTCATCGAGCCTCTTCCGCGAAGTCGGTGTTGCCACGTGGCTCCATTCTCCTTTCTATTTTTTCATTGAATTCGTATTATAAGATTCTTTTTTTTTTTACATATAGCGAAACTCGGAAAGGTAACGTTTAGACTCTGATCAACAACTGTATTTCTAGAATGAAAAATGGTGTCAACAATGTACTCCTAAATTAAAAGGTAAAGACATGACTTACAATTTACAAAAACATGTTAATTTGCTTCAAACACATACGTGCTGAAGTGGTCTTTTTTAACAAAAAGGGGGGTTCTAAAACTTTCTGGGGTTCTAAAACTTTCTGCAACAGATTTGCTTTGACTGTTTATTTTAAATCATCTAACAGGTTTTTCCATTTTACTCTCGCAAACTATACTGGATAACTTAACACCCTAAACTATTTTTTCCTTATTTTACCACTAAATCATTTTTAGTGATTCAATTTATTGCTTAATAATATTTATCTCCTTTATTTCTCTTTATACGAGTTGTAGTTTAAGATAAACATTTTTAGAAACGTAGATGACACAATTATCAAAGTTTTAAAACATTTTCAAAATTGTTCGTGAATATTTTCTCGGAATTTAAAACATCAATTCTTAAATCATGCAAGTGTTTTCAACCTACTCCCTCTATCCTATAAAAAACAACCTTATATCGGATGTGACACATACTAGTAGTACGAATCTGGACATACTAGGATGCGTCACACCCGGTACTAGGTTCGTTTTTCATGATACAAAAGGAATATGTAAATAGTGATAAAAAAATTCTAAAAAGTATTGAGAACTACTCTCTGTGTCCCATTATAAATGCACTTCTAGATTCAACCTTTGTTCCAAAATAAATGCAATTTTACCATACTACTTACCGCATCAATCGCATCTCATTCAAATTTCTCTTCATCTTATCCTCAATTACCATCCCACTCCCTATTGTCCTCATTTAATTGGAGCACTTAGGTAATTTTCTCTCCCTCTTACCCTTAACTACCCTCCCATTTCCTACCATCTCTAATTTAATCAAGGCGTTTGGGTAGTTTTCTCCCTCCCTCCTAAAACTCAATCGTAACAAGTAGAAATGAAAAAGAGAAATAATTTTGGGGAGTAAATTGGACCATTTTCAAAAGTTTGGGATGTAAAATAAGCTGAAAAATTACTTAGGGGGTTAAGGCATGTTCTTTTTAGTAACTCCAACCGACCACTTCCTCGTTTTCCATTAGCACGCTTCTCAAAATGCTAAACAATTTGTTGAGTAAAAATTTTCAATATAGAAATTTATTTAAAAATTAAACAAATCTATTTTTCGAGTTTACATTAATTAATAATTAATTAAACATGTACTAATTTTCCGCAAAAAGGTGACCTCTAACTTCAAAATCAAACACGACATAAGTGCTTCAGCGAAATAGTTCATGGGAATATAATTGACTTTTTTCTCATATATATATAATTCTTGTCTATAAAACATACACCATCTGCTTTATATTTTAAGCTGTTTCCTAATAAAACTTTTTAAGATTGACCAAGTTTATAGGAACATATCGCAATATTGTCAACACAAAACAAACATATTATCAAAATATATTCAATGTTACATCTAATGAAACTAATTTGGTGTTGTAGATGCTGCTAAATTTTTTTTATAAACTTAATCAAATCTAAAGAAGTTTGATTAGAAAAAAATCAAAACAACTTATAATATGAAATGGATGGAGTAGATCATTCCTCAGCATTCATCCGTGTTTCATCTTATTTATTCGGAGCCAAGTGTGACGAAAACAATGCCAATATATCTAATTATGGGTTCTTCATTTTGTTACCACAGTCAACCTTACTAAATTTTGGTAATGCTAAATCTTTTTACTAGCAGCGTTTGTTTTAGTTTGAAGTCTTTGCTAAATTTTCAACTACTGTGAGCGGTCTAAACTTCGACCCTTCTTTCTTTCTTCATTTAAAAAAAGGGGAGCAAAGCCTGTTTTTTGCTCCCTCAATTGATAGATCAGGGCCCCTCCTGCTGGCCCGAACGATAGAGTTTTAAGAGAGGAAGTGTCTAGAACTACCAAAATTTGTATTAATGGTTGAAGCGTATTTGATTTGCTATTTTTTTAAAAAAATGAAAATGACAAAAATTTAGTGTGGTTGGAAGTGGTAACAAGCCCTTAATTTCAAAATCGAGCTGTAAAATTCAAAATTGGCTACGGTCAGACTCACAGCTCAAACAAGCACGCTGTTTTTCTTTCTTTTCCACTATGCTGCAGTTGTTTTCTGCCATCGCTATAGTCAGTTTCCGTCCTTCGAAGGGTCTCCCACTCCGAACCGCCGGTGGGCATTGCCATTCTCCAGTCTACAGGAAGTGGATCCCCTGACTTTGCTATGCAAAATCATGCGTGTGCAGTTCTATCCTATCCACCGTCCGTTCTCATCCGACGGTGCACACTCGTTGCCCCAATTCCTTTCTTCTTCTTGCTCGCTTCATTCGGTAGTTTCTTGGCCCGCCACGGCCGCCATCATCTGCTCAAAAACTCCTTCCATCTCGTAATCAGCGACACGAAACACGGAAATGGACTAACCGTTGGCAAATCTTTCGGCCTTGCACCTCATCCCGGTCTCTACCTTCTTGGCATCCGAATCCAGTGGTGCAGCCGTGTGCACAGAGATGATTCATCTCGACGAAGCGATGACCGGAACATTTGATTATGAAATGTGCCTTACGATATACGAAGTCTTGTTACTGTGATGGTTTGAGTACCAGTGAGAGTCCGTCAATTGGAAGAAAATGCTCGTATTGCAGAAGGTGATGTTCACATTCGGTGCTTTGGGTAGAGGTCGTGCAAAGGGAGAAGCTTTTACTGGATTTACCAACCACCTATCACCATTTTAATTGTTACAACGACAATCTGACTAAAATAGCCTAAACCTTTCCAGCAGCTAAAATTGCGATCTGGTTAGGAGTGACGGTCATGGCGCCTGGCCTCGAAGGTGAAGGTGCAGACTCCAGAGCGAAGGGAGCAAGAAGAAAGGAATTGAGAAATAAGAGAGTGTGCACCGTCGGATCAGAACGGGTGGTGGATTGAGCAGAACTGCACGCCCGTGACTTTGCTATCCAAAGTCAGGAGATCCGTTTCCCAGTCCACAACATCACATGCTATGGGTGTAAAAACAAGAAGCAAAAGAAAAAAAAACAAAAAAAACATCACATATGCTATGGCCGAATAAAACGGAAAGGCACCTGATGCGATTCAGTAGCAACTTGCGGCCAAATAATAGCCGACCTGAAGTAGATCAGACATGGGGACTAGGGCTTTGGACCTGAGCTATCTTGACCATCTTTGATACAGCAAAGATCGTAGTTGTTTGGCGCATTTTTTTTTTTTTTGAGAACTCATGCACTTTATTAAAAGAAAGCGTTTTAGAAACACAAAGCATGAGTTACATTAACTGCTCCATTAGGAGTGAAGGAAAGAGCTCTTTTAGTAGGACAAACATCTCTGGAACAAATGTGAGAAATATTAGAGCAATCAAACATTGGTACTGAGGTTTTTGGATACTTTTTCGCTTCCGGAGAGATCAGACAATTCCTCCCTCGGCGGAAAAGTTCCAGCGTGCAGAGAATGAAATACAAAGGATGAGAGCATTCTACGGCTGTGTTCGCAAGTCAAGTTTTCCAACCTCCGCTGTCTCATTTCGTATACACACGTTTTTCGAGCTACTAAATGGTAAAAAATATGTAGAAAAGTTAATGTAAAAAAATATATTAATCTATTTTCAAATTTTTCTAGCTAATACTTAATTAATTATGCGCTAATAAAAAACCTGTTTTCCGTGCACGGGAGAGAGGTTTCCATCCCCTTCTCCCGAACACAGTCTACGAGTAGATCCTAGCCACAGGTATTTTTGGAACAGATCATGTATGGAGCACTTGGGACAGGTTTGTATAAAGCATTTTACATGTTCTGCAGCATTCTCTTATGTAATTCAAACCTTCTTGCTGTGCACTCCCTCCTCAAAAAGAATGCAATTCTGCATTCGAAATTTGTTGCCAAAAGAATACAATTCTGAAGTACTACTCCAATCATTCCTCATTTAAATTTTTTTCTCAACTTATCCCCAACCATCCTCACACTCCTTACCATTCTCCTTTAACGAGGGTATCTAAGTTATTTTCTTCTTACTGATTTGCCTTTTAGACGCCACTATTGTACTTGTATTTTTTTTTGGGTGTTTTACAGTACCCTCCACTTATACGTGTAGTAGTGTAGTAGGATTACCGTTTTTTTTGACAAATTGACCCTTTTGGAAAACTTATTTCGAAACTAACCCCTGCCAAAAACTTCAACCAAAAATAGGCCGTCGCCTCAGCGCCAAACACATTGGCGCTGACATTGGCCGTGTCAGCGCCAACGGGACTGGCGCTGACATTGTGCCACCGTGGCGGCCGGGCCGATCCCCAGCTGACGTGGCAGCTACCTCAGCGCCAACCGGACTGGCGCTGAGGTGGGACTTGGCCGCAACCCCTAAGGCCCAGACCAGCAAGCCTTCTGGATGGCTTGCGGGCTGGGACCTCAGCGCCAGCCATAATGGCGCTGACCGTGGGACACTCAGCGCCAGCCCACCTGGCGCTGAGGTGGGACTTGGCCGCAACCCCCAAGGCCCAGACCAGCAAGCCTGCTGGATGGCTTGCGGGCTGGGACCTCAGCGCCAGCCATAATGGCGCTGACCGTGGGACACTCAGCGCCAGCCCACCTGGCGCTGAGGTGGGACTTGGCCGTTTCGGCCTTGGCCCAGCCCAGCAAGCCTTCTGGATGGCTTGCGGGCTAGGACCTCAGCGCTAGCCATAATGGCGCTAACTGTGGGAAACTCAGCGCCAGTCCACCTGGCGCTGAGGTGGGCCTTGGCCGTTTCGAGCCTTCTGGATGGCTTGCGGGCTGGGACCTCAGCGCCATCCATAATGGCGCTGACTGTGGGAAACTCAGCGCCAGCCCACCTGGCGCTGAGGTTGGGCACCTCAGCGCCGAAGCGGTTGGCGCTGAGGTAGCTGCCACGTCAGCTAGGGGATCGGCCCGGCCGCCACGGTGGCACAATGTCAGCGCCAGTCCCGTTGGCGCTGACACGGCCAACCTCAGCGCCAATGCGCTTGGCGCTGAGCCGACGGCCTATTTTTGGTTGAAGTTTTTGGCAGGGGTTAGTTTCGAATTAAGTTTTTGAAAAGGGTCAATTTGTCAAAAAAATGGGTAGGATTAGATCTGACCTTTGATTTTTGGGGGCATTTTAGTCATTCTCTTAATTTTAGTGGAAGGGTATTACAGTAATTTCGTCTTCCAATCGTTTTCACTGTTCGCTAGACCCGCATTCCTCTGCTTCATCCGCCATCTGCGCATCGCCTCCCCTCCCCTCCACCTATTGTGCGCGGCGCCTCGCCGCCCATCCCTGCGACTCGGTGCGCCGCCGCGCCACCCCTCCACCTTCGCGCAACCGCGCTGGCCCTCACCTTTGCGCGACCCGTTGCCGCCCCTCCACCTCCGCGCGGTCGCGGCGCCCCTCCCCTTTCGCGCGAGCGCGACCTGGTGTTCGGCGCGTCGGCGATCCCGTCGTGGCGGACGTTGGGGTTCGTGGAGTACATCCCGTCAGGGAAGAAGCAGGGGGGCATGGTGCTGGTTGTCCCCGAGGGGAGCTACGCGGTGCGGCTCGGGAACGAGGCGTCGATCCGGCAGCGCCTCGCCGGCGCGGCGCGCGGCGCGCGGTACGCGCTCACGTTCAGCGCGGCGCGGACGTGCGCGCAGGCGGAGCGGCTGAACGTGTCGGCGTCGGGGCAGTGGGCGGTGCTCCCCATGCAGACCATGTACAGCAGCAACGGCTGGGACTCGTACGCCTGGACGTGGGACGCCGCTGCCAACGTGTTCGACGTCGTCATCCACAACCCCGGCGTCACCGAGGACCCCGCCTGCGGCTCCCTCATCAGAAACACGGTTGAAAACAGCTTCCAGATAGTCATATATAAAATGTGGAGGCAATGGCTGACAGAAAATTCAAACTCGGTTTGAATTTTGTCATAATTTAGCTAGATTTCAACTGGGAATGTACTGACCGTGTCGAAAAAAAAACAGTCAGTTTTTTCGTTGTGATCACATAAATTAAACAATATCTGCCATTTTAGGACAATATATGTAATGTCCGGATTCCATCCGATCTGTCTAGACCGGGTCGGCAGCCAAAAAAACATGTGTTTTTTCATCGTAAAGACATAAATTAAACAAGATATACCATTTTAGGACAATATATGTTATGTCCGGATTCCATCATGTATGTTCGGACTGGGTTGGCAATGAAAAACACGTCTTTTTTGTCATGATCACATAAATTAAATAAGATATACTCCCTCTATTACATGTTATAAGACGTTTTGACTTTTAAGTTTGACCAAGTTTATAGAAAAAATAGTAATATTAACGACCTAGGATGAATTTATTATAAAAATGTATTTAATTATTAATTTAATAAAAGTAATTTGGTAATGTAAATATTATTATATTTGTTTATAAACTTAATCAATTAAACTTGAATCAGTTTGACTTTGATCAAAGTCAAAACATCTTATAACCTGAGAAGGAGGGAGTACCATTTTTGGACAGTATATGTAAATATGTTACATCAAGATTCTACCAGGTCGCAACCAAAAACACGTGTTTTTTTTTCATGATCACATAAATTAAACAAGATCTACCATTTTAGGACAATATATGTTACGTCCGGATTTCATCCGATCTATCTGAATCGGGTCAGCAACCAAAAACACGTATTTTTCGTTGTGATCACATAAATTAAACTAGAACTACCATTTTAGAACAAATTATGTTATGTCTGGATTACAAACATGCGAGGAACCAGCCGGTCCGAACATGCGAGGATAAGATGCTTGTCCAATTTTATTTTGAGTCCATGTATTATCGGCTGGATCAGTGGAGCCCATTTAGGAGTTTGAGTCCAAGTACGTACATCTGGCCCAGTGCTTTGGGAGGCCCATCTTATTGACAGCCCAGGTGATGATTAATCTCCACCTCCGCCGTCAACCACAGGCGAACGCCGATCTGGTCGCCGCCGCCAGTCGAGACCTCCACTGCATGCACCACATCCAGCACGATCTGCAACCATCCACGACGACCAACGCCACAGCCACGAGGATCTGCAGCCCTTTTTTTCCTCGGGTATATGTTAATTAATCAACTAATCCCAAATCGGGACGTAGAATCAATTGAGCCGGCCCTATTGCAGTGCACGCGCAATTACATAATACACCCCATCTATAATTTTTCCACAGTCACCCTTGTACTACACTACTACACCCTTATACTAGGTGTAGTAACAACGAATTTCCACCCTTAGATCTCATATCTTCTACGGTCCATATTTATTTAAAGGTACACTAAAAAAATTCATTTTTTTTGGACCAAGGGAGAGTAATTTGAAAATAGACTGGCTGTTTTTGAAAAACTTTTAGTGTGAGTTATGGTAAGGGAATGCTTTGTGATTGTGCGCGTGATGGTAAGTGGTAACAGCTTTTGAGGATCTCCAACATGAGATATGACCAGGTACGTAGAAGTTCTCCATCGCGCCTTTCTCCTAAAAGTACTGTATTTTTCTAATGGCGAGCATCCAAGCAGCATGATGTAATAATTCCAAATGTTATAGAATTACTGAGGATTGAACAATAAATGACACACTAATCCAGTGTTTTACTAATGTATTATTTTTTTTAGAATTCCATGTTTTAAAGAGGCTAGTGGTACGATGGGTTTAAATCCTAGTGCCCACAAATATTACAAACATGCAAGTGAGCTTTCAATGGAGATGTACCGTTGGTTTCAGTCTCTTAGAGCATATGTACGAGGATGCATTCGGAATGTAAGTGTTGCATTGGTGTTGCATTGTGTATGTAGTGGTGTGTGCGCGCGTGTGTCTACCGTATAATTAAAACAAAAAAGAGGCTAAAAGGATTTTTGAACAAAAGATAGATGGATTAAATCCAAAGATAAAATATGTTGTGAAAAGGTTTTGATTTTGGGGATATTGTATCGAACATTTCCATAAACATCTTTACATACACAGACACACAGTCCTTTTCTTCTCAAGGACAATTTAGACAGTGCTAGGGACCAAAGACAATGCAATGGAATTTCACAAGCAATCATACTAGCAACAGCATGCATGAACAATACACCTAAAAGCATTAACTGAGGCAAAAAAAAAAATGATGGGCTTTATTTAAGGAGTCTGTTCATTTTGTATGTACGGTATAGCATGGTATGAATATATACATTATCATGAAAATGAACTTTACCAGTGAAATAACTAATTTAGCCGTCCAGGGAAGAGATATAACTATAAGCTTAAATAGCTTTCGGAGCAAAAATATTACTGACAATAATCGGAAGCCAAAAGAAAGAAAAATGTCTGAATTCAAACCTAAGAAGTTAACGACTAAGATAGCTAGTCACCTTTGTAAGTTGTCAAGGGCTCGTATCTTCAGGGTTTTGAAGGTACCCATGAACCGTTAACTGATATCCTCTTGAAGTTGATGGGGAGTTCTGATTAGAGGTTTCAGGGATTCCATGATACTGGCAAAAGACGGTCGTCGCCAGGGTTCTCTGCAAATAAAAATAAAATATTCATCAAACCAACTTGGCTACAAGTTGTGAGAAGAAACATATAACAGTATATTATAGATACTTTGTCCAGCAGGATTCCATTATTGCCGCCACTTTTGGATCAACGCTACTTGGAATTTCAAGCCTTCGCCCATTAAAACCAACAGCTGCTACAACCTGCAAGTGAACAGGTAGACTTTGTTCAATTCAGTTCGTCCGAAGTTGGAAAATATCCGTGTGATGAAGAAAACAGGAGATACAAACCTGAGCTGGATTCAAAGTACTCCATGGTTGTTGCAATGTCATGAGCTCCCATAGGATAACACCAAAGCTGTAGACATCAGACTTCTCATTTGATGGCTCATCTCGTATAACTTCTGGTGCCATCCACTCAGGCTAGAGAATATTACATCGAAAGCACTTACTAGCACGATTTAGCTGAAAAAAAATCAACAAATAAAAGTAACGGTAATATGAACTTACAGTCCCTGCTGCAGTCTTGGAAGACAAAAATGTGTTTGCCTTCAATCTGGAGAGACCAAAGTCACAGACCTGCAGCATTGTAGGGGAAATTTGTTGTTAGTTGGAGATAAGATTAAATAGGGAACAACTGCCAATTATATTAGAAAGAAAGATAATCCTAATGATCATAACAACTATACCCATTCAAGTAGAAAAAATAATAATAATAAAGTACCACATAGAGTAATTGAAGATAAAGTTTTCTCATAAAAGGGGAAACGCCATTGGTGTGGTGGCGGAGTCATGGGTGCATGATTCCACCCACTAGAGTTCAAATTCTGGTGTCCACAAATATGGCCATGTGCATCTTTGGTTAAAAGGGGAAAAACCATTGGTGTGGTGGCGGAGTCATGGGGCAGAGGCCGGAAGTTATACTTTGTCCAAAAACAAAGTAGAAAAAATAACAAAAAGTACCACAAAGAGTAATGTGAAATCAAACAGGTCTTAAAATATGGCAAAATGGGTAAAAGGATATACCTTCACAGTGTACTTTTTATCAACCAACAGATTTGGTGACTTTAGATCCCGGTGGACTATAGGAGGATTGCGCTTGTGAAGGTAATTCATCCCCTTAGCCTGGATACGAAGGTACACAAAATCAATGATTTTTATAAAGAAGCACCTACAATTTTGATTCTACGGTCAACCTTTACTTTATATAAAGCATATGTCCAGTCATTCTGTTAGACCTAAATTCTGTATTGAGATAAGTATATATGATTTTACCACGTCAAAAGCCATACTCAATCGCCGCTTCTCATCTAGATTTTCCCTTGCACCATGCTTGTGCAAAATCCTGTATAGGCTACCTCTGCATTCAAGAAAAAAAACTTATGTGGGAACTACAAGCTAGACTAGAGGTAAGCACATAGTTTACATCAATTTTGAAATAGTAATCAGAAAGTTCAACACACCTTGATAGATATTCTGTCACAATCGAAAGTTTTGGTGGCTGAGTAACAGCACCCATAAAAAGGACAATGTTTGGATGGCGCAGACTTTTCATAATTGCAACCTACAGAGGAGAATACCTAACATGTTAAGTGACATGGACATTACATGATTAAATCAACTTATACATGTGACCTTGAATGGGGCAACATCTTAACATTCTCTGTTAAAAAAAGAAAGAATACTGGGCATTAACTTTGTTGCAGAGGAAAGATCAGTTCAGAAGCATCTAGTCATGCACATCGTTGTATAACATGTCCATTATATGTAGGAAAATTCAAAGCGCTGCTGCTTTCATCCCTATCAGATTTGGTAGTCGCAAAGGAAGACCAATATAAATTGTCCACTGGAAATTCTGATGTTATACCTCCCTAAGAAATTCTTTGAGACGCTCTGGGTGGAAGTCTTGCTCCATCAAAATCTTTACAGCAACATCCTGAGACATGAAAGGCAAGAGTGTTAATTGAGCTCTCCTATCCTCAATTCCTCACATGAAGAATAAGTACATAACTGTGGGACGGTTGAGTGTTTCAGGTTATTGAAACAACATTTGTTAACATCTCTCCTAAAATCATATATTGGCACACCAAAAAGGAAATACAGGAGGCGTAGTTGTATGCAGTACATGTTAGACCGGTCACTATTCAAGTAGTAACTTGTAACACATAAGCACACTGTAAAATGTGCTTGTAATAAAAAGAGACATACCGAGCCATTCCAATCCGCACGGTGCACGGTTCCAAATGAGCCTGTCATTTTTCTCAATTAGTGCACACTACAAAAATATCAAAATCTGGAAATAGGCAGCTTCATGATCATTCATTAATTTTCACAATGTGAGGTCACGGATGTCCAAAATATTCAACTTGTTCACCTTCGCAAAATATGTGTAAAATAAAAACTGCATGCTATTAATTTGCCTTGCGCCTTGTTCTAGCCTTGTGCATAACTGTGGTAAAACTCTAGTGAAGAAGGCACCTAGTTCTAGCCTTGTGCCTTGGATGCGCATACCGAACTTTCAGTAATTTGTGGTTTTGTACAAGATTGGCCCTATTTAATATCATGCATTGGTACTATAATCCATGGAGTTAATTGCAAATATTCTTTGTAGTCTCACACTAAACGTTGTGGTTAACTTTCATTAATAACATGCTTATGTAATTAGTAGGGTTAGAAGAGGCTAAATGATACAAAAGAATGCCCAATGTCACTCTTCATTGTACTTGCTCATGTAAGCCAGAACAACTTGCTTTATTGATTGGAGGTTGTATGTGGTATAGAGATTTTTTTTTTTTTTAAAAAAAAAAGCTAAGCCAGAACAATTCGTTTTGTTGATTGGAGGTCATGTGTAGTATAATAGAGATAAAAAAAACTAAGTACATCGTACAAAAACACTATTAAAAAACAAAAACGTACCAGCTCCAATTTTCTCTTTCAAAACAAGTTCACTCCAAGGAATAATCAAGTCTTCAATGTCGAGAGATATATCACTGAAGGGGTCACTTTGTGCAGATTGTGTATCCTCAGGAGAACTGAAATATTCATCAGTATTATCAACTTTGGATGATGGAAAGTGGAAATAACTATAACAATTTTTAGGGAGGATCCTGCTGATGCACCTCTTCTGAATAAGAAAATTGCCATCTTGACCACTGGACTGGGCACCACGACTACGATGTGAAAAGTTAGCTTGAAAATCACTGTTTGTTGCAGGCGATAAGTTTGGACCAATATTTGATCCCATGGCCTCATCTAAGTCAACAACCGTCCCTGAAACTATTCAAAATAGTAAAAGACACAATCTTTTGAAAAGATCTTAAATATTTTTTTTAGTCCTGCTTTCTGAAATTCCAATTCAAGAATTGAAATAGTGATGATAAAAAATATCAATTGGTCAGTTACTCAGTTTGCTTGCTTAGAATAGTAGGCAGTTCATTTTCCATCTTTTCTTTTAAAACTTTTGAAGACCATTCAGGAGAAAATGACTAGACCTGAATTGTGAAACTACAGCTAAGAACTATTGTAAACCATACTATTTCATCCAAAAAAGTTTTAAGTTTTAACATCTAAAATGATTGTGCTGAAAGATTGTTGCCTATATCAAAACTAGATGTCAATGACATAAAGTTTCTCCCAGCAAAAAAAAATCTAAAAACTATCTATTTGAACATAGAACACAACATGCTCACAGCAGCATCAGCTGTTAATTTTAAAAGTTTAATAATGTCAAAATCTCTTCCTATACAGATCAGCCCATTTGAGATATTACTATTAATATCACATCATGTGAAGAGTACTTAAATAAATAGTATTTAGAAGACAGAAAAGTATGATCTGACCTGCTGCTGGATCATTGAACATCATATTTAGCGATTGGCAATCAAGGAAATATTGCTTCGCCAATGACTTGAAGTTATTAACAATATCAGCTGAATTGTATTTTGGTGGGCGCAATGGTGAAGAAACTGAAATGGATGAGAGCCCATTTAAGAGGGAGTCAGGTTCAGATAAGAAGCCTGGGTTCCCTATCAAATCAATCAGATATTCCCTGATACCAAAAATAAAATAGAAGTCAAGAAGTGATTAGATGCTATTTCAACATTGAAAACTGGAGAGTGTAAAAGAACATAGAAAACTGGAAAAATAAAGAATATTCGGAGCAAGATTGTACAGATAACTTGAGAACATAAGTTCCATTTATATTTTTTCCATTTTCACATTTATAACAATGTTATACCCTCTTTCTATGACATTGTTAGATCAGACAAGGAATGTAATTGGTGTAACTGGGGCACAATTCTTTCTTCATATTCTCTCTCTTTTTTAACCTTTGATGACCCAAAATCTGTAGAAATAGTGCAAGTCATTCATCAGGATTACAAACCTGTCATTACCAAAGTGCACCAGGCATGAAGCAGCACCAGCAGATTTGCAGTACCTGCATCCCCTCACAACTCGACATGGGAGACTGATAGTGTCTGCTAAGGTCTTTCCCCACCAAAGAAAACAGAATAGGATTATTATCAAAAACAAATTGAAGAGACAAGAGAGTATCAGGACTGGCAACTAAAATGAAATAGGATCATAAGAAACTGATCTTTTAAAGTAGTGCAGCTCCTATGTATGCTTGTGAGTGCATCAATATCACTATAATTCACCATCTAATGTATTTTAGGGCAATCAGGAATATTGCATGATGAGCTTTGTAAAATCATAAAAACAAAGTTCCAGCGCTAACATGGAAAATATTGCCACTAAATACGAAGATTTAATAGATTTTAGAACATAGCGATAGAAGCAAGGTGACCTTAAACAGCAACGATCGGTGCCGGCAAAGACCGATTGATAACTTCCCAATTGGAAGCACAACAGAACCTGAACTAATCTTCAGGAACCCGGCAGAGTCTCTCCACCGGGGACACAGTTCATGTTCTTCGGTAGATGCTACGGAACCCCTTCAACATTAGTGAGACACATGTAAGACAGAGAAAATGTACCAAAAGTGGCAATTTCCTTATCAACTCCCAGTCTCTCACCCCATCTTTGAGGACACAATGCCAGCAAGGCGAGTGGTGATTTCCCTTGAGTCAGCGCGGCTCCGAGAAACGTCAATCGCCGTGCTTATCAGTTGCCTCAGATCATAGTCGACCACCCTATCTATGAGGACCACCTCCACGGATGACTCGGTGGGATTCATAGCCTTGAGCGACTCGATCGAGGGCACTCGGGCGCCATCGCGCAAGTCATTGCAGAGCGTCCATACGAAGGGATCCATCCCATGAATGAGGTAGAAGCCATCCAGGACCTTGTCGGAGTAGGACAAGCTGCCATTCACCTGCCAAGACAGCGAGATGGTCACTTGGAGAATCGGTATACATCTTTCGGTGAACTGGTGTGTGCGCGCGGTGAGTGCGAACCCAGAAGCGATGCGAGAGGGATTGGGGCGAGGGCGCGTCGCGGTGGTGGTCGTCGGCCGCCGCCACGGCGGAGTCGAGGAAGTTGGGGTCGGGGGCGGTGGAGGCCTCGGAGCAGAGACGGAGCGCGAGGGCGAGCTGGAGCTGGTACGCCTCCTCCGCCTGCTGCGCCCAGCTCTTGCTGCCGCCGCCGCCGCTGCTGCCGGCCGGGCGATCGGCGGGGTCGCCGCCCTTGTCGGCAGTGGCGAGGGTGGAGACGGAGGAGAAGCCATCCCCGTCGTCGCCGGCGCTGCTCCCGCTCGAGTGCCGCTGCAGCCGCAGCCAGTCCGCCACGCCGAGCCCGCGGGACGCGTCGCCGTCGTCGCAGTGCGGCGAGCCGCCACCGTTGCCGATGCTGGCGGGCGGGGAGGTGGCGAGGAGGCTGTACGCCACGGCAGCGGGCGCGGCGGGCGGAGGCGCAGACCCTGGCGAGGCACGCCTCCCGCCGCCGCCGCCGCCGCCGAGCACCATCGCGGGCCACTTGGCGTCGGCCTTCATCGTCTACCCGCGCTGCTGCGTCGTGGCGGTGGCGGAGTTGCGCTGAAGTCGCATGTGCGGGAGAGGCGATCGAGGCGTGGGCGTGGGCGTGGCCGCGTGGGTGGGGATTCCTTCGCGGACGGAGTTGTCGAGACGGACGGCATGGCCGCATGACAAGGAGGGGAGAAGGGGAGGAGAGGGGGGGGGGGGGCCGGGGGCGGCAAGCGCACGCGCGACGCGACACGGGCAGAGAGATGGCGGGGGGTGGGCAAGTGGGGGCGCGGGCGCCCCCATTTGCGCAGTGCCTCCGCTCCGGTGCACTGCATTTGCGCGATGGCGACGAACCTCCCGCACTCCGGTGCATTGCATCTGCGACGGCGACGAATTGGAGATTTGGAGTGCACGGGGGGCCACGTCCACGAGTCCGCCACGACCCCCACGACCACTTGCTCTCCCTCCCGGCGGACAAGTGCAGTCCAAATATTCGAAATTACGTCGTTATCAAAATAGGGTTAATCGGATATATACCATTACAAATTTACTAGTTTTGAGAAATATCATTACAATTCACCTAATTGGAAATATGCCATTACAATTCTGCTTATGTCTGAGACATGCCATTTTCTACACCCTGTAGATCCTTGGACCCACATGCAGACCATTGTAATTTCGTATAGCCCAAAATGCCCCTGTCTCCACCTCACTGACATATGGGCCCTGTCTTCCGTTTGTTCTCTCCCACAGCCGAGTCTTCTCCTCTTCTCTTCCGCGTCGAGCTCCGAGGCCGCCGGCCAGCCGCGCTGAACCATCATCCCCTCCCGAGCTCCAACACCGCTGGCCACCTACTTGCCCGACGCCGCTGGCCACCTGCTTGCCCGACGCCGCCGCCCAGCCCCCCCCCCTCCCAGAGCTCCGACGCCGCCGCGCCGAGCTCTCCGCCGCTTTTCTCCTCCTTCCCGGCATGCTAGATGAAGCGGCACAAAGGGCGGATCCGGCGACCACCTCCCGCCCTACCTTGGAGAGCTCGTCGACCACATTGAGCTCTGATGCCGCCGCCGACCAGAATTCCAACCCCCATCACCGAGCTCGCGCTTGGATCTAGCGAGGTGGCCGGACTCCATGGTGGCGGCAGGTGGTGGGATGGAGTAGCGCACGGGGATGGGGCGTGGAGGTCGCCGTTGCCGTCGCCATTCCCGACTACTAGCCACGCCAGCCTCCTCGGGGGGAACCACGTCTGCTAGTCGCCGTCGCCGATCCCGCTACCATCCTCCTCCGTCACTTCCGCGTCCTCGCCGTCGCCACCACCTGCAACGCGCTCGGTGGGGCCGATGGTCTGCCACTAACAAGGCCGCAACTGGCCCACAAACGGCGGAAGCTAGGGCGGTGGCGGTGGCGCAAGCGGAGGCTGGGGTGTGCGACGGCTGTGGTAGTTGAGGCGGACAACGGCGGCGGATGCTATGGATGAGGCCCACAACAGCAACGGAGGCGGAGGATGTGGCGCACGACGGCAACGGCGGAGACTGCGGCTGTGATGGGTGATGATAGCAATGATGGAGCTTGAGGATGAGGCCGGCGACAACGATAGAAGCTGGAGGATGGAGGTGGAGTTGGAGGAAAGGGCATTTTGGTCCTATATGAAAATACGGTGACCAAAAACGTTTTAAAAATTGTCCCATCTACATAGAATGGCATGTATCTAATTCTAGGTTCTTGCAGTGGCATGGTTCTAATTATCGAATAGTAATGGCATATTTCAAAACCACAGAAATTATAATGGCATGAATCCAATTAACCCATCAAAGAATAAGGCTGTTTTCTATAATTGGATCCATTTCATTAAAAGTTTCATAGTTTTAAAATATACTATTACTCCCTCCGTTTCACAATGTAAGTCATTCTAGCATTTCTCACATTCATATTAATGTTAAAGAATCTAGATAGATTTATGTGTCTAGATTCATTAACATCAATATGATGTGGGAAATATTAGAATGACTTACATTGTGAAACGGAGGAAGTAGTATTCATCTATTTAAAACCATGTCATTATACAATTATAGATGAATTTGAAATATGTCATTACATATCCCTTTCGCTGCATTTTCTATCCTTTTGAAGGACCAAATTGCTCCTTCATTCATCCGCTTCTTCCTTCCTTGATCTCTCTCGTCGGCGAAGGGGTCCAATAGATTGTGATGTTGATGGTGACCGTCTCGTCGGCGCCAAGGGACCCGACGTCACAGGGCACACAAGTCTGAGGGAGCTTGGCATTCCTCTCGCTAAGCCCGCCGTCCTAGCAACTCCCCACTATCGAGCCCACCGCCCATGCGCATCCCCATTGCCGAGTCTGTCGCCCCTACGAACACGAGCAGAGTGATAATGTGCAACACATATTCAATATACCTCAAAATAAAACTTTTCACATTCCATTCATCATCGACGAAGTGAGCAGCTGTTGCCATGTCTTCTTTCTTTTGATGATTTTTTGTCCATAAATCAGTAGTAGTGGCAACACGGCTTTGAGGCTTGTATAAATAATTAGTGATAGCAACCTTGTTAACCCAAATAACTCAATGATATCGTTCCTAACTGTGTTTTTGGACAGAACTTTGGACAATGGTTGCAATGCACCATGAAGCCTTCGAAAACTAGCATGGTCTACAATAGTAAGTGGTAATCATGGAGACATATCATTAGTGCAAGTTTTTTCCTAGCAACCACTTGATCAAAGACATATTTTCTTATGGTAACCCTCCTTTTCGTATTTGTTCCTATCTTCAAATTGGATTGATTTAAACCTTTTCTAGCCAGCCTAGACTTGCAAGTTTTAATGTAGTCTAACCAATTTAGTCTCGTTCTACTTTCTGATCCAAGCTTGTTGTGACACCATTTCCATTTAGTTTTTCATACACCATTAATTTTCTTACTAACAAAATCTTACCATGCTATAGATTTCAGCCTCTTATTCTCATATTCTTGTTCTAATTATGCACCTTGTGAATCCATAGGTTGTTCTTGTTGTTCGATACTTGGAGCATCGTTTGGAGTAGAACACGGAGTAGAAGTTGGTGTCAATGCAGCCAAAGACTCCTCGGTGGCAGCAGGGTTCGGCATTTTGTCAAAAAAATGATGTTCAAAACATGGATCAATCAAACATAAATATCTCTAAGTACTACCTCAATATCCCATGCTACAAAGTTTATGTTCTGCTCGGAATCTAAAATGTACCGAACAATGTAAAACTACCTCAAGTGCAGTACCAAATCATGTTCTATGTCATGGGGATGTTACCAACTAATGAAAGAACACATTCAGAAATATAAATTGACAAATACCTCCTCGGTGCATGAATGCTTTGCTCGCTTGTGCGCCTACTCGCCTACTGGCTGGCCATCCTACTCGCTTGAGCGTCGCCCCGCTCGCCACCCTGCTCATAGCCCTGCTTCGTCCCGCTCGCAGCTGGCATGCCACCCAGCTTGCCACCTGCGAGAACCATAGTCCATAGATGCCCGCCTACGCCCATCACCGTCGTTGGTTTGCTTGGCCGCTGGTCGCCCGGCACAACGACGTGGGGAGACCGGAGGCTGGACCATGGGAGCGGCCATGTGGTGGTCGGTGCCCATGGATGCGTAGAGTCGTGGAGAGGAGAGGAGAGGAGAGCACATATGATGGCGGTGGCTGTGAGGAGAAGTGCATGGAGGGTTGGAGGCTATGATGATAGGGTTGTTAAGATGCTGAGTTAGGTTTTAGCTTTTATATCCCACTATTACTCCATGTTGGGCTTCTTGGGCTTGCAATGAGCTGTATTTTGAGGGGTATATACCTCCTTCGGGGCACACAGGTGGATTTGCTAGACACTTGAGACGTGTGTGGTGGAAAGAACTAGAAGAACGTGCACGCTCTTGCTGCCTCGCCTTGCCTGGTCAGGCAGCACGCGTACGCGACACGCTCATGGATGGTTCGCCAAAATTGAGGAGAGGCAGCTTCCTTTTGCAGTTTTGTTTTGCTACGAAATTCGGTGTTTGTTTTTTTGGAAATATAGTTTTTCACACATATTGAATATTCTGATGCGTGGAGCGGCGTAAAGTCCGAATAGGTTACACGCGACTTATCTGATTCGGTTACGCATTATGGAGATCATGCAGGCGCCCTGATCACTCTTCTTGTTATCTCTATATAAACCGAGTCGTCGTCTCCTCACAACACACGTGAAAAACTGTCTAGGGTTTGCCTCCTCCTTTGTACTGTGTCGTCGCTCGTAGTCTACTCTGTCTCGCTCACCAGCGTGCACTGGCGATCGAGAGAGTGGGTTTCCGAAACCTTCACCTTTGACGCTCTGCATCGGGATAAGGTGCTAATAAGGTTTTTAGGAAGCACTTCGCGCGACTGCTTGCTAGTCTTCCACGATGGCTCGTCTTCATCTACACGGATGTTGCGTGTCGTCATCAACATCCTATACCACGCCGTTGTTCATGTGGTGTGTGTTACTCCCCACCCTTGGCAAACCGATCCTCTTCTGCAGCAGAACTAGAATTGTTGGTATGTTTCGACCATGTTCTATATATTCGATCTATTCGTGTGTAGATGTCTCGTATACATGTCTAGATCACGTGATTCGGTTATGCTAGTTTACTTGTTTAATGTCATGATCTATTTACGAAATAAATTAAATATACATGTGTTTATATTTCCAACAGTTCCAACTATGAGGATGATGTTGTGGACGGTTTGGAACTTAAAGTGACATGCTAGCCATGGTAACTAGGGAAGCACGGACCAACCCGCGAACCCGCTTGTAGATAAAATTAGTGGGTAACCCTACTAATTTGACATATAAATGGGTTTATGGGTCGACTCACTTGTATCTCTAGATGCGGCAAGCTGGTCCACGACGTGGAACCCACTGGTTACCACTTATTTTACATACTAGGTGAAACCCTGCGTTGCTACGAGAGTTTACTATGATAAAAATAATGTGTAATATAGCTTAAACAACATAAGTTGATGTGATTTAAATTTAAGTTGTATATAGAATGATGATTCAAATATAAAAATAAAGATGATGTGGCTTTATGAGAGAATAAAAGAAGGAAGATAATTTAGACCATATATCTAAGGGCTTAAAAAATTGAGATGATATGGCTTAATGAGATAAGAAAATGATAGATAATTTGAACCATAGATTAATCATCTAAAGACTAAAAACAATTAATGCGATATGACTTAATGAGAAATAACATTAATTAAGTGAGGATGAACTATATAGGTATATAAGATATTATAAAAAAATGATAGAGAGATATATTGAAATATTATATGAATTGTGTGGGATGATTTTACATGCTTACATTTTAAATCTCTAAAATTTAATAAATTATACAATTATAGATAATATAGCATTCTTGCATATTGCTTAACTGTAATACTACTAATTATTAGTGGATGATTATGTAACATATTTGAATTTTAAGTTTTAAGAATCATAATTTTAAGTTTTAAGAATTACAGGGTTATAAATTGGGAAAAATACGAATTACCCCCTGAACTATCGCGGTCGACCAAATTACCCCCTAAATCACAAAACCGGACATTTTACACCCTTAACTAGTTTTACCGGACAAATAACCCCCTAATCAATCCGGAGTGGTTTTACGCCTACGTGGCAGTCTAATCAGCAATACTTTTTATTAAAAAAAAGTCAGTGGGGCCCACCTGCCAGATTCTATCTCCTCTCTATCTCTTTCCTCTCCCACCTCTCTCTATCTCTCTCACGCCGAAGGCCGACGAGGAATCCACGCGCCGACGGAGGCCGAGAACGAGCGGCGCGCCGGCGGCTGCGAGCCTCCTCGCGGCAGAGGCCGAGTATGAGGCGCGCGCCGGTGGACGCCGGCCAGTCAAGCTCACGAGCTGGGCCTCAGCGCCGGACTTGTGCAAGAAGATGGCGATGGTCGATGAGCGGCAGCCAGCGCCGGACTTGCGCGAGAAAATGGCGAGCGCGGCGGCCGGACTCATCGTCTTGGAACGACACCCACAAGAAGATGGCGAGTCTGCATGTAGTTTTCCTATTTATGTTGATAACAAACCAGAAAAGTAGCAGCAGCAGTACGCGGCACCAAAATCTCGTCTTCCTCCGTGTACTGATTTGATCCAATCTTCTGAGTGTTTGTTGGCAGCTAGAAGTAGGTTGTTAGGATTTTCCGGGCGTGGCTGACAAAGTGTGAGAAAGCACGACAGCGGCAGCGGGCTCGTCACTGCCTGCGCGCGAGCTCCGGCTCCGCCGCCGTTGCATCCGCTTTCGCCCGAGTTCCACCGTTGGCCGCCAGGCGAGCGCATGCAGGAGTGCTTCGGCCGACAACGTGCTGCTGTGCCGACAAGGAGGAGGACGCCCGGCCGGCGAGCTTGACGGGCTTGCCGCCGCCGCCCGAGCTCCGCCGTGCGGGAGTACTTCCGCTACCGCGTAGCGACTTGCTGCGATGTTATGCCGACAAGGAGGTGGAGGCCCGGCTGGCGAGCTCGACGGGCTGGCCGCCGCCGCGTGCTTCAGCAGCATCCCCTGAGCTCCACCGATGGCCGACGGGCGAGCGCATGCAGGAGTTCTTCGGCACAGCGCGGCGAGATAGAGAGAGGGGAAAGAGATAGAGAGGAGAGAGAATCTGTCAGGTGGGCCCCCACCGACTTTTTTAATAAATAATTGCTGTCTAGACTGTCACGTAGGCGTAAAACCACTCCAGATTGATTAGAGGGGTTATTTGCCCGGTAAAAATAGTTGATGGTGTAAAATGTCCGGTTTTGTGGTTCAGGGGGTAATTCGGTCGACCGCAATAGTTAGGGGATAATTCGTACTTTTTCCTTATAAATTTATAGTAAGAGATAATAAGTAGGTTCGTGGGTAAGCCCGTTTGCATCTCTACGTGTAACCACCAATAATAGGTATACCTATTGTTGATGGTTTTAACTATGAGCTATACCAGAAGCGTATGGTATATTTGAATCTGTAGACCTTTTAGGTGACGTGCATATATAAGAGAAATAAATTAAAATAATGTTGTACTTCTAATACGCTTAAAGCATTATATACGGGCATAATTAACATGCGCCGATTTTCTAGTTTATTATGTGGGCCAGTTTCGTACTTCCTGGTTAAGTAAACTAGCCGCAATGTCGACTTTCCAATCCTCATCCGTTCAAATTGAGGTGCACCGTAATGTCTACTGCGCAACCCGCTCGATCAGTAACGAACTGATGAGCTGAGCTTGGAAAAGGAAAAAGGCCGAAAGGAGATACTCCGCAGTACTCCCTCCGTTTTAACACCATTGACTTTTTAAGTACATATTTAACCGTTCGTCTTATTAAAAAAATTTGTGAAATATGTAAAACTATATGTGTACATGAAATTATATTTAACAATAAATCAAATAATATGAAAAGAATAAATAATTACTTAAAATTTTTGAATAAGACGAATGATCAAACACGTACTAAAAAGCCAACGGTGCCAAACATTTTAAAACGGAGCGAGTATAAAGCAAGTCAAAGCATCCGCCGACATGTGATTAAACACTTACAACGATTATTTGACATTGAGCAGAGGTCGCTTTTACATACTCCGCACAAAGTCAAACCACATCCATAACACCATAACCAACACGCCGCTTCAGTTTAGCTTTATCGACGTATTCTTCTTCTTCAAACGCATCCAGATGACTTGCGCATTGTTTGACAAGTGTTCCACAGCAAGAAAGACAGAGATTCAGCAATGCAGATTGCAAGTGGCTTTTCAGTAGTCACCATGTTCATAAATAAATTTCAGAATATCGCAGCAGCCTTTGAACTGGTGATCGGCAAACCAGTTGGGCACTTGAGCGTGTCTGCAAACCGACCAAGCATTGGTCAACTGAAGTTGAATCGGCGAGCGTGCAGTTGGTAGCTCGCCCACTGGGGCAGCTACAGCTGCTGCAAACTGCATCTGCAAAATACTCCTAGAACAGGTAAGCTGCACACAGGTGAGCATTGCAGGGGGGAGCAGGCTAGTCTGGATAATGCAAATGTCAACGGAGACTGGTATGAAACAATTGAATTAACACAACTGCATCTATAAAATGAGATCTATCTTGGACCTAACAACAGCAAGATCGGCAGAAGATCTCCAAGCTACTAGTAGCATGGACTCTTTGCGTGTGTTGATAACTGATAAAGTGTAGAGTTCCAGAAGTTGACTAACTTCAAACAAATTTCTTTCAATAACATGACAAATATTACTTGGTCCATGGACTCGTGGAGAGCCGGTGCGTGGTAAGCGGCAATGCCAACGTCCAACGGTTGGGTTCTTCAGATTAGTCAGACAAAGTCGAGGATAAAGTGCATGATTGAAGAAAAATATGAGGATCAGTGTGTTTCCTTCAACTGTGAACTAAAATATGAGCTATGCAGATAGAACAAACTGAACCGAGAAGATTGTTCCAAAACAGCAATGCATTTATACACAAAAAATAATAGGGCTCCCAAAATAATATTGTAGTTTCAGTGTCACTACCCTAAGATGATAAGATTCTACTTACTACCAGGCAAGCTTTCTTTGACTTGCTGAATCAGCACCATGGCAGGCGTTGAACCACTTTGACAAAAGAGGGGAAAAAAGCCCGTGACTTTGCATCAATTCAGTGCCACATGCAAAATTGTAACAGCTCATATGCAGCCTGAATCGCAAACGCCAAAGAAGAAACAATAACCTTGTTTGTTCGATCTCCCCATCAGAAGGATTTTGTTTTGTATTTTGACATGTGGAAATTCGAGACGATAGTGCAATTCCGAAAGAAAAAGGACAACCTATCAAACTCAACGGGCCGTTTCCAAATTTGCTAGTGAATGCAATATGTCGGGAAACAAGTCAACCCAAATATTGTATTCTGTATGTATGGTTGGTATCAAACTAACCAGTATCGCATTTGTCTGTTTGGGCCAACATGATTACAATAGCACACTGCTACACTGAAGAAATGGTAGATTAGTAGGTAAGACAAGTACAAATTGTTTGTTGGAATATCCAGATGTGTGCTTGGACCAAACCAAAATTACATTTTGCCCTACATAATCAAATACTACCAGTGAATGCAATTTCAGAATGAAATTTCATCCCCCGCCAGCAAGCACATATTTCGCCCGAAATTTTCGGGTTTTTTTTCCATTTTTTTTGAAACTGGTCAAAAAAAAATTCAAATTCATTCGAAATTCGTCAAATTTTCAAAAAAAAAGGGGGCCAAAAAAGTACCGAAATTTCAGAGATTTTGGTTCTTTTGGCCACCCCCGGCAAAAATCACAATGTTGAGATTGCTAACCCTGACTACTACAGCACCCAGCTTGATGCATGGCTGAAAAGCCACTTTATCTTGTTATTATGCAAACTATGTGGTTTAGACTGTAGAGATTGCCAAAATTAACAAGTGACCAACACCATATCCTTTAACCTTTATCGATTTGTGCAGAAAGAGAACTATAATTAATAGTAACAAAGAGGGAGGGGAGGGTTCGCGAACCAGTAGAAAACGGCTCTCTTTGCCCTGAGCACGTTGCTCCCGTTCTTCATAAGGATTGGGTTGCTCTGCCCGGTGAGTGCGCGCCCCTCGTGCGTGTGTAGCCTATCTCCTTTCTTCTAGTCGGCGTGCACGCGATCACGCCGCACTTTTCCAACTGCAACTAGTATAGCAAATGCAGTGAGAATTATAAATAAAATCGCATGCTTTTCCAAGTGCAAGTAGGCAAATGCAGCGAGGATTATAAAATTGCATGGAATGGAAGGTGAGCGAAAGGAATACTGAATACATAAACAAGCAAAAACACGATCCATCAGAGCGTCCGGCCTGTGTGCTCGCTTCTCGACCAGTGCTGATTGACCAACCAAAACCTCCGATCACCTTGTCCCGTACTGAAAATGCTCCGTTTTTGACTTGTGCAGAGTTCACTATCGTTGCCACGACCATGGTGACGATGGCATCACACTCCGCCATTGCAATGGACAGATAAATATTCCCCCCTCAAGCTCTTTGTCTTCTCCTGCTCCTCCCGATCCCAATCCGCCATTGGTGGGCGCCAAGCTCAGCTCGTTGCTCTTCTTCTTCTTCTTCTTCTTCTTCTTCTTCCTCACTCGCTGCCCACTCATTGGGAAAAATCCGAGCTCGGATTGAGGTTTGTTGGTAAGACGGACAGCCATGGAAGCGGTGAGGTGTTTTGTGGTGTTGTGCGTGGCTGTGGCGGCGGCGCTGGCTTCTTTGGGTGGCGGTGCGGTTGATGCGGCGGCGGCGGCGGCGGCGGCGCAGGAGATGCGGCGAGGCTTCTCGGCGGCGCACGACCGGTCCTACTCGCAGTTCGAGCAGGTGCTGTCCGACCCCACCGGCGTCTTCGCCCTCGGCTTCCTCCGCGTCAACTCCACCATGCTCGACCTCGCCGTGGTCCACCTCCCGTCCTCGTTCCCGCTCTGGAGCTCCATCCCCGACCGCCCCGCGCAGTGGTCCGCGCCCGCTTCGCTCTCCTTCGACGGCGACCTCGTCCTCACCGACCCCGCCGCCAACAAGGTCCTCTGGTCCGCCGGGGCCGCCGCCGGAGCCGGCGGCGACCGCGTGGTGCTCCTCAACACCTCCAACCTCCAAATCCAGAGCGGCGGCGGCGGCGGCGACGGCGGCTCGTCGCCCGGTATCGTGTGGCAGAGCTTCGATGCCCCATCGGAGACCATCGTGCAAGGCCAGAACCTCACCTCCGCGGCGGCGCTCTACACCTCCGACCGCCGCTTCTCCATGCGGATGGGGACCAGCTACTTCGGGCTCTACATCGAGCCGCCCGCGTCGTCGTCCGGCGGCGGCGGCGTCGCGGCAGCGATGTACTGGAAGCACACGGCGCTGCAGGCCAAGGCCGCGATCGTGGACGGCGGCGGCCCGACGTACGCGCGCGTGGAGCCCGACGGCTACCTCGCCATGTACCAGAAGGAAGGGCCACCCGCCGAAGTCCTCTCCTTCGACACCTTCAACCATGGCGTGCGGGCGCTCCGCCGCATGACGCTCGAGGCCGACGGCAACCTCCGCGCCTACTACTGGGACAGCACCGGCTCCCGGTGGGTGCTCGACTACACCGCCATCACCGATCCGTGCGGCCTGCCAAGCACCTGCGGCGCCTACGCCGTCTGCGTGCCGCCCAGCGGCCGGTGCGCGTGCCTGGCCAACGCGACGGACGGCTCGGGATGCGCCGCCGCAAACGTCGGCGGCGGCGGCGGCCTCTGCGGCCGCACGGGCGGCGAGGTGGGCGGGCTGTACTGGGAGGTGCGGAGGCAGCGCGTGGAGCCGGCGAACAAGGAATTCCTGCCGTTCGAGCACTCGCCGTCGGCGGCGGACTGCGAGGTGCGGTGCGCGCGCAACTGCAGCTGCTGGGGCGCCGTCTACAGCAACGGCACGGGGTACTGCTACCTCATGGACTACCCGGCGCAGATGATGGTGGCCGCCGACGAGAGGAAGGTGGGGTACTTCAAGGTGAGGAGCCTGGAGGAGGCGGCGGCGGCGAGCGGGGGCGGGAGGGCGGCCGGTGTCAAGGCGGCGCTGCTTGCCGTCGGCGTGACGGTGCTGGTCGCCGCGGCCGCGTTCGGGGCGTACAGGGTGTGGAAGCGGAGGTGCCGGACGGCCGTGGACGCCAGGCGGCAGGTCGTCGCCGACGACGAGGGGCTCTCGCCGGGCCCGTACAAGAACCTCGGATCCTTCAGCTCCGTCGAGCTCTCCAGCTCCTTCCGGAGGTAGCCAGCCAGCCACCTGAGATGTGGTGTGATTGATTAGATCGATGAGATCGCTGGGAAACAGACGCCGTGGACGGAGAAGGCAAGGCAAAGGGCGGCGGCGGCGGCCGCTGATCGGAAGAGGCAGGCCCAAATTACGGTGGCGATGACTTGGGCTAGTGGGCTACTTCTGTTTTTGGAGGGAATGAGGGATGTCTCTTGTATGATTTCGGCCAGTTTTGATCTTTTCGTTAGGCCCATCATATTATCCTCGGGCCATTTTCTTTCCTGTACAAATTTGCCCCTCCATCTAAAAAAAGGAAATTTCTTCCATGCTATGGTGATTTGTGAACACATTGGTCCCCATCGTTTGGCTTATTTCTAATAAGCCAAAACGACTTATTAAAAAATAAAAATAAATTTATAGATGAAACTTTTATAAATGTGTTGTTTGTGACTTAAAAGCCAATGTTATAAAAGAAACTACGTTGAAAATATCTTAAAATCAATCTCAAAATTAAGTTTGAAAATTCAAAATTTGGCTTTTTTTAGGTGATTAGGCCATCCGATGGGAGCCATTATACCATCTCATCAAGTCATTATTATGCAAAATTTACCGTCAGATTATACATCATGCAAAATTGTAATGTCAGAATTTACACGGATACTCCCTCCATTTCAAAATATAAGACACAACCACCCTTGACCCAAAGACTAAAAAACAATTATTATCGCCTCTTTGTTTGAATCAATCCAACTAATACAATACATGAACCCAATAGAATTAAACATATTGTGAGTGTACATTTAAAAAACAATAATTTAGGAGAGGAGAGATGCTAATTAATTACTATGCATACATGCATGCATTATATTATAAAACACCTTTAAAAAGTAGTTGTGCCCTATATTTTGGAACGGAAGGAGTAACTGTTAATCTTGTCTTACCAACGTTAAAACACAGGGAGCTTAACTGATTAGTCTTGAGCAATTTTGAACTTAAAACACAGGGGGCTTGACTGATTAAATTCGGCAAATTTTGAACTCAAGGGGCTTAACTGATTAAACTAACACAGGGGACTTGACTGATTAATTAAACTTGGGCAAATTTTGAACTCAAGAATTGGCAGTGCTTGCTGCAAAGTGCGGAAGGGCCTAACTGCTAAAATAAGGGTAACTTATAAGAAATAAAGTGGTCTTTTATGCAAAAGCCGAGGAGCTGAACTGCAAAATCCAAGGAGCAAAATTTAAATTTGAAGAATTGGCAGGGGCCGCGCGAACGCGTACCCCCTCTACCACAAATTATGACGTCCACTCTCCCACTTGGGGAGATGGTAAGCCAGCGCACCCACCAAGTGCAATGTGGGCCACTAGCCTAGGCCATGACCCTTCATGATCGGCCATAGACCCCGTCCAGGTAAGTATGGAGCAACGGTGCACCTGGCCTTGGTTTTATAGCGTGCTCTCCCGCCCCAGCCTCCTCGAACAAGCGATGTGGTACTAAAAAAACGCTCCTGCGTGCTGCGGTTTGGAAGCCGGGGAATTCGAGTCCGGACACAGCATATGGGCCGTATTGTGTGCAGGCCTTCTCGTTTGGGCCAGATTTATACATACACCCCGAAGAGCAGCAGAAGAGAGTAAAAAGGAATAAGTTCACTTCATGACCCTCAAATGTGATCGAAATCTAATCCATGACCCTAAACTACAAAACCGGATATCTCGACCCCCAATCTCCTAAAAACGGTGCAATTTGACTCCCTGGGCAGTTTTGGGAGGCAGTTTTGCTGACGTGGCGCCTACGTGGCAATATTGACCGAGTCTTTATTACAAGTGGCGTTGACGTGGCACCTACGTGGCGGTAGAAATAAAAAATATGCGTGGGACCCGTTTGTCATTTTCACACATAAAAAATATGGGGGCCACTGACATATGGGCCCCACATGTCATCCTCCTTCCTTCTTCCTCCCTCTCTCCTTCTCTCTCTTTCCTCCCCTTCTTCGGTGTGGGGAGCGGCGGTGATGGTCGATGGCGGTGGGGACGAGGTGGTGGGGAGCGGCAGCTGTGGCGGTGGGGATGAGGCGGAAGGGAGTGGCGGCTGTTTCGGTGGGGACGAAGCAGTGGGGGGCGGCGGCAGTCGGTGGCCATGGGGACGAGGCGGTGGGGAGTGACATCTGTGGTGGTGGGGACGAGGCGGAGGGGAGTGACGGCAGGGAGCGGCGGTCAGGAGGAGTGGCGATGGTGGTGGGGACGAGGCGGAGGGGAGCGGCGACGGCTGTGGCGGTGGGGAGCGGCGGCTGTGGCCGTGGGGACGAGACGGAGAGGAGCGGTGGTAGCTGTGGGTGTGGGGAGCGGTTCTCCGGCGAGTGTCACGCTCATGGCGCTGATCGACGAGATGGGGTCGGCGTCATGGAGGAAGTCGACCGGCGGGGGTTGCCCTTGGCGTCGTCAATGGCTGAAGATGGAGGCGGAGGTTGAAGGCGGCGGTCCACGCGCTCGAAGCCAGCGGCGCAGCCGTGCTGGCGTGGAAGAGGGAGGCGGCCACTTGGGGCCGCTGCGAGACGAGCAGGACGGCGGCGGCGGCGGCCACAAGTTCCGGCCTTCGAGCGCCCGCCACCGCCGCCGCTCCGGCCTTCCACCGCTCGCCGCCGCCGCTCGAGCCCACTGCCGCCGCCGCTCCCGCTGCCGCCACATGTGAGAAAGAGAGAGAAGGGAGTGAGGGAGGAGGAAGGAGGACTGACATGTGGGCCCCACATGTCAGTGAGCCCACATTTCTTTTTGTGTGAATGACTAATGGGTCCCACGTATATTTTTTATTTCTACCGCCACGTATGTGCCACGTCAACGCCACGTGTAACAAAGACCCAGTCAATATTGCCACGTAGGCACCACGTGGCGCCACGTCAGCAAAACCGCCTCCCAAAACCGCCCAGAGAGTCAAATTGCACTGGTTTTAGAAGTTTGAGGGTCGAGATATCAGGTTCTATAGTTTAGGGTCATGGATTAGATTTCGATCACATTTGTAGGGTCGTGAAGTGAACTTATTCCGAGTAAAAATACCAACTTTTCCAATCTTATAAGGACAACATGTGAAATGATCAAATCAAGTCCATTGGATTCAAGAATGTACATGCAAGTATACTACGAAGCGGGAAAAAAAAACTACCATGGCTCGAACTAGAACTGAAATCAGAAGCCTGTAAAAACAATGTTAATAACAATTAAACAAGACTGGCCCCTACGTGATCCTAAACACATCATAATCCCTTCTCGACCAACCATCCATCTGGCGTATAACAGCTGGTACACGTGTCAGACTACAGCACTGCTTCGCTGCCTCTCTATGCAACAGTAGTCATCGATGGCCCGCGGCAGCGGCAGGAGGAGGAGGATGAGGATGTTCTTCTGCCTGTCCGCCGGCGGCGGCGGACGGCGCGGGCTGCTCATCGGAGACGACGATCTCCAGCCGGTCGTCTGCGGCTGCCGCCGGTTGGAGCGCGTCGGCGTCCGACGACGAGGACGCGGTGGCGGAGAGCTGCTGCTGCTGCTGCCGGAAGGTTGCACGCGCGGGGGCCGGGGTGGAGGGCCTGGCGGCGGCGGGGGGGCAGTAGAGGGGCGGCGGCAGCATGGCGGCGGGGGAGGGGGGTGGGTGCTTGGCGTTGGCGGCGGCGGCGCGGAGGGAGGCGCGGCAGACGGGGCAGGTGGAGTGCTGCCTGAGCCAGGCGTCGATGCAGGCGACGTGGAAGGCGTGGCCGCAGGAGGGGAGCACGCGCACCACGTCCTTCGCCTCGTACTCCTCCAGGCACACCGGGCACCTGCGCGCGCGCGCCAAGATTACGTCAGTTTTCCCCCCCCCCCCCCCCCCCCAACAGCAAATTAAGCCGACATCAGAAACCGTATTGTCTTGCTTTTTCTATAAAAAAAAGGATATAAATTGTTTTAGAACAATTTAGAGTTTTGTTATTTGCTCACGGCATTCTTAATTCAATTCGGCACTTTGTGCGACAAGGAACATATACCCACCCATAAAAAATATTTAATATATATTGAAGTGAAAAATATGTGCAATGAGTAGTACTTAAAAAATAATCATATTTATCGAGAGAAAGAGGAGTTAAGATAAACGGAACCAAGCGTGGGAAGCTAATTAATTCATTGTATTGATTTCTCATTGGCAATCAATATAAATTCACCAGTATATACAAATATTCATTTAATTAAGATATAAGTAACAATACGACACTATAAAATGCTTCTCTAGAGCACCACATAATTAATGAACTATTATGACGATATATCAGGTTCCTTTTAAGGCCCTTTTTCTGCTGAATGGAATATAAACGATATATGCAAAAAAAAATTGAATGGTTGAATAATTGGTGATACTTATTTAAGAGTATACACGAATTTATTAACTATTATAAAATTTAAAATGGATTTAAAACAATATTTTAAGAATTTCATATGTAGCTCGAGAAGCATGACACTAAATAGAATGCGACGTCCATGGCTCCACCATTAGATAATGAATGTAGTGAAGTTGGTATGAAACTCAAGTGTGAACGTAACTATGCCGTTGATTTTTTTTACTCGCCCGCCCAACATGCGGTGCTTGCAGCTTCGCGAGGCTTCTACTGGAAGCTGCTAGCGTCTTTTGAGTACTGAAGTACGAATCGAACGGTTCATACAGTTTGCTGCCTGCATCTAACGGTGGACAATTTGCAGCTTACGTCGCTAAATTAGGATTCAAGAAAGATCAATTCTTTCACTACTTTAGATTTGCCAAGAGACAACTTCAACCATTATTTTAACAACTTCAACCATTATTTTAAGAACTACATTATGAAAAAGTAGTGTGCACTATCTACTGGTATAAAACAATCTGAATCATTGATCTCGTTTGATTAGAGGGTTTCAGATATATTACTACCACCTCAATAAACAACAATAGTAGAAACATGGAGGGTATTATTATAAAAAGAAAGATGCAAAGGGGTATAATTGTCATTTAGCCGTGATTAAACTTTTTTTTCTCCCTTTTTAGCTTTTCCGATAGAATATGAGCAAAGCCATCGCAATGAATGATTATAGAACGATTTAGCCAAGAAAAAATAATACATAAATACTCCCTCCGTTTCACAATGTAAGTCATTCTATCATTTCCCACATTCATATTGATGTTAATGAATCTAGACATATATATCTATCTAGATTCATTAACATCAATATGAATGTAGAAAATGGTGGAATAACTTAAATTATGAAACGGAGGAAGTAATAGTTACTCTTAATCATGGTATTAGTAAATTATTAATTTATCTATAATAATACTGGTAGTATAATACTACAGTATTTTAATATATCCTCTAAGAGAGTGAAAACTTTACGGAATACAATTTTACAGGTTGTGTCATATTGCAACAAAGGTAACGTAAGTTCAAAGTAAAATATGTCTATTGCAACTAAGGTAACATACGCTCAAAGTAAGACAACAAAAGTAAAATTATCCAGTTTAAAATAGAAACATTAATTAAAATATGGTTCAAAATATCGATATAAAAGATGGCCCAAAATTTACTTTTATAGAGAAGTGATATGTTCCTAACTTTGAAAGTCAAAACAACTTTTGGTAGGAGTACAATAAAGGGCAACATAGTACACTAAACAACCCCCTCCCTATTAATATAAGCCATAATTATAGTATTAGTGACCACTTTCGATCTGACTTTGTCTCTCTGGTACGTCAAGCACAAATGCACAATTGACTATTTCTGAAATTGATAGGCCATCATGGCCTTTATTGGTAAGATAAGGGCAGTTCGAACCCAGAGAACCACTAAACTATCTTGCTTCTGTTAACTAATATCCATAACCCATCATATAGTTTCCAGTTTCGAGGTGATCTTCCCCATTTTGCACTTCTACTTCAGTCTAATGGCAAAAAAACAGGTTTCTGTGACTTCGATCTTACAGAACATTATATTTTTTTTCAAGTAAAGCCAAGTCCAGATCATCTTGATTCTTAAGTAAAGCTAGCTAAATCCGCAAAATTCTTATAAATAAAAAGCAAATCCGCGCAACAAGACCGTTGCACTCTAAACTATATTTAAATTAAGAGAACATGTGATTTATACCAGGGCGAAAGCTATCAGCCAATGTACCTATTATCTCTTTATCAATCTATTTTACTCTCTCCGTTCTTAAATAATATTTACCATTTTAGTCTAAAGATTTATCTCATAAAACTTTCTTTTAAGTGGACCCATTAGACATTTTTAATACAACTTCAATATTCTTCTTCTTGTTTAGCCATTGAACCAGCAATGCTCCCTCCTCGTCGTCCTCATTTTCTCTTCGCATTAATGAATAACAAAGTAACATTTTAATCTCTTACTTAATCTACCTTTGACTCGCTAGAACAATCGTCCCTTAGGATGGAGGGAGTATATTGCTAAGAAAAGATAGTGAACCATCACATTTGTTTCGAGATCTTAGAAATTACTAAATTAATATATGAGGAAAACATAAATATTTGTAAAATTTTATCGCATTGAATCTAGATTATAACCTGAAAAATCGATCAATCTATATAGGTTATATACATGTATTTTTATTCATTATCTAAAAATAGTTATATACAATATAATTATATTAATTATATTTATAGAACTACAAATAAGACCCCCACATAAATACAATTTTTTTAAGGAATTAATAAAATTATTTTTCTAAACAATTTTTAATCTAGCTTTCTGTAATTGTCAACGAAATTCAGCAAGTTGTGATCGATCGTAAAGAAAAAGAAATGATTCAGAAAAAAGAAGAGCTCTCTACTGCTAAAAAATAAAAAGAAAGCGGCCAGCTGCCGTAAAAGGAAAAGGGCCACACGAATTTTGTTTCGCCACGCCATCGCTAGATACGCTCGCGCACAAAGCGAATTCGTCTCGCCTGACGTGATGCATTTCTAGCTAGCTACTGTACTAGCTAGTTGTTGTTGGTATTATCCGCGACGAGAAATTAAATTTGGTCGAATAATCGTGGCATGAGCGCGTGAGATTAAAGCCAATTTAAAACCCAACAAAAAGAGGGAAGGATTAATTGGTGGTGCCTTAACTGCGATTCCTCCAGCGCCGCCGCCGCGCGAGGCCGCGAGCCGCCGTCGCCGAACTTGGCCGTTGGGAAGCTCGTCACCACCGCCGGCTCCAGCCCGCGGATCCCGCGCTCCACCTGCGCGCGCGCGCGCCATGCGAACCGATCACAAACACGCTCGTACGTACGTAGCACGAACGATCAACGAGAGGATGGGGTTGCTGCGTACGTACGCTGAAGGCCGGGAAGGCGTCGCCGTGCGCCGCCGCGGCTGCGGCGGCGGATTGGCCCGCCCTGAGGTGGATGCGGGCGCAGAGCAGCCTGACGAAGATGAAGAGCACGAAGAAGGCGCTGACGGAGAAGGCCATCACCGTCGTCACCGTGTTCATGCTCATGCCGCCGCCGCCGCTCGTCGACTTCTCCGCCGGCGAGGACATTCGCCCTCCAGCATCTCACTCCGGGCTCCACCACCACCACCACCCAATCCGCGAGCTCAGCTAGCTCTGGATTGGATGGTATCCTCCTCCTCCTCCTCCTCTCCTCGCCGTCGGAGAATCAACCAATTAACCAATCAAGCAATCAATCAAATCAATCGACCAATCCACAGCTCCCCGCCGTAATAAAGTGGAAGAGGATGAGAAGGGCGGAGCGCATAGCGCATAGCGGCAACAGCGAGTGTGTACTCGCCTCGCCTGCACCCGCCTCGGCCTAGGGAAATTGTTTTGTTTCCGCTACTGGTAATAATCTATGGTCGTCTGCCGATTAGTTGCACGCTAATCTATCATCGTTGAGACTTGAGAGGCTAATAATCCTCAATTGTTAAGGGGGGGGGGGTTTAGACTGATGATTACGCCCACTGATAATCAATCAATGGATGGGTTAGTTTAATTAATGAACTTAGCAGCTGCTGCTGCTGCTAGGTGGGACCTCGCTTTCAGACGTCCCCCGCGGCCGCGGCCCGCCCCGCTCGCGGGGTCGTGGTGCCCATGCACGCGCCCGTCCACGTTGCGTGTGTGATTGATGCGTTTAGCCCAGCGACTAGCTGCTTCGCCGTGCCGTGTCCACGCGCTCCCCTCCATCGCCGTCGCCTCCTCCTCTCCTCGTTTTTTATCTAGATAATTACATATTTCCTCCGTTTTATTATATAAGTTATTTTAACATTTCCTATATTTATATTGATGTTAATGATATATATGTCTAGATTTATTAACATCAATATAAATATGAAAAAATAATAGAATAAATTATATTATGAAACGGAGGGAGTAGAAGATACACACGCGTGAACACATGTACACATTGATTCAAAGATACACCACTACACATACCCAGGTAGAAATGTAAGTGGCCCACGAACCCACTTATATATCCTACACACGGCCGGTGACACGGGTGGCCCTTGCTGACGTGGGCTATCCGTGTGCGGAGTGCGGACGTGGCAAGTACAACCGGATCGAGCGGATGGCACGGCACGGCGGATCGCGGGTGAAAAACGGTGTCCTTTTTTTTTTAACTGTGGTTTCATTAATCGAAGCGCCAAAGTTCTTTTGAGTACCAGGTACGTGTTCAAGAATAACATGATGGTTACAACACGTAGTATGACAAACTGCCCCGGGACTTGTCGATCGATGAGGCGAGGTTGGAAAACTTATAAAAACTGATCGGTCAGGAATACGTCAACGTATTTGATACTGTTTCCTCTGAAGAATCCAGTTCAGGAATAAAGCCCCGAGGAAAAAAAAAGAGCTTGATGACACGATCTGTCAATTAGTACGCATTTGCTGCCAAATTAATCCTGTTTCGAGCCCTCTAATTGGGAAAAAAAAGGATTTCTCTTGACAATGACGTTGCAATTAAACTGAACCATACAGAATAGATAAACTCGTGATCCCATCAGCTATATCAAACGCGACGACACATGTGAGGTCACACAAATTTGGCTCATCCTCGTGTCATAAAAAAAAAGAAGAAATTGCACACTGCAAACAAGCTCTTTGTGGTGGCAGCCATGGGCCCCCAAAAGCCCAAGTCTAGTAGAGGGACTCTACCGTTTTGTTCAGCTCTTCGAGCTTCTTCATCCGCAGCTGCTCGCTCTCGCCCACAAGCTGCTCAAGATCATATGGAAATACTTAATGAGAGTATAACATAATAAATTCAGAAGAATAAATATATAATGTACCAAAAAACATTACTATAAGAACTGCAGCGTGTAGTAATGATCTTCTGAATATATTATGAAATGGGTATTATAATACCCACTTCACAATATTATTCGTCTAGTTTAAACTTTACAAGTTGTTCCGTGTTTATCCATCGAGTAAATTAAGATATACAATTGTGTATTTCCACTGTCTATCTTTGCTATAAATGGTGAAAAAAAAAACTTAATTAATTAACATATATCATCTGCTAGTGGGAATCTTGCTCCATTAACGGTGGTTAGGCATTTAGAGGAAGTTTTGGACAAATATACATTAGGCCCAACCTTGTTGATGAAGATTTGAGACAAAGGCTGGATGTTGTCTTGTTGCTTGGGAATTTTGGGCTAGGCCCGAAAATTATAACTGGACCTTGAAATGGAAGTAGGCATCAACTTTAAACAATTTTGGCGCAAAAAAAAAAACAGAAACCTCCATTTGGTACTCCATGGGTAGGTGAAAATGATTGGAGGATTCTTGTGATTGGTTGAGAAAAGAAAGTAGGTAAAAAAATTAAATAGAGAATAGTTATAATTGATTAAGAGAAGTTGGTAGGTGTAAAAATATAGCTTCCCTAAAAAAAAGGTGTAGAAATAGATTCATTTTGAGACAAGTACTAGAAATAACTATATTTTAGTACGAATGTAGTATCAAGCTAGCTGTTCTTTGTTCTCACCCTTACCTTGGACTATTCTCATATAACTACTTCGGTTTTTTAAATATGTTTTATCAATAAAGGTATTTTAATCATGTCTTATCTTTTTACATATTTATACTATTTTTTTAATAAAATATATTATCAAACCTCATGTCGAAAAATCAAAGTCATATATTTAAAAACGGATGGAGTAAATGGTACTACGGTTGTTAGTTTCCTACATATTTTTTATGCAAACATTTCCATTTTATATTTAGATAATTGGAATCACAATTTTTTTTTGCTCCAAATAGTTCAAAGAATTTTGAACTTTTCAATGAAATTTGATCAAAATTCAAGTCAGTCCTACAACTATTTTGACTGAATATATATGCTATCTTTCCTGGGTAGCTAAAAACCACTGAAAACCGCTCTTCTGTCACTCACCTCCATCAACCTGTTCACAAGCGTTGCTTTCTCGTTGCTCTTCTCGTTGTAAGCCTCTAGGCACGCCTTGTATTCCTTCTCCTGTTTGTTTTTAGAGGGGAAAAAAGGGTTAACGCCCGGCGCATGCGGTTGAATTCGTCGTAACAAACATGTATGTACAGCTATATTGCTGAAGAAGAAGAAGAAGCAGCAAAAAAGAAAAAAAAACACAATGGCATCCTCACCTTCTTGAGGCAGTTCTTGCCGAGCGGCTTGAGCTGGCGGTTCACCTTGTCGATGCGCTTCCGTATCGTCTCCACCTCCCGCCGCGTCGGATCCGACATCACCTCCAGCTCCTGCAAATCAACCAACAGTTTAGCTTGCGATCAGAGATGATCGATCGCCATGGCGGACACAGGCATGCACGGACGAACAGTCGAACACTGACCTGGCGGATGAAGGCGAGGCGCTTGGTCTCCTCCTCGACCCGGCCGAGCATGGAGAACACCTTCTCCCGCACCTCCAGCTTCTTCCGCTCGATCTCCTCCTCCTTCTCCTTGAACAGCGACAGCGCCGACCGCGACGACGACTGGTCCCACTCCGACGACCCATCCTCCTCGCCGCCGCCGCCGCCGCCGCCGCCGCCGCCGCCCCGCACGCACACGATCTGCATCTGCTGCTCCCTGCCGCCGCCGCCGCACTCCATGCCTCTCGCCTCTGCAGGTGCTTCTCTGCTGCTAGCTGCAACCTCTCTCTCTCTCTCTCTCTCTCACCAACCAATGCTAACCTTACCGCAGCGAGCAATGTGTAGGAACTAGCAGTAGCTACCCTAAGCTAACAACTCCTCTACCTTCCAAGCCTATTTATCTCTTCTCAATCTTCCTTCCTGCTGCCGCTTGGCCATGTTGATATGCACCTTTTTTTTTTCTTTTGCTGCAGAGGATTAATGGTTGAGTACAAGTGTCCTACCTGCAGTCTCAACCTTGAAGCAAGCAGCGGCAGTGCGTATTAACAAGTTTATCAATGGCTTAATCTGACTATATCTTCATGCATGTGTCAGTCATAGCAGCTCATGTCAATGATATCATAAGACTATCTACTAGGGATTTGATGGAAGAGAGGACAGCATGATTTCACGTACATGTGATGTGAGCTGGGGAGCAAACTGTGTTAGGTGAGGCCACTGTGTCAGGGGTCGAGTAGAAGTAACTCCTGCGCAAGCCGCCCAAGTGTTTCATTCTCATGTGAGCCAATGCCTACATGTGCACTGCAGGTTGCAACCTGCCTGCTGCTTCCATTTTCATTTTGCTTGCTGCAGGTGTATCCATCTCTGACTTGGCCTTGCAGCATCAGAGACTCGAGAGTTGTTTTCCTCTTCCATTTTGATATGTCCTTGCGTTGTTATTGGGTTAACATCTCGGAGAGGAAAGCTGAGATGTCTCTTCAGCCTTCAGGGATGGGAGTGCTGGTGCTTTGTGATGAAGCATCCCACACATTTGTGTAGCTGTGCTAGTACTCAAGATGAAGTAGCAGTCAAGGATAAGCAGAACAGAGTAGGACCACACGACCTGTTTAGAAGCTGACATGGCCAACAAACTTTGACTACTAGAAAATCTCACCTTGAAATCACTGGAACTCAAAGCATTTTGCTTAATGATGGCTAAGCCCCGAACATGATTCTAACTTTTCTTTTTGAAAGGATAAACATGATTCTAATTAACTAAGCATCAAGATTCAAGCATCACAAGATGTACAGAAGTGCAGAACTATGTATAACTGGCAGTTCGAACGGTACCAACAAATATACGGGGTTCATGGTTTCGTCGCCGTTCGACAGCCATAGATAATTACAAATAAACGTTTCTTTCCCTCACAAACTAAAACTACAAATTGGGAGCGCAAAGCACAAAAGCAAGCTGTCTAGTCTATCCGGCATTCATCGAAGCAGAACCTAGGAAAGCCGTTCACAGATTGCTGGCAACTAGTTTTTCTTGCTCCTTCGCACTAGCAGCCGCACACACTTGCATGCTGCCTCTTGGTGTTCTCATTCCGCTGGAGCATAGACAACGCAGGTTCTGCTAGGAGAATAAACTGAGAACGAGTAGGGCCTGTTGTCATGTGAACAATCCTGCAAGGAATGAGCACAACAGAGGTTAATAAAGAGCACACAATATACGGTACGCAATTTCATCTGAGCAAGACTTACGGCAGTGAAGTGCTCTGCAGTGTGATGGATCCTGCCAAATCCACCAAAGAGTCCAGCATCTGAGTCCAAGACCACCTGATAGAAAGCAACATAAATTATTTTGCAGTTCAGCAACCAACACATCCAGTTCGTCTGTAAGAAGCATGAACGCGCTGCAAAACTGACTAGAGGACTTTTGAGTAATTTTTACTGGTTATTTTCAAATATATGGAAGGAGTAAACTATGGCAGGGTCAACATAATGGGCACGACTAGTGTAGGTAAATATGAAGTGTTGATGATTACCAAGAACTTCTTTGCTCGTAATTCCTGATTTAACACCAATCAATAAATAATGGCACTTGACATATCCCAGAGACCCAGGGAGAAATATTAGTTACAGTACAATTGGAGACGTACATAACATGAAATTTTTTTAGTCCACATTCAATATTTTTTAATCTGAATAGGAAAAAAAAATGAATGGTTGCAATTTGAGGATCCAGACCTAGGACTATCGCTAACAAAGGCAACTCCTTGACCACCGGGGTGCATATGCAAGCATAGTTGTCAATCTATTTTATTCTTGGGCAGAAATCATACAAATCCGATTTTTTTGGCATTTTGCCATTTTCTACTTGGTTAACAGTAAGGTCGGTAAAGCCTTACCTAGTGAACAAAAACTATAATTGATCACGGGCAATGCACAAATAGCTGCATACCTTATATTTCCCTGGCTTTAAACAACCAACACGGTAGTCAAAATAGCTGTTACTCCAATGGAAGTTGAACACAAATACCAGATCTCCCTTCTCAAATATAATCATCTTATCCTCTTCATGCTTTCGAGATATGTACTGGTGGTCTGATGTCATGAACTGAAATAACATAGCCATAAGAAAACCCCCATCAGTGTCAGAGCAATGTTAAAACAAAACCATCATTTTACTTGCAAAGTTTTTCCTATAAATACAAAAAAGAAATTCTATGAAGGGAAATATATGCATTATATTATTGATAATGCATTTATTCATCAATAAAAATATAAAATTACTGTCCACATAGCCCATGCAAACAAGACAAAATAATTTAATTGGCATCGAACAAAGCTGTCCATTATTTAACAGTATTGATTACTATTGCAATGATTGGAAGACATGAGAAAACATAATGATGCACCTAGATAATGACAATGGGAGCTATTCCTAAGAGTATTGGACATAATTGCATAATGCACAAGTGCAGCTCGTCATTTCACCATATATTTCAAGTGGTTTTGGATAAATAGTTGACATAGCAAGTATCAGTAACAGGACATAAGCATAATGGCTCATATTTGTGCAACCCCCAGAAAAAGATAAGTGATAAATACAACATACCCCATATTTTTCCTCGAGAGACTGCATCGCGCGGTCAAACTCTAGCATGCCACGATACCTAAGATAGTCCGCATCACCCTGACAAAGCAATGAAAAAACTTACTGATCCATAACAAAATCATGGTTCAATGTTGCTGGCCTCGCACAAATGTTAATGTGAATAAAAAGGAATTGATGAATTAGATGAATTGTCATAATGGGACCTTCATGATTAAAACACTGCAGAAGGGGGTAAAAAGATATCTAAATTGAATCCAGGGAATGCAGAACTTATTTTCATCAATAATCAGGTGACAGAGCAAAGAAAGTTACCAGGTCAAATCTTCGACGGCATTTATCATAACTGTTGTTATTCCCTGGGATGAATTTACCATTTGGAAGTACTTGTGGAGCTCTTGGAAAATCAATCCATTCTGCAAAATAAAAGGTAGATCAATGGCCTTTAAGCCAATTGTTTCCCAGAAAATACTAGGTGACAAGAACCATTGTCATCAAATGAGAAGTTGATATAAAATAAGAAACAAACATGGTGTGTGATTGTTATTAAATCTCACCAGGATGTCCGAACTCATTTCCCATAAAGTTAAGATAGCCTTCTCCTCCTAACCCCATTGTGATAAGTCTAATCATTTTATGCAATGCTATTCCACGATCAATGCTAGGTGTTGCCGGTCTGTCCAGAGCCATAAAATCATACATATCCTGCATAAGTACAGTATGTGAGGTTCTCATGCCAGTATTCATTAAAATTCATACATATCCTGCATGTATATGCATTTTCTCAACAATTAAAACTCAAAGAACAACTCTATTATCTCAAGAATAGTACGGTGATACACTGATACACAAATATGTTTTAAGTATTAAAACAAGGAAATAACATTTTCCAAAGAACTAGTAAAGAATAGAAAATTCATAAATACATGTTGCAACTAATACAAGAAAAACTGGGTGTAGACTGCAGAAAGCCTAAAGCTATCCAACTTAAAACACTGATCTAGCTGTGGTTTTCATACCGTTCTTACTATCCACAATGAATGCATTGAGTATATTTGAGTAAAATCAGTACAAATAATTATCAAGGATATATTAAAGAGCCATTAGTTACAGTCCTAATCAGTAAAACACTAAAACCTAGAGATTGATGTGTGGTAACCTTGTCCATCAACCAGAATGCAATAGTTTTGTCACCAACTAGTGCTTGATCATGACTTTCAGCATAAGTAACACACTTCTCTGACCACCTTCTGTTAGTCAGTGTGTGCACAATATCACCCATCTTCCAAGATTCATCACTTTGCCTGTGTAAAATAAAAATTGAAACTCTGGCACCACATCTTTCAATTAAAGGATACAAAATAACAATCTTTCCCAGTTTCTAAATAAAAGCTAAACAGCTGACAAAAAAGTGAGATACGATGAGCATGGGCATTTTTATACCACATAATAAAGGAGCATTAAAAATGTAACGTTGCCAAGTCAAACTCTATAAGTTGGTAGTTGCATCTTATTTTATACTAATAATGGAACTCACACGACCACTGTTCATATGACCAAATCCAGCACATCACATTGGTAAATGCCTATAACCCTATATATGAGTGATCTTTTTTTTTTTTAAAAAAAAATCAAGGGCAGGAGTTATGCCAATTAACTTCAGAAGAGAAATAGAGATATCATGGTCAAGGAAACCAATGTATACAAAAAAGAATTTAACACAAGAAAACAGTTTATGTTCATTAGATATGTAATTAGTATTTCTATTAACCAAAATTTGAAACACTTACTTGAGGAGTTCAATCCATTTGTCAGGAACAGCCATATGAAGGCGATAATCAAAACCAACCCCACCATCTTGAACAGGAAGGGCAAATGTAGGCATTCCACTGACCTGAAGTAGTTATATGCCATTTAACCACAGAACAGTTGAAATTAAGTTATCTTTTGCAATAGAGTTAGGTTTACGTATGGGATTTAGAGTATTGTTACTACTATTGCAACTCTAGACCATACAGGCGACAGGCTGAGCAAGTGGTCTGCAGAAGTGTGTCTTCTGTGATCAAAGTGTGGAGTCAATTGACCACCTTCTAATCCAATGTCCAGAAACACTACAGCTATGGTGGACAGTTCTATGCGGCATTGGCCAATCCCATTGCTTCCCATCAAATGAGCAGCCCTTCCTCGTATGGTGGTGCGACAGCCGAGACAAAATCATAGCGGCCCAAAGATGAGGGTTTGACACCATCATCATATCCTGGTGGCCTGGACGATACAAAAGGAGTGGAAAAACCGGGTTTTCAATGGTCAATGCAAGACCATGCAGGAGATAGCGGAGCTAGTGGCATCGGAGGCCGCGCCCTGGAGGGAGGCAGGAGCGCGCATCTAGGTGGAGCATTTGGTCATCAAATTGTTCCGCGAGATATTACTATATGTTTCCCACACCCATTTTTCTTCCTTTCTCCCTGTACATAGTTGCTGTGCCTGTTCTAACAACTTTTCCCGATCTTAATACAAAAGATACGCATTTTGCGTATTCCCAAAAAAAAATGTAGACCATACAGAGCTACTGTATAACTTGCTTTTTGTACTTCACAAACTTCCAGGGAGGCTGGATTTCCCAAGAGAAGAAAAGGTTATGACAGTATGGCACCATGGAACATGCACAGCTGTTTTTGAGGACACAATTATACTCTCTTTTTTTACAGAAAAAATGTACTCTTTTTGTTCAGAAATATGTAAATTTTTAGAATGCACGCGTTCATATTTCAAACTTCTCTAACTCAGAATAATATATAAAAACAATCAGGTTATTCACATGCAAATGGTGCCATTATATTCGTCACGAATTTTTTTCATAACAATACATTTGTATAATTCTTTACTAACATACTCGTATAACATTGATGGTCAACTTCTGTACTAGAGACCAGGTGGTCACTAATCTTTGGTAACTATCATTACTCCTTGCTGTTTTCTAAGCCCAAGGAAAACAATTTCTTGAACCAGCGACATAATTTGATCAACTATCAAGATGGGGTTAATAGTAAATATGTAACACTAAGATTGGAAAGCTAAGCTTTGGGTATACAACATTATGAACTAGAGAAGGCAAAACTGACATTAGCGTAATATGCAGTGCAAGCTTTCAACTTCTTACTTAAGCATGTCTAGATGCCAAAATATTGCTATAAATGCATGCTAAAGAAATGAGTACATAAAGACAAATATAGTCAGCACTTACATCTTCACCGATGGTTATGGCCTCAGGATAAAGTCCATGAATTAAATCATTTACCAGCATCAAGTAAACTACTGCATCAGCATCAGTGGCAAATCCAAAGTATTCACTGTAGTTCCCCGTAAATGCTACCTAAAATAGAGGGTGGAATCATAAGATAAAGGTTATGACGCAAATAAATATGAAATTGTAACAGATAGCAACTGCTAGGTTTGACCCCATCATAATTAAGAAGGTAGTGAAGATAAAGTAATGAAAACGAAGCAATATACTTGTAATCCATGATGAGTGTACATCATTGAGGTTACACCGTCAAATCTGAAACCATCAAACTTATACTCCTCGAGCCACCATCTTGCATTGGATAGTAGAAATCTTAGAACCTGTATAAGGATAAAAATGTTGGCAAACACAATAGAGATTAATGCATATGAATAATGATACTTTGTAAAGGGAAGTAGCGATTAACGTGTTCCTTACTTCCCAATTCCCATAGTTGAAAAGGCGAGAATCCCACATCCAATGATGGCCGCGTGAACCACTATGAAAGTAATGCGTATCTGTACCATCAAAACCGTTCAACCCATCTAGGGTATTATTTGACGCATGGCTGCAAAAGGAAAAAAAAGGGGCAAAGGTAAAGCTATTAGGTATGCAGCTAAAAGGGGACTTAGTAAATCAACACAAAGGTTAATATTTGAAACCAAAAGGGCTTAGAACCCAGAGGCCAATGAGCTAAACTTTGGGCCATGGTGATTGACAAATTTTGGCATGTAAATTAGTTCTAGTTGTTGTCCACCAGAAAGCCAACAAAAGATGTCACGAATAAAATATTAATTTGAATTCTCAAATTCAATAATTGAATAGAAAATATGAATGAAACTGTTTAATTCATTTTCTTCCCATCCTAAGATAAACTCGAATGCTAGCCAATTTAAATTGTGAAAACTCTTATACTGCAATAATTCAAGTTAAACATGTTGCATAAAAGAGAGAAGATCTACGGTTGTAGATTAGTCATAATTAGGGTTCACCAACATGAGGGCTAGATGTACTTTTTTTTTATAGAACAGAGAATCATACCGTTAGCTAAATACCCATGAGTAGAAGTGGATTTTTTTTAAAAAATATCATAAAAATGAAATGAACTATGCATGAACTTCTCAGGAAAAAAATTGTAATTTGTAAGCAATTTGGAACCAAACATTAATCCACAAACAGCCTAGCCACATGCATAAATGATCTATTTATCCACAGAAGATCCCACAAACTCAAGAGGTGGTGGTATAATGGCAGACTTACCACCACAGCCTTCTTCTATATTATAAGGACTTTCTTTTATCTCTGTGGCCACGCCTTACTAACTTAGATATGAAAGACCAGTTAACAAATACTCATTCTGTTCACTTTTATAACGCATATTTTGATTTCAGAAAGTCAAACTCGAAAGATTTTGACCAATAATTAGTTGATATACAAGTATATTTAGAGTATAAAACATATACCACTAGATTCATACCTCAAAGTATTTTCACATTATATTGGTTTTATAGCTATGATAAATATATTTTATGAGAAATTAATTGTCAAATTTCAGTCATAAATACTTTCTAAAATTAAAATATGCCTTATAAAAATGAGCAGAGGGAGTAATTAATTACCTGTGAACAACATCCATGAGCACAACTAAACCAAGCTCATGAGCTTTATCAATCAATGACTTTAAATCTTCTGGGGTCCCGAAACGACTACTTGGTGCAAAGAAATTGGTGACATGGTACCTGAAACAAAAGTAAAAAATCTGCATTGCTCACCCATAATAAAAGTCTTAATTGACAATTGAAAATTATCTCAATAGCCATTCATTCAAAAGGTGGCGAATGTCATTTGTTACAGTTCAATTGTACCAAAACAAAAGGGGAAACAAAAGGGGTCAGTAACAGCATTGTTTCATGAGTATAAAAGGAAGATAAAGATGATAAGAAAGATGAAGCAGTTTATCACATTATACAAAGGGAACAAGGAAGATGAAAGATAAAGTCTAAAAGCATATATATGTAAACTGCAAAGACAAGAAATAAATCCAGCAATATGTAATTTGATCACCCAAAGCTTCCATAATATGCATGCTCTTGAATTGCCATTATTTGCACTGCATTGTATCCAAGCTTTTTGATTCTTGGAAGCACCTCATCCCTAAAGTTTGCATACGTGTTGATCTTTGGCTCCTGATTGCAATATTAAAATTAATACCAGCCAGCATAGTACAGGAAAATCATAAATTACCAACAGACGCCCAAAAAAAAATGTATACAAATGGTAGGCATGGTGTTATTCGCTATTTTTTATTATGTAATAATAACCGTACCCGTTTGTAAGAAATACAAACATAGATTAATTAAATATACCCTATGTTAGCAGAAAACATAAATCAAAAATTATATCAGTGTAAATATCAGTAATTTGTTTCAAAACATCATATTTGAATCAACCATCCAGCAAAGGTTATATAAACGGCTAATTGTTGACGAATGTGCAAAAAATGTGCTGATTGTATTAATATATTATTACAGAGGAAACTTGTAACAACTTATCACTGCTTAGAAGTAGACAGTTATAAAAATTAAGGCTAACAGCACTTTAATATAATTCTAGAATGTAAGTTAACTTGAACTGTATATGGCTAGTAATTAAAAGAAAAGATGCATTACCGTGCTACTCATTCCAACATGAGTTTCGTATATCCGCAATGACTTTGGTCTTTTAGGTTGAGGATGCTTGAATATGTACTTCTCCTGCATAGTCATATAAAACATTTTAATAACTAGATAAAAAGAACAATCTAAAGATGCCAACAAAAAGAGAAATTTCCAAGAGTCCAAGGACATTACAGAAGTATTCACAAGTACAAATGAAGCACTTTTTTCAAGGAACAAGAACATATTCAAATGGCGTGTGCACGTGTTGGGGGGGGGGGGGGGAGGTACCTCTTCAGGAGGATCATAATATATTCCATTGTATGGGATTTCTCCTGCGGCCTGCACAGAGTACTTGATCCAGGCAGGAATAGAATCCTTTATACCAGATGGAGTTTCCATTCGCACCTAGATGACAAAAGGCATGCTTGATACAGGGAGATGCTCACAGGCCCAGAGCTAAAACACTGGCCAAGCAGGATAAGGAATTACCTTTACACGTGAGCCATGTGGAATAGGAGATGAGCCATCAGCATTGTTAGGCAGAAAAATCTCCCAAACACCAAACTCATTCTGGAAACAGTTGCATTAGATATGAGCATCGGTAACTACCAACTTACCAATCATATGGAATTACAACACTAGGTCCATGCATTATTAGTTACAACCTCAAGCTACTCATCTTCTCCTATCAAGTCCACAAAAACTGCAAAATACATCTAGGTACTAAAGAATGTACATGTAACATACACAACATTAATGTACTACCACTACAGTAGCATCAAAACCGATAACTAACAGTTAACTCATGGCAACAGTCAATAACATATAAGAGTGTGCATGATATATATATATAAAAACTCAATCGGCGGGTTAAGATGGCCCGCAGCATGAAGCTAAGTTGAGAACCCCACCCCTGAACGCATCGCACAACCGGGATTGCTCAACCTCACATGGGGAGCACGCTTCTGCCAGCATTTGCAAGGAGGGATTTAATTTTTTTTGTGCGAAAATCCAGGTTCGAGTCAGGTTTACCACTGCGCTATACATGCGTTCGCATGATATATCACTAGCTCAACTCTAGAGTATAGATGAAACCAATGCTATAACCAAATAAATTAGTTAAAGAAATGTAAACAAAATATTTTTGAAGAAAGGAAGGGCATATTTGTGAGCCTGTGGGCTTACTTTGCTCATGCGGTCTGCATTTGGATTCCAATTGTTGAAGTCACCTACTAATGCTGCAGACTGCAATTGGAAGCAAAAATTAGTTCTTAACAACGTCTAGTCAAGTACATTGACAAGTTGTTCATCTGAGAATTATAAATTCCATACAATCTGGAATATCTCAGAATATATGGCATGGTAATTATATCTACATGTACTAGAAATATGGAACTAATAATGTAGCATTTTAGGTAAATGGTGAGACTATCAAAAGAACATACATGTGCCCCGGGAGCCCATTCTCGATAAGTGACACCTTCAGCACTACATGGGAAGAAGGATGAATATCACTGAGTTATTTTGTTACACCCAGAGAAGTGATGTGCGGTTACAATGTAAAAGAAACTATACCTGTGATTAAATCCAAACTTCTCATAACCGCGAGAAAATGTTTCCAGTCCTCCTTCATACTGATCAATGTCTGAACGCAGTCTCCTATATAGGCTATATCTGTATTCAATCAATTAAAGCATAATCAGGTTTCTAGTAGAGTTAGCATGGGCATATTGACTTCATCTATGCTCCCTCCATCATAAAATAAATCAACTTTCCAAGTTCACGTACGAAAGTTGTTTTTTCTAGGACAGAGGGAGTATAACAATGATATAAAAGAAAGGAAATAAAGTTGTTGTCCAGTTGACAGACGTCAGCAAGGTCTAAAACCCATTATGTATTTTACATCATAGATAACTTTCAGATTAAATATTTGCAAAATTAATATTGCATTTCTTAGTTCTGACGCCATCCTATCACTCTTTTGTTTGGTTTGCAGTACCGCCCCAACCCAGAACCACTGTGAAGAGTACTATCTATGTATTATTAGTACTATTTACTATGTATGTCCAATATACTCATTTGACCATTAACTTTTTTTTTCTAACTATATGTTGACTTAAAAATTCTTATAATGGTAAATCTATTTTTTTTTCGCACATTAGTAGTTTAGGACTCTTGTTAAATTTTAAAGCATGACTGAATGATTTCTAAAACAACTTCCATTTGAGAACAGATCAGAGTATATATGCAGGACTAAAGATAAAACTTCAAGAGTCTCATCAGCTGTGACACGTAAGTAGTTATTTGCATACATCTTGTGAAAGACTGAACAGATGGAGAATAATAAAAACATAACCTAATGAAACTATGTGATCTATAAAGAAGGGCGGAAAGCCATACCGATATTCAAGATGGTACTTATAGCCATTAAGCATAGAGTCCATCTGGAATATTTTTTGCCCATCTCCTGTTGGTGGGACAACTCGTGGTTTCTGCTCAGCAGCTAATTCTTCAACCACTCTCTTCACGCCTTCAACGTCACTTGCTCCAGATGACTCAATCTCAACTTCAGCTCCAACCTCCGTGCTTAATTCATCATCTAAGGCTGGCAACTACAACAATGTACAAGAGATAAAATGTTCAGAAGTAAAACATAATGACAACTGAACGGAATGAGCGACAACAAGCAAGACTCTAGATCAATCCTACGCATATGGTGTGCCCTTTGAGGCCTCATATAGGGTGCTCTAGACCTAGATCATATTATCATTATGCACGCAGACAACTAGTATGGACTAAGTACATAAAAAAGGACTGAATCACTGAATATATCATAATCCCGTCACAAACAGAAATCAACACGTCTCAAGACGTGGACTGCGTGAAATGTATATGATCTCGTAAGGTAGCACTGCACAAGAACATGTCTCCATTTTCAAACATGACATGCAAAATGCTGTTAGATATGTAGCAATAGTATTGTCAAGGCAGGATGAATCATGATCACGCACCTGCAGATCGTCTGAACCTGCTGAAACCGGCATCCCGTCGCTCTCGCCCTCGGGGATCATCACCTCCCCTGACGCGCCCGCCGCGCGCACGGCCACGCGCCCCCCGGAACCCCCCACGCGAACGGCACCTGGACACGAGACGCAGGCAAAACCAAAATGAAGATCACGACGATTTACCGCACCCGCGGCGCGACGCGACACGGCACGCCACCTGGTCGAGCCGAGGCGCACGCGTGGCGCGTCGCGGCGGACGAGAACAACAAGGTGGCGCGGGATCATTACCGGGGAATCTCCGGCCGGAGAGCAGCGACCGCGACGTCGGGAGCTCCGCCGCCGCACGCCAGCTCCGGGCCCCGGCTGGCACGGGGAACCGCACGGCCCCCGCCCGTAGCCCCGCCGCGCTCCCGGGAACCGCAGACGCCGGCGCCGCCATCTCGCCCGCACCGCAGCCGGATCGGATCCCCCGGCAACCCCCGCGCTCTGCTTCCACCTAAACCCTCCTCACGCGAGAGCCAAAGCGAGGAGGCGCTGCCTGGTGGTCGGTGTGTGGGTGTGCGCGCGTGCGGGTGCACTGGTGCTGAAGCTAGGAGGAGCGGAGGGCGCCGCGCTATATAGAGGACGAGGAGGAGGAGCTCTGGTCCTGATGGAGCGAACCCCTCACGCGAGAGTGGCAGCGAGGCCGCCCGAGGGTGGGTGTGCGATGCGTGCACTGGGGGGACGGGGGCGGAAGAGGCGGTTGCGCGTCGGTCCAACCCGCGGCGCACGCGAGTCAGGCGGCGAGGGCGGAGGGCGAGGCTTTTCCCCTCCCCCCTCGCGGTGAAAGCGTCGGTTTCCCGTGCGCGCCCGGGCGTCGCGTTGCGTTGCGGGGGAAGGGAGAGGAGAGGAGCGCGTCCATGCCATGCCAGCCGCTGCTGCCAGGTGGAAGGTGGAGGGCAGCGGCGCGCGCGCGCGCGGGGAGGCAGGCGGAGTCACCACCGATCGAGTTGGCGTGGCGCGGGCCGTGCGGCACGGCGCGGGTTGGGGAGGAAGAGGAGAGGAAAAGGAAACCAACGGCGGGGAGGCTTTCCCTCTCGACCCGTAACGCCGCTTGCGTCGCGTCTCCCTCCCTGCTACTTGCTACTCCTGTGCTTCTTTTTGTTTTTCCTTGTCCTCTTTGGTCGCGCTTTTTGTTACCCAGGGAAAACAACAAAAGGGAAGATGGGAGTTGGGCTGGACCCAGGAGGCTTACACGAAACAAATTCTCAGTGAATGGAAGAACGCAACACCGGTGCTCTGTTGTTTCATTTTTCTGTTCTGCTCTGTCACCTCTGTGTAAACGTTGAGGAGCACGTGAGGGAGAAGCACTCGTGCGAAGCGTGACCTGACTAGCCTAGTAGCCTGTGGTCCATCATCCTTTCTCGCGGTGAACAATGGGCTGCCAAAATGGAGCACATCCTCTAGCAGACTGGCGACTCCGCGTGCGTCCAGCGGATTGGGCAGAGCGATTTTTCTGTTGGGCCAGCCCATGAAACCAAGCACACCAAACGTGTGAGTTGAGTACTTAAGAATTCAAAAAAGATTAAGTTCATTGGAGGTCCCTTAACTTGACACCGAATCCGTTTATCCTCCCTGAACCACAATATAAGATATAGGGGTGGGCATTCGGTCTAACCGAAAATTTCGGTTTCGGTCTTTGAAAAGTGAAGACCGAATTTCAGCGCAAAATATTAGGACCGATAAATTCGGTCTTGGTCTCGGTCTCGGTCTTGACTGAAATTCAACAACATTTTCATATATGCAAAGAAATAATGGAAATTTTCAACACAAAAATCACAAAAAAAATTTCGTAAGCACTTATGAGTAAAGACTCTTATTAGGTTGCATACCTAGAAGAAGTAGGGATGTGAAAATTAGAGTTTAATCCTATTAAACATAGTGGGTTGTAGGTTGCATTTAGACGTTTTTTTGATAATTCGGTTTTTTCGGTCTATTCGGTTAACCGAGGAGACTAACCGAATTGACCGAACAAAATTCGGTCTTTCACTACCTAGGGCCGAATTTCTCGGTCTTGGTCTTTTCGGTTTGGTCTTTTCTGCCCACCCCTAACCAGATACAACGGGTCTCTCAACTGACAAAACCGGTGCAAGTAAGGTCCTAAGACGGTTTGGATGGTGATTTCGGCTTATGTGGCATCTACGTGGTAAGTTTGACTTGGTCCTCATCCTACGTAGCGGTGACGTGGCACTGGAAGCAAAATTTGAAAATTAAAAATTAAAACAAAAAAATGTTGGACCCTCATGCCATCGAGCGTTTGGTTAAAAACTAAAAGAATGATATTGGAACCCACGGCCAACCCTTTCTTTTCCCTCTTCTCTCCCCTATTTCTCTATCCCCTTTCCTCATCATCGTGGAGCTGGTGACATGTGAGGCCGGCGATGACGGCAAGCGCGCGCGGAGAGGGAGGTGGCGAGGAGGTCAACGAGCACGCGGAGAGGGAGGAGGCAGCAAGGCCGGCGTGCAGGGCGGGGATGCTAGCGAGCGCGCAGAGAGAGGGAGGAGGGGGGCATGCTCGGCGGGGGAGAGGAGCGGCGCGGGGTGCGGCGACGGAGGAGAGGAAGGGAGCGACACTCGCTGGCCTCCTCGCCGCCTCCCTTTCCGTGTGCGCTCACCAGCGTCCCCGCCCTGCTCGCAGGCCTTCCTGCCTCCTCCCTTTCCGCTCGCTCGGACCAGCCGCTCCACCCCCGAACACCGTCACTTGCTGCTCCTCTCCTGCCAGCCACCGTGCTGACCAACGACGACAACTTCACCGCACTCGTCGACCTGACCCCGACAGCTGAAAACCTCGACACCACCAGCTCCTTCACCAGCCCGACCACTCCCGTAACGCTGCCTTCCTCTACTGCTTTCGCCGCTTCCACGGCCTGCACCTCCTTAGCTTCCTCATCCACCACCCCCGCCACGTCGACTAGCCAGCCTCGGTTGGTCCCTGCTGACGAAAAAACCGCGCTCGGCCGATGGTGCCGAGTCTGTGTTGGCGCGAACTAAGTCAACGAACACAACGGCCAGGGAGATCTAATTAGCTCCAGTGCAGGTCCAAAAGTTGATGAGATGCAGGTGTGCCTATCAGTTTGTTCCTGCAACTGACAAGATATACAAATAGCAGATCAATGAGCCAATCGGCTGACAAGCCGATGGAATAATTCCAGCCGATGCCGATACTAGCCTATAGCGATAAGGTTTTGAGCTATCAGCTATATGTTTGATGTAGAATCTGACACTTGATGTAAATAAAGACAATCAGCTGATGAAAACAACAATTTAATCCAATAGAAACTAATCGGCTAATAATGATATGATATAATAAGCACTGATCCAAAGGTTAAAGCATACATCGGCTTAGAAGTCCGATGTCATAAAATCCACAAGATTAGATAAACAGTGAAACGTCTGTTGCCGTCCGCTAAATCCAACTTATGTGCAATCCTTGTAAGCCAATGCAACGTCCAGATAACTCATCGGCTGAAACCCTGATGAAACCCTTATTGGCAATCAAAAAGCAAGCTAGGGATTATGGTTTGAAGCACGACTTAGTAGATCGAACTTAACTGATGCAGCACTAAGTATGAAAAGAAACATAATATCTAGACAATCAAGCCCTTGATTGATTTTCAGGGTGGTAGATACCTTAGCTAATCTAATCTGGTAAAGCGATTTAGCCGATATCGGCATAAACTCTAAAATGAATCTCAACCGATAAAAGTAAATCGAACTATCAAACTAGATTAACTAAGATATATGATAGATAGGTGCTTACATGGACAAGATCAGAGTGTTGAAGCCCTAGCCCCGCCGATGCAAGCAACCATGACAAGTATAAACTCATCGAAAAAGTAGAAAAGTAAAAGAGTGGCGATGCGCCGAAATTGTATTGATTGTGAAGATAGTTTACAATGACCCCGGGTGTACATATTTATACCCATGGGTAGATACTAGTCCTTGTTGGATAAGAAATAAACTTTCCTAAAGATAAAAGGAAAACATAAACTCCTTATAGGACACTAAACACACTTTCCTAAAGATAAAGGAAACTACAAATGCTTTCTAATTAATAGATAAATTATCATGCCACATCCTCCTTGAACTCGATATTTTATATATAAACTTCGTTTAATTGATTAATTTCCTTAACCGAATATAGTGACGACTTGATAATTCCCATCGGCCGATTCCAGAACTCTGAAGCTGATATTGACTTTATGCCAATGATGACTTCAGGGCTTACCAAATTTCACTATTTACAGTCCCTTCCTTCCCCGCCGCCATCGCTGCTGCTAGAGATGGTAATGGGTTGACGAGCTGACATGGATGCGGGTGGAGCTCGTCATCTCCTTCCTCATGGCGTCGCAGCGTAGACAGCAAATGACGACGAGCTACTCCACGACAACTCTCCTCACGCCGCCTATGTCGCGGCCACTGCCCTTGCCAACTCCGGCGGCTTGTAGGATCGAGATGTCGACTAGATGGGGAGGGGGTGAATAGGCGATTTAAAAACTAAATGACACCTAATCAAAACTAACATAAGTTGCTAGGCTCAGTGAGGGACAAGTCTAACTAAGCAACTATGTTATGTTTTGCAATCCTGGGGTGATAGTGGCTCAAGTATATCTCTAGGAAAGTAAATCACACACCTAAGTTAAGTTTTTGCAATCCTAGGGTGATATGGACTCAAATATGTCTCTATGAATGTAAATTGCACAAATGTAAATGCAACAAATAAATGAGACAAGAGACAAGGAGTTTTTCACCGAGGTTCGGAAACTCGCCGGTTTCCTAATCCCTGTTGAGGCGAGCCCAACTCCACCTCTCAACCACGAAGCCACCGCACACCCCCTTCGTCAAGGGGTGGGCAAGGTGGGAGCCGATCCACGGAGAGGACTACCCAAACCTCAATCACTAGGGGTAGTTCTTCCTTCACTTCGAAGGTGGTGAACTCCAAACCACTCACAACCGGCGCCGGGCCTCCTGCACAATCTCCTCGGAGAGGTCACCGGGCAACACCTCCACAAGCCGTCTAGGAGACGGCAACCTCCAATAGTAATAAGAGATGACCCGGCTCGGAGATGATCAAGTGCCACACTAGCTCTACAATGAAGCAAATGCACTCGACTCTTGGCTAATTAACCCTCAATCACACCTAATGGATGAACACAAGAACTAGAGAGTGTGAGAGAGTGTGCAAGGGGTGTATGTAAGTGAAGCAAGTACCAAGAGAGTTCCCTTGCTGCTGGTGGGGGAGTATTTACACTCCCACCAACTAAAACTAGTCGTTGGGGGCGAAATCCCCTAACTCAGTGTACTGCCGGTCAGACTGCCATTGTGTGGCCAGTCAGACCGGACTACTATGTAACGGCTAGTTTTTTAGCCATTACAGGGCAATCAATGAGCAATTCTGAATAGGCCGGTCAGACCGCAGTACTGCGGCCGGTCAGATCGGCCACGCCTCGGTCAGACCGACATCGGCTCGGTCTGACCAGTTGCGGCTCTGGATTGGCTACCCTAGAGCATAGCTGCCAGCCTCCAGGGGGCCGGTATTGGTATTTCTTAATGACATTACTAAAAGTATAATTCCCAGCAATGGCGCAGAAATACTCCTAGTATATTATGGTTACAGAATTTATCCGCAAGCGCACGGATATACCATTGTAGCATTTCACCCGAGAGTATTCCAAGGGTATCGTATTTATTTAATCCCGTGGGAAGATTATAGTAGAGAGAACCATACTAATAACTTATATATTACTTGTAATAATCATAGTCTAAGCAGGGGTTAATATAATCCATAAGGTAGAATGACACACAAGCATAGAACTACTTATTCTCATACTAAATTGTCTAAGCTAAGTGGAAAGAAAGTAGAAAAGAATCTATTCCTATACTTCTAATATACATAGTATACACACATTCTAGTTATATGATTAACTAGCTAATACCCTTTTTCCGATGCCCTCCTAGTACTTCGAGAAGCCATCCCTTACTGTCGAGTTCCTCACGACAGCCCGTCATGACCATACAAACAGGGCTAAATACGGAGGAGTACCCTCTCCAGGAAAGTAACTTAGGAGTATATACACGCGTAGAGGAATACCGTGTTGAGCTGTCACCAACAGCGGCCTACCTCTCATCCGCAACATATAACCCCAAATAATGATATCTAATAATCTAGACACCACGCCTAAACTACCAGATACTACTCTAAATCGTCATGACATAGAATAATTGCATAAGCAAACATTATACCCGTACCTATGCATCTCCCAGATAAGCTAGCAATATAATCAGTATAACATGAACATAAAGTAAAATTGGCATTTATATACTCGGAAAGTATTTCAATACAAAAAATGTATAAAGAAGAATATTGTAAATAAAGTACAAAGCTTACAAAATAGGAAAGGAGAGATACTAGATCCATACCCGAACTCTTCCAAAGACTTCTGGACTCCGATTTCTATTCTATTCCTACTCCACTAGCTTGCGAATACTAAACTAAACTTGAGAGAATATGAGAAAGCTTTTGCTTGAAGTGTGTGTAGAAATGGAGAGAGTGGGCTCCTTAAACAGGCAGGTAATGATGGTTATGGCGGTTGCTAAGGTCGGTAATACCGTCCAACCGCCATAGGAAGGCAATCCACACCGTCCAGAAGAAGTCCTGCATCCAACGGCGCTGAGGGGGGTTCGGCCGAACCATGGGCTGGCCCAATCTATCCCATTTTCGGCTGGCGGCCTCCTCCTCCGTTGCTCACTTCAGACTTGTGAATTTTGTCCCAATTCGTCGTTTCAATTCTGAGTTCTTGGCCCATTCATACATAAGTCTGATTCTCGACATCGTCCGATTGATCGATCGTCTAATTTGATGTCGATTCCCCTCCACTTTATGGTTATTCTCTGCAAAAGGTTAGTAAATCTAATACTAGTGGAATATTATTATTCTAACTCAAATATGCATTGCAAACATAACTAGTTCTCCTCTATTTTGATAATATTGATGGCCGAAACTGATCGCTAACGACCGTCAACAGCCGGTCAGACCGGGGCTCACCCGACGGTCAGACCGGCCACTACCCGTCAGTCAGACCGGCATTTGTGCCTCGGTCAGACCGGCCCTGGTCAGAAAGTCTCAAATGAATATAAATTTAGCAAGTCTAAATGCAAATGACCTAATGTGGCATTTTGATCATCTCTTTGTCTAGGTCATTACCCCTCTTAATAGTACGGCAAAGCTATAAATAAACTAGCACAATTTTGATCGCCCAACTTCTCGATCAATTTAAAATTTAAAACACTAGTTTACCGTCTTCTTTCCTTTGCTTTGCACCATCAAATTTTAATCCTTTGGTAATCATCCATGCACACATATCACGTGGTCCTAACTCAAAATATATAACTCAATAGAACGGTTAGTCCACAATTAGCGCTTGTTATTAATTACCAAAATTAACCACGGGGGCCTAGATTCTTCATGACTAGGGGCCCTCCTCCGGCCTCTGCTCTAGACCGCCGCCGTCCTCCTCACCACCTTACGCCGGCTGCCGTCCTCCTCATCAGCCGCCACTGAGATGGGAACAGAGGCAAAGCAGGAAGAAAGAGAGAGGGGTGAAGAGATAGAGCTGAAGAGGTCTAACATGTGGGCCCACATTGAATCATTGCTTTTGACTTGGGTCAAATTGCCACATGGGACAAAACCACCCCACTATGTTGCCATGGGACCTATATTACACCGGTTTTGACGCTTGAAGGACTCGTTGTATCTGGTATTTCGGTTGAAGGATGAAAATTGAACTCGCTTTCAAGTTAAGGGACCTAAAATACACTTATTCCATTCAAAAATAGTATTGTACTCCCTCCGTCTCAAAATACAAGGGATCCTAGTCCATATTCATAGTATTAGTATGTGTCACATCCAACTCAAATCTCTTATATTTTGAGATGAAGAAAGTAATAGGTTACTGCTCCATTCGTCTACAATTAACTATTTGTGTTCTAAAATAAAGCTCATGTCCCTTATCTCGATCAATCACAATCATTCTTCTTTTAATTTTTTATCTACTTTCTATTATCAACTAATCACTACTTTCTAATTTTCACATATTTTTTTAATGTTTGTGCCTAACTTAAAAAATACTAACATTTTGTGACGGGAGATATGCGTATGTACTATTGTTGTTAATTTTTAACAAATTTTCAAAACTATTTAGATAGCATGTGAGTAAATAAATGGACATTCCTTGAGAGATTAAAATAGGTTCTCAAACAACGATTTTACCCTGTACATCAAAAAATATCTCGATTAGTCGCAAGAAAGCCACTGAAATGCATCGATAGAAGTTTTGAATTGCTCAATGTTGGATCCAAATGAGTCCAAGTTATTTACTTTCTTCTCTGTTAACCTGTATCGTTACGTTTGATTGGTGTAAATGTTTGGCGTGTCACATCGGGTATTATATAGGGTGTTGCATGGGGTGTTTGGGCATTAATAAAAAAAAGAGTAAATTACACCTTAGACCACTTTTTCTTGCCATTGTTGCAATTTGGACCGGGGAAAAACAAACATTTTCACTTTAAACCACACATCTTTACCAGTTGATTCAGTTTAGGCTAGTTATTGTTACCTTGTACCTCATGCTGACCAGCTCCCTCTTCTCGAATGTTCTCTCCCTCCAAGGCCCTCTCTTTGTATCTCTTCTCGTATCACCGAATCAAGCGAGCGGTGAGTCGGTGACCCCATCATGAATTGTGGCGCTGTGACCAACTCCTATTCGAGGGGTTGATGCCGTCGGGGTGAACAAAGTACTGTATCGCCCCCAATTTGTCCATGGTTTGACCCTCATATATAGGGGGATGATGCAGGATAAGCCTAGCCATGGTGAGAGCCATCTCGTGGCTGTTGCACAAATCGGACGCTATCGCGCATCACAATGATGGTTTCCTTGTAGAGGACATGCTCCAACAATATCACATCGGCTAGATTAAAACCTCCCTGGAGTTGCCGCGCTGAGAGCGTTTTGAGGCTGCGTGTTCGATTCCGCTGCTATCCACGTCGCTACGCGCCACCAGCCAGACGGCCTGCCCAAGCTCCAATTTCACGCTGCTCTCGGCCGTCGGATCGCGCGCGAAACGCTGTGATGTGCTGGTATGTTATGTTAGGCATTAGGCAGTGTCCCAACGATTGGTCGACACGTGAGCCTAGGCCCCTACAACTGCTGGTTGGTTGCTGCACCCTGTGTGGTTTGCATTAGTCCATGCCATGTGGGCCCTGTGTGTTTGGGTGCTGTGCAACGAGTGTATGCAGGGCTGTGGAGTAGGGTAGTGGCCTAAAATTTCAGCGTGTTGCGTGACGGTCTAGAAGAGTGTGCGTGCGTGGGCACGGTGCATGCGCTGCCGTAGGGTGCACGGCGTATGACGAGTGGGTCCACGCATCATCTATCTTCGTGAGCCAGGTGTGCAATTACTCGACGCCTAGAAATCCACGGGTGTATCAAAAGCAGTGAACGGGGGTGTACGCCACTGCCTCGTTACGTGCGGAGCATCCATGGACCAGTCCGTGGTTCTCTGCCGCTGACATGTGGGTCCAGTTATGGCTCTATGGGCTGCGCTAGATGCACCGTGACCATGCATCCGGTTCTTGCATTGAGACGTGGGTTCTGGACCGGGTGAAGAGGGAGATCGTGCACACAGCCAACCATGAGACAACACATTGGTACCCATGGCTGTTTGTACTGTGGAAGGCTTGTGGTGCGCTCGGCGTTGTGAGCTCGGTTCACAGCATTGGTTTCCATGACAGGTGGGCCATGTGCATGTGTCTTGAGGCGGCTATGCTGTAGACAAGGTTTATACAGCTAAAAGTGATGGATTTGTTGCTTTCGTGTGCTTTTAGCAGCCGTGGTGTGGGTGAGAAGGGAGCCAGAGCTCTTCTTAATTTGCCAGCTGCTTGTGTGTTCTCCTTGCCGATCCCTTGCGCTAGCCATCTTCCGCGAAAAATGGCCATCGTTTGGTGTGTGCTGACGCCTTTTGCTAAATGTTTCTTGCTACGATGTGTTCTTTGGAATGTGCTCATCTCTGTCTTCTCTACTCTGTAGGGGTTTTCGGTTTTGTTGTGTTGGTGTGGTTCTTGCTGCTTGATTTGTCCGCCTGAGTTAGCTGACAGGATCTTGCATGCTCTAGACCAGGTATGTCGCTGGATGTGATTCTTTTAGTTCACTTCGGTTGTTGTTACGATTCTTGATCTTATTCGGTTTTTGGTTGTATTGGATAGATTTTCTCTATTGGTTCCACATCCCGCAACCTCTTCTTTGCTCCTTGCTGTGCTGCTTCTGTCTTTGAAGGTGAGGTTTGTTGCTTCTGAGGTTCTACATTCGTAGCCTGCTTATAGCTTCTTGGTTTATTTCTTTGGTTTGTTTTGCAGCTCACATTTCTTCGAAGGGATTTCACGCTGTCGGCTAGGCTGCGCTACAAGGTAAAGACATTGTTTCTTTCTGTGCCTTACCAGTGCATTGCTTCCTTGCATTTGTGTTTGTCTCCGATGGTTTCTTGTGTGCATGTCTCCTGATGTGGTGCTGCTCTATGGACCCAGTTTGTTTCTTTGTCCTTGTGCATATTTGTTGGTTGTGCTACTATAGTATTATATATATATATATATATATATATATATATATATATTAAATGCACAGTATATGCTCCTTGCTGTGTTGGTGCGTGTGTGCCGGTAGAGCGAGAAGAGTGTTGGCTACAATCTTCCTTCTGGTCTTGGCCTACCACTTTCTCTCTTCTTAAAGCCTTCTAGCCGTTGTGCCTGCCTCATCCTTTTGTGTCGCTCTCCTCTCTTTGTGCTCCTCTTCTCTTTCTCTGAAACTTTCCCCTGCTTACTTTCCTTCTTTTCCCGTTGGTAGTATTGTAGGCAACATGTTCGCTATCGGAGTGTCACACGTATCTCTGCTAAATGCCGCTGCTCAGCACTGCATGCTACCTAGTCTTGCCTACTTGTGGGAGTTCAGCTTTGATGGTACGTTGTTGGCTGGAGTTGAGGTCAGCGTTCCATCAGTGTGCCACTCCGATGGTTTGGAAACTATGTTTTTCTGGGACATGGCCTCAGCTCCGCTTGGGACTGCACATGAACTGGTCGCTGAGCGAGCATTGAGGTACCTCCAGCATCGATATGGCTTTTTAGTGCACGATTACAATTTAAACTCAATGTTGGCTTACAGAAGAATTGCACAGACCGCTATACAGGTTGCTTTGTCAGCCTCAGGTTGTATTGCGCATTTTAGGTCCTCTTATGGCCCACTGGCGCCGTGTTGTGAGGATGTTCTTAGAACATGTAGCTCATTGTATTTTAGTTTCCATGTAGAAGACATGGAGCAAATGGGTTCTTTTCCAATGTAGGGGAACATGGGTTTCTGGGGTTCTGTGTGGTTTCTTGCCCCATTGTAATCCTATTTGTTGTTTCTTATTGTTGCTTTCTGTTGTGCTCATCCTACTTGGTAATAATGGAATGTTCTTTTTTGTACAAATTTTTGGTGGTTGTATAGGCATTTTGTGTGCATGTCCAAAAGATCTGCTGATAGAGTGTCCAGGGTCCGTGCAAGTCGTGAAAGGCGCAATGCACGTACCTTGGCCCCCCCCCCCCCCCCAACTTGCTTGCAAAATGAACTTCCCCTACCAGGTGGGACAAAGAGAACACGTTCCCTTATGGATTTTAAGCCCGCTTTGGCAGCTTTCAATAGGCAATGACGGCGTTTGCTTTTAGGAAGGAGTTCTTCCTTAGTTTCAGATGAGGACAGTGCACATGGTATATTAGCTTTCTCATGGGTTTATATAATTATGTGTAATGTTGATTGTTTTTCTGATAGTTTAGATTTGGTGCAGCTAGCAGTGGGTTTCATAGAGGTAGTTCTTCGCGGTCACACAAGGATCATGCTGAGGCTTTAAAGGGTTTGTACATGTTCAGTCCATATATAGTTGGCAGTTTTTTAAGATAAGCTTATGGTAGAAATATTTGGTTTTCTTTGTAGCATCATACCCTAGGAGGTCTTATTATGGTGCACCAACATACGAGTGCCCATACTGTGGTGCCGTGTTTTGGTACCAGGAGAGAGTTAAGGGCGCTTCTGCTATTTCAAAACGAAAGATAGTTTACAATCTGTGTTGCAAAAGTGGTAAAATACAGTTGCCCAAACTATGTAAACCCCCTGAGCCTCTTGCTACACTGCTAAAATTTAATGGCGATGCACGCTCAAAAAGATTCCTTAGGCAGATACGGTCCTACAACTCTATGTTTGCTTTTACTTCAATGGGTGCAGCTGTTGATAAATCAATTAACACTGGAAATTCACCTTATGTCTTCAAAATTAACGGTGTTGTTCATCACAGAATTGGTACACTTTTACCGTCACATGGAAAGCAACCTAAATTCGCACAACTCTATATCTTGACCCAGAAAATGAGACACAAAATCGAATGAACATATATGAAAATGATGGTAGTAACGCTGATCAAGCTGAGCCTGTTGTAGTTGATGCTCTCTGCACTATGCTAGATTGTCATAATACACTTGTGCAAAAATTTCGCTACGCTAGGGAGCGTCTTTCTGAGCATGGGAACCATAGTTTGACGTTGAGGCTTATGGGATGCAATGCCAAAAGTGATGTGCAGTACAATTTACCAAGTAGTGGCGAACTAGCTGCGATTATAGTGGGTGATTACTCAGCAGCTGAATACACTTTTGATATACTTGTGCATGAGAGCGATATTGGGCTGCGACGTGTCTTCCTTGCACCCATGTTATATGGCTTTGCAATATCCATTGTTTTTTCCTTATGGCGAGCGAGGATTCCATCTTGGTATCGAGTATGCTGACTATGATGGAATCGGTAGAAAATATGTTACTGAGCTTGAGTTCTATCGTTACATGATTCATTATAGGCTAAATGAACCTAATCCATTCACATACATTCAAAGTGTTGTCGATGTATTCTCAACTATTGAAAGCAGTAGGTTGAAATATATAGCTGATCATCAGTCAGACTTGCGATCTGAATGCGTACAAGGTATAGCTGATGCTATTGATAGAGGTATAACCAACGGTGATTCTGTAGGCAAGCGAGCTATCCTTCCTGCTAGCTTTACGGGAGGTAGAAGGTATATGGTCATGAACTATCAAGATGCAATGGCGTTATGTCGTGTTTATGGGTCTCCTGATTTATTTGTCACATTCACGTGCAACTCAAAGTGGCAAGAAATAGTTGAATCAATACGATTTGAAGATGGCCAGCTGCCATCTGATAGAGCTGACATGATTGTTAGGGTATTCAATATGAAAGTTCATGATTTTATTACTGACATCAGGGAGGGTAAGACATTTGGGCCTGTGCTTGCAGGTAATGATGCCTATTGCAATGTTTCTACAGTTAGTTGTGTAGTATAGTGTGATTACACCCTCCTAATTAAACTTGGTATTTTTTTTTGTCTTAGTTCTCTACACTGTTGAGTTCCAGAAATGTGGTTTGCCGCACATACACTGCTTAGTATGGCTTGCTGCTAGCAGTGCTCAAGTATCAGTAGCTGTTATAGATGGATTTATCTTAGCTGAGATACCAGACTTTGAAACCGATGAATTAGGTTATGAGTCGGTAAGCGAGTTCATGATGCATGGTCCCTGCGGTGAGCATAACAAACAATGTCCTTGCATGAAAAATGGCAAATGTTCAAAGCACTTTCCTAAAGATTTTCATGATGAAACATTTGTTGATGAATATGGTTTTACAATCTATAGGCGCAGAAATGATGGGCGATATATCACAAAAAATGGTGTGCGTCTAGATAACAGATCAGTTGTCCCATATAACATTGGTTTGCTTAAAACATACCAGGCACATATAAATGTTGAGTGGTGTAATAAATCCAACATGATTAAATATCGTTTTAAGTATGTGATGAAAGTCCATGATCGATCAAAAATATATTTTGAAACCACTGCTGCAAATGGTAATATGTCACCTAACCATGACCTTGCCCCTCTAGATGAGATACTAGAATACATGGATGCTAGGTTTTTATCCACCTGTGAGGCACTGCATAGAATTTATGAATTTGACATACATTATAGGGTTTCACCTGTTGAAAGGTTGGCTGTGCATTTGCCTGGTATGAACTATGTTCGATACGAGACAGGGTCAGACTTAAGAGCATTGCTTAATAGTCCTGCTGCGAAACGTACGATGCTGACTGAGTGGTTTGAAACAAATGCAAAGGATGAGGATGCACGTAGCCTAACATACTGTGATTTTCCAACAAAATGGACATGGGATTCCACATCGAGATCTTGGCACAAAAGAACACCAGCTCCTAAAATTGGTAGAATGTATTATGTTCATCCAGCTGCTGGTGAACTATACTACCTATGAATGTTGTTGATGATTGTTAAGGGTGCCACAAGCTATGCTGATATACGAACGTATAATGGTGTTACATATGAAACATATAGAGAGACGTTTGAGGCACGGGGAATACTTGAGGGAGATAATGAATGGCATCTTCTTTTCGATGAAGCAGTTCAGAGTGCGTCTTCACACTAGCTTAGGCAGTTGTTTGTTACTGTTGTGCTTTTTTGCTCTGTTGGTGATGTTCGTGCTTTCTTTGAAAAATATTGGTTGTCCATGACAGATGACATACAACATAGGTTAAAAAAGGCCCTTGATAATCCACGTTGTATTATTCCGCATGAACACTTGCTTACTCTATTGATACATGAACTTACTTATAACTTACCCCAACCAACTTTCTCTCCACAAGTGCCCTTTGGTAATAGGCTTATTGAAGAAGAACTTTCAGCTGATGCATTAATGATGTCGATGCATGCAGATTCCTTGGTTGCACAGATTAATACTGATCAAAAAACAATCTTTGACACCATTGTAGGCCGAGTTGTAGCAGAACAGCCAGGCTTTTTCTTTGTATGTGGTCATGGTGGTACTGGGAAAACATTTATGTGGAATGCTTTGATTGCGAAAATAAGATCTAGAAATAAAATAGTTCTTGCTGTAGCTTCGTCTGGTGTGGCTTCTCTACTGTTGCCAAAAGGAAGGACTGCTCATTCACGCTTCAAAATACCTATTGAAATTAATGAAACCAGTCTTTGCAATGTAAAGAGAGGAACGATGCTTGCTGAACTACTTGAAAACACTTTGCTCATCATCTGGGATGAAGCTCCAATGACACATAGGCGTTGCTTTGAAGCACTAGATCGCACACTGCGTGATATCCTTTCTGAAACATGCCCTTCAAATGGTGTTGTTCCCTTTGGCGGTAAAATTGTTGTGCTAGGTGGCGACTTTCGACAAATTCTACCGGTTGTGCCTAAAGGTTCACGGTCAACAATTATTGACGCATCTATTACAAATTCAAAACTATGGAAACATGTTGTTATGCTTAGGTTGAATGTAAACATGAGATTGCTTAACCCTTCACTTCCAAACACACAAAAAGAAGAGCTTAAGCAATTTAGCGAATGGGTTTTAGCCGTTGGTGATGGCACTTTGCCTAAAAAAAAAGATGGTGAGAGCTATCCCACATGGATCACAATACCTGATGATTTGCTGATTATGACAGATGGTGACAGATGGTGAGAGCTATCCCACATGGATCACAATACCTGATGATTTGCTGATTATGACAGATGGTGATAAAATAGATGCTATTGTTAGAGAAGTCTATCATGATTTCCTGTCATGTTACAGAGACCCTGAGTACCTAGCTTCCCGTGCGATTGTCTGTCCTAGCAATTCAATTGTTGATGAAATTAACAACTATGTTGTAGGTTTAATTCCAGGAGATGGAAAAGAATACCTCAGTTGTGATACAATCTCAAAGTGTTCTGAACAAATACCAGATTTTGACATGTTATATCCCACTGAACTCCTCAACTCAATTGATGCGAACAATTTTCCAACACATAGACTTGTACTTAAAGAAGGTGTTGCAGTCATGCTTCTTTGGAATCTAAACCAATCAATGGGCCTTTGCAACGGAACAAGGTTATTGGTAGTCGAGCTTGGAGAGTGTATCTTGAGATGTATCATACTAACTGGTTCTAACATTGGTGAAACCGTGTTTATCCCTAAAATTTCACTAACTACTACGAAAATGAAATGGCCATTTACATTGCAGAGAAGACAATTTCCTATTCGAATTTGCTATTCCATGACTATCAACAAAAGCCAAGGCCAAACACTGCAGAGAGTTGGTGTCTATCTAAAAAAACCTGTTTTTACCCATGGCCAGTTATATGTTGCCTTCTCAAGGACGACTTCTCGACCAGGCCTACGAATATTAATTGAGAATGACTATGGCTCATGTGGGATAGAAACAAAAAACGTAGTTTATCATGAGATTCTTGTTGCTACGTTACCAGCGGTACTGCAGCCTGCAGCTCTTACTGTGTACATGCTACTTTAGTGCTTATGATTGGTCTCTCACAACTAAACACTAATAAAATTTCAGGCTGTGCCGCCACTTCCCTGATACCTAAATAAATATGCATGCGCACGCAGTGCACCTTTTTGGGGTCTTTTTTGAGCATTCCGCTGGTTATTTGGACGCAGTGCACCGTGTGAAGAATGCAAACAGGAGCTACAAGCCAGTTGCCAATGAACTAATGATCACTTTCACTAGGTGGACAACTGTTGAGGAGTGCATTGAAGTTCCTATTGATTTCCCTACTGTGGTTTTCTCCCTGACACCTTTCGATGATGTTGCTAAGTTTGTGGACAATAATGATTTTTTTATTGGTGAGCCATGTTAGTCTTATATTTCTATTGGTCTTATATAATACTTTACTGATCAAGTGCTAAAATCTTCGTATTTATTCAGATGTTATGGGTGTCATTACTGACATATCTACACCCACAATGCTTCGTCCTAGATCAAGGGATGCTGACAGCTTGAAAAGAACTATTCAGATACGCGATGCAAAGTATTCTTTATGCCTCTTATTTTGTTCCTTGCTTATTTATTTATCCTGACCACTAACAACTAATAAAACTAGCACAAACACAGCCAATAGCCACTCTAATAAAATTTATTGATATTCTTAACATGTACACCACATTTTTCCTGTTTTTTTACACAAATAGCAATTCTACCTTGAATGTGTCTCTCTGGGCTGAACAAGCATCTGCGTTTGAGGCTGACGCTATACACAAGGCTGGTAAGAGTGAACCTCAGATTATTCTGTTTGTTGGAACTCTTGCGAAGAACTACCCAGGCATAGGTAACCAATAAAACTACAACATAACTCATATTTGTATCATGCATTCTAACCAATCAATTTAAAATTGAAGGATTGGCACTATCTGGAGGTTCTGCTTGCAAATGGTACATTAACATTGATGTACCTGCGATAGTTGAATTAAAGGACAAGTTAGTATAGATTATATTATTTCAATGTATAACTCCATATGTCTTCTACATGTTTCCTGATATCAATGTAATTTACAGGACTGGGACAAACTTCCAGCCAATCAATTGGATTGAGGCTCCAGCCAGAGCAGCTGTTGAGGAAGTCGCTGAGAACAAGACTGTGCGTGAACTTCTAGAGATCAATCCTCACAAGTGCAAGGTAAATGCTAATTGCGATAGATCAAAACAACATGTTTGTCTTATGCTATTTAGACCTGCTCTTACTCTGCTAATTGCTCCATTTGTTACAGAAGGTTCGATTTCAAGCTCATGTAACCGTTCGAAGGATCTGCAATGATAAGTGTTGGTGGTATGGTTCATGTCAAAGATGCTTCAAGGTTGCAAAACCTTATGGGTCCACCTATAAATGCACTAGCTGTTCCAACATCGCAGTGGCAGTACCAAGGTAAAAAAAACTGTTACCATTTATCTTGACATTGCAAGTGCTTTCCAGATCTTCTCATGCTTTTCTCTACGCGAACATAACTTGCAGGTACAGGATAGTAGTCATAGCTGGAGATGACTCTGATGATGCTATGTTTGTTCTCTTTGGATGAACAGCCCAGCGCATTGTGCGAAGGCCAGTTGAAGCTCTTATTGAGGAAGCACCAGCTGACAGTGATTTTATCCCTGATGAAATAACGGCTTTAGTTGGGAAGTCGTTTGTGTGGAATGTCAGCTTCACAGAAAATACGCTTAAGTTTGGGGATATCTCATTCCAGGTCAACAGCATTGTCTCCATTGATGCTCCTGGTGAACCTCTTATGTTGATGTCCCCAGGTGCTTCCCAGAGTTCTTCAGCCATGATTTCACCTGGACCAAGTGGCTCATTGATGTCACCATCAAGGGGAAGTGAACTTGGCATAGCTTCACCCGGTTCAACTGCAGCCAGCTCTCCACTGCCAAGGCGTGTTATTACCACGGACAAAAGCCAAGTTGTGCACACACCAACCAGCAAGTGCTCTGTCAGCATAGATCAGGATGACATTTCTGCTGCTTTTTCTCCACCAATGTCCCAGGTAGTGACTGATAAGTTATTATTTTGCTACTTCTATAGTCTCCTACACATTTATGGTCTTGCTTATTGATCATGATAGCAAACTAATAAAATTCTTTGCAGAAAGTGCAAGCTCCAGCTATTCCTGATGATGATACACTACTGGCTCATGCATCTGGCTCAAAGAGCAAGTCTAGGAAGAGGTAGATTGTTTTTTTTTTTTCATTTGACATGTGGTTCTTCATTTTTTTTTTAAAAAAAATTGCTTTCCTAAAACATGGTCTGATGTTAACAGAGGTCCTCCTTCTCAAGCACCACCAGCAGTTAAGAAACTATTCAAGGAAGGTGACAGCGATGAGAAAGAAACCACTGTTAGGTATATTCACTGGTTTAGCTTGGCTGCTATTTGTGCATACAGTATATAATTCATTCTTCTTGCAGCCTGTCAGCTGACGCTTGATCCAGTATACATGCATGCCCACTCAAGCATTTTGGCCACCAAGTTGTAGCATCTTCGTCTGCCTGAACCGAAGCGCATGGAAGAATGCTGTCTTTGCCATATGTCTGAACCTTTTGCTATAAACTGTTGATCTCCAGCTATTACTTCTTAGTGACTTTCGAAATTATTGTTCCCATCTCTTTTGGAACCATCTTTAGCAATGTTTGTAAGCTTATTATGGTTACATTAGCTATAGTCCAACCACGTGCTCAAAGTCCATTACAGTTGCCAATATGTCAGTACGGCAATGGACTTTGAACAGTTGGCATTGGCTTAGCTCCATGATACCTTCTCAGGTTTCGCTTAGTAATGTTAGACCAATCTTAAGACTCATCCATGTTTCTTGAGTCCATCTCCTCATTTCTTATTATGTCGCATGCATGGCATTGGCATTTTAATTTGTTGCGATAACTAGGTTGTAGCCCGTGCGTTTCCTGTCATCATAACTTCTCTGCTTTTTTATGTTGTTTGCCTGATGGTAGGGCGCGCAAAGCGCGCCTTATTACCTAGTATAAATTCACGGCGCGGTAGTTGAGCTCGAGCTATACCTCCACATGGTAATGGGGAATTTCTTTTGCCATTTTCTTCTTTATTTCTGTCAAGTGCAACCAGGGTGCGGAGGCCATTTCAAGCACATGGCGTTGAAGCTGGTGCCGGCGGAGCTCCCGTGCAAGCACGGCACTGGCGAGTGGCTCACTTTGTAGTGGTGGTTCTTCCTGCCCATGAGTGGAGAGAGAAAGAGAGGAGAGAGGGGGAGCTATAGAGGTAGAAGAAACAGTCCAAACTAAAACAACCAGTGAAGATAGGTAGTCTAAAGTGAACAAGTTTGTTCACCCCTAGTCCAAATTGCAACATTGGTAAAAAAGAGTGGCCCAAGATGTAATTTACTCAAAAAAATAATTACAGAATCTACTAATCTCAAGCTGGCCATTCTGCCAGCATTCTATTGCTTCAAATGGCACTGTAATTTAATTATACGTGGAGCAACGAGATAAAAGACATGCTGTGCACAGCGATCTGATGTACTGTCTCGCAACTCGCAAGTATATCTTTCTGGATCTCTCAAAAAAATGCTTCTAATCGCCCGTCCGGTGGGAAGCCAAATATCGGACGCATCGCTGCTGCTGCCGGGGCTCACACGCTGCCTGTTGTGCCGCCCACGTCTCTCTCACGCGCGCAGAGTCCTCATGCTGCCACGTATCCCCACCACATATTCCGTTGCAATAAATCACCTACATATTTTGGAAAACCCTCTTTTAAGGGAATCTGTTTTTTTTTCCACTAAAAATGTTACACCTAGTGTACTCACAATGTTTCACTATGTATAGATCTAATGTTGCAATGAATTGAAACATTCTTTTGCAACAAATCACCCATATATTATGGAAACCCTTTATTAAGGGAACTCGTTTCATTTTTTGTTCCACAAAAAATGTTTCACCTAGTGTATTGATAATATTTCACTATGTATGGATCAAATGTTATAGTGAATTAAAACATCCTTTCGCTATTCGCTGAAACATTATTTTCATATAAGGTGAAACAGTGTCTGATGAAATATTTTCGATCTAGTTAGTTAAACAATTCCGATATACTTGGTGCAACAGCGTGTAACATTTAAAAATAATTCAATAATAAGCTCAATTTTTTTCATTGGATTATATCCATGTGTGGTCTTGTTTTAAAGATTTAATTGCAATGGATTTAATAGTGCAATCAGATCATGATTTGGATAAATAATTTAAGAGAAAAAATAGTTTAAAGTTCGCTTAGATGCATACATGCAGGATGACATCATGATGACATGGGTGCCCGATTTTTCTAAAAAAAATGGGACTTCCGATTTGTAGCTCTCTCCGGATCTCTTGCATATGCGCACCCAGCCGCAGTGCATGCATGTGCATTAATAATTAGAATTTAACATTAATATCATTTAAAATCTAAGACAAGATACATCTCAAAAGAAAACCAATTATTTAAATATTAAATAATTAAATTAAATATATAAAAAGAGTAGCAAGTATTGAAAACAATTAAAAATGAAAAAAATGTGCTAATCCACAAATTTTACTTTTTTTAAGGTAAGTCAGTTGAAAAATGTTCCAATAAATATGATAAGTGACATTGTTTAAATTCAAAATAGGTAACTTAACCAAGTTGATATCCCATATCTTTAACTATTATAAAAATTCAACATGTTTTTATCAACAATTTCGTACGTCGCCCATACGATTCGCACGCGTATTTTCCTGTGTTGTCCGACTCTTGATCAAGGCGCACGAATTTTTGCTGTGAAAATCTCTTTTCTGTTTGATTCCCTTACTAGATAACATCCGTATTTTTCACACGTCAGGATATAGGCCTACGTAGCTTCCATTCAGGCCTAGGCCCACTAATCCAATTTGTTTGCACCAAAAACAGATACAAGCATGATCTACTGACGAGAACCCCTTTGAGCGGCTAAAAAACATCTTCGGGAAAAATTAACTCCTATTATATATATATCTATATACCTAATTTATATCTATACCTAATAAAAAAAATGTAATAACATCTCCCAGGCCGCGCCGTGCCTCGGCCCCTCCTCCTCCTTCGTCGGAAGCCGTCGGGCCGCCGTCCATGTCGCCTCCCCGAGGAGCCCGCTGCTGCCACCACTTGCTGCCGTGCCCTTTTGGCCGCCGCCCCTCGCCAGCGCCCCATGGTGAGGACCCCCTCCCTCTCCCATCCCTTCCGCTGCTCCGCGCGCTGCCACTCACCGCCGGTGTCGCCGCTGGTGGCCGTCCGGCTACACGCCGCCGCCGCCTAGTCGAGTTGGCCGGCGAGCCAACCCGCCCCTCTGCCACGCACCACTACCGTGGACTCGGTCTACAGTGGACCAAATCCTTTGACCCGCTGATGTGTGGGGCCCGCCCTTTGTGGACTTGGTCCGCGCCTCTCTCCTTGTTGCGGCAGCAAATGCCTTTTCCTTTGTAAAATTAATTAATAATTACGCAATAAATCAATAATAATTCTAGAAATTCATTTAAATGGCTCAAAACTTCTAAAATTCATATCTAATTCATACGAACTCCGAATTGAGCCATTCAACTTGCAAAATTCATCTAAAATTGAGATATACATGTTTGTTTACTTTTTATGTTATTTGTTTTTCTAGTCCGTTAGTAAACCGCGAGACAAATTTATTAAGCCTAATTAATCCGTCATTAGCAAATGTTTACTGCAGCACCATATTGTCAAATCATATAGCAATTATGCTTAAAAGATTCATCTCGCAAATTAGTCACAATTTGTGTAATTAGTTACTTTATACATGTGTTCAAACGTTCGATGTGAAAAGATGTAAAATTTTGGGGTGGGATAGCCTTACTAATACTACCACATGTGTTTCTCACTCTACTTTTCGGAGTTGCACTGCTCAGCCGCGCGGCGGCGCGGGTGTTGGGTGGACTTCGACGCGCGCACCTCGCTTGTCAACGTCACCATGGCTCCCCTCGAGCTGCCCAAACCGAGGACGCCGCTGCTCTCCGCCGCCGTGAACCTCTCGGCCGTGATAGAAGACGAAGCCTACGTCGGCTTCTCCTCGTCCACCGGCGTCGTCGCGAGCCGCGCGCCACTACGTGCTTGCCTGGAGCTTCAAGATGGACGGGCCAGCACCATCGCTAAACGTATCAAACCTGCCGGCGTTGCCTGTCACGATCGGCAGGGCTCCGTCCAACGTTCTGAAGATACTATTGCCGATAGCCTCGATCGGCTGTTCTCGTCATTCACCGGAGACGACGTAGGTATGCGGAGCTTAAAGAGGATTGGGAGGTTGCGTTTGGGCCACTGGTTCTCATACAAGGATATGTTCCGTGCCACCAATGGTTTCTCTTATGAGCGATTGCTTGGCTTTGGAGGATTTGGAAGGGTGTACAAGGTGAGTGCTTCTGGTATCCCGAGTGGAGATTGCCGTGAAGGTGTCCCTTGAATCCTCTCCCTACACCCATTACTGCCCCCTCAATGGTGAATCCTTCCACCTCACCTGCACCTGCGGCATACCCGCTGCCGACGACTTCAACCTCTCCTCCTTCTGCATCATTGACAAACCCAACATCAAACCCAATGACGCCTGCTATCAGCATGCCACCTCCTGCTCTCACCACAACTCCACCCACTGCCCCAGGTCTTTCCGGGCAGCAACTATGGTGTGTGGCCAAGGCTGACTCAGCAGATACTGCACTTAAGAATGCACTGGACTAAGCGTGCGGCATTGGAGGAGCAGATTGCTTAGCAATACAACCATCAGGCACTTGTTATTATCCAAATACCTTAGGTGCACATGCATCCTATCACTACCGGAGAAGTGATCTTTGCCTGGTGGAAAAAAACCACAATAGTCCCAGTTCCAAAAACTATCTTTAGCCCCGGTTAAAAATCTCACAACCATTATATGATCTTTAGTCCCGATTGGTAACAACAACCGGGACTAAAGATGGTTCATCCCCTGTCAGCCTGTCAGGGTGCTAATGATCTTTAGTCCCGATTGGTGCACCAACCGGGACTAAAGATCACTATTTTAATCCCGGTTGGTATTTCTAACCGGCACTAAAGATTAAGATGATCATTAGTCCCGGTTGGTATTACCAACCGGGATTAAAATTTAATGCGTAGTATATAATCACTCTCCCTTATTCTCTCAACCACACTTATCCTCTCAACCCACAGATCCGGCCCCTTCTCTTCTTCCTCCTCCCCTTCCTCCTCCCTCCCACAGATCCCCTCTCCTCCCCTCGTCCTCCCTTTCCATCCGGCGGGCAAGCGGCCGGCGGCCAGTGGGGCCACGCCCGGCGGCAGCGGCCGGCGGGGCCGCGCGCTGCAGCGGCGGGAAGGCGGCCGGCAGGCCCGCGCACGGCGGCGGGGCCACAGGCGGCGGGCGCCGGCGGGCATGGGGCCGGCGGCCGGTGGGGCAGCATCGGCGCCCTCTCCTCCTTTCTTTTTTTTTTCATATAATTTGTGATTCACTAAGATGTATAATTTGGTGATTCATTGCATTGATCTGATTTGTGATGTATTTGATTTGGAACACAACAGTCTTAATTTGTGATTCACTTGTGATGTATTTGATTTGTGTGTATAAATAACTTAAAGATTTGGGATGTGAATGATTTGGGATGTCACTTTTGATTTGGGGATTTAGGGTTTGATTTGGGAATATGCATCCCACTGGATTTGGGAGAAAATACAGGGATTAAAGAAAAAGAAAAGGGGACGAAGGACCGCCGCTATTCTCTCTTTAGTCCTAAAGATCTATTTTTAGTCCCGGTTATTTCAACCGGGACTAAAAATGGGTATCTTTAGTCCCAGATTCCTCGTCCCGATTGCATAACCGGGGAAAAAAAAACAGTTGCCACCCGGTGGCAAAGATCAGTTGTGCAGCAGTGTACGCTTTCAACAGCTATTACCAGAGGAGCCCTGCACCCTCCAGCTGCGATTTTTGGGGGACGACAATGCTTGTCAATGTGAATCCCAGTAAGGATGAATCTCCTCTCATTTCAATGTCATTATGTTTGTGTTGTAAAGATCATTTTATGTGTGTATATTTCCTTTGCAGGCTCAGGAAGCTGTGTTTTGGCATCGTCAATGTCGTTACCATCAAGGTGAAAATCATTTCAACTCTGAAAAGGAATTGTGATGGTAGGGTTTTTGGAAGGAACAGTGATGATTATTGGTGCTGGGTTTGTAGATGGGACTGTGATTGGCATCGTTGGATTAGTTGCCTGTTCATCGTGGGCAGTTTGTTTGCCTGCAGTTTTAACTAACAAATAGTTAATTAGTCATTGAGTGTCATCATTAGCAAACCAAAGGCTTTTATTATGTCCTGATTAAGCTCAGGTCAGCCTTCTAAAAGATGTACTAGTACTTAATCAAAGAGTAGTCGTTTTTTTTTAAAAAAAACAGGACACAATTTGTAATATCCATGAGTAGGAAACGGTCGTGATTCAGGCAATTAAAAAGGACTAATGATCCATTAGGTGGGATGTGGGATTGAACATAGATAAACTAGTTGGCAGCCCGCGTATTTGCCGCGGGTTTTATAGTTTTATCGTCAAACAAAATCATAAAAATGGTTAGGTGTAACTCTATGTATATACAAAATATATGATAATATGGATTTATATATGTCTTATGTTATTACAATACAATTTAGCTTTATTTTTTCAAACATCATTGTGTATTGTTATAATATATGAATATTATTTTCATATGCAATATGGGTTTCGTTATAGTTAGACAATTTACATTTCTCTACTTCACTCAAGTTTTTTCTGAAAATAGATTCAGGTAACGATACCTAATAATTATATGCTATTTTGTCATGCGTAATAAAAAAAACATACATATTAAACAATAATCACATAATAAACAATAATTTGAGTAGTATTTGGAAAACATGGTGTTATGCACAAAATATATAACAGTGCTATGTGTGACAGTGAGGTAGAGCAAAGGGAGGTGAATGGATAACTAATAAATGATTGAATTGGATGAATAAGTGGCTTCTTGATCCAATGGTTATTATCTTTATACTAATATTTTATACTAATATGATCAAATGGCTTAAAATTTTTGATGACGTAGCTTCTTACATGTCTTACTTTATAGGAATAAATGCCCCTAGTGTGTACCAACTATATAGAAAGATAGGATTAGATTTCCTTTCCATGCTCTTGTAATATTCTACTAGTAGTAAGAAAAGAGACGAAATAGCGTTATGTCGTGGTTCCCCCATTCCATTGGATGGTGTATTATCAAATTTCTCGGTCCAAAGAACAAGACCAAATTGTTAATTTGGTCAAGTCCAATCCCTCGTCACGCTAAGCTCTTGCAACCAAACAGGAATGTACAAGTCGAAATACCTCTAAAACTGGTGTAGGATTAAAGGAATGATGAAAAACCGTAGTCATATGCTAGCCAAATGGAGGAGCAAACGCGGTGCATTAGGGAGCTAGAGGGAAGGAAAAGGGAAAAACATGGGAACAGAAAGGAAGATCTGGCCTTGTGGACGCCAGCAGCAACTATACAACACTTTGATAGTTCATACACAGTGAACTGAACTGAAGGTGCAGATGGAAGCAGAGGAATAAGCACACAGACCTGAGCAGCAGGGAAGCGCGCGGGAGAGGATGCAGGAGCAGGAGAGGAGGAGGAGGAAGAGGAAGAGGAAGAGGAAGAAGAAGATATCCTATCTCCTGGCCATAGTTGTGCTGTGTTGCTGGGAAGCTCAAGAAATGCGATTTGGGAGTGGAGAAAGGGACATAGGGGAGTGGGGAACTGGCGATATGACTAGAGAGATAATGCGTGCTTGCTACCGTTGCTTGCCCTTTTGGCTAGGGAAAGTGCAAATGGTTGGTCTGAATTTAACTATTTACCACTTTTAGATTGGACAATTATTCAAATATCCATTTTAGGTTTGCACATATTCTTTTTGCTCTCTTAAGAGATGTCTTCTTAACAATTTGCCACTTTTACCCACATGGCATGCCAACATGGCAAGGGAGGGTAGAAACTGGTGTGGGACCTACTAGTTAGCCTCTCCTCTCTCCTTCTTCTCTCCCTCCGGCCCGATGTGGCGCTGCCATGATGGTGTAGCGGCGACATATGAGGAGGAGCAGCGGCGGACAGAGCTCCTTGCGGTGGTGGAGGACGCAGAGCGGCGGTGCCGGCAGAGAGGAGGCGTAGCGGCGGCGGACAGGCTTCTTGCGGAGGCGGTGAGGCGGAGCGGCGGCTATCGGCGGAGGAGGAGGTGTAGCAACGGCACTGGCGGAGGAGGCATAGCAGCGGCGGCACTGGTGGAGGAGGCATAGCGGTGGCGGACGAACGCCAGTGAAGGAGGCGTAGTGGCGGCGAACAGCCTCCTCACGGCGGCAGCGCCGGCGAAGGAGGCGTAGCGGCGGTGGTGGGCGTGGTGGGGCTAACGGAGACTGAGGTGGCGACGCCACGCCGGAGTCCGGACCGGAGGGAGAGAAGGAGAGAGGAGAGGCTGACTAGTGGGCCCCACATCGGGTTTTACTCTCCGTTGCCATGTTGGCATGTGTTGATGCAAAAAATACACACTGGCCTGAGAGATCTGCTTAGCTCTAGTGCAGGTCCAAAGAAATTGCTTTCGGGTTCTGAGCGTGCCAATTGGTTTGATCCTGCAACTAACAAGAAACAAAGAAAAGCAAAGTTAAATCTATCAACGATAGCTGATCGGCTGGATTGCCGATGACGTATCGTTCAGTATTAAGCCGATATAACATGTATCAGATCAGCAATAAGGAATATAACAAAGAAAGAGTTAGATCTACTTGATCGGCTGTAGATATCTATCACGACCGGAAATAACCCAACGGGCGTTCCTTACGTGCGTGTATTATTCCTTGTCCCAGGAGGCAAGGTACACCGAAAGTTGATACATTTCAGAGTTTATCAAGCGGAAGCATAAATAGTTACTTTATTACATGGGCGGCGAAGGCCCAGCACACAAGAAGACAAACGGGAAACAGCAGAAGACTAGGGCGACGACCACAGGCGCTTGACGGCAGGCACGAGCTAAACACCAAAGACTTCATCATCCAGGGGCTCCTCTTCTGGGTTTGGGAAAAATTGAGCAAGACTGAGTACAACCACCGTACTCAACAAGACACACCCATAAGTGCAGAATAAATGCAAGGGAGTACAAGGGGGTTATAATATAAAGGGTTAGGGTTTGCAATAAACAGCATTAAAAGACACTTAGTTGCTCAAAGCTATTTTGTAAATACGATCCTAGAGTTATACAAGATTATTAATCAAGGCCGTGAACCCACACGAACCTGCCTTAACCCAAGGCCTACGATGATTCAGACCGAACTGGCAACCTGACCCTGGGTCCCAGCTCGTCCCAAGCCAACCCAGGCCAACCATTCCACATTTTAGTGGTTAAGCAGGTTTTAAGAATTAAAACACTAACTTGGGTACATTGCTCGGCTTGCCCATAACTGAGGGCGCGGCTATTCGAATAGGTTATACTCTGATCAGAGGTGTACATCTTTACCCACAAGACACATCTTCGTCACGTGTAACCACGTGCCACATACCACCACCGTATACGGACGGAAGACGTGACATAGTTTCCAACCCATTCTAGCCATAGACAAGAGTACCGACCCAACCCCACCTACGGCCGGAACCTCCGGGACAGGTAGGCAGGACTGAGCCCCTAGCAGCAGGACACCGGCCCTGTGCCATGACATCTCGACTACTGGGCCGTAGCTCGTGTAGCCTTCATTTGCCCTAGAGATGTCCATCGACCCCCGACTTCGTCCACCTCCATCCGTGTACTTTTGTTTATAACCAGACTGAGCCACAAACTAAGCCTTACCCACTAGACATGTGGAAGTACGGTAGTGCTTTGCAACAGAGGCCCGAAGACCGGTCCTTATATGGCCGAGGTGCTACTATCAAAACCATGCACCCCGAGCCTAGCCTAAAACCATTTTGAGGATTTTGAATAGAGGGGGAGGTGTGAATCCAATTCCACAATAATCCAACCATTCCATAGTGTTCAGGTGATATGAATATTCCCAAAGTCTAGAGTTGTAAAACCACCTAATGTTACCTAATTAAGCAGCGAAGCATCTACCTAAATTCATACTAGTGGTACCATGAGTAGAGTGTCCACTAGTTGGGGTTTTGTTTATTCTAGGGTGAACAAGGTAATAATAATAATAACAATAATAATAAGGTCATAACAAAGGTAAATAGGCATGGCTAAATAAAACAGTGATAACGCGGGAATTTAAATAAAGCGATAATGTAATAATTTAAATCAAAATAATTTTATAAACTGGGATTCAATATGTTCAAGGATGATGTGACTTGCCTTGCTCACTTTCCCAAACGTCGGCTTCAACCTCCACGAAGAGCGGATCTTCCGAAGCTGCACGACCAACGGAAAAGAAAAGGGCTTTTACTCTAATAAACTCCACATAACCAGCAAGAACAAAGCACAAAAATGGGTTCTTGACTTCTTAAGGAAAAATTAGAGACTTGAACGGTCCAATTCCGAGTTCAAATGGCCAAGTTATGGCCATTTGAAGTTTATATTCTCTTTAAATGAATATTTGCGAATTTATTCATTTAAATTTTAATTTAAAAAGGGGTTTATTGCGTCAGCCGAGGGGAAGGGGCGCGCGGACCGGGTCCACGGGAGTGGGGCCCACGCGGCAGCCTCACGGTCCACGGTGGACCGGGTGCACCCGGGCTCACACCGGCCGGCGCCGTGGGTTCCACGCGTCAGCCGCACCCGAGGGCGCGGGCGGCTGACGACCGGGCCCCACGCGGCAGCCACTCGGCGCGCCCGAAGGCGGCCACTCGGTGCGGCTGGCAGGAGGCGGCGCCCGCGCCCCTATGGTCGCCGGTGGCGGCCATAGGCACGGCGGAGCGGCGGCCGAGAGAGGGGAAGGGAAGGGGGAAAAGAGGCGGCAGTCCACGGCTCACCCTAGGTCAACGGCGACGATGAAAAAGGCGGCCGGAGCGGAGGAAGGTGGCGGCGCGGCTCGGGTCGACGGGGTCGACGGCGTTCCGGCGGTCGGCGAACTCGGCGAGGGGGTGGACGGGGTCGACGGTGGTGCGGCGAAGCCGGGGCGGGAGACGGTCCCGGCGAGCGGAGAAGGCCGGCCGGAGGTCGTCGGCGACGGAGGAGAGAGAGAGAGAGCGACGACGCGAGCTCGATTCCGGCAAGGAGGAAGGGCGGCGAGAGGCGGAAACGGACGGAGGAGGTGCGGGGAGGGTTTAAATAGGGTTGGAAGGGGGAGAGGGCGGCCGGAGGGGAAGGAAACCAGCGCGGCGTTCTCGGGCTCCATCAATGGCGCCGGCGGGATTAAGGGAGGGTTTCCAAACGAATCCAAGGGAGAGAGGGAAGGAAAATTGGGGGGAAAGGGAGAGGGAATCACGGGGAATAATTCCCCCCTATTGATTGCACGCGGGGACGACGGGATGCGGCGGATTCGGCGGCGGCGGCGGCGCTTGGCGCGGGTGGAGCGGCGGGAGGTCAGGGATGACGGGTGGGCCCCACCCGTTAGTGAGGGTGGCGGGCGGGCCCGCCCGTCAGCGGCGCGCGCGCGGGGAGGGGCCGAGTGGGCCGCGGGGAGAGGAGAGAGAGGGGGAGGGAGAAGGGCCGAGCCGGCCCAAGAGGGGGAGGGGGGAATTTTAAGGTTTTTCTTTTTATAAAATCATTTTAACTTTGTTTATTTCTTCTTAATTATTATTTGTGCTCTGAAAATTCCACTAAAATTTATTTACACATTTTAGGCTTTTAGGAAATATACAAAAATCCTCCAAGCCTTATTTGACTTTTAACTTTGCACATTTTAATTTTTGGAGGCTTTCACACGGATTTTAATTATTCTAGGCATAATTTAGAGGATGTATTTTAGAGTTGTTTTGGGACGTGACAATATCAATGATATACGATCTATGTTTCGAAATAAGTTTAAACTAAGTGATTGGGATAGATCGAACGGGATGCTGAGACAGTATAAATCACTTATGTCTAAAAGTACTTCAAAATAAAGATTGTATATACTCATAGCATAGCCGATAAAGCAAACCTATCATGTATCGGCTAGTACTCCGATACCACTTTATACTAAAATATCAATATAGACGTAATATACCAAACATAAATCAATCTAACATCAGGAAAAACCTAATGGATCAATAGCAAGCTTGATATATTCTATCTAAGTGAGATCTCAATATAAAGGGCAGATTTAGCATATCAAATAAACATATAAGAATCAAGATAACTAAATCAGATAAGATCGGCTGAAACTCCGATGCTATCTCTATTAGCAATCATCAAACAGGCTAGATTTTATAGTTCTAAATATTACTCAACAGATCAAACTTAACTGATGCAGCAATAAGCATAAGAAGAAACATAAAATCTAAACGAGTCTATGAAAGCTTTTTCAAGATGGTGGATATACTATATAATTTAATTCAATATCAGTATCCAATCCTATCGGTTGTTTTCGTTGATAGAAGCCGGCCGATGTGGTTAGATAGCAAGATCGATCTAGATTATATAGCATATATGATAACTCGACGATTTACATAAACAAGATTAGAGTGTCATGAAGATGTAATCACTAGTCCCGAGAACGCAAGCCACCATAACAAGTTTTACCTTTTCGTCGGAGATCGAACCCGATGCAGCCCAACTCGAAAGCAAGAACTCGTGAAAACAATGAAAGTAGAAAAAGGTGGCGATGCACCGAAAGTATTATTGAACTATCGTCCTTTGTTTACATGGTCTCGGGTCATATTTATACCCAAAATACATGATATGTCCTTGCCGGACATGACTCTATCTTTATTACAACTCAAAATACGAATAAGTCCCTTAGGCGGACTCTTACCAAAAATATCTCTAAGAAAACTACCAGAATATCTTACAACTCAAAATACGAATAATTCCCTTAGGCGGACTCTTACCGAAAATATCTCTAAGAAAACTATCAGAATATCCTAATTAATAAATAGAATTGCCTTCTTAGGACTCAATCCATGTGTGGCAACACTTGTGCAGCACCTCAATCGACCCTAACAATGATTCTAGAATCACCTTGCCGAAATCGGCTATATCGACTTCTCCCAAACAGCAGCCGATGCAAACAGCAGCAGATGCAACTCGTAGCCGATGCAAACTCTGTTTCCTAGACTACCAATTTCCTCTAAATCCGCTTCAGATTTATCCCCAAATCCAATCTGTGATTTACCAAATTTGGTCGTTAAAAGCATGCCACGTGGGCAAAAGTGGCAAATAGTTAAGAAGACATCTCTTCAGATTGGAAAAAAAATATGTGCAAAGCTAAAAGGGGCATTTGGATAATTGTCCAATCTAAAAGTGGCAAATAGTTAAATTTCCCCTGCTCTGCAGTCTCCACTCTGGACTGGAGTTGCAGCCTTGCATGCCTTCAAGGCAGGATTGTTTTTAAAAAATATGTTATTATTTCACCGGTTTTGTATGAATACACATGATTGAAAAGAATTAGGAAAGGCAGAGCGCACCATCGCTCCACGGGGACGCGAACTCGCTGGCCTCAGATTTTTCTTTTATATTTTAGATCATTTAAACAAATAATTTTAATAATAGACTTTACAGGAAATTATTTTCAAAAATGAACATTTTCGCCACGCTAGCCGCGATGGCGTGACCAAACTGAGCTGCCGTGCCAGTCGTTGCCGTTGACAAGGTTAATCGGGGCCGACGTGGCAGGGGGCGGCTGGGCTTGCTATGCCAAGCTCGGTGGCGAACACCGCCACGCCATCTCGCCTGGCGTGGTGGGGGGGGAAATATACCCCAGTCACTGCCGCCGCCCCTTTCTTCCTCCTTCCTCGCTTCTTCTCCTCCCCGTTGTTCTCTCTCCTAGCGATGAAGAAACCGGCGCCCCCTCCCCAAATCCATCCAAATCCACTCAAAATCCTGTGTTTTTGCTCCGATTTGAAGCTCTTTTGAGTGGGAACCCATCCCGTAAGGTATTCGTTTTCTCTCGTTTTTGCATCTATTGTAATGTTTAGGGTTGAATGTAATGTGACTGAAATATGTAATAATGAGGTTCACGGGGATGGATCGAAGTAGATTGAGGTGTATTATGGAGTAGTACTCGATTCTGTTAGGGTTATTTACGTGGAAAATATGGTTTTTTTATGATATGGTTAAAAGTGGGGTTAGACATGGGATAGCACGAACATGATATTTTTAAGTATTTGTGATTATGTAGCATGTTGTGCTTATGTTGGTCTAGAAATAGTTGTATTCCGCCATTGTATTGTTCCCTAACTAGTGCTAATTGTGAATATTTAATATTCGCCGTCGTTAATTCATCGCCACAGACAAACCCGTTGTTGGTATTTCTTACGATCACAGATAGAATCCGCAAGTGCACAGATATACCGATGTAGCACTTCCCCTACGGAGTATTCCAAGGGTATCGAATCCAAGGAAACGTGTGTGATTATCTCTTTCTCTAGTTCATCCAAGGACACAAGATAAATATAGGTAAAGGGAAAAGAGGATTTTCTAGTGAGAAACAATGTCTAAGGAAAGCTTAAGTTTAATCCTAACGCGATACTTCAGGCATTGGCAACCCGCTCTTCCCAGATGTCGCTCTACTACGTACCCGGACAGGGAGGACTTAAGTACTCTTGAGGGCTGTCACCACCTCTACACCTACCTCTAACATACTGTGGGATACGCAGCAACCACTGAAAATTAAGTACCCAGACACCGCGTCTACGCAATTAATAACTACTCTAGTGCTAGCTAAACACTAAAGCAATCACTATATAATTTATGGACTATAGTAAACAATGATCCCGTATGCTAATTAGGAACTAACCAAGAATAATTCTCACGAAGCAAATCTTAATTACTCAGAATGATATTTTTATTGAACCAGAGTAAATAACAAAGTACAAGAATAAGGAGAGGATTACCGACAACTCCGGGATTCCTCCAACTTCTTCTACTTTACTCTCTCTCTCTCTATTCTAAGTATACTATAGAACATATAAAGAAGCTAAAGTATACTTAGAGCCTCTTATAATTCAGCTCTACATCTTGGTGTGTATTGTGAATGAGGGAGAGAGGAGTATTTATAGGTGGAGAGATGCCTTGGGAATGTGGAGATGCTAAGCATCTAAATGGCATCTTCACTCTCCTCTTGCCATGTGTCTAGCTGATGACGGTTATTCAGGTAAAGTCGGTAGAAACCGTCATAACAAGTCGGCAACTGACGGCATGTGAAGTTTAGGGCCGAATGGCGCAGCTACGGGTTCGGCCAAACCCTTGCTGGCCCGTTTTGCTCCGAATTTTCTCGTGGGCTTTGGTGGAGAACCCCTCAGCCCAAATGTAGTTGCATTTGGCCCATTTGAATGAGTTTCATTCGGTTTGTGGGTCCAAAACTCCATAAGCTTGAATATGGAAGTTTAATTCACCTCCTCCTCTATGTATCTTTTGTCTCAACTTTGGTGGTTCGTCACCTGCATCTAAATATACACCAACACTCATGGAAATGGTTAGAAATAAGCCTTATCACTATGTTGGATGTTTTATATTTAGGGTCTTATGCTGGTATTGACGGCGTTAATTTGGTACTTAACAACCGTCAACACCTGTATCATTCCTCAATGTGACGATTTAGCTTTATTTTCGTATGCTCCTAATGGTTTCTGCTATTGTATGGTTCACGAATCGAACATTAATGGATCTATTTTATTTTTATTAATAAAGTTGCATCCACGTCCTACTGCATTTTCTTCCTTCTACTTGCGTTCTTATTCCTCCATCCTATCACGATATTGCTCCAACTAGCATTCAGGTGATTGCTTTTTGTGGTGCCGGATTTAGTCATTTCCATCTTTCCAAATTGAAGCGAAAACAAGGAATAAGGAATTGACAATGCTTGAACCATTCATATCTTCAACAGATAAATCAAGTCCATCAAAACCGCACGAAGTTTTCTAGGAATACCTCACAAATACTACAGATACTTTATCCGATCTTTAGTACCAATTTTCTAAATACAAACTTGGCATGTTCACCATAAACAAGCAATTGTCATGATATTAATAAAAATATTCCTAACACATGAAATTTTCTTATCATAATTTTTTTCTTCAGAAACATAAAATAGCTGGGCTTTTTGCACTGCCACACCAACAAGCCGGGCATGGAAGTAGCCACGTCAGCGCCCGATTGACCTTTTCAACGGCAACGACTACCATGAGGCAATTTTTGCCACGCCATAACCAATGGCATGGCTGTTGGTATTTCTTACGACATTACTAGAAACATAATTTCCAGCAATTGTGCAGAAATACTCTTGGTATATTATGGTTACAAAGTTCATCCACAAGCGCACGGATATACCATTGTAGCATTTCACCCGAAAGTATTCCAAGGGTATCGTATTTGTTTAATCCTGTAGGAAGATTATAGTAGAGAGAATCTGACTAATAATTTATATGTTACTTGTAATAATCATAGTCTAAGCAAGGGTTAAGATAATCCAAGGGTAGAGTGACACACAAGCAGGAAGCTACTCATTCTCATACTAAAATATCTATGCTAAGTGGAAAGAAAAGAGAAAGAGAATCTATTCCTATAATTCTAGTATACATAGTATACATGCATCATAGTTATCTGACATACTAGCTAATACCCTCTATCTGATGCCCTCCTGGTACTTCGAGAAGCCACCCCTGACTACCGAGTTCCTTACGACAACCCGTTATGACCATACAACCGGGGCTAAATACGGAGGAGTACCCTCCCCAGGAAATTAACTTAGGACTATATACACGCGCGGAGGAATACCCGTACTGAGCTGTCACCATCAGAGGCCCACCTCTCATTCGTAGCACATAACCCCAAATAATGATATCTCGTAATCTAGACACCACACCTAAACTACCAGATACTACTCTAATATCATCGTCATGACATAGAGTAATTGCATAAGCAAACACTATACCCGTACCGATGCATCTCCCAGATAAGCTAGCAGTATAATCAGTATAACATGAACATAATGTAAAGTTGACATTCATATACTCAGAAAGTATTCCAATACCATAAATGTATATAGAAGAGTATTCTAAATAAAGTACAGAGCTTACAAAAGAGAAGAGAAGAGCTACTAGAGGCATACCCGAACTCTTCCGAATTCTTCCACACTCCGATTTCTACTCTATTTCTACTCCACTAGCTTGAGAACACTAAACTAAACTTGAGAGAATATGAGAGAGCTTTGCTTGAGGGGTGTGTGTGAAGTGAGGATGAGAGCACCTTTTATAGCTTGAGAATGACGGTTGTGACGGTTGGAAAGGTCGGTAATACTCACCAATCGTCATTGGGGAGTCATCTCAGCCGTCCAGGAGAACCCTGGATTAAGTGGCGCTGCGAGGGGGGGAGGGGGTTCGGCCGAACCAAGGGCTGGGCCGACCTGGCCCAAAATCGGCAGGTGGCCTCCTCCTTTGCTCTCATATGTAGACTTGTGAATTTTGGCCCAGTTCATCGTGTCAATTCTGAGTTATTGGCCCATTCATACATAAGTTTGATTCTCGACATCATCCGATTGATTTATTATCTGGTTTGATGTCGATTTTCATCCACTTTATAGTTATTCTCTGCAAAAGGTTAGTAAACCAAATGCTAGTGGAATATTATGATTCTAACATGAATATGCATTGCAAGCATAACTAGTTCTCCTCTATTTTGGTAATATTGACGGTCAAAACTAATCGCTAACGACTGTCAACAGTGGCGAAAAGGTTCATTTTTAAAAATAAGTTCCTAGGAGGTCTATTATTAAATTTATTTATTTTAAAGGTCTAAAACATAAAAAAAAATCTGGCCCCGCGTGAGTTTGCTTGGCTGAACAGCGAAATGCCTACTAAATTGTTGACGATGAATTAGCGGTTAATTAAATGCTAATAACAATAGAAATAACCACCAATTAATTAATTTCTAGTGATGCTAATTAATTATTTAATCATGCGATCTGCAGTGCCGTGAGTTCGCATCCACCCATTTTTCTCCATGCGAAGTCGCGCCCTAGTCGCACGAACTCGTGATGATATCATGAACACATTATGAGTTCACGCACTCACCGTACAAACTCGCTGCGTGTAACATCCTGGCCTAATTAGGATTTGGCATGTGTGGCGCATGAGAGTTGGGTGCTCATGTTTAGTACCACCTTGTTTAGCAATGTTGGAACCAATTTATAAGGTCTTTTCTCTCCAACTATATTACTCTCAGGTTAACTATTTTACATGAAGCGAGGATGAAAGTGTATATAAGTGGGTGGTATATGTAAGTGGGTCCACCTGTCGGATGGGCTAGCTACGTGGTTATAGAGGGAGGGGCTGAGATTCACACCCCTCTGCGACAATGGTATACACTTTTTTAACTTTGTTCTTCAAGGCAGCAGGTGTCTGCCTAAAAGCATAGAGTAGAGCAGTAGTTTTTAATAATCACTTCAGCGGACGGCCACTCATTTATCATATATCAACTAATAATGTAGGGTTTAGGGTTTATAAAAAAATCAAAAAAATGATACGGTAGACTAATATGTAATATATTGCTCAACAAACAAGTACAAATTGTAATAAAAATAATAATTTTGACTGCGAATATGCATATACCAATTAAAGTTTATTTTGTTATTTTTGTTGTAACATGTAGAAATCGAATTTGACTTTAAATGTTTATGGACTGATATAAAAAAATTTTCATAACTATTTAGTTGACATGCGATAAAAGAGTGGACGTCCACCCAAATGATTAGAATCCCTCTCCGCTCTCAGGGTCCATGTTTCGAAGGGGAAAAGTAAAAACCGGTAAAATTTTGAGATTTCAAGACGGGACATAATCATGTTTCGAAGCAAATTTTAAATATATTTTGAGAAATTAAAATTTAAAATAGTAAATTTTAACAAAATTCCATTGGAATTTGTTAAAAATTGATGGAAATTGATGTACCACCAGGGTCAGTATCCGGCCATCCATGGGAAAGGTAAACTCTCATACTGCTAGAGAATGCTAGGGGTAGAGATACGATGCTGCGGTTTTGGTCATTTTTGTTTATTCACTTTTACTATGCTAATATTATATGGACTTAGAAATTTTATGGGTGTGTTTTGAAACATTAGAAAATTTATGGACTTTTATAGCAATTGGTTTAATTTTTATAGAATTAGAAGAATTCCCATGATCCAATGAGCCCTTAATACTTTACGATTTTCATGACACCCCACTTGTCCACAATATTTTGCCTTTGCTTTACTAGTATGAGATATTACGGCATATCAATCCTACTTTTAATCGTACACACTTCTTAATACGAGTACACTAGTCCAAAAGTTCAAGTAAATACACATGGAAAAAGATACTTCCTCCGTTTCACAATGTAAGTCAATTCTAGCACTTCCCACATTCATATTGATACTAATGAATATAGATAGATATATATGTCTGTCTAGATTCATTAGCATCAATATAAATTTGGGAAATGCTAGAATGACTTACATTGTGAAACAGAGGGAGTATGTATCTATTACATGTCGTCCATGCAAATGTGTGATAGTTAAAAAAGAAAAAAAAATAAGGGAAAGCTCTATATCTATCTCTTAATTAGAGTAAAAAAAATATCTTTACAACATGAAAAATGGGTGTTTTGTAAAATTTTAGGAATTTAACATGTTTGAGTATAGAATTATGATTATCCCTTGGATTTCTTGGTACACCTTTTTCTCAACCCTTCCTAACTTTCTAAACTAGTAAATTTTAGAAAACCCTATATTTTATTGTCAGTGTTGTAGAAAACCACTGGTATGGTCACTTGTCGCATATAACCACAGGTTTTATGGTCTAAATTTTGTAAAACCCCATCTTTATTTAAATCTTGATTAATTTAACCATATCTGAAACGATATCTTTCAAAGTAGCAAACAGTTAAACTATCAACCTTAGTCAAGAACTCAATAATTAAAAACAATTCAAATACACTATGTTTTAAAGTGCATAGAGTAAGGTTTGTGAAACTTTACAACCATAATACCTAGGGTTATGTGCCACTGGTCATAATATCTAGGGTTTTATGCAACTTTGAAATAAAACATGGGGTTTGCTAAGTTTTACTCCTTTTAAATTTATCTGTTTCTTTTTCTCATCAAATGATTGGACCAAAGGTTCATGAACAACTTTCTAAATACTAGCTAATGCCCGTGCTTTGCTACGGATAAAATGAAAAATATCACAATATTTTCTAAAATAAATAAATCATATTTTTCATGAAATGTGTTACCCACATTTTTCCTATAGGAAATAGGGCTATCCATTTAGATTTAGTTGTTATGTAATATTAAGAACTAGGAGAGGTGGTAGGTTCAATGCCACACCATTGGAGTGAGTATAGAATCTTGGTGTGCCCAATTGTATATTTATGTATATGTGCCAAAGGAATGAAGCATGTCATATGCCACTTGTATGCTATTTATCGCCTTTGGAAGTTGAGCTTGGAGATGCTGAGACCAAAAAGGATGGCAAACAGGATGGGAAACATGGCCAAAATTATGGCTGCTAGTGGCAGTAGGTCATGGCGGAAACCGAAGTAATCCTTAATGAAGGCGGCCACAGATTTAGTCTCTCCAAATACAGAAATCTCCTTCTGATGCTCATCCCCAAATTGTGTGGTAAAGAAAACGTTGAGTGTCCACGACAATGGGGAAGTGTAGTACAACCATATCCACCATCTTGGAATTTGCTGCCATATCAGTAAACCATATATTTATGCATTTTGTAATGCTATGTATACATACTTACATTATTAAGCAATAATTATTCAGGTGAGATGATGGTTTTGCTTACTGGTGCAGGCACGATGAAGCCAGACATGAGGTTCTGCAGGGTGTAGAACATGGATGCCAATATAGATGCCACTTGGATATTTGGGGTGAGTGACACTATCATCATTCCAAAGTAGAGGAAGTACAGCAGCGTGCACGCTATGGTGTACATGAACCAAAAGAACTTAGCTGCAGTCCATGCATACCCTATCATGGGATAAGCTATGAACATGATCAACAATATTTGCACCAACACATAAGGGATCTCCATTGCAACCTACTCCAGCCAGCCCCAAGATGCAAAATGAATAACAAATAGAAAGTCATATTAAGCCCAAGCATAATACAACTAAGTCTTTTACATATAAGGTTAAGGTCTTGAGGACATAAGATACCTGTGCCAAGGAGTAGGCCCAAGGAGAGTACATTCCTGCAAACCTCTCCCTATAAACGACAGAGCGCTCAATGGATATGAACGGTATCACCGATTGGCAGTTATTGATGCCAGTAAAAAGAGTGGTGCCGTACATGCACCCTAGTATGGTGAATAGGCCTTGTTGGTCATTTCTACCCACCAAGGAAACAAAAAAAGAAATGAAAAAAGGATCAATGCAAATCATATCAATCATATGCATATGAACATGCTTCCTCTATATCTATTTACAAGGATGGACATAGTGATGGTTCACAATACATACATGTGGTTGATGTCACCTTGCTGCCAGAACAATACACCGAAGACAATGCAGGAGATTGTTATGAATAAAATTCGCACTAGGTTGTAGGAAGGACTTCTCCAATATGACAAACACTGCTTCCAGATGCAAGCCTTTAGTTGCTCCCTAAACTTCTGTGGAAACCGTGTTGGGAAATGGAGATCACTCGTGCCTAGAGCTGGTTTGCTCAAACTCTTCACTAGAGCATCCTTGTCCCTTCAATAACCAATTACTTACCATCATACCAAGTTTGTTTTTCCCACAGGTAAGAGTATTGTTAATTACAAGTGGCGTGATGACACACGTAAGTATCATTTGGTCAATTATTTTATCAAGACCACTCTTGGCACCCAAGCCCCATTGCATTTTATGTGTAACTTGTTTTGGATATATAAATGGCACTAGATCCAAATGTGATGGGTTTTTAAAAACTTACTTGCACATGGTTGATTCCCTGTAAATTTGGGCAAAATCTACCCCCAATTGAGCTTCCATAGATGCACAAGTAACTTCGAGCATCCATGTTGATGGGTTGTAATTATCCTTGATCTTGGGTACCCCGGGAATTGTCTGAAAAATCAAAGAGAAAAGGTTAGGTACTCCTCCCTTTTCAAAAGGGTGGCTCTTTGCTTTCATATCTTATCTTTTGGCAATGTACTGGGGTTTATCCCCTAAACTCTGTTCTTGCTTAATAATATGTTTGTGTGTTAAAAAAAAGATATATTCTTATTCTACGGTTCAAAAGAAGTGTGTTTATGATTATATTGCACGTCCCATCATCTACTACAGACATTAGAAATCATGACATCCAGAGAATAAATTTTTAATGACACGTAATATATATGTAATGTACAATGTACATTGGAAATAGTGATGCTTGGAGAAGGGAATTGTAAGAATAATGTGACATAAATAAATTAATTATTGAAAATACAAAAAAACATATATTTATCAAGGAAATCAAAATATCCACATTGCTTGCTTCATCATATGCAATGTACATTGGAAATGCAACATCTGGAGAATGGATTTATACGAATAACGCGCTCTACATATACAATACCCAATTATATATATACGTAGAGAGAGTTGAGGGTGATGATATGTTCTTCACCCACGCCCATTTAAAAACCTTTATGGCTGTAAATATGTAGGAATATGTGTATTGTTGTAAAACTTTTGTAGGAAAGTATTGCATCTTTGCATATGTACATACATTTCTGGTCAACTTGCCTCATAATTATGCACACATGTTAAGGATTTAATGGAATATAATTTTGTAGTTTAGACTTAATATATATTAGTTTGGATCCGTTAATTATAGCACATGCACATGATGCTAGATAGAAAATAATGGACTGGAAATGCAGACAAAAATCATAACTAGTGATTAGTTTGTAACTTCTTAAAAACATATAGGTCATGAAAATAATGAAATCAGATGTAGCTAGCTAGGTCAACTTTAATTGGTTTTCATCACATAATATGAATGGTGATACGAAACAAATTTTATTTATAGCTAGATACTTTTGTACAAGCAATATACAATGAACAAGTTCAAGTTATTAATTGATACCTCGAAATAGTGGATGACGTTACATGAATGGAGTCCAAGAGGCCCAGCATATATCAACTCTCCACCCCTTTTCATTAGCATAAGCTAAATACATATTTAAGATAATTAGTTATAAGGTACTTCACTTTTATTTTACTCATGCAAACTAAAGAATTTTAATATCACTAATGCACATTAAATATACACAAAATATCTCCCGTTATTATTGAAAAAAATATGGAAATTTCATGCTTAACTTCTCCAACACCATGAATGCTTAAAAAGGTTACAGTTGTATGCTCTTAGCCCAGTAAATTAAGCCGTAAAGATCTATGTACTATAGCAAATTAAGAAACTTTTGGTAATGAAGACATGTAGAGTTATCAACATGATGTTTTTGTCTAGAAAAGTAAATGAATACTCCATAGAAGTTGTAACTTGAAATACCCCTATATTGTAATCATGTTACATGTATTGTTGACGTAGTAAGTTTACGTACAAATATGTATCATTATTTTTTTCTTCATATCTAATATAGTAATAGAGGGTGTGTGTAGTTGAACAAGTCTGCTAAAATTCCTATGAATAATTAATGTAATGTATGACCACTTTAAAGCGTATTTTTTATTCCATGAGAGCTATCCTTTACACTTCATAGTTAGTCCTAGATAAGACTATTGAGCTATATATGTAACACAATAACTTGAAAGTACCTCATCAAAGGCCTCAAATATTTCAATACTTGGTTGGTGAATGGTGCACACAACTGTTCGACCTGTGTCTGCGACATTCTTCACCGCACGCATGACAATAGCAGCTGCTCGTGCATCCAAGCCTGATGTTGGCTCATCCATGAATATGACTGAAGGATTGGACACAAGCTCCACTGCAATAGTGAGACGTTTCCTTTGCTCTGTAGATAGCCCACTTACCCCTGGTAGTCCTACTAAAGCATCTCTAATATCATCCAACTCAATTGTTTGAATAACTTCATCAACAAATTCCTATGATGGCAAAAAAATATGTATGTGTTAGGTCATAGTTCCATCTCAATTATGCAATTTACACTGTAATAATATTTTTGTATTGATTTACACATGTATATTTCATTTTTTTATAATTTGTTTCAACAATGAAATAACTCACTCTTCTTGTTTTTGAATCGACTTCTGTTGGTAGCCGCAACCAAGCTGAATATGCAACAGACTCCTCCACTGTGATTTGTGGGGAATGGACATCGGTTTGTTCACAGTAGCCTGATATCCTTGCAAAAGTTTGTTGAATTTTAGGATAACCTCCTACTCGTATATCTCCTTCAATAACACCACCAGTTTTCCTTCCAGCAAGAACATCAAGTAGAGTTGTTTTTCCTGCTCCAGTAACTCCCATGAGTGCTGAGAGAACCCCTGGTTGGAAAGCTCCTGTGATGTTGTGCAATAGTTGTAGCTTTCGCTCCTTGTAACCTTGCTCCCTCATTTCCTAAAAATTGAGAATACACTCAACATTGATTTCAGCCTATTATACTTCTAAATATATGGGAATAACCATGAAGCACATGCTAATAGAACAAGTGAATATATTGCTCTCTTTGACTACTGAAATTCATAACAGTCAACAACTAAGCATGATTTTCTTCCACTAGTAATTGTCTTGACTATTAGGAGTTTAGAATTACCACGGGGGTGTCTACATAGTAGTTCACATCTTGAAATGATATTGTAAGTGGTGAGAAAGGTAACACCATCGTCCCTGCACAAGATCACATTATTGATGTATTTAATATGAGATGCATTTAGTCATAGAATGTATATATTGAACTAACCAGTCTTGTTAGGTGCCAAAGCATTTCCTACTTGTAACTTAGGCATCCTATTGTCCATGTCCTTGGACATGTCTTTGCCTCTTCTATCAAATGTGGAAAACTTATCACGAGATATAATTGCTCGGGAAGTTCCTGTAGCTGAGGTCCATATGGTATCAGAATAACGCTTGAGAGAATGGAACTATTTAAAAACATCAACATGAACATATGCTTTGATAAATATGGATAGTGAAGTGCTCGGGATGTATTATTTAATGGTATTTCACATATCATACTTACGTTTCTTAATGGTCAAGCCAATGGCATAACCTACATTAAGCAACAAAATAAACCCAATCAATGCACTGGCGGAAATCCAATAAAAGTAGCTAGAGAAGTCTAGTCCTCGATCCATTAGTACCCTCCTTCCAAGTGTTACACCAGACGTTGTGGTCTAATAACATAGAAAAAATAGTCTTTTAATGTTGGAATCTAAGTAGAAGGTACTCACCTTATCTAAAAGATAGGCTAAGGATGCAACAACACGTACCTTTAGCCATCGTGGTGCCAAAAACTCATTTCCAGTCAACCCTATCTCAGCATATGACAATGGAGAGATCCAAAATCCCCATTTTAGCCAATTAGGCATAGATACTGTAAAATATGACACACATGGTTTTAATTAGCAATGATTGTTTAATACATAACCATGTACACAAGAATTAGTAGAAATTCTGAACGATGTCTTGTTAGCATAGTAGGGCTTATGGAAAAGAGACAGCGGCTTACGCCGAGGAATGATAAAGCCCCCAAATAGAAGGATGACTAGAAATGACATGGTACCACCAACTGAACTAGCCACCATTGTTTGACAGTATGAGGCGACACATCGAAACAACGATAATGCTCCAGTGTGGACGAGGAATAGAATGAGGAGCTGGCAAAAAAACCTAACACAGAAATTGAGTATGTTAACACACAACATAGTCATTGCATCTTAAAGATGAGGTAATACGAATAAACACTAAAATAGAGTCTAGATAGTTTTATATAAAGAAATCCTGTAGTCTTATTTTGGTAGCCAACATCATTGAAACCCAAATAGTAAAAATAAATACACCTATGCATATCTTGAATAGACTGGAAAAATGTTTGCCCTATATATGGTGGCCCTCGTAGGTATGAAAGGTTCACACATAAGAACAACCGGAAAGAGTTGATAATATATACAGTCAAATGCGTACTTCATGTGTACAATACTTTTACAATAGAGTGTAATTTAACCTGGATGCTTCTGGAGTATAGCCAATGAGGTAGTAAGATATTGATGTCCAAGTTATTGACTCAACTAAAGAAAGTGGAATCTTTAGTATAAAAGAAGGTATTGCATAAGCCCACGCCGGATAGAAATAGTAGTCTCTTTGTTTGTAAAAGACGGGAAGTCTGCTAACTGCAATAGCCAACTCAGGGAAACCATTAACTAAAAGAAGAATGAGCGCATAGAAGAGGGAACCCATATAATAGTCAGCATGGGCCCTATCGACCCCCATATGTGTCCGTAGAAACACTGTCCCAGTAATAACAGCAAGTAATCCAAGCTGAAAAAAATGTAATATGTTAATTTGTTGAGAAAATGCAAAAACTAAAGTTTTGGCTCATCCGAATTCTAAACAACTATATTATATACTACTATGTCCCATAAAAGGACCAATCCTAGCTACGAACCTAGACACAAGGTTCATAGCTAGGATTTGATTTTTTTATGGAACGGAGGAGGGTATTATGCAAGATACACTCTTCTAACAAAAACCTCAATTCCTTGAAAAAAATAATAATGCCAAAGTTAATATAATTCATGTGTCAATTGAAATATAGGAAGCATTTTAAAGATATCAAATTTCAACTGGAAACCTTGATATATTACAACCTCCATTGTTTTTGGTGTTGATATAGTACTATATGTAGCCTAAATTGTACATAGTAAACATGAGAAAACTTAGCTACGTGACAATGAGTGTAACATCATAAATCAGGTGTCAAAAACCGGATGTTTTGTATCATAGAATGCATTCATCTATTCTCAAAACTATGAACATTTGAACTGAAATTTTCTCCAAAAGAGATATTTCTACTTCCTTACCTGAACAACTTTTGTTATGTAGATGAAGGCATTTCTTCTCATGAGAAGAATTTCCCTTGCAAAACATGCCTTGAGGAGATCCCACTTGGTTAGAGAGTAGATATTTAAGGACAAAGCATTATTGTATACTTCTGATTTATCAAAGGGATTCGCAAGCTCTTCAACAAGATTTTGACCAACTTGAGATGCTTTAAATTTCTCACAGAAGTGATCAATAGTAACAAAGTTGTATGTTTCCTCAGTACGACTCCAGTATTGTTGTTGGTCTTTCTTAGATAAAACCTATACGCAAGTTTAGAAGAGAAATAATAATAAGAAAGTCAAAGACACATCATACTAACCAATACTTAACTGCTTAATATTAAAAAGTTGTATCTTGAACTTGTACCAACATTGTAAGTACATTATACAAAATGCAGAGACTAAGTAAAAGAGCATGTCTCTATAAAACAATGGCTATTTGGAATACTATAGAACCTAAAATGTCCAATTTAGTTTATCCATATTGCATCGAACGAAATCCCTAAGTAGGACAATTGACATGGTAGATTCTATTAGAATTATGAAAGCTCAAATATGCACTTCTTATCATGCCTGACTAATTTAGATAAAATGCATGGCTCAAGTGTCTTGTATTTCTCCTTTTCTTTCTCCAATATCTTATCAAATAAACCATTAACTCATGTTGTTTCAAGTTGGGAGCTATACACACCAACTCAAATACACACACTTAAACTTCAAGTCATTAATTTCCAACAAGTACTTGATGCTGATAGTGTTCATTTTAAACAATCTCACTTCGCTGTTTAGTCAAGACTTTTTGAACTAATAATACTTTTCTCATGTACCTCCTGTAGAAAATCAGCTGCTCCTTTTCTTTCCGGGCACTTGAACCCGCATGATTCAAAAAAATTCATAATGCAACTCTTAGACCCATGGTATACAATTTTTCCTTCAGCCATCAAGATAATATCATCAAAAAGATCATAAGTCTCTGGTGCTGGTTGAAGGAGAGAGACCAGTATGGTAGACTCTGAGATATGAGCCACTTGTTGGAGGCAAGAAACAATTTGGAAGGTGGTAGAGCTGTCCAACCCAGTTGATATTTCATCCATGAATAGTGCTCTTGAAGGTCCAACTATCATCTCCCCTGGTTCCAAGATGATGTTTCGATATAAATAAAAGGAAAACCAAGCATCTTGCATTGAATTAACAACTTGACTTGTCCCAAAAAAATTGAGTTTGTATGGCATAAATGAAGATAACCCTATTCCTTTTGTTTTTTGTTTGGAAAAAACTTGCTAGCCTGATACCTTTAGTTAGGTGGCTAGCATACATGTTTTTGTGAATAGAAAGTATACATTACCTATATTTGTTTTTTTATTGGAACACTACCTGTATTTGTTGGTTAGCTAGAGTGTAGTTCTATAGTATTATGTTTAGCATTGGAATTTACAAGGGTGTAGATCCTCCCATACATAATTGCGGAATTTTAGTTGTTGAATTGAGTGTTTTAATTTAATTACAACTATATTTCAATTGAGATGATACAAACGCCATCCTGGTATTGGTATATATACACGGTTAAATCACCTGTGGTTAGTCTCTTCTTTTCACCACCTGAAATACCTCTTCTCATTATATCTCCGACTATTATGTCAGCGCAAATGTCAAGTCCCATAATCTATTAAGCAAGAGATAGATTATACATAAGGTTAAAAAGTTATGTACTAAGATCCCTGAGCATTGATCATTGGACTGAGCATTCTTCATTGGACCAGTTACCTTCATAATGTAATCTGTCTGCATGCTCCTTTCTAAGCCTTCCACAGATATTGCCTACAAAAATACAAAAATACCTAATTGAATTGTAATGGTAGAGCTTATGCCATTTAGATTACAAATGGCTAAACACCAAACTATTTTTTCCAACACCAAACTGAATGAGGAAAATGAGACAAGTTTTCACTGTTGTTTAGATACACTATCCAAATACCAATGTGTTGCAATGAAATTTAAAAAGTATGTTATAAGTTTTAAATTTGAAATGTCTTATATAATTCCTAATCAAATATCAGTTCATAACATATTAAGCTACACACACAAATATGTATTTGTCCTCAAAAGGTCCCTTCAACTCGAGAGGTGGTGGGAGTGGCAGAGTCACCACCATCACTATTGGCTTCTTTTACACAACTAGCTAGGTGGCCCGCGCAATTGCGCGGCTAGCACCCAAACAAAATCATATCTTTAACGGTCATAGTGCTTTCAGGCGATATAGCAAAACAGCCATAAAGACTGTTCATTGTCATTTTATGAATGAATTCTAAGGCTTTTATGTTTCAGTTCGCCAGGTTGTCTCTTGCCTGCTCATGGATTCAGCAGGCAGTTCAAAAGGTTGACCTATTTGGGAATCTCCGGATCTATGCTTATTTTCAACTCCCCGAAGCATTTCGTCGCTTGCTACGCCCTTCCTCGTAACCCTTTTGCTTTTCCAGCAATATGTACATATCTAAGTAATTGTCGTTCTGTCATACCATCATGAAAACGAAATTTCCGTTTTTCTTCTAGACGACTGTATCAGCACCTAGTTCATTACTCTTGATGGAGGGGGAGGATCTACCTTCTTAGATTTCTTTTTCTATTTATTTTTCCATCTAGGATTAGAACCGTATACTTGGTAGATTATTTTTCCATCTAGGATTAGAACCGTATACTTGGTAGATAGTAGGAACGGCACATTATGGCAAAAAAAAAAGTTTGATTCAGAGAGAGAGGAAGCGGCAGAAATTAGAACAGAAATATCATTTGATTCGTCGATCTTCAAAAAAAAAGATAAGAAGCAAAGTTTACCCTTTGAGTTTGAGTGAAAAAACGAAAATGCGGCCTGACTATTCTAGAGGATTGTGCGATATTATTGCGGAATACTGAGCAGAGGCTGGAACAACCCATAGAAGTGTAGGGGCTGCTTTTACTTCCGCACTTAGCTACTCTAGGTTGGGGAGTAGGGCCCGGGGGAGAAGTTCTAGATACTTTTCCATACTTTGTATCTGGAGTACTTCATCTAATTTCCTCCGCAGTCACTAATCTAAAGAAAAACAAAAAAAGAATTCCATTGAATTGTATTTTTATTGATCAATTAGAACTGCCTTCTAGAACGTATAATTGTCTCAAAAGGGAAATGGGAAAGGAATTATTCCTTTAGAACCATGGAACCCCCGAGCGGTTGTGGTTGTACCTGTACTTGCAGAAATCCGTGTCCCGCCCAGCAAGAAAACGGCTGCGCATTATTTTACTAACGCGCGACGGAGCAAGAAAACGTATGCGCGTGTACGGAAGCGCAACGGCTTTCGCGCTCATCCCTTGCTTCAAAACTACAGGTTTTAGCCCAGAGTTTGCTGGTCGCCAAAGACGAGAGCTTCGCCTTTGGAAGCGCCAGTAGCGTGCTTGATAAAAAGGATCTAGTGTCTATGCCAGGTTGGTAAACCATATAGATCTTTCCCAAACAAGGAGTAGGGGCTAGCTTGTAAGCCACGACTTAGTACTACAAGGATTCGGGCGTTGGAGGGACCGTTTTGTCTTTTGTGCCGAAGCTATTTATAAATCACAGGCCGAAACCGGTGAACTTTGACTCGTCATTCAACACTGCATGTAGACTGAATTCTTCACCATATACAAATGGAGAAGAGACAATAGGGTTACTTATCTCTTATTTATGTAGATTTACACCACATTCCGTGTAGATTTACCTTTGGTATCTATGTGCGTAGCGGCACAAAATCGACGAAGATTACCATATTGATATTCGGGCGCATGATAAACATCGGTACTCCAGTGCATTTCCCCATCTGATTCGGAATAAATATGTTTTTGTACCTTTTCTTTAAAATGCAAAGTGGGCGTTCCAGCACGAATCTCCGAGTTCTCTCTCCTCCGACTTTCCTAGAGCCTCCGGTAGCACAGCCGAGACAGCGACGGGTTCTCCACCCATACGGGGATGGAGCGACAGAAGCATGCTTCGTTTGCTTTTTCCTCTCCATGGACTAAGATAAGACTAGTTGTTGGTCGTAAATCTGGGAATAGTCCAGACTGAGAATATGCATCATCTCGTTAGAGAAGGAAACTCACTCTAGTAAGATCAGGCAAGGCAGCATATGATCCAAACATTCACTCGCTCTAAGCACGGGAATAGAATAAAGGTATGGGTCCCCCACCTTACCATCCGTTCTGTCAGACCAATTGCTAAAGAGTTTTATTCGATTTGAGAGTTTTTACTACTCAAAGAACTTCCCTATGCAATGGTGCTTTCTAGTTCTTATCTGCACCTACATTTAGGATTAACCCTATTCTTGATAATGGGAATCACGAACATTTCAGTATGATTTTACTTAAGATTTATTAAATAGCTATCCCCGTATTTCTAATTATATAGTTTTTAAAAGTCACACCAGCTGCTACCCCTTACTTCTGTCATATCCTTCTTTATTTTCTTGCTCGGTCTACCACTATTTCTATTCATTCTCCTTGAAACCTTTAAAATTTGGATCTTATATAGTTTTTTGAGTTTATTATCTCGTTGGGTTTCGTTTTTATAATTTCTAGAAGTCCCGTCAAACGAATTATACTCCTCTACGGCCCGTCCGCTGTCTTTTCTCTTTATTATCATTGGGATTTTATAAATCGAACATAATTATCATTCCGGTTCATTTTTTACTTTCTATAAGTCTCGCCAAACCTTCAGCAATTTTGCCATTGTACTCCTTTATGGCTCGTCCGCTGCCTCCCTTCTTTATTGTCATTGAGATTTTAAAATCGAACATGATTAGCATTGTTTTTTTTACTTTTTAGTAGTTCCGAATATTTAAAAATTGGACCTTGTAGTTTTTATTGGGTTTCATTTTTTATAATTTTTAGAAGCCCCGTCAAACGATGCCACTATACTTCTCTACGGCCCATCCGCCGCCTATTATTTATTGTCATTGGGATTCTAAAAATCGAACATAACTATCATTAGAATTCATTTTTTATTTTCTAGAAGTCCCACCAACCATCGGCGGCTCTGCAACTGTACTCCTATACACGCTGCACGCTACTTCTCCTTTTTGCTGTCATTAAGATTTTAAAAATCGAATATGATTATCAATGGGTTTTTTTTACTTTCTACAAGTCCCGGCAACTGCCTTACCCGTTTGCTTCACGGCCTGCCTGTCGTCCCTTCTTTTAATCATCATTAGGATTCAATTTGGTGCTTTACTAACAGTTTTTATATGTCGTATCAACCGCCACCACTCTATTCTTTTATAGGCCTGTTACTTAATTTATCTCGTCATGTGTTTTAGATGGTCATTTTTTTTTCAATAGTCTTTATTTTTTATCATCAATTTTTGTTATTTATAAATTGTATTCCTAATTGAAATCTTTTTTATTTTTTAATTTCAGAATTTATTTTTTTCAAATTTTAATTAATACCGTATAGTGTTCTTTTTAATATTTTTATTTTTTGAAGTCCAGTTGTTTCAAAATTGTATTCCTACTTGAAACCTCTTTTCATTTTTCTAATTTTGGATATTATTTTATTATGAATTTTAATTAATGTCGTATTGGCTTCTTATATGGACTTTCAATATTGCTTATTTTTAATTATGAATTTCAGTTGATTTTAAATTGTATTCCTACTTGAACTCTTCTTTTCTTTTTGCTAATTTCAGATTTTATTTTTATTTTTATTCCGAATATTAACTAATCTCGTATTGGATTCTTATATGGATACTTCTTTTAATATTGCTTATTTTTAATTCCGAATTTCAGCTATTTTTGAATTGTATTTCTACTTGGACTCTCCTTTTCTTTTTCTCCGATTAATGTGAGAATTTCTAGCCCCCACAGCGAACGTGGTGCCTCTTTTCAAAGCTGTCTTAATAATATAATTAGCATGGTGGCCCGCGAAGATTACGCGGCTAGCATCGTTATATTTTCTCTTATATAATAGCATATATGTTTTATCATTTTATTATTCAAATATATTAAAATGACAACATAATTTTAAATTTTGCAATAACTTTACAAAACTACTAATGTGTAATATTTATATTTTATTTTATATACGTGTTAGTTATTAATTATTTTTAATATCAAATTTTAGTTATTTGTAAATTATATATATTCCTGTATGGACTCTAGACTCGTCTTTTAATATTTCTTTTCTTTAATTCCGAATTTTCTGTAAATTTTATTTCTATATAGACTCTATGCTCTTCTTTCAATATTATTTATTATTATTTCTAAATTTTCATTATTTCTAATTGTATTTCTATGTGGACTCTAAACTCATATTTCAATATTCTTTAATTTTTAATTTCGAATTTCAGTTACTTCTAAATTGTATTCCTATATTGACTTTAAACTCTTCTTCCCATGTTTTTCTTAATTTCGAATTTTAGTTATTTGTAAATTATTTTTTTATACGGACTCTAAACTCTACTTTTAATTTTATTATGTTTATTCCAAATTTTAGTTAGTTTTAAATTCCTATATGGACTCTATACTCTACTTCTAATATTCCTTATTTTTAATTCCGAATTTCTATTATTTCCTAATTTTATTTCTATATGGACTCTATACTCCACTTCTAATATTTCTTATTTTTAATTCCGAATTTCAGTTATTTCCTAATTGTATTTCTATATGGCTCTATACTTTACTTCTAATATTCCTTATTTTTAATTCCGAATTTCAGTTATTTACTAATTGTATTTCTATATGGACTCTGTACTCTACTTCTAGTATTCCTTATTTTTAATTCCGAATTTCAGTTATTTTCTAATTGTATTTCTATATGGACTCTATACTCTACTTCTAATATTCCTTATTTTTAATTCCGAATTTTAGTTATTTCCTAATTGTATTTCTATATGGACTCTAGTCTCCTCTTCTAATATTCCTTATTTTTTAATTCTGAATTTTAGTTATTTCCTAATTGTATTTCTATATGGACTCTAGTCTCCTCTTCTAATATTCCTTATTTTTTAATTCCGAATTTGAACTATTTCTAAATTGTATTTCTATATGGACTCTAGTCTCCTCTTCTAATATTCCTTATTTTTTAATTCCGAAATTCAGCTATTTCTAAATTGTATTTCTATATGGACTCTGCTTTTTCTTTTTCTCCGATTAATGTGAGAATTTCTAGGCCATGAGAGCGAACGTGGAGGTTTCTTTTTCTATTCCTTTAATAATATAATAGATAGATAGAGATGACAAAAGAAAGCATTCCTATAACAGAGACAAGGGGAAAGAAAAAAAAAAGAATACATAAATGGGTGGTTAATGTTTACCTTCATATATGTATCTATGTCAGGGTCAGGGGTAATCCCGGCCTCCTTCTCCCTCCTAATGACTTCCTTCATGATCTCTAGTTTGCACAAGAAAAATAACGACACTTGGTTAAGTTGAGTAAGTAAACAAACATGAGACAGATAATTAAATGTGCTATATATACCTGCTCTAGTGCCAACGCCCTGAAACCTTGCAGAGAAGTCAAGTGTCTCTCTGACAGTCATCTCAGGGACATGAAGATCATACTGAGAAATATAAGCTGATGTCTTCTCTGGAACAAAGGTATTCAGATTGGCACCATTATACTCAACTTCACCGGTCACCTGCAATGCAAAATGCATTATGCAATGCGATGATATGATAATACAGTGAGTAGCCGATTATTGATGATCAAAATATGTCGCTGCAGCTAGTAGGCTGGTTACTTGTGATTAGATACTTAATTGGTGGAAGGATCACATGCAATTGGCTGGGAATGAAGAAGTAAATAACCTTGAGATTTTTGTCGAGCTTTCCTGCAAGGGCGAGCAAGAGGGTGGTTTTGCCGCAGCCGGGAGGTCCAAGGAGGAGGGTCAGCCTGCACACAACACATACATCTCGATGGATGATCGATCACCTCGCGATGACCATGCATGAGAGGCTAATATCAATAGTACCTGGAAGGCTTGAGGATTCCGGTGACGTCGTTGAGAATGGGGATCCTCGCGTGCGGCCGGCGGCTCAACCCCCGCGCGGTGGCGAGCACGGTGTTGAGGAGCGTGGGCAGCGGCTTGCCGGAAACCACCTGGCAGTCCGCCTCCACGCGCACGTTGCGCCACCGCACCTCCACCGTCGGCTGCCGGACGCCCACCCTCTCCATCCTCCGCCGCTGCTTGCGGAGCAGCCTCAGGTTGTCGCGCTGGATGTCGGCCACCAGCCTCTCCACCAGCACCCGCCGCTGCGCCGCCCCCAGCCGCCGCACGTCCACCGCCTCCGACGACAGCACCGACGTGCGCATCCTGTCCAAGGTGGGCAGCCTCTCGATGGCCGCCCATCTCAGCTCAGCTTCCTCTTCGTCGTCGTCCCCACGATGATCCCACCGCAACGACGACGACAAGGACGACAGGCTCCTGCAGGTTGCCGCAGCTCGCAACGATGAAGGCACTACTGGTGCTTCTTCTTCTGCTTCTGCTTCTTCTCGTTGCTGCTGCTGCTGCTGCTTCTTGTCCTCCATCTCAACCACCTCTAATTGGCTCATCTTAATTTCTGGATGCTGCTGCCGCTAAACGTTGAGGAGAAATTTCAGTTGTACTGAATTATTTATACTGATGATTGTTGTTGACAGCCAGCATCGATCGACGTCATCCAACCATACATAAAAAAACGAGCAATTCTACTATGTTTGAGGATGTACCATGAGATACCAAAAATTTAGTGTAAAAATTTAGTGTAAAAATTTGGTACCTTATGATAACTCATACTCTCTCTGTTTCAAAATGTTTGACACTGTTGACTTCTTAGTACGTGTTTGACCATTCGTCTTATTCAAAAAATTTAAGTAATTATTTATTCTTTTCATATCATTTGATTCATTGTTAAATATACTTTCACGTACACATATAATTTTACATATTTCATAATTTTTTTTAATAAGACGAACGGTCAAACATGTGTTAAAAAGTCAACGGTGTCAAACATTTTGAAACGGAGGGAGTAGTACCTAGATACCAAGAGATACCAAATTAATTTACAATAGAAAAAGTGCTATCTCATGATACCGCCTCGAGGACCGTAAAAAAGCTCTAAAAAAAACATGTGTTGCTTGCTCCAGAGCAACTTCCATTTTTTTTCCTTCTTTGTTGACAAAACGACAATTAATTGATAACATATACTATATATCATTATTATGGGCATATACATATTGCGTGGACAAAATACAAACAACTCGATCGATCGATTTGTACATGATGGGGCTACAGGTCAAATTAACAAGTTGTGTCGTCGTCATGACACTTGCATCGATCTTCATCTGGATGTGTTGTTCCTGGATTTTTCTAATCGATGCTATTGCTAAGCTAAGCAATGACGCCATCCGCACATGCATGACTCCTACTACGAAGTATTTCCGTATATATATACAGTATATTTCAGGACCGGCTAGATGCATGCATGATCTAAGACTAGATCCATCCGGTCATATATCTCAAATTAGCACATGCATGCACGCCTTGCATTGTTCGTTCCTGAAAATTAAATCAAACTTATGAGATCAGTGGACTATTCAAATTAAACTAGAGTACTTATTACTAGTATATAAAACATGGGGATTGCTAGTTGGCGCACGCGCCAGCTGCTCCCGGGCCTCCCGGCCCATCAGCCATTTTTTCTTTTTTTTCGCGATTTGTTTTTTCTTTTTTCTTTTGCGTTTTTTTCGGTATTTTTCATTTTTTTTCTTATTACTTTTTTTAATCTTTAGCACACTTATTTTTTTCAAAATATTTTGAGTTGAAAGTTTTCGAATCTGAGTGGAAAGTTTTTGAATCTTGAGTCGAAAGTTTTCGAATTCGAGTCGAAAGTTTTTGAATCTCGAGTCGAAAGTTTTCGAATTCGAGTTGAAAGTTTTCGAATCCGAGTCAAAAGTTTTCGAATTTGAGTCAAAAGTTTTCGAATCTGAGTCGAAAGTTTTTGAATCAGAGTCGAAAGTTTTCATATTTTTTCAAATCTTAACTTAAAAAATTTTCAAATCTGTACTTGAAAGTTTTCAAATCTTGAGATGAAAGTTTTCAAATCTGGGTTGAAAGTTTTCAAAATTTATCTTACACATTTAAATTTCGAGTTAAAAATTTTCAAATTGAGTTTTGAAAGTTTTTAAAATTTGCTTCAAAAGTTTTCAATCGGTTAGTAAAAAAATCTTCCGGACAAAAGAAAATCATATCTTAATTACCGTCATTATCTACTAATCACTTAGTTAATTAAGCTAAACTATCGGAAACTCTCGCCGCCAACGCGCACGCGCGCGTTCGCTTTTCCGATAAAACATACACATATATACATGGATGCCATTTTCCAAGTTGAAGTCAAGCATTGTATGTACAAGCAAGCTTATGATAGAGTGCTCGCCTGCTCGGACAAAGCTCTTTGGAAATTTAAACTCTTAAATTCTCTGTATCCTGCTTTGAAAATGAGTGATCTATGCCTGTGTTTTTAGTTCCCTTCAAACTTCCAAAAATTTCATCACATCAAATATTTGGACACATGCATGGAGCATTAAATATGGACGGAAAAAAAACCAATTGCACAGTTTGCATGTAAATTGTGATACGAATTTTTTGAGCCTAATTATGCCATGATTTGACAATGTGGTGCTACAGTAAACATTTGCTAATAACAGATTAATTAGGCTTAATAGATTCGTCTCGCAGTTTACATGCGGAATCTGTAATTTATTTTGTTATTAGTCTATGTTTAATATTTTAAATATATATCCGTATACTTTAAAATTTTTACACCTAATCAACTAAACACGGCCTATGTTCTTCTTAATTTGCCTCACAAATTTAGGTGGGATAATTAAGTTCGGTATGAACCTTTTCTCCTCCTCCTTGTAACACTTCATTCACATCAATCAATGTACAGTATATAAAACACATCATTGTAATTTCTAATCATACTAATATATATACATGCATATATTATTGACGCCCGAGGTAAACCTACAGCAAAGCAGATCTCCACGGAGGAGTTGGTCAACCGAATGTCTTCTCGCTGCTGTAGCACAAGTAGAGGAAGCCATCGCCCTCATCTTTGTATGACTCATACACACTGCCCATCAGCTGAGCTGCAGCCACAACAAAATTGTATGTCTGAAGCTTCAACAGAGGTTCAAGCGGGACAAAAAAAAAACACTACTTCATATGCAAAACTCACCAGTCTGGGGCAAAGTGTTGTTGACAAACACAAACAACGCTGTTCCTGGAGGCAAATGTAGCCTGGAATGAAGTATGAAAATAAAGTGCCCAACTGGCATGTTACATGGAACCAGGTACCTGCAATTACCACTGCTTTTCAGGCTTCCAAATTCAACCAGCTTCTGAGAACAGGAGACTGGCTACTTACTTGCGCTTCTCCATTTCTGGAAGATTACTCCTCGAAAATTTATCAACAGAATGACCTGACAACATGGATACTACTAGCATGTTAGCATAAAATTCAAGCAACACATAAACAAACTAAATATGGGTTAATTGGATCAATGTCATTAAAAATATGTTGGTTTCAAAATAGTATTTGGAACCGTGCCATTGAAATTTTACACATATTTGAGATATGCCACTACTTACCCCTTATAGCCACTACTTACCCCTTGGATTCATTTAAAAAAAAATGAACCAACCTGTGGCTTTTCCCCTTCTTCCTTCTTTCCCTTTTTCCTTCCTCCTCTCTTCCATGGCGTGAGAGACAGGCGATAGTTTAGCAACGGCAGCGGCAAGCGTGACCAACGATGGACAAGGCCACCGCACCCGCCATCTCCTTCCTCTCCGGTGCTCCTTAAGCCAGGATGTCCGTGTCTCCCTGCACCTCGTGCCGCCACTGGCGTCCTCCTACGCAGAGCTCCACACAAACGACAACGTTGCCATGGGGCCCTCAGTCCCCATCGCCGATGGCATCTTCCTCCAACTACTCCGACAATGTGGCTCCTCCCTCCCCTAGTCCCTCTCTGCGGCTAGCAAGGTGGAAACGGGGAAGATGGAGGCCGATGCTTGATGGAGATGGTGATGATGGTATCCTAGATCCGTCCGCCTCTCCTCGCAGCAAGGAGCCCTGGGCGATGGCCACGACAATGCCGAAGCAGCAAAGGACCAAGGAAAGAGCGGTGAAGAGTGGCCACTTCTCCTCTCTGACGAGCTCCTGCACCTCCCTCACCACGCTCGCAGCTGCCCGATGCGCCATCATTGCCTTCTCTGGTCCAGCAACTGCCTCTTGATCCACCTCGTCACCGATGGCCACCTCGATGCCCGAGCCCGACGCAGTGAGGACGGCCTTCGTGAAGAGCACCGGTGGACCTGCACGGTGTTGTCCAGTGCCGCGAGCTCCGGCGGCGGATGCAGACGGGTCGACCCAATCAGAGAGCAGTAGAGAAGCATCGCCAACAACAGGAGCAGAGGAGCATGAGCAGAGAAAGAGGAGAGGACAAGGGGAGAGAGAGGTAGAAGATGAGGGTATTTTTGTTTAATACATGCAAAAATACGTATCTTAGTGGCATCACTGAGATTACAAACCAGCATCAATGGCATCGGTACAAATACATAAATAGTAATGATATATTTCCAAACCGACAATTTTTAATGTTACGAATCTAATTAACCCGAATAAATATGGCCTTCAATTAATGGCCGAACGAAAAGTAGTCGACTAGTCGGTGATTTAGTCTCACGTCTCATCAGTTTCAGTGTATTTCCGTGGAATTCAATGATCCATAAGGTCCATCTAGTACTTAACAAACCAATTCAGAACAGAGTTGACTGAAGCTAACTTTGCTGAAAAGAAAAAAAGGCCGGCAGTGAAACTTAAACTATTTATATATAGGATATAGGAATACCGCAAGAATGGTGTTCCATATATACGATTTGACCCTGAATCCTAATTCACTGCAACATAAAACAGCTAAGAAATATAATGGCCAAGGTCAACAACTCGCAAATAATAGAAGCCACCTACCTACCCTTTTTCATTTTGTACAATGGTATCAAAATAGAAAGTGTGTGATCACAGCCTTGTTGATAGATGAATAAAAATAGAATATGTAATGAAGCAGCACATCCATCCTCTTATTAAAAGCTAGATAATATTACCCAAAACCGTGGATCGCATTCGCATATACGCTCTGCCATGAAACTGCCACACGCAAATGTGCACTTGTGTTGGCAAGAACTACTAACTGACACAAGGGAGAACCATATACAGGCCTGGTTTAGTTCTTAACTTTTTCTTCAAACTTTCAACTTTTTTATCACATCAAAACTTTCCTACACACACAAACTTTCAACTTTTCCATCACATCATTCCAATTTCAATCAAATTTTCAATTTTGACGCGAACTAAACACACCCTGTATGTCTGATTTTTTGAGCAATCATCATCAGTACGGTAAGGGTAAAGCTCCTATCCTGAGTTTCTTGTGCCGCTCAGGAGAAGCTTGAACGAATTTGAATAACATCTTGAACAATCACATGATTATATGATACGCTATTGTGGCACAATGATGAGTCTCATACTCCAATGATATGTTTATAGAAGTGCATGTGAAGAAGAAAACATACAACAAAAGAATAACATGCCGCCATAGCAGTCGGCTGGCACGGATGAAGGGAATAAGCAGGTCAGGTGTTTGTGTGTGTGTGTGTGTGTTTTTCTGTATGTAGGGGTAGCAGCAAGCACGAGGAATTTGCAGTGAAAATTGATAGCAGTGATGAAGCACTCCTTGAAGGGCTTGGGCTTCATCTCTATAGAGGCAGGGAATGAAGGAGTTTATTGCCGAGGTGGTTAGTACTAACTCCGTCCCAAAATAAGTGCAGCCGTGGAAATCCGTGTCCAACGTTTGACCATCCGTCTTATTTGTAAAATTTATGAAAAAATTTTAAAAAATTAGTCACACATAAAGTACTATTCATATTTTATCATCTAATAGTAATAAAAATAGTAATCATAAAAATTTTTCAAATAAAACGAACGGTCAAATATTAGAGATGAATAATGCAAAACTACACTTATTTTGGGACGGAGGGAGTATTGGTCAACTTCGGCACCGGAACCTTGTGCAGTTGCTTGGATATTGCTGGCGGATGGGTAAGCTACTGTTAGTCTATAATTATATGCCAAATGATAGTCTTGATAAGTATCTGTATGCTGAGAACAGCAAAATCATGAGTTTGGCTCAAAGGTTTAGAATCATCAAAGGCATCGCATCGAGTATATATTGTATCTCCATGAGGATTGGGAACAAGTCGTTCTACATCGAGACATCAAGACAAGCAACGTGTTGTTGGATGCCGAAATGAACTGTCGACTAGGTAATTTTGGCCTTGCAAGGTTATATGATCGTGGCACCGACCCACACACCACACACACGTGGTCAGCACAATAGGGTACCTAGCCTCCGAGCTAGGGCACACTGGCAGGCCATCAAAGGCATCCGACATCTTCGCCTTCGGTGTGTTCATGCTAGAGGTTACTTGCGGACGGAGGCCTGTCTCACAAGACACGAACACGGCGGTAACCTCTTGTTGGTGGACATGGTGCTGGAGCATTGGCGGCAAGGGACGGTCACTGACGCTGTGGACCCACCGCTGCAAGGCGACTTTGCCGTGGAAGAAGCAAGCCTGGTGCTGAAACTATGCTTGCTTTGTTTACATCCTCTGCCCAGTGCTCGTCCGGGCATACGGCAAGTCGTGCAGTTGCTAGACGGTGCCATGCCACTCCCAGAGCTATCACAAGCTCATCTAAGCTGTAACATGCTGGCTTTGATGCAAAATCAGATGGGCAACTCATGCTCTGTTGGCTGTTGCGTCGTCGGTAGCTGGTAATATCTCTGACACTCCTCGAGCGAGATGACCACAAGGTTTTAGTCTCTTCGCTATAGGATTTGACCATAGTGATAGATTACTCGGTGAAAAGGAAATATTGTAGATTACTCTTATGCAATTTACGATGCAAAAGTTTAGGTAAGACTTGTGAGATGATTCTAATCACTCGGATAGACGTTCATTCGTTTATTACATGTTAACTAAATGATTATAAAAAATTTTAAAAAAATATTCAACATATATATTGACAACAGCTGATTGTAACAACAGACAGAGTCTAGTAGTTATTTATTGTTTGCTTGTCAAGGTAGTGTTTATTTAAAAGAGATTTATCTTCAGTTCAAAGATAAGAATTCGTCCAACTATGTACTGTTATTAAATGTATCTCTCGGATTCGATTATAAATGCGATTGATCACTAGTTCTGAACACCATGGTGAGAGCCCAAGACACTAGACATAGTTTCTATAAAACTTCACATTATCAAAAAATTAATACTAGACACTACTCTTTCAATGCGAACACCATCTTTCCATACTTAAATTTAATGTATTTATTTCATATAATGTCTTGAATGTTGCGTAGAAACCATATCTCATGCAAGACCTGCTTTTTTTCTCTTTCCTCATTTACTCAATTGCCATATCATTTTTTATTTTAGGTGGTAGCTTATTTAATACTATGGATATCATACTAGTCATTGGGTTAGGAATGGAGTATATGACTTTATTCATTAGGTTCATGTTAAAGACGCGGAAAATGTTTCTACTGGTTTGTTGCTGCGTGTGCGTGCACATTTTTTTTTTGGACCAAATGTGCACTACATGCATGCACCTCCTGTTCTCTTTGTGCAAAGCTCACCAGGCCAGCCCCTCCTGCATGCATGAATCTTCGTTAACTTAAGGCTGTGTTCGGATATGGGAAGTTGGGAACTAAACTCCTCGCACGGAGAACTGAGCAGTCCATTAGCGCGTGATTAATTAAGTATTTGCTAATTTGTTTAAAAAATGGATCAATATGATTTTTTAAGCAACTTTCGTATAGAAACTCTTTGTAAGAAACGCACATTTTAGTAGTTTAAAAAGCGTGCGCGCGAAAAACAAAAGAGGGATTGGGAACATGGGATTGCAAACACAGCTTTATCCGGTACATAATTAGTTTACACTATTGTATACATTGTAATTAAATATTTAAGATATCATATAATGGTATTTTGATAGAAAAAATATTCAACATATATGTTACTGTGTTTCACATATTTTTCAAATATTTATATGACTATTTTATTTTAACAATGTATAACTTGATGTTCCACTAATGGTCAGCCGCAATATTTTAAACATCCAATTTTTTTGCACTAGATTAGACACCGGGCATCTAGTCACGTCCTAAACTTACACGTGTGTTTTCAGTAGGATTTTAGTGGGGCTAAATTTTACCGTTCGCTTCTATCATTTTGAATGAATACTAATAAGTGGGTGTACATCGTTGTAATCGGAAAAACAGAATGTGAATATACGGTGCTTCGTAAGCAGCATTATCAAATAGTTTTCTTGACTAGTTACCGGTATGCAGCGTGAGCACGACTGTAGAAAAATTTAATTTGTTGTATTTTTTATGTTTTTTTATATATTATATCAACCCTTTTAAGAGGTATATACAGGAGTATATAGAAGATAAAGACTTAGACTATAATACAAGTAATAGTAGATTTATCTCTAGGATTCTATCTCTAGGACTCTATTTTATCTCTAGAATATATCTTATCTTTACATTGTATTTGACTATTTTCTCTAACTAATATATCTATACTTCTATTAACGACATTGTTGAACATCCTTGCACATGCAAGTATGCTTTTTTTTTCTCGAACGTACAAAAGGATTGCACGTCAATATATTAGAAGAAAAGAATATTTGTTATACAACACATTAAAGGGGTGTTTTGATGGGACTGGAACTTTTTAGTCCATATCACATCGGAAGTTTATACACTAATTTGGAGTATTAAACATAGACTATTTACAAAACTAATTACACAAATGAGAGCAAATTCGCGAGACAATTTTTAAGCCTAATTAATCTATAATTAGATAATGTTTACTGTAGTATTACATAGGCTAATCATAGATTAATTAGGCTCAATAGATTCGTCTCGCGAATTAGTTCAGGGTTATGGAATAAATTTTGTCATTAGTCTACGTTTAATACTTCTAATTAGTGTTAAACATCCGATGTGACAGGGACTAAAAAGGTTTAGGGACAAAGTAGTACGTAAGAAATATTGCCAAAATTTGGTAAGATTTATTTTGGTTACAAACATGCCCCTCGAACCTTAACTGAACGATGGTTTTTTGATAAAATTTCAATACAAATTTTTGTAAAGTTTACTGTTTCAAACTTGAATACTCGGAAATCGTTCGAAATGGTATTAGGAAACTGCTTTCGTCCCGCGTGGAAAAGCACACCGAGTGGTGGCCTTTTGGCCTCGAAATGCTTTCTGCTGATTCCAGTTCACTGTATTTTTAACTGAACTTTAGGAGCTTTTGAACGACTCTACGCCTACGATCTACGAGCTTACTCCTAATTGGCACTGCATTATTGCCAAGATGCTGCTAGCTGACAGCCTGATTCGTAATTTAACTCCAAATGGTTGAGCGGATCGACGACGACGCTGATGGTGGAGTAAAGAAAAGAAAGGGAGCTGCGATCTTTTTAAACAAATCAGTTTAATTATTTTAGCATCACAAGAACAGAGACCGAAAGAGGAGTTCAGGCTACGTACGCGGCTACGTGCACCCGTGCCAATCACTTGCCGCGGCAGTCCGTGATAAGGAGGAGATCGATCGATCGATCGATTGATCGATAGGATTAGCTATCAATCGCGTGATGACAGTGACGCTGCGGATGGATAAAGGGGAAGGAGATAGTCGGAATCTGGAAGACGTGATGTTAAGGTTCGTGGCCTCAGTATCGCTGGTCCCTATGTTTTTTTTTGGATAAAAACTCGAGCACTATTGGCTGGGACCTCACTACTATCAAAGAGGTTTTCACAGGCGTGCTAAACCTGTTTTCGCTGGTAGACTAGTTGTCCGCATGTAAATGAACGCCTGTGAAAATATGCGTATAACTAGTCTGCCTGCGAAAAGAGCTCCTAGCATTAAAAAAATTGGCATCCATTCCCCCATCTAATCTAGTTTCCATTCCCCATCAATCCAAATCAAATTCACAAAGCATCACAAATTGTTTACAATCAAAACAAGCACATCACAAATTAACATTCATCGTCACAAATCTAGAAGGAGGGAGGACAGACGCCACCGCCTCCACCATTCTCGCCGTCACCGCCAGATCTGGGAGGGAAGGAGGGCAGCCGCCGCCGTCCGCCCCGGCCCGCTGCGCCCCGCCGCCGTCCGCCTGCCATGTCGCGAGGGATGGGAGCGCCGCCGCCATGTCGCGATGGAGGGGAGCGTCGCCGGCCCTGCCCTCCTCCGACCAGATCTGGGAGGGAGGGGGGAGGGGCCGGGAGTTGCCGCCGCCCGCCGCTGGGAGCCGCCACCGCCTCCGGCTGGTGACCGGGGAGAGGAGGAGAGGTGAGGGGAGGGGAGAGGTGAGGGGGAAGGGAGGGATGCGCGCGGGAGAGGACTGAGGAGTGAGGGAGGAGGACTTAGAAAAAAGTCGCCCCTGGGTTGGCTCTATTTATATTCCAAATCTATTTTCGTAGGCAGACCACATAATTGGTCCGCGTGCAAAAATGAAGGGTATTTTTGCGGTATTTTTGCAGGTGGATAGATTTTCGTAGGCGGACAGCGAGCATCACCCTAGTTTACATTTTTGTAGGTAGCTATTTGGCTCCCAGGGTCATGTCCACCTGCGAAAATAAATACCCAACATCAGCGAAAATGCTTTTTCTAGTAGTGCCTGGGGTCATTCTTTTGTTTTTCCTGTCATTTTTGTACTATCTAAGCGCTTAAACAGAAATTTAGATGACTGATCTGTATGTTCTTTTCACGTTATTTATACATATAAACAAATCGTATAGTGGCTTATATGTTCAATGATTAACAGCTAATAATCAATAATTTGACTATATATTTTTTTAAGGAAAACCTCAAAAGAGGTTAGGAAGTTCATGTGTTCATTAAGAAAAAGAGACTTGCTCAGTTTATGAGGAGCACTAGGCTCAAAAATCTTATACCCACACGGTTAATCGAGAAAAACCGACAAAAACCCATGCAGAGAACAAGTCATCATTGCCTAGCTAAACAAGTAGCTCCAACTTTTCATAACGAACAACAGTCTTAAAAACCCGAACACACGAGGCAGGGCTTTTTGGGCGAACACTCCGAGGAGGAAAGTATCTTCTAAGATACTTACAAAGCCCGTCTGAACACCGGAACTAAATTTTCACCTAAAGAAAAGTGAAAAGCAAAAAAATAACGACTTTGAGAAGGGAAACGATGCCCATAGACGTTGACATCGTCGACACCAGTCCTAGACTAAGCAAGGTTTTTGGCCAAAACTCCTACTACATGCCTACTACAGATCTTGACAACCATTGCCAAGATAAAAGTAGTTGAAGGTTATTGTTACTTGTCATTGCCATCCCCGGTAAGTAGCTCCGACTCCACCATAACAAGTCAGTGCACAGCCACCGAAGAAACCACTTGCACCGCAACTTCTTAGCGTCCCCAAAACTAGAATAATTGAGGGTTATCATTGTCGAGCTTGCCACACTCAGCTAAATAACTGACTCTACTCTAACACACCAATGCATGGTTGAGCCATGGAAGCCTCGTGCACCGCATCTCCACCAAATGGGTTAGCTCGCTACCACAAGACCTTTCAAAGCATTGTCGATGCTAACATCTACTCATCCTCCACCAAGCATAATACCTCAAGCCAGACCAAACATCACCATGGAGCTCCCCGTGACCAGAGTCCGGAAGTAGACCGACCATTAGAGAGGAGGAGCTCCAAGGAGGGTAAAAGTGGTCCAATCTATCAAAAGAAACTTGCTAGCCATCATCCAAGCCGTTGTCCATGCCATTGCTTACCGTGTCCTCATTGCTTGAGCCACTACTTGGCCTTTCGCCCAACAAGAAGCACCAGCAATCGTGCGCATCCGAGTCACCCTTCTACGGTGTCTTCTCCAAGCGCCCCTCTTATCTCTCCATGCAACCTCTTCATGTTGCCTCTCCAGCTCTCTGCCAGCTATGTCTATGACCGTGCCCCACCTGCCAACCATGTGTCCATGCCGACTCCACCCTACTCCAGTTCCACTCCTCCGCAGCCACCTTGTGTCGACGCCACCTGCACCGCCACCTTACCACGCCTACATAGCCATACTTGTGCCACTTTCGCCCCCATCGCTGCCACACCTGACGCATAGAGATGGTCAACATTGCCAGATCTGGTTTCCTTGACCATATTTGGCCTAGGAAAACTAGATCCAACTATCCCCTCGCCTCTGGATGCACACACCTTAGTCGTTGCCACCACCTCTAGCCTACGCCACCGCCATGTACCTAGGCGGTTGACCTTCTCACGCACGCTAGATCCACTCCCTATCCTCACCATGCTAGTCCTAGGGCACCGGGGAAGGGAGGAAGCCCTACTACCGCCATTCTTGCCGTTGCTCAATTTTCAGTGTCCAACTCCGACGACGGTGAGGAGGAAAGGGAGGACTGTGGGGGAGGTGGCGTGGTGCCCTAGGTTGCCACCCATTTAGCCACTTAGGAGCGATGTAAGGGACCAAGCAACATGGAGTCCTGCTGAAATTATGGTTCTTTTTGATAATTTGATTCCATAAAAGGGCATATATAATTGTCAGGGTTATGGATACCACATACCTAATAGTAGTTGACTAAATCTCGGCATGACCCACCACATACCATGTCCTATACGGAAATAACCTGCGGATATAGGAGGAGTTCCGGATAAGGAAAGACAACCAGAGTTCTACGTGGAAACGACAAGGACTACTCGGATTGTATCCATATTGGTTTCCCTAGTTCTACTTGGACAAGGGGACACCTATGGGTATAAATACAAGCTCCCCTAGGAGGAGAGGGGGAGGATCAACACCCAACACAATCGACATAGAAGCCACAACATAGAAGCCTACATATGCCAAGACACGCCGCCGGATATCGACTTCAGGGATAAGCACGGCTAGTACCCTACGGTGTCTCCGGATACTGTCAGGAGAGACGAAAGCGCTATCTCTGATCTCGCCGGGCACGGATTCGAGGTGGAAGGCTACCCTGTTGTTGACTACGAGTCAGATCGTCAGACCGCCATGTCGACAATAGTTAGATAGGCTACCCCAAATATTATACTGGTGTGATTATCATGAATAAGAGCAATACCGGCTTCGGCCAACAGGATGTAGGGTTATTACTTGACAATTCGGGGGCCTGAACCTGTATAAAAATCCCTGTCTCCGTCTCTTTTACCTCAGTCTCGCGTATATCCTAGCACCGACGATCCCCATACTATGCAAATACCAGAATTGCGACATCAAATGTCGACAGTGGCGCGCCAGGTAGGGGGATTTTGGTGCTTCAGGATTTCGACGAGATGGGTTTAAGAGATGGACTCTCCGACAACAAGCTACTCGACGACTTCGGCTGTGGGGAGATCCAACCTGTCCAAGTACATCTTCCGACTAGATCGGAACCATCATCGTCATCGACAACTTGGTCTATCGAGATCATCCAAGCCTCAAGCTCCGCGGCGTAACAAAAGATGTCAGATTGCCTGATATCGAACGAGTACGCAGCAAGGTAATTGGTAGATTGGTTTTTTAAATTGATCTACTAATTTCGTAGATACATCCGGCATGTATCTATAAAGGTACGCAATATTTTATCTGCAATTTATCGTACCTATTCAGATCATACAGTATTGTCAGATCCATAATTTATTATGTTTACCCAGAGCATGCTTTTTATACAATAATACCTGTTGTGCGGGTGTCCCCGATGTTAAATCGACTACGATCTAACGCTGGGGGCTCGCTCTGTCTTCTTCTGTATAAGTCATGCTTGTTTACGGTTTACATAATACCTGATATTTACATCTGCTCGTTATATCCTAATAATACTAGAAGATCCATGCAGTTTTTGAGTACATACTCGATATTCTCTGCTATATGTCTTGCCTTCTAGAAAATATTTTTCAGAAACATTTGAGCACTCGAGTAGGTTGTGGTCGAGTACACCCCACTATCGAGAACATTCTCGACAAATGCGGAGTCGTCGCACCCAACTTACCAACGAAGACCGACGACCTATCTCATAGCACCGGCCATAGCTGGACTACTCGAGAAAAGGTTGTTAACGGATAATTCCTCGTAAACGCCGTCGGTTTGATCACCCGACATGATTGCGAGCGGACATCCGGATATGCTATAAGTTAGGTATGTGAGTCATGCTGGCCACATGATATGCACATGTAATAAACTAACTTTAGCGCCCCTATAGGTGATTAAAAGACTCCTACTTCTGGTTCCCGAACCAGTAAAACGTAGTGATCTCTCTCGCCTCACTTTAAGTGGTCGAGTCACGACTACTGTCTGGTCCTCGACCAGCGATGTGGCGTTTCTCCCACTACTTCCACTTTAAGTGGTCGAGTTACGACTACTGCCTGGTCCTCGACCAGCGATGTAGCGATTCTCCCATTACCCCTGCTTCAACAAAGTTGATATCAGGTGCACAAGATTGCCAAGTGTTTTACCCAGAGATCCCTTACCACAAAAGACACCTAGCGTTGAAACCTATCCTACTGTCCCTTTACGCCGTCTTGACAAGGCCTCCGAGGAACCTGAGGGAACTTCGGCTGGGGACGCCCAGAGCCAATAAGGCCTTGTCGGATCCTTCAGAGACGAAAGACCATGTAAGATCTGGTCGTGTAAGAGTTCTCGCCGTGCGTATTAACCAAGCCGTGTAATCGGAAATTGAGTTTTCTAACTTCACGGCTGGGGGCTAGGATCAGTGCTTGTTCAACCAAGGCAGGTCAAAGGTCCAAGAGCCCTGTCATCCGAGAACGATTCTCCGACGATAAGGCTGGGAGCTAGGGAGAGTGTATAACTCTACAAACTGACTGATCGGAGTCGGTAAGAGAGAAGACGCTCATATACAAAACACTGGTCTGTACATTCAATTCACTAGTCTGTCATATTATAACATGTCACCCTTTGAGCATTCGCTCGAGGGCTATTTCTATCTAATATTCTTTTCTGAGTATTGATTTCAAGAAAATTCTATTCGACATTGTCGAAAACTTCATGTCTCTATGGTTCTACACCAAGATCGACTAAGGCGAGTACGACAAATGTTGACAAAGCTCCGTCGTAGACTCTACGCCTTCTCAATCGCTCGAGAACGGTTGCTAGATCTCGACAAGGAATACGGAATGAAGAGATGGTGTACCCGCCGAGATAAAATTTCTTGACTTCAATCCAAATTCTCGATTACGGCAAGACAGGAGACTTAGTCGTATGCTCTGTACCTTCTTGGTTGACATCGGAGATTGACTTAGAAAACCCTTTAGGTGCCCGCACGAGGCTAACAAAGGAAGTCTAATGTTATCTCTGAATTCACTAAGAACGGTCACTTGAGCTCGATAACAGTCACTCCATGGTCAGCGGTTGAGAATATGAATTCGTACATTTGCATTGAAGTCGGGAGCTACTGTCAGGGTTATGGATACCACATATCTAATAGTAGTTGACTAAATCTCGGCAGGACCCACCACATACCATGTCCTACATGGAAACAACCTACGGATATAGGAGGAGTTCCGGATAAGGAAAGACAACCAGAGTTCTACGTGGAAATGACAAGGACTACTCGGATTGTATCCATATTGGTTTCCCTAGTTCTACTTGGACAAGGGGACACCTATGGGTATAAATACAAGCTCCCCTAGGAGGAGAGGGGGGAGGATCAACACCCAACACAATCGACATAGAAGCCACAACAATAGAAGCCTACATACGCCAAGACACGCCGCCGGATATCGACTTCAGGGATAAGCACGGCTAGTACCCTACGGTGTCTCCGGATACTGTCAGGAGAGACGAAAGCGCTATCTCTGATCTCGTCGGGCACGGATTCGAGGTGGAAGGTTACCTTGTTGTCGACTACGAGTCAGATCGTCAGACTGCTATGTCGACAACAGTTAGATAGGCTACCCCAAATATTGTACTGGTGTGATTATCATGAATAAGAGCAATACCGGCTTCGGCCAATAGGATGTAGGGTTATTACCTGACAATTCGAGAGCCCGAACCTGTATAAAAATCCCTGTCTCCGTCTCTTTTACCTCATTCTCGCGTATATCCTAGCACCGACGATCCCCATACTATGCAAATACCAGAATTGCGACATCAAACGTCGACAATAATAGGATTAATTGGATTCGTGCCATAATAAATTTCGTGGTTTAGAAATATACCATCACTATTGACCTATTTACAACCATGCCATTACGATTTTACAATTATTACATATATACCACTGCATACCCTTCACAACATTTTCTAATTTATTAGGATCAAATTACCCTTTTCTTCCCCTTCCTCCTTCCCCCTTTCTACTATCCTCCAGGATCCAGCCGACTAACTCCGACGAGCTTACGTGCCAGCAACACGTTAATGCCGCTCTCTTTCGCATTGCTTCCTTTCCTCCACTACCACCGCCTGTACTTCCAGCTCAACCTTTGGTTGTCACTCGTTCTTCGTCCCCAGACGCTTGCTCCTACACTCGCTACTGCTGTCCTTCCCACCATTGCTCTGCAACCTGCCGTCACCGCCACTACTCAACTCCCTTTGCCGTGTCCGTTGCCGTGTTGCGTCCCACCCGTCACTCTATAGCTCCTCGGTCTCCTCCACAAGCACAACTTCCTCCCAAACATCGCGTCCTACTCACACCTCCTCATGTTGCTACTCGACACGCTGGACTTGCTCGACGCTGCACTCCTAGTAGCGATACGAACCCTGATTCTCCTCCAACGATTGCTTCTTCGAGCTCAACGCCACCCTCTTCGGCTGCTATTCTTAAGTCCGAGCGATGAGATGAAGATAAAGACAGGAGAGAAGGGGTGAGGAGAGTTTAGGGGTGGAGAGATTATTCATCACTCTTATTATTAGATGTTAGCCAAAAACAATAGAATAGAAACGACTCGGTGGATTCGGATGACAAATGATCAGAAGTCACTTGAGAGAATGACATTTGAGAATAATCATCAAAGTGGATGAAAAACTCAAAGAAAAAAGAAACCTGCCTATACGTCACAAAATTCAAACGATGCGATTTCGGACCTTGGGATATTTGTTGTTGCCGGTGCGTGTTCGCGTTGAACTCGAAAAGATTCCTACTACGCATGTGTAAAAAAAAAAAGGAAAGAAAAGAAGAAAGGAGATGTGAAAAACGGAAAATAGGATGCGTGGCGAGACTTGCGAGAGATGGGATGGTTGGCGTTGAGGCCCCGGGCGGCCAGGCCTCCCCCGTTTCGTCTCCGGTCTTCGTTTTATCCCCTTCCTTCGTCTTCCTCTCCTCCCTATTCTTTTCCTTTCCTCTCCTTTCCTTTCTCTCCTCTTCCCCCCCCCCCCCCCCCCCCCCCTCCGCGGCGCGGCCTTCTCCTCCGCGGAGGCCACTCCACCCAGTCCCCCTCCCCCCCGCCCTTCGCCGCCGCCTTCTCCGGCGAACCGGTGGCCACTCGCGCTTCCCAACGTACCGTGGCGGTCCGGCCGGTGAGTTGCTCCCCCCCCCCCCGCCTCCTCTCCTCCTCGCGCTAATCATTTGCGCCACTTGTTCATGTGATCCCTCGCGCGCGGCTGTTCTTGCCATGCTGAGCGTAGCGAACATGGAATTTGGGTTTGGTTTTTTTTTCTTTCGATTATCGCGGAATTCGTTTCGGTTTGGGATCTTCGTTTCTGGTGGTTGTTAGCTTTTATCTAACACATGGCCGTGCGCGGTGCTTCTTGCAGTCACCCATTTGAGTTGGGAGCACGGTGGCAATGGGGATTGCGGAGGTGGCCCTCCACAGTATGCCGGGGGCATTCGCCGCCCACTCCCCGGCATCCAATTTGCCCCTCGCGGCCGACGCCGCGAGGGGCAGGAGGAGGAGGAGCGCCAATTCGTTGCACAGCTCCAGGGCGCTCCAAGGTCCGGTCAGGTTTCCGGGGCTGCGGGCCGCCGTGGAGTGCCAGTGCCAGCGCATCGATGACCTTGCGAGGGTCACGGAAGGGAACGGGGCGTGGGTTAAGGATGCGGTGGACAAGGCAAGCCATGCTCTCGGTGATGTGAGGGTGCCTGGTCAGGCTGTAGGTGGCAATGGGAGCGTAAACGGGAGCGCCGCCAAGCCTCCGCCCCAGCGGCGGAAGGCGTCTTCTGTGGAGGATGAAGCTTGGGAGCTCTTGCGGGAGTCCGTGGTTTACTATTGTGGTAGTCCGGTCGGGACGATTGCTGCCAACGACCCGAATGATGCCAATCCGATGAATTATGATCAGGTGTTTATTCGGGATTTCATACCATCTGGCATCGCGTTTCTATTGAAGGGAGAGTACGAAATTGTGCGCAATTTCATTTTGCACACCCTTCAGCTTCAGGTACTTGCTTCGTTGCTTCCTCATTGTTGCATCGTGTTTTAGATCCAGGCCTTGTATTGATCGTGACAGTGTAAATGAACATTCCGGTAATAAAATTATTTCACATGAGCCAGCTTTGATAATTTCAATTCATGTTGTGACCATCTGAATATGTTGCTCTAGGTTTTTTTCTTTAGACATATAATAGCTTGATCTCTTGAGGAAGTGCGCACGATGGTAAGGCCTGTTTCTTATGAGCTGCTTTGGTCCACATAAAATTGTTGACAGAAAGTTGGCTGTGTGCTTGCTTTCTCATGTAAAAGTCGATGCACAATGATACAATTACACATCTTAAATGTGTTGGCTTACTGAGATTGCCATCCTTAAAGTTCTTGGCAAATATCTCTTCTAGTTACCGTAGCAACAAAATGAATTTGTATGCCCTATCCAAGGTGTAACAAGTTCTGCTGTCATTTTGTTATGTAGAGCTGGGAGAAGACAATGGACTGCCATAGTCCAGGACAGGGCTTAATGCCTGCTAGCTTCAAGGTGCGAACAATTCCACTCGATGGAGATGAAGATGCAACTGAGGAGGTCTTGGATCCTGATTTTGGGGAGGCAGCAATAGGCCGTGTGGCACCTGTTGATTCAGGTAGAGCTACTAATGGAGATAGCTAGCACATCCTCTTTTTTGCTACTCTGCTTCTACTAACTCTTAACTGGATATGTGATTGATGGTTTCAGGTCTATGGTGGATCATATTACTTAGGGCGTATGGAAAGTGTTCAGGAGATCTGACAGTTCAGGAGAGAATTGATGTTCAGACTGGAATTAAAATGATATTAAAGCTTTGTTTAGCTGATGGGTTTGACATGTTCCCTACATTACTGGTAACTGATGGATCATGCATGATTGATCGTCGAATGGGAATTCATGGGCATCCACTTGAAATTCAGGTTTTTTACGATACTCCTGTCAATTCTGTGTCTTTTGTGAATGGATTTTATCCCATTCAATCAAAAGCATGTGTACCCTCAAAAGTTAAACCTATCTTTTCCAATCCCCTGAGTTTTTTCAGCGATCTCCATATGAAAGTGGCTCGCTAAGATAACTGAAAGCTGACTTGACTCAAAACGCACAAAATGGTCATTTTCATAGCCACTTAACAGTCAACTCACAAAATGGGCATGGAAATGATAGAAGTTTAAAGTCAGGAGCATGTAGAGCAAGGAACTTAATTTTAAAACTGAAGCAAGATTCATCAATTAGAAAAATCTTGTAACATCATAATATCTAACTTTTAACACACAGAAGATTTATATAGTTTTTTTTTCATTTAATTTTCCAATTCCAGTATTTCCATTTCAATGATTTGCAAAAACTATATGGAAACATGTAATTTTCTTGTTCAGTTCCTGCTGTATCATGTGTCACCCACATGGCAGTGAGGTATGAGTACTAATTAATCTGGGTTACTGTTGGCATATCAGAAATTTCAGCTAAGGTAGTTATTTGGATGATTAACAAATATAAACTTTTGAAATTGGACACTTCCTACAAGTTTCTCACGATCAAAATTAAAAACAATTGCAATTAGCCATAGTAAATTTCTGTTGCAATAGAGTATATTTTCTATTTAAGTTTCGTAATAAGATATAAGGACCAAAGTCAATCTTGAAAAAGTTTGAATGCAACAAGATGATAGGAATAACTGTGATGTCGTCCTCAACAATGTTAGTTCATAGGTGTGCACATTGAATAATCAGCATCAATGATGAAGAGGATGGCCTGCTTCTCCTGCTGATGCTCCTAATAACTTTCCTCTGCCTTATCCTAGTTTAAGTGAACTGAATACATTCATCACCTTAATCCAAGGCCTCACTTACATTTTATATTCAGACGTAACTTTACAAGGTAAGGGCTATAATAATATTTTTCAAAAAAAGGGGCTGACATTGAGTATTCCTGTATTTTTCATTACAGCTTCTCTTTTGTGATAAAGCAAACTCACGTAAATATTGTTTTATGTAGGCACTGTTCTATTCAGCTCTCCTGTGCGCGCGTGAAATGTTAACCCCAGAAGATGGATCAGCTGATTTAATACGTGCTCTAAACAATAGGCTTATCGCACTGTCCTTTCATATTAGAGAGTACTATTGGGTTGACATGCAGAAGCTGAATGAGATTTATCGATATAAAACAGAAGAATATTCCTATGATGCTGTGAACAAGTTCAACATATATCCTGATCAGGTTTCTCCGTGGCTTGTTGAGTGGATACCTCCTAAAGGAGGTTACTTCATTGGGAACCTGCAGCCAGCTCACATGGACTTCCGGTTCTTTTCTCTGGGGAATTTATGGTCCATAGTAAGCAGCTTGGCAACAACTCATCAATCCCATGCCATTTTGGATCTGATTGAATCCAAATGGTCTGATTTAGTGGCAGAGATGCCATTGAAGATATGCTATCCTGCTCTAGAGAACCAGGAATGGAAGATCATTACTGGAAGTGACCCAAAGAATACGTGAGTTTTCGGAATAATTATCTTTGCATCTATGTACATGTTCAAGTTCCAATGAGCATCTTCTTAGTAATATCTATTGATTCAGGCCTTGGTCATATCATAATGGAGGATCCTGGCCAACATTGTTATGGCAGGTTCGTTATTCTGTAACAAAGTTTTTTTTTTTTGTGGTTGAAATTGCTGACTTTGTTTTTACCTGATGCAGACAGTTTGTAGTAACAATTGACAATTCACTATGATTTGTTTGCTCAACATATAGTTGCTGAGAAATTACTTTCTTTGCGTGCAGCTCACAGTAGCATCTATCAAGATGAACAGACCAGAGATTGCTGCAAAAGCTGTAGAGGTAGCTGAGAGGCGAATTGCTATCGACAAATGGCCTGAATACTATGACACCAAACGAGCACGCTTCATTGGGAAACAGTCTCGTCTTTACCAAACCTGGTCTATTGCTGGGTACCTTGTGGCCAAGCAACTGCTGGACAAACCTGATGCTGCTAGAATTCTTTCGAACGACGAGGATTCAGAAATTCTTAATGCTTTGAGCACAAACAGGAAAAGAGGCAAGAAAGTGTTAAAGAAGACATTCATTGTATGAGTTCTTGAAGCAAAAGATCCATCACTTGGTTCTTTAAGTTAGCATTTAAGTTATAGGAAATATCTTCCTGTATATATACACGAAAGGATATGTTTGGACGGAGAGATGCCTGCTGTTGGATGCTGTTATTGTAGATGCATCTGGCTTTTGCAAGAAAGCACTTGCCTGGGCATTTCTCAATTGTATCCCTTTCATCAATTTTTGTACACTAGACTTGCCTCTTGTAGTTTACCATATACTCCATTTGACATGACAAATTCTGTGCCAAGCAGTATGATCCCATACTATTGACTTACAGTTATATGCTTGTTTTGCTGACGGTGATGGATAGTGTTTTAAATTGTCGGAATCACTATAGTTGGGACTGAGATTCCGCCCAAGTTCGATCTGGGTAGCTGAATGGATACTGATGTTATGAATTTCTACACACTGATTCCAAAGCCTATGGGAGTATCTTTGCAGTACCTAATATTGCAATAGGGTTGAGGTTCCAAAATGTTTTAAAAAAAACAACTTACTGTTAAAGTGAGAGTATATTGCCAAGGATCCGGCGCTGGTGAAAATGAGAGACTATACAAGAGAAGATCTCCGAGACTCCGATGCCCCACATTTGAACCTTAACCTAGTTAGTATTCTCACCACTTCTATTTATACGTATTTTCTGGATAAAGCAAAGGCGGGAATAAATTCTATCATTCAAAGGAGTACCTATTTTTGGACAACAGAATGAAATCGTAATACTTGTCTCGTTAACAGTTCAAGCTTTGGAAACCTTTTTCTTTCACATTTTGGCAAGAAAAACAATACACAAGACATTAGTTATACATGGTAATATATGATCAAATAACCAGAGAATTTTCCAGAAATTCCGTTTCTCATCATAGATGAAACACAATAACACAATTCCTTTTATATAAACGCACTATAAACACATATACTTACAACACACACACTCATCTCTACGAACATACATACAAACAACCTATCTCAATGAGCACATGCATCCGAAAGAGTGAGCCGATATATCTTGAGATTAGCGAAGTCACCACAGATGCCTCAATATCGATGGGTATTCTATCCTAGTATAAAGTTATCCTCCACTAACTCCTTAGGCTTAACATGCAAAGATGACACATCATCATCCACTAATAAGATACCACATCATCTCCACTAATTAACAAGATGCCACATCATCATCCACTAACAATCATCACATTTAAACATCATGCAAACATGCTATATCTTTATAGTTTTTATAATTTAAGAGCTTTTCAAATACAAACATGTTAAATTATCACCCAACATAATTCACATAATGTTTCAATGTATATCTTTATTATGTTTTATGATATCCTATATACTCATATAGTTCATCCTCACTTAGTTAGTGCTTAAATGATTAATCTATGGTACAAATTATCTTTCTCCTTTTTTCCTCTAATTAAATCATATCACATCAATTGTTTTTAGTCTTTAGATGATTAATCTACGGTCCAAACTATCTCCCTACTTTTCTTCTTCCATAAAGTCATACCACCTTACTTTTTTACGTTTGAATCACCATTCTACACACTATTTAGATTTAAATTATCATGAACCACATTAATCTACTTAATATGATATTATCTAGCTATCTTACACATTATTTTTTTTATTATTATCATACTAAATTCTCACAGCAATGCGCGGGGTTTCACCTAGTATCTTAAATTAATGTGAGCGCTCGTGAAATCTAAAACTTGAACTTAGAAGAAGATGTTTTTACCATAAGAAACGTAACCAGTTGACACCAGCACACTTCTCATGCTCAGGTAGTCTGGTCCAGCACCACCCATGCATGCAACCATGAGTTAATAGAATGTTCTAAATCAGCTATATCTACCCCTGAATATTTGCTAAGCTCAAGTTAAGGATACCACGAGTAAACATAATCATGGACAGTAGTACCTTCTCTGCATAAAATCGGCATCAACTTATACTCTTAAGAATGCAATCTTTTGCTCCGCTATATCTTGAAAATGCATGCTCACAATCTTATTGTCGCCTACATTCTTGCACGTCATTAATTGGACTAATTAATTAGCATGTGATAAATTAAAGAAGCACGTTCTTTCTAAAACCCCCGAATATAGTCGTGTCTCCAGCACCGATGGACCATGAGAGTTTCCCAAAAATAACACCTCGTTTGGTAAACGAGGCCACTATATAAGAGAGAAGGATTTGCATTGCTAAAAAGAAGTTCAGTTTCTAATAAAGGGAGATCTATTGCCTCCTCTTTTGCCCTCCAAGGGGGAGGAGGATCAGGGAGAAAGGGAGGGCCAAACAATACAAAAAGAATTACTGCAGGTTTAATTTGGCCGATCTCTCATGCCAATTTCTCGTCTTGTAATTAATATCTCCAGCAGTTCATGTATTTGCTTTGTTTAATCGTTCGTGCTGTGATGGTTCCTTCCTCTTTAATTTTATCCATTTTTTTTGTATGGGAAAATTTCTTCATCTTTGGAGTCTTTTTTTTTTTTTTGCAAATTTGCAGTGTGACATGCATGGGCTGTTTGGTTTTGCAGGAACCCTAGGGATTATAATTAGCGAGTTAACGGCAAATTAAGATGCCGGTGTCACGTGGCGGCAAGGCCGCTTCGTCGAAGGCCGACCCCTTCGACTCGGACTCGGACTCGGACCTGGTCCCGAAGAAGAAGCCGGGGGCGTACACGGCGCCCAGCGGCGCGGCGAAGGCGCGGTACAAGGACGACTTCCGCGACTCGGGCGGGCTGGAGCAGCAGTCGGTGCAGGAGCTGGAGAACTACGCGGCGTACAAGGCCGAGGAGACGACCGACGCGCTGGGCGGCTGCCTCCGCATCGCCGAGAACATCAGGGAGGACGCCGCCAACACGCTCGTCACCCTCAACAAGCAGGGCCAGCAGATCAGCCGCACCCACGAGAAGGCCGTCGAAATCGACCAGGACCTCTCCAAGGTCAATAGCTTGATTTTGAATCTTTTTTTCCCTTCTGAAAAAATGATCATGCTATGTACTTCATCCGTTTCATATTATAAGTCGTTTGATTTTTTTCTTAATCAAACTTAATTTTTAAAGTTTGATCAAGTTTGTTGAAAAATATAGTAGTATTTTTAACGCAAAACAAACATATTATGAAAATATATTCAATGTTAGATTTAATGAAACTAATTTGATATTTTAGATATGCTACTATATTTTTCTATAAGTTTAGTCAAACTTAAAAAAATTTGAAAACAAAGTCAAACGATTATAATATGAAACGGAGTGAGAAGTATAATGCATTGCCGTCTTGATTCCTGACAAAATTCAGTTAGCATTGCCAATGTCGTGCCAAAGTTGAGGATTTCATGTGAGAATGTATGATGGTTTTGATGATGGCTTTGCTCTTGTGTATAGGGCGAGTCGCTTCTGGGGAGCCTTGGAGGGTTCTTCTCCAAGCCATGGAAGCCCAAGAAAACAAGGCAGATCAAGGGTCCAGCCCATGTCTCGGGTACGAACTCAAACATATATCTGCATCGAAAAATTCAATTCCCAGTTCGATCATGTGCTCTCACTGTTCTTTGGCATATAAATGGCGATATGATATGTTTCAGATGATTCCTTCAAAAAGAAGGCGAGCCACATCGAGCAGAGGGAGAAGCTAGGGCTGAGCCCTAGTGGGAAGTCGGCTAATCGCAGCTACGCCGAGCCTACCACCGCCATGGAGAAAGTTCAGGTTTAATCTCGATCTCTCTGCCGCCATCGCAAAAAAAATAAAAAAAATCAGAGATTTGTCTAGCATAGCTAGCATCCATTATCTTCAATTCTTTTTGGTTTTGCAGGTGGAGAAACAAAAGCAGGATGATGCCCTAGATGATCTCAGTGGTGTGCTTGGGCAGCTCAAGGGCATGGCTTGTGACATGGGTTCAGAGCTTGATAGGTGAGTTAACTCCTTAATTTATTCAGAAAAAGACAGATTTTTTTTTTACCGGTGAAATATATATTTTTTTCAAGAACACAAAGGCAGAAGCTCTGCCTCATTTTATTGATAAAGAAAAGATACACATAGACTTAAGAAAAGATTCACACTAAAAACACTATCCTATAAGCATAAAGATCATTCCCCAAAGCTACACTAAACCCCTGATAATAACAAAGCAACCAAAACACCTGTAACACCCAACACCTAATAGTTCAAGATAGGATAATACTCCTGTTCTGCTAGTGGTTTCAAATGGAGTTTCACTATGTTAACCAACATACATTTCAGGCAAAACAAAGCGCTGGATGATCTGCAAGGCGATGTGGATGAACTCAACTCGAGGGTGAAAGGAGCAAACCAACGTGCACGCAAGCTAATCGAGAAGTAGGCTGGAAACATGGGACGATCAGCTTTGCCTAATTGCCTTGATCTGCAGTGCATTGGGGAAAATGTTAAAAGAGTCGTCCTCGCTGGCACAGCTTCTGCTTATCAATTAACTGGGTTTTGTTTTGTATTACCGGGGGCATATATATTTTTTCTGTTTCTTAATTTTCACGATGGCTGTTTTCTTGACGATCAAAGTTGTATACTGTATGTACATATATGAGAAAGAGAAATTACATATTGTTGACATCAAAAGATGCTGTCTTACTGAAGTTCTTCAGTGTATGTTCTCCAGCCTCCAGGACAATAAAAGGCATTTCTATATCCTCAACGGAATTACCTTTGGAAGAAATTAGAGAATACTGCAATCTTGCATAAGATTTTAATAGACAAGTAATATCCTCAAGAGTGTTACTTGAACTTATGTAAAAAAAAAGAAAAGAGTGTTACTTGAACTAATACGAATACTCTCACCGCTTTTTCGGTTTTATAATAACTAGCTGGGTGGCCCGCGCAATTGCGTGGCTAGCCCCCAAACTAAATCATATATTTTTCAGTATGATTTTACTTAAAATTTATTAAATAGCTATCTCGTTGTCTTAAAACTTTGAAAGACCAAACCTTATCATCCCCGTATTTCTAATTATATAGTTTTCAAAAGTCATATCAGCTGCTACCCCTTACTTCCGTCATATCCTTTTTATTTGCTTGCTCGATCTACCACTATTTCTATTCATTCTCTTTGAAACCTTTAAAAATTGGATCTTATAGTTTTTAGAGTTTCTCGTTGGGTTTCGTTTTTATAATTTCTAGAAGTCCCATCAAACGCTGTCATTATACTCCTCTACGACCCGTCCACTGTCTTTTCTCTTTATTGTCATTGGGATTTTAAAAATCGAACATAATTATCGTTCAGGTTCATTTTTTTACTTTCTAGAAGTCCCACCAAACCGTCAGCGGCTTTACAATTGTACTCCTTCATGGCTCGCATGCTGCCTCCCTTTTTTATTGTAATTGACATTTTAAAATCAAACATGATTTTAGAAGTTCGGAACCTTTAAAAATTGGGCCTTGTAGTTTTTAGAGTTTATTGTCTTGTTAGGTTTTATTTTTTATAATTTTTAGAAGTCCCGTCAAACGATGCTGCTATACTCCTCTACGGCCCATCCACCGCCTACTCTTTATTATCATTGGGATTCCAAAATCGAACACAACTATCGTTCGAATTCATTTTTTATTTTTTAGAAGTCCCGCCAACCGTCGGCGGCTCTGCAACTATACTACTATACACCCCGCCCGCTGCTTCTCCTTTTTATTGTCATTGAGATTTTAAAAGTCGGATATGATTATCAATGAGGTCTATTTTCTTTACTTTCTAGGTCCCGGCAACCGCATTGTCCGTTTGCTTTCACGGCCTGCCTGTCGCCCCACCTTTTAATCGTTATTAGGATTCTAATTGGTGTTTTATTAACAGTTTTTATATGTCGTATCAACTGCCACTACTCTACTCCTTTATAATTACTTAATTTATCTCGTCATGTGTTTTAGATGGTCTTTTTTTCCAATAGTCTTTATTTTTTATCACCATTTTTAGTTATTTATAAATTATATTCCTAACGGAAATACTTTTTTCTTTTTCTAATTTTAGAATTTTTTTTTCAAATTTTAATTAATACCGTATAGTGTTCTTTTAATATTTTTATTTTTTATTTTTGAATTTCAGTTATTTCAAAATTGTATCCTACTTGAACTCTCTTTTAATTTTTCTAATTTTGGATATTATTTTATTTTTTATTTTAAATTTTAATTAATCTCGTATTGGGTTTCTTACATCGATTCTTCTTTCAATATTGCTTATTTTTAATTCCGAATTTCAGTTAATTTAAAATTGTATTCTTACTTGAACTCTTCTTTCCTTTTTACTAATTTCAGATTTATTTTTATATTTATTCCGAATATTAATTAATCTCGTATTGGGTTACTATATGGACTGTTCTCTCAATATTTCTTATTTTTAATTTCGAATTTCAGTTATTTTAAATTATATTGCTACTTAGACTCTCCTTTTCTTTTCTAATTTTAGATTTTATTTTATTTTTATTCTGAATTTGATTAATCTCGTATTGGGTTCTTATATGGACTCTTCTTTCAATATTGCTTATTTTTAATTTCGAATTTCAAGCAATTTTTAAATTGTATTTCTACTTGGACTCTTCTTTTCTTTTTCTCCGATTAATGTGGGAATTTCTAGCCCCCACAGCGAACGTGGTGTCTTCTTTCAAAGCTGTTTTAATAATATAATAGATAGACGACGTCTTGACTTTTTCATATCCGTTTAACCATTCATCTCATTCAAATATTTTGTGCAAACAGTTAGTTTATGTTGGTGTAGGCCATATTATACTCCATCCGTTTTTAAATATTTAATATTGTTTACTTTTTAGCACGTGTTTGACCGTTCGTCTTATTCAAAAACTTTTGTGAAATATGTAAAACTATATGTATACATATAAATATATTTAACAATAAATTAAATGATAGGAAAATAATTAATAATTACTTAAATTTTTTTAATAAGACAAACGGTCAAACAAATTTTAAAAAGTCAACGGCGTCAAATATTTAGAAACGAAGGGATTATATCAGATGATTACTTGTAAACAGACGTCTATCACTGCTTACCGGCTAACCAATGGTGTATAAATAAACAGTTTAATTCAACTGAATGTTATCCATCAATATCCTGAAGCTCCTACTCCTACCTACTATTAATAAGATACTACTACCTCCATTTCAGATTATAAGACTTTCTAGCATTGCCCATATTCATATAGATGTTAATGAATCTAGGCATGTGCGTCAAATAAGAGTTGGATGAAGATTAAGATTTTCGTAGCACGCTTTTCAAACTGCAAAACGGTGTGTTTCGTGCGAAAAATATTTATATGAAAGTTGCTCTAAAATATCATATTAACCTATTTTTCAAGTTTGTAATAATTAAAACTCAATCAATCGTATATTAATGCCACCTCGTTTTGAGTAAAAAACTTAATCTTCATCTTCAGGAAAAAAGAACCCAAAGTATTGTCTCTGCTAAAAATATGAGATTTACCTTTTCTTTATGGTTTTTGAGATGCGATTTTGACCATATTTTTTCTGTTAGATTAAGTTCATAAAACCTAACAAGTTTATAGATTATGGAAGCCTTTTTCAAGACAAATATATTTACATCATTTTTATGTTTTCAAACTAAGCATTTTAAAATACAGTTAATGTTTGAAAAGTTTGACCGGATGTTGACCTCTCGGATTCTGAATTTTGATTGGAGATTCAAAACCCTTTTGTATGGGGGCGTTTTGGCTTTCATAGGACAGATGATGCACATGCTCGGGTCTTCTTCTCAGATCGTTGCTGGCAGTTTCTTGAGATCCATGTCCCAAATCTCCATGACATCGAGTATCTAGCAGCAGTCGAATTAAGGCTGTGTTTAGATCAAAATTTGGATCTAAACTTCAGTCATTTTCCATCACATCAACCTGTCATACACACACAACTTTTCAGTCACATCATCTCTAATTTCAACCAAAATCCAAACTTTGCGCTGAACTAAACACAGCCTAACCCAAATCGAACAAATCACAGCTGAAGTCTCCAGCTAGAAATAGCTGCTTTGCATGATCAGATCCTGAGCTAGCATAATTAGCGAATTAGTAAATATTGATCAGTGGTTTAGTTGGACCGTTGACTTGCTTGCTGTCCATGATCAAATCAGCATCTTGGGTTGATTAAATTATTAACCCATCTAAAAAAAAAAACAGGTACATAGCAGGCACCGCTCAGGCCTGAGGGAGCCAGCAATTCCACTATTCCAGGGGCCAAAACAAGTAGAACTCCAGAAGAGTTTGATAAAATTCATAGGAGGCCAGAATAATGCTGAAAGCATCTTAAATTGTTTTTCTGCACAGAGCACTGTCTAGTCGCAAGATTAACTAGATGCATGAACTGAGTAACATACCACAGCAGCAGTAATGAGGCTTTCACCAAAAGTTACAAGAACAAAAATGGACTGAGATTTTTAAAACAGGGGCATTACTGAGATGACCCAACTCCAAGGCAAGCAATTTGTTGTTCCCAGCATTAGCAAGAGCTAAAGCACTAGAACAGCAGCAACTGATACAGAGAGTACATGAAGAATATAAGCAACTCAGAGTAAGCAGTATGCCTGTTACATAACAACTTGCACTTATATGGTCCAGACAGAAAATGGACATTATGCAATTCAAAGGGTATCAACTCTAGATTCTTGATTGTTTTTCTCAAGAGCTCCGGAAAATAATGGCAACTATTGGAATTCCCAGCCTTAAGTTTTACATTAAGAAATGTTGGGACGCATTTCATCAACTCGGATTAATTCCATCTGCATCATAATTTAAAACAAAATGACAAAAAGAGTGAAGCCTGATTTTTAGCAGTCAGAACAAGTAATTTCCTAACAGCTAGCCAGTTTTGAACAATTTAAGGGAGATAAAATATCCAGATGCCTAAAAAAAAGTAAACTCCAGGATCATAGATTGGACATAGATGTACGCAACACAATGAATTGGCAAATCGAGAGGAAACCAAACCGGTAGCATACCTCTGAAAGTTTGGGGGAAACCCAAAAGCTTGATAATTCACTAACCAGGTATGAATGAACCATCACTGTTAAGTAATTTTGTACAATAATAATACACCAGAGACATCAGATCCATAAATAAAACTAAGATGCCACACTTTCCTGCTTAAAAGTCAAAACCATGGTTTTAGGACTTATGGGAATGATGCGTCAGGCAGAAAAAAAACGTGGCACTTGAGCAAAATCAGTAAAAAAAAAAAAACAACAACACCATGCTATATTTTCTTGTATATCTATTAAAAAACAAGTACGAATTATAAAATATTATATTTCCATTGGTAGTTACTCTTTGGTAATGCAAGTTCCATAACAATGGAATATGTCTTCTTTTTTTTCCTCACTAAACCAACTAAATTGCAAATGTGAGATATAAAGTTCTGCGTATAACTTATTTGAATGTTATACATTTCAAATTAGCCATGCAATATGTTTTGCTTCATATCCTCACTTAAATGCACTATGGTTTAAAGATAGATGAAGTGATGAACTCAAGCAAAAACCAGTACAAAATCAGTATATTGGTGATGCTGGTTGAACTAGAAAGCTAGCATTGAAGTGCAATGCAATACACAAGGTGAGGCTACTTCCTTCTGACCTGAGTTCCTAGCCTCCTGTCAAGTTTTAGAATCATATTTTTCTTCAGTTAGCCATACTAAAATTTTACTTCATATCTTCACTTAAATATAGCATTGAAGATGAGATAGATAAACTCAAGCCACCACCACGTACGAAATCAGTATATGCTTGTTGCACTAGAAGCTAGCATAGTAGCATTGAGATGTAACGCAGTATAAAAGGCAAGTCTATTTCTGCTGATTTGAGCCCCTATCACATTTAACTCCATGATAAACATTAGATTGCAACCTCTAACTGTTACATAACAATAACAATTCCATGAACAAAAAGAATAGAAAAAAAGAGTGGAAAATAAAACAACACCATCCCCAAGTCACAAAATGCTCTGACCTTGAAGAGAGCCAAAGCAAGTATGCTATTGCCATACCAACTCTCATCAGGACTTTTCAAGAAGTGGTCGATATCTTGGCCTTCACATCAAGATTCTCCTTGTCATCAATAGGCTTTGTGGTCTGATTCCTGACCCTCTTGATCTTGGGGCTTTCGAGCCCCTTGTGAGCAAACCCATAGAGCCGCAGCACCTGGTTATCGGCAAAATTAAATGCTCGCTCCATACTCCTGAGACACCGCTCCACAGGATAATCCCCATAGCTTCCACATGGCTTGCACCCGACAAAATGAGTCACGAATGGCCACCGCTCATCCCCGAGCCCCGGATGGTGGTTCTCCATCATCTCCTCGTACTTATCTACTAGACCAGCCCAGAAGCCATGTAAGTAGTACGAATTCTCTATGAACACCTTGTTCATCCACTTCTCCTTTTGCGAGAGCAAGAGGTAAATCAAAGCAGACTGATCATCAGCCTCAAATGCCGGGCGTCCCTTGAGGTTGGCAGTAAGTATCTTCCCGGCTTCATCTCGGATGAATCCCTTGGGACCCATAGGCGCCCACGCATCAAGAAGATCAAGCGACCACTGGCAATTCCGGAAGAGGAAGCTGCCGGTGTTGAGCGCGATCCATGAGTGCTTCTCAAAGAGGAGATCCTGGTATCCATGGATGATGAGGTTGCGGTCTTGGTAGCGCGAGAGGGGCAGCTCGAAAGCCATGTCGGTGAAGAGCGCGTCGCTGTCCATCCACCAGATCCACTCGACCTCCGGGTGGGAGAGCATGAGGCGGCGGAGCAGAGGCAGCTTGGCCCAGTACCCGGCGAGCTCGGTGTCGAGGTGGGCGAGGTTGTGGACGATCTCGATGCCGTGGAGGCGGCAGTAGTCGATCTTGTTCTTGGTGGTCTTGAGCAGGTAGTGGTCGCCGAGCGGGTTGTCGCAGGGCCCCGGCTGCGAGCCCGTGACGAGCAGGATCCTGGGCTTGCCGCCGGCGACGGTGGACGGGAACCCAGGGTTCTGCCTGAGCCAGCGGCGGCGCTGACCGTCCCAGTCGGAGATCTTGGGGCCGAGCGCGTAGCGTTCGACAGCGGAGGCGTAGGCCGCCGCCGCCTCCGTGGCGTTGAGCGCGGTGGCGTTGAAGGAGCCGGCGAGGTCCCCGGCGGCGGCGGCGTCGTCGTCGGCGCCGCCGTCGGAGCGGATCTCGCGGAGGATGCGGTCGATGTCCTCGACGGCCTTGGCGCCGGCGAGCGCGTCGGCGTCGGTGGGCTGGTTGGGGAGGGAGAGGTTGAGGCCGATGGTGCCGCGGAGGACGAGGATGGTGACGAGGCCGCAGAGCACGGTGATCTTGACGTTGTTGAAGGTGCGGTGGATCTTGCGCGAGCGGTGGTGGTGGCCGTGGCTGCTCAGCGGCGACGCCCCACGCGGCCGCGGCGCCGTCATCGGCAGCCCGCCGCCACCGCCTCCTCCCCCCTTGCCGTTGTTGTACCCCATCCCTTCCTGCCCCATTCCACCCCCAACCCTAGCCGCCTCGGATTTATCAGCCGCGCGGGAGGGATCGGGGCGGCTCGCGAATCGGGGGCGCGGCGATAGAGAGGGGGAGTGTGAGTGGCTCACTCACATCACATGGGCGAGGCGCTGGCGCGGGCGCGGTGAGGCGGTGAGAATTGAGATGGGATCGGTGAGGTGGGTTGGGATTTGGAGGAGAGGAGGCGACGGGGAGTCCCCTTCCGGCCTTCCGCGGCTCAATTTTTTTTCTTTTCTCCCGTTATTGTTGGCTTCTGGGGCAGAGGGCTGTCGGCCGTTGACTCGCGCGGCTGAATCCCTCCCTGGGTGGCTTCGGCTTCGGCGGTTCGGCCGGCGCGGTGTCGCAGCCAGCCAGGCCGCGTTTCCTGTTTCCTGGGCCGTGCGGTGCGCACGCGCTCGCTCGCTCTCCGGGTGTGTGTGGGTGTCGTCTGTTTTTGGACTTGACTGATGCTGAATTGCCGAGAACGGAGTTGGTGTTTTAGGTGTGTTTAGTGAGAGGGCTCGGGATTCGGAACGGAATTAATTGCGGAACGTGCGGTTTGCCCTCCCGCGAGTGGCGAGCGCTCGTCGGTGCCTAAAAATCGAGCGTTTACAGGGGTGCCGTTCGCTAAGGTAACAAATGGAAATAATACTAATCCCTCTGTACTAAAAAAAATTAGTAAAAATGAGACACAACCCAGTAAATATCCATATTGGACATAATCTAATAGCATGAATATAGACAAATATGTTATGAATCTGGACAGAGATTAGACACAACCTAATACTATGGATCTGAATAAAACCACAGTACTATGATTCTGAACATACCAGGTTATATCTTATCTAATACTACACATGTCCCAAAATATAACCAGCTTTAAATAGATGGGATACATCCTAGTATTACGAATATAGACAAATGCATGTCTAGATTCATAGTACTACGATGTGTCGCATCCGCTTAAAGATAGTTATATTTTAGGACAGGGGAAGTATTAGAAACTGCTTTGGTCTGACGTCAAAACTTACTCTACCAAATATTTGGTAATTTTCGAATACCGTATTTCATATGTTTGGATCACTTCCAATTTTTGCGATATCAATACAATTGATACTATTCTACTCTACCAAAAAAATATATAGCGCCTCCAAATTTAGCATTACCAATAGATTGGTAAAAATATATAAGATGCCCAGTTTTTCGGAGGTGATCATAGGGGTACCGGAGGTGATGGTATGCGTGTGCGTATTTATAGAGACGAGTGTATGCGCATTGTGGAAGCCTACCTTTATAGAGTGTTTCTTAAAAAGAAATGGTAAGATGTTGCTATATATATATTTTGTGTTGGAGGGAATAACCCATTTGGAGGGGACCTTTTTAATTCGGGAAAATATTCTACCTCTCATGCCATATATTCCTAAACCAAACTCGCAATGTCTGAAATCCAAACTCGTATCATCGTTTGCATCTACTGCAGACGTTCAACCACGAGTAAACGACAGTACACCTCTCCTTGCGGTCTTGGAGCTTTCTTACAATCTTTCAAGTTTCAACTAGCAACAGCAACTTGTTCCTCTTTCCGTTGGATGATCAACTACGGTGGGAATTCCATCGCCGTAGGCGCAGCTGTTTACGGCAGAAATTCCAATCCCATTGCATCTGCTTCAGGTCAGACAACGTTGGCTGACCACAGTCCAATTTGACGAAAGCAGCACACGCAGGCTCCGCATGTATCTAGGCATAGAACGGAATAATTTGCTAAATTCACCCGTCATTTGTGCACAAACGGAAACTACTCCAGATATCATATAAGCATTTGCTAAACATGGCAACTAAAAACGTGAATTCTTCAGTAGTAAAGAGCAGCGAGGGAAGCATATAAACTCAACATATCATGGTCGGTGCTGATTTTGCTGAAACAAATCATTGGTAATGAAACCTTCTAACAAATCTATGGTTCGACAGATAGTCATCAGTGCAATATCCTGCATCTGAATTGTTATAGAACAAAATGGAGTAATTCAAAAAGCGTGTTTAGGTTGCCGTTTCCCAAGTTAACCAAAAATGGGTATAATCCAAGGAATGGTCCTAGTCAAACAAACTGAAGCCCATGTCCTGCACACACAAGATTAAAAAGAAATAATCAGTCATCAATCCGTCAGATGCTAGTACCATGCCAAAAACAATATGATACGTATGCTGGAAAGTATACTATATGGAAACAAGTACTACCATCATAATGGAATGGCACGATGCAGCCTAGACATTGATGGGAGTAAAATTATCTATAGATGAAAACTGATACAAGTATGTACCATTCCAATTTCATGACATGATTTGATCGCGTATATAGAAAACCCAAAAGGAATACTACTGCAGTGTATAGTGCAAATAAAATAGATGAACAAGCAATTCGAAGAAACTCATGCTGATCAACAGGATACCATGAACTCAAGCATAGAGCAATGTATCTTACATCATCAGATTCTTCTTTCTCCTCCACCTTCTCTTCTTTCTTAGCCTCAGATTGAGGAGCAGCTCCACCACCAGCAGCCGGAGCAGCTGCTGCAACAGCTACGCCACCTCCGCCACATGGAACAGAAGCAAACTTCTCCCGACCGGAAGCAATAATCTCAGTGATATCCTTACCAGCCAGTTGAGACAAGAGTAACTCCATCTTGCCATGGTCAACTTCAGCTCCAACTGTTAACATCAGAAAAGAAGAAATAATCATGATTGTACATGCAGGCATGCAGCTACCTAACTTTATCTTTTATGCACATAAACTGGCATGCCTAACATGACAAACACATAGTATAACCTATAGAATGTGAAATGCATATTAGACCACTGAAATTCTCCAAGAAAAGGCCCTAACATACACACATTGGATAATTAGTATCAGCAAATTTTCTAGCATTCCAAAAAAAAAGCTATTGTTACATGATCATGTCAGAAGAGCAAATAAATTTCAGACAATGCATCCTTCATAGGACGCTACTGAAAGATATAAATTGTTGAAAGAAACGTCCAAATGGCAAAACTACATGAAAATGTAAGGCCATAACAAAAGATACAAAATCCCCATGTAGAATGGTTAGAACTTAGAATTCATACTTATGATTGTATCATATCATAGGAAACAAAATAAAATTCGAACAATGCCACAAAACACATGAACACTTAGATAATACTCATATCAAGGCAGAACCCACTTATTTTTCAGACATCTCAGAGCAGCCAGTTCTATTTCACTAATATCATTGATTGCATGCCCTTACTGCTGCAAGGACAGGACAGCATGTGGTTCTTACATAGAATTTTCTACTGCATTACAGTTTTATACCTGCTGCAATATTTTTTTACCCTTTCTGAAATACGTAGTTTCTTTAGTTCGAAAAAGGGTGTTACAAACCTCAAAATGTTCAACATTAACACTAAACATTATCTGGAAAACGAAGACAACAACCTTTCATAAGCAAGCAAATCTTAGCCTCTTAACATATGACAAGGAGTAATGAATCCCTTGACATCACGGAAGCACCATCTAAAACCCCAAACCACTTTTGCAAGCAGGCTAAATATTCATGGGGGCATTACCATCATTTGAAAATAACGATCATGACAACATGTGACAATTGAGGGGATTATCCAGTAAAACTACCTGACTCCAGAATAGTTGTAAGATCCTCCGCAGATGGGTTAGGGTTACCAGCAAGAGTGGCAAGGAGATAGGCAGAAATGAACTTCATTCTGAGTAGATCACAAAAAAAAATTAAAAAGGGGTAAAAGAGCATAACTATAAAAATGAAAAAACAGCTACAGTACAAACTAAGCTTGTACTCCCTCCAGTCACAATTGATCATCACATTACCAAAACGAAAATAGTCATATTTGATTGTCACCCAACATCTACAGTCATCAAATTTCCTTTTTTTTTTATTGTGTGCATGCGTGCAAGAATTTAATTGCGAGATTCGTTAAATCCTGCTCCATATTTATCGCTTGCATGCATACATGATTTAATGAGTGATTTTCGCCAGATTATTTAAATCCTTCCGCAACTTTGGTTGGTCTTGTGCCATGCGCCATGCGCAGCATGCACAGGCAACTGAACAGGCACTGCGACACTATGGCTTTGGCCTTTGATTGATGCTGCTGCTACGGGTTCACGTCCTCTACTATAATGGCACCACCATTACAGAAGGGACCTGCATATCACTGACTGTAATGGTAGTGACATTATGGTAGACGATCCTCGCCTGCTGCTACATGATTTATTTTTCCTTGGTATTGCTGCACATACCTAATAGGATGATCAATTGTGAATGGAGGGAATGGAGGGAGTATCGAGAAAACAACAATGCATTTAAAATCATTTCAAACATTTAGTGAGCATCTTCATCAAATTCATCAAGCGAAGACAACATTTATTGGACGTTTGTTTTTCTATCCAGAACTATTCTTTCCATACACCGTCACCACATCTAAACAAGCATACGCAGAAATTAAGTTTAACCTAGGCGAGCAAAATCCTGAAGATAATAGTACTATTGTTTCAGCACACAGTTTTGGTACCAAATTCTAACGCCTTTCCAAATCTTGCATGTTCTGTCCATGGCTCGAACGGCTACAAGACATCTACACTCCCCAGTTACCACAAAAATTCATGGACAAGGGCTCAAGGAAAAAAAAATGAAATGGGTAACCCATAGAACCCTATTTGGAAAAACACACGCAGATCTAATGCAAGGCTTAAGGCCTACCCCCATCAATGCTCTACGCAAGAACAACCGATCCCACATTCCCACCTACCCCTAAACATCGCCTCCGCCTACACGACGCTCGCAGCTTAAAATCGGCGAGCACGCAGCAAGCGAGAGGAGACCGGCGCCAGCATTGCAACAAGAAATCGGGAGGAGGATGGGTAGAGGCCCTTACTTGGACGACGGCGGGGGGCGGTGTGGATCCGGGAGCCGAAGAGTGTGCGGGGAGAAGGTGACGGCGGCGAGGTCCCGGCTCTAGTGCTTCTCGCTAGGGTTTCCAGGAGACCAGGAGGGAGATGGGCGAGGAATAAATCGTCCTCCGGTTCGGAGGGTGCCGGGTTGGGCCGGGCCTCGAGAAAGTTGTTCGGGAGGAGATACGGGCCAGGCCTGAAGCCAGTACGGGTATAGTTTCATTCGCGTCCTCCAACTATAAAGCCGGGTGGAGACCATGTGCTCTAACTATCGAACCAGTACAAACCAGTGTTTGAAACCGATTGAAGATAAAGAGTAAATTGACTCACGTAAAACGAAAAAACCATTATCACATAATTAATTATGTTTTAGTTATTATTACAAATTTAACAAATGGATATATTTGATATTTTAAAGCAACTTCTATATAGAAAATGTAATGCATTGTGCATGTTCTTTTCTCATTAAGATTAATATTTTACCTCGATTTTCGTTAGTTTTTCAAACGACAAAAGGTGCATTTGCAAGCACTTAACAGTAGAATTTTCCATAAACTATTTTTCCTAGATGCATTACATTTTTCCAATGGTAGATCATATATAAAATGTACTCCATCCGTTTCACAATATAAGTCATTCTAGCATTTCCCATATTCATATTGATATTAATGAATCTAGATAGATAGATAATGAATCTAGACATATATATCTATCTAGATTCATTAACATCAATATGAATATGGGAAATGCTAGAATGACTCACATTATGAAATGGAGGAAGTAACAACAGTAAGTACACAAATAACCATTCTGAATAGAAAAACAAACTGAGAATACATAATAGACATATAAATCCCATTTTATGACAGCACCTTGTTTGATATGTATACACATTAAACCAGGGAGTATAAATATTAAGAGTATGCGATGTCTTGGAGGATGCATTATCTACTAGGTTGGACTTCACGCACTGATTAGTGGAGCAACACGAGTGATAGGGCACACACATAGGCTAGTGAGTTTAGCTGCAACCATTCCAGGTGCCTCTTGCATATCAAGGTCCTTGGATGCCATTTCGTCGGGCAATTTCCAATCAAAATGGTAAAGGAGGCTAGCTAGGGGTAGCTCTATGTTGGCTATCCCAAGGTTTATACCTGGACAAATTCTACGACCGGAACCAAATGGAAGGTACTCAAAAGTATTCCCTTTGTAGTCCATATCACTATTTTCAAACCTCTCTGGCATGAACTCCTCAGGGTCTTCCCAATACTTAGGGTCCCTGCCCAATGCCCACACATTAACAAACACACATGTACCTTTCAACACATCATAGCCCATAACCTTGCATGTCTCACGGCATCTATGGGGCACTAGGAGGGGTCCAGGGCAATGCAATCGTAAGGTCTCCTTGATCACCATTTTTAGATAGTTTAGCCTAACAATATCATCCTCAGTGACTGTGACCTTCCCTTGGAGGGCTTGGCGCACCTCGGCTTGTACTTTTGTCATTACTCTTGGCCACCGAATAAGCTCTGCCATGATCCAGATCATCACTGTGGCTGATGTCTCGCTACCCCCTGAAAACATGTCCTGTAATAGTTTTTTTGTTTGTTAGGTATATGATAGTTTTTCAACTCATAGGTCATAGATAGTTGCACAATGTATAACCTAATCTTTTAGTGATAAGTATCATGAAATTTAATTCTACTAAAGCACAATGTATAACTAAATTTACAGAAATTTGTTGTGACTTTGAATAGATTGTTTCTATATTTGTCATTTTACCAATATGTGCTTTTCGTTTGGTTTATGTCAAATTTTTAAGTCAAATCTACCATACCAATTTTATGTATAACTAAGTACTTTAAATTTAATTGGTAGTTAAGATTTTGAAAGTTTGACTAGAGATTATCTATAACACCATGACCGTAATTTTTTATTTCATAGGTTTTCTGCCTTCTAGTTATCTAGATATATCCGACACCCTAGTCGCATATATACACGATGGAATTATATATAGTAGATAGTATATCAATCTTTACTTTAACTCAGATGCAGCGAAATGTTGCACCGACATTTATGATAGCCACTGGATCCCTCTCGTGCTTGATCTATATCATAACTGTTTATTACTCATGCACATGTGAACTTCTATATCAATGGTTATAGAACTCAAAATATGGACCTTTCATAAACTGTAAGTACATGATTTTGAAATTGTTTTCTCAAGCTTTTTTTTAATTATGCCAAAGTTTCCTGCTGCAACGTGCAAGATATTCACAAGTTTATAAGAGGCTGTTTGGTTGAAGGGACTAAAATTTAATCCCTGTCATATCGGATATTTGGACACTAATTAGAAGTATTAAACGTAGACTATTGACAAAACTCATTCCATAACCCCGGACTAATTCGCGAGACGAATCTATTGAGCCTAATTAATCCATGATTAGCCTATATGATGCTACAGTAAACATGTGCTAATTATGGATTAATTAGGCTTAAAAAATTACCTCGCGAATTAGCTCTCATTTATGCAATTAGTTTTGTAGTTAGTCTTTGTTTAATGCTCTAAATTAGCGTCCAAACATCCGATGTAACAGTGACTAAAGTTTAGTCCTTGGATCCAAACACCACCTAAATTCTTATCCAACAACAAAAAAAGACTCATGTAGACTAGAAGATTATGTTATGATCCAAACTTTTGAAGTATCACAAGAAAATAATTAATGATATGGGCCTAATTTAGTAATAAATACATAAAGTATGTTCTATTTATGTGGAACCTAGTCAGCAGCATGTTCGTTCGCACATGATACATATTTTTAAAAATAATAACTGATATTTATTAACTTGAGTTTACAAATATCAAACAAATGTTATTGAGACTCAAAACTGACCACAATATAATTCGTTATTACTTAGTTTCAAATTTTCGAAATTGTTAAATCACCAAAACAGAACTAAGTGAGGTTTATGATTCATCAAACCTAGTCACCAACTCAATGTTATTTGGCTGTTCAGTTTATTAATTCTGCCTTTCAGATTTAATCAATAAAGAAAATAACATAATCAAAACTACAGACTGAGTACCACTTAATTTTCGTTAATTATAAATTTCAGAATTATTAAATCTAAAAAAAGACTACGATTGTGATTTCAAACGATGTGCAGCTTGATATTCATTAGTTCTGGAATTTTGTAATTATTCAAATCATCAAACTATAATTGAGATTCTAGACTATGTATAACTATTAATTAATCTAAAATTTTAGAATTATGTTCAGATAATATATTCCACTCATCAGATTTATAATATTCAATGTTTATGAAAATATTTGGTCAAATTTTTAACTTTTACCAAAAAATTTCCTTAAAGGGGAAGTTTTAATAAAATGGTACACATAGATTTTCTCAAAAAATATTATCGTAATATCTTAGACTTAACTTCGAATATAGAATTGATGGTCACACTTTTATTATAAGTGCAATGTATTTATGACTAAATGGGATATAACTAAGAGTACGAACTTGTACGGCTTGGTATTTATTAATTCATATATAGATATATCGATATATTCTTTGGTGGAAGGCCTTGATCATACATTTGATAGATGGACATGTATGATTTTTTTCTTTCTAGGTTAACATGATAATTTATATATTTTATTATTATGATTGATGCTAGATTTTCTAGCTTTTTTGAGGAATTTTTTCTAGCCTTTTTACCTTCTAGGATTGATGTGGGCCTCAAATCTATCTATGATATGTATATCTATCTATCTATTACAATGATGATAAAAAAATTACACTTGTTGTTGTGGAGAGGTTATAAATTCTCGCATTATTCAAAGAAAAAGAGAATGATAATTGGCACTCCAATTGGATAAATCTAAATTATGCTTCATCTGTTTCATATTATAAATCATTTTGACTTTTTTTCACTTAAACTTAGTTAAGATTGACTAAATTTATAGAAAAAGTAAACAACATATAAAATACCTTATTAGATTCATTAAATCTAGCATTGAATATATTTTGATAATATGTTTGTTTTCGACTATAAATGCTATTATATTTTTCTATAAACTTAGTTAAATTTAAAAAATTAACTAAGAAGAGATTCTAAATGATTTATAATATGAACTAATATAACATAAAAGAACATATAATGTGAGGGCAATCTTACAAACAGAAGCACGACGATGATTTCATTTGTGATCGGGATCGGCGTGCCGCCTTCCTTCTGCAGCCCTAGCAGGACGCTGAGGAAGCAGTCTTTCCCTGCAGCTGCAGCAGCTGCCTCGTCGCCGCCGTCGCCGCCGCTCCCCATGTACCCCTCGTGCTCCCGGACGATGTCTGCTATGATCCGCTCTATCCTCTTCCGGCTCGCGAGACCCCTCCGCGGGGCCGCGCCCAGCATCCGCGCGAGCCTGGACGACGGGAAGAGGTCGGCGACGGTGAGCCAGGTCAGCTGGTTCTTGGCCTCGTGGAGCGCGCCCAGGAACTCGTCCCGGTACCTGCACCGGCCGCCGACGGAGCACCTCATCACGACGTCGTTGACGAGCCTCCCGAGCCTCTCGGTGAGGTCCACGGCGGCGCCGCCGCCGCCGGCCAGCTCCCGCACGAGGCGCGCCACCTCGTCCTCGCGGACGCGGCTGAACGACCTCACCCGGGTGGCCGTCAGGAGCTCCTGCGTGCACAGCTTGCGCAGCTGCCGCCACCGCTCGCCGTACGGGGAGAAGAAGATGTCGCTGGCGTCGAAGGAGACCGTCGCGACGGTGCTGGTGACGTGGCGGTCGGCGAACCTGAGGTCCTGGTTCCTGAGGATCTCCCGCGCGGCCTCCGGCGTCGACGCCACCACCGCGGGCACCTCGCCCAGCCACAGCTGCATCAGGGGCCCGTGCTTCTGCGACAGAGCGCGCAGCGCCCTGTGGGTGTTCGGGTTGCTGGCGAGATGGTGGATGCTGCCGATCACCGGCAGCGTCCATGGCCCCGGGGGAAGGTTCAGCCTGGGCTTCTTGGAAATCGAGACCAGCTTGGAGAGGAGGATGGCGAGGAGCATAGACAAGGCCAGAGATAGTAGTATCGTCTTGTCCTCCATGTTTACTGGTAGGAGAGGTAACTGCTTAACTTGGGGAGACAGCTCAATTTTGTGAAGGATTGTGTCTTGTATTTATAGTCCACGACACTAGAATCTACAGGTCAAACAGGATAAAGCCATAAAGGTTATGTACTAATCAAATCTATCAACATCGATTACTTCTATATCAATATATACCAGATTAACATCAATTACTTCGATATCAATACCAGAGACTTAAGTAAAAAAATTTGCCTCTCGCATCGTCCTCCTCACGGGCCGGTGGCTCGGGAGGTGACAACACCATCACCACCTCCCTCCCCCTCCCCCCTTTTCTGCCTCGCCGCAGCCGCCTGAGCGGGCGCCAGCAAAACCGTGCGGCCATAGGGATGGGGGGCTTCTTCCTTCTCTCACTCTGCACTTGGACAGCTAGGGGAGCTGATCGGGGCAGCGGCGGCGGCGGCAGCTAGCTAGATCCGCACCGTTCCAGAACGAATCTGACGGGGTGGCGGTGGGCGGCAGGGCTAAGTGGTGGTGACGGCGGCGACGACTAAGGTTGGCGGCGACAGAGCCCTTGCCCAGATCCACGTCGTTTCCGACCAGGTCTGGCGGGGTGGCGGCGGCGACGACTGGTGGTGGCAGCGGGAGTGCGCTGGGACGCAAGGCCGGCTGGAGCAGTGTCAGCACCGGCGGGCCGGCGAGGCAATGACAGCGGTGCGGCGTCGGTGAAATAGTCAATAGGAAAAAAAACCATAGAAAAAAACAATTTTTGTAACAGCTTTCTCGCATAAAATCATTTCTGGCGGCCTATTTCTATTGGTGTGATGAACAGAAAAAAATCATGTTGGCACCAAATCAGAAATAACCATCGGTCTTCTCAAAAAGAAATAACCATCGATGTGCTGTGTGCACCATCATAAAATTTGGCTTTCAAGAAGAAAAATAACCGAGTTCAAATTGAGTACAAATTAATATTTACTAATTTTAAATTTTATTAAATCATCATAAAACTATGATTGAGACTCCAAACTAGATACAATTTCCTATTTATAAACTCTAATTGTTTTGGAATTACCAACTCATCAAAAACTATAATTGTGACTTGTGAGGCTCTAGGCTGAGTAGAACTCAATATTCATTAAATCGAAAATTTAGAATTGTTAAATCATGGAAATACTATATTTGAGAGTTCACACCAAGTATAACTTAATCCATTAATTTTGAACATGATAAATCTACACATTAATTTTAAGACGTTCTCAGCTAGCCATAGATTTGATAGATGGATTCATATAATTTTACCTTTTTAAATTAATGTGAGAATTTGGAGTTTTTGTTATTAATGTTTCATGCAACTGTCAGTATTTTCAAATTTGATAGTGTCTAAGCCTCGTCACTGGTGAATTCCGGAAGAATATTATACTGTGACATTGGCGAGCTAAACTAAGTCCGTATTGTCAATTTTGTCATCCCTCGTGGGTTTACCTTGGGGACAAGGCTGCTAACGGCCATTTCAGTCCCTAATGGTGTTGTTGAGACAAATATTAAAATATCCTGGTCAGACGCCAATGTCCATTTCTCTATGACAATATTTGACTTGAACCGGTTAACAAGCTGGAAAGTTCTTTCACAAAAATGTAGACCTCACTTAAAACAAATTGTTAACCTAAAGTGACGGTCAAGTCATGCTTTCAGTGACATCTGACTCGCCGGCTAGCCCTCGTCTCTGATGTTAGAAGAAGCAAGCTAGCTAGATGTAAAATATAATCTGGCCTAAATTAAACGTTAGTTTGATGACCGTAACAAAAGCTCAATAGTCAATAGTCAATAAACGTGGTATGAATATCTAATGCTAAGGGCGTTGTTACGCCGCAAAAAAAAATTTTATGACGACAGGAATGATTCCATACGGATTCGCGACTATTTGTCTGTACTCTGTACTAGGTCCAACATGCATCTATTCCTCACGCAGAGGATTCCTAATTTCCTGTTTGGATTTTGGAGCTCTCAGATTCTACACGATCGAATTCCAAATAAATTACTTCAAGCTAAACAGAATTTATTTACTACAAAGAAAGCCCGAGTGATCGCTGAGTTGTGATCACACCAAAGCCTAAGCTTTTACTTTTCTTTTTACGAACAAGCGACAACGTACCAATTTCATTGAATATAGCGAAAAAAGCCAATAATTGCGAGTGAAGGAAATAAACTGAAAAGGTAGACAATGACCTATGGCAACAACTTTATTAGGCGCTTGTCTCCTGCCATCATCCAAGATCTTATGTTTTCCTTTATTTTTTCGTTATCGGCAACATCGTGGCAAACTCCTTTTGTTGAAAAGACCCTCTAATTTCTCCCTTCCAATTTATTTTTCCAAGAGACTTGGAGAAGTAGGGATCGTGTTCCTTGCTTGGGACGCCTGACGCATTGCAAACGTCTCTCACCACTCGTGGACCGTGGCAGTTGTCGCTCATGATACTGGTTTTAGCGGATTGCATGCAACCTGGAGTATGTTGTTATCATCTACATTCTACACGGAGGCCTAAGTGATTAGCAACAAAAGGCTTTCTAGGACTACGTCTTTTTAAGAGAATAGATGTAATCGTCCGTTCAAAATATAGCTAGTTAGCTATAAATCTGGGAAAAAACTTATCGTTATTGTGTTATTAATTACTCTGGTTTTGGCTATTATGTACACCGTCACTATATCCGTGTCCACACGTACTAATAATAATATTATGAAATATATTAAAACTTTAATATGCACGTAGTTTGTTGGTTATTTTCGAGTTATATTGGTTTAAATTGAAATAAAATTCCATGTGTGTAACAACTTAATAATAATTAATTTTGAGTTTCCAAATTAAACTAATAAAATGCTAAATGGAGAGTTCACTTCATATAATATCATATAATATTTATTATGTCCGAATTTTGAATTATTAAATTTGGGAAAATTAAAGCTAAAGAGTCCATGGTAATGCCGTGTTTTATTTATCATAAATTCTCAATACAATCTACCTAATCAATGGTCATCTCTTCGTTGGTTGACTTAAGAACTTTCTTGGAGTGTGAATTTTTACTGTAGGCATTGATTCAACATTGTTGTATTACTGAATCAAAATACAACAAGAGATCTTGCTTTTAATCATAATAACCCAGTGGAATCTTTTCCCCTTTTTGCTAGAAGAATCATATTCCAACCAAAGACAGAAGAAATTATGTACATCGTCTAAAGTGTAGTACCTATATATACAAATTAGGAGTACAACAATTTGCAGTTACAATGTTCACTACTGCCACTATACTATACAATACCCCCAACCCTGCAGAATCTTTTGCAATAAACTGTCGAACGATACCACTGGTAAAGGCCAAATTTCTGTCTGGTAAAGGCATTTCCCTTAAAAAAAAGAATTGCATATACAGGAATTTTCAAAGCAAGACTCCAAGAGTGGAAAGTGGAGACTCTCTTGGTCCGCTGGTAAAATGTGCGGATGCTGTGCGACCTACAAGCTGACAATTCATACCTCCACTGGACAAACTGACTGTTAGTATCTCCATAATGTTAGTGCTATATTAACATGGAAGTGATTTGTGAGGATTTTCCAGGTGGAGCATTTGCTCAACAACCATCCGGAGTAAGTTTTGATAGCCTGTCTGCTGCAAGCCTCATGGTTTTGGCATTTCCATTCTGTTTGGCAGCAGAACAGAGTAAACTCCAGGCTGAAGCACCAGATTCTGAAGGGACTACACTATCAATGAAATGCTCTGCTTCCTTGAACATGCCAGCACGGCCCAAAACCTCAATCATGTGGGAGTAATGCTCCTCTGAAGGTTGTATTTTGTAAACCTCGGTCATGGATACAAAGAACTGGAAAGCTTCATTTACAAGGCCGATTTCCGCACAGGCCTTCAGCACCGATAAGAATGCTAGGGAATTTGGTGATTTCTCCTTCCTTAACATCTGCACAAACAGGCGAATGGCTGTCTCTGGACAACCATTTTCTACACTAGCCATGATTATTGAGGTCCAAGAAGAAGAATTCCTGCCTGAAGTATTTCTGAAGGCCTCAAATGCATGTGTGAGGCTACCACAACCTGAATACATGTCGATAAGGTAATCGCACATACAGCCTGTAGAAGAAAGTCCACGCTTCATAAGGTAGGCATGTGCTTGCAACCCTTCAGGAAGATGTGCTTTCTTTCCACAAGAACTCAAGATAAGACATGCAGTTGGGTAGTCAAGCACCCCACCAGAACGTTGGATTACATGAAAAAGATTAAGTATTCCAAGATGATCACCAAGTTCAGCAAACTCTTGAAACAGCGTACCCCAAGAAATTTCACTATTTGAGAGTGACAAGCACAAGCGAAGGGCCTGGTTGAACTGTCCTTCTCTTAAGTAAAAGCTAATCAGGCTTCTCAGAACAGAATCACTGGTTCCATAACCATTTCTGATCGAGTTGCTATGGATTTCCATTCCACTTACAACATCCCCAAGAGCCATGCATGCTGTAAGTACAGATGTGTATGTAAATTCATTAGGTTGTACATGCTCCAACTGCATTGTCCGAAACAAATGGATCGCTCTTTCAAACTGACCGTTCAAACAGCTGCCTGATATTATAGCGGACCATGCAACTGTGCAAGGATCCTTAGTTCTCGAGAATAGAATATGTGCTTCCTCCAAAGAACCGCATTTAGCATACATGTCAACCAATGAACTGATCACAAAAGGATCCGGATTCACATCAAACTTTAATACGCAGGCATGTAGCATCCGTCCTGCAGCCAAATCAAGATCAGAAGCACATGACTTCAAACTGCTGGCCACAATGAACTGATCCAGCTTTCCCTGTACCGATAAATAGTACTTAAGCATTCTCAAAGGTAACATAGACCGGCTCTTGCGCAGAGTGGCCCAATTGACATACATATCCATGAGAGCACTCATGACATACTTATCCGAGTCCAAACCAGCCCTAATGAGGTAACCATGAATTTCCCTGCCATAATCAAAAGCACATCTTCTAGTAATAACATGCAAAATACTGCCCAGTGTATACTCATCGCATTCTGCGCATTTGTACATCAGATCCCGGAAATGAACCAAAGCCTCCTCATCACACAGGTTGTCCGCATAGCATTGGATGACAATATTCCAAGAAACCAAGTCCTTCGCATTCATCTCATCAAACACTTTCTGCATCAGCTGCAATTCCCTGCACCTACCATAGAACTCGATCAGGCAGTTCTCCAAGAATTCACTGGGAACGAATCCTGACTTGATCATGTAGCAATGCAGCTGATATCCCAAACGGACATGGCCCAAGCTGGAAGCTGCTCGGAGTGCAACAGAGAGAGTGTACGCATCACATGAAACGCCACCATGGATCATTTCCAGGAACAGCATTAGCGCCTGAGTGTCGCAGCCGTTTTCAGTGTAGGCGCTGAGCATTGAAGTCCAAGAAACCGAATCCGGCGCGGCAATACCACTGAACACCTTCTCGGCGCAACCCAACGACCGGCAGCTCGCGTACATCGTGACGAGGCCGTTCGCCACGAAGAGGTCGGCCCCGACGTACCCCATCTTGGCTGCGGCGGCGTGGACCTGCCTTCCGACGCCGAGGCTCCCGGCGGCTGCGCAGGCGCGCAGCGCGACGGAGAAGACGAACGCGTCGGGCCTCAGCGGCCACTCCACCATGCGGAGCAGCAGGTCCAGCGCCTCGGAGGCCGGCCCGTGCGTGGCATACCCTGACATGAGCACGGTCCAGGCGACGAGCGACCTGTCCCGCGGCAGCATTGCGTCGAACGCCTGACGCGCGGGCTGCATGCGGCCGGCGCGCGCGTGCGCGCGCATGAGCAAGAGCTGCGGGGCGGCATCTGGTACAGTTTCCGCGGATCTGTGGGGGACGGCGTGTGCCACGCCTACGCAGACGCGAGAAGAGCGCGAGAGCGAGAAGGGAGGAGGAGGAGGAAGCGCCATTGGAGGCTGCTCTGCCTCTGCGACGAGAGACGAAAGATTCGAATGGAGTGGCCAGGAAAAAGGGTGGGGATAAGGTGGAGATGGGCCTAACTATGGGCCTCTCGGGCTTACATTTGAGCCCATCAAATGCTAGGCTGTATAGGAATAAGTTAACTTTAGGTCCCTCATATTGACGACGAGTTTGAATCACATCCCTAAACCTCAAAACCGGGTACAACACATCCCCACCTTTTAAAACCGGTGTAAATATAGTCCTAAGGCAGTATTGAAAGCAGTTTTGGATGACGTGGCGATGACGTGGCACCACAAGAAAAATAAAAAATCATGTGGGTCCCACATGTAAGTGAAACAACCATCTTCTTTTTATCCCCTCTCTCACTCTGTCAAGTGGTGGCGGCGCATCGCCATCACCGGAACAAGGGGCTGGTTCACCGCGGCGGTGGAGCCGCGAGGGAGGATCTAGAGTGTAACAAGTGGGGGGCCTTAGGCCCCACTTAATTTTGCAGCGAGTGGGGGCAAATGCCCCCTTGGCACTTTTTACTTCCTTAGTCTACCTAAGCGATAGATCTTTGATATCCACTCATGCTATTTTCTGCCTCCGCCCTACGTGGAGGACGTTGTCGGTGGCTGATAGGCGGAAAACGAATGGCGACAATAACGACGCATAGCATAAGCGCGGAGGATGCACACTCTGTGGATACTGCTCGGCTTCAATGTCGGACTGTTCAGTGTCATCGTCCTCGTCATGTTGCTGCTCTCTTGGGGCGAGCTCCTCATCCACGTCGGATCCACGTCCCCATCTCGTTCAGCATCTTCACCGCCCCCTAAGCATCATTGTAAGCAGAGCGAATTAATGTGTCTTGATCTTGCTAATTAGTGACTCGATCATCAACAAGCTGACATGTTTTTGGTTGGTGTTTTGCAGTGGCTAGTGATCCAGACGATGAGCGTGGAGTTCAGGCCATTCTCGTTGTCCTTTTTCCTGCTGCTCAACGCGGCTATCTGGTTCGCGTATGGCGCTTCCCAATGTGCTGGGTTTCGTGTTCGGCGTGGTGTTGATGGCGTTTACATGGTGTACCGGAGCAAGAAGCCACCGTCGGCGGTGGCAATGTCAGTACCTTTGTGCTAAAATATAGTTACTTAATTACCTTTCTTGTTTAAATTTTAGGACAGAGGGAAGTAAGCAAATAATACATCACATCCTCATATTGGAATAGGGTAATATAATTTTGAGAGGTTTTACGGTGTTTGCACTTTTTTAAGGTAAAATTCCAACGCTCCACAATAAAAGGCACCACTTAAAAAGTATTTAAACACTGGCACAAGTACTTAGGTAGTAAGGGTAAAAAGATATTTTTCTATTAGATAGAGAAGGGTATAATTATCTCAAGTATTAGTTATAGGCACATAGGTACCGCATCGGTACTGGTAGTTATCATCTCCGGTACGTTATTTATGTGTTATTTTTTCGATTTACATTTTTTTCTTAAGAACAGATTCACCCGGTAATCATCCATTACGTTAGTTACATGTTTTATAGAATTCACTAATTAACAAAATTTTATATGTCTTAGGGAATTAAATAACTTATTTTATAATGTGATGCATACACCTAGATTTTAATATTGACCCGAAAATAACCATCTCCCTGATTCACCTCTCATCTGATAATATGAAAACCACCCCTTGATTGCATGTCCATTTAACGGGCATATATGTGCATGCATGCAGTCCACGGATTGCATACCATTTTAGAAGGCCGGCAATTGCCGCAACATCCGCACCACATGCTAAATATCCAGAGATATGTTTGTCTTTGCCTCCTATAGTTTTTCTTTTTATCAGAGCTATAGATTGCACAAATGCTCAACCATGATGACCATTCTTTTATCAGAGCTGTAGATTGCACAAATGCTCAACCATGATGACCATTCTTTTATCAGAGCTGTAGATTGCACAAATGCTCAACCATGATGACCGTGTCTCCTTGCGAGTGCACCTATTCAAACCCTCAAAGAAAAATGGGAAAGGAGAACTCAGTCGTCTTTTATATGAATGAAATTATGAGCTATGTAAATCACTAATCAATGGCGTAAATGTAATCTTAGCAGATTCGTTTCGCCTTTCCATTGACCGGTCGACCTCGTCTCCGCTTCAATCCTCAACCATGTTGGCAGTTTTCCCTCTGGTTTTTTTTCTAGTGAACCAATTCATAAGTTTCAAATCTAGTAAGAACGAAGCGATGCGAGAGAAGTGAAAGAAGATACAACCTTTTTTTTCGTGTAGATCTAATCGATGCCTAACTAGATTTACATTTTCTCTAACGTACAGTACCGATCATTGGAGCAAGGTATTCAATTCGGCGATAATGGCAATATTTCACTAGTTAATTACTCCACTGCCATTGGTTACGATAATTTTTATTCCATACCTTACCATTCTCTTGATCAATAGTCCACATTACTCCACCTCTCAATATCTCTAAGCACCTTGCAAACACCGTAAAATCTCTATATAATTTTATTTTGATTTTCTAGGGAGCAAATCTCCACCAAAAGAACTTATTAGACGCTCATCGTCTGACCGACTTGAAACAGGTGAAATTCTATGTAGCATACATAGAATTTACCATTTTTGTTGCCGCGAGACCGTTTTGACTTTCTGAATCAATACATAGGATTTCTCCCTAATAATATGTTATTGGTTTAACAATGTTGCATGGTTGTATCAATAGTTTCAGGTTCTTGTGAGGATTAAAACACTAGTGTCCTTTCCTGTCAGAACAAAAAAAACGTGCAACAGCAAATCTGTTAACGAATGAAAAGGACGACATAGCATTTCGGAAGATGAAACAAACCTATAGAGGATCGAGCAACAATCATGTGAGGAATTCGACTGCGTATATTTCGAAACCATGCGGATCGGACTGGATTTATTCATAATTCGGATTTCAACTGCTACACTGGCCGGCAACAGATAACCATATTGCAACACTGCTATGATGCAGATCACACAAGCTAAGACTGCACTCCCCGTTTACTAGAGGCTAAATGCAAAGAGAGTAAATCAATCGCTTGGAGTTCAATTTCCAGATGTCAATGCAAGCATTATGTGTGATCATCAAGCATCAGCCTTGGCCGGAGCTGCTTCTGGAGCAGCAGGAGCAGGAGGAGCAGCAGCAGCAGCGATGGCAGGTGCTTCTGCCGCGGTGGTGGTGGGTGGAGCAGCTTCAGCTTCAGCTTCAGCTTCTGCTGTTGCCGGAGCAGGAGCAGGAGCAGCTGCAGCTGCAGAATCCGAAGCGGCTTCTGCAGCCTCCCAGAAGGAGGTCTTCTTCCCTGTCTTTGAGACCGTCTGGAAAACGTCTTCTGGCTTGACATTGCCCTTCACCGTCACCTTCTGCTGCTCCATGTCTATGTCAAAGGTCTCCACGCCTGGTTCCATGAGATATATCGAGCATAAGCAATTGTGATCGTTGGACAATTTACACTATATGGTATTCTGATTTAGTTCAGCAATTAGATGTCTGGATTTCCCGGCTACGGATTAATGATTGATCAGTTTCTTCACCTCAAGTTGACCATTGCGGCCAGCTAGCCGTTGCTGACCACACGTCAGTTTCGTTGTTGTTAAACAGATTTAGATCAAACAGTTTTCATATATCACTAATAAATAAATAAAGGCATTCTTAGTCTTGGAACAGAAAAACAGTTTCAGCTCAGAGAAATTAGTCACCTTCCATTTTTGTGAGAACTCTCCTTACGGCTCCAGCACAACCTTGGCATGACATACCGACCTTGAGGACAACAGTCTGCATATCATATGAGATTGAACATTTTTATTATCTTGTATTCTGACATTGCCGTTTAGCAGACCAACAAGCATCAGTTTTCTATCTAACAAGGGGACTCATGGCCAAAATTCAGCAAAATTCTCTGTATCTAACAAGAACCTAACTTCAGCAACCTCATGGCCTACAGCCTACTTCTTTGTATCTGAAACTCATCCAGAAAAACAAACAAAAAAAAAGAAGCAAAACGAGAAATTTCATCCATTCCTCCTACTCCATCCTACTGACTGCATCTATGCAATCTGAGAAGGCGTGGAAGGAGATTGTTACCTCAGCGGCCATGGTTCACGGCAGTAGGAACAAGAAGCAGCAGCAGCAAAAAGAACAGGACTCGAATTCGGGAGATAACTTGGGGTAGCTTCATGGATCGGAGGACCCTTAAATAGACAAGATGATGCGTAGCGAGGAAGCAGAAGACGGTGACCGGTGCCCGGTGGGTGGACGTGCACCAAACACGCATAAAGCCCCGGAGAAAAGCCACCCCCACCCCCATCCTCCTCACAAACGGATCGATGTGAGGTTTTCTCTTTCTGTAGATGCCCTGATCTGGGCTAAACTAAAGCCATCCTGCTTTGGTTGAGGCTGGGTAGTGTGTAGTACAACTAGTACACGAAGTACAACACATCTTTCTTCTCCCATTGTGTAGTACAGATGTACAATTTCTGCTTGTAATCAGTTTGCAACAAATAAGATCACCTCCCGCTTGCCCAAAAAAGTTGCGAGATTCTCAAGTTTTTGGAGTGCTTATCGCTTTGCCCATTTGCTGCTGCTGCTACTGACTTTTTTGGTATCCGATATTCTCATATTCTGATCAGACACACCTTACCAGTTATTTCACCCCATGTCACCAGGTTTTCCTCTTTCATGCTTTTCCTCTTTTGATTAATTACAGTTTTTCACCTCATGTTCGTTTCATCTGTTTGAGCTTATTTGTTTATTTATTTCATCCTGTTGTGGTAACGTTGTCAGAGCATGGCAAAGCATGGGTTTTTGGTTGATTGATTTTAGTGATGATCACAGAAAAATATCCTGGGTTCTCGAAGTCATATGGGTTGAAATATACAGTCGTCTCCAAGCTGGAGTTTGGCATCCCATGTTCTCCTTTTTGTCACTTGCATCACCAGTTCATTTAATTGCATCTAGCGAGTTCTGTTAATTGCACTGCACATTTTAAGGATATATTCACATGCTGCCAACTGCCTAAGCAGGCTGAGAATCAGAGCGCGCTGGATTTTGTGGTGCCTAGGCCAAGAGGAATTGGGACCCAGCTGGTTTTAGGCTAGTTGATCGGCCGATTTGTCTGGGAGAAGCAATCATGCGAGAGCATTTCGCCGGTGCTAACGGTATCAGCACTAGCATCGGGCTTACGTAGCCGAATTGCACTCAAATAAATTAATCTTAGAAAGAATTAAGATGCGCATGTAGCCATGATAGCATATGCCAAGTTGCCAACAAGTGAGAAGTAACTTAACGGTTTAGGTTCTTCGCGGCGGAACCTATTTATACGGATTTAGATTTTAACATAAATATTTATATTTACATCTGATTATTTTTTAATGTAGACGACGTACCTATCAACAATAATATATGATGTGTTTGCGGTGACTTCGTGAATTTTATATGCTCAGTTTTGAAGGTGCTCATATGAATAGTGAATATTTATAGGGGTGAGTGGGTGCGTATTTATATAAGTATTTTTACGTATGTATATATTTTCAAAAAAGAAAATGACAGTATATGTCGGTATAATTTTGCTATATATTTATCAATAAATTTTCTTCTGAAAATTTGACTGATATAATTACAGTACAATCGTAATATAATTAATTACATGTAACTACAATATTACTTATATGTAACTTTCATATAATTTTAAACCGTTATGTTTGTTTCAAGATTTATGCATGTGAGAAAGAAAAAAAGTCACAACGCGCACACATGTGAGAGGATTCGTTCCCACGACTTCCGTTTCACCAAAATAGCATGTCACGGAGAGATTTTTGAAAGTTGCATTATAGTTACATGCAAATTACAGGGTAATTACATCACGATTGTACTATAATTACATCTATCAAATTTTTGAAAGAAAATTTGTCAACAAATATATAGGTGATCCTTATCGGTATATAAAATTTTTGAGCTACTGTCTTTGGGCCCATGTATACCCTTTTGTCTAACTGAGATTACCTTTGTTATCGAGATTTTGCATGTTGCAATAAGTTCATATTAAGTCCCTTAATTTGTTTACCGAGTCTAAAACTCGTGCCTGAACCGAAATACCAGCTATATCCTATCTCCAACTCACAGTACCGTGTCAACTTTGGTCTCTCAGTAGTATAGTGACTGGTTTTTGGCTGACGTGATGAGTAGTATCCACGTGAGCCTCACAATCGACTGCCAATTCTCAAGCGTTGGAGCAGGGTGGCTAGCAAGGGGAGGGGGGGGGGTGGGGGGAGGGGATGCGGCGGTCCGCAGCAGCTAGAGGAGACTCGACAAGAGGGGATCTGGTGATGGTTGGGTCTAGCAGTGAATGAAGGCAACGATGCGTCGACGATGACCATGAGCCCATCGAGCTCGAGGTTGACAGCACTGGCACGCGTGGGGATGGGAATGGAGGGGGCGTGGGTAGGGATACAAGTGAGCCAACCCGCGAACCCGCTTATATGTAAAATTAGTGAGTAACCCGCGGGTTACCTACTAATTTGGCCTATAAATGAGTTTATGGGTTGTTTCATTTGCACCTCTATGACGCGGCAAGCAGAGTCATAACGCGAAAACCTGTGGATTACTTTTTATTTAACATATAAGTAGGTTTGCCGGTCGGTCCGCTTGCATCCCAAGGCGTGGGGCAAAGCATGCGTGCCTCGATCTGCACCGCCGGAGCCGTCTCGGGCTCGATCTGCTCAACTAGCTTCGTTTTGCCTCGATCCTTCTTGCTTGCATCACCTAGGCCTAGTTCTATCGCCCCCGTCGCTAGTCCTTGGTCCACTTTGTTGGCTATAGCAAATTAGCAATGATTGATGTGATCTGTTGGAGCTAACTTCAGCACGTTGTGACTGTTTTTTCAGATTTTCTTTTGATTTTTCAGTCTCAACTATCGATGTGTTTATCTGAATATTGATGAATGAAAACAGCGCACTGGTGGAAAAACCATCTTTGGTCGGTCCACCAAATTCCATAATAATCTCGGTTCCATTAAAAATTGGGACTAAAAACGATTTTTAGTCCCGGTTAAAAAAATTTTGATCTTTAGTACCAATTGGTAACACCAACCGGGACTAAAGATCATTTTTAGTTCCGGTTCAAAAAGTTGTCGGGTCGAATTTAGACCCTAATTATCTTTAGTCCCGGTTGGTATAAACCACCCGCGCGCGCCAGAGTCTCGATCTTATCGATCCATTCCCCTTCCTCTCTCTCTTTACTCCCTATGCTCTCATAAACAGCAAGTCCTCAGATCGGATCTGGCATTTTGGCTGGCAAGTCTTCTCCTCTCCCCTTCCTCCCCTTCCCCTTCCCCTCTCCTCCCCCTCCCCACCTCCTCCTCCTCCTCCTCCTCCTCCTCTACCAGAGTAAGTCCAGGGGGCCGAGCCCGGGCGGCGGCGGCTGGCGGCTGGCCGCGGGCGGCAGGGAGCGTAGCAGTGGCGGCCGGCGGTGCCCTCTCCTCTGCCGGAGGAGGGAGGCGGCAACGAAAGCACAATTTTCTTTTTTTTTTCTGAATTTGTGATACATTTGGATCTAAGAACTTGTGATGTTTGGATCTGTGATGTATATGATGTGTGATCTATTTGATGTTTGATCTGTGATGTATTTCTTTAAGAATTTGATTTGTATTTTTTTGAGAATTTGTGATGTGAATGATTCATTGACTTGGGATGATACTTTGATTTTGGGATATTTGGGGAGATTTGGGAAGGAGCAACTCTTTGGAAAGAAACAATGAGAATATAAGAAAAGAAAAAAATGGTGACCAACCGGGACTGTGCTACTATCTAACACCAACCGAGACTAAAGATGTATTTTTAGTCTCGGTTATTTCAACCGAGACTAAAGATAGTGATCTTTAGTCCCGGATTCATAGTCCCGGTGGAAAACCGGGACTACAAAGGGATTACCAACCGGGACTACAAACCATCTCTCCACCAGTGGCGGAAGCAACAACCGGCGAGGAGCCGAGGATCCACTGCCAACCACCGCCACCCCGTCGGCTGCCACCTTTCTCCTTCGCGAGCTCCGCCACTGATGCTGTGCCGGCCCCAAAGCCAGAAACATGTTGGCGGCGCCCCGATCGCCTTCCTCCGAGCATCGCTCCACCACCGAGCTGCCACCATAGGACTGAACTGATAGGAGAGAGTGAAGAGATTTCGCTGGATGGGGGCAGACCATCGCAGCCCCCTCCTCACCAGTTAGCAAACACCCTGCTCCAACACTTGAGAATCTGAGAGATGGGAAAGAGAGGGAAGAGGGAGAAGAGTTGGCACTTGATATGTGGATCTATATGGGTCCCACTCGCAACGTCATAAAAAACTGGTCACTATATTACTGAGGGGCCAAATTTGACATGGTATTGTGAGTTAGGGATGGGTTATACTCCCTCCATCCCAAAATATTTGGCGCCGTTGACTTTTTTTAAAAAAATTGACCGTTCGTCTTATTCAAAAAATTTAAGTAACTATTAATTCTTTTCCTATCATTTGATTTATTGTTAAATATACTTTTAGGTATACATATAGTTTTACACGTTTCACAAAAGTTTTTAAATAAGATGAACGGTCAAACATGTTTAAAAAAGTCAATGACCTCAAACATTTAGGGAAGGAGGGAGTAAGTGGTATTTCGTTTCCAGAACAAATTTTAAGCTTGGCGACAAATGGAAGGACAACAAGTGAACTTATTCCTTGCATGTTTGCTAGCCCGAAGGAATGTGATTTGCATCTTGTCCGGGCTTTCCATTTTGGCCCAGATAGTTGGAAGCCCATTGGCGCAAACGACCCAATCACAGCAAACCGGAGATACTGGACCTGTGGCAGGGGACCTCCTCCTCAGTAGGAATAAGTTCATTTTGACTCCCTTAAAAAGTGACCCGAATCTAAGGAAAAAGTACACCGAAAGTCCCTCAACTTGTCAGCGAGATAAAAAACATCCTCGAACTGTAAAACTAGACACACGAGGTCCCTTAACTATACAAAACCGGTCACCCGAGGTCCCTCGGCGGTTTTCATCCCGGTTTTGTCCTACGTGGCGCTTTGACCACGGTCGTCGGTGGCTGAGTCAGCGTGGACCCACGTGGGCCCCACGTGTCAGCCTCTTCTCCCCTCCTCTTCACCTCTCCTACCCCTCTCTCTCTCTCTCTCTCCTCCACGGGCGGCAGCCGGCGGGCGCAGGCAGCGGAGCAGCGCGCGGGTGGGCAGAGGCGGAGGGGCAGCAGCTGCACGGGCGGCGACCGGCGGGGGACGTAGCCGCCATCGAAGCGGCACTTGCTGGAGGAGCTCGGGCGGCACTAGCGTCGGCCTTGCCCGTTGCCGTGTCGTCGACTGGATCTCCTCTCCCGCCTCGCGCCAGATGGCCTCGTCTGGCTCTCCATTGAAGAGGATGCGGCGAGGAGGGAGTCGGCAGAGGGGGAGGACAGGAGGATGCGGCGGCACTCGATCTCTCCGCGGCGGAGAGCGCGGACGGGAGGATGCGGCCGGTGGAGGCGGCGTGAGAGCGAAGCGGAGGCGATGGCGGCAGGCTACGCCCCATGCGGCCGCGGCGCACCTCGGCGCCGAGCCGCTGCAGCTCGAGGTGCCCGGCTCCATGCTGGAGCACGGCGCGGATGTTGCTCACCGTGAACACGATCTCGGTGACCTCCCGCCGGAGCAGCTTCCCGGTGCTCCCCGCCATCTCCGTGAGCATCTTATCACTTGCAGCGATCGCTTCACGGCCTTAGCGCACGTCGGCGTGATCACGACTGATCCGGCGCCGATGGCGGAGAAGTCGATGATATTGTCGAGGAGGCGTATGTTGAGTATATATATTTCAGATTCAAGACAGATAGCCGCTTGAAACCTTCGAACATTTGAGGCAACGGTCTCATTTCCTCACAAAGCTCTGTCATTTTTGAAACAGTGGGGACCCTTATTGCCGCTGCAGCTGAGGGACGAGATGGAGAAGGCCAGAGGATCACTGCTTGCCAGTGTCCGCGGGACAGGAGGTTCAAGCAGCTAGGAGTTTTTCAGTGATTTATTTTTCCTGCTTCTTCTGTCTGTCTACTGGGTGTGTGTTTTGCTGCTGCGTCAACATCTCATGCTTCTGCCTTTGTCTTTGTTTCTGCGCTACTTGTAAGCTGGAATCCCCAGCAGTTACATTGTAACGCTCCGCTTCTCGTGAGACGTTAAAAACTAATTCGGTAAAATCCTAATTGCGAAAATTTTGTTCTTTGTGTGCGAGTCTAAGTCGTGCCATGGATCTCAATTCAAATCCCGTTGTTCCCTCTCATCGAAATCAAAATCCTCCGCCTCAAATTTCCTCTTCCAATTCAAGTCTCCGAAATCTAATTCCGAAAGTCAATCCCTTCCTTTGAATCCTCGCCAAATACATTTCCGAATCCCAAAATATCCAAACTCCCGTTTTGTTTCCTTCCTTGACTCCTTGAACCCTTGTGTACAAAGTATCAAATTTAGATTCAAAACCCAAACTCCAAATCTCTCCAAATCAAAATCTTTCAGCAAAAGTCTATTTTGCCTCCCTTGTCGATGGGCTGATCCCTCTCTCCCGGCCCTTCCCTTCCTCTCGGCCCAGCTCTCTCGCGCGTGCGTCGCACGTGTTCGGGAGCGAGAGACAGCGCCGTCTCCTTTTTCTCTCTCTCTCGGCGTCGCTTCCCGCCGACGCCGCCCCAAAATTCCGGCCGTGTCGCCGTTTCCCGTGCGCTCGCGCATGGCCGACCGGCAAGGACGCCGCTCTCACCGCCTTCGCCCTTCCCGTGCGGGTTTGCGCGTGGCCAACGCCCCGGTCGCCGCTGCGTCAAACCTTGGCGCCGCCTGCATCGTGCCCTGCCGCTCCGCCGCTCCACGCCGCTAGCTTCCAAGGCCGAGAGAGGCAGCCCCTGTCTCACTCCCCTCTCCCTCCTCCTTTTCCCGTTTCAGCAAGGGTCAAGCCCTCCTTTCCCTCTTCCTTTCCCCTTTTTCCCGACCACCGCCGAGGTCATCCATGGTCCCAGCCGCTCGCGGCCAAAGCGCGGACGCTGGTCGTGCGACTGCACCAGCTCACCGCCAGCTCGCTCCTCCTTGACCGCCAATGTCGGTTCTTCCTCCCTAAACCGACATTGCCATCTATTAAACCGAGCCGCCCCATCTCCCTCTCGTTCATTCCCTCGCCACCACCGTGCCCTTGCCGCCTTGCTACCGCCGTCCTCGCCTCCCTCCTCCATCGCGCGTGCTGGTGAAGCCGGCGTGCGCGCGAGGAGCTGACGCGGGACTCCAGGCGCCGTCTCCTTCCCCTTCCCCAGCCCGAGGCCGGAGAGCTCGCTCCCGCGTCGTCGGCCACTCGTCACAGCGCCCGTCTCGGCTCGGTAGTGCATCTCCCGTTCTCCCTCCTCGCTCCCTCTCCTCTCCTTAGCTCTGGGCAGTAGTGCGAGTAGCCTTCCAGTAGCAAGCTGGCGCCGCCCCGACCGCCGCCGCTGCTCGCCGTAGGCTCGCCGCCGTCGCCGCCCAAACTCGGTAGTAGCCGCTCATCGCCGGCCTTCCTCGGTGTAGCTCCACCCAATCCGACTCTAGAAATGAACTCTGGAGGTCGCGTAGATGCTCAAGTCCCTAGGAATCGACCTCTCGTCGCCCCGCCGCGATTTCCCCTTTTGATCGCCGCCGGCCGCCACCGTCGAAATCTGTCGCCATTGAATCCCCGCGGCGAATCCGAGCTAGAGGCTCACTCCCTCTTATCCTAGTCATCATTCCGGTGTACTCCCTCCCTCTCGAATCGTCGGGTTGTGCTCCCGGTGAAGCCGCCGCCGTCCGCCGTCCGTATCAGCCGGCCTCCTTCTTCCTCCTCTCGCCGGCTCGCGTGGCTGCCACGAAGGCGCCACGTCGGCGCCACATCGGCCGCGACCGGGTCAAACACCTAGTCAGCCGCCCCCACCGCCCTTTCTTCTGTGCGTGCGGTCCACGGAGAGCCCTTAGGCTGCGCATGGGCCCTCCACCTCTTGGTCCACCCGCGTGCCGCGCCGTGAGCCGCGTCCGCAAAACCCTAGCGCCCCGCGCCGCATGAACCCTTCCCCCGTGCGCCGAGTCGCTGACTCGTGGGCCCGTCCCGGGACCCGGCACGATGGATCCGGTCCACCCGGACCCATCCCCCCTCTCTCCTCCCGTGTGCCCCGCTCGCTTGGGCCACGCCTTGCCCGGCCATGGGCCGCCTCCTCGCGCCCGCGCCCGGCCCATTGGCTCGGCCGTGCTGCGCTTATCCCTTGGGCCGTACCCGAGCCGCCCAAGGAAGTCTAAATCCCATCCCTCCTTCCTTTTCTTATCCAAAGGATTAATAAATCCTTTTCCCTTTTTCATAAATCAATTCCTTATTCCTAAAATTCCATAAATCATTTCCTTTGGTCCCGCGCGTCTGTGACTGTCAATAATATTCTTGAGAATATTATTTCTATAAATTCCATAAACCATTCCTCTTATTCCATAAATTCCAAATAAACTTCCAAAATTCATATCTCCCGATCTGTAACTCCGATTGACTCCGTTACACTTCCAGTAATTCTCTAAAATTGAGATCTATCTAATGGCACTACTAATTAGTCTAAATAGGATCTTTCTTTTGGTCTTTTGTTTAGGTTTTCGATTGTTTGCGTATAGTTGTGGTTACCGGATTTTTGTCGATCGGGGGATTTCTCGAAGATTCGTGAAGACTTTGAGCAAGGCAAGTCACCATTTGACCAATTGCTCCTATAATTGGAAAATCATTATTATTTTGTTTGCAACTTGCATTAGTAGAATCACACACTTAACATGCTTGGCCTCGGTTTGCGTGCCAAACCGACGGACCTACCCAGTAGTCGCACTAATTCCTGTAGGTCGTATTACCCTGATTCCTTGTCGCTCCACTCTTGTGGTACTTCGGTATCCGTGCTCTCTGAGCGCTTATACCAACTATTCCACATACACCATTGTTTGTCGATAACTTGGGGAATGGGTTTGAGAAGCCTTGAAAACCCGACATGTGGTGTCGGCGTGTTTGAAAATAAAATAAATTGTGAAAACTCGCGATGCGGGGGTTATGCCTGTGTGGCACTGTCCCGTATTCGCATATAAGGACCGATTCCTGTGGGAAATTCATCCGAGCATATAACAAGTGCGACCACACGGGTGCAATGGGACGCCCCTGGCTAAGTAATTAGCTAATCGAGAGAGCCATGATGCCAAGAGACATGTGGATTCAACGGGGTGGTGTCGGGGAGAACCCCCGGGCTTCCTGGCACAGTATGGTTTGGGACCTAATCTGGTGTTGGTCTGGGACCCCTCTCGTTGGCATATGGTAAACCTGTGTTGGCTTTCGAAATGCCTTGTCATGAAAGCCTTAGGGTCTCCCGACGTGGCTGATCTCACGGGCTGGGTGATCCGGGTTAGTAATGTCGTGTGGGTAAAGTGTACCCCCTCTGCAGAGGTTAACTAACTGTTCGAACAACTGTGCCCACGGTCATGGGCGGATGTGAGGTGTTTCCTGTAGCGTAGATTTGTTTGCCTGTGCTTTGTGAAAAGTTGTTGTGGTGTGAGAATCGTTACCAGAATCAGCCTATGTGGCAGATGGATGACCTGAGTGGTCAAGAAACGAATCTGTGTGATTCGGGATGTCTACGGGCATCATAGACTAGGCTTCCCGAGTGGAAGCGGATTGCTGTGCTGCTGGGCAGCTGGACTCTGGGAGTCCGAGAAAATGAAAAAGGCTCTGGGAGCCGATTAATCAAGTGGAATGGCTCTGGGAGCCGAGAAGTAATGATCTGACCCGGGAGGTCAGTACATTACCAAATGAGCTGTTGAAAAACATCTCTTAAAGTCGAATCGAGACGCAAGTCTCTTTTCGGCCCAAACTTAGAAAGAAATAAATCACTTAGTGATTTCAAAATGATTTCAAAATAAAAGATTTGCAAAACAACCTAGCCTCTCTTCCAAGCTTGCATTAAACACCTAAATTCCCGTGACTTGCTGAGTACGAAAGTACTCACCCTTGCTCTATATAAATATATATAGTTCCTCCGCCCGGAAGTTGAAGATGAAGTGAAGTAAAGAATAGGGTTTCGTCTTGGTTCCCAGCCGTCGCTTGTGGTGTTGAGTGTTAGTTCGTTGGTTCCGCTGCTGCTGCTGTTGTTGGTGTTTCCTCGTTCGCGTCGTCGGTTGCATTCTCGGGCTGTTTTGAGCTGCAACCTAAGTTAAGGTAATTAAGTCCTCTATTTATTTTAAGGATTTGCAATGATTCATATTTGTCACTGTGGGTACCAGCACTATGTCCTGGGACTGGTACTGAGATCGCGGTTTCGTAGGAAGTGGTTCGCGCCGTTTTTCCTACGACACGCTCCTATCAGGTGCCGTTGTACGGCGGTGCCGGATTGGGGTGTGACATACATGTACTCTTATGCTTTTCTAATGAAAGCTGGGCCTTGGCCTTTCATCAAAAAAAAAATTTGAGGCAACGCAACCATACATCTTTTCATAACAAGTGTTTCTATTTCAGTTAGGCTGACAAAAGCTTTGCATCATATAGTTTTTACTCCTGTCTGCAACTTTTGTTTTGTCGAGTGTAACATACACATTGGACAGGTTAGGTGTATGCAGATTCAGAACAATTAGCTGCTTAAAACCTTCAAACTCTCGAGGCAAGCTCATGATGCATCTTTCTATCTGTAGATATTCCAAATCACTGGTAGAGAAGAGGCACGATAGAATCTTATTATAATTCCCACGGGAGAACTCAATTGTGATGGAACTTGGTTTTTTCTTGACAGCATGTGCTCCACCTATCAAATACATTGCGTTGCCAATCTTGCTGCAGGTGTCGTGGTTGCGCGTCAGCTTCTTGATGATGAGGAGGCCTTGGAGGTTGCACTCCTCGTCGGCGACGTAGAGCAGCGACGACGCAGACTTGATATCGCCAGGGACGCCGGCGACACGGAGCGCGTTCCGCTTCTTAATTGCTGGCTAGCTTGGACACGACGAGCGCGGCGGACGCCCTGGCGGCGGCCTCGGCGGCGCCGTTCCAGGTGAGCATCTCCACCAGCCAGTCCACCGCCGCCGCCGACGTGCCGACCCGCCGGAGCGCGGCCTCGCCGAGCCGCGGGTTCGCCGTGACGTTGACGAAGATGACGAAGGGAGAGAAAAGGGGAAAGGGAGGAGAGGAGGCTGACGTGGACATCTGACATGTGGGGCCCACGTGGGACCTACGCTGACTTAGCCGCCACGTAGACCAAAACTGGGGTCAAAATCCCCGAAGGATCTCGGGTGACCGGTTTTGTATAGTTAAGGGATCTCACATATCTGGTTTTGCGGTTCGAGGACGTTTTTTATCCCGTTGATAAGTTGAGGGACCTTCGGTGTACTTTTTCCCGAATCTAATCCATGACCCTAAACCACAAAACCGGATATCTCGACCCTTAACTATTGAACCGGTGCAATTTGACTCCCTTGACGGTTTTGAAGGGCGGTTTTGCTGACGTGACACCTACGTGGCGGTACTGACCGGATCTTCTTTACACGTGGCGTTGACGTGACGCTTATGTGGCATTAGAATTAAAAAAAATTCATTTATCATTCACACATAGGATGACATGCGGGACCCACAGACCATGTGGGGCCCACATGTCATCCTCTCTCCTCCCCTTCTTCCTCCTCCCTCCCTTCTCTCATTCTCTCCCTAGCCTTTCTCTTCACCCCCGGAGCAGCAGTGGGGATGGCGGTGGCGTCCGGCGGTCGGGACGGTGGTTGGGAGACGGCGGAAGGGCGGCGGCGGGCAAGGAGAGACGGTGGCGAGCGGCGGAGACGCCGGGGAGCGAAGACGCCGGGGAGCGAAGAGTGGCGATGGCCGCCATGGATAGGGTGAGGTGGGGGATCTCCCCGACAACGTTCGCCACCGCCGCCGCCGCCGCCGCCGCCATCGCCATGGCGTGCAGGCCGGCGATGTACTCCGCCTCCGCCCTCGCGCCGCTGCGCCCCCGCCTCCTACCCCTTGTCTGCGTGGCTCGCCGCTCCCCCTCGTCTGCGCGGCTCGCCGGGATCCCTGCCACCGCGACCACATCGCCCCGCTCCTCGCGGTGAGCGCACCCACCTCCTCCCCCGCTTGCCGCCCAACTCCCTTGCCGCTCAAGGACGGCCTCGAAGAAGAAGACCACCTTGCAAGCGTAGATGGCTGCGATGACGCACATGAGCGCGACGGAAACGCACTAGCACCAGGTTCACCTTGGTAGTGACGTGAAGGAATCTGGTCGGCGCTGACGTCGCCACCGTCTTCCACAGGATCGCTTGGGTGCTCACGCCGAGGCAGATACCGAACGCCGACACCGGGAACCGGAGCAGAAACGGCCACGTTTTGTCCAACGGAAGCACCAGCTCCTCCGATGACTGATGCGACACAGCACACACCGTGAGCTCTCTCCAGTGTTCCAGCAAATCAAAGCACAGAGATCGATGTGTGGTTACAGAAGAATTAGCTCAAGAAACTTACCCGGAGTTTGTCCAGTTCGGGGCACTCCAGTGCGGCGAAGAAGCGATCAACCTGAGGCATGGACTTGGTGTGGTGGCTGCTGATGGCGTCGCAACCGTCCTCCTCCTCCTCGGGGAACTCCGGCCCGGCGCCAGCCAGATGGGCGAGCTGCCGCTCAAGCTTCCCGGACCACGTCTTGAACGAGTCGTAGCGCCTGTCCCGGGACATCATCCGGCCGCCGCGGTTCGATGTCGCGCGGCGTGCCGGCTTGCCGCCAGGGATCGGCTGCGACCGGAACGCGGCTTGTCCGGCTGCACGAACCTGACGTTATTGTTTCTTCCCTTGCCCTGCGCCGCCGTCCGTCGCCGCTTGCTCTGCCACCGCCGCGGCGGGCTTGCCTGCTGCCACGCACCATCAGCTGAAGGGGAAGAAGAAGGGGAGAGAAAGAGAGAGAGGAGAGAGAGAGGGAGGAGAAAGAAGGAAGGAGACAGGGGGGCCCAACGTCAGTGGGTCCGCATTTTCTTTTGTGTGAATGATTAATGGGTCCCACGCATATTTTTTTAATTCTAATGTCACTTAAGCACCACGTGTAAAGAAGACCCGGTTAATACCGTCACGTATACGCCACGTCAGCAAAACCGCTCTCTAAAACCGTGTAGGAAGTCAAATTACACCGGTTTTAATAGTTTAGGGGTCGAGATATCCGGTTTTGCGGTTTATGGTTTATGAATTAGATTCGGGTTACTTTTAAGGAGTCAAATGAACTTTTTCCTCCTCAGGACGATCCACTTTGCTGGCTTGGGAGTTACTATACTAGTTGGGACATCTTCATGCACATGCATAGTATGCGATAATAACATGATGATGTGGGGAGTTTACTGAAAGTCTAAATTTAAACTCCTTTTTGCATGATTAGTAATCGGGCATTCTCTGATCTCGATAACTATATTCAAACTATGGCTGCATTTGGTTATGCCAACTAGGATAGAATGCGTTTGATTGGTTTGGTGGATGGAACTGAACGGAGGATGATCGTTCGATTTTTTTTGTGTGTTTAGTTAAAAGGCGAGATAGATGAGCCGGTCAAAAAAGAGAATATTATCTCCATATACTAGGTGAAGAGGGAAAAAAATTGAAAATAATACCCTTTTTCACCGATTTTATAGAATATACATGTTTAGCATGACTTGGTAGAAGTATACCCATTGCCACGGATGAGTGTGCGAAGTCACGGCGAGTTCACACGGAACTCGTGATGTGCTCGTGATGTCATCACAGTTCGTGCAGTAAGTACGTGAATTCGTGTGGAGAGCCATTGCGCAACTTGTACCGAGCACTGCATGTCAACGAGATTTGAGAAAAGATCAATTACATGGCGTAGACTAATTTTGTCATAACAATTGAATCGAGCAGCCCCGTTCTGAATGGCAGCAACATTCTAGCCATTATCTAAGTTTCTACTACTATAATTCTATAAAATATTTTGGACTGAAGATTTGATCAGCGGTGATTCATTACAGGGCGATCGCGATCATCCAGAAATACCATGAGATTAAATTGTTCCTACAGTGACAGGCTCTGACTGCAGGATGGAAGATTGTAAGTACTGTACTAAACACGAACTAGAGCTACATACTTTACCCGTTTTTCCTCCTTATCTCTTGCTGTGTGTGGCGCCTGCTTTCCTCGAGGATAACTGACGCCGAGAAGAGCCATTTGCCGGATAGACCAAGTAGCATACGCCTGAACTCGTTGTGGCGATGCGTCGCACGCAGCAAATCAACCTTTCTTCAAGTTGACAAGTACCAGGGGCGAAGCTTGCACGGTTTTCTAAACCAACCAGGCGGTCAGAGGCCTGCATCGATGCGTTAGGACTGGACCATTGGGACGATGGCACGGCCTAGCAACCGTTGATTCGCAACCGAACGACGCTCGTAGCAGGGACGAGAACCCGCTGGGCGGTGCGGCGTGCGTGCAGAGCAAAAAGGCGGCAATCAGTCGGCAGGCGCAAGTGGGCTTGCAGCAAACCAAACGCCCGTCTGTCTTCGTCACCCCTGCCGCTGCCGCTGCCGCTGCCCAATCGCATCGCAGGTCGCAGCACGGAGCGGCCCGTCGCGCTCGGCGGTCGGGTCCCTTGTCCACGCACGCCTGCGCAGTTGCGCACGCAGGGCCGGTAGGCCGGCTTTAGCTGCGCTGCGCTGCGTCGCTCGATTTGTTTGTCGTACCGTTGTCGCGATCCCTTCCCGTTCCTTGAAACCAAAGCCAAATCGATCCCTCCCTCCCGTCTCCGCCTTTCGGCCGCCTCACGCCTCCCCTTTTTAACCCCTTCCCCGGCCGCCTCCCTCCGGCCCCTTGCCTCCACCCACGTCGTCGATCTCGTCCACTCCAATTACATCCATCCATCCGCTCTGCAACCTTCTCCGGTTGCTGCGAGCGAGAGCGAGAGCGATCGCTACAGCCGCCGGTGGCCAGCCATGGCTGAGGAGCAGAGGTGGCAGGAGGGCTGCCACCGCCTGTGCGCCAACAACTGCGGCTTCTTCGGTAGCCCCGCCACGCTCGACCTCTGCTCCAAGTGCTACCGCGACCGCCAAGGCCGGGAGAGTACTGCACCCGTCGTCGTCGCCGCCGCAGCCTCGGCCTGCCCGGCTACTCATCCTTCCTCGCCATCCTCGTCGTCTTGTCCGGCGTTCTTGCCTTCCTCCACTGCCGCCGAGGCTGGCGTCGTCGTCGCGGCGGTGGCGAAGGCGAGCAGGTGCGCGAGCTGTAGGAAGCGGGTGGGGCTTACGGGGTTCGCGTGCCGGTGCGGCGGCACGTTCTGCGGCGCACACCGGTACCCGGAGCGGCACGCGTGCGGCTTCGACTTCAAGGCCGCCGGCCGCGACGCCATCGCGCGCGCCAACCCGCTCATCAAGGGCGACAAGCTCAAGGACAAGATCTGATCCCTCCCCACCTGCCGTGCTCCCCGTCGCCGCCGGAAGAACGCGCGGTTGGATTCCAAATTAAATACGCTTATTATTATGTAAGCTACAGCCGGCCGGCGGTGAAATCGCCAGCCAGCCATGCATGCATGCGACTGAAATGAAAATGAGTTCATATCTCTGCTCCTTCTATTCAGAGCCGATTGCCCGATTGCCAAATGCCAACTCGAAATTGGAAATGAAATCGACTGCGAACGCGATGAACTCAGAATAGGTCAGGTAGATTAGATTACAGCGCACCGTGACCAAACCCGAACCGAACATTGGAAAATTTGATGTACGATTATACTACGAGATTAGTTTATGAAGGCAGCGGTAGTTTTCTTTGAGGGCGAACAAGTCGCAGGATTAGTTGGTCGATGACAACATTTCGATGGAAACAACGGGTGGCCGGTCACGCAAGCTACAAAGATGTTGGATTAAAAAAAGTTAAAATGAGAGCGCGTATGTCCACACACTTCACTCGCGTGTACCGTATACGTCATGACTAACAACTAACAAGCGCTGCGGGGGAAGAAACTGAGAGCGTGGATTTGTTAAATGGAATTCGGGCGCCTAATCAAGCGGAGTTTGTCAATTCTTTTGCTCCGCCGTGTACTTTGCCGGAAGTTACGTTTGCACGTACAGGGAGACCGTCAGTTTGTCAAGATGGTGGCCAAACTTCTCCTCTAGCTGTTCTTGTTTGTTTCGGAAGAAAGCAGCCTTTTTCTTTTGGACGGAAGAAAGCAGGCCTTTTGTTCGTTAGACGATGTAATGTTTACGTTGACAGTATTAAAGACCGCACGAGAGGAGAATCAAATATGGGTATACATGTGCTATGTTTACAAGCATCATGATTTTTCATGACGAAAACATAATAACATCCAAGTATTAAAATGAGTCGTCTCTGCCCTACGCTTCATTCAGATTTTAGGATAGATAAACGATTTTGCTATATATTTGTCGACAAATTTTCTCCCAAAAATTTGACAGATGTAATTACAGTACAATCGTAGTGTAATTACACTGTAACTATAGTGTAACTTGTATGTAACTTTCAAAAATCTCTACGTAATATGTTATTTCGGTAAAATAGAGGTTGTGGGAACAAATCCTTACACATATGTGTGTGCTGTGATTTTATTTTTCTTTCTCACCAAAACAAATCTTGTAATATATCTAAAGATTCAAAATTATATGAAACTTATATACAAGTTACACTGTAGTTACGTGCAAGTTATAGTGTAATTACATATAAGTTACAATGTAATTACACTACGATTGTACTATAATTACATCTGTCAAATTTTTAGGAGAAAATTTATTGACAAATGTATAGGTGGTCCCTAAATAAATAGGGACATGTCATGGGGCGTGGCTAATGGGTGGGTGACCCCCATGGCCCCATCCCCCATATACGCTCCTCTCTCCCATTCCTCCTCCCATTCTTCTCTTCCTACTACACCATAAATTTTAAAAAAATTAAAAAATACAAAGTTGAAAAAATTTATGTATAGAAATGCTATATATAAAAGTTATTTAAATTTAAATTCAAATTTGAAACGGTTATGTAAACTTTTGACTTATAAACTTTGGGTCTATAAACTAATATTTGAATTCAAATTCAAATTTAAAACGGGTATGTAAACTTTTGACATGTAAACTTTTGCCTTATAAACTTTTGGTCTATAAACTAATATTTGAATTCAAATTTAAATTTGAATCGGGTATGTAAACTTTTGACTTATAAACTTTGGGTCTATAAACTTTAGGTGTATAAACTTTAGATGTATAGAAATACGATATTAAAAATATTTGAATTCAAATTCAAATTTGAATCGGATATATAAACTTTTGACTTATAAACTTTGGGTCCCTAAACTTTAGATGTGTAAATTTGAGTTGTACAAACTTTAGGTGCATAAATTTACTAAAATAGAAAAGTAACGCAGTGCCAAAAAAGGAAACCACATGAAGGAGGGGGGGTGATCGCTAGGGGCGACCGATCGCCGTTAGCCTTTTCGCATGTCATGTATTGTCCTCTGATATGAGTCACTAAACCTAAATCTGTTGGTTATATGATCATATATCAACGTTATAAGCTTCAGCCTTCAGGACATGTCAATTCCTATAAGCACCAAACAATATGAAGCAACGCAAAACTTAACTTCTTCGAACCGCCTAACCAGCCAAGAGAGGGCTTCGCCCTCCTGCACTAATGGGCTTCTAAAATATACTATAAACTTAGTCAAACTTAAATTATTTTGACTTTGACCAAAGTCAAAACGTCTTATAACCTAAAACGGTGGGAGTAGAACTATTGGACCCCAGTCATGTTTGATTTTCTAGGATGATAGGCATAGGAGTAAAAGTCTATTTTATCTCTCTCATCTTTTGCCCTAGATTGAATCTCATCTCTCAACTATAAAACCGGGTATAACATCTTCCTCAGCTTCAAAAACCGATGCAAGTTATTAGCTCCTTCAGTCGTTTAGAAAGCGGTTTAGGATGAGTCAGTAGAAAAAACTTTAAAGAATAATAGTAGGACCTATATGTTATCCGTTCTCTCTCTCTCCTTCCCCCCTCTCTCTCTCTCTCTCTCTCGTTTTGCCGCCTTCACAGCCTCCGCCGACGGGCTCTCCGCTCCCTCCTCCAAAACGGCTCTTGAAAGCTCGCCTCCTCCCCGACGTGCTGTGTCACCATCGCTGTTGCCGCTGGCTTCCTAGAGCACGAAACATCAGGGGAGGATGTGGGTGGACAGAATGTGCATCGGGATGGCAGACAACATTGGGTCAGCGACGACGTATCGCCAACTCTCTCACCTCCCTCCTCCCCGCCCTTCTTCGTCGCCTCCCTCCTCTCTTCCTCCACCGCTGCAAACTGCCTTCCTCACTAGTTGTCACCGCCGCCGCCACCTATCTCCGCCTTACCACCTTCCTCAGCCGCAACCTCAAGGTCGACGGCCGGGAACGGAGACAGGTTGTTGCGAAAGTTGTTGAGGCGGAGCTCAGCCACACGCACGACATGCGCAGAAGGGGAAAGGAGGTAGCCAGAGGAGGAGTAGAAGCATGTGGGCAGAGACGGACAATGAGGACAAGGAGTTCGGCGATGGTGGTGCCGCACATGGATGAAAAGGTGGGCTCTCGGGCACCGCGCATGGAGGAGGGAGCAAAGCTCACGCATGGTCTATACCATCGTTGCTATGCCCAGCGCCCTCCAATACACATCCGCCACAGAGGATTCCATCTCACATCCACCTCTCGGTGCCCGCCATCCTCGACATCTCCATAGCTCGCTCTCTGGTTCCATCTCGCCATTGTTAGCCACATTTCCCAATCTCTGTTACGTTCCTCAAGGGTGGTAGCCACCATCTCTAACGATCCCCTTGCTAGCCACCACCGTGCCATCCACAGAGGAGGAGGACGAGACGGTAAGGGGCACTATGGAGCAGTAGTGGCAGCACCGAGCATTGGAGTAGTGTCGTTGCGTGCTTCCATGGCCACACTCTCTCGCACAAGATGGGGGGAAGAGACCGAGAGGTGACATCTACAGCTGCCACCAAGAGGGGGGGGGGAGAGAGAGAGAGAGAGAGAGAGGAGAAGTGGGGGAAATAAGAAAAGCAACTTACATGTGGGCTCACCGCTTATGTTTGCGATGTCTCAATAACACGTGGGTCCCACACTCCCACTTATGAAAACCGCTTCCTAAACCACTAAAAAGGAGCTGATTTGCACCGGTTTTTGAAGATAAGGGAGGCTTTATAACCGTTATATGGTTCAGGAATATGATTAAGCGGAAGAGATGAGGGAGGCAAATAAACGCCGGATACGCGGATCGATCGCGCGGTCGCGTCTCACATCGATGAACGACACGTACGCGTGCCTTGCCACCTTGCCGGGCCATGAGTGGCCCGATTTATTAAGCCGTACATACGCCACATTAGTTGTCCAAAAGAAAAAAAAACGCCTCTTTCAATCCAACGCCGATCGATCGAGTCGAATAATGGATCTCTCCGGCGATCGATTTGGCGGTGCGTGGACAGAATAATTGCGGGAGTACTTCTCGTTGTGGTTGAAACAGTCGAAAGCCAATCGATTGCTACCTTCAATTCGTCACGTATCATTCTGCTCCATCCCGAATTCCCGATCGATCGAATCGCCCATAAATTAACTCCCACCAACGTAGTACGTAGGCAACCACCTACTTGTCTACATGTACGTGTGTGCAATGGCCAATGGATGATAGATTAATTTCCATCGGTAGCAACGAGCATCCAAGTTTTAGTGGTAGGCGTACTCGTGGATTTGAGAGAGTTGCTGCTCCATGCATTCTAAAATATAATTAATAAGCTAGCTAGGATCGAATAGGATCTATTCTAAGGATTTGTTTAACACAGCTTCAGCTCTAGCTCCAGAGTTCAGCTAAACAGTTTTAGCTTCACCTAAATAGGGAGTGGAGTTGGATGGAGTAATATCAAAAAATGAACTAGAAATGTATAGCTGGATTTAGTCTGCTCCACAACTACACTTCAAACCCAACCCTTAAAGCTAAATTTAGAACTTAGAATTCTATCAAACAGACCATAATACAACGAATCTGGATATATATAGGGGTTTGTTCATATTCATAATATTATATGTTTATTTAATCTTAGTTGCTATATTTTGAAACGAAGAGAGTAGCTTAATTGATATGATCTGCATCAAATCATCAACAATTGTTGTGCTTGCTTTCATGTACATGAAGGACGAAGTAAGAAGTCCGTGCTTTTTTTTGTTTTGAAACGAAAAAAGGCTGTGCATTTGAAGTTTACAAAAGTTGAGATTCGTTTTGCTCACGTACGTCATTCGCGTCATGATGTTGATCAGTACGTATCGATCGAGTTTCATACACCGCAATCGAACTCGATCGATCCTTGCACATCTACGATCTGCCATGATGGGTAAGTGGCCGGGTAGCTTTTGATTCAAAGGCGACATGTGCGTACATCCCCATGAATGCAACGCATCATCGCCCACGTTCACGTATGCATAGATGGGGTGCGTGTGCATCTATTGACGTAGAAATTAAATGAGATACTCTAAAGAATTGCTAGTTTAAAGGTGACTAAGATTTCATCAAATCTCAATCAACCTACTCTCTGGCCCGCGGCCGTTGGATTGAAATCGAATGGCTAGGAGTTGTCTTCAAGCTCTAGCTAGGGGAGAGGGAGAGAAGAAGGGTTTGCGACGAAAGACTCACTAGTAACAGTGACAAAAGTATTAGAGGGATACCAAGGAGGTAGCGGACATGTGGTGGTCGGTAGTCACGGATGAGTGGCGAGGCAACAATGGTACCATCTAAGCTGCGGGGTTGATGGTCACTAGCAGGCGATGAGACAACAACGGTACCATCTGAGTCATAGGCTGGTTGGTAGGGTCGACGACAATAGCGTCAGATCTGCATTGGTTAGGAAGGGGGCGATGGGAATTGGGAGCGTCTTGGCAATGTGAGTAGCCAATGACGAGAAAGATAGATGCGGAGGGTACACCTCTCGCCATCACCTAGGCTTAGGAAGGAGGACCATAGGGACAAGGAAGGGAGGAGCGGTCGATCTGGCTTGGCACACTGACGTGTTTGGTGGCTTCCAATGCCGATGAGGTTAGGGGGCAGCATACTGGGTTAGGAGGCAAGTGGTCAAGCTCGAGTACATCGTGGTGAGGAAAAGGGGAGAACAAGATAGGCATTATTATGTGGCACGGATCTTAGCTCAATCTGAGCCTTTTAAAAGTGATTCAAATTTGTGAAAATTTTCAGGTTACTGAAAATTCGGTACATTATGCGGTAGAATGTATTCAAGCATCTCTTTACACAAATGACACAACCATCTACATTTCACCGCAAATAAAAGAGCAGTGCTAAAAGTATTTTAGAAAAAGAGTGAATTGCTTTTGAGGTTATCTTATATTAACAAAGTTTCACTCACTACTACAAAATGGATTTTTCCTAACGGTTGTTCGCGTTTTCTACGGTGGTCGGCTCTGCCGCCAACAACTAAGGACCAATGAAAATGAACAATCTTCACATGTGGAACTTCACCGCTTGTGAAGATTGATTTTCACAAGCGGCTAAGTTAAGCTGACTCCCAGGAAAAATGATTTGCGTGCACAAAAAAAAATCCACAAATCCGCTTCCCATATCTGAGCTCCGCCGCTGGATGTGCTAGCCACGCCCTAAGCCATAGCCAGATCCGCTGCACCCCGAGCCATTGCCGGATCCGTCACCCGCCTCCCATGACCGAGCTCCACCGCCTGTGGTGACCCCACCACCTCAAGCTGTCGGATCCACCACTCGGGGCCTGAGCCGCCGCGTGTTTGAGAGATCTGGGAGAGGAGAGGGGGTGGAGGAGCCGCAGGAACCTTCTCAAGGCCCTATTGTCGTTGTCATTGTCGTGGCAGCCGTCATCATCCTTGAGCTCGCCATTGAAGTTGACCTCAGGATGTTGAGCACCGCCCCACTGGATTGACCTCCTCCACCGTTGTGCCTGACCTTCGCTTCTGTGAAAGCGAACCCGGTGGTCCTAAGTACTGTTGCCGCCGGATCCACCTCCTCCACCGCCACCACCCCTCTCATTTGCTGCTGTGGAGGTGGATCTAGCGGTCTCAAGCATCGCCGCCGCCTGATACGTCCCCTCCACCATCACCGCCACCGGCTAGGTGTGGGAGAGGCAGGAGAGCGGCTAGGATAGATCCGCCTCGAATCCATGTCCTCGACCTCGTCGCCACCGCTGCCTCCACCATTCCCTGTCTTCCACCGCGTGCGCAATCCGTCCCCTTGGCCACCACCAGCCACCGCCACCATCCATTTGTTGCTGCCGAGCTACCGCCAAAACCCCCATCAAACCGAGAGAAAGAAAGGTGATGAAGGCACAGGATCTGAGAGAGGGTTGGAGAGACAGAGAGGAAGAAGGTGAAGGATAGAGAGGGAGGAGAGAATGAATGGGGACCATGGGGAGAGGGAAGTTTTCATATCGACCTCGAATTTTTTATGATGACTGTCTCAGAGAACTGCCTACGACAATCTATATTTTCACAAGCGGTTCTCTTAACCGGTCACATGTAAAAATAGTATTATTTTCACAAGCTGCTACTTTAGGACAATCATTTGTAAAAATAGATTTTCGCAAGTAGTTACTAACTAGGGACCTCGGTTGTATTTTCACTAGCGTTTTTTATTTTATCCTCTCGAGAAAAAAATAGGTAACATCAGGAAAAAAACATTTTGTAGTAGTGGCTTTAGATCACCCTGTACCCTAGACTAGGTTATTTTTTCTTTATACTGCAAAATATTTTCTCGAGCACCTCAATAACCTAAACACATCAGCACCCATACACTGACAATCTTCCAAACTTTCACGTAGCATCTCACACACTCCTACCATGAGTGGCAACTGAAACCCAGTGACGAGATAGACCGACAACTTTTTGTCAAAATAATATCGATGGACACAATTTGGTGATGGGGCAAAAGTATCCTTATGGCATTCAACTTGGTTGGACGGACAAACGCCAGGAGGACATAACCTAGAAATTAAAAATGCTACTACTCTAGAAAATAAATGGATCCATTAGCATATCCTCCAGAGGAATAACCATTATGATTATCCAACAATTTCTCTGTCCTTGTGAGCAAGCACGCGTGATACCATGCTACATGCTGATAGGGAAGATGAAATCACACGGGTGGACGATGTCCAATTCCTTGGGTCGCGACAGACAAACACGCTTTGGAATTTCTGGGCATCGCAAAAAATTCAAGTTATTTGCCTGACTAGTACCAAAACCAACTACGGATGATATATATAGATTTTTAACCAGAGGCGTTGGACTCAACCCTCTCAGTGGCCTCTATAGCCATGCCCCCCTTGAATATTTTCATAAAATATTTCCTACAGTAAGCATGTATCGGCCGGCCAAGAGGTGGCCAAGGTTTCCAGTGTTATGGTAACCTTATAACTTAATTCTAGGAAGTATTAATTGAGAGATATCAAAATTAAAACTAAAAAAGGTGATACCTCAAGTATTGTACAATACCTTTTCACAAAATATAGTGATATGAAAACGTTTTTCCAGGCGACCGAAACAAGTTTTCATGGGTAACCCGTCACGTCGCTTACGAATTAAAGCCTATGAAAGTCAATTATTTTCGCAGGTGAGCATCTGCCCGTTTGTGAAAATTGATATTCCTAGCCGGTTCAGTTATACCGTTCGTTTGGAAATAATAATTTTCAATAAAAAAATAATTTCCCTTGCATGCAGCCAGTTGCCACATCAATTTCCGTATAGATCAATCCAAAAATCAAGCAAAAAGGGAAATATCGATTCATCATATTTGCAAATCAAGCTGCTCCACAAAATTTTGTATTCACAAATCCAACCAAGATTTACAAGAAAAAACACGAAGCCGCACAACAACTGCAATGAAGCGATTGATTGCAATGGACTTGAGGCCGTCGTCATTATCGATGGCTCGCAGTTGTCGTCGCCGTCTAGTCCACCTTCCTCCGCTGTGCTGCTGCCATCTGCTCCTCTTCTCTTGTCGTCGCAGGCTGCAGCCACGGCTAGTCTCCTCCTCTCCGGTCAGATCTGGTAGAGGGAGAGCCAAATCTAGGAGGAGAGTGGATTGGAGGAGCCCTTCGAAGGCCCTCCTGCCACCGGCCGCTACAAGTCACCTTTGCCGGCTTCCTCCCGTCTGGCAAGATATATCTAGCAGGTGGGGCTAGATATATTGGATATTTTGCTATTTTTGTGAGTGTGCACTTTTTAGTGCACTTGAGAAAATAAAACATATTGTATATCATAATAAAACTATAGCGGTAGTGGGAGTTGACAGTACTGGCCTCTAGCTAGCCGCTGGAGGAAGCGTATCTCTAGTCATGCTAGTCACCTGGGAGACTTGGAAGAAGTGAAACTTGTTATACAACGCAATCAGATAGACCGGCTTATGCAAGGGGAAGTGAGAAAAAGAAAAAAAAATCATGAATGTCCATATCTATAATATACAATATGGTAAATTTAGAGTAAGCAGTTAGCTATATTATCAGGTCATGTTTGGTTGAACATTTTACATTGCCACACCTACTTATTATGCTAAAGTATTGCGAGCCACGCATTTTGCTAACAAATTGTTGATCACACTTTGGATAAGAGTTGTTAAAATTATAAGTATTACACACATGTGGTCTGAAGCTAAAAAATCGTGGCACACTAAATTGAACCAAACAGTAGACCAAAGGAGTTTGGCAAAAGTATGATAAAGTTTGCAGTGAACCAAACAATTCATGAGACTTGCTCTGGAATAATTCTGCTCGCTCGGCAGCACCAACAAAGATCGAGAAAGCTACTACGAAGAACAGTGTGCACTGCTGCGATCGATCGATCGATCGGCAACGTCGTTGCTGCATGTGCATGCATGAGGAAATAATTAAAGGAAAGCCCAAATGATGTCTTTACTTTTAATTTGTAATCATGCGCATGATACTAGTCAGTCAGTCAGTCGTCGCTTGGCCGGCCATCTCCACAGCTCCACTGCTTGCTGCTGGTCTCTTCTCACACTGTCCATGCCTTGCTGGAGCACTGCAGTAGCAGCAGCAGCAGCAGCAGTATGCGTGGCGTATGAACAAATGATGATGCATCTGTTTTACAGTGTTTTTCTGGTGAAGATTGCAGTGTCAGGGATTCGACGACCAGATCGATATGGTGTACCGATCGCCTGCTATGTTTCTGAATAGTAATAAGACAACCAGCTGCAAATATATTTTAAAAAGATAAATAAAGAGAGAGAAGAGCAGCGGACTACAGATTTATAGCAAGCTGTAGTACGGACTCTAAGACACAGTGAGTGTATAATAAGTGGGATCAGGTATTAATAATGTAGTATGTAACTATTGTATGAATGAGTTATTAGATTGGATATAGATGAATTGAAGCTAGTAGTTGGCTATACTATTAAACTTGCTCTAAGGAGGTGTTTAGATGACGGGGCCATAAAGTTTTGGCGTGTCATATCGGGTATTACGTAGAGTATCGCATGGTATGTTCAGGCGCTAAAAAAACTAATTACAGAATCTGTCAGTAAACTACGAGACGAATTTATTAAGTCTAATTAATCCGTTATTAGTATATATTTATTGTAGAACCACATTGTTAAATCATGGAGCAATTAGACTTAAAAAATTCGTCTCACAAATTAGTCGTAATATGTGTAATTAGTTATTTTTTTAATCTATATTAATACTTTATACATGTGTTCAAACATTTAATATGACAAGGCTAAGCAGCTTCTAGTTCCGCTGCTACTAATAGTATTACAAAAGGAATTTAAGAGGGCATGGAAGTGCACACGTACTAATCATGAAATGAAATGAGACTGGTGTCCCTGTGGGGAGCTCTTCCAGTCAAGATTTTACATGATCCCGATTCCAGACCAGATCTTCAGGTCAAGATTCGATCAAATCAGCATAGGCAAGTTGCCCCCATTTTCCATGGGAAATTCTCCTGTTAATAGAGGGGATGGTTGAAATTAATTTCCCACGAAGAATTCCTTTCAAAAAAAAATTTCCCACGAAGAATTCTCCTGTTTTGCAGGGGATGGGGATGATCCTACGTACCCGGTTCCCCCGGAGACACGCAGAAAGGGGCTCTAAATTCTTTTTTTTTTTCTTCACGTCATGTCATTATGTTACATGCGATCTTTGATGAATAACAATATTTTGTTTTTATCATGTCAACTAGTGGATATATATTGATATAAAATATGACTATATGTATTGTGCTACACATATAATTGGCGACGGAAACTCTGTGGGGATTAATTCATCGTGCGGGGACTCGAAGTGGTGGCCTCGATAGTGGCACAGGGTCACCGTGGATCTCTCCCCTCTCTAGCAGATCTGCCTGGGATGGCGCTCGATAACGGAACCAGTAATAATGACGACTGCCGTTTTCTCTTCACTTGCCACCCCCATTGAGCTTGCTGTCTCAATAGGGAGACATGGCATCCCGACGACCTCTTTCATCCACGTCATCCCTCCCAACTCAGGATCGCTGCCAACCTCTGATCTAATAATGTCATCATCCTCTTATGCGGCAATGTGGATCTTAGATCCGGTGCCGCTGAACTTTGATTTTATAGATCATGTGTCCTATGTTTTCTTGTCCACGTCAAGGACATGTGGAATCACAACAAAGTGCCTTTTGCAGTCCTGCTTCTGCACTTTTATCTACTTAAGGCACTCGTGCCTTACAAAGGGCACGCTAACACCCTACGAGATAACTACTCCTATAACTACTCCCGACTATATGACCGACTATATATTACTCAATAAGGCACCATATTTTGTATGTCCTTAGGCTACTCTTGTAACACATAAATTGTGCACGGATTTTTTAAGTATTTCGCATAGTTGATTCAAGTCATATTGGGATGGTTCAAGCATCTTTCATATCTGTTTAGGTGCATGGTTTTGGATATCCTTTGCCAAAATTAAGTACTTAAATTACCACGTTCCAAATAAAAAACCTAATTAACATGTTTAGGAATTGGCATTTTTGTACTTCCTCTGTTCTCGGATATATTTCTAGTATTTAAATTTTATACTCCCTTCATCTCATAATATAAGGCATGGTCAAACTTGACACGGTCTTCAAAACTAATCTTTTACTTATAATTTCTCATATACTATAAGGTTTATTGCACGAAATTATAACCATCTTAAAGTAAATTTAAATGTCAATCCAATTATATTAATTTTTGCAATGAAATTTAATTTATATTATAATAATTATTGGTCAAATATTTTTAAAGTTGAATCTTGGAATGTGTGCACGCCTTATATTACGGGATAAAGGGAGTATGTAACTAGAAAAAATACCCGTGCGTTGCAACGGATGAATGTTATTGTAATCTTATTATTGTTATATGGTTTAGTTAAGTTGAAATTCACTGTGGGAATGCAATTGGATATATATATTTCTAAAAAATCATAAGCTGCAATTAGTAGTCCAATTATCTTATGTTAGCATGCGAGTTTTTTAAAGCGATATCTTATACGAGTCCTTTTGTATTTCTAACAGCGAACGAACTTAAAATCCGACTCAAATATGAATCTGTATATTCAAAATCGAACAAACTTAAAAATCAACTCATACATGGATGACATACCAAAGTACTAGCAGGGGCGGATTCACAATGGGGGCGGTGGGGTCTTGAGACCCCACTACCGCCCCCGGGACAGTGGAGACCCCCCTAAGCCCCCACTAAATTTTTTTCCATAGATACATAGGATGTGGGGACTGGAGGTTCGATTTATGCTGATGTAGTTTATTCAGCCCCCAATATTATTTTTTTCGAGATCCGCCCCTAAGTACCAGTAAAAATATCTTTAATTTTTTTTATAATAGTAGAGATAGAGATATAGTATCTCCGGAACACTGATTCCAACACTCGAGAATCTAAGCATTTTAGGCTGTGTTGGACACTCAATGTTGGGGACGGTTTCCTCCGGCATGGAAAACGGAGCAGTTCATTAGTGCATGAATAATTAAGTATTAGCTAATTTTTTTTCAAAAATGGAACAATATAATTTTTTTAAACAACTTTTGTATTGAAACTTTTTGCAAAAAATGCACCGTTTAGCAGTTTGAAAAGCGTGCACGCGGAAAACGAGAAGGATAGGTTGAGAACCTGGACAAATGAACAGAGCCTAAGTCATTCAAATGCTTAGAGCACCCACAATAGTTATCTATAGGCTCTCTACAAGAGATCCATGTCAGCATATTTTTCTACTTGGAAGAGATTAAATAAAGAGAGAGAGCAAAACTATCTACTAACCTAGAGATAGTCTATAGAGAAAAACGAGGCAATGGATTAGACAGCTATAGATACCCATGTAGACATACCATTCAAGTGGTTTACTATTAATCTGATCTATTGCTGAGATGTACATGTTTTATAGATAGCACCTTACTTTACCATTGCGGGTGCTCTTAGGAGTGAAATTCAAACAATTAAAAATATGACCAATGAATTATCACTCCAAACAATTCACAATCTAGAAATACTTGTCATGGACAATCTAGTATATTTAGAAATGGCAATTACTCGCAGTAGACTTGGGATGAAGGCAGACAAGGAGGAGAAAAGCTCAAGAGAGAGAGGAGGAAGAAAACGTCCAAGCAAAGAGAGCCAGAGAGGGCTGGATTCCCAGTGATGATGATGATGATGATGGGCCTCGATTGGCCGGCCCAAGATTCGTAATGATGGCTCATCTCCGGGTTCCTCTCCTTTGCTCATCATCATCGCCCCGCTCTGTTTTCTCCTCCTTTCCTTTTTTTCCCTCGCTCCTCTCCCCATCTTTTAATCCCTTCTTCTTCCTCCTCCTCCCACAAGAATTACTCCATCTCCCTCTTCCTTTACCACCATCTCCACCCATCATGATCTCCTCCTCCTCCCATTCGAGTGCCTCACTATTGCAGCGGTAGCTTTTCTTCGATTTTTACCATGCCTCTCTTTATTTTGCACTTTCGGTCCGTTATGCTTTGCAATTAGCATATTGCTTGATATGGGATGTTAAATGTCTCGTGTTGGCGAGATGAGATTGAGATGTTGCAGTGGCAGCGCCAATGGTGTAGGAGGAGGGCACTGTTTGAATTAAAAGAGGAGAATCATCAGCAATGATGCCCGACAGGCTGGACTTTGCAGCTCCCGCGTTTGTGACCATTTTTTTCAGCAACTGCTATGATCAACTTCAGTTTAAGCTTCGTTTAGCCGCTGGCTACACTGCACCTTCTGTAGCTTGATCAATCTTCCCATCCCACTGAGGGCCGGAAGAATTATCATTTCCCCGTGAAATGTTGCGAAATTCTTGTGAAAAGTTCTGCGGTGTTCCACGCGCGCAAAGTCTTAGCTGCTTGAGAATGTAGTGCACATGGCTATAAATGTTTATGAGAAAACTGATAACTCATATGACATGACGATAGTTTTGGCTCAGTGGTTTTAAATAATTTAAGAAACCTTTTATAAATCATTTTTAACTGTATTTTGGCTACATACATCTCAATGTAGAGGTTGGATTGAATCATTGAATTCCAAGTTCTTATTGGTTACCCATATTCCCTAATATATGTTAATGCTGAAAAAAAACTTACATTGAAAACATTTTAGAATCAATTTCAAAATTTAAAATTAAAATTTAACTTTTGCTTTGACTTACTAGGGTAACCAATGGGCTCCACTGTCTAAAAAAATGAGTAAATTTCACAAAACTGCACGTTTTGTAGTCCAAGTTGAAGAAAACCACACACACTTTAACACTTGGCATTTAAGTATATATATTTTGGTAGTGTAGTTTCAATGAATGAATTCACCTGCGAGATGACATGACAGTTTCACCTAGGACAAGGACATGGCATCCTATTACCAGCAATCGCACGAAATTAATAGGATGCCACGTCCTCATCCTAGATGGAACAATCATCTCATCTCACAGGTGAATCCATTCATTGATAGCGTGGTTTTGTGAAACTAAACTACCAAAATATATGTACTTAAGTGCCAAGTATCAAAATGTGTGTGGTTTTTGCAACTTGAACGATAAAACATAAAATATGTAGTTTTATGAAATTTACTCAAAAAAAATTGTCGCACTATTTTATGGCATGCACCGAAATGCCTCTCCCGGTGAGCGTGAGCTCGCTAACGCTAGGCCGCTACCGGAACAAGCGGCGCCTATAAATAAAGCCCCACCCCACCACTGCGCCGCACCAAGCACACAAATCACAGCTGCTGCTGCTGCTGCTCTGCTCCCCTCCTACCACCTGCCCTTTTGCCCCCACGCACAACACACGTCGTCAGCCTCTGCCTTTCACGCTGCCGCCGCCGCCGCGAGCCTGAGCTCCGGTCTCCTCGCTCTGCACCGACTGTCTGCGTCATCAGCTCCGGCCACGGCGTGGTATACCTCCAGTCTTCTCTGCACTGCACTGCACCGCCTGTCTGTCTACTCTGCTCTGTTTTTTGGTCGAGTGCCTCCACTGTCTTTGTTTAATTATGTGCTCGAGACGAGTGAGTGGGTGTCATCTTTTCTTCTAATCTCGATGTAATGATGCATACGTTATGTATCTATGCATTCTTTTATTACAAAGAAATAGAAGAAGAATCCCTTGGCCCATGAAATGGTGGAGCAGAAGCTACTACTACTGCTACTGCTTCTTGTCTGATGAACTCTGACAGTGTTAGTTTGTGTGTGCAGGCGATGGACAGTCTGAACACGAAGCTGTACCTGCAGAACTGCTACATGCTCAAGGAGAACGAGCGGCTGCGCAAGGCGGCCGTGCTTCTCAACCAGGAGAACCAGGCCCTGCTCTCCGAGCTCAAGCACCGCCTCGCCAGGTCGCCGTCGCCGGCCGCCGCGGCACCCGGCGTCGCCAACGACAGCAAGAACGCCGCCGCCGCCGCCGGCCGCCACGCTGGCCCGCCTCCGGTGCAGGACAAGTCAGCCTCCAAGTCCAAGTAGGCTATAGCCACGAGCTCACAGCTGCTTGGTCACAGAGAAGCGGATGCTTGCTTGAGCCACTGTGGATGCATGGTGATGGTGCTGCAGGTGTTTGGGGGTGTGTGTGTTTTAACTTTAGCCGTGGATGTCAACTAGGAAGGCGTTTTTAATTACTTTCAGTTGCTGAATTCTGGATTCTCTGCTCACTGGTATGTAGTCTTAACATGATATCCTTGTAATGGATAGCCAGGTTAATTGGAGGTACATATACATAGCTTTGTTTTTTTAGCACATAGTACTAGTATATGTTTATGCTCAACACTTACCTCACGTGGCTGATACTACAATGCATCATGCATGGAAAAATATGTGATATTTTTTTATTTGTTGAACTTTTTTAAATTTTAATTTTAAAAATAGCCTTTCCAATACTTATTTTTAAAATTTGAATCTTGGTCAGGCAAACACAACTAGCAAAACAACATTATCAGGCTGGTCTAAATGTGGTGGCGTGGCAGGATAAAATTGTCATGCCTACTACGGTTGGCATGACAGTGTTATTTTGCCACCCGCATGACGTGGCCAAAGAGTTTAGATTTTGAAAAATAATTTTTTAGATTGGTTTATTTAAAATTAAAAAAAATAAAATGTTCAAAATATAATAAAAATTCAAAATATATAGTGTAAAAATTTAAAATGCAGTGTAAACCAACAATTAGATATAAAAATGGATGTTTAAGATTTGTTCACGCTATATTGAGTACTTCTAGTAGTAAAACTACAAGAAATAAAAATTTTGCTTACGGTGATATGAATAAATCTTAAACGTCTAATTTTTATTAAAAAAAAAAAGGTTTACACTCAGTATGAAAGTTGCGCTACATATTTTTCTGCCATGCATGATATGGCTGATTAAGACATCGTGAAAAAAAAGAGAGATGAACTGTGTACGTGCAAAATAGGTAATCCAAAGATTGTATTCACTGCAATCACATCTTCCCTGTGCTGCACACGCCAGCATCGATCATCATTCTGCATTGAGTACCCTGCCTTTTCATTTGTCCTACCAAACCATGAATCAGGAGCTTTCTTGACGTCTTATTTGGATTCAATCCCACATTAGATAAAATATTGATTATGGGAAAAGAAAAGAACTTAAAACGTGAGGATGTGTTCTTCACTCATTCCGCTAAAAGCTACTATCAGACCATGACCATGTTTGATTTAGACTGTTAGACAGATTAATTATTTCTAGGGAATAAATTGAGTAGTTTAAAAAATAAACTTATCAAATAGCATAAAACAGGTGATATAAATAATGTAGTAGAAAAAAATGTTTTTAGAAAACACATTTTTCTAAATTCAGATTAAATAATCCATTTCAACAATATGATGGACAACGTGAAGAACATAGCTCCTCACCTTGTTTCGGCATGTACAACAAATCAAGAGATATACTAGCTCCGAATATTGTTATAGTGTTCGTGACGATAACGAGTTTGGACAGGTCATTATGGGCTAATAGTCTTGAATGTATCTTTGTGGATAAATCTAAATTGGAAAAATTACATAAATCACCCCAATTATCACTCTAGTTTTGAGACTCCACCCTATAATTAATTCATGTTGTTACAAAAGCTAACCCACCAACACTGCCATGTCGAAATTGCTCCCTCTGTGCATGAGAACTAGCTAACTCGAATTGGACTTACCTCGTAGCCACGCTGAACGAGCCTGACCTGACTGATATGATCCACTGTGAATCCACGTCGGAAGAAATGAGACAAACCAACTACTCATGTGTCTTGGGTGGATGAAATTTCGCAACAAAATGGATGATGGGATGGAATCTCAAACTAGAGTGATGGGGTAGTTTAATACTCCCTCCGTTTCGAAATGTTTGACGCCGTTGACTTTTTAGCACATGTTTGACCATTCGTCTTATTCAAAAAATTTAAGTAATTATTAATTCTTTTCCTATCATTTGATTCATTATTAAATATATTTTTATGTAGACATACAATTTTACATATTTCACAAAAGTTTTTGAATAAGACGAACGGTCAAACATATGCTAAAAAGTCAATGGTGTCAAATATTTTAAAACGGAGGGAGTAAGTAATTTTGCCATCTAAACTATCTACTCCCTCTGACACCGTTGACCAATGCATGATTGTATTATGGACAATAAAAACGTTTATATTATTGACCAGTAAAAACTTTTAAATTTTTTAAAGAATACAAGTAGTATAGATTTGTATTTAGCATGCAAAGTGGTTTGATAATACATCTTAAATATTTATATTCTTTTGCTAAAAAGATGAACAGTTAAAATTTGTGCACAAATAGTATCCGGTGTCAAGTAAATAAGAATGGAGGGAATATCTAGCCGGAATCTAACCGTAGTGAATTAGAGAAGTTGATATCAACATATTAGTTATAACTTGTGAATTATTGATTTAATTAAGTTTCAAAATTACTATATCGATGTAGCACAATACCGTCTTCGGTTCCATAATTATTGACCTTTTGGATGACGACACAATTTTCAAAATATATATTTTACTATGTTTTTATTATAATATATACATTAAACAAATATATTTTTACTTTTCCTATAGTTAGTATTTTAAAGTTATTGATAGTCAAAGTTATAACATTATCTTGTGTCGTGCACCCAAAACTATAATCTCGAAAAAAGATAACTTTCTATGAACATTGCTTATAATTTTTTTTATAAATAATGGAGTATTTGTTAGCCTTAATAATATTTAGTTCCTTGCAATTTTCCTATGTCCATAATCTATTTAATTGAAACGTGCTACAGCTTTTATCCTGTTAATCGAACCATAACAAGGAATATAAGCATATATATCTCGTCAATATTCTCTTCCATGTAGAGTATCACTCCAACTCCAAGCTGACATGCATATCAAATGGACGTAACTACACAGCTAGTTGTAGCTGGTTTGTCTAAACCAACTACTACTCCATCTATAAAAGATACCATCCACCTATACTTCAAATGCAATTTTCTCTTAAACCACTCATCCGATCTACGATCCGATTACACCGTTGTGTTCGTAACAATTAAATCTTTACAACAAGATCTCACCTGATTATATTTTGATGAAAAATCACAAATTGCTTTTATGATATGTCTAAATTACTTTTAGATTTCACTAAGTTATTTCTTAGATATATAAAAGTAAATTCAGTAAAGCCTAAAATTACTTTACATATATTATAGAAGTAACTTAGAGCAAAACGAAGGTAACTTTGGCATGTCATTTGAAGTAAATCTGTTGTAGAGATAAAAACATGACTCTACCTAGAAATTAAATTAATCAGCACAAATTATGTAATTAACTAAAAACAATAATAAAAGTAATCACCTCAGAGCATCATGAATGTATAGGCACTTAAAGTAAGTTGTATATATGATAATTATATATATGATAGTTTGTTCAATGAAAAAAAGGCATTAATTAAAGTTACTTTCTTTTTTTATAAGTTACTTCTATAATATATGTAAATTACTTTTAGGCTTTACTTAATTTACTTTTATATGTCTAAGAAGTACTTAGTGAAATCTAAAAGTAATTTAGACATATCATAAAAGTAATTTGTGATTTTTCATTAAAATATAATCATGTAAGATCTTGTTGTAAATATTTAATTATTACGAACACAACGGTGTAATCGGATTGTAAATCGGATGAGTAATTTAAGAGAAATTTTTATTTGAAGCATAGATGATATAAATATTTCTCCTACTTACTTAATGGATTAGTACTATAGTAAAGTAAGATTCTTCAAGTTAACACATATCTAGATAGAGGTCGCTCGTTATGACTAAATCGAGAGCGCTCTCGATTTAGATTTTGCGATATCAAATATAGTAGTATCAGCGGTAGCCGAACCTGTTAGGTGGGTGCAATCTAGTACACGAATTTGTAAAATGCTCGTTTTGATGCATGAACTTATTTGGTGTGTGTGGAGAAAGGCTAAAAAAACACTACATGGCTAACTTATTGATTTCACCTCTTTAATAAAAGAATGGGATTTAGAGCCTGTTTAGATTGTAGCCAAAATAAATCTTACCAAGTTTTGGCAATGCCAAAATTTTGACAAGATGACAGTGTTGCTAAAATTTTCAAAATTTTGGCAGGATTTATTGACCAAATTTAGCAACAAACTAAACGTAGACATTTTTTTTTGGTAAATTTGCCAAAAAATGGTATAGTTGAAAATGGCATCAAAGTAAACAATCCCTTAGTTATCTTAGAGAAAGATAGGAAAAATCGAGCATCGATATAAGGGTTAGGAATATATGGAATTCATCATTCCATTGAAGAATAGAGACCCGATTTATAAATATAGCACGTTTTATGCATACTCACTACACGTATGCACATTACATCCTAATCAACATCAATTTTGTAAAAGTAACATTGCCAAGCCATTTTGGTTATAGTTCGCACAAACTAGACAAGTTCATGTACCGAAGCAAGTATTCTATAAGTTCATATACTAAATTGTACCTACTTTGTACCGACAATACAATTTTCTCTATGAAATATCTTAATGTAGATAATAAATTCATCAAATTGGTCCATCAGCCTTGGACCATCCGCTTCTCCAGTTTTTTTTTTTGGCAGAACATGCTCTTTTGTATTAAGAGGGGAAATTTCTTTTAAACCTTCACAAGCAACGAAAGCAAGGAAACAAACGGATAAAAAGAGAAAAAGAAAGGGTGGCGAGTTGCGTAGGGCTTATCTCGCAGCTAGTTTTGCGGCCGGATGGGGGTGGCTGCTCAGATGGGCAGGCCGGCTGCACGTACGTCAGAGTTCAGACCGCCGCCTCCTCCGCGGCTGCGCTAGCAATTTCTCCCCAAGATCTACTCTCGTTGTTCTTCAGTTAATTTAGCCATAGGAACTAGTAGGAAGGAGTATCCAACATCTTTGCTGTTACTATCTGACAGTCATCACACTCCAAGCAAAACGCCGAGAGCCACCTTGTAATGAGCATGACTGTATATGGGCTTCAAGCAGAGCTTCGGGACCAGCACTGAATAACCAGACAAAGCAGGGAATTTTGTATACATGTATCATGTGAAGCACCTGATCATGAGTCATAATGCCCAGTGCCAAATGGTACTGAGTACGTTGTGTACACATGCATCCAGCAGTTATAAGCACCTGATCATGAGTCATTATGCCAAGCGCCAAACCATGCCGGGTACCACTTCACTGAAAAACATGATGATCATTTGGCAACACGAAGCAGACGCTGAACAGACAGATCGAGCAGAGAAACAACTCAACGATGTCGAGTAGAGCGTGGCCCTCACATGTTACACCTACGGTGAATCGCACAAGGCCATAGAAAAGAAGGCAAAAAAAAAAGGGGGGGGGGGGGGGTTCCGTTTCGTTTTTCTCATGGCGGAGACAAACGTACTACACTGAAAGCACGCTGCACATGGCTTTGCAAGGACGAAGGGTTGAAAAGTAAGTGATAACTGATAACCCCGACATCCCATTACGATTCACATAACAAATATGTACAAACTTTTGACACTGCGACAACGGGTTCTTTCAGCCTACAGAGCGTGGCTGCGCTGCACACCCGCACGGCAAACGACGAAGAGAAGAGAACAAGGCAAAGCCCAAAACGGGACACGGGCTGCCACCGTCGAACACACCAGCCACCACCGTCGCTGCCGGGCTCCAGCAAGTACACAGCCCAAAATGGGACACGGGCCCAAAATGCATTCGCTACCATTACTCTAAGCTAAAAAGCTGCAGAACGGCAGATGGCCGCCACCGGCCTCGGTCGGGTGACCGGCCGGCGATCGATCACTCGTCCGGCACCACCTCCATGTTCTGCTCCTCGTACTTCACGCCCACGAGGAACGCGATGCTCACCTGCACAGATTAGCAAAGGAAATCGTCGTCAGCCGAAGCCGAAAAAGCGAGATAAGACTCTTGACTTCTGCTGAGATTTGATCACCACACCAAACCAATATGTAGTTGTTACCTGCTTGGGGTCGTACACGGCGTACTCGTTGTACTCGAGCGGGCCGTCCTTGTTCGTGGACGGCACCAGCTTGCCGCACGGCACCGTGACGCCGTCCCTCCAGGTGAAGTGCTCCGACGGGTCGGTCGTCTTCCTCCCGACTCCCTTCACGCCCATCTTCTTCTCCTCCATGCGTTTCACGTCCTAGCAAAACACCACACGGCAGCAGCGTCAGGACCCAACCATGGCAACATTCTAGTTTTTTAGATAATGGCAACATTCTAGTAAACATGTCAAAGATCCAAAGATCAAAGATCAGAGAGTACCTCTGAGCCTGGCGTGCCTGTTATCTCCTGGATCTCTTTCCCCAGAGATGCCACCGCCAGGACCAGGTAACCCTCCGGACGATCCACCGCCGTGAAGCCGTAGAGCGCGGCTTCGGCTGCTGCGTCTGAGCAAACTATGGCTTTGCCAAACTGCGTCCATGGATCGAATAGTCTTTTAGAATCTTTCAGCACAATGCTAGGATGAGAAATGATTTGCATGGCCGACGAATTATTACCATGTATCCCGGCACTGGTATATGGCAGACAGCAGGCACGAAACCATCGCGCAGGTGCCTGAGCAAATTTGAACTTCTTGTTCCTGTGGAAAAGAGAAGAAGCTCATGTGATAATTGGTAAACCATTGCCTAGAGTACCCAAAAAGTGACATAAATTTAATATCTGCGAGGGGGTTGAGTAGAAAGTTATAAACACTTACCACACCAGAGGAGAACTTTGTTCGGAAGTTTCTTTATTTCATCATAAGAAGGAAGAGCACTCGATTCAACAGCATATATCCGCTCGACAGTAGCACTGTAAACCTGATGAAAATAGGCATATTTCAAAGGAAAAATACGAATTTAAACGAAGATTCTTTTTTTCTAAACCAAAATGAATGGGAGTCCAATGTAGCACAATCTGGCATCTTACCACATCGCCAACCTTGACAGGCTCGTAGGTTTTCTCCAGATACTTCAGGATCATCTTATAGTCCTCCGAGTCTTCAACAACACGATTGATAGAACAGCCTAGTTTCTTGTAGCATTGAGACAGTGGGTCATCTAAAGTTGAACCAAACACATCACCAATAAGACGAGAAGCGACATTTATATCACGAACAGTCTCCAAACCAGAAGCCACCTGCATGCCATACGAATTATGAAAGAAAGAAAGAAAGATCAACAAAGCAGATTAAACAGACCATAAAAATAACAGTGTGAGTATAGATGCACTGTGCATCGTACATTGTCAGCAATCTGTTCATATCCCTTCATTGTATATGGACGAGTTGTGGGGAATAGGGTGAACCACTTATTGCTGATCTCCATCCAGAATGCGTCAGCAGCAGGCCCAGACTCTGGAGCAGACTCGACATCTTGTTTCCACTCTAGTAGCGTCTCCTCCCCTGCCAAATGGAACAGTTGATGAACTCTGCACGCCATGAGTCGCGACGATGATGAAGTAACTGCTAAATGCAATAAATAAGATAACCTAACCTCTTTTCAGATGGAGATCTGTAAGCATCCCGATAGGAAGGTCTGGCACATCATGGCCCATCTCTGTCAAAGCATACCTGTGACAAGAAGCTCTAAGAGTAAGCTCCATAAGAAACACATGATAGTTCATTATCCAAGCGGAAAAATAATAATAAAAGAACCACATTGTCTCAACTGAGTAACTCAGAAGTAGTGATTTATATAAGACCTGTATATTTCTTGGCTGCATAGTTGTTTCATGATAAAAGTAACAGAAGGGTCAAGCTTGCAGTGTGCTGCAGCAGCTCCCAACTGACGAAGAGCCACACCACCATGGCGCACGTCAACACCATCATCCTATCAAGGAGAACAAAATACAACAACATTCATGGGTAATACAGGTATGAAATCAAAAAGAAATAAGCTAGAAGAGTGAAGTACCATGTCCAAGGGATACATCTTCATACACTTCTTCTTAAATTTCTTCTCTCTCTCCCATGGTTCAAACTCATTTCCAGTAACCTCCTCAAAAAGACGGACAAATTCCTTGATAGCATCATTGAAACGACTACCAAAATCTTCAACCCGTTCCTCTGCCATCTGGTCATGTCCAATAGGACCCTTCTTGTAGTATAGGTGCAAATGGTTCTCAGGCACCATGATCAGCTGCATAATGCATAACCTGCAAAGAGCCGTCTTAAGTTGCTAAATCCAGATACACTTGACTGCCACCCATTCCCTTAATATGTAATGAGAACATAATGCTTAATATGTAATGAGAATATAAACATACTGGTTAATATCGCCTCCTAAATCGCACACAGAAAAGGCACAATTGTAGATGATGCCATCCTTCTCATAGATATGTCCTCCGTCTTTCTCCAGTTTAGAATCTTTGTGCACTGCTCTTTTGCCTGCAAGTTTAAGCTGAAGAAAAAACAAGCAAATTACTAGAGATACTAAAACCAAAGGTGCAATTTATGAAATGCACTTGACCAGGCAACAACCTCTGCAGCCAAGGTCTCGATAGCCTCCTCAGTTGGATCAAGGTTGCCCAGCGGCAGCCCTCGGCCTTCTGGAACAACATCAGATGCAATATCATAAGCAGCCAAAGGTTGCTTTTCCTTCTTCTGGACGCTATCAATTATCCAATTCTCACTCACAACAGGAGTTCCACGCTCCCTGTGGTATGGTCCCAGATGTAAGAAGAAATCAATATTCAGTAATACGTTCCATCATCCAGTGTCGCAAGTATTTTTATTCAACCATCTTAATCCATTCTATCGCTGTTCAGAGGAAGGAATATATCAAAGAACAGAAGGCAAGGGCTTACAGTGCTTCGGCAAATCCTCCAGAGCCACCTTGATGTCTCTCAGCTGGGGAAGCCACTACACAAGTGACACCTGCGAGCACAAAGGAATGGACTCCCAACTGTGTTATCTTGCATTATGATGAACTAGATCAGACTAGATTAAATAGATAAGATACACACCAATCACGGAGTTGTTGACTTTCCCTCCATGCTTCATAATCTGCTCCTTGAAATAACCCTGTCCATTTTAGTACCAACAGAATTAGATTCCTGAAACCCATTAACATAGAGTGAATTGGAAGCAATGTTCAGAGGAATTACATGTGAGCGTGACATCCTTCCAGACAATGCAATCATCATGCCCGAGAAGATACCCTCGTCATCCAAATTACGTTTAGGGTACTTATTCCCTTCTTGTTGCTTCAGCCACTGCAGAAGAAGAAACAAAATGCAGCTTATATACAGTAACCCAAGACATGCAGCAAAGATAGCAAATAAATACTCAAAATGCAGCTTCGTTACCTTGCGCACGAAATCATTCTTGACATCATCAGGGACCTTTATAGGACCACCTCTCCTCGAAGGATTGTTAGTACTGAAGCTACAACATGCCCACTCACTGTGAGTCCCAGTGCAATTGTATTTCAATCCCTTACACTCGAGCTGACCACCGCATACGGGGCACTTGTCAAGAGGCCCATAAAACATCACATCCTCACTGCAGCGATGGAGCAAATCGTTACACTGAATCCACCATAAGACTAAATTCGATATTTTGATAAAAGAATAGTTTCATATTTTTAAATAGACAATACCATCTTGGGACAACTGCATCTTCTGATCCAGATGCATCCTGTTCATTGCCTTGGAGGATCTTGCGCATGTCCTCGATCGTGAGGTGTTCCCTTATGGCCTTGCAGAATTCAGAGAACTCCTTCACGGCTGTTGCCTTCCCATTCAGGTCAGATTCCTCCGCTTTGAGCTTCTTGTTCTTTGATGGCTCCTGCTCCCCGTCGTGCTCTTCATTGTCGGCTGTCTTCTTGTTCTTGGAGGGCGCTTGCTGGCCACCTTCCTGCTCTTTGCTTTCTGTCTTCTGCTTCTTCGGAGCAGCCTTCCCTTCTTCTTGGGAAGCCGCTAGTGTGCGTGATCTTGTCTCGTGTACCTGAAAAGATAATAACAGTTCAAAATGAGATTCGCACAAACAATTGGAAAGTGATTATTTTGAAAATAACCACTTTCCAATTGTTAAAACTGGAGACGACTTGGGGTTGGGGGTCTCCCTCATGATTGGAAAAACAGATGTCTTAACTCCTAATTCCTGAAGGCTAAAGCTTTAGTGAAGTTGATTCCAACACATATGAATCTACTTATTCAGAATCGTTGAACTAGCAACTAATAAACTAGTTACCCAACAAAACTACTGAATCTTAGATAATCTTTACCATCAATTGGCGAACCTGATTAGCAAGCTGCAAGCAAAGCACACTACTAATACTCAATAATCTCAGAGAAAACAAAGAGCTACTACTAGTCTACTACAAATTGAACACTCACAAAGGTTAAGGGCCAACCAAGAAACAATCCGTCCACACAAACAACTGCAAACTATAAGATCAAAGCTGCTATGAATAATGGATTAAAAGTTTAAAGAAAAAGATGGAGGCGGCAATGCAAAGAGCAGAGGAGGCACAAGTACAACAGCGCAGACCATGATGACGCGTGGGCGAGGAACAGGAGGGAGCGGCGACGAGCATCAGGGATCTCGAACCATCTCTCCACCCCCCTCCGCGGTTAAATATAAACGGGCTGGCTCGCTACGCTCGGTGGCGACTGGCGGAGTGGGTGTCGCCGCGGCCGCGCTCCAGGTGTTTGCCCTCCTCCGCCTGCCTGCCGCCGCGGCGACACGTAGCCCACCCACGCCCCCATGCGGACGCGGAGACGCTGGCACGCGCGCGCCGCTCTCTCGGGCTCCGCGAACCGTGGGGGTGGGACTGGGAGGGAGACGCGAGACGTGGGGGTGCGGAGATGCGGTGGAAATGAGGCTCGGATGTTTGGGGGGCGGTGGAAGCGGTCGGATGAAATGCGGCGGCGTGCCGGCGCTCGCCGTTCGCCACGACCCGCTTCTGTACTACTCCTATACCGCTTCTTGTACAACTCCTATGTGTATATTGGTTGGGGTTTTCCCAAGATTCGTGTCCGCGTTCTCGCCCGTTCGATTAGGTCGGTGAGCATTTCAGCCGTTGGATGAGTCAATGAGAGCACTGAGGGCCCTTCTCTCGTGTGACCTCGCTGTGTTTTGGGGATTTTTGTACTCGGGAAATATAGGACTTTGGTACGCAGGATTGTCAAAATACGGGTATAGAAAAAAAAGTAGGAATTGACTGTTTGGATTCCTACGGGATTTAAAAACACATAAAAGTTTTAAAACTACCGTTTGATAGTTATACAGGAAAAACGTAGAAATTCAAGACACGGGAAGAAGAAAACACGAGCGGAGCCATCATTTCGCTTATTCAAACAGCATATTTGCAAACGAAAAGTAATTTATGAATAAAACTTCTACATACGTGTTCTTAGTGAACTAAAAGCAAATGTTGAAAAATAAACTTCAAATAAAAACCTAAAAATCAACTCCAAATTTAAGGTTCAAAATTCAAATTTTGGTTGATAAGCATAAGCGAAAAGATGAGACCCGAGATAAGACATCATACTAATTTCCCTCCAAAATTCCTCTACAATACTTTATTCCATAGGAATTTTAAAGGGATTGGTAGGAATCAATCATTTATTTCAAAGGGTCTTATAGGATTATTTTTCATAGGGTATAAATCCTTTGGAATTTCTATGTTTTTCCTTTGTTTTAAAGAAGGCCTAATCAAATAAATCGTCGATACCATAGTGATCTTACACGAAATTCAACCATGCATCCATACTGTCTATTCTACTCTAAGAATTTCCTTTTTTTTCCATGTGAGGTTCTGTCGACGGTGAGTACCCGTAGACCGGATATAGAAGGTATTGGGGTACGCTGGTACGAGGATCTACGTAATACGACATCAAGGAAACAAGAGACAAAGATTATACTGGTTCAGGCCCCTTAGCGGGTAATAGCCCTAATCCAGTTGATATGGGATTATATGGAAAGAACCACAGATTACAAAGGGAGTAGTAAAACTCAGCGGTACCGACGAGACCATAGTCAAGTTGATTCGCCTAGATCACCCGGCGACTTGGCTCCTGTAGTCTCCGACTTCGTAGGCTATGGTCGTTGTGTAGGCTCTGAGATTCGATCCCTTAAGTTCCCCCGGGGGGTCCCTTTTATATCGCAGGTCAAACGGTCTCTAAGTAGGACTCGGAGACACCGGACCCTGCACGATATAGTAACGACCCAGTCCTATACGGGTAGTAACCTTTCCATTGGCAGACTTTGTGATGGATTTCCTTAACGTGTTCAGAGAATGTCCGTATATGCACCGATATACTGTATTGCCATATAGCATATATCGAAGGGTAGAGGTTATACCTTATCCGTAACCCTGACAGTAGTCCCCGACTTCAACTTAAATGAACTCATGTAACCAATCGCGACTTCTGGTATCGGAATTGTTGTCGTTCCTGACTGGTCGATCTCGGTGTGAGGGCCGTAGAGACAAAGAGCATTCGACAACACCATGTGAAGTCCAACGGTTATGAGTGAATTTAAATTGAAGTCCAATAAACCGCCTCGCGTAACGGACCTAGAAATTTCCGGCGGCCACCTCTCTCCTTTCCTTGGAATTCGCACCGTCGGTAGTGCGCCTATTTAAGGGAGTTTTGAGAATACATTTTAGAGTCCGGCGTTTGTGAGAAACTTCCTGCCTCCAAACGTTCTTCGTCTTCTCCGCTCCCACACAAACCCTAGGTTCGTGTCACGTCCTGATAAATTCATCCCGAAATAAAAATCATTCTCTAAAAGGAATAATAGAATTAATTAAAATTCGAAAAGAAATTGGCAAACATTAAAATACGTACAAGAAAAATTCAAATGTGGCCCGGAGAATTTTTGTTAAATTCTCCTTGGTCAAAAAGGAGCCCTCAAATTTTAGTGGAATTTTCAGAGCACAAATAATAATTATTAAGAAATAAACAAAGTTAAAATGATTTTTATAAAAAGAAAAACCCTAAAAAGTCTTTTTCCTCCCCCCTCCCCCTCTTGGGCCGGCTCGGCCCATCTCTTTCCCCCTCTCTCCTCCTCCCCGCGGCCCACTCGGCCTCTCCCCGCGCGCGCGCCGCTGACGGGCGGGCCACCCGCCACCCTCGCTGACGGGTGGGGCCCACCTGTCATCCCTGTCCTCCCGCCGCTCCCGCCGCCTCGCCCGTGCCCTAGCGCCGCCGCCGCCGTGAATCCCGCCGCCTCCCGCCGTCCCCGCGCGCAATAAAGTGGGGGGAAATATTCCCCGTGATTCCCTCCCTCTTTCCCCCCATTTCTCCCTCCCTCTCTCCCTCGGATTCGTTTGGAAACCCCTCCCCTAACCTCGCCGGCGCCATTAATGGCGGCCGGGTCTCCCGCGCTCGTTTCCCCCTCCTCCGGCCGCTCTCTCTCCCTCCCAACGCTATATAAACGCTCCCCGTGCCTCCCTCCACCGTTTCCGCCACTCGCCGCTCTCTCTCTCCGCCGGAATCGAGCTCGCGCCGTCGCTCTCTCTCTCCGCCGTCACCGTCGAGCTCCGGTCCGCCGCCGTCGTCGCCTCGGACCTTCTCCCGCCTCGGCGTCGCCTCCTTCGGCTCCGCCGCGTCCTCGCCGATCTCGTCCACCTCTCCGTTTCGGTTGCCGACCGCCGGAACGCCGCCGTCCCCGTCTACCCGAGCCGCGCCGCCGCCTTCCTCCGCTCCGGTCGCCGTTCCCGTCGCCGCCGTCGACCCGGGGTGAGCCGTGGACCGCCGTTTCGCTTCCCCCTTCCCTCCCCTCTCTCGGGCGCCGCTCCGCCGCGCCGGTGGTCACCGGCGGCGACCATCGGGGCGCGGGTGCGCCGTCTCCCGTCGGCTGTGCCGGCGTGGCCGCCTTCGGGCGCGCCCCGCGGCTGCCATGTGGGGCCCGGCCGTCAGCCGCCCGCGCCCTCGGGTGCGGCTGACGCGTGGGACCCACGGCGCCGACCGGTGTGAGCCGGGTGCACCCGGTCCACCGTGGACCGTGAGGCTGCCGCGTGGGCCCCACTCCTGTGGACCCGGTCCGCGCGCCCCTCCCCTCGGCTGACGCAATAAATCCAATTTTAAATTAAAATTTAAATGAAGAAATTCGCAAATATCCATTTAAAGAGCATATAAACTTCAAATGGCCATAACTTGGCCATTTGAACTCGGAATTGGACCGTTCAAGTCTCTAATTTTTCCTTAAGAAGTCAAGAACCCATTTTTGTGCTTTGTTCCTGCTTGTTATATGGAGTTTATTAGAGTAAAGCCTTTTCTTTTCCGTTGGTCGTGTAGACGCTGCAGCTTCGGAAGATCCGCTCTTCGTGGAGGTTGAAGCCGACGTTTGGGAAAGCGAGCAAGGCAAGTCACATCATCCTTGAGCATATTGAATCCCAGTTTATAAAATTATTTTGATTTAAATTAATGCATTATCGCTTTATTTAAATTCCTGCGTTATCACTGTTTTATTTAGCCATGCCTATTTACCTTTGTTATGACCTTATTATTATTGCTATTGCTATTATTACCTTGTTCACCCTAGAATAAACAAAACCCCAACTAGTGGACACTCTATTCATGGTTCCACTAGTATGAATTTAGGTAGATGCTTCGCTGTTTAATTAGGCAACATTAGGTGGTTTTATAAGTTTAGACTTGGGGAATTCTCATATCACTTGGATACTATGGAATGGTTGGCTTATTGTGGAATTGGACATACCCCTCTCTTCCTCTTTCAAAGCCCCTAAAACCTGTTTTTCGGTGGGGTTTGGGTGCATGCTAGTTGTGGGAAGTAGCACCCCGGCCACTATAAGGATTAAGCTCGGGCCTCTGTTGCAAAGCACTACCGTACTTCCACATGTCTAGTGGGTAAGGCTTAGTTTGTGGCTCAGTCTGGTTATAAACAAAAGTACACGGATGGAAATGGACGAAGTCGGGGGTCGATGGACATCTCTAGGACAAATGAAGGCTACACGAGCTGCGGCCCGGTAGTCGAGATGTCATGGCACAGGGCCGGTGTCCTGCTGCTAGGGGGCTCAATCCTGCCTGCCTGTCCCGGGGGTTCCGGCCGTAGGTGGGGTTGGGTCGGTACTCTTGTTTATGGCTAGGATGGGTTGGGAACTATGTCACGTCTTCCGTCCGTATACCGTGGTGGTATGTGGTACGTGGTTACACGTGAGGAAGATGTGTCTTGTGGGTAAAGATGTACACCTCTGATCAGAGTATAATCTATTCGAATAGCCGCGCCCTCGGTTATGGGCAAGCCTAGCAATGTACCCAAGTTAGTGTTTTAATTCTTAAAATTGGCTTAACAACTAAAATATGGAATGGTTGGCCTGGGTTGGCTTGGGACGAGCTGGGACCCAGGGTCGGGTTGCCAGTTCGGTCTGAATCATCGTAGGCCTTGGGTTAAGGCAGGTTCGTGCGGGTTCACGACCTTGATTAATAATACTGTGTAGCTCTAGGATCGTCTTTATAAAATGGCTTTGGGCAACTAAGTGACTTTTAAATGCTGTTTTCTGCAAAACTTAACCCCTATATCATTACCCCTTTTACCCCCTTGCATTAATCGTGCATTCGCCGGTGTGGCTTGCTGAGTACTGTGGTTGTACTCATTCTTGCTCTATCTTTCTCCCCCCTTCAGTAAGAGAAGCTTTGGGAGAAGAAGTCTTAGGTGGAGTCTTGGCTTATACCCCAGTTGAGCGCCTGTGAAGATGGAGCCGTAGGCCCGCTAGTCCGCTGCTGTTTATTTTTGATTGTCAGGCCTGAAGTGCCTTTGTAATAATGTAAATATAATCGATATAATAAAGATGTGCCTTTTGTATCATGTTTGTTTGGTGTACCCCGGCATTTCCTGGGACGGGGATTAATACACTAGCGTTCGGGAAAAGGCAATTTTCTCGGTCGCGACAAGCTGGTGGCAAGTTAGAAGTAAATGACAAGCAGGTATCAGAGCCATCTCGACTGTAGGATAAGCCAAGTGGATAAAAACTAAGGACATATTTTATAAATAAAACTATTTGCGAAAGTTCCTCTTTTTCTCCTTCCCCTAATGCTATTTGCAAAAGGTTTACCCTTTTCTTCCTTCTTCAAATTTCAACTAGTACTAGATGGTCAGCTTTGCGAAGAAGAAGATGTCGTCAGTTGTTTGCCGAAGCTCCGGAAGACTGCAGGATCCGCTAGCGAAGCGAAGGAAGTAGTGAAGCCAGCTGTGAAGGAGTGAAGATCTTGGGAACCCGTCGCAGAACCTAAGCCACCCTATAGGGTAGTGTTGTTAGTCGTGTGTTCCTTGCTTGTGTGTGTAGCGCGTGGTTTGCATCGGTGGGTTGTGATGTAACCATGCTAGGTTGTTTGCTTAATCAACTTGCAGAATAAGTGAAACAAACAACACATCAGCAAGAAGAGTTAGTTCCTTTAAGGTCCTGTCTCTAGTTCTGGTCTATTCTTTCCTGGCTTGTTTCCTCTCTCACCTCAATCCCTGTAACAGATGTTTAACAGAGAAAAAGGAAAGAATGTCAGCGGGTATGCCTCAAGTAACTCAAGTTTTCAACTCAATCCACCACTGGCCTCAAGAGAGTTAACCAGGGCACACCCTTGGTCCATTCCAAGCATGCTGCTTAGTTCACAGCTACCATTGGTTGGAAGTCAAGACCAAAATCAGTATGTGTTTGATCGAGCATTTGCCACCCAGGTCAATGAGCTTCCAATGCCAGAAGAGGATGTCCCCTTTTGTCACGATTGTAGAGAACAAGGACACTATGCCCTGAATTGTCCATGGGTATTGTCGCGTCCCAAAACGACTCTAAAATACATCCTCAAATTTGTGCTTAGAATAAGTAAAATCCATGTGAAAGCCTCCAACAATTAAAATGTGCAAAGTTAAAAGTCGAATAAGGCTTGGAGGATTTTTGTATATTTCCTAAAAGCCTAAAATGCGTAAATAAATTTTAGTGGAATTTTCAGAGCACAAATAATAATTAAGAAGAAATAAACAAAGTTAAAAAGGTTTTATAAAAAGAAAAACCCTAAAAAGTCTTTTCCCCCCCTTCCCCCTCTTGGGCCGGCTCGGCCCAGCTCCCTCCCTCTCTCTCCTCTCCCCCGCGGCCCATCCGGCCTTCCCCCGCGCGCGCGCCGCTGACGGGCGGGCCCGCCCGCCACCCTCGCTGACGGGTGGGGCCCACCCGTCATCCCCTACCTCGCGCCGCACCCGCCGCCTCGCCCGTGCCCTAGCGCCGCCGCCGCCGCGGATTCCGCCGCATCCCGCCGCCCCCGCGCGCAATAAAGAGGGGGAAATCACTCCCCGTGATTCCCTCTCCCTTTCCCCCCACTTTTCCCTCTCTCTCCCTCGGATTCGTTTGGAAACACTCCCGCAAACTTCGCCGGCGCATCAATGGCGGCCGGATCTTCCGCGGCCGATTCCCCCTCATCCGGCAGTTCTCTCCCCCTCCCAACACTATTTAAACGCTCCCCGTGCCTCCCTCCACCGTTTCCGCCACTCGCCGTTCTCTCTCCCCGTCGGAATCGAGCTCGCGCCGTCGTTCTCTCTCTCCCCTTCCAGTGCCCCTCATCTCGCAACAAATGGCGGGGGAGGTGGTTCTATCTTCAGATAGAAGATTCGGATCCAGTCTTCATTGTTCTTGAGGAGCAACCAGACAAGATTCCATCTTGGACCGCCAAACCCGCCTTGACCCCATCCCTCCAATCTTTCATCGATATCATTGATGACCTCCGAGTACGGGGGTTGTCGGGGTATGAAGTCACTGCCAACTTCATTGGTAGACGGATCCAGCCGCTCCAGGCTCGAGCCCATCCAGCCTTTGGCTACTCTGGGCCGGAGGACGCGACCCGGGTTTCTCCTCGGGGTATTTTCTTGTATTTTGGGTTCCTCTCCTTTTATGCGCATTCCTCCCGACTTGTTGAAACTTGGTTCTCGATCTGCAGGTCTGAGCGGCGCAACCATGGAACACCATGTTGCCCAGGTGATGATTAGCGGTCCCACGACGACGAGCAACGTCCCCACCCCTTTTTGCGAGAGGGAGGCGGTTGAGCGTGAAGCCGCGATCAACGTGAGTGTAGTCGACGGTCCTTTCCCTTTCAATACTTAGACCGCATCGTGACTTCATGTCGCGCAGGCTCTCCCCTTGACTGACGTCATCGGGCCGCTCGTGGACCATCAGACGGCGGCTTCGTTGAAGGAGGACGTTGCCCGGGAGGCGTCCGATGCGGCTGTTGCCGCTGCTGCTGCAACGACCAGCGGCGGCAAGATTCCGAAGACGGGGAGGAAATTTTCCTCCGTGCTCGGCAACCGCTGGAAGATGCCCACTCCATCGGTAAGCTTCCCAGGTCATTGATTTACGTAGTCGGAGAATGTCGCCCTCATGTCGTGCTCGGTTTACTTAGGCCTCGGATGCGTCTCCCCCGCCTCCGCGACGGCAGAGGCTGGTGACACTCGGCGAGAAGTAAGTGGACGAGATTTGAGGCTCTTGACTTAATCGGATTTTATCATCTCGTTGCGATGATCGACGTGACCGTCTTTTGTAGGGCGCGGGCGAAGGTGGCGCAAGATGGGTCTGGAGCAAACTCCAGCGCATCTCCTGCAGTGGCCTCAACTGAGGTCGTGGTCATGCCCAGGAGCCGCAAGGTGACGCCCAGCGGCCCGGCCAGTGATATCGCGGCTGGTCGAGGCCTGCCAGCTGCCGTCCTCACTTGGGAAGAGCTCCAGGTCGAGATGGGATGCATCCTCGAGGCTGGTGCTCGCGGCATTAGTCACAAGATCGCGGAGGCGAGGGCGGTGGCGGAGGCGGCGGTGAATGAGCGCGCCGACAGGCTGACGCGCGACTTGGCAGAGGTTCGCAAGGACCTCCAGAAGATGAGGGAGCTGGTGGCCGGCAACGAGCGACAACGGCAAGGGCTCGAGCGCCATATGTCGGAGCTCGAGAACAACTTGTTGGAGATCCGTGGCTCGCTGCGGGTCACCTACACCGGTCTGCACCAGCTCGCCGGGGAGTGTGGCGTCAAGACCACCATCTCGGCGAATCCCAACGAGTTCTCGCTGACGTCTTCGCTTGCGGAACTGGCGACTGCGATGGAGGCAATCCCCTCCAAGCATGCGGCTAGGATCGGAGAGGAGACGTCCAACGGGATCTATACCGGGGCGTGCCATGTCCTTGCGTGTGTGAGGCTGGCGCATCCTGAACTCGATCTTCAGAAGATCCTGGATCAGGGGGCGGCTAGCGACGCGCGCAAGGATGTGATGGAAGAGGTCGGTGATCTGGGGGAGTCTATCCTCCCGCTCTTTGAAGAGTAGGGCCGCCGCTTGTCTGTACCCCTTAACCAATCGCGTTATGTAAAACTTTTCGTCGATTTCGATTGCTTTTGTGTGTGCAACCGTCGCCTTAGTCTTCTTTGGCATTTTGATTCCGGGTACTTTGTCTGTTGTTTGTAGAGATGTTGATGTCGAGGATGTCCAGCAGCGCGGGCAGCCTGAATTGTCTGTAGTCGCTCCAGCACTTGAGCTCGAGCCGTACGTGCCGCGGGACAACATGGACCAGGATCCGCCTGAGGAGACGGACGTGGCATCGACTTCTTTAGGTTGGTTCTTGTCGGCTCCCTTTCCTTTACCTCGTCTGTCTTGATTAGTTTGACTTAGGTGTTTGCGTGTTGGGCGGACCTCGAGAGTGTGCTTGCTGATCGCGACCGTCGCATTCAGTACTGGAGGACGAAGTTTGAGGTGGCCGAACTTGAGAGAACTATATTGGAGGTGAAGAGGGACCGGGCTGTGGAAATGCTCCGAGGTCGCGAGGTATGGTTCAACTCGTACCTCAGGAGTTGTTGCACAACCATGGCCGTTGTCTGCAGAGAGCTCCGAGTACCTTGCGGGGGTCCCGAGGAGTCAGCGGCTGGCTACATCTCGTGGCTGAACGGGGCTTGTGCTCAGCTTGAAGGCATCGGCGGGCGTATCGACGAGGCCCTGAAGCAGGAATGTCGTTGATCGAGCCGATACGCCGGAGGGCACATGTTGGCGTGTATACGAGATCATCGTCCGCAGTTGCACCTCGAGTTCCTTCACGAAGGGTTTTCCCATTCTCGGAGGAATCCTATGGAGATAGACAACCTAGCAAAGTCGATGGCTCCGCTAGCGGAGAAAATCTTCCAATCAATGGACTGGCGTTGGCCTTCCTGGTAGTGCTTGTATATCTGTGACAAAACATCTTAAGAAAAATGTAATATATTTTGGAATTTTTTGCGACTTGTAAGGAATGCTTGTGAAATAGAAGGGAAATCTATCTAACTAAGCTTTCTTACTCTGGATGTGGTGTGCACGAGTGTCTTCTCACTTCGCGACTTCGATCAGTCACTTGAGTTATACACTCTCCCTAGCCCCTAGCCTTGTCGTCGGAGGATTCTTCTCGGAAGATAAGACTCTTGGACTCTCGACTTGCCTTAGTTGAATAAGCACTGATCCTAGCCCCCAGCCGTGAAGTTGGAAAAATCCATTTCCGATTACACGGCTTGGTTAATACGCACGGCGAGAACTCTTACACGACCAGATCTTACATAGTCTTTCGTCTCTGAAGGATCCGACAAGGCCTTATCAGCTCTGGGCGTCCCCAGCTGAAGTTCCCTTAGGTTCCTCGGAGGCCTTGTCAAGACGGTGTAAAGGGACATGAGGATAGGTTTCAGTCGTCTGGGTAAGGGATAATCGGGAAGGGGCACTGTGATTGAAATCTGTTCCTTGAAACAAACTTTATTGAATTTGTAAGATGTCTTACAAGTATGGACACTATTGACTTATACATAGAATTTATGCAACTGGTCAATGTTCCAAGAATTTGCTAACTCACGACCATCGCCGTCTGCAATCTTGAATGCGCCTGGCCGCAAGACTTGTGTGATCGTGTACGGTCCTTCCCATTTGGGCGAGAGTTTGTTTCGCCCTGCCTGGCTTTGAACTCGTCGGAGGACGTAGTCGCCGATCGAAAGTATGCGTGCTCGGATGCGCTTCTCGTGATATCGGCGGAGGGCCTGTTGGTAGCTAGCTGCTCTTGCGGCGACCTGTTCTCGATATTCCTCGAGTAGGTTCACGTCATCGTTTCGCTGTTCCTCCTGATCCTCATCGGAGTGCTTCTGTACTCGTGTACTCTGATGTCGTAACTCGGTAGGGAGCATGGCCTCTGAGCCGTACACGAGGAAGAAGGGTGTCTCCTTGTTGGACGTTGTCGGTGTGGTGCGCATGGCCCATAGTACCGAGGGGAGTTCTTCGACCCACTTCTTGTCATGTGACATGAGCCTGCCGTAGATACGGGTCTTGATCCCTTGTAGTACTATGCCGTTTGCCCTTTCGACCTATCCATTACTCTGAGGGTGAGAAACCGAGGCGAAGCATATCTTGACTCCCAGTCCGATGCAATAATCTTGAAAATCGGCGCTGATGAATTAGGAGCCGTTATCCGTTATGATGCGGTGAGGCAATCCATATCGGCAAAATATCCCCTTAATGAACTTGATGGCGTTGTCGGCCTTGATTTCTCCCGTGGGTGTTGCCTCGATCCATTTGGTGAATTTGTCGATCGCCACGAACAGGAAACTGTAGCCGCCCTGTCCTCGTGGGAATGGACCGAGTATGTCGAGCCCCCAGCATGAGAACGGCCAAGTGAGAGGGATGGTTTGTAGTGCTTGCGCTGGTAGCTTTATGTGTTTGCTGTGAAATTGACAAGCTTCACACCTTTGTACCATGTCGCAAGCGTCTTTAAGGGCGGTTGGCCAGAAAAATCCTTGTCGAAAGGCTTTTCCGACCAATGTACGACCGGCGGCATGTGACCCGCAGACCCCTTCGTGTATGTCGAGGAGGAGGTGCTTGCTGTCGTCGGACGAGACGCATTTTAGAAGTACCCCGTTCGGTGCCTTCTTATATAAATCATTGCTGATCATACAGTAGATTTTTGCTTGACGGGTTATTTTCTCGGCTTCTGCGTCGTCTTGGGGCAACTCGTCTCTGTTTATGAATTTAATGAGTGGGGTCCGCCAGTCGTCCGTGGTCTCGATGTCGACAACGGCGCATTCTGCCTTTGTAGCCCCCGGGCTGATGTCGGGGGTTACTGGGCTATCTTCATTGTTTGCCTCTTTCACTGATGGTTTTGTCAGGATGTCCAGAAAGGTGCCGGGTTCGAGTGGTTCTCGTCTAGACGCACACCATGCTAGATCGTCCGGCTCGATGTTGTCCTTGCGATATACGTGTCGGACCTCGATCCCATCAAATCTTTTTTCCAGCTTCCTGACTTCTGCGAGATACTTGGACAGCTCAGGGCTAGAGCATTTGTAATCTTTGTGCACCTGGTTTGCGACTAGTTCGGAGTCCCCTTTCACGATCAGTCGCTTGACCCCAAGTATGGCTGCAGCTCTCATCCCAGCGAGTAGTCCTTCGTACTCGGCTGTGTTGTTGGTTGCCCTGAAGTTGAGGTGAATTGCATGCTTGAACTGATCTCCTGAAGGTGATGTCAAGATGAACCCCGCACCTGCTCCTTGGCTGTTGAGCGCGCCATCGAACGCCATTGTCCATGTTTCGTTGTCGATATGACTATCTGACCTGTTTTCAGGCATAGTCCAATCGGCTACGAAATCGGCGAGAACCTAAGACTTGATGGTTGTTCGTGGTACAAAGTGGACGTCAAACTGGCTTAGCTCGACTACCCATTTCGCAATACGGCCGACAACGTCTTTGTTTCTCACGACCTTGCCAAGAAGGAAGGCGGAGACAACTGTGACCTTGTGGGCTTGGAAGTAGTGGCGTAGCTTTCTTGACGTCATGATTACTGCGTAGAGCAGTTTTTGGATCTGTGGGTACCTTGTCTTTGCGTCGTGTAGAGCTTCGCTGACGTAATAGACTGGTCTCTGCACCTTTTCTCTTTCGACAACAATGACAGTACTCACAGAGTAGGGCGTAGCAGCAATATAGAGGAACAATTCTTCATTAGGTTGGGGAGAAACAAGTACAGGGGGATTTGACAAGTAGCGCTTGAGTGCGATGAACGCCTCTTCGGCTTCTTGTGTCCATACAAATTTGTCTTGCTTTTTTAGCAGTGCGAAGAAAGGTTGTCCTCGTTCTCCCATCCTAGCGACGAACCTACTTAGCGCCGCCATGCATCCGGTTAGCTTCTGTACGTCCTTGAGCCTTGTGGGCGACTTCATGTTCTTGATTGCCTTGATCTTCTCGGGATTTGCTTCTATTCCTCTGCCAGAGACGAGGAATCCGAGCAGTTTGCCCGACAGTACCCCGAACGTGCACTTTTCAGCATTGAGCATGAGGCGATATCGTCTGAGGTTGTCGAAGGTTTCCCGTAGATCGTCAATCAATGAGTCGCCTGTCTTGGTTTTGACAACAATGTCATCGACGTAGGCCTCAACATTGTTACCCAACTGATCGCTAAGTGCCCCTTGGACCGTGCACTGGAAAGTGTTCCCTACGGTTATGAGTCCAAACGGTATTTTGACGTAGCAGAATACACCGAACGGTGTGATGAATGCTGTCTTCTCCTCGTCCTCTTTTGCCATGCTGATTTGGTGGTAGCCGGAGTAAGCATCAGGGAAGCTTAACAGCTCACAACCAGCTGTTGAGTCCACCAGTTGGTCTATTTGAGGAAGAGGGAAGTGATCCTTGGGGCACGCCTAGTTGAGGTCAGTGAAGTCGACGCACATCCTCCACTTCCTGTTGGCCTTCCACACCATGAATGGGTTGGCTAGCCACTCTGGATGGAGTACCTCTCTGATGAAACCAGCCTTAAGAAGTTTATCGAGCTCTTCTCGTATGGCATGTTTCCGATCTGGTGCAAATCTCCGCAGTTTTTGCTTTACTAGCTTGGCATCGGGTCGCACCATAAGTTTGTGCTCAATCACCTCCCTGGGGACCCCCGGCATGTCGGACGGCTGCCAAGCGAATACGTCCGCATTGTCGCGGAGGAAGGTGATGAGCGCGAGTTCCTATTTCTCGTTCAGTGATGCCCCGATCTTGACCGTCTTGTCGGGGTTGGCACTAGAGAGTGGGACGATTTTGATTGCGCCGTCTGGTTTCGGCGTCTTAGTCGTTTTGATCACTTTCTTGGGTGGCTCGGCTGTGGTGGGTGGGCTGGGAGTGTGCTCGACCATGTCGAGGCTCCGCTTGTCGCATTGGACCGCCAGCTTTGCGTTCCCTTGGATAGTGATTGTTCCCTTCGGCCCGGGCATCTTAAGTACCTGATACGCGTAGTGAGATGTGGCCATGAACTTCGCGAGTGCCGTTCTTCCAATGATGGCGTTGTATGCTGTGTCGAATTCAGCAACATCAAATGTTATCTGCTCCGTTCGGAAGTTGCTTGCTTGGCCGAAAGTCACTGGGAGCATAATCTTGCCCAATGGCTTGGACGAAGATTGAGGGGTGATTCCATGGAAGGGTTAATCAGTAGGTGTCAACTCGCTTCGTGGAATTCCCATTGCGTCCAAAGTGCTGGTGAAGAGAAGATTGATGGAGCTGCCGCCATCGACGAGGACTCGCGCTACTTTGATATTCCGAATAGTGGGTTCGACCACGATCGGATATCGTCCTGCTATAACAGCAGCCTTGGGGTGGTCTTCATTTGAGAACTCAATCTTCTGTTCAGCCCACTTCATCTTGGGTTGAAGAGTACGTTGTGGAACCTCCGAAGACCCCCTGCCATGTCGAACAAACCTCACGCTCCACTTTTTTGTATTCTCGCTTTGAAGAGTACGTTGTGGAACCTCCGAAGATGTGCGAGACATGAAGATCGGAATCTGGGTACGCGGAGTCCGAGTCCTGAGTAGTTGTCTCAGTTGCCTTCTTGACTACACGTACTCGCTTACCCTTCTCCAAAGCCAGCTGCCTTTCCAACGATTTTTTGAAGATGAGGCACTCCTCCAGAGAATGTCTGTCCGACTTGTGTATGGGGCACCATATTCTCTTTGTATCACCGTCCTGTGGGTCTGGGTGTTTGGGCGGGCGCTCGTATTCAGATGCAAGGACTTCTGCTTGAGCTTTCCTCTTCCCACTCTTGCCGCTTTTCTTCTTGCTTGATTCGGGTGCGTCCTTGGCTGGCTTCTTCTCTCCTCCCGCCTTTGGTTTGTCGTTTTTGCGTCTCAGCGCATCGTCTGCGTGGGCACATCAATCGACAACCTCGAACAACCTTCGAGTAGTAGTGATTCGCCTTGTTGCCAACTCCTGGGTAGTATAGCGATCTCTGACACCTGTTTTGAAAGCGCGGATCACAGAAGCATCGGTGATATCGGAGATCGTATTTCTGCACTCATTAAAGCGCCGAACATAGTCCCTCAAAGATTCACCCTAATTCTGTGTTAACACGTGTAAATCATCTTCGATCGCGTGGCGCTTGTAAGTTCCCTAGAAGTTCGCGACGAATTGTTGCCACAAATCTGCCCATGAAGAGATCGAGTAAGGTGGGAGGTGCATCAGCCACGAACGCGCAGAACCTTTCAACTCCGTTGGCAAATAGTTTGCTAACGCGTTGTCGTCTGCCCCAACAGCGTATAGTACCGTGGAGTAGACTTGGAGGAATTCCTCAGGGTCAGTACTTCCATCGTACTGCTCTATTGCTCCGGGTCAGAATCTCTCGGGCCATCGGACATCACGTAGAGAACGGTTGAAAGCTCTACACCCAGCGCTGGGGGCAGCGGGTTGTTGGCGATCGTGTGTCCTCCGTGGACGTTTATCGGATGACGAAGACGAAGATGATGATGACGATGACGACGATGACTCACTCGACTCCGGCGTGCGATTCCGAGGGCGACGTTCAGGTTCTCGAGAAATCTGTCATCGTCCACCATTGTTGTCCTGACGCCGGTCACCATTATCATCTTCTTCATGTCGATGCCCTCGACCATCATCTTCTGGTGTCCGCTGTTCACGGTTATCGCGATCGCGGCGGTTATGACGATCACGGTGATGTTGGTCCTCGTTCGAGCGGCCTCCTCGCTCCTCGTTCTCGCGACGTCGTGAGGAAACACGATGTCGGGAACAATTCTCGTTGTCTCGTGCGCGTCATGCTTCTCGACGGCCGTTCAGATGGTCGCGGAGATCGCCGGTGCCGCGAGGTGGAGGGGTAGCTCGTGCAGGCTACGTCCGCTACTCCGGTGGTTCACCGTCGGCACCGCCAGCTGTTGGTCGTTCCGGTTGTGCTCTGGTAGTAGCTTCCTCGAATGCGTTACTGAGATTGGCCACCGATTCCCGTAGTCGTTCCGTCCATCGTGCGAGGTCATCGTTAAGCACGGGGTCATAGGGTGCTTCTCTCAATATTGCATTAACGGTGCCGAAATGTTGGGCTGGCGTGGCCGTCTGGTTCTCCGCCTCTGCGTTAGCCTGTTCATACGTGCTAGTTCCACCGATGGCAAACACGTCGCGTGGTGTACTGGAAGATGACGAGCCATAGTCTTCAAGCAAGTGAAGGACTGATGGTTCGCGGGCACTACTGGAGAAACGACTATTAATGACCGGAAATTTGGTCGTTAAAAGTCCAAATGTGGTCGTTAAAGGTCATTAACGACTACAGAAGTGTGGTCGTCAGTGGTCGTTAAAGGCTTTGTCGTTAAAAGTATTAACGACCGACCGATTTTTTTCCAGTCGTTAATTTTATTAACGACGGTGTTCTTCTGCCATCGTTGTTTTCATTAACGACGGTGATATCCTGCCATCGTTAATCTCATTAACGACCGTGATAATATGCCATCGTTTTTCATTTTTCTTTTAACGATCGTGCTTTTCCGTCGTCGCTATTTTTATTAACGACCGTGAAACTATACCATTGTTATTTTATAGACTACCGAGAAACTGTAGCCTCCTAATTTTTTTAGTGACCATGATAATGCATCATATAATTATTCACGATGGCATAATGTGTTACCATTAGCAATACATCAATAACACTCACGGATCAGTTTAAACAACCACACCTTGTAATATATTGATTCCCACATTTGTCTAACAGCACAACGAATATAACATTGAGTTGTCCTGTAGCAGCCACGTGTTTACTCGGTGCAAATACAAAATAATAATGTTCACTGCATCCAACTAGATAAATTATTCAGACAGCACCAACATGATGCCTAATTAAACAATCACTAGAACTTATGGTGAACAAAATTTCAATCTGAAATTGGAATTGCAATGGACTATTCCTTCATGTTTTACGAGGAATCAACCCTTCATCAGCAGGTACCATCTTCATTTGCATCATAGTCATCTCTTTCACTGTGGATCCTGCCATGAGCACATATATATTAGATACGCAAGTTAATGAGTACTATATTTCACATATCATATATGAAAGTCATTTTAGGTGCATGAATTTACCTCTCATGACGTCTTTGTGAGCCAGTGTCACTTCTATTTTCACAGTTAGCATAATAGTCTCTCCTCATCTCAGCCCATTCATTCTGCATTTGATTTACAGACTCAACAACCTGACTATTTTCTTCTCGAAGCATTTTGTTTTCCCTCTCTGTTGCTCGAAGTCTAGCATGCAATTCAGCTTTGCTAAGTGCTGGGCCTCGTACATCTCTTGCTTTGACACCACCACCAAATCCAATTAAATGATCACGCCGCTTATTACCGTTGTAACATTTATCCATAACTTCAACATTGGAGAGATTAGGATCTGAGCTAACTACATCCACAAGTTCTGCCTGAAATGAACCAATAATAGTGTTGGACAAATGCTACTGTCAATACCAACTAGAAACCATAATGAAACTATGCATTATCTAAGAGGCGTTCACAGGATAGTTATTCTGCACAAAACCTGAATCTTACATGCATCCTAGAAGATTCAACATCCACCAAAGTGTCTCCCTTCTTGCGAGTCTCAAAGAATAACTCATCCAAAGTTGGTGGTCTGTTTTCCTTTCCTCCCTATTCGAGCAGAGAAATGTATATAGTAGAAAACAAGTGTGATTTAATGAAAAATTATGTACATAATTCTTTTATTTATACCATATTGTAGATTATCTCTTTGAAGGGTTTGCTTCCAGTGCGATGAGGCATTTTTAAGCCTGCTCTGTTCCGAGAGTTTCTAAGGCTCATTGCCTGTATTTAGTTAACAAACGGACTCATTTTGGGCAAATATAAGTCAAGTAAAATGCATAGAACATACTGGAAAAAGAGGGGACATCATCACTTACAATAAAATCTTTGCTATAAAAATGCTCCTGGACAAGCCATTGCCAATCAGATGGGTCAAAATCCTTTGGCTTATTTTTTGTAGCCTGCTGCATAGTTTTTGCCGGTTTCACAAAATGTCGATGCAAATCTCCACGCCAGTTAATCCAAAGAGACTTGGCATGTTCCATTATCTCATCTTTGTATACATCAATTTTAATATCTGGATCTTCATTTTCAAACTTGTCCTGCAAAATTATAAAAACAAATGATTCAGTGCAAGCATAGTTTTATTGAAAACAAGAGAGAACATTTCATAGGAAGACAGATGCGTACTGTAATCGAGGCAAATATGTGTTCCTGCTCTGTGTTACTAATGTCTGACCATTTCTTCACTTTGACCGGAGTAATGTTCCGATCACGAACAATTCTACCCAGATGACGTGACAAACTATTCGAAAGAGCACGATTGTTGTAAAACTCAACTTTAATTTTTTGGTTCTCCTTGAGTTTGGCAACTTCCTTACATTTGTTCTTGCCATGGCCCTTGTGCTGAACCATTTTAGTACCTGGCAAATTAGATAAACATAAAAATATGAACTCTAGATATGAATTAAACAAATGATAGTTGAATTATCGTGCATACCATTTTGTAAGGTACCATTCAAACTCTGCACCTGGACTCGTTCAATTACATCTTGCTCAGTATCTAACAGATATGTCAAGAAAACAACTATTATAGTAAATTTATTTATTGAATGGAAAAACTTGTATTGAATGTTTTAATATACCTTGTTCTGTATCTTGCAAATTAGGTTGAGTAGAACGTCTTCTCTTTGCAGCAAGGATACTGTTATGTGCATCATCCGAAGCATGGGATCCATTATTGCTATTACTAATATCTACATGACACAACAAATTGATACGAGGACAAAATAAGTAACTTAACAATATTTCATTTTGTTACTAGTTTACTCCTTGAGACGATGCAGTCCTCACATTTGTTTTTGCCACAGCTACTGCGCTTAACTGATTGAGAACCTAAAACAATTGAAAAACAAATTATACTAAGTACTTTATGTAGAAAATAAAATAAATTCTTGTCGTACCATCACTTGGAGCACGTGAATTAGTTTGCGGACGAAGTCTTCTTTTAGCAGCTTGATTACTATTATGTACGCCATCCTCTTCGGTGGTATCATCATTTGCATCGCCCATGTCTACAATACATGTTAATGCTGTTGATATAAAAATATATATGGCATAAGTAGAGTAGATATTGAGAGGGGAATATTCTAACTTTTGGAATTGTTATATTCCCTAGCTCTCCGAAGCCATGTGTCTATTGACTCTTCGTCTGAATCATCCTCCTCTCCTAAGAAAACAAGAAATTAGTTTTAATAAGCATACTAGCTAGCTATTTGTTCAATATTATCAGAAAAGAAGCATATTAATTCTATTGTTACTTGGTAAATATTATTTAATTTTGAATATACATTCATGAAGGATAATTACCAGGTTGTGGCACAGCAGTGTGTTTCTGGTACTTTAGATTGCTCTGCCTTACATAGACAGGCTTGCTCTTTCCTTCTTGCACAATAGCTGTAGCTGACACCATGTTCTCTGGTGACCCAAATAAATCATCAGCTGTTGAAGGTGCTGTCCGTCTTGCAACTTGTTGCTGAAGTAGTCCAGGACTAATGAACTTCGAGTTGTTGTTTTGTAGTGCAGACACTCTATTTCTTCCATACCTTCCAGAAATCATCACAACAACCTACAAGGCTACACTAGTGTTAAAATAATTAACAATTGTTATCTGATAGCGATCAAAAGATAAAATAAAATGTTTATGTTTTATCAATAAAATTTGAAATGATAAAAGGAAATTATCATTATTATGGATCAATATAATTGTCAGATAAGAACACAGAAGGACTGCGAATGTTCCATCTTTATGCAAACAAGGAATGTAAGGACAAGCATCATCATGGTTTTCTCTTTCTTTTTAGTGATGCTGAGGGAGAATCATCTAGTATGTCTTCTTCATTGCCATCATCTTGCTCAACTTCAGTGCTTTCGTCATCTGATTCTCCTGCTGGTACTTGGTAAGTGTCACGTGGTTGCATTTTCTCAATCAAGTGCCAACCTTTGATCTGATTGTCTTTCACAAAAAATACTTGAGCAGCTTGACTAGCTAAAACAAATGGCTCGTCTGTTTGAAGCAACCGCTGTAGGTTAACACTAGTAAGCCCATATTTATCTATCCGTATTCCACGGTCTTTATTAAATACATCAACCCAGTTGCAGCGAAATAACGGCACCCTCCTTCCACCTAAGTACTGAATCTCAAGTATTTCTGTCAAAACTCCATAATATTCCACATCATCACCAAGAACCATCACACCACTGTTTTGTGTACACCTGCGGCTGTCCCGTCTTTCTGTGCGATATCTGAACCCATTCATGTCATATCCAGTAAAGCATGTTATATTCTTCAGCGGACCACGCGACAATGACAAAAGGTCTTCCATGACCTCACTCTTATCATGCTGGTGCTGCTGATATATCTACAGGGCAAAAAGATTAAAAAAAATAACATCAACAAATATACATATTTGAAACGGTTTATTCCATATATGTAATTATATAAATATTACCTTCTCTTTAAACCAGTTGATGAATTTTTTGTTCCATGTTGAGGTAAATTGTACCATTGAAGAACCCTCTGTACTGTTGCAGTACTCACTGCAACATTTTAAATTAGAAATTACATAAGCTTGTGAAATGAATCGTAAGAAACATGACATAAATAAGTGCCATTTTTATCAAGGGATACCTGATATATTCTTGGACTTCATCGCAATTCCGCAGAATATAAATATGAGCTTGTTCTGATTCAAGCATATCAAGATCTCGAGTTTTACGAGAACCAATGGGCCTTCCAGCACAGGAGAAGATTGATAAATTAAATTTGTTACCAATAGATGTGTCATGTATTCTTCCTGGACGATTGTGTTTTGTCTCGACATCATCCAAGTACCTAGAGCTTAATGTCATAAACTCATCTGCAATGTATCCCTCAGCAATTGAACCCTCTGGGCGAGCCATATTCTGAACTAGTGATTTTAGGCAGTGAATTTGTCTCTCAAATAAATACATCCATCGATAGATGGTTGGTCCACCAATTAGAGCTTCTCTAGCCAAATGAACAGGCAAATGCATCATGACATCAAAGAAGGATGGTGGAAATTCCTTTTCAAGCTTACAAAGAATTATTGGTATTTGAGCATCCATTTCTTCAAGCTGTTCAACTGACAATGCCTTCGAATTTAATTTCTTAAAGAACTGGGATAGCTCCACAAGTGGTTCATAAATATTTTCAGGGAGCAGTCCACGCAGAGCAAGAGGGAGTATACGATTTAAAATAACATGACAGTCATGGCTCTTCAATCCTGACATTTTCCGCTCTTTCATATTAACGCAACGACTTATATTTGAAGAAAATCCATCAGGAACTTTCAATTCTTTAAAAAAACTAAGCAGTGCTTTTTTTTTTGGTCTGGAGATAACGTGTAAGGCGTAGGTGGCAAAACCACCTTTCCTCCATCATCTACTGGATGCAAGTCTGGCCTCAGGTTCATGAGTTTTAAGTCACTACGGGTATTAATATTGTCCTTGGTCTTCCCTTTGACATTCATTAGTGTTCCAATAATGCTATCACATATATTTTTTTCTATATGCATCACATCAAGATTATGACGTAGCAATAGAGTTTTAAAATATGGTAACTCAAAAAAAATGCTCCTTTTCTTCCAGTTATCTCCCCTATCACTGCGTGATACTTTTGTCTTCTTACTCATATCCTTTGACAATATAATTCCCTGTAAATCCTGCACTTGCTTGAGCACATCATCTCCGGATAACTCCTTTGGTGGTTCTCGGCTCTCTTTTGTACCATCAAAAGAAGTTCTGTCATTTCTCCATCTGTGGCTTCTGCGAAGAAAGCGCCGATGACCCATGTAGCAAAACTTCCGACCTTTCTTAAGCCACATTGAATTTGTTTCTTTATGACAAACTGGACATGCCAACTTTCCCTTTGTGCTATGGCCTGATATATTTCCATAAGCAGGGAAGTCATGCACTGTCCAAAGAAGAGCTGTGCACGTAGCTTGAAATTTGTCTTGGTTGATGAATCATATGTGTCAACTCCATCTTCCCAAAGTTCTATCAGTTCCTCTATCAATGGTTGCAGATAAACATCGATTGCATCCCCAGGACCATCAGGTCCTGGTAGTAGCATTGACAACATTACATTTTGTTGCTTCATGCACATCCAAGGAGGCAAATTAAGAGGAACAAGGAATACAGGCCAGATGGAATAGGAGGTTCGCATGTTAGCAAACGGCTGAAACCTATCGCTAGCAAGACAAAGCCTCACATTCCGAGGTTCAGATGCAAATGATGAATGGATTTTATCAAACTCCTTCCATGCTTTTGAATCAGCAGGATGTCGCATAACTCCATCATCAACCCTACACTCTTTGTGCCACTTAGCATATGCGGCCGTTTTCCTACACATAAATAACCTCTGCAATCTAGGTTTTATAGGAAAGTACCGCATAGTTTTATGTGGAATCTTCTTCCCAGCTGAAGAGTGCTTAATTTCCCCTGTGTGTTTTTCTTCTTTCCACCTAGATGATCCACATACCTTGCAGGATTCAGCATCTATATCTTCTTTCCAGTACAGCATGCAATCATTCTTGCAAGCATCAATTTTTATGTAACTTAGTCCTAGTTCACGAATAGTTTTTTTTGCTTCATAATAAGAATTTGGCAGTGTAGAGTCATGAGGTAGAAAGTCCTTGCGCAGCAATTCCAACAATGCGGTGAAGGACTTATTACTCCATTTCCCCAAATTCTTAACATGAAGCAAATTAACTAAGGCAGATAATTTAGAGGTTCTGGACCCTTCATACAGTGGTTGGTTGTATTTGTCAAGCAAAGCATAGAACTTGGCCGCATCAGTGTTTGGCTCCTCTTCAGGTCCCTGATCAGTAGATTCATGTGTCGCTTCGTCTCCACCAGGGGTGTTGCACTGAGGAAATAAATTTTCCATCAGGTCTTGCATTCCATTATATCCTTCCCCATTAAATTCCTGTGAATCATACTCATCAACTTCTATGTCATTCTCTTGTTCTGCTAAGACTTCACCATGATGGTACCAAAATGTGTAGCTCCTCAGTATTCCATACGCTTTCAGGTGAGAAGACACTATGTGACGAGGCAAAGAATATGTATTGCAGCACTTGATGCATGGGCAACGTATAACCTGGACACCATCTAATTTACTGAATGCATAATCTATGAACTTCTCTACACCCTCTAAGTACTCGTGATTTAGCCGATCATCCACAAGGCCCATCCATGCCTTGCTTGGAGCCATCCCCTCTAATTGCTAGTTGATATTAAGTTTTATATAACCCTGTATATATAATTAATGTCAAAGAAGAGTTACAATACACTGTTAGGTAAAATGTCAAGACTAGATAGATATCATATAAATTATTATTTGGCAATATGATTAATTGCACTGCATTCTGTTTTTAGTTGACTATAGATGAAATAATTCATACACAAAAAAAAGTGACAGCCCAGCGCTATAAAATATGTTTGATTCAAAAAACAACAATTCAGAAATGTCTAACAAATGCGGACATGCAACAGATTGATTAAGGATAGAATCCAAACATCATGGATTGATTAAGGATAGAGGACAGGCACCAGATTAGAAACGACATGATTTCAATGCAAAGGGAGAAGTAGTGACCTGTAGTAGAACTTTCTAGGGTTTGATTGAAGAAGCACTCGGACGGGAACCACCGGATCAGTAGCGCGATGAGGCCGCGCGGCACGGTGCCGCACTGGAGAAGTAGAGGATCAGCCGATCGGCACCAATGATTAGCGCTCCATCTGTGGTTCTCTCAATCTGGTGAGGGAGGGGATGTGAGAGGGGAGAAGATATTGGGTCTATTATGAATGGAGGAGGAGATATGTACATGGACATATGCCTAAAACTCCTCCTTTGAGCGCCAAAAAAAAATAAAAAAGGTATGTAATCACCCGCCATAATTTTTTCCATGCATCTGAAATTTTTTTAAAAAGCCACAACTTATTTTCTTTAATGTCCCTGATGTGAAACTGTACTAATAATTTTTTTAGACTCATTTTTTTCATAATCTCACAACACATTTTCTCTGTTCTTTTTAACTCAAAATTCATTTACAATATATATTATTTTAGTACAATATATTTTATTGTGTTTATTCAAAGTTTTATGCAATATATAATGGTTGTCTTCTTCTATTGTAATAATCTTGTTGGAACAGTCAATCCTCTAACACCTAATGGCTTCTTGAACTATGCCGATATACCCGATGGCGTTGGATCGGTTATGACCTTGTACGAAGGAGTAAACTTTGTAACTATACTCATTTTTGTCATAATCGGACAATACATTTTCTCTGTTCTCTTTTACCTTAAAATTCATTTACAATATACACTATTTTAGTACAATATATTTCACGGCATATATTTTATTGTCTTTTTTGAAAGAAATATAATGGTTGTTTTCTTCTACTATAATTACTAGTTTGAACGGTCGATCCTCTAACGCCTAATGCCTTGATGAACTATGCCGAATATACACCCGATGGTGTTGGATCGGTTATGACCTTATACGAAAGAGTACACTTTTATAACTAGACGACAGTGTTGGATTGGTTGTCTAAACCTCTTAACCCAAGAACAAAGATACGCAGGATAGCGACAAATCCATAAACTATACTAAATTTGGTGTTAACATTGTAATTAATAAAAAATATCTTGTTCACATAGCATGATTTTGGAACATATAGTAGATGTATTTTAAAAAAAAACGTATGGAAAAGAAAGTAAAATCATTAGAAAAACTTTTGTTCAGGGGACTCGAACCCAGCACCAGCACCTTTCTAACTTAAGGTACAACACAATATCCAACTGGGAAAAGCTAGTTTGATGTTTATTTTATTGTATTGCTACTTTATACATATACTAACTGAAATAAAAGGATGACCAGAAAATCGAACACATCATGTTTAGAGCAGAAAAAAAAGGTAAGATGCATTTTCTGAGCTGTAAAGCATAGCTCATGTACAAAAATATTTCGATGTTATGCTTACAGATTTACAGGCTTACAGCATTAGCATACCCTTGAAATACACATAGCAGTGTACAGGCTGCACTTAAATCATGTACAACTTCCTTGAACAAATCGAGCACCCTTCATCTAGACCTGTACTTGAATACTTTACAACTTTGTTGAACAAATCATATTGCACTGTACAATGGATACAAAGTTTAAAAGGGATAGAACAAACAAATCATTGGCAGAGTCCCAGTCCCTGTGGTGTCTAGCATAACTTAAAGTTCCAGTTGAAGTGAAACTTTCAGACTGTATATTGTCCAGCAAAGTACTATCTTACTGCTGCAGAGAATGATACTATAAACTGAAACAAGAATGCACATAGTGAACATAGATCAATCAAGTCAGACCCCACAATAAGACAATATATAGTCTTCATTGAAGATACTAAAGTGATAGCAGAGTTACAGATGCATGAGTTATTCTTTGCTAACAAATAACTGGCCATGAACTGGATGCTGATCGAATTTATATATTATCTATCTAACTGAATTTACTTTTTTCTTAGAGTAAAATACAAAGGGACATAAATTTTCAAAAATTCATCTCTAATCTCTTCAAGTGATTTTTCATAACGAGCTTCAGCTTCTTTTCTTTCCAAGGCATTTGCCTCATCTCTAGCGAAGATTAATGCACCCTTTTCATATTCTGCCTTCAAGTATTCATCTTCATCACTCTCTTCCATGGTGTATGTTACCAAGGAGTCTTCTACAACCTGCTGGTCCATGATGTCTGCTCCCACTTGCTGATCCATGGTGTCCTCAACAACTAAAGCTAAGGAGTACCAACCCATATGGTCATCTTCATTAATCTCTTTCTCTTTCATGGTGTCTTCAACAACATTTGCCATCAAATTAACCTTGGAGTCTCTAAGTAATTCCTTTGGTTCATCTTCCTTTACAACTTGGTACATCTTGTCCTCGACAGCATCACCCATAGTGTCCTCAACAACTGAAACAAAGGAGTAGCTATGGTCTTTGGACCCAACTGAATCCAAGGAGAAGCTATGGTCTTCAGACCCTTCAATTGAAGTATGTATAGAGTTAGCTGGATGCAGAACTCAATTTTAAGTAAATAGAAATAACTTGTATTGCTAGCATTATAGCAGAGGTGAAAACAAGAGATGTACACCATTTAAGTAAAGCACTGCTGATACTATAATTATTTCAAATTACAATTAAAATCAACAAACTAGTAGTACCATCATGAAAAACAGTCTAGGAGAAGAATATATGTCAAATTAGGAAGAACTAATGCACATGTAACTATAATTGTTAATTGCACAGAAGTCACACCTAATGTTTCTGTTTATAAAATATAATTATGAATTCATTCTATGAATAAAGCTAGAACACTTGCTGTTCTTGCCTACAAACAAACAAATTGCCTACATTCCTCTATTACTAAGGCTGTGTTTAGATCCAAAATTTGGATCCAAACTTCAGTCCTTTTCCATCACATCAACATGTCATACACACACAACTTTTCAGTCACATCATCTCCAATTTCAACCAAAATCCAAACTTTGGATCCAACTAAACACAGCCTAATGCTAATGAAAGTGCCATAGCTACCACAAAAATAAATTGTCAGGACCATATCAAACATTTCAGGTTGAGGGCAGCATAGAAATAATCAGTATCCACCTAGCAAACTTTGCAGCTTTTATTAGTTTCGAAGAGGACAATACAACCAACACTTTAACCTGGCAAGATTTAACATTTAACCTAGCACATAATTCAATATGTTTCACAAATCATATGCAAATGTTTACATTAGGAGATTGGAGAATACCTGTTGTGACTATTTTCGACGATTGATGAGTCCCAAGTGAACTGGAACAAATAACAGAGTGGCTGGGCAGATCAGGTGGAGAGATGTACTCATGGAGGAGCTTGGCATTAAGATGTTCAGTGGTGGGGAGGATTGACATTTGGGAGCCCTGAGGAGACCATGTAGGCCATTCGATGCAGCCCCTAGTTGTCACCTCCGGTGATAAACTGCGGCTGCGAGACATGGCGGTGAATCAACACTCCTCTCATCTCTCAACCTCATGATTTATACTGATTTGGGGCGAAATATGTGGGGGTAGCAGAGGGGATCTCGGATTTGGAATCAAAAACTGTTGATTCATATTGATTTGGGGCGAAATATCTTTGGGGAAAAGAGGGGATTTCGGAATTGGAAGGGAGCAGTGGATTGGAGGGGATCTGATAGACTTTTCCTATGCCAATGATGGGGATTCTTCCTCCCGCTGTTCCGCTACCTCCTTTGTGTGGCAAAGAGCAGCAAAGAGCAAAGTTATAGGGAGCATGGGCAGCAGCTGCAGGCTTGCAGCTGTGGAGCGAATCGAAGGCGGTGGCCGAAGCCGAGGGCGGCGGCGGCGGCAGTGGCCGGAGAGCTGAGGACACAGGTCGCTGAGTAATAACGACCATTTGCAATTGCCCATCCAACCTGAGTAAATAACAACAACGACCGCAGCCCACTACGCATTAGTGACCACAAAAAACTAGCGTCGTCGGATACCAGAAATCGGCCCAAAGCAGTATCAACGACCAAGATTATGCAGCCGTCGTTAGTTTTTGGTCGTTGACATTCACTATTCTAGTAGTGGGGGATCGATGTCGATTACTCCAACGAAACGATCCGAAGTCAACGTCGCTCCTTGTTCCTTGTCTGTCTCCTCGAGAGAGGTTCCTGACTGTTGGACCTTGGGAAGCGTCGTCTTCATGGCGCGGAGAAAGACCTTGCAGCTTGAGAAGTCGTGATTCTTCGTCTTGTGAATAGGACAATAGACATCACGAGTTAGAGAAGTACGCAGGATTCCACGCTCTTTGCAAGCACAGATTTCAGCTTGTACGTTGAGAAAAACCCAGCAAACTTGCAAGTTGTGCTTCCTGGACTTGTGGATAGGACACCAGGACTTGGTGACCTCGGAAGTTGTCCTCGTCGGCTCGCAGTCCTTGTCGGAAGGACAAGGCTCGGCTGTGCTAGGAATCTTCTCGGGCTCGTATGACGTTGATGTTTCGTTCTCCGCCCTGGCAGGAGGATCCTTCGACATGGGACCGTCCGGGTTTATAGCCACGGCGTTCTCATTTCCGGTTATTGATGGACCAGCCGAGATTGGCACCGTGGTGTAAACCGGGAAGACGATTTCATCGACTTGAGTCCACACCAGCATTGTTGAAGCAGGGATTCCTTGGATGGGGCCGGTGTTGACTCTATTGTCGACGAAGCTCGATGTCATAGTAGTAGAACCTTGAGCACCAAGTGCCCCTACCTGGCGCGCCACTATCGACGGTGAGTACCCGTAGACCGGATATAGAGGGTATTGGGGTACGTTGGTACGAGGATCTACGTAATACGACATCAAGGAAACAAGAGACAAAGATTATACTGGTTCAGGCCCCTTAGCGGGTAATAGCCCTAATCCAGTTGATATGGGATTATATGGAAAGAACCACAGATTACAAAGGGAGTAGTAGAACTCGGCGGTACCGATGAGACCGTAGTCAAGTTGATTCGACTAGATCACCCGGCGACTTGGCTCCTGTAGTCTCCGACTTCGTAGGCTATGGTCGTTGTGTAGGCTCTAAGATTCGATCCCTTAAGTTCCCTCGGGGGGTCCCTTTTATAACGCAGGTCAAACGGTCTCCAAGTAGGACTCGGAGACACCGGACCCTGCACGATATAGTAACGACCCAGTCCTATACGTGTAGTAACCTTTCCATTAGCAGACTTCGTGATGGATTTCCTTATCGTGTTCAGAGAATGTCCGTATATGCACCGATATACTGTATTGCCGTATAGCATACATCCAAGGGTAGAGGGTATACCTTATCCGTAACCCTGACAGGTTCTTCAAAGAATTTTGAGTAAATTTTACAAAACTACATATACTTTAATCAAATTATCACAAGACTTTAGATTTAAGGTGATGTATCACAAAAGTACATATTTAACACTAAATTTATCACAAAACTACATATTTAAGGTGGAGTATCGCAAAACTACAGATGTAGTAACAAAATTATCACAAAAGTACAGATTTTAGAGTTTAAATCCTTAGCACTAGTGTTATATTTGAGTTATAAACATGCAAGTTTTGTGATTAAATTGTCACTAAACCTGTATTTTTGTGATAATACTATTATTAAATTTGTAGTTTTACGGTTCTCCATCTTAAGTATGTAGTTATGTGAGAAATTTAGTGTTCAATCTATTGTTCTATGATATATCACACTAAATCTATAGTTTTTGGATAATTTGATCAAAATTCTGTAGTTTTGTGAAATTTACCCAAGAATTTCCTGCAGACTCCGCAGAAAGTGCACATATCTATTACAGTATATCATTAAAACATACTTGAAACCAGATATCAAGTCCATTATGAAGGATTATATCAAAGAAAAAAATTCCAGCATGAATGCATTTAGAAATAGTTATAATCCAGAATAAAAAAAATATTAAAAGAAAAGTCCACACAGAACACAATTGGAGATTAATTAAAATTAGAAATAAAAAATAAAATAAATTCTAAAATTAGAAAAAAAAAATAAAGATAAGAGTTCAAGTTGGAATACAGTTTATAAATAACTAAAACTAGTAATAAAAAATAAAGAAAAAAATAAAGAATATTGAAAGAAGAGACCATCTAAAACACAACATGAGATTAATTAAATTTTAAAATAAAAAATAAAATAATTTACGAAAATAGAAAAATAAGTATAAGAGTTAAAGTAGGAATTCAATTTATAGATGACAAAATATCGAAATGAAAAATATGGAATTTCAATAAAAATATGGTCCATCTAAAATATAAAGATGACAAATGATAATAAAGAGGGGGGAAATAAGAGGGCTGTAAAGAAGTAGGATGATGGTAGGTGATGGGACTAAGGGGGTGTTTGGGAGAGAGGGGCTAAAGTTCCCTTTTAGCCCCTCTCTCCCAAACACCCCCTAAACAAATTGTCTGGCATTAAGTGAAAATTGGAATATCCTTGGTGTATTGTGTAAATTTTTATGAGTATTTGTAAATTCGAGGCCTCATATCCTTTGATTGACATGTGGGCTCTTTGACCCCGCATGTCCTTTCTTCCCTCCAAAGGATAGGAAGTTGGTGGTAGGGGTGGTCACAGACTCGCCACTCACCACCACCGCTACTTTTTTTAAAGGAGTATAGATAGATGTCTTAACATGTGGCCTGCTTAAGGATTTAAAGACTTGCTTTAGATAAAGCCCAATCAAATTGCACTATAATTGTGTGGTAATACTATCTTTGCTTATAAATACACAACATTATTGACTTTATTAAAATAAACTATGTAAATGTGATTTATTTTGTTGCGATTTGTTTCATCGTTAAAGATACTTTATGATGAATGATCAAACTCATGTATAAAAGTTAACAAGGTTGTATATTTTAAAACAGTGGGATTACTATTAGAATTTGGTAACTACTCAAAATTTGAAAGTGCCCAACCTATTCAATGAAAAAAAATAGCAATATGTAAAATTTGACATTGTACTAGGTCTTAAACTAAATAGGATCACAAAGTTATGTTATTCAACTCAAAATTTGTTTTCAAGTTGATATAAACCGTATACACAGATTGAGATCTTTTGTATTAGCACTTGCTTAAGGCAGAGTTGGCATTAGCCCCAAGGGCTCTTTGATAGAAGGAAAATCGTAGTAATTTCGAAGGGTTGCCATCCTTAGGAAAAAAAATCTATAAGGGCATGTTCAATGGTAGAGACGAGTATGGTGTCTTAAACAAGATTATTTAAGATTATTTATAGACCGTATGTTTACAATAGTTGATACGACAAAGGCTTTAATGATTAACTTAAAAAATATTCCTTCTATTAATATTCTTTCCATTTTTTTACACTCATGCAACCATATTTTTATATTATAGTGATTAAGAGCCGTTGTTATGCATAACAATGATGTTTTTCTCTCTTTCTTTTTCTTCCATGTCAACAAGTATTTCTAATTAGCACCGCTAAGAGACCACTATTGATAACCATTGTACATGCCCTAACAACATTTGCAACAAAGGAATTGCAATAGCATCTCACGAACTGCAATTCCTACGCATTCGTTATGCAGTAAATTTAGCATAAGCTCACACATCATATTTCATTTTGTTTTGTTTAGTCCAATGCACACTCCATTTGATTTCCTCCAGATTCCTGTGAACCATAAACATCCAGCGTCCCTTTAGAATCTTGTAGTATTGTGTAGCATATGACTATATTTCTACGGTTTTCCTATTCGTGCGTTTTAAATTTTTTTTGAATGTCTTAAAAATCATATCGTCCAAAGATACTTAGGGTGTGTTCTAAAGTTGTTTTGAAACAGATTATTAGCCACACACAAAACGAGAAATAGATTTATTGAGTGTTAATTATTAAAAACTTGAAAAACGAGTTTAGCAACTTCTATATAGAAAGTTTTGTACAAAATGCACCGTTTAACAGTTTGAAAAATGTGCTAATAAAAATCAAAGAAGTGCCCTAGCCGAAATGTAGTTTAGAACATGGCTTAAGCCCTCTATCCCTTTGTGAGTATGATTATGAATTTGTGACCACCGCCCCTTTCTAGTGTTTTGTGTATGTTAGGAGGCACGCTTCTGAGTATGCATATGGTAAATGTGTATAGCGTTATGTGTATTTATGTATCTTCTATGTAAAAAATAAAACTTATATAAGACTCAACATGAAAAAGAAGTGCATTTGGGGGCTCTGCATGATTGAGAAAACAGAGAAATAGAAAATGCATAGAATTTTGACATGCAGACAAGCGCAAACAGAGGTTTGTAACACATAGTAAAAATACAGGAAATATCGTTTGGTTGGACCATATGAAAAACATAGGATTTGGATGAGAAAGATATATTCATAGGAAACTATTTATGAAGTTGAACATCATATTAAAAATTATCCAAAACTTGTATTAATTGAGGTATCCCTTACTCCCCCGTTTCAGGTTATATGAAAAAAAAACTTTGGTCAAAGCCAAACTGCTTCAAGTCTGACTAAGTTTATAGACAAATATAGTAATATTTACATTACCAAAATAGCTTTATTAGATTAATAATTAAACATATTTTTATAATAAATTTATCTTGGGTCGAAAGTTTTACTATTTTTTTGTCAAACTTGAAGCAGTTTGATTTTGATCAAAATTAAAACATCTTATAACCTAAAACGGAGGGAGTAGAAATTTTATAGGATTTAGTAATTTTTAATTCTTTGTTTTAACGGAAATGCTATACCACGGGATACTGTCCCAAGTGCGTGGGACGGTATCGCCTCCTCCCGCACTATCTCCTTGAGCCATGTCTTCTCCACGTGCGTCACTGCTACTGATGGTGTGCCTCATATTGTTGTTACTCTGCTCCGGTGAGAGCTGTTGCTGATGCATGACTCCTGTTGCTGCTGTTGCTTTGCTCCGGCAAGATGATGAGGAGCGTTGACGACGCCTGGCGGGGCGAGACGGCAAGACAATGAGTATGTGCACGGCGAGTCGGCGGCAAGACGACATGATGATGGCTTCATGGTCGTGGTCGTTGCCTGCTCGTCGCTACCGCCTGTGACCGCGCCGATGCGAACGCTTGATGATGTGGGGGTGTGGACGGTGGAGGACGCGGCCTCAGCGATGAGCTCCGGTGTGGGGCATGGACAGTGGAGGACGCGGCCGCTGGCGATGAGCCCGGCGTGGGGCGTGGCGGAGGAGGACACGGCCGCTGGCGACGAGCTCTGACGTGGAACATGGATGGCGGAGGATGTGGCCGTGCCGGTGACGATCTCCGGCGTGGACCGTGGATGATGCCGCCGCCGGTGACAAGCTCCGACGTGAGACGTGAACGGTGGGATCACCGGCGACGATGCTTTTGGTGCCTGGCTCCTGATACTTTGCAAGTATCACCTAATACATGGTAGGAATCGCCAGATATCTGACATGTTTCACTTGATACTTCGCAAGTATCATCTGATACGTGGTAGAAATCGCTTGATACTTGACATGTTTCACCTGATACTTCGCTAGTATCACCTGATACGTGGTAGGAATCGCCTGATACCTGATAGATTTCACCTGATACTTCGCAAGTATCATCTGATACGTGCTAGGAATCGCCTGATACCTAACAGATTTCACCTGATACTTTGCAAGTATCACATGATACGTGGTAGGAATCACCTGATACCTTATAGGTATCACCTGATACCTCAGAAGTATCGTCTGATAAAGGTTAGGTATCATGACATGATACGTCAGAGATATTAGGACCTAATACCTAACCGGTATCATCCTGTCCCAACGGGATTCCATTGTATAGCAGCCCCTTGTTTTAAAGGGCTATATATGAGAAAAATTGAAAAATCTATACTATTGGAATCCCTACGTTTTTTTTTTCATGAAATCAAATGGGGCCTCAGATTAGTGGTGGGGCGCAGGGTGATGCACCAAACGGCAGAGGATCCGACTCCAAGCGTCCGGGATCTAGGAATCTAGCCGTGTGCCACTACTGGATTTTTCACATTTTGGTCCTTTTAAAAAACTTATTTCGCAAATAGACCCCTGAAAAAACTTATTCCAGAAATGGTCCTTTTTGGGGCGCCAGAGTGGCTGGCGCCGTCATCCAATGGGACGGCGCCAGCCTCTCTGGCGCCGTCCTCCTGCCACCGTGGCGCACGCGAACCGACGTGGCAGGAGGAGGGCGGCGCTAGCATGGCGCCGCCCCAGGGAGGAGGGCGCCAGCATGGCTGGCGCCGCCGCCTCCATTCCTGTTTCTCTGTATGGAGTTGCAACGGTGTCATTTTTATTTTATTTTTTCGGATGTTTTTTCACACTCAGGATCACGATACAACCAACCACAAAAAAAATTTAAACTCGAACTACCACTTAGCTAAGTCTGAAAATATCTAGCATACCACTTAGTCTACTTTGCACTTTCACTAAAATTAGACCATAACTCTTTTAATAAAACCCTTTGATCAAAACATAATGCACTCTACCACTATATGAAATTACTTAATCTAATTCAAAATATAACCACATGAAATGACATATATAAGTTAAACAGTACATAGAGATGCAATTTTTTTATTTTTATTTCATTTTTTGATATTTTTTTCACACTTAGGAGAACATAGGAACCAACCGTATAAAAAATAAACTCAAACGGATAAAATATGTGACATGTAGAATTTTCCAAAACTCTACCAAAATGGACAAAATATGTCATCTATTAAAATAGGCATAACTTTCTCATACGGACTCAGAATCAGGCAAATAATATATGCACGGACATCTACAGAAAAAGTTACATCCGATTCTCCCCGGCCTCGCCGGGTTCGGCGATACTAAAACCTCCAAATTCCGCTTGCAAGATTGTGTTTTCGAGGAGAGAAGTTTTTCGGTGGAGCTTTGGAAAATTCCATATGCCACATATTTCGTCCGTTTGAGTTTATTTTTTACATGGTCGGTTCCTGTGAGTTCCTAAGTGTGAAAAAAATATCAAAAAAATAAAATAAAAATTAAAAAGTTGCACATCTCTCTCCTCTGCACTAGTTCGGAGAGAGGAGAGGAGAGAAAAAATTCTACATGTCACATATTACGTTCATTTGAGTTCAATTTTTCTATGGTTGGTTCTTGTGTGTCCCTAAGCGTGAAAAAAATATCAAACAAATAAAACAAAAATAAAAAATTTCGGGGGGGGGGGGGCGCCAGCCACTCTGGCGCACTCCCCCTAGCCACCTCAGCATCGCCCCGCCACGTCGGCAGGGGGACGGCGCCAAAGAGGCTGGCGCCGTCCTGTTGAACAACGGCGCCAGCCACTCTGGCGCCCCAAAAAGGACCATTTTTAGGATAAGTTTTTCTAGGGGTCTACTTGCGAAATAAGTTTTTTAAAAGGACCAAAATGTGAAAAATCCAGTGTGCCACTATGCCGGCTCTCTCGCATCCCTCCCCACCTGAGTGAGCTCCACCACACACACGCCAGTCGCCGCCGGCTTTTGCTTCCTCCGCCTCCGCCTCGCGATGGTAACCACCCACCACCTCTGCCTCCTCCGGTCGACCGTCCTCTCCGTTCCCGTCCGCCTCCGTGCACCCCGGGCTCCCCCTCACCCCCGCCTGCCCACCGCCTCCGCCTCCGCCTCCTCCTATCATGGGCCAACGCACCTCCGCCGCCTGCGGCCACTGCGCGCCGCCGCCGCCGCCGCCGGAGGAGCCTCGCCGGTAACGCCCTCCCCCCCGAACCGAGGAACACCCCTCCTCGCCCCCGTAAACTTCGTTCCCTTCCAGCTGCTGACCGAGAGTGGCCCCCCTCTCGCTCCTCCAGGATGGCGCTGATGGGGCCAAGCGCCCCGCGCCCGCGGCGGCGTCTTCCTCGCTGGGAGCCGCGCTGGTCGGCTTCGCGCGTAGCAACTTCCTCCCGCTAGGTGAGTTTTCTGCTTCTACGCGATCTCAGCTAGCTCGTGCATTGCTGCTGCTGTTGGGTGGACTTGTGTGTGGGACGCAGTGTGCCTTACAGGTAGATGTAGAGTTGCGAAATTTCACGGCCTAACATGGAACAATTGAAATTCCAATTCTCATAAATTGTAATGCAATAGGAGTATTACCTCCAGCTAGTTTACTTGTTAATGACCCTGATATTTCATTAGACAAGAGAAATGCTAGGGTAGACGGGTCCAGTTACCAAATTCAACAAGTTTCTGTGAACCCAATTATGCACTAGTTAGTTCCTCTGCACGTGCTTTTTAGTTGCTCTATGTTGCAAACTTGCAATGGAGATGATACCGTAGATGTGTCTGTGCATCCCTCAGACAAGCTCAAGTACATATTTTCTTAGCTTGTGTGTTTCTTATGTTAAGCTCTAATTGCTGGGATTGCTCTGGCCCTCATGGATCCTACACTCGGATGCCTTGCTCACAAATATTCACTGTCAAAGTACAGCACCTTCGGGATATTCCTTATCTCAGGTTAGTGTTTTAACCCAATTCATATATTTGTGGTGCTATGACCTCACACTAATGACGTCCTCTTGCATAGGACTGACTCTGCGAACCAAGGAACTTGGTGCAGCACTAGAAGCTTGGCCTGCAGGGCTTTTTGGACTTGTATGATCCAGTTTTTGTTCCATTACAATTGTACCTGTATGATCTAGTACTATTCTGATCTGTAAATGTATCTATGCTGAGAATAGTTCTTGCTTGCTGCATTGTGATCCAGCCATCCAGGATAGGGTTGCATATCACATTCATGCTACTGATTATTCAATTTACTTTCTAGCATTTAATTATTTAGCTGAGGTCACATGCTGCCTGTCTGATTTTTGTTAGAGATTCAAGTTCTTATGTTGTTATCGAGTGCCTAAATATGTTTGCTTAAATATTTATTGGTACATATTTTCATTCTTTTGCAGGCCTCAATCTTGCTGTTTACACCCTTTTTGGCTCAGTTTATTATGCAAATTAAGTTCTTCCCTCATGAATTTATCACTGGTATGTTGGCTCTCATTGTGTTCCCCATTTCCCTGTTCCTATTATATTATTTATTGTTGCAATGTAGTAACTCATGCCTTCATGTTATTTATAGCTTGTTTGCTTTGATATTGACAACACATCTCACAGGGTTGGCTATGTTTTGTTGCATGCCAACAACATTATCAAGTGGAGTCACCTTAACTCAGGTACTAACTTTTCCTAGATTTCTATTCACTAATAGCTTATAATGTGCATATTTTCTCATATAGCCAGGCATTCAAATTTAATCAAGTTCTATCACTGCTATGCAGCTTGTTGGTGGTAACACTGCTCTTGCTCTCGCAATGACGGCTATATCAAACTTACTGGGCATTATGATTGTAAGCAAAGCTTTGTTGCTAGTTTGTCTTCTGAACCACTTACCAGCATTACTTATAACTAACAACTTATAAACACATTATCGAACTACCGACTTAATTTTGTTGATTCATTGCAACACAATGTTTTGTTTGATGCCATTAAAAGTAATATATATTTTTTAGTATTGAAAATAACATTAGAGAAGCAAGTTATTTTTCTCCTGAGCTGAACTGATTATGGGAGGAAAATATTATTTTAGATAAAAATAGAAATTATCTTGATCAGAGATGGTTACTTGATTGCAATCCATCATCCCTGTAGAACCTTGAAGATATCTATAACATTGCCTGGGCCGTAGGCTAAAATCCAGCATTGACTATGAAACAAATTATCTTTGAGACTTCCAAGTAGCATTGAACCTCCTAATTCTGGCATTAATCTTCGTATGTATTTTCAGATAATGAGCATTGAGCAATCAACTTATTGTTTTTAGATAATAATCAAGGATGACTTTTTCCCTGTTTTCCAAAAGCCAAAACTCCTATTTCTTTGTAAAATATGTTCATATTTATTTGTGACCATGGAATTAGGTACCTCTTTCTCTTGCAAAGTACATTGGTGTTGGAGCTGGGGTGTCTTTGCCCACAGAGAAACTATTTAAAAGTCTGGTTACAACCCTTCTTATCCCCATTATTTTAGGAAAGGTATGTTGCTTTTCTTATCTTGCAAAAGATAGCTAATATGAATGCATAATTATGTGCCTGTCTTCTTTCTGGATTTTATAGTTTTCTGATGAAATAATACCTGGACTTGTTCTGCACCATATCTATGCAACTACCTTACATTATAAGCAGGTTTTTTGATGAACATTCAATTGTTTAGGCCCAATGTGTTCTAGATCTACTGTCAGCCCTTGTTTGGTAGGCTGCGATTCTGCTCCCTTCCCTGGCCTATCCACGTGGATGGGCTGGGATTGAGGTCTGTCTGAATAAGGTTTTGGCAGGATTACATTATTAGCCACCACCTGTTTGAGTAGAATTTACAGTAGAGCTTCCTAAAAAGACACAATAGAGTTCCTTGTTCATTTATTTCATGACAGTAAATAGCAGGAAAGCTCATAGGTTTTAACTGAACCGCTCTCTGTTTGAATGCATTGTCATTAGTTTCCATCCAACTCTGAATATTGAGTGTACTCCCTATCAATGTCCATCCATAGAGAGTTGCAGTTCTAACTCTTTGTTAATTACTTCATTCTCATTATTATGCTTCAGACCTATGCATTTTTTTTTTACTGTCCAAGTTTGAAATGATGGAAGCTTACTGAAGGCACTTATGATGTCTTTTGTTTGTCAGGTTGCTCGAGAAACATCAAAAGGTATGCAATCTACTTTCTTTCGGAAGAAAGTTTTGACTGTAGATTACCAGTTTGTTGAATTTTAGTTCTTATTATTGATTTATTTCCATGTAGGTATTGCTGGCTTTGTTGATGGAAATAAGCAGGGCTTTTCAGTTACAAGTGCTATTCTTCTCAGCTTAGTATGTCTCTAACATAGAAAAATATTTCGTTTAATACATTTCTTGCATGCATTTGTTGAATTTAAAAAATATTAGGTTATAATAAAGGTGATGCTTACTTGGACCAAGAGAGAAAAAAAAGGTTCAATATGGTTTCCTGTTTCAAGCATGTGTTGGATAAGTTTATGTATGAACTCTCGACTAATTGAAAGAGGGTGGACAGTGGACAAGCTAGGGAGTTATTAGTATTGTAGCTGCTTTGGCATCAAATTTTCAAATGTCTATTACTTTGGAGAAAGAGAAATGTACACATGTCATGAATACTATAAATTATTTTCATGGGTTATCTCCAAAAATTTTGCTCACCCAGATTATGTATAAATGATTTGAAATATGAAACAGGGCTCATGGACAAAGGAAATTTCTTTGTATTTGTAGCAATTTGAAAAGAGGGAACATATAGTAAGTTCAAGGTAGTGAGAAATAGCAATGAATATGCAACCTGAAAAAAAATCCACTAAATCAGGACACGTCAATTGATGAAAATAATCCACTAAATCAAGACATGTCAATTGATGAACTGAAAAAAAAAATCTCAAATAAGATGTTATCTACAATTCTAATGAACTGGTAGATGCTCTTTAGTACGGTTTGGAAAGGACTGTATCTTATTTTGAACTTGATAGGCAATACTTTTCAAAGAGCGAGAGGACCCTAACAGACAACATTTCAACTAGAGCAGAACTGAGCGGTTTTGGGCATGATCTGTTAGCATGCTTTTTCGTTGTTCCTCCTAAGCTTACATTGCCTTTTTAGTTAGGTGGTGTTCTTTTCTGATTAAGATACAGATTTTACCTCGATTTCTGTTAGCACGCTTTTCAAACGGCTAAAGAGTGTGTTTCATGCGAAAACTTTCTATATAGAAGTTGCTTTAAAATATCATATAAATCCATTTTTCAAGTTTGTAATAATTAAATCGTAATTAATCATGAGCTAATGGCTTTCTTGTTTTGCGTGCCCTAACTTCATCTTCATTAGAAAAGAACACCACCTTAGTGACGAATCAATTTCAATTTTATGCATGCACAATGTTTGTAGGACGCATTTTGAAATGCCTTCGTTTCGCAGGTCCCATGGATACAAGTAAGCAGATCAAGATCACTGCTCTTATCTGTTCAACCAAAAGCCTTTGCTGTTGCTGTCACTGTTGGAGTGTACGTTTATTTCGTAATCTTGTCATAGCAAATCTTGATATACTGATATGGAATTTAAAAACAAAATAATATTTTAATGTGATTTTGTTTTGCTGTTTACTGTATGAACTTGTATCCTTGACATCATGTTTTCATGATAGCATATTTTGTATTATTATTACTTGTGTCCTCAAAGGCATGCATGGAAAAGTTATTCTAATTTGTAGAATTTTGACATAAAAGTCATATACTCATATGTTGGTGTTATCACTTATCATTGTTAGGTAAAAAGTGTGACGCTATTACATTTATTTTCTTGCTAACAGTGTTAGTTTGGGTTTAGCACGAGATAATTTCTGTCGTGCTAAACTGCTAAGCATGGCTAAGACTTAGGCTTGATTAGAAGATAGGATCCAGACACTCTTAAGTAGACTAAATTTTTTGCTACCAGTGCTATATTTTTTTCTTCCTTGAATATACTTCTGCTGTGTATATTATTTGACAGAAGCATATTTCCTGTAATAGGCTTTTGCACTTTGCTCTGTTGGCTTTCAATGCTGCAGCATTGCATATCTTGTCACGTCTTGAACAAAGAGGAGTGTCTGTCTTTGCAAGGAATGAGTATGCTCGAGCTGTCATTTTAGTGGCCAGTCAGGTCAGTCTTTATTTTGATTAGCAGAAAATTATATTTTTGATATGTTGCCTCTTGCTGGGGGTTAGGATTTAGGAAACTACCATTGCTGGCTAGAGCATTGGTATCCCAGGTACTTAAGGAAATGCAATTTTAAATTCTTTTATGTTGGCTTTCTTGGCTGATGAGTGCACACATATGATTATCCTAAGTTTCACATTCTTTTGTCGAGTGAATATACAAGGTAAAAAGACAACTTACAAGGTAGGTGTATCTTGGCCATAGAACCGATAACTGCTCACTTTAGTCACCAATATTGTTTAAGCACATTCAAGGTCAAATCATACTGTCGCAATGGAATGCACACACATGGCGCTGATTGGGGATGCCATGTTGGACTGTTATGAACCTTATTTTGCAAGATAACATCTACATGCTAGTGTCTTTTAAAATTTTCTCAAATATGCATGTACATTGGTTGCTTATTTTGCTAATGTGGATGCATAATCAGTGTCATGTGGTCATTTTGACATGATATGCATCACCTAAAACAAGATTAGTTATGCAGATTAGTCTATGAGCTACATGCAGTCTCCTCATAAGTCGTTTTCGTGTGTTGCTATTACATTCTTTTTTCATGACACTGATATTGTTATATATGTTTTAGGCCCTTGAGTTAACTGACTTCTTTCTTGATGCTCTGTAGAAAACATTGCCAGTGCTGGTTGCCGTGGTTGAGCAGCTTGGAGGTGCTCTCGGAGAATCAGGGTTGCTGGTAATCCCATGTGTTGCTGCACATATTAACCAGGTACTTGTTGCTGATGTAGTTTTGATGTCTCTCTATTTCTATCAGGAAATGCTTTTGATGGATAAATCCTTTTGCAGATTATTATCGACTCTATCATAGTAAATTGGTGGCGCCAAAGAGATCAACAATTTGCTAATGCAAAATAAATTCAAAATGGGTAAAACAAAAAAAATAAGTAGCAAGTAACATAGAATCGTTTGGCAACGATGCCCTTTGAGTTTACCGCATATTAGTTTTTTATGATTCCGTAGGAAACAACAATGAAACTATTTTTGTGTAGAAAGTTCATTGAGTTGCTTCCATGGAGCACTTTCTGTTATGCATCAATCATACTCCATCTAGTCATAAATATGCAATGTTTAGGACAATATTCTATCAAACTTTTAAATTTCGCCATCAATTTCATATTGGAATATGTTTATGATATTATGGTGGTACTTCTTGAGACAAATCTATGTGTGTGTGTGTGTATATATATATATATATATATGTTTATATATGTTTTAAAACTAAGTATTTGAGAAATTATTGATGGTCAAAATTTTAAAGTTTGATCGAATCTTGTCATAAATGTCAAATATGTATAATTAGAGGGAGTATTCCATTTTCTATCACTCGGTAGTTTTGGTTGATAGAATAAAAAGGATAATGTAAATTCTACGCATGCTATTCTTAATGCATTTTAGAACGGTAAATAAAAAATTGTAAATTTCATTGTTGTTACACAAATTGTTGGGTGGGTGTAATATAGTGTACGAACTTGTAAAATATTCGTTATAGGCATGAAATCGTCTGATGTATGCTAACCAAGGCCAAAAGGATACTATATGGCTAATCTTGTTTTAGATGTTGATAAGGATACTACGTAAACACATCTCAGAAGGTTGCTCTTTAGACATACATTTGTCTAATAAAAAGATATAATGAGGCATAGTGATTGTAGAGAAAAATATAGTGTTACAAAATGAAATTCATTATATATAGCATATTTTATATATACTCACTACATGCGTGTATGTCATAGTTCTAATCAACATCAACTTGATAAAATTAACCATGCCAAGCTATTTTGGTCCGAACTAGATAATGATCGTGCACCAAAACAAACATTGTACAAGTTTACGTACTAAATTGCATTCACCTAATAAATTTAAAATCGTATCTTCTATTGCAAACATGATATTGTGATCCATTGAGATTATTACACAGGCTGACATTCTTTGAAACTAATTCTACCATCAAATGTATACAGATATATAGAACCATGTGTTTGAGAAACCTTCCGTGCACACCGTCATTGATAAGGTAGAGTCTATTTGTGGCGCTCAAATTCTCACGGAAGTCCCTTTTTATCTTAAATCACAAAACCGGTTATTTGTCTTCTTAAATCACAAAACCGGTTATTTGTCACTCTAAACTTCCTAAACAAGAGGCAAGCTACATATTATACAAGAGGCAAACTATGTAAGAAACCACAATGGCTTTTCTTTACACCTTGCTGATTGCTAACCTGGCATTGCTCTACATATCAGGGCCTGTTTGGTTCGCGAAAAGAAAATTTTTGGGTGTCACATCGGATGTTTGACCGGATGTTGGAAGGGCTTTTTAGACACGAATGAAAAAACTAATTTTATAACTCGCCGGGAAACCGCGAGACGAATTTTTTGAGCCTAATTAATCCGTTATTAGCACATGTGGGTTACTGTAGCACTTATGGCTGATCATGGGCTAATTAGACTCAAAAGATTCATCTCGCGATTTCCTCCCTAACTGTGCAATTAGTTTTTTTTTATTTATCTATATTTGATGCTTCATGTATGTGTTTAAAGATTCGATGTGATGTTTTTTGGAAAAAATTTTGGGGAACTAAACAGGGCCTTATACACTTATTCCTACCCCATTTTTCTCCTCCCCTCCTTTCTACTGAGGTGGAAAATGTTTGGCACACGGAGCCAATGTCATATTAGTAGCTAAAATAGAATAAAATGCTGCCGTCACAATTGATGTGACAAAAGCTACCACTAAAGGTAGTCATAGGGTGAAACTTGTCCGGTTTTTAAATGTTTGGGGTGAAAAATAACTTTTTTAAAGGTTAGGGTGAAAATTGGATTAAAGTGAAAGTTTGAGACCCAAAATAAACTTGACCCTTGTTCACATAATTGATTGGGGTCACCCCATGATAAACAACTAGGTGATACCCCGTTCTTTGCTGCGGGATTCATGGATGAGTATATGTTAAATATTATCGAAATGATAAAAGTTGAAATGTTCAAAAAATAATGTGAGGAAGATGATTTGACACGTACTGGTTGATCTCTATAATATAATATTATAGATGATGTGTCATGCTTGCATGGGTTTTAAATATGCTATAATAATAATTGTTAGTGAGTGAAGATATGTCATGCTTGCATGGGATTTTAAATGGGCTAGAATAGTAATTGCTAGTGGTGATGATGTGACATGCTTGCATGTTGAGCTTTAGCTTCTAATAATTGTTAATGCATACCAACTATATAGTACTCCCTCCGTCCAAAAAAAGACAAACTCTGAGTTTCCGTGTCCAACGTTTGACTGTCCGTCTTATATGAATTTTTTTTATAATTAGTATTTTCATTGTTGTTAGATGATAGATGATAAAACATGATTAATACTTTATGTGTGACTTGCCTTTTTAATTTTTTCATAATTTTTTCAAATAAGATGGATGGTCAAACGTTGGACACGGAAATCCAAGATTTGTCTTTTTTTTGGGACGAAGGTAGTACTTGTTGATCTCTATAATATAATATTATAGATGATGTGTTATGCTTGCATGGGTTTTAAATATGCTAGAATAATAATTGCTAGTAAGTGAAGATGTGTCATGTTTGCATGGGATTTTAAATGTGATAGAATAGTAATTGCTAGTGGGTGATGATGTGGCATGCTTGCATGTTGAGCTTTAGCTTCTAATAATTATTAGTGGGCACCAACTATATAGAAAGTATAGATTATTTCCTTTGCCACAAAATACACAATGAAAATAAAAATCTTATCTCTATGAAATGCTTTTGACAAAAGCAATTATATATATTTTGAACAAAAGTATAATCCCGTGGAAGTGTTTCCAAAATATTATGGATTGTTATTGTTTTAGCAAGACTAGGGTGGTCATGTTAATTCTGAGAAAGCAAGTAACTACAACTAAGATCCATCTACGGTTTTCATTACCAATCATAAATTTATCTTCTAATCATTTTAATCAATTTAATTTTTTATCACTAAAACAATGGGGAGGTACTATACCTCTCGAAGAACAGAAGTATATCTTAATAAATAAACAACCAATAAATCTAAATGTAAAACTATTAGAATTGAAGGGGGGAAAGAGCAAATCTACTTGAAACTCTTATAATACCATGAAGTGTCCTTTCAAAAGAAAATACCATGAAGTGCATTTTATGTGGCATTTACCCACGTTTATTTTTTTTTTCATACTACCAGCGGTGAGGTAGCCAACACCAAATTGTATGGAATAAATGGGGCTATAAAATTTTATTAGCAAAACAATCATACAAAGCATCAGGAGATCTGGTGATTCTGGTCATGTCTTCGTACCTACCCCAGTAAGGAAGAATTCGGGAACTGGTACGTCAGAGCAGTGGATAAGGAAGAACTAGTGTTGAGCGGCATTGCAGTTAGAGGAAAAATGAAATTGACTGGCTAGGAGGCGACAGAGATTGGGGAGAAAACATGCATGGTAGGAGAAATTGGAGGTAGAAGAAACACTATTAGCCATTTTTTTTTACTCAAAGACCGTGGGGGAAGCCCCCACGGTTAAATTATATTAAAGAAGAAAAATAAGAAGTACACAAAAAAACAAAAGAAGAAAGCTAAGATTACAGATTGTCAATCCATGATTGAACCGTGGGTCTATAAACTTCTTTGAACCTAATTAAATGTAGGCTCAAATCCTCCTTCAAACCCTTCATCCAATTGTGAACTGATGGCTGAATACCTTGAAAAATAAGGCCATTTCTTTCATTCCATATATTCTAGGTTGCCAGTAGAAATAGTTCCATAAAACTATGCTGAGAAAAGAAATTTCTTTGAACCTGCAACATTTGATGGAATTCTAATGAAGAGTTCCAAACCTAGCCCAACTTTCTCCAACATGACTTGCTGAACTCACATTGAAAGAAGAGATGTTCCCTTGTTTCTCTTGCATTAACCCCACACGTCAAGCAATAAGCAGTGGCATTCAAAGGAATACAATGTTTCCTGTCAAGAAGCTCCTTGGTATTCACTCTATCCATCAACAGCAGCCACCCAAAGACTTTGATTTTCATGTTGAGCTTACTTTGCCAGATCCAATTAAATGAACAAGGGGGAGATAAGGACCAAAAGGAGAGCTTATAAAATCGTTGATGAGCATTTAAGTATAATCGTGTAAGTTCTACAACTAATACCGTACAATTCCACAATTGTTGGTCAAAGCCTTCCACTATCCTCATCCACATAACTATGAAGAAAATATAAAATCATTTTTGATAAAATGGATTGTCATCTCACCTATCACATTAGAAATGCCAGATGGCAGGGAAGGAATATGGGAATTGCGGATCACACGACACTGGCCAAATCAGTACTCTCTTCATAACCAATGTATCCCCTTACGACACTTAAAGGCCACCAAGAAATCCATAGAAGTGCTTGACAAATAGAGAAAGCGTTTTCTATGAGCAGGACAGAAAACATATCAGAAAAAATATGCAAGGTTAATTAAATGAGAACGTGTCTACCAACTACACACGGTGGACTAGGGGTGTTAAACCTGGAGAAATTTGCAAGGATGTTATAAGTGATCAGGAGGCTATGGCATGAATGAATGCACAGACATGGGTTGAATTGGACACCGCATGTGAAGGTCCTGATATACTTCTATCCGCAGCAGCCACAACAATAATAATAGAAGATGGGGCCATTGCCAACTTGTAAGATTTAGCTTGGATGCATGGCACGTGTCCAAAGGATGTTGCACCAAGAGTATATGCATTCTTCAGAAGAAAAAAATAGAGCCTTGAAGTAGGCCAGTAAACACAACACATAGATACAAGATCTCAACCTCTTACCTAATGGGGGTATGACCATTGTGCTCTTGGACTAATTGATCACCTTATGAAGCACAATAAAAGAAGTGCACGTACCTTGCTGCCGACAAACATGATGGAATCACTTGGAAGCTCACACAAGCCATGGGGAGTATAAGGCGGGATCCGCTTACAAAGCATCGTTTTTGGCTCTATCAACACGAACTACGAGATGATTATCTGAAAGCCCTAAGCATCGAAGAAATGCAAGATCTTCACTTGGCTAATCGTGCAGAATAGAGTGTGAACATCTAAAAAACTAGATACATGCGGTTAGTCAAACAATACCTATTGCTTGCTTTGTTGGCATACCTTGGTGATGTCCTTCCATCTTCTAACGGGACAAAGATACACAAAGAGAACATGGATCTCGCTTGAGCAGATCAAACTGATAATGTGGAGCATAGCTTTGACAGTCCATGAGTGGTGGAAGGCGTTAGCTGCTAACACGGGTCTACCAAAGAAAAGGTGTTTGCATCATCATTTTACTTACAACACGTGAAATCTGAAAGGGGAGAAACTAAAGAGTATCCCAACATAAGAAATGTTTAGCAATAGCGCGACGAAGATCGAGGATGCCAAAATCTATGCCCTACCAAGTAAAAATGATTCTTTGATCTTGTCCTCTTAAATTTATTTTTTTTTCTCGTACATTTCTTTTTGTTAATTGTGCAGGTCAGTTTACAATGGCTACATTTAATGAAATTGGCAAACTATAGAAACCGGTTTATTAAAGAAAACATTATTCAAGGTTTACACCCTACCGGATGAATAATTTACTACTCTCTCCGTTTCAGATTGTAAAACTTTCTAGCATTTCTTATATTCATTTAGAAGTTAATGAATCTAGACACATATACATCTATATGAATGTGGACAAAAGTCTTACATTGTGAAATGTAGCAAGTAGTATTTATCATCCTCCTAAAATACACAAGCCCAAATTCCCAAAATGCACGTGGCCGTAACACCATTTACCACCCACGTGCTCCTACAAGAATCGCATGGAGCCATGGACCTACTGTCTACTGGCTTGGTTTCATCCAGAACCATGGGCTCTTGGCAGACAACCCGGCCTTCTCACAGTGTTTTGATTGGTACACCTGGGTACGAGCCCCTGTGCTGAGCTGACGATGAACTGTTTCGCGTGTCGCTGTACTGGGAGTATTGGGTGGGTCAGTGGGTGGGTGTGAGGAATGGACAACTGGACAGGCGATGCGGACTGACCGGTCCGTGGCCCGTGGGGGCGCGGGTGCCGCGACATGGACGCGTCGGTGCCCTGTTTCCAGTGACCCTGTAGGAGGAGAAAAAGAAGGGCTCGCCGCTGCCCGCTGTACCACGATCGCGTATCGACACATGGGCTTGCACTGCATTGCACACACATGATCATCCCCGTCACCTCCAGCTTGTACCGGCCGTGTATGTGGCTGCCATTGCCATATCCTCATCACATCCAGCTGGTGCCTGCCCTGCCCTGCCAGACCCTTTTTCTGTGCCATGGAATTCTGTTCGTGAACACAACAGTGAATCACCAAGATCGAGACCGAGGCGGACGAGGCCGCGCAGGCACAAATGACAAGCCGCCTCTGCTCCAGGAGAGCACGGCGCCGGCGCGCACAGGGGCAGGACACGGCGAGGGCCCGGCGCGCGGGGGTCGACACGTCCGCGCCGCGGGGGAGAGCAGAGGGCGTCAAATCCGTGTGTGAGTGCGCGCGCGCCGTAGCGGCGCTTGTCTGTCGTCTGTCTCGGCGATCGGTCGGTCTCTCGCGGCGCGCCGGCATGCAACGTCTTTTCTACGACCTGTGGGGTTTTTGGTACGCGCGACGCGCTATCATCGCCATGTGCGGGTACATGTGCCGCCTGGACTGGGAGGCGACCGGCCGGCCTGGCCGGCACAGTGCGGTGTACGCTTGGCATAATGGAACGTATAGTGGTAGCTGCCGTCTTTGGCTAAGCTCGTAAGAGTGCTGTTTGGCCACGACTCTCTCTTTAGTTTCTCTGTCACTTAATTTAGTTGATTTTTTTTAAAACTCATATATTTTGTTGATTATAGATATAACTAGGTACATATCACACATGAGTTATTTACCTGTAAATATAAGTAATTTTTTAAAAAAAACCCTCGAAGATAGTCAAATTAACATAAACTCCTAAAATTCGCTAGGAAGAGCTTGTAAGAAACTAGAAAAAAACTGTGATGACGGTGATCCACCAAAAGAAACACACGACTTGCTAGGAAGTGATCATTCTCTTCTTTACCACGTTGCAAGTTAGATCCACGCTGATGACGGTGACAAAGAAACAAAAAGTGGTTGTAGATGAAAATGTTAGGAAGCATACCCAAAAGAGACCTCCGCTTGGAGGTTGAGGCTTATATGGCAAAACGATGAAAACTCAGCTTCTCCCTTAAGATCCACCACTGGTGGCGAAGGAGGCTTGCATTCTTATGGTTGCCTCACCTAAGATGAATATGACGGCCGGTGGAATCTCCTAAGAAGAAGCAAACCTATCTTACTTCTAAGGGAGCGTCCATGGTAAAGCCAGAGACCATTCCATGGATGAATTTGACTGGAATCAATAGAAAGCCATGGGAATAAAAAAAAGCGATGTTGATGAACTCTTGCACTACATAAAAGCACCAAAAGAAAAGCGAAAAAATCCTACTACCTAATCCCCTTCCCTTCGCTGGCAACCAAAGCCGTTGGAATCGATGGAGGAAAAGGGTCGGGCAAAGAGGAACGAAGGAGCCCATTTTAGGGCCCCTTTGAATTGGAGGAAAAAAATATAAATTTTGGAGGATTTCAATCCTATAGTAAAATTTCAAGCCTTTGAAACAAATGATTGAATCATATCCAATCCTTTGGAATTCCTATAGAATGGACAATCCTATAAAGATTTTGGAGGAAATTTAGCAAAAGCTTCAACCTCTTGGTAACTTTCCTTTGAGTCTATCTCTCTCATCCAATTCCTGTGTTTTTTCTGCGGTTCAATCAAACGGTCATTCTTGTGTTTTTCCTGTGTTTTGCAATCATCTGTTTTACACTTACATTCATGTCTAAATTCTACATTTTTCCTATTCCTACGCTTTCTTAATCCTGCGAATCAAGGAGCCCTTAGACTGTGCTTTGCTAGCTTGCTTCTGGTTGGTCCAAGTCAGGTGCTCTCCAGGCAACCCACCATATATAACCGGATACTCTATCCGATCATAAATATTTAATTTTTATGACAAATATAAACTTCTAAAAGTTTGACCACTTATTTCTATAAGCATCTAAATTGATTATTTGTGGGTCAACCAGAAATTGTTTCTTTTTTATGGAAGGTGTAAATTTATAAAATGTAAAAAGCCTATAATAATGTTACGATAGTACTTTTCAGGTTAATCCATATGTTCTTTTTTTAAAGTTCTAACGGTTTAATAAAATTTTATTCTAAACGTCGGCAATTGCTTATGAACAGAGGGGGCATACAGTTACATGAAGATACTGGTTGTCGAAAAAGTACACCCGAGCAGGTACTTTATGTACATCATAGCTACGTGTACACGTACTTGAACTTGCGGATACCCGGACATGTACATGTATATATGTAAGGCCAGTAGCAGTGCAAGGCACGCTTGACGTGCCTCCAGCCCATTTAAGCAAGGATTTTGGCCCAAAATTCATCTCTAGGTTACGCACCCCATACCACAGTGCTGGTGACCCAATCTTGTGACCCCACGCCTTAAAAAAATCTCGTGACCTTCCTCATCCTTATCCCCACGACGAAGGAGGCGGCGCGGTAGCCTCGAGATGGCGACGCAGCGGCCCACGCGACGGCGGCGGCGGCTCGGCTGACGACGGTAACCTCGGCAGTTGCCTCGTCGTCCTCCGCGGATCTGGAGCAGTGGTGCGGCGTCCTCAGGCTCGTCTCCGGCCGGCACGACGTCCACGGCTATCTTGAGCGGCGCGACGTCCTCGGACTCGTCTCCGGCCAGCATGGTGGCCTCGGCGGCAGAGGTCCTCGAGGCGGCGGCTTCCTCGAGGCCGAGCGGCGGCGGCGGCGTCCTTGGCACTCCCTCCGCCGACGGCAGAAGCAGCAGCAACAACAACAGCCTCCCTGAGCCCACGCGGCGGCGGCGGCTCGGCCAACGACGGCAACCTCGGCGGTGGCCTCCTCCTCACTTCAAGATCGCGTTGATCTTTCTCGTCACCGCCGTCGCATTTCTCTTCATCCCGTCCTCTAGCTTCTCCCCTTCCTCACCGGAGCCGGATAGGATTGAGGATTCCAGCACGGGAGCAAGATGCCGAGCGAGGGAACGACCTCCACAACGCAAGGAACGGCAGCACGCGCCCTCGTTTTCGACGAGATAACTTGTCGCCCAGATAGGGGGCGAGCAACCAAACAGAGCTCCATGCTCTAGTGTTACGCACGCACAAATCCGAGCTGGCGACGCGAGGTTCCGCGCCACGTCCCGCACTGTGAGAGGCCTAAGTACATTGTTGCTGGCTACAGTGAATTTGATCCGAAAGGTTTGTGTGTCCTGATAGGTTGCAGGACATCCACAATTAGACGATGACGACATCAAAAGCATGATGTTTGAAACAGAGCCCATTAATTCTGTCATATTTTCAGTATATGTACTAAAAGCACAGAGTCATGAAATTTATATATTTTGCCGATTTCAAATTACATTTTTGGTTTCAGAATTCCAGTTTCAAAATGGGAAACTGGGTTCCAACTTTTACTTCTGGATGATTTCATTTCACCCAAAACCGTTTTATCTCCATTTTAAGGGACCCCAAATTAAAACCTACTACGACCTCCTCCTGTTTTAATAGACGACACCATTATTTTGAGATATGCATTTGATCATTCGTTTTATAAAAAATACATAATTATTATTTTAATATGTTGTAACTTGGTTTCAGATACTTTAAGCATGACTTATATTCTTACATATTTGCAGCAAAATTTTAAAAAGACAATGATTAAAAGATCGGACGGAGTGTTTTTGTTGGTTTATCGGTCGTACAATATAATTTGGGACTCTAAAATCCATGATCTAGTACACGAAGTTCTGGAATTGAGCTCTACTAATATACAATATACAAGCTTGTTTGAAAGTGTGTGGACAAGACGGGGACGTAGGGGTGAACTATTGACAAGAACCCAGCAACCAGCTAGCGGAGCCCGGCCACTTCGGTGGTGTTTGAATCTCCTTACATAAAGATAAAGATGAAGATTAAGTTTTTTAAGCAAAACGATGTGGTATTAACGTATGATTGTTTGAGTTTTAATTATTACAAACTTGAAAAATAGATTAATATGATATTTTAGAGCAACTTTTATATATAAAGTTTTCGCACGAAACGTACCATTTAACAGTTTGAAAAGCGTGCCACGAAAATCTTAATCTTCATCTAACTTTTGTTGATGAAAAGAACGGGCCGAATCTTCCCTTTTCTTGCAGGTAACCAGCTGATTTTAATTTTGCTACAGTTTTTGTAGCCATATCTAGCTCTTCGTATTACTCGAGAGAACAAAAATGTCTTCACACATTGATACATACAGAGAATATTTGATCAAGATCTACTCCCCAATTCATTTTTTACTCCATCTTCATGATGTCCAATTATTATCTACTTTCTCCGAGTTGATAATACTTATCGTTTTGAATAAGGACACGATCTCTAAAAAAAAAAGTTTTGACCATTATTTTTTATTATAATATGTATAAAAGTGTTAACAAATACATGATTTTATTAATGTATTTTTTAAGACTAATCTATACATATAGTCACCATATTTGAAAGACAAATATTTTAAAAATAATTTATAATCAAAGATTCTAAAGTTTGACCTTATACCTTTGTCTAAAACGACAAGTATTATCCGCTCGAAGGAAGTATACTACTCATCCACAGGAAAAAAAAAGAGAGCCAAACCATCGATATTAAAACGATCGAAATGACAGGGAAAAGGAGGTCAAGAATCTACGCTGCCTCTGAATGTTTCCAGCTCCATACATTTACACACCAGCTTACCGTTGAAGCTCACAGCCGATACGTTCGGCGAGAACAATGCCGGCCTAATCGCCCAAGATTATTAGATACATGCATCATGCATGCATACATATATAAACAGATATATATATATCCATGTCATGTCACCAAAAAGTGAGATAAAGGGATACAGAAAAAGTGACACCGATCGGATTACAAAAACAAGTGGCAAGAAGTAGTGATCACAGGATCAAACAAAGTACACTGCAAGCACCAGCGAATTGAATCGAAGAACAGCAGTTGAATAGTAGGTAGGCATATATGCAGGGGGGATGCTAGGACTCTCCTGCCATGGATGGCCATTGCTTCAACTAGTGTAGCTAGCTAGAGATCTCTCACTGCTGCTAGTCAACCATAGCTTGCACATTGCGATTGCGATTGCTCACTCACAATCCTATGATCACCTTGATTAATTCACAAATCAACTAGGATAATCTGATAATGTGCATGCAAACAAGCACGAACTGGTAGTCTGTAGGCCTGCCCTGTAGCTACGAGCTAGCTAGCTCACACACACGAGCAAAGCTAGCTAGCTGCAGCTAATCACAGTGTGCCTTATTTGACAGTGAAATTAATGTAGGGGAAATAGGAAAACTAATAGAAAATGCCAGTAGAAGTAGTAGTAATTAATTAAGCTCGATTATATTGTTTTGTCCATGCAAGATCGGTCGTCGCGGTGTCAGGGTCGTCGTCGTCGTCGCCGTCGTCGGTAGCCATTAGCGGCGGCGAGCGGCGGTCTCGCGCTGCGCGTTGAAGTAGACGGCGGCGACGGGGAGGCCGAGGTCGTTGTCCTCGGCGAACTGGCGGGTGCTGAAGCGGTCCCTCGACGGCGGCGGGCTCACCGCCTGCCGGCGCTTCTGCCGGAACAGCACCAGGATGAACCTGTGGATGCCGATGTTTGGCCGCGGGCTCTCGTAGCTCACCACCTCCCTCCCTGCATCACCATTGATCACACACAAAATTAATTATAGAGAGATCAGAGAAAGCTATAACCTAGATAAGACAAATAAATATTGTTTTGATTAATTAGTACATATTTTTTTTAAAAAAAAAATAGTTACTACATTACCAGTTTACCACAAATTAATTGACCTTGTATTGTGGCTAATTGTTCACTCTGGATCTCTCTGATCAGTCAATTCTCATCAAGGTTCAAAACTGGCAAAGACTAAAGCAGGATGTACAGGGGAAAGGCTTACCAAAAGAGGCATCAGTAGTCCCAGGAATATCAGTAACAATCCTGCAGCAAGGTGGTCCAATCAAAAGGTCACCTGATTAGCTACACATACTCTATAGAATGCATTGATTGAAAATTAATCTGGAAAAACAATGATTAACAGCATGCATGACAGAATCTTTGCAAGCAATCAATCATGGCGTGACCAGTGACCACCTATACAAATTTGTCTGGCTATGTAGGTGACACTTGTACCTAATAATGTCTAATCAACTTGAATAAGACCGAGCAATATTAACTTGTACAGGTAGTAGTATAAATTACCAGTGAAGATGCTCCCTCAGGTATGGATCACTAGGCCCTGGCACATCAGGGTCAGTCATCACCTGAATTAAGCACACAAGTACAAAGGATCAATTAGCACATAATGGACACATACATATTACAGTATAGATGTGCGATAGTCTGATGAATCCAGCAGCAGATGAGACAGGCATACGCACCAATGTGAAGAAGGACCTGAGGTCGCCGCCCTGGACCTCGACGCGCGGCTTGCCGGCGACGGCGGAGGGGAAGAACTCGTGGCCGTTGAACACCTGCTTGTTGGCGCCGTAGGTGGCCGTCATCTTCACCGTGGGGTTGAAGTTGTCCAGCACCTCGCCGATCACCTTCCCCACAATGAGAGGCTCCAGCACCCTCGACATGGCCGTATATCTATCTCAAGATTATCTCACCTGAATTGATTCGATGGTCAGTGGCTGAACTAGTGAACTAATAACTGATGAGCTGCTAAGTGTAGTATACACTCTTGTACTGCTCTCTCAGCTCTCTCTCTGAATATATGATGTGGCTAGGTGCAGGCAATTCAGTTCAGGATGGTGAAGAGAGCAAGGCGCAGGGGCGATATTTATAGATGCCAAGAGGCGAGAAGAGCCTATCTGTTCTTGTCCTGTCCTGGCTGGCTATATTCTGATCGTGCAAGCTGAGTGTGATGGATCATAGATTACACATATTTTCGAATAGGAGAGTAGTATCGGATAAAAAGCTCAGGGGCATGTCTATCACACCAGAGATCACATTAGCATGTCAAATTGTTTAATCCTTGCGGTCATTTTCTTTCAGGAGTTTTGATTATAGTATTGAGGCACTTGCGGCGTAAAAGTTCCTAACTGGATGTATCCTAAAGATATTTATTCTGTGAAGAAGATACAGAGGGGCAATGGAGTTACAATTATTTGTGCATAGATTCTCTCACATTTGTCAAAAGAAGAAAAGGCCCTTGCCATCCATACGCCAACAGTTTCCAAGTTGACAATGAGCACCCTCTCTGTGAAATCTATGTACTTTTGTTTTGCTTCATGTACATGTCATAATCCATCCATGTAAGAAAAGGGTAGCTAAGCATTATCCTTAACGTTAACTTCATAAACATGCTAATGTAGTAATGTTCATCTCTACAGGTACACTAAGCTCTCCTTCGGAACAAATGAAAAGGTGGAGGAAATTTGGACGATTGAAATTAATCCTATGAAAATAATTCCTATATGATCATTTGGATCAAAGGAATGGCTCTTCCAAATCATAAGATAATAACACTTCATCCCACTCCGTTTTTCTCAATTTTTCGATATTTGTTTTGCTCCTCACACGCATGACACGTGTAGGCTTAGGTGTGAAAACTCCTCGTAACATACTCCCTCCGTTTCAAAATGTTTGACACCGTTGACTTTTTAGTACGTATTTGACCATTCGTCTTATTCAAAAAGTTTAAGTAATTATTTATTCTTTTCATATCATTTGATTCATTGTTAAACATACTTTTATATACACGTATAGTTTTACATATTTCACAAATTTTTTTGAATAAGACGAATGGTCAAACATGTGCTAAAAAGTCAACGGTGTCAAACATTTTGAAATGGAGGGAGTACATACGAACCGGCAATAGGCTGCCTCTCAGTCATTTCACTGTATACCAATGGCATAGTGTTGCATTGTGTCCGGTAGCTTTTACCGTAGGCAGCCTGTTCTGGCGTGCATGTAAGTCACTTACACCGTCCTTCACGTTTTCCATAAAAACCTTAATACTCTGACAAATATTGAAACAATCTATTAACTGCTCTTGCCTTGTTATAAATTTTGTGGAAAACCCCTTATACTTCCAACAAATATAATATGAAGAAGAGAAAATCTCGTTTTTAGGGATGACGCTGTTATACTAAGTTTCTTTAAAAATCCTACAGAATGGGCCATTTCATAGGAATTTGTAGAAAAAAACCAACATGAGCTAAGACCTCATGGTTTCTCTTGTTTGAGTCATAGAATTCCTATATTTTTTCCTATGCTGTTACCAAACAACATATTTTGCTAATTACTTTGGATTTCTTCCTTGTAGGATTCAACAATACGTGACATTTGATTCCTGTTTTTTTCAAATCCTCCGTTCTAAAATAGCCCTAATTAGACACTTCCTAGGAGCGCACATGTTTAAAAAAATCTGACCATTGATTAGATGGATTGCATTATCGTAACAGTAGCATAGACTAATTTAATAGTTATAAAATTCATAAATAATAAATATGATATGTGCCAATCTTAGTATCACAATTTGGTCTTTTATTAATTTAATTCTAAAATTCAAAACTAATAATTAACATGTTGTAACTGATATGGACACTTCTTTTTAATATAAGCAACTTATAATTTCAAAGGTAACTAAAAATTATTAGAATTTTATATTTATATAGTATCAGTAATAATAGTCCATTAACTTACGGGTTGATGACTAATGTATTTAAATCGATTAGATTATGGAAAATAGCTCAATGTTCAGCACTTTACTATGGAATCATCATATCCAGGACGTGCACTCTGTTTTGTCTTGAAAAAACCTTCAAGGATTAATCTGTGGTGTTGATTGTACAAACCCATGCACATGTCAGAGATGGCAGCTTGATTATGCTAATTAAGTGGTTGCTTCTTTTCTTTTGCCCCTCCTTTTAAAAAGGAGCATATATACAATGTCAATGTAAATTCTCCATGTCCACGCTATCCTTTTACTTGCTTGTACATTACTTTGTATTAAACTATGTATAAATGTATATTTTCTTTATATCATTCTTTGCAGCTGGAGTGATCAAGCTTGGACATTCTCAAAGCTGCACAGCACAGCTCCACCCACAAGCATCCATTTTTCTCTTGAGGTAAAAAAGGCAGAGCATGATGAATCATCTTGCTGTTATGGGCTATGAATTGCAAAAGGCCATGCCCTGAACGGCATTGCACTAGCAAGGAGTTGCCACTCCAGGTGATTATTCCTTCCTGCATCCGCAGCTGCTCAGCTTGGGTGCAGGAGGCGGCCATAAACTAAGCTCAAGTGGTTGAAGGAGGCCTTCCTCCACTACTTCACAAAGTGGCCCTGTGCCAATGTGTTCTCTCTCTGCCTGCAGCAGCAACAAACAAACACTTCTTTCCAGGGAAAAGGAGATCCTCAATTATGAGCTCTTCATTAGGCAAAGGTTAGTGCTCTTATTTCCATAAATGGTGGAGCCACCTCCAAGTACATCCATGTTCTTTGCACATCGCAATTTAGTATAGTCATCTCATCTCCCTGCTGCATGTAGCAGCTACTCGTGCTTGCATGCTGTGTGCTAAGCTAACTGGAGCCACACTGGTAAACTACAATTGCCTAATTAACATTCAAATCGAAGCAAAGAAGTTTAACCCGCATTCTCTGCCACTGGGAAACGTCAAATTACGTTATGGATGAATTATGATGTTCTGTATGTGTTCTCTTTACAGTTTACATGGATGTATTGCTCAGCCAACTGTTGTCTGAGTAACTTTAATTATATTTTACTCTGGAATAGTACTCCCTCGTTTTTAAATACATGACAATATTGACTTGGATATAACTCTTGATCATTTATTCTATTCAAAAATTTAGTGCATACATATATATAAAAGTATAAGTCACGCTTAAAATACCTTTAATAAAACAAGTAATGATAAAAATAGATCATATTTACATAGTTTTTCTAATAAGATGAACTATCAAACGTTTTTTCTAAAAGTCAACATCATATATTTAAAAGCAGAGTTAGTACGTAACAAAAAAAGAGTAGGGCACAACCTTTCTTTTATTGGCTATGGTTTCAAGTGTGAGGCACTGCAGCCACAAATTCCACTTATTTGAGGGCATGTTCGGAATGATGTGAATTAGCTGTGATATATTTGAATTGATAGGGAAATCGCACATGAGTTAGGTATAATTTGCCTATCCAAACAAAGCCTTGAAGGGGGCAAGGTGCCAAGGTACTTGTGATACTTTTACTGTGGTCTCTGTTGTTATTATTTTACTACCTGTATTATTTTTTTGACATGATTACTACCTGTATTATTATCAGTATAAATAATCTAAACCATTAATTTATGAGTTCTACTACCAATAGAAAAAAAAAATCTAGTTGAGATGGTAGTTCACATATATTTGGTCTACTAGATGAGAAAATGAAATTTCTAGGTTGATTTTACTACGAGTAGAGACCACCACAAAAAGTATAGGTATAATATATATACCCAATTGAAAATTTTAGTTATTAATTGCAATATAAAAAGAAATAAAACTTCAAAGAAATTTTAATTGCATCCAAAGAATTGTAGTTTGAACTTCTAGTAAATTCCTTTTTATATTGCAATTAAGAACTAAAATTTTCAATTGGGAATGTATATTGTACCGACAATTTTTACGGTGGTCTCTTGTAGTAAAATCAATCTAGAACTTCCATTTTCTCCTTTTACATATTTTTTTATTTGTCCTGAGTCCTGACAGATCTAATTAATTTCTTACATCCATGGTGAAAGAATTTGAATCTATAGCAGCATGCATTGATCTTATAGATTAATGCGAGAATTTTGCTTTTTACCATATAGATGTTCCTAGAGGAATCTTCAATTAATTATATAGTTAGAGTTGGTCAATGTACAATCTTCCAACACTAAATTATATAGAGGCTGGTGTAACGTGTGTAAGCTAGCTAGCTTATGATGATTCATGGCCATAGATCACTGAATCCAAAAAAAAAAAAGAAAAAGAAGAAGCGAATTTTAGGAAATGATCTAATATCAAACAAATAGAAGTGGTGTGACTTCGAACCCAAGCCAACTGACCTACCACCTTGTGGAGCTAGCCAGAAGACCTCTACTGAATCCTAATCCTACTGTGTCATTTGGACTTTGGAGTTTGCCAGTGCAAAAAGAAGTGTACAGATCAGTAGATAGCTACTTCAGTAATCAGTGTACCATCACTTGGTGCGAAAAATGGAAAAGACTTGTTTCTTATAAGGACTAGATCCGCATTAAACGCTGCTTTACAGACAACCATTCAGGATGTTGAAAAATCACACACCCTACATACTCTGGAAGATGTACCAGGTGAAGGTACAAAATGCCAAATGCTTTATCATTTCTGGGCACATGACATCTTTGCCGAATGTTCTCTTCTTCTCAAATGCAAAAGCAAATGGAAAAAGGGTAAGCTGATTTCCATGGGGGAAATTATGCTTAATGCTTTCCTCAAAGCAGAGCGCCATATTGTCAATTTGTCATCGGCTGATGAGCTTAACAGCCGAAAGGACAAGCATCAGTGGCAAATTTAATTATATATCATTTTGTGGCAACATGTCAGTTTGCAGATTCTTCTCCCTTCAGAATGGACGATAAGAAGAATTTATTTTTCAAAAGATAATGGATGAGAAGATGCGAAGAACATATTTATCATTCTTCATCACCAGAAGTGAGCAGGGGATAAAAAGCTATGTTGCTATATTTCATCTGCATTGGAGTGTTGAGGTCAGTAATTTCCCTCAAATGGTGAACAATTTTCTGAAACATTTTTGAGGGCATATATTTTCAGCCGAAGATGGTACTTAATATGAAAACATTGTCATGATTAATATTTGTGATAAATATTTGGTTTTGCAAATGATTTATTCAATGACTTGATTTGAAAAGATATGCGGATGTTGGTGTGAGTGTGTGTGACTAATATGGATCATGTTATAAACTTATAATATCTATGCTCAGAAACGGATGTTTTATCTGATTGTATCTAGGATTTAGGATATGGGTGTTCCGACTAAAAAAAAAGAAAATCTAAACATCGTAAATCTAACTATACTAATATATACAATACAAGTATAGATAATAAAATAGATCAAAAGTGTACCAAGATATATCGATAAGGTATCTTAAACATATAGAATTAGTAATTAAGTAAAATTTTGACTTAGAAAAGCTTATATGGCTTAAAAAGTTTAAAGAAGATTACCATACTTCTTCTTACTATTGGGTCTACACCTTATAATGACCTGAAAGTGTTCATCATATCATCTTCATCCACTTCAACGAAAAATATCCCGCTCAATGAAACTATACAATCATCAAAAGATCATCACACATCTTTCTTCATGTTTCAATAATCAACAATTTACAATATATTACTACAATTTAATATCAGAATACACAAGAGTTAAAACTTAAAATTGAAAATTAAAAAAGCTACGCAAGTAGAAGACCTAGAAGTTGAAGCCGACCGCCGATCAACAATGCCACGCCGTCCACCGCGCCGAGCCGCCGATCGCTGATCTCTGGTGGTTGGAGAACTCTGAAGCGGCATCGACAACTCGATGTCGAGTGCCACTCGGTTGCTGACTGCTTGACTTGATGAGGCCCAGAGACAGTGTCAGTGAGACGACGATGATCGACGTACGAGAGGAGACGCCGGTCGCGCCATCGTGGTTGCTGTCGCCGAGGCGAGGAGACGGAGAAACGGAGAGTCGCCGAATCATCAAGGCAGCTAGCGGCGCCGCTGCGGCGGTCAGCCCAAAGTCAGTGAGACGACAACGATCGAGACGAGAGGAGTCGTCGATCGGTCGCGGTCGCCGAGTCGGAGAGACGGGAAACGGAGAGTCGTCGGCGCCGAGTCACCGAGGTGGGCGGCGGTTGGAGCTCTCGAAGTCGCGGGGGGTCTCGATCGCGGAGTCAAGGCATCAAGCGGTCGCGGTTCTCCGTCCTCGGCTGCAGTCGGCTCCTCTCCTCGCGGCCGACGCGGCGGACTTGCTGTTGTGAATGCGGGCGGCGGGTTGAAAAACGAGAAGCCGAGCGAGAGGGGCGCGCGCGCAACGTTTCGGTTTCCAATTCCAGGCGTGTTTGTGTGCACCATGCGATCAGTTTTTTTTCACCAAAAAAGTCCGATTATAGTATGGTTGGTTGCCATTCTAGCTTTTGCGTGATCCGGGCATCACTCTGCAGGTCTGAGGTCAGTGTTATTCAATGGTAAGGATCGGGACCATACTCGAAAGGAGCAGAGGTCTGGTATGGTTGGGATACCATGTGAGAAAGTGACTAGAGTTAGGATTGTTCAATGTCAACTTCGATCAATAGTGGAATCGGGACTATACTCATAGAGAAGTTGAGGTATAGACTATCAATGATACCATGTGATCATAGAAAAGGAGTAAGCTTATACTTGTGGGAGCCTCTGTAATATGTTGGGCTCTGTGGTTGAGCAGGAATGATTTGGTTTTTGACAAATCACCATATATTACATATATGCAGTTAATTTTCAGGGCAACATATTGACTCCGGTGTTGGGCTCAGCTACAAAGGTGTGATGAAGATGGCGAGTTTACAAAGGTTGCATGCCATAGGCTTGAGACGACAGTTATGCAACTTTTTGCCAATTATAGTTGGAGATTCACAAATAGACTTCAATAATGTGTTCTCCTTATCTTAGATGGGTAATTTTTTATTTTAAGTGTGTGTTCTCAATGTTTTGTTGAACTACACTCTTTTTTAGTGCAACTTTGTAATAATTGGTTGTAGCTCGTTTTGAGCAAAAGCCGGGATATTCTATTCTATTATCTAAAAAAATCAATGATACCATGCGATAAAGTTGGATACTACTTCCTTCGTTTCACAATTTAAGTCATTCTAGCACTTCCCACATTCATATTGATGTAATGAATCTAGACATACATCAATATGAATGTGGAAAATGCTAGAATGACTTAGATTCATTAACATCAATATGAATGTGGGAAATGCTATAATGACTTACATTGTGAAACAAAGGGAGTATATGGCACACACTAGATGAATACCGTGTAGAAAGATTTTCGCAACAGGTTTCACGAGGTGTACATATATGTGCAAGTGTCGGTGTTCATGAAAGAAATTGATGGAGAATCTGGAGGAGTATTTTGACTGCTACACTCCATGGTGCATATTATATATATGGCATTGATTCATGCATGGTGAAACGGAGGGTGCATGCTTCTGTGTGGAATTTTTTCTTATTTTTTCATTAAAATATTTTTAAAAAAACTCCGTTTCAAAAATTTACAAATCTAGACGTCTTACGCCTCTAAAAAGGTGTTTTTTAAAGGCGTCCTTCTAGAGAGCATTAAGGGACCTAAATGTAAAGTTTTTATTTGTATTCAAACCCTTATCGTTGGTTTTAATTGTATAAAAATTATTAATGCTTATTCGACACTCAAATGATTTTAAATGGAAAAGTAATAAGCTACAAAGTTGTAGGTCTCATCGAGATCTATAACTTTTATATAGAGTTCATCTCCATCCGATGTTGTTTACAATGTGGATCTAAGATTTATGTTAAAATATGTTTTAGATTATCTAACGAATATTTGGACATCAAAACAATCTTAAATGAAAAAGTTCTTGTATATCTCCTTGATCTCTACCATTTTAACATAAAGTTTGATTTCATTCAAATTTATATGATATATTTTTAAATTGCAAAATCATTGAGTTAATAAGCTATACTGGAAATTTTATACGCTACTGCGGAAACCCTTTTTACTCCCGGTTGGGAACCCCCGGTAATCCCGATTTTTCAACTGGGGCTACGAATCCGAGATTAAACATGCCCATCTTTACTTCCAGGTGAAATAACCGGGAGTAAAGTTGAATCTTTAGTCCCGGTTGGTGTTACCAACGGGACTAAAGATAGGGTAGGAGCAGTCCTGGTTGGTCCTTTTTTCTTTCTTTTTTTCATTGTTTCTTTGCTAATTGACAGTGTTAATCCCTGTATTTTCTCTCAAATCGAGTGCCTGCATATCCTCGAATCAAACTCCAAATCCCCAAATCAAAGTAACATCCCAAATCATTCACATCACAAATCCTAAGTTACTTATACACACAAATCAAATACATCACAAATCCTAAAAAAATACACACAAATTAAATACATCTCAGATCCATGCAATGAATCACAAATTCTAAAAATAGAAATTATACATCTCAACATGAATCACAAATTATCAAAAACAAAAAAGAAAGGACGCTGCCGCCCGCCACGACCGCCACGTGTCCCGTGCGCGGCCCCGCCGGCCACTGGCCGCCTACCCGCCGCCGCCGCGGGGCGCGGCCCTGCCGGCCTGCCGCCGCTTGCCACGCCCGTGCGCGGCCCCGCCGGCCGCTGGCCGTTGGCCGCCTGCCCGCCGCCGCCAACCGCCGGATGGGAGGGGAGGAGAGGGGAGGAGATGAGAGGGGAGGAGGAGGAAGGGGATCTGAGAGGAGGAGAGGGGATGAGATCGATGCAATCTTATCTTAAATATCTCGTTGAGGAGGAAAATCTTGTATGGAACTTAACGGATCAGAGATGGGAGAGAAATATTTACTCTCGGTTGGTAACTCCAACCGAGACTAATTTTTACTCCTGGTTGGTAGTACCAACCGGGACTCGAGTGGTAATCTTTAGTCCTGGTTGGTAGTATCAACCAGGACTAAAGATCCTCGGCCACAGACCTGTAACAGGGGATGAATCGGGACTAAAGATCATCTTTTTTAATCGGGACTAAAAACAATCTTTAGTTCTGGTTCTTATTAGAACCAAGAATAAGAACCAGGATTATTATAAAAATCAGTCGACCCAGTAAAGATCATTTATCCAGTAGTGATATTTGTGCCCCTTAGCGTGCTTTGGAAAAAACACCCTCTAGAAAAGAATAATCCTTTGTGTGTTGGTCGAATTGGTTGGCTTGGAAGCCAAGCCGAGCAGGCCTACACGGCACATGGCAGGAGCGGCAGAGGCAGAAGACCGACTCGGACGCGAGATTTGCAGCCACGTCGTTTGACTGATTCAGGAAAAACGAAACGGTATATTTCTCTATCTATACTACTTAAAAAAATAAGAAAAAAAAATAAAATGTGCTTTCATCATCCGTCAAAAAACCGAACGAAAAAAATAAGATCTGTCCGTAAAAAAACCGGGTGGAAAAAAGAAGAAAACCAAACCTGTCCGATAAAAAAGGGAAAAAACAAAAAACCGGGCGAAAAAATCAAATCTATCCGATCAAAAAAAACTGGGTGAAAAAAAACCTAAACCTGTCCAATCCAAAAAAGAAAAAAAAACGGATCTATCCATTAAAGAAAAACGAATCCGACTCCGGGTAAAAAGAAGGACGAAAAAAATAAAAAAAAATATGTCCGATTCTCTATCTCTAAACTAAAAAATCCAACTCTAGATCCAATTCCCCCTTAAAAACGAAAAATAAAAGCCCCTCTCCTATAGGCTTGAGTCCGAGATACCAAGCACCACTCCGCTCGGTTTAATCTATACCGTGATATCCCATATATCTTGGTGAAAAAAATTGATGTGCCGGATTGGAGATCTGTTTACAACAACGGAACCTACATGTCGAGAGCATTCTATTTTTATATGATTTTAAGTTTTGGGTATGTACTTTTGCATTTGAGTCCCTATAATCTTTATATTTATATTTAAGTCTCTATAATCTTGCAATAAGGTATTTAAGGTCGTTTTTTAAAAAAAATAAAAGGGAGATAACAAAGAAAAAAGGTGCATAAAAATAAAAGGAAAAGTCGCAAAAAAATAAAAGAAAAAAGAAAAACAACAACAACAACAACAAAAATCTGTTTCCCCTAAGTGGAAAAAAAACCATAGATTCGAACCAAAAAAAATCCTATTCCTATAAAAGGCAAACAAAATGTGGTGAAAAAAAGCTAGATCCAATTTCTTTAAAAACGGAAAAAAAAAGTCTGATTCCTATAAAGGCGAAAAAAAACTGAAAAAAAACATCTAAAAAAGTTCGTCCGATTCCCTAAGAAAGTGGCAAAAAATGGTTCGTAAAAAATAAAAAGCTGGTTCGTATGAATTAAAAAATGCACGCGAGAAAAAAAAATAGAATGGGTGAAACAAAGTCTGATTTAAAAAAATCAGACTAACTATTTAAAAAGAGAAAATGTATGAGAAAATAAAAATGGTTCAAAAAATGCGTGAGAAAAAAGTTAGAAAAAAGCGCAAAAAAACACCCTAAAAAACGTGCACGAAAAGTTATTTCCATCGTCGGTAAAAAATTTTAAAAAAAACATGCGAGGAACAAACTGCCAGAAAATCATGCCATTTCTAAAAAATGGTTTGAGAAAACCTCGCAAGAAAAAAAACACCGTCTATTAAAAAACAAATCGCTCTGAAAAAACTATTAGAAAAACGCTAAATTGATGGACGCTTGAGTCAGAAAGAATCCATCATTTTTTTTGCCATCTACTACACGGCTTTTATTTCGTCATATATTCTCCTGTATTGGAAAAAAAGCAAAAAAGAACATTCGAAAATACAAGCAAAAAAACACGCGAGAAAATAATTATCTGAAAAAATAGGCAAAAAACACGCGAGAAAAAAAGCAAAAAAGGGGGAGAAAAATATGGTTTTCGTCGTCAGTAAAAAAAGCAAAAAAAACATGCTAAGAAAAAATATTAGAAAGAAATGCGCCATTTCTAAAAAATGGTTTGAGAAAATCGCGAACACCGTTTATAAAAAAAACAAACCGCTCATTAAAATACAAAAATTGTCATTGAAATCATTATGCATGAAAAACGTATATTATCATTACAATTTTTTTCACCCGTTGCAACACACGGGCATTTTTGCTAGTATAAATAAAAAATAGTTTGTGAATTAAACTTTTACATACGAGTTCTTAACGATCTAAAAGCAAAGGCTAAAAAATAAACTACGATAAAAAAAATCCCAAAATCAACTTCGAATTTAAGATCGAAAATTCAAATTTTGGATGAAAGTATAGGCATAAGCGAAAAGATGAGGTTGTTGGTATGGAGATGAATACATGTTGATGGAGAATTCGTGCACGTCAACAGAAGATGGGATCAGATTTGGTATATTGTAATTTGATTTAGGAATTTAGGGATAGATTCCTATTGGAAATAGAAGTTCTACTTCTACTCTTGAGTAAGAGGTTTTTATATAAATAGAGCGAGAGGCTATGCCTTGAGGGTAAGCTAAGTTTGAGAGATTAGAGAGTTGATAACACTTTGTATTAGGGTTTCATGAGAAACTTATGAGAGGAGTGTTGTTATTGCACTTTGTAAAAATAAATAGATGCATAAAGTTCAATATACTTTCAAGAGTTTTTTTTATTTGGGTTTGCTTGGGTCCGATAGTCAGGCCGATGACACCACTACGGTTAGATCGGTGGAGATGGTCGGAGGAGGCGACGCAAAAAGCGGACAAACCGGCGCAAGACGATTTCCATCGAATTCGAGTGTAACTTTTAATTCTGCTAAAAGTTTGGTTTTTGGCGTTCTAACCATTCACATTTCTCTGATTGGTTTAGTTCTTGTTGTTCGACAGTTAAGATCAGTTTATGTTTCAGATAAGGAAAGACTGCATAAGAGAAAAGGATAGAATTTTGTAATGCACTCATCTGTGATGAGACCTCCCTGGTGGCCTAGTCTCCAACCTTCCTTGTGGTTGTAGTTCATTCTTCTTTAGATGTTTAGCTGTTTTGCCATCATAAGCTCATCGATCCAGTGTTTTGTTTTTGAAGATATATTTGTGGGAGACATATTATACTGCCTTAATATGATGTTGTTGATTTTTAATATATGATTGACCATTTACATTATTTAAAAATTAGTAGATAATTATTATTTATTCTATTGTGTTTCATTATTAAGATGAACTGGAAATGGCGTTTGTTTAGTTGGATAGAGTCAGCCAATGGGAACCCCTGTATCCTCAAGTCTTCTCCCTTAGCAACCGCGCTTAATAGGCGGAGTTAAAAAAGATAAAATGCATGAACCCTAAAACTATATGTATACATAAAAGTATATTTAATAATAAATCAAATGATAGAAAAAGAATTAACAATTACTTAAATTTTTTGAATAAGACGAACGGTCAAACATTTTTAAAAAAAGTCAACTGCGTCAAATATTTTGGGATGGAGGGAGTAGTTGAAACTTCGTGGCATCTAACGTTAACGCATTACCACGAGATATATGGACAAATATATATTAAATGTTGTAGATATGATGAATGGATTAGAATTCAAATATTATAAAAATGATATAAGAATGATGATTTAGCATGTCTGTACGTTGAGCTTTAGAATGTAATAAAATGTAGATATAATTACTATGCTTTTTTGTTGACCTTTAAATAATCGAGTGTTTATTGGATTAATGTGGCATGTTCGTATGTTAGGCTTTACGGTGTACTAATAATTATTATACTCGATGTTTGTATGTTTAGTTTTAGTGCTTTGTGAGTTGTAACTATATAAAAGAAGTATGAATATATTACCATGTTCCCTTTTCCTTTGTTCCGGGGCAACGCTCCGGTGTTCTCTACTTTTAGTATTATACTACCAGTAGAATTAAACTTAACCGTTTATTTTAAAGGGTAGATTAGTAATCTAGTAATGGTAATTTCGGTAGGGGCTGATTTATCTGTATTGGTCGGACGCAGGCATCACATCAGGTCCGACCGTCCGACGCAGGCACCACATCTCGCCCAATGCACGACCACTGATTGCGACTCCTCAAGTAGCCCCTTTAGGATCCACAGAAACGTGAGAACAAGAACGCCGCATTGACCGAGAACTTAACCTGCACAAGCATAAACTAAACACATCAAGACCAGATCACACACAACACAAACAAGGATCCGCTCATTTCGAACAAAGATGAAACAGGGAGCAAACAGAAGGTTGAACGGACCCGCTCAGCAGGGACGGAAAGCGGCAGCATGGACCTGGCGGCGCGGCGCGCGCGACGGGAGACCTTCCTGAACACCGAGTGCAGGAACCGGACCAGGAGGTCCAGGCTGCGGTCCTCGTCTCCGTCGTCGTCCTCCTCCTCCCCTGTGTCATCGTTGTCCTCTTTGCTGCCGTTCCAGTAGGACGCGGCGGCGCCCGAGAGCGCGAGAGGGCGAGAGGTTCCCGACCGTCTGAGTTTGAGAGTGAAAATGACAAAAATACCTCTCCGCATATATTTTTTTTTGACAAAAATATCCCTCCACAATTCTACTATCATCAAGTGTGGTAGTAGTAGAAATATATTTAAACCGTTCGATCAAATACGATCAATGATTCAGATTATTCTCTACTACAAGTAGAGAGCACCAGAGTAGGACTCTTTGTTCCGTGCTATAAAGATCTTCACAAGGGTTATGGTTTGGTGATCAAACCCAAATTGTAGAGTACATCGGACGATTGGTTAACACAATAACATGTCTAGGACGATATATTTTTCTTGTGTTTTGTCTGACCAGTCATAGCTCGTGTGGTATACCAAGATGGGATCTAATAGTCATAGCTAGGACTGTCAAAAAAGCTCGAGGCTCGCGAGCAGCTCGAGCTTGGCTCATCCTAGGCTCGATTCGAGCTCGGCTCGAGCTTTAAACGAGCCGAACCCGAGCCTGAGCAAAAGCTCGCGAGCTTTACCGAGCCGAGCTCGAGCTTCTACCGAGCCTGGCCGAGCTTGACTATGTATAGTTTATATTGCATGTTCACCTTATTAATATAATAAACTAATAGATAAATATGTATATTAGTATCTATTTACACAATAAATTACCATGTGTTAGCGCAATATATTTATTTTAATCATTTTCTACTCTTTTATTAGTGTGATTAACTAGAAAATAACTATACTTATCAAAAGATTATCATTAAAATATATATTATACTATTTATGGCCGAGCTCGAACGAGCTTGCCTAAAAGCTCGAAGATGAGATAGGCTCGGCTCGAGCTCGGCTCGAGCTTGTGTCGAGCTCGAGCTTGTGTAGACGAGCTCGCTCGAGCTCGGCTCGTTGATAGCCCTAGTCATAGCCCGTGTGGTATATCAAGACGGAATCTCAGATCTGGCGAACGTAGCTTACTTTTTTTTTCTTCTCTTATATTTTTCTCCCGCTTAATCAGTTTTTCTTATACACCTATTTTTGTACGGTTCTTTTATACATTAGATTAGCATGGGAAATGAATGGGAATGATTCAGCTTTTAAGATAGTGGTGGTCAGTTTTTATTGGTACACCGGTTACGTAGAATTGCGTAGAATTGGGGTGAGAAGGAAAGTAGGATTAAGGCCCTTCTAGGTTTATAACCATCTTATGAGTCAAAAAGCTAGGTCTAAACAAATAAGTTTTTTTTGTCTTTTTTAAAGCTATAAAAGCCACTTTTACACCGTTAAGTCAAAAGTTAGGTTAGATAAGTTTTATTTGGCTTATTTGAAAATGAAGGTATGACTCTACCATTAGACTTAATGCTTTAAAGCCATCGGCTTTAATACATATAAACCAAAAATTTAGCTTAAAATCTAAGGCAACAAATCTAAGCCCAAATAAAGAGCCCATAAGACAGTAGAAAAATATATTCGGTTAGGAATAAGTTCATCCAAGGTCCCTTAATTTGTCAACGAATTCGATTTTCATCATTTAACCACAAAACCAGATACAACGGGTCCCTCAACTATCAAAACCGGTGCAATATAAGTGCCATGGCGGTTTGGAGGGTGGTTTTAGCTTACGTGGCGCCTACGTGGCTAAATTGACCCGGTCTTCATCTGACGTGGCATAGATATGGCATTGACATGGCAATTTGATTTGGAAATTAATAAAAAGAGTGACCCCACATGTTAGCTACACCAAAAGAATTAATTAAAAATAGTGGGGTCCACGTTGGCTCCACTTTTCATTCACTCCCCTCATCTTCTTCCTCCTCTCTCTCCCCATCTCCCCTCTCCTCTCTCCAGGAGCCGGCGGTTCAGCGACGCGGCTGGCCGGTGACGGCGGAGCCAGGGATGACCTCGGAGACGAGGACACCAGGGAGCTGCGCCTGTACGGGGACGCTGACGGTGATTGTTGTTACTGGACTCACGCCTCCGTCGCATGGCTTCGCTTCGCTTGCCTCCTGCCATGTTTTTACCATGCCTTCTTCGTCAGTGAGATCCTCTCTATATGTGCCGTTCCTTTGTAGTGATCTCGTCAGAGTTGGTGTTGTTGTTGTTGAGCTCACCGTGGTAGGAGCTGAGAGGGGGAGAGGGAGAGATGGGGCGGCCGCCGTGCTGCGACAAGGCAAACGTGAAGAAGGGGCCATGGACGGCGGAGGAGGACGCACGCCAAGCTGCTAGCGTACACCTCCACCCATGGCACCGGAAACTGGACCTCCGTTCCTCAGCGAGCAGGTCGTGAAAATCAACGATATCGCCATTGTTGCTAATGGGATCGAGCTTGAGGTGCATTTGATCATATCAGATCAGATCAAAATATGGTGTTTTTGTTTATCTCTTCTTTTGCTCTTTCGGTGATGCGGCGTCAAGGGAGGTTCGGCGGCCAGCGACGCCGCGGCGACCCCCCGTCCGACCTCCTCGCCAGCGTCGAGTCGGTCGCCTCCGCCACCTCCCGCAGCATCCACGTCTCCAAGTTCTCCGTCGGCTTCCCCGACGACGACCCGGACTCCGACTTCTCGCCCGACGACCCAGACCTCCTGCGCAACCGCCCCGTCCCCGACCGGCTACTCGTCGTCTCCGCCGGTGTCGCCGCCAACCTCCTCTTCGCCTTCCTCATCGTCTACACCCAGGCGCTCATCGTCGGCGTCCCTGTCCAGGCGCAGCTCCCCGGCATCCTCGTCTCCGAGGTCATCCCTGGCTCCGCCGCCGCCGGCCGGCCGCGTTGCCGAACCGCCGGATGCTGGAGAGAGGAGAGAGGAGATGGGGAGAGAGAGGAGGAAGAAGATGAGGGGAGTGAATGACAAGTGGAGCCCACGTGGGCCCCACTATTTTTAATTAATTCTTTTGGTGTAGCTGATATGTGGGGTCACTCTTTTTATTAATTTTCAAATCAAATTGCCACGTCAATGCCATATCTATGCCACGTCAGATAAAGAATGGGTCAATTTTGCCACGTAGGCACCACATAAGCCAAAACCGCCTTCCAAACCGCCATGGGACCTATATTGCACTGATTTTGATAGTTGAGGGACCCGTTGTATCTGGTTTTATGGTTGAAGGATGAAAATCGGATTCGTTGACAAGTTAAGGGACCTTGTATGAACTTATTCCTATTCGGTTATGTGCCCCTTTTCTCATGGGCTGTTAAGTGTTAACTTGCAAGAACCAATCCTATCTTTCGAGTTGGGCCTTATGCATTAGAGTGGACTTCACTGGGCTTTTGTAAGACCCACCCAACCTTTAGCCATCCAACCAATGAACTTGTAGAATGTTTTTTTTTAACGAACCGACACAAGACAGTGTCAATTTCATTGAATAGAGCATGAGGAAAAAACTTTACAGCTTATACGGAAATTCCCGCGCTTGCATTGTTCTTCTTCTTTTGGTATTCAGTGGTGTGCTCTATGAACTTGTAGAATGTGATGGACTGATGGTGATATTTGCTGAAAGTCATGTATATTCTTGAATGATCGCATCCAAGCTTGTTTAGTCAGTAGGACATTGAACGATTCCCTCATGGTTGTTCAAGTTTGAAGCTTAAATTCTACGGCCCAAATTCGAAGTAGTAATTTCTCCTTTTCGCAGCCTACTACAACTACTACTCTATGATGACTTTCAGCAGGCAGCATGTGGACTGGAAAGAAATGTTCTTCAGAATCTAGAAGCAAAGGCTCAGGTTCAGACAGTCGCCAACATCAGTCTTCAAAGTTGATTTGATGCGACGCCATTAGTCCAAGGTTAACTTTGCAAGGGTCATGTCACTATGAGAAAGAACATTAATTTAGAGAGAGAGAGGGAGAGAGATAGAAAGAACAATGGCAAAGCTTAAGGGCCCCTTTGAATCGCAGGATTGAGAAAACGTAGGAATAGGAAAAACGTAGGATTTTGATAAGAATGTAAGTGTAAAACAAAGGATTGCAAAACACAGGAAAAATACAGGAATGACTGTTTGATTGAACCACAGGAAAAACACAGGAATTGGATAAGAGAGATAGACTCAAAGGAAAGTTAGCAAGAGGTTAAAGCTCTTGCTAAATTTCCTCCAAAATCTCTATAGGATTGTCCATTCCATAGGAATTTCAAAGGATTGGATAGGATTCAATCCTTTGTTTCAAAGGGCTTCATAGGAAATTTTCCTATAGGATTGAAAACCTCTAAAATTCCTATGTTTTTCCTCCAAATCAAAGGGGCCCTAAGTTCTAGAAACAACAGAAAACTATGACGGTCCGTATTCATCTTATGCTAATGTAAACACAAAGGATCCAGGATCACAGAAAGTGATGTAAGTATGGTTAGGGATTGCTAGCCTTGACTAGTACGCAGATGTGACAATATTAGGTCTGAGTTTTTCACCGGTGGCATGGCATTCAGCACAATGTAAACTTTTCAACACTTGTAGTTGTTGGTTTCGCCCTGAACTCCAAGAAGTATGCAACATGGTTCAGAACTCTTGAACAGGTCTAAGTTGTTGTAGATTCGTAGCCTTGAACAGGGAAAAGAAGAGGAGCAGTTCAATACATTAATCTGTTTTGTGAAAATGACAGGATATCCAAATATTCGTAGTTAGAAGGCAGAATAATACAAGGGAAAAAATCAAGTCTTTTTTTTTCATAAAAGAACCCACCCACATGGCCACATCTAACAGACAGACACCAACAGCAATCTAGGATCTGGAGGGGTGTTTTCTAGACAATGGAGCAAATAATCTAGGACTTGAAGGGATGTTCCCTTTAAGATATTGAGATTAAAAAAAATCATGGACCAGTTCAGTACTCTATTGCATTTGGTCCATTCGAGGCACGAGAAAATATAGCGCATATTTCTGATTCCGTCATGTGTTTCAAATTAACCTGTCTGTCATTTGCATCAGGTAAACAAAATTGCAGACAATCTTTTTCACTTGTCAGTTGTCACACACACACACACACACAGCGCACTGCTAGATAGGATCATAAGATATAACTTATCCCCAGTGACTCCAGAGTCTAGAAGCAACAAAAAAAAAGGAATAAGAAAACGCTATAGAAGTCGATCACAGCAAATGTTCTTCATTTTCATACGTAACTGACATGCTAGTCCAGCTATACTTGACAAAGTCATATGTCACAGAGTCTAATAGTCTACGCCCCTCTTGTGTTAATTTGCACTTGTTGACCTTCTGTTCTCTCCTAAACCATATATATCAAGAAAGTAATCGGCACTTCTCAATTAATTTCTTTAGAGCATAGTATGATCTCACTGGCTACTTATTTATGTAAGTAAATAGCCGATCAGATCAGTGAGCATCCATGATCAATCCAATGGTGCACTTGCTATATTTCCTGTAAGCTGACTTTGATTTTGTTGTCATTTCTCCATTCAGAGAACAGAATCTCCATATTACACACTGGTGCTTGAAGTTGGAAGAACTAACCTTAAATGTTGAGTCAATGTTAGAGAAAGATCTCCACTCTGTTTCTTGGACAGCTGATAGAAGATCACCGATGATAGCGAATGGCAGAAAAAAAAATCTTTCAAATGCCGTCATATACAAAGAACTTGGGTTTTCCTTTCCCTATTCCCATGCTGCATTAATTGATTTTTCATGTACAGTGTGTACTCTCAGGAAATATACAATATTGTCTCATTCATGACAATGACATAAATAGTTCAATATTTCAATGTGCTACAGGAGGGCGTTTTGCATTACTCTACTACTAGTATCAACCTATCATCATTCGGAAATTCAGACAGACTATGTGGTTTTGTTTTTTCCCACTCTGATAAAACATTTCGTCATTTTTTTAGCATTACTGGACGCCAACCGCCGTTGTGTCAACATGGGAGTTTTTTTTTTTCTATGGTTGATGCGAGATTGTGCCTTTTAGGGATTTCTTTCTGTGAAGACCCTATGTTTCCAAACAAAACCTTAGAAAATATGATCCCTCTATCGTTGAATGGCACCTTGGACATTCGAGATGGTCACGCATCATCAGGCCATCCAGTAGAAGAGTTCATCATTGCATGCCTTGTGAGCTCCACAATGGTCGTTGACCGTGTTAAGTGAACCGTCTTGTGTAGATTAAACTCTTGGCAAGGCAATCCATTAACCAAAACCAAAAAAAACTCCTGGGAGTCTAGCTAATGATCAACTGATCAAGTTGGCACTGTACGTATACTTGGTACTACCTCTGTCCCATAATAATTGTATTTTTAATATTCGAATTTATCCCAAAATAATTGTCACAATATAGTACTAATGGTCTCATTAATCACTTCTCATTCAAAATTATCTCTATTTTACCCTTAACCACCCTTCCACTTTTACATATACACCATTTAATAAGGGGCATCATAGTTTTTCTTTTCAAACCTTAATATATGCTAAACAATCTAGAATTACAATTATTTTAGAATTGCAATGAAAGTAATTGTGAATTCATAATCCGAACAAAGGCCTTTTAGCAGGTTCAGTGCAAAAGCTGGATGTACTTTCATTGCTCAATGAATTATCCATTACCTAAAAAGAACCAGCCTTTTTAATTATGTTAATTAATGAAAAGAGCGTTTGGCAAGTGGACAGAAAACATAAAGTTTATTGGGCAATATTGGTGCTTACTAGCATGGTTATGTTGAGTTGTTAAGAACTCACCAAAGAGAATGAACATAGACACATTGCGCACAGTTTGTCAACCAACATGTCGCTTGCACGAGAACAACTCACTAGTGCATACAGTGGACAAAGGCACCTATTAATGGTAAGAGCTCGTAAGTTGACTACTTGCAACTATTTGAAAATTGATGACACTGTGTATCTATAATGTGGAGGCTCATCCCATCACCCTTATCTTAAAAATCAATATGAGATCAGGACAGTGGCGGCTAAGAAAACCATTATTATTTATTCACATAATAAAGAGGTTGCCTACGCGATATTTCCGTTGTTGCAAGAAACACGATCTTCGGCTACGTTCTCCATCACATCTGTCTTTGGTGCCATCACCTCGACGATTTTGCACCAGCCATCGTATTCGAGTGACGCCCACATCTATATAAGAAAATAAAAATATAAATCACATGGGTGTCGAGAAAAATTAAAAATAACAAAAAAGTGACCATGCACATGCTCATAAGGGCCACGCACCAGCGACCTGTCCAACCAAGACCCGGCTTGTTGCGATGCGAGCTGCGACGCCCGCTTGCGCCCAGAGCTAGCTCGATCAACGCATGCATCTCACCGATCGAATCGATCGGTTTCTTTCACGGCCTTTGACCCGTCACACGCGGGGTCGATTCGGTGATTTCGATCCCGTCCGCTGCACGCAGTCCCGCTCTCCCACCCGAAAGCCCGCGCCGTGCCGCCTGCGCTAACTAGCTTTGCTACCTGCTGCGTTCCAACTTTTCTTGGACCCACTCGACCCCGGCCGATCCTGCGGTCGAGCCCTTCAACCACGCAGCGCACGCACGCACGCATGCTGCTCGATCTGCTCTGCCCCGGACGAGGCGGGCGGCCAATGCGCCCGCGTCAGACGCTCGGGGTTCTGTGCGTGCCGTGTCGTGTGCTCGTGTTTGTGCTCTCGTGTCGTGTTTCGTGTGTGCCGTGCAGCGACCTGCGCTTAGGGTACCCACAATGGTTATCTATAAGCTCTCTATAAGAGATTCATGTCAGTATATTTTCCTACTTGGAAGATATTAAATGAATAGATAGAGCAAAGCTATCTACTAACTTAGAGATAGTCTATAGAGAAAAACGAGGCAATACATGAGAGAGCTATAGATACCCACGTAGACATACTATTGAGGTGGTTTACTATTAATCTAGTCTATTGCTGAGATGTACATGTTTTATAGATAACACCTTACTTTACCATTGCGGGTGCTCTTATATGCTGTGGACGTCGTCTCGTTCTCCTGGGCTCGCCCTTTCTGTCCCCGTCCGTTCTAGATTTTACTGCCTCCGTTCTTAAATATAAGAGATTTTAGTTGGATATGGCATATTCTAATACAACGAATGTGGATATAATCAAAATCTCTTATATTTAAGGATGGAGGGAGTAGTACTCCAAAGGGACGATACATACCTCCAACTTTACTTGGACGTGGACCCGACCCGATCCTGAAATTAAATTTGAAAAATATACTGTTGATTCTTTTTTTCTTAGAAATATTCGTGATGCAAACTTTTTAGCAGAAATATACCGTCGATCTCGCACAATCGTTGTGCGAAAGTGACGAGAGCGTGAGGACGCATGCGGTATCACGAGATGGAAGAACTAGAGCGAACGGCTCACATAAGAAATCAGCGAGACCGCATGTCTTGTCCATCAGTATTGCTTATTAACAATTTTCAACAGTCGCTATCGCTCATTGAGTGAGCGAGATTGCTCGGTCTCGCGGTTTGGCCGTGCGAGACCGCGTGGTCTGACGCCGCCACCACGCACGTCCTCGATTTCGCAGTTCAGTGCCGCAGTTTCATCGTGCGAGACCGTGCGGTTTCGCGCTATCACCGTGCGACACCGTGCGGTCTCACGCTGTCATTGTGCGAGACCGTTCGCGTCGTCACTTTCGCGGAACGGTTGTATAAGATCGATGGTATATTTCTGCTAATAAATTTACATCCCAAATATTTATGAAAAAAAAACGAATCGAACATTATATTTTCAAATTTAATTCCCCGATCCTGCGGGTTCGAGCCCTTCAACCACGCATCTGCGGCCGCACGAGGCGGGCGTCCAATGAGCCGTGCTGTGTCGTGTCGTGCACTCGTGCGTATGCCGTCTTATCTCCTGCATATGCCGTGGCCTGATCTGGACGCCGTCTCCTGGCTCCTGCAGGTTCCTCCTCACCCTTCCTGTGTCTCCTGCCTCCGTCCGTTGTAGTAGTAAAAAAGGGATAGTACTCGTAACTCGCGAAGGCGATAGGAGGGTGCGCATGCGCGGCTGGTGGCGAGCCGAGCCGGCACCCGGCAGATCGGGCGCGCCTCACGTCTATATAGACACTCACGGGGGCCGCGTCGTCTCCATGCCCTCACCCTCGCGCACTCCCATTCCCATCCTCCACATCCCGCGCCATCGACCTCCTCTCCCCGGGACCGCGTCGCTCGCGCGTTGCCTCCACCTCCAGTAGCAAGTATCAATGGCGGACTCCGGCAAGAAGCGGGACGGGTCGGCCAACGGCGCCGAGAAGAAGGCGTCGCCGACGCCGAAGCCGCCGTCCTCCTCCACATCCGGTTCGTCGTTCGTTCGTCCTCTCCCCTCCCTCCTTCTAGGAACACGCGTGCTGCGGCCTGCGTGCGTCCATCGCCTTTTTGCTTTGTTAATTTCTCGTGTTCAACGCAGCGTTTGTTTCGTAGTACGTCGTCGTAGCCTGTTCGTGATTTGCCACCGCTCCCTGTTTTTACAATTTTGCTGTATAATCAGCTCGGTTGCGGTCTCGATCTCAAGATTGACACTATCTCACATAAATTAATTATGATATGACCGCGTCATTGTTTAAGATCGGCCAACGGGCCGCGAGCCCGCGAGAGGTCGCGCGCTCTTGTCTGCATGCATGTCGATTGTCGGGGTACTCAATGCTGTGACCCCAATGCTTTCGGCGTTAACCATCTGTCCTTTTCGTTCATCCCGAAGCTAATTTATACGCCTCCATCCACGTTTCTTCTGTCCTCGAATAGTTGGAGTTTGCGTGTAGGTCTTGTGATTTTTGGGTGGCTTCATGAACAAGGTAAAAAGGCCTTTCCATCAAAAAGGTAGGTAGTAGTAGTAAAAAGAAAAAGAAAAACCGAAATAACAGGTGCAGATTGACCCGGTGGGCCGGGCGGCTCATAAAAATTAACGCTTCTGACTTGATCACATAAATATCAACAGTTCCGAACAGGTGACACGCAACTGTACACACCTTGATGATCGATAGGGCCTACGGCATTCACGCACGCAAGTACTACTCCTATCTACTTATCTAAAGCTGGCTGTTTAGCCCGAATTTGATTGGGCCACGTGGCTTCAATCAGTTTGCAATAAATCTATGATTTCCTGAGAAAAAAATATAAGAAATTTTTTAAGAGAAGAATCTGGAGCCATGAGGAAGAAAAATCGCAGGCTCCCAGCATGAGGAAGAAAAATCGCATGCTTTAAGTACATTGCCTCCACACGCATGAGCGAATGATGTTGGGTCTTCCTTGGCAGCTGGGCTACACCTTGCCTGGGCCAGCGGGTTGAGAAGATGAGTTACCCAACATCAAATATACTTAAAGCATTACTTATGATTTATATTTTTTTATATTTGTATAATGCTTTTAATAAGAGGAATGGTAAATATATGTATATGTGCGTCAAATATTAAGAATCGGAGTGAGTATTTTGCAAATATTGCACTACTCCAAATGTGGTGGTGCAAGTGTAACGACTTTACGTGCATATGTTCCTTGCAATATTCAAACACTGCTTGCAACAAAATTAATCAGCCGAAACAAGATTATCATGTTTTCAAGCCCATTTTAATTATCACCTCCGTAGGGACTAGAGATAAACTAGCTCATTACTTCAAATCATAATAGTATTGTCAAGACAATTATCACATACTTGGGGATGGGCGTGTTGGTCTTGTGGCAAATGGACATAGTACTGGCCACTTGGAAACGATAAGAAAACTGTCACATCAACGTGATTTTTGTTGCAATGTCGTTGTGAACATATACTTGTCTGTATTTTGAGGTAATGCCAAGTTATATATAGTTGTTCATCGAATAATAGAAGAGGGATGTATTTGATTTATATAGTTGTATGCATTTAAATCTCCAAAGAATGGCATATTAATGTTATAAAATATGTACGTATATTTGCAAACGTTAAAATTTCCACATATTTTTGATTAATCATCTGTATTATGGTTAATCGTTGGACAATGCCTTTTCCGTCCCATGATTGTATTCTGCTATTCTGTCTTCCAGAACGCACCCACGTCCAACTGAGTATATCAAAGCAGTGTGAAGTGTGAACTGCTCCTAATTCTTACAATAGTTTATAACTGCATGACTTTTCAACACATCTTAGTGTCATGTTGTAATGAATTGACCATTGATAAGGATATATTTATATAAATGCCGACATGCGACACTTGAACCTCGCAAAGTCAACGTAGTATCTTATATGACACCTTTAGGATTATAATTACATCATACTCCGTGCTACTCCCTCCGTTTAATATTATAAATAGTTTGACTAAATTTATAGTAGAATTTAGTAATATCTAAAATATCAATTAGTTTCATTAGATCTAACCGTGGATATATTTATTTTGTGTTGAAAATAATATAATATTTTCCTATAAATTTAGTCAAACTTAAACAAGTTTGACTATAAAAAAAATCAAACGACTTATAATATGAAACGAATGGAGTAGATAATAGTAGTATATCAGTACGTAGCAAGGTTTATAGTAGAACCGGTGGTAACCGGCCAATTAACGACTGGTCTGCCAGAATAAATCGGCCAAATAACCAAATTGGAATAATTTAAATCCAAATTGATTTTAATTTTTTTATAATAATAAATTTGATAGATTCATCAATATTTTCAACATACCGATGTGCTTTTTTTAAAAAAAATATATATTGATGTGCCTCTTTTCCTGGCAGGTTTCTCCAAGAATGTCCCCCTCCTCGTGTTTGTGTTATTGCTGGGGCTGCTGTACCGGCAGCTTCAGCCTCCGGTTCCGAAAATCTGTGGAACTCCGGGAGGCCCTCCGGTGACCGGGCCAAGATTGCAGCTCAAGGATGGGAGGCACCTGGCCTACCACGAGTACGGCGTCCCTAAGGATCAGGCCAAGCACAAGATCATCTTCGTCCATGGCTTCGACTCCTGCAGATACGACGCCCTCCAAGTGTCACCTGTAAGTCGCGATCGATCGATTACTGAACACACAGTAATCTGAAAATGCTGAGCCCCTGGGTTACTGAACGGAAGCTGAATGTGTATAACAGGAGCTCGCAGAAGAGCTGGGTGTCTACATGGTCTCGTTCGATCGTCCTGGGTATGGAGAGAGCGACCCACACCCCGGTAGAACGGAGGACAGCATTGCGTTCGACATCGAAGGGCTCGCCGACGGGCTGCAGCTCGGCCCCAAGTTCTACCTCATCGGCTACTCCATGGGCGGGGAAATCATGTGGAGCTGCCTCAAAAACATCCCTCACAGGTATGTATACAGTGTACATTATATACACCAACTGCCGCTTTCTGAACATTGTTGCAGGGAAAATTAACCAAAAGTGAAATTTGTCCTGTACGTGCGCGTGCAGGCTCGCGGGGGTGTCAATCCTGGGGCCGGTGGGGAACTACTGGTGGTCGGGTTACCCGTCGAACGTGTCGACGGAGGCGTGGTACGTGCAGCTCCCGCAGGACCAGTGGGCCGTCCGCGTGGCGCACCACGCCCCCTGGCTCGCCTACTGGTGGAACACCCAGAAGCTCTTCCCGGCCTCCAGCGTCATCTCCTTCAACCCCGCCATCCTCTCCCGGGAAGACTTGACCGTCATCCCCAAGTTCGCCTACCGCACCTACGCCGTAAGCAAACATGATCGATCCATAGTACTCCTACTTTTTTATGCGTGAAAATGGATGGACGATATGTGCTGAATAATTAAATTGCATGGGGGACGGATGAGATGGTTGCAGGGGCAGGTGAGGCAGCAGGGGGAGCACGAGAGCCTGCACCGGGACATGCTGGTGGGGTTCGGGAAGTGGGGGTGGAGCCCGCTGGAGATGGAGAACCCGTTCCCGGCGGGCGAGGCGGCGGTGCACCTGTGGCACGGCGCGGAGGACCTCATCGTGCCCGTGCAGCTGTCGCGGCACATCGCGCAGCGGCTGCCGTGGGTGCGGTACCACGAGCTGCCCACGGCGGGCCACCTGTTCCCCATCACCGAAGGGATGCCGGACCTCATCGTCAGGTCGATGCTGCTCACCGACGAGTGAGATCACCGACCGACCGACCGAGACGCGCATCTCTCTGTTTTTTTTGGTTTTTGGAATTTTGGGTACTGTCACGTACCGACGTACGGTGGTACGCGTAGTTGCTTGCTCCTATTATCCTATCCTATATAGAGAAATGACAATAATATTTTGCGGAGTCATTTTGCCTCGTTTCATCTACCACATTTCTTCGTGACTACTACTGGGTCTCTCAATTATCTGAGCCGGAACGTGATTATGGAGAGCGTTGGGGCCCATGTCAGTTGGGCCGTAAACGGGCCTCGGCTTACGTGCAGCCCCAATATTGGGCCTTACGGATGTGGGCTGAGAGTAGTTCTAGTTGGGCTAGGTGGTTGAGGGGACACTGGGTGACACACACCACCACAGGGAATAAGTTCACTTTGGGTCCCTCTACTTATCGCCCAGTCCGATTTTCGTCCTTGGCCACAAAACCGGGTATGACCCATCCCCCAACTTACGAAAACCGGGCAAACATGATCCCTCGGCGGTTTTGAAGGCGGTTTTGGCTGACGCGTCGCATACGTGGCTTCTTTGACTAGGTCTCCATCCCACATGGCATTGACGTGGCGCTTACGTGGCAACTATATCTCGAAAAAATAATAAAAAGCGTGGCCCCACATGTCAGCTGCAAAAAATTAATTTTAAAATGGTGGGGCCCATGTGGACCCCACATGTCAGCCTCACTCTTCTCTTCTTCCCTCTCCCTTCTCTCTCTTCTTCCCTTCCCCCCTCTCACTCTCCTTCCCGGGCAGAGGACGGCGCGGGTGGGCGGCGGAGCAGGCGAGCTCCGACAGCGGCGGCGGCCATGGTCGGCGCCGGCCCCCGACCGGAGCGCCGCCGGTCCGCGTGAAGGCGAGCAGCGCGGCGGCGCCCTGGAAGACGCCATCGACGCCGCCATCCGTGCCGCCGCCGCCGACCACCCGGACGCCCTCCGCGCGCACCGGGACGACATCACCGAGCGCCTCTACACCGCGCTCGTCGTCCTCCCGCCGCCGCTCCACAAGCCGCCTACGCCGTCTCTCCCCTCCCTCATCTCTCGCCGCTGACGCCGCGCCGCGCCGCTCCCTCTTCTCCCGCCAGCGGCCATCGGGGAGAAGGGCGGCGGACGGCTAGGCGAGCGGCGCGAGAGATGGCCGCCGCCGCCCCACACCGCCATGAGGCTAGCAGCCGACGCCGCAATCCTCCTCCCCCCGCTCCAAGAAACGCTCCTCCTCCTCCCACAGGCCGCGCTCCCTCGCGCTGGCCGTCCTTGCCACCGACGCCTCGGCGAGGAGGGGAGGAGGCGGAGGGGAGCGCGGTCAACGATGACGGATGGCCCCATCCATTGCGCCGCCCTTGCCGCCAACGCCACCGACGGCTCGCTTGCTCGCATGCGGGGAGGAAGAGGAGGCGAAAAGGCCGACGGTGAGCACGCGGGGAGAGGGAGGAGGCGGCGCGGGAGCACGCCGGGGCTTCGAGTCTGCCAAGTCCACCTCCGCGGCCGGCGGGAGGACCAAAGAGTAGCGGCGGCTCGCCGGCCGCCACCGCTCCACTCCCACCTACGGCCCCTTTGCTCCGCCCACCACCCGCCGCCCCTCTGCCCGCCGTCCTTCCGCCCACCGCCCACCACCCGCCACTCGCCGTCGCTCCACCCGTCACCCCCTCTGCGCCGGCAACGCCGCCGCTCGCCCTTCTGCTTGCCATGTAGGGGAGAGAGAGAGGGGGGCATAGAGAGAAGAGGGAGGCTGACATGTGGGACCACATGCGTCCCACCTTTTTTTAATTTTTTTACCTGACATGTGGGTCCCACTGTTTTTTATTATTTTCTCGGGATCAAATGCCATGTAAACGCCACGTCAATGCCACGTGGGTCGACGACCTAGTCAAATGGAGCCACGTCATCTAAAACTGGACACAGTACTGCCGAGGGACCTCTTTTGCACGGTTTTGTAAGTTGGGGGATCCGTTGTATCTGGTTTTGCGACCAAGAGACGAAAATCGTACTGGGCGACGAATAGAGGGACCCGGAGTGAACTTATTCCCCACCACAGCATCGATCTGTACAAATGCGTCGATATCGATGTCCATCATTTTGCTTCCTGGCCTCCTGAACAGTACACATCATCGACATGTTTGATTGCCTCTCTAAACGATTCTGTACATTCAGCACGAAACACCATTTCAGGAAAAAACAAACAAACAAAACTGAGCATATTTTGAAGTTGAGTTACCCTCTCGATTGTTCCATTCATCTGTGCCTCCTTATACATCTCTACCAACCTTACACCTCAAATCATTACCAGGCTATAATCACCATTTCCCAACCACCGCCACAAATGATACAGTACTGTATTAACCAAATGAAATGAAAAGAAATAACCCATTAATTATCACTAACGGGGAGTAACCTAATCATGCCCACGACCGACGGCCATGGCCGGTCAAGCACAAGCGGCTAGCTAATCCTCCATCTCCGCCTTCTTGGGCGGGCCGAACCTCTTCTCCAGCCGCCGGAGCTCCGCCGGAGTGAGCCCGAACGCCCTCTCGAGGACGGCCTCCCTGATGCCGGACCCGAACACCGTCGCCGGGATGCGGACGATGCCGGGGTTCTCGCTGTTGAAGGCGCCGTAGACCGTGGCCGGCGTGTCGCCGACGTTGAGCTGGAAGTGCACCATGGCGCGCGGGAACACCATCACCTCCCCCTGCTCGAGCACCTTGGCGAAGAGGCGGCCGCCGGAGTCGACGAACCCGGCGTACACGCGGCCGGCGAGGACGAGCGCCGTCTCGGTGGCGCGCGGGTGGTAGTGCGGCGGGTTGACGCCGCCGGCCGCCGAGAGGTCGGCGCGGGCGAAGGACATCCCCAGGGTGTGCAGGCCCGGGAACTGCGCCGGGGTGACGGACACGCCGGCGAACCCCGTCTCCGGCGAGAAGTTCCCCGCGGCGCGCACGCCGGAGAAGGCGAAGTCGCCCGCCGTCAGGTTGGCGGGGCTCCTGCACGGGTAGGCCGGGAGCATGGCGAGCTCCACCGGCCGCCCACGCCCGGCGTCCGGCACGCAGAAGTCCTGCACCGCGTCGGGATCGCCCCTTGCCGCCATCGCCGGCAGCAGCACGGCGAGCAAGAGGAGGAGACAACGACGACGATGCGCCATCGATTCTACGCTCGTTCTGTCACTCGTTCGTCGGTGGACAGCTGCTTGCTTTGCACGTAGTAGTACATATGTAGTCGAGCACTGATGTCTTGTAAGGTGAGTTGATCATTGCCAGTAATCATGCAGGTATTGATCCGTAGGTTATTCTTGTATTTTGTCATGCACGAGCAGTTGTAAAGCGTCGATCGGCCGCTTTCCCGGAAGTGCAGAGATGGTTAGAAAAGTTCTCTTTTTTTTCTTCATGCGGAAAAGAATAGGAAAAGTGAAGGGATAGAAATATATGTACATATCAATCTATAGAAAAAAAATTAGAGGTTTGAGTGGATTTTTTTTTCTCTATGCAACTTGTAGGAAAGAAAATATTGTTTTGGCTTTCTCATACTTTATTTTAACAAATCGAATAACTCATATAGAAATTAATCCTGAGAAATCCAAATTCTTTACTTTTCCTCTAAGACCCTATTTAGTTCCCAAAACAAAAATTTTCGTGCCGTCATATCGAATGTTTGAATACATGTATGGAGTATTAAATGTAGGAAAAAAAACCAATTACACAGATTACGTGTAAATTGTGAGACGAATCGTTTAAGCCTAATTATGCCATAATTTGACAATATAGTGCTACAGTAAACATTTGCTAATGATGGATTAATTAGACTTAATAAATTCGTCTTGTAGTTTTCTGACGGAATCTGTAATTTGTTTTGTTATTAGACTACATTTAATACTCCAAATATATATCTGTATATCCGATATGATAACTAAAATTAAAAATTTTCTCCAACTACACCAGGCTAAATCGAACATGCCCCTAGTTCTGGAAGTGTATTGAAGAAGCAGGGAGGGAGGCTCTGAAGAATGGTGGCTTCTGTGGATTTTCAAGTGGACGCTGCACACTTGCACAGTGCGGACTGCGGAGGACCACATGGGCTGGCATTATTGACCGGAAGAGTCGTTCAGGTCGTCGTCAATCGTGCGTGCGTGCATTGAACCTGTAGATAAGGCTTCCAAGAAACTCAGGACCAGGGAGGAGTCATAGGATCCAGCATAGTTGGCCAATAGTTCCCACGACTGGTTAAAACAGAATAATCTGGGAATGATCATGAATAATACCAATAACCGGTTTGGCACTCGGCTTTCAGTTCAGTAGCTTGTGTTTATACATAGAATGCACATCTTTTCTCAACAGTCGACTACCGATGAAAATCTTTCTTATAACATTTGTTCCCTCTATCTTAATTGAAGTGCTCCGAGCAACGCATGTTGCACGGCATATCTATCGTAGGCATGACCAGTTGTGACCTGTATGTACGTGCGCACATCGATCGCCTTTTGAGATCATATATGTGTATGAATCATCTGGGCAGATATAATGATGCTTTCGTGGCGTAGCAGGCTGTCCATGGCCGCCTCCAACCGGCCGGGAGCGCGCCGCCGCCGGATATAGAAAGGGATAATAATCCCTTGCCGCTGACGCAACTTAATCGCACTCCTGCATCATTGCATCTTCGGCCAGCGCAGCCCCTCCTTCACAGAAATAATGCGTTGGAATATCATAGCACAGAAAAGTTATAAGCAGAGAGCTCCATTAGCAAACTGGAGTATAATATTAGACAGGTGATGTCTAATCTTTGTATTAGGTTGCTACATTCATCCAACTGTTATTCACGAAAAGATATTTCATGAATTTTATAGGATTTCTGTTGGATTTAGTCTCATTTCAAGAAAAAAAAACATTTCTTTCCATTCCAAATGAGGCCAATCTGAATCCTATGGAGTTCTTTTCAGTTGATTTCCCTTAAATTTTATTTTTGTAGGAGTTCGACCAACAAGTTTGTCTCATGATCTGTCTAACGGTATTTTGGGCCTCAATTTCGTGGGCTTCTGGCCCACGATAGCACATCAAACAATGGCCATCTTCCAAGTTGCAAACCTTCTGTTAGGCCCCTTTAAATCGCAGGAACGAAAAAACGGAGAAATATGAAAAATATAGGATTCTGACAGGAATGAAGGTGTAAAACAGAGGATTGCAAAACATAGAAAAAACATAGGAATAACCGTTTGATTGGACCACAAGAAAAACATAGGAATTTGAGGAGAGATAAAGAATCAAAAGATTTCTTCCACGAGATTCTACCTCTGGTTAAAATTTCTCCAAAACTTGTATGGGAAAAGGCATTCTATAGAAATTTTATAGGATTCCATAGGGTTCATTCCTTTGATTCAAAGGGCTTTATAGGAAAAATTCCTATAGAAATAAAATCCTGTAAAATTCTTATAAATTTTCTTTGAATCAAAGGGGGCTTACTGTTTTTTTTTCGTTTCAGGTTCTACCGGAGGTTACTTCAGTGCTGCCGTGCCTGGAACTGAACTATCCAATGCTATCGAAGAACAGAAGATTGAAAGTGACTTGTATAAATGGCGGATTGCATGATGCAAATAGAACTGGGTTTTTTTTTTCTGGTGGTTGAATTGCTAGCTTGCATTCCTTTCGAAATCTCTTGAGAGATCATACTTTATTAGTCCTATTTAAATTCAATGCTTTTGTTGGAACGCGGGTGTACCTTTCAAGTTCCTGTTGTTCCATTTGGAGGGTCCGGCCGAACAAATGGCTGACAGCATACCGTCCATTTCTAAGATTTTTAATGAACTAAAAACTGAACTACAATTGCAGATCCCTTAGCACACAAATTACGAGTTTGCCCTGAGTAACCAACGATCTGTGATCACAGAAGATGCATATATTGGCCTTTAATTAATCTCTTCTTAAAATATACTTCCTGCTTAGGTCACTTACAGGGTTCACAGAACTGATGTAATTTTATGAAACTGCTAGGTCTCGATTTGTGAAAACCGGTCGGTATTAGCTGGTTTCTGTACGGTGTTGACTAAAATCATCGGTTTTTACCCGTTTTCGGTCGGATTTCGGTAAAGCTGTGAGGAGTGGTTTCTACTTCGAAATTGAAAGGGTAAACCCTGGTCACTTCATTTATTTATTTTTTTTTGCTTACACGCTTGACCTATTTCTATGAGCAACGAGTACATCTTGTTTTTTTTCTAATAATGGAATTCATGTCGACCTTTGCTTTCAAAAAACTACAACCAATTATGCAAAGATTATAGGTTGAAAAAAAAGAAAATTACAAAACCACAACTTGATTAAAAAATAAGATAACTACTTAGATTACCAACCTAAAGATCAAGATGAAACCATTGGCTTATATGTTATACGTAGTCCTTATCTTCATCACATCGAGAAACAAATTCTCCAAAAATATCAGTCGATCATTACCGATCGAAATCAGCATCGCCGCCGACGAAACCATAACGGAAGATAAAGTCGGAGAGTAACTAAGGCTGTGTTTAAATCTAGGGGTGTAAAGTTTTGGCTTGTCACATCGGATATACAGACACACATTTGAAGTATTAAACGTAGTCTAATAACAAAGCAAATTACAGAATCCGCTTGTAAACCGCGAGACGAATTTATTAAGCCTAATTAATCCGTCATTAGCAAAAGTTTAATGTAGCACCACATTGTCAAATCATGGCGCAATTAGGCTTAAAAGATTCGTCTCGTAATTTACACGCAATATGTGTAATTAGTTATTTTTTCGTCTATATTTAATACTCCATGCATATGTCCAAACATTCGAAGTGACAGGGTGTAAAATTTTGCTAGGGGATCTAAAGAGGGCCTAAGATGTAAAACAACCTTTCGCCCAAATCTTAGCATCACTCTAACTATCGAAATTGGCACTAGGTGCACCAACAAGGACCTCCAATGCTACGCCTTCAAGAAAGTCACGATATTCATGATATCACCATTGTTGTTCCGGACATTTGAAACTAGGGTTTCACCTAAAGTGTCCACTCGAAAGCAAGAAGGTGAGGCAAGATATTGCGACATCGCCTCTAGGAAAGTATGTGGCCCCACAAGCATCACCAATGTCAGGTGTGCGTGCCTCCCCCATGTCACCACCTCAGCCTCGCGCTGTCTCCACCTCCACTACACCACCGGCTTGACCCACAACCACCGCCAACCCCCAACTAGATCCAGCTAGCCCTCCAACTAGAGGGCAACTGGCAAGCATGGACTAGAGGGCAGCTGCCACTAGGATCAATGAGTGCACTTACCCCATCTCTGCCATTCTTGCCATCACGCGACAACAGATACCTGATGATGACATCCTCCACTATTACCCGCCAGCAAAGACGCAAAAGTCGGGCGGCGACCATGTGAGCCTCTGAATAATCCCACCTTGCTTAGCTTGGGAGGAGGAAGCCACCTTAAAAGGGAGAGCCACCCTTCCTCTATTGGACTAGTCTTTTAGAGAGATTGGGCCTTTCCCCGAGTGGGTGTGCCTATGAACTGTTGGAGTCCGGGCAACCTTAAGTTATTGGGCCTCGACCAACTCCACCTGGGCCGGATTGTTATCATTTGGTATCAGAGTTGGGCCCTTGTTAAGGGGGTGGGAATGATGAGGACATCCTCCACTATTACCCGCTAGCAAAGACGCAAAAGTCAGGCGGCGGCGACCGTGTGAGCCTCTGAATAATCCCACCTTGCTTAGCTTGGGAGGAGGAAGCCACCTTAAAAGGAAGAGCCACCCTTCCCCTATTGTACTAGTCTTTTAGGGAGATTAGGCCTTTCCCCGAGTGGGTGTGCCTATGAACTGTTAGGGTCCAGACAACCTTAAGTTATTGGGTCTCGGCCAACCCCACCTGGGCCTAATTGTTATCAATACCATACATCCAGCAGCAAGGAGGTGATACCACCACTACTGGAGAAAGGGGCTTTAGTCCCGGTTGGGAACCCCACCTATAGTCCCGGTTATGCAACCGAGACTACGAATCCGGGACTAAGTCCTGGGAGAAAGGGGCTTTAGTCCCGGTTGGGAACCCCACCTATAGTCCCGGTTATGCAACCGAGACTACGAATCCGGGACTAAGTCCTGGGTGAAATAACTGGGAGTAAAAATCCGGTTGGGAACCCCACCTATAGTCCTAGTTATGCAACCGAGACTACGAATCCGGGACTAAGTCCCGGGTGAAATAACCAAGAGTAAAAATCCATTTTCCAACCGGGACTAAAGATGGAGCTAGGCCAGGTCCGGTTGCTCTTTTTTTTTCTTTTTTCATTGTTTTTAACATCGAATATTGATTTTACTCCATCGCCAAATCATACCTAAGAAATCCCGAATCCTCAAATCGATCATCTCCAAATACATCCCAAATCATCACAGATCAAAAGGATCATCTTCAAATCCTCAAATAGATCATCTCCAAATACATCACAAATTCTTAAAAAAAATACATCACAAGTTCTAAAAAATTCATCACAAATACATCACATATTCACATCACACAAATCAAATACATCACAGGATCATGCAATAAATCACAAGTTCTCAAAAAAAAATGCCAGCAGGGGCGCCGGCCGGCCGGCCGCTGCCGCGCCGCCGCTTCGCCACGCCGGTTGCCGCCGCGCAGGCTGGCCCGCCCTTCTCTTCTCGTGCGCTCGCTCAGCCGTTGCCGCCTCCCCTCCTCCCCTCCGCGTCGGCCGCCGCGCGGCCGACCCACCCTCCTCTCATGCGCTCGCTCAGCCACTCCTTCGCTATGAAGGAAGGAAAGAGGTAAGGCTAAGAGGAAGGAAGGAGATAAGGAGTTAGAGAGGAAAAAAAGAGATACGAGAGAGGAGTTTGTGTGGAGGGAGAAGATGATAAGTACTAGGGATTATATAGTGTGTTTTGATCTTTAGTCCCAATTAGTAACACTAACCGGCGGTTGATAATACAAACCGGGACTTCCCGGTTGGAGTTACCAACCGAGACTAAAGATTCCGGAGGACCCTGACAGCATGTGAATCGGGACTAAAGATCACATAGTCCTTTTCTGCTTATAAACCGGGACTAAAAACCATCTTTAGTCCCGGTTTTTATTGCAACCAGGACTATTGTGGTTTTTAACCGACCGGACAAATATGGTTTTTCTAGTAGTGCACATACATATAATGAGGACAGACGATTGCATCTCCTAACACTCAAAGATACGAATATCAACATTCAACAACAAATTCTGACTTCTCTAAATTTCTATTGAAAATACACGCAAAATTAATAATGGAGACTAGCTAGCAGCAAATCCCTAAGCAACGAACGTGATCAAAGCGCACATCAGTGCAGCGTGTGTAATATTTGGCCATTATATTAGACCATGGTGGTCTGGTGGATGGATAGTTCAGCTACTGTTTTCCTGAGGCTGTATATGCTGAAATATACTCCCTCCGTTTTTTAATAGATGACACCGTTGACTTTTTCTCACATGTTTGACCATTCGTCTTATTCAAAAATTTTATGCAAATGTATAAGATATAAATCACACTTAAAGTACTATGAGTGATAAAACAACTCATAACAAAATAAATTATAATTACGTAAATTTTTTTGAATAAGACGAATAGTCAAACATGTGAGAAAAAGTTAACAGCATCTATTAAAAAACGAAGGTAGTATATTGTTTCCTCATCTAATAATATATATGTATATATGCTGACATAGTTCAGCTACTTTCATGAGGGTGTATAGTGAACGTTCACTATTTACTAAAAGAGTGAACATGGCCATAAATTAGTAGTTAAAGTCTGAAATTATCTGACTTCAATAGCATTCCTGAATGTACGTATTATTCCATGATTGTAAAAAGAAATTGTGAGATCGACCTCTATATAGAGTGAAACCATCTTCTATATAGCCACAGCCCACAGTGGCGGATGTAGACAATACTGTTTTTTTTCTTTTTTGGCTGAGTGCGGCAAGTTTATTTCAAAAAATTTCATAAAGGCCACGAACGTTTTTTCTTTGTTTGAACGTGGAAGCAACTTTCAAGTTCTATTGTTCTACTGGGCAGAATGCAAGCAAACAGGACAAAAACTGTGCCATCCACTTCCAATATCATAATTATGTTTGAAGCATGCATTCTTTTTTTTTTTTTTTGAGAAGGAGAGGCTCACCTCCCTCATTTCATTAGAGAAATGAAAACAGTCCTACAAGCAATCCAAACTACTTACAACCCAACTCCAAGTTTGAAACTTCCAAAAACATCGCACATGACTACCAATCTAAACATTCTGAAAAGAACAGAGAGAACAGATTCCACCCTATTTCTCTAAACACCATTCTCCAGCCTCTTGATGCAAGGATTCCATCCATGACTCGCCTTGTACATATCAGCGGCTACCTTTTTTAGCAGCACAGCTCCCAGTTGCAAGTTTGAAGCATGCATATAATTGAACTCACACTGCACATTAATTCCGTATGCAACACAGACCTGCCATGAGTGCTACATATATATGATGATCAAGTAAAGAGCAAAATTTCATATTGGGTTCAAATCTACGTAGGAGCAAATTTCAGATTGGGTTATTTGAGGACTAAGTTCCATATTTGTTTGGCTAAGTTTCTAATTTTTTTTTAAAAAAAGACTGCGTATATCCAATTGGATATAGAAGCCGGGTAAAAAATATCCTTCTCTAAAAAAATAATAATAAAAGAGCAAAATGTGTGAAAGTTCAATTATATGCTCATAATTATGCATGTTGGAGCCCCAAGTTGTTGCAGGTCTTCATCCTTGCTCTAGATATGACAAATTCCTGCTTTTATATGCTACTCTTTTCGTCTCAAAATATAAGTGATTTTGTTTGGAAGTGACACATCTCAGTACTATTTGTTCAGATTCGTAGTATTAGGATGCGCCCTATTAAACTAAAATCACTTATATTTTAGGACTGATGTAGTAGAAAGCTCCGTTAAATTTTGCAAGATTGGCATCTGCGATTTCACATGCTTTTCTCTGTTGATTGTGAGCTCTAAAAGCAGATACCTCAGATCTGTATATGAATTGATCGTCTGCTCGTACTAGACTGTTCGAGCCATTCTGGCTCTCAGAAACATACATACTTATATCGATTCTGCAGTGGGCCACAACATCCCTGAAGGTCACCAAACCACCACATAAACAGGAAGCACCAAACTTTACGGTGATTCTGATTCAGCTGTTAGTCAAGGTAAAAAGGGGACGGCCACCTCTCAAATTACAGGGGTCGCTATCGGAAGAAAAGAAAACAGGCGCATCAGGAATAGTTCCTTGTGTTTTGTTGGGGGAAATGCCTCTCCTGTAACGTCGCAACTGGACGCAAGGCGGTTACTCTAAATGAAAGGCCTCGCAACCACTCCCATGTACATACTGGTAAGTAAAGATAGATTAATCACTAGTAAAAAATGATTTTTCTGAATGCCGGTCCCGATAGATTCCAGACGGGTCGTAAGCAACTGGCGCCGGACTGTCGCCCACACGAAAAAATGCATTATTCCGTGCGGGCGTTTTAATCCGACCGCATATGATAATCCTCATTATCCCGTGCTGTCGATTTAAGAGGACCGTACGGAAAAATCGATTCTCGCGTGCGGGCCTCTTAAGTCGACCGCACGGGAAAATACCTCTCCCTCTTTTTCTTCTCACGCACTTCAAATTTTTCACATCCTCTCTCTTCCTTTTCCCTTTTATTCTCCCTCATTCACTCCTCTCTCTCTCTTCTCTCTATGCCTTTCCTCTCCTCCCCTTCCCCCCTCTCTCTCCTCTCTCTCTATACCTCTTTCCTCTCCTCCCCTCCCCACCGAGCGCACGAGGCGTCGCTGCCGCCACCGCCGACGGTACGGAAGGCAGCACGGCGGCTGCTGGCAGAGGCAGCGTGGCGGCGACGGCTGACGGTCGCGGCGGAGGCCAATAGCGGCGGCGGCGACGAGGATGACGGCGACCACGAGCGGCGGTGGCGCAACGATGACGACGACGACGGGAGCAGCGGCGGTGTAATGACGGCAATGACGAGGACGACGGTGATCACGAGCGGCGGTTGCGCGACCATGGCGATGACGACGGGTTTTGTTGGGTTTATTTTTCTTTTTTTCGTGCGGGTGGTATAACTTGACCGCACAGGATAATCGATTGTCCCGTGCGGTCGACTTAACAAGACCGCACTTATCCCGTGCGGTTGGGCAGCCCACGCACGAAAATATTGATTTTCACAAACCTCTCTGGGTGCAGACGGGCGCTACCTCCGCACTGAAAAATGAATTATGTACTACTACCAATCTGAATGTAAAAGAAGAACTAAATACTACTATCCATGAGATCATCATAACAAAAACTAGAATTGCCCAGCTAAATAGGAATAGAAATAAATCCAGGGTAACTTGTATCATGAGATGGGTCAATTCCAATTTGAATTCCGTACGGCTACAACTCTTTTTAAACGAGTCGAAGTCCAGTCTTGTCACTTTCCCCCTTTCTTATCCTCTTTTTTATCCAACCTCTTTTATGTATTCTTGAATGTAATCCCTCCAGGGCATGCTTCATTTTTTTCCTTACATACAAAATTAATAGCTACAAGAATTGTTTTCCTTACATATATACAAAAAAATTGTTGTAGCTTTAGCAAGATTTGAACGAAAAAACACTGGTTTCCTTCAACAAATAATTAATTATGTAGTGTTTCCAGCTCCTACCGGCTCCAGCACCATTGCCGTGCAACTATTTGCTGGAAGTTAAGAATTTTTTACATAAAACGTCATTTTTTTTTGGTCTCGATGAGCGATAATTTCTAGGGAAAATCGGAACCATGCCATTATAATTTTGCAAAATTTGAGATATACCATCTTGACCCACATGTCATTGACTCATGTGGGCCCTACATGTCATTGAGATACCGATGGCATATTTCAAACTTTGCAAAATTATAGCAAAATTTTACGGCCATGATTGGTTAGTACTTTGATCAGAAATTTCCATTTTAGAACCTAGAACACCCTTGCAACAGCGAATTGAGAAAACAGGGGATGGAAAAAAAATATTTTGGTAGAAATACATGTATAAAACAAGGGATTGCAAAAATAGAAAAAAATAATAGTTTGACTAGACCACAAGAAAAATACATGAATTTGAGAAAAGATATAGATTCAAAATAAACTTTCTATGAGGTTGGAGACCCATGTTAAATTTTCTCCAATACATCTATGGATTAAGGCATTTTTTTTCGAAACAAGCCGCACTATACAGTGTGAGGTTTTATATTGGTATAGCGATAAGAAAAGAACAAGATTACACCCTATAAGGCTATAATTAGAAAAAGAAAAATAAAACACCACTACGTGTTGACAACTCCTACACACAAACTCGGGGAAAAATCTAGCACAAAGCCAATAGTTATTACACGTGACCAGTGGCTGCTCACCCAACAATAAAGTCACAAACACACTGCCCTACACATATCCAAGCATATAGCCACCGAGAAGTTCCCGGTCATCACCACGGAGATGGGTTTGTCGAGGGAGAGAGCGAGAGAGAAGAAGATACACTCATCCTTCATGCATACCCGATGGCAACATCTAAGAGCACCGTGGTAGACCATATTGATTGAAGGCTGAACCACGGTCTCTTAGACGATGCCTCCAAGGAGGTCACGACTCGGAAGTGCCACCACCGCCCATCTAAGAAACCTTGGACTTGGTTTTCACCTAGAGAAACCTGCTAGGCAGGGAGGGAGATGTCTTGATAGAGCCCACAAGGGAGATCACAGCACCCTAAGGCGTCACCTTTGTTGGACCAAAATTGGGCTAGGCTTTCGTTTGTAACCTCTCTCCTGCCTATGGTCACAACCCTATCGCCTCTCTACCATTCGACCTTTGTTAGCACGCAATTTCCACCACAATGGTGCCCTTCGCCCAGCTAGCCCATGCCCATCTTGAGATGGTCCTTACGGGACCTCCCACTCCTACCACCACCGTATCATCCCCCTCCCCGCGTTAGCACCTCATATCCGCATATTGGCGCTTCACAACCAAACCCTCCTAAACAACACCACATCAAGATTGCCCTCCAAACCACCACCTCCACCCTCACTGTGGAGCTCCCTATGACCAGATCTAGATACACCGGCTATAGGAGGGTATGTTCTCTAAGGAGAAGAAGGGGCGCCTAGCCAGAGAGGGGAGAAGGGCGGGGGAGGGATTCTACACCGCCTGATCTAGGCACACTACACACGGCACCACCATCCCTACAACTAGCATCACTTGTAAGGATGTTGCACGCTGCTGCCATGGTAGTTTCTACACACCAAGATCCAACCGGATCCAGCATCGTCGGCCATAGATCCGGCAACCTCTAGCTACGGCCCATCACCACCACAACCTCAAAGACATCATTGTCTAACCCCCACACGTTGACCCACGTCACCAGCGGCTTGGAGGCACCATTGCTTCACTTTTGCCTTGCAGTTGCCGTCCTAGCTCGCGCCTAGCCTCAGTCGGCTTGCTCTAACGGTAGCGAGGTGGAGGAAGGAGAGAGAGGGGTGGTGGCAACGGCTATGGTTGCCGCCCCGAGCCATCCACACGGGAGCGACGCGGGTGAATAGAGAGCAGCATCCTATATGAAACTCATATGATTCAATATATTATCCGATCCTTTCATAGGGTTATTTAGGAAAAAAATATTGAATTGAGTCTTAAAAAATTCATACACTACTACATCTGTCCAAAAATATAACAACCTATTATTGGATGAGATGTCTAGTACTATGGGATGTGACACAAGTACTATGAATCTGGATATGGTTTGTCCATATTTGTAGTACTAAAATGGGTCTCATCTAATACTATGTTGCTATATTTTAGAATAGATCTAGTATGGTTTTCCACTCATACATCAATCAATAGACCAACCTGGCTTCTATTTTATTTTCTAGATGGTACTACTATAATTTCTCGGAATCTAGACGAAAAGTTAAACTGTTTGGGAAACTTTCGATTCTGAGATAAACTGTAGCTACGAGAGAAACATTGCCCTTGTTTAGTTCTCAAAACAAAAACTTTTCACCCATCTCATCGGATGTTTGGACACATGCATGGAGTATTAAATGTGTACAAAAGAAAAAGAAAACCAATTACACAGTTTGCGTGTAAATTGCGAGACGAATCTTTTAAGCCTAATTGTGCCATGATTTGACAATATAGTGCTATAGTAAACATTTGCTAATGACGGATTAATTAGGTTTAATAAATTCGTCTCGCAGTTTCCTGACGGAATCTGTAATTTGTTTCTTATTAGACTATGTTTAATATTTCAAATATGTGTCCGTATATCCGATGTGACAACCAAAACCCAAAATTTTCCCCAACAAAACAAGGCCTTTGTAAATAGGCTCTGAAGCTCATAGTCAACCTAAAAGGCCTAGAGTGTTAAATTAGGCCTGGTTTATTTCCCCAAAATATTTTCCTAAAAACATCATATCGAATCTTTGGACACATGCATGAAGCATTAAATATAGATTAAAAAGAACTAATTACACAGTTAGTGGGAAATCGCGAGACGAATCTTTTGAGCCTAATTAGTCCATGATTAGTCATAAAGTGTTACAGTAACTCACATGTGCTAATGATGGATTAATTAGGCTCAAAAGATTCGTCTCGCAGTTTCTAGGTGAGTTATGAAATTAGTTTTTCATTCGTGTTCAAAAATTCCTTCCAAAATCCACTCAAACATCTAATGTGATATAAAAAAACTAGCTGGGTGGCCCGCGCAATTGCGCAGCTAGCGCCCAAACAAAATCATATATTTTTTAGTATGATTTTACTTAAAATTTATTAAATACCTATCTCGTTGTCTTAAGACTTTGAATGACCAAATCTTATCATCCCCGTGTTTCTAATTATATAGTTTTTAAAAGTCACACCAATTTCTACCCCTTACTTCTGCCATCTCCTTCTTTATTTGCTTGCTAGATCTACCACTTTCTATTCATTCTCCTTGGAACCTTTAAAAATTGGATCTTATAGATTTTAGAGTCTATTATCTTGTTAGGTTTCTTTTTATAATTTCTAGAAGTCACATCAAACGCTGCCATTATACTACTCTGCGGTTCGTCCAATGTCTTTTCTTTTTATTGTCATTGGGATTTTAAAAATCGAATATAATAATCGTTCGGGTTCATTTTTTACTTTTTAGAAGTCCCGCCAAACCGTTAGTGGCTTTGCCATTGAACTCCTCTGTGACTTATCTGCTGCCTCCCTTCTTTATTGTCATTGAGATTTTAAAATCGAACATGATTATCATTGTTTTTTTTACTTTTTAGAAGTTCCGAACCTTTAAAAATTGGACCTTGTAGTTTTTAGAGTTTATTGTCTCGTTGGGTTTCATTTTTCATAATTTTTAGAAGTCTCGTTAAACGATGCCACTATACTCCTCTACGGCTCACCCGCCGCCTACTCTTTATTATCATTGGGATTCTAAAAATCGAACATAACTACCGTTGGAATTCATTTTTTATTTTCTAGAAGTCCCACCAACCATCGGTGGCTCTGCAACTATACTCCTATACTCCCAGTGCACTGCTTCTCCTTTTTATTGTCATTGAGATTCTTAAAATCGAATATGATTATCAATGTGGTTTATTTTTTTTACTTTCTAAAAGTCCTAGCAACCTCCTTGTCCGTTTGCTTCACGACCTACATGTTGTCCCTCCTTTTAATTCTCATTAGGATTATATTTAGTGTTTTATTAACAGTTATATGTCGTATCAACCGACACCACTCTACTCCTTTATAGGCATGTTATTTAATTTATCTTATCATGTATTTTAGGTGGTCTTTTCTTTCAATAGTCCTTATTTTCTGTCACCAATTAGTTATCAATAAATTGTATTCCTAATGGAATTCTTTTTTTCTTTTTCTAATTTTAGAATTTTTTTTCAAATTTTAACTAATACCGTATAGTGTTCTTTTAATATTTTTATTTTTCAATTCCAGTTGTTTCAAAATTGTATTCCTACTCAACTCTCTTTTACTTTTTTTAATTTTTGATATTATTTTATTTTTCATTCTGAATTTTAATTAATCTCGTATCGGGTTCTTATATGGATTTTTCTTTCAATATTGCTTATTCTTAATTTCGAATTTCTGTTAATTTTAAATTATATTCCTACTTTAACTCTTTTTTTCTTTTTGCTAATTTTAGATTTTATTTTTATTTTTCTTCCGTATATTAACTAATATCGTATTAGGTTCTTATATTGACTCTTCTCTCAATATTCATTATTTTTAATTCTGAATTTCAGCTATTTTTGAATTGTATTTCTACTTGGACTCTCCTTTTTTTTTCTCTGATTAATGTGAGAATTTCTAGCCCCCACAGCGAACGTGGTGCCTCCTTTTAAAGCTATTTTAATAATATAATAGATTTCGCGAGCTAAACGGGAGCCTTAGTGACTTACTCGACGAGACAATTGCGCCCGGAAATGCTAATGGGCGGGTGATCGCTCCCCCGCCCGCCCAACGATCACCCGCCCGCCCTCTCCCCTGTACTACTCCATACACTCCTCCCCTACTACAGTACACCACACAATTTTTTTAAAAAAAACAAAAAGTTAGAAAAAATTATGTATAGAAATACTATATATAAAAAATTTGAATTCAAATTCAAATTTGAATCGGCTATGTAAACTTTTGGCTTATAAACTTTAGGTCTATAAACTTTACGTGTATAAACTTTAGATATATAGAAATACTATATATAGAAAATATTTGAATTCAAATTCAAATTTGAATCAGATATAATTTAAATTCAAATTTGAATCGGGTATGTAAACTTTTGCCTTATAAACTTTAGGTCTAAAAACTTTAGGTGCATAAACTTTAGATGCATAAAAATACTATATAGAGAAAATATTTGAATTCAAATTCAAATTTGAATCAGATATAATTCAAATTCAAATTCAAATTTAAAACGGGTATGTAAACTTTTGACTTATAAACTTTGGGTCTATAAATTTTAGGTATATAAACTTTAGATGTATAGAAATACTATATATAAAAAATATTTGAATTCAAATTCAAATTTGAATCGGATATATAAACTTTTGACTTATAAACTTTTCGTCTCTAAACTTTATATGTGTAAACTTGAGGTGTATAAACTTTAGATGCATAAATTTACTAAAATAGGAAAGTAATGTGGTGACAAAAAAGAAAATCAGGTGGAGGGAGAGAGGGGAGGGGATCGATCGCTACCCCCATCTCCTGGCGATCGATCGCCCGTTAGGATCCCCCAATTGCGCCCCCCCAGTTGTTGGGAACTGGAGACGAGTCAGATCATCGACCCACACAGCGTGATATGGAAGGCCCACCTCAAAAGGTCGCGTCGCGTCCCGCCGAGATTCTGGAAGCGAAAGGCTGAGCGCAATCGCGGGGCGTCCAAGTGGCCCCTGCAAAAAATCCCCCCCGAAATCCCACCACCCCCCCGCGGCGCGGCCGCATCAACCCACTGGCCCTGCGGCGGCCACCCAACCCAACCCAACCCAACCCAAGCCTCACATCTGATCACGACGCCCACCCCCCCACGCAAGATCGCCGCGCCCGCGCCACGTAGCCGGCCAAACGCAGCCACACAGCCCCGGCCACGCTCCCGCCTCCCGCACCATAGGCCGCCCCCCGCGCCCTCGCAGTCTTTAACGTCCCAGCCTCTCGTTTGCCTCGCACTCCTGCCGCCCATCACCCAACCACCGCGCGCCTCTCCTCTCCTCTCCTCTCCCGCCGCGCGAATCGCGATCTTTTCCTAAGCCGCGGCCACGGTTTGCCTCGCTAGCTTGCAGTATCTGTATCACACAGAGGGGTCAAGGGGACGGATCAGCTAGCTCTCTCTATAGCTAGCAAAGCCGGCCATGTGCAAGAGGAGCTGCATGGCGCCGTCCGAGTCGTGCGCGGCGCGGCCGGCGGACGAGAGGCCGGCGGTCTGCAGCTGCGGCGGGGCCGGTGGTGGTCAGGCGGCGGCGGGGACGTCGTCGGACCGCCACCACCAGCTTGTGCTGCTGCAGGCGGAGGCGGTGGAGAAGAAGAAGGGCGGCAGGGGGGCGGCGGCGCCGGACGAGGCGGCGATGGCCGACGGCGGCGGCGGTGGCGGAGGCGCTGGGGATCACCATCAGCAAGCGGCGTTGCTGGCGCCGTTGCCGGTGTCGAGGCGGCCGGCGCCGTCGTCGGTGGCGGCGGGGGAGGAGAGGGAGAGCGCGCGGGAGCGGCTGAAGCGGCACCGGACGGAGATGGCCGGGCGGGTGCGGATCCCGGAGATGTGGGGGCAGGAGAGGCTGCTCAAGGACTGGGTCGACTGCGCCGTCTTCGACCGCCCGCTCGCCGCCACGCGCGGCCTGCTCACCGCCCGCGACGCCCTCGTCGCCGAGTGCGCCGCCCCCGCGCGCCGCCCGCCGCACGGCCCCACCGCCCGCCCGCTCCGGGTGCAGAACGGCTGCTCTTGATCGTGATCGATCGCCTCCGATCTCCATCGATCGATCGATCGAGTGCTTTCGTCAAGTTTTTGCCTCCCCTGGCCGGCCGCCTGCTAGCTTCTTCCAAGTGAAAAGTTACTCGTCTTCTATGCGAAACCTATTCGGGGTATGGATTATTTGATCGATGTCAAGTACTCTACTTAATCTGTATACTACTTTTGACTACTGGTGGATGTAATTAATTAGTTAATTGATCACCATTTGCGGCAAGTTCGATCCATTCTTGTTCGAAGCAATACTCCGTCTGCTCTAATATAAGAGCTTGCTAGCTGTTGATTATTTCATCCGCTCTCTATCCTTCACCTTTACCTGGCCATCCAATCGATTAATTAGCAAAAAAAATTCATGAATAAGCTTCCGATCTCCACATCAGATAGCTGAATTCCCCATCTACACTGCCGAACTTAAAAAAATCCTAATGATTCGGATGAGCTAGCTATCTCCTGATCATCCACTAATAAACAACAACACCTTAATTTGTTCCTGTTCAGTTTAAGTTCAAAATCCTAGCTAGTATCGCATGTAATATGCAGCAGCTTAATTCATTCAGCTCTCTCATCACATAGATCTAATAACAGTAGGCAGAGGTACGGTATCTCTGGAATTGTGCTCTAGGATCGCAGGTTTAGATCTTGAATTCTTGATCGATCTGTTACTATGAGCAACCAGCAAATGATTCTGCATCAACATCTCACCGACGTGGCCTCGTTCCCTTCTTTCGTTGGTCGTCTTTCCATTTGTGGAACAGATTCTTTCCTACCTCCTTTGCTTTATGATGTATATGGAGTATCTGTTAGAATAATTAAATGGGCTAGCATCTATAACAAATTTTGAGAATAATTACTAGAGAAACTCAAGTATGCACTGTACGGAGGGATGTAAGTGGGGTGGCCAAGTGGGCAAGCGAGATTTTTTTTCCGCTTATCACAATTCTACTTAGTTTTATGTTTCAAATTTTGTACTAGCAACTAGAAAATGAATTATTAAGCAGGGTTTTATACTAGTAACAAGATTGTTCAGGAGAAAACATGTATTTAGTTTCACTTTGTTGATTGCTCGTGGAAGGAGAGGTGAATTTTTACCTAGGGAATGTATGGATAATAAATGAGACCATAACATTGTAACGTAGACGGGATGCCGAGTGAAGGAGAGAGAAGGCACGAAGAGAGAAACATTGACTCTTCTTTTTGAAGATTTGATGCGAGGCACAAGATATAAGGGAGAGTTGTGTGTGGGTATTGTGGGAAGAAGGTTAGGGAAAGAGAAAAAATAATGAATAAAAATTTGGTTGTCTTGACTATTAAACTAATAGTGGCTCTCTTAATGGCATATAAAATCTTGGAGTTTGAAGGAGACTCAACGGTTAAAATTGCGTCGGTAATACACAATTACTAGTGACGATATACATAGCTATCAATGGTGATACCTATCAAGTACCAACCATGATACATATAGGTACCAATAATATTATTATTTATTAATTTTAATTTAATACTCTACGATACATCAATGAAAACCTATCTAAGAAAGATGTACAACAAGTATAATAGTAAGATTTTATTGTTTAGCCCAACCACTACTGGACACATGGCTAAGTAAGGCCCTACAAAACGGCGTAGTTTCTCTAACTACTAACTAGAAGAATGGTAACCCAACACAAAAAACACCCATGTCGCCCTAGTGAAATAACCCATCCTGCACCAGGAGTGGGGTAGGGAGGTTATATGTAGTGGCGGTTATAGTCTTCTAGAGGTTTTGGACCACCCTCCATTTTGGTACAGAGTACTCCATCCTTCAAATTTGATAAAAATTTTGACAAAATAGATGTAATGTTGACATTATATAATTTAGAAGTATGGTGTAGGACCACGCCTAACAAAAATTTCTAAAGCCACCACTGTCCTATGACATGGAACATGGGGATACCATTCCAACGTTTGGATGGTGTACTCTGTACCATAGTAGCTCCCTTTTTAGCTTCTCTCCCCCACAAAATACCACCTCAACCTAATTTTCCTTTAATTATCGCACCACCTTAAAATTGTGCTGTAGCAGGGGGTATGAAATTGCCATGGACACCCATTAAAAGTACTCTTTATGATTGCACCACTGCGAAGGAACATTGACTCCAGTTAACACTGACCATTTATTAATGAGACCTTTTGATTCAACAGCTCAAATTGCAGTTACGTGGAGTCGAAATCCCAAACTCGTGCTTAATCATGGGCCTATACGGCCACATGCATTGTGGCCCAACATCGGGTCCTGTCTTGAGAGACGGAGCTAGCCCAGCCCACGGAGAAGAGAGCGGTCCGGATCTGGTTGGTCCACACACTCCGCATGCAGGGCCGAATAGACTTGTTCCCCGCGAAATCGTAGTACGCGACTAGCTAGCCAGCCACCGTCCGGCCCACAACGCCGGAGCGGGATCAACGAGAAACGCGTGCGAGATTCTGGTGCGAGCCGGACGGACGATGAGTCGGATCGGCGTCAGCCACTCATCCTGTCACAGTATCGCCCACTCGATCGGATCCGCACCGACACTACTCTCCCAGCCAGCCACAGCTCGGTGATTCGAGCGTGGGCCGCATCGGTTCTGGCCCATGCCGTCCGATCCGTCCGTAGGCGAGCGCGCGGGTCACCGACCGTGTTTTTTTTCGATTTTGCTATATCTCACTCGAAAGATTTTTTCTTATCTCTCACTCGATTTTCTCACTCAAATTTACAGTGCATTTTCTTGTAAGTTACAGTGTAATTTATGAAACTTACACTGTAACTTTTGTAAGTTACACTGTAATTTTTGAATCTTCACATGTAAATTTTAAATTTTGTATTGGATTTGGTCTTTTTCTCGAGGATATGGTAATTTAATGTTCATTATGGTGTTTCTTAATTGCTTTTTGCTTTTTATTATATCTATCGGATTTTAATATAAAGATTAAAAATCTGTGTGATACGATTATAAAAATCTTTCGAAAGATGTATAGGTACTCCCGTTTTTTTTTCCCGGAGTAGCCGCCGGTGATCAGTGATCTGGATTCTCTGGAAAGCGGTTTCCCTTCCTTCTTTACTGCTTCGCTAATAGTAGGGAAACTATTCTAATCTCTCGAGGGGATGTTCCCTCGTTTGCTCAAAAATCATCTAAACGGTTATGAAAAATTCTGGAAAAATTTGACAATATTCATACAACACATATATACAACTCCACAAAATCTTAAGTCCAAACTCAACTCACACGTCGAGATATAAAAAAAGACAAATTCAGCGTATGAATAGTAGCGCACTGTTTATATCTAAATTTGTCTTTTTTGTTTCTCGATGTGTAGAACGAATTTTAACATGAATTTTGATGGACTAGTAGGTATCATTATACTCTACATTGTCAATTTTTTTCAGAATTTTTCGCAACTATTTGCATCGAATTTATAAGAAAAAGGTATAGGATTAGAATCCACTCCCCTAGTACTAGTCGTCTTTCTCTTTGCCCGTCGCTCTCAGGTTCGGTGATTGTCGCTGATTAATTAGCAGCCGGCGGTTCGCGATGTCCGGTTTCCGTTTCTTTCTGTCGATTTCTCTCTCGAGATCGTACGTGGAGTCAAATTAAGATCGGTCATCAGTCGCCCGCACACTTTTTGCCTCAAGATCCGGTAATACGGCCGCGTGCGTGGTGCCACGCCTGAGGCGCACCATCGATCTGACTCTACGGGAAAAGTCACGCAGGTGCATGTAGGACGATTCGAGCTTACTTGACATATATTACACGCGACAGGACAAGTAGTAGTATAAAGCTCGGGAGGACGGGTTGATCGATATGATTGACTCGGTTGTTACTCTACTTGTATAAGATTAGGAACACGTGTGCTCTTACGTAACACAGCGTGCGTCGTCTACGCACCAATAATCACCCACAAACAATAAGTAGTTAAGTCGTTTTCAACGTGTCAATTATACGGGAGACGACATGTTTCCGTCGACATGTACGGTGCTAGCTTAGCTAGCCCGGAGCTGCTGAGGCGACAGCGAAGGTACGTACGTTGCCGGCAGCGGCAGCGGCAGCGGGGCCAGATTGCCCAGACATGGCGCGGTCAAGAGAGCGGCAGCTGACACGAAGCGGGCTACCACGCCGCTACGCCCACCGGTGCGCGCGCGCGGTGACGAGGCAGCCACCCACAGAGAGGCCTCTCGCACGTACGCGATCGCGCGCCGATACATCATCCGTCTCGATCTCCTAGCTCGCTTCCTCCCTGCTTCCCACCGGCACCGCGGCACGGCTACCGCGCGCGCGCGCGCACACACAAACCAGGCCGCTGTACTCACACGTGCTCGATCGATCGCTAGCTTATATAGCAGCAAAAACTACTAGCTCGACTCAGCTGTCAGCTCCAAGCCTATCCAAGTGGAACGCAACAGAGGCGTCGTCTCCTCCTCTCCTCGACCTCTCGCGGTTGGAGGTCTCGCGCGCGCGTGAGGCAACAAGTGCCCGTTCGATCGACCGGCAAGGATGGCGACGGCAGCGAGAGCGGCGTCGTGCACCCCCGCCGCTTGCGCTGTGTTGGTCATCCCCATCCTAGTCCTGATCATGGCAGGTGAGTTCTTCGCTCAATCTAGCTCACGATCGAGCAGTGCTTCTGCAAATTAATCTCTCCTCGATCCCCCTTCAGCTAAGCTGTCTCGCTTCAAGCTAGCAGCTTATACTGGTTCATCAGAAAGAGACGATGGAAATTTTGTGTGTTTTAGTTGCTATGCATTTCACAATTAAGTTCGTTCTTGCAAATTGGGGATACGATGCTAGCTGCATTTCGTTGGTTTTTATCTGGATTAGCAGGTGCATTTGCCGATATTATATCATGTGATTGTGATTAGTAATGCGCAGCTCTTTAAGACCTCAACTATGGCTAGGTGCTCCATGGCGTAAGACACCGCGCCCACTAAGGCTACAAAACCAAATCACCATATAAAATCCATCTCATTTCTAGAAGATCCTTCTATTGGGTATCAATCTTCAGTTTTCTATCAATTCTTTACAAGCAAAGTAAGCAACAATAGTCGGGTATATTTCCCTTTACTCCGCTCCATTTTTTTACTTTTTCCCCCTCCAATTCTGTTTTTGCTCGTCTTATCTGGTCATGAGCTGTATGTGGTTTTTCTTTCTCCACAAAGTTCCTCTGGAAAGAGCATTTGTTCATCATTTATTATTCGCACCGTACCCGCCAGCTGAATTTGGTTTGATAGGCGAGTTGCAACTTGAAAATATAGGTGAAAACAAAGCACAGGGCTCGACACTGCACGCCGCATTGGAATAATTGAGTTGGTTAGTACGTAGTACTACTATTAGTTCTTGGCAGGATGCCTTGGTGGCTCATCCACCACATGTCCATGTGGTCCAGTGAAATCTTGCTTCCCATTGGATCACGCGCACTGTGTATCTTGTATATTGTATTATATCTAAAATTTCTTTATTCTTCATCCGGGGAAATAAATTCTTTATTCTTCTACAGGATTAATTAGTCCAGGGTAATAATAGTGTCCAATTGTAAACACATTGTATCTTAAGAACTGAGCATAACTCCGTTGACGTGGTGTAAGGTTTTCCCCCAACCCACCTGAGTTTGAATCCTAAACCCAGCATGTTTCTCATGATAGCACTAATGTATATATTACTCCCTCCGTTGTAGGTTATAAGATGTTTTGACTTTAGTCAAAGTCAATCTACTTTAAGTTTGATCAAATTTATAGAAAAAAATAGTAATATTTTTGAACCAAGATAAATTTATTATAAAAATATATTTAATTATTAATTTAATAAAACTAATTTGATAATGTAAATATTGCTATATTTGAATATAAACTTAGTTAAACCAAAACATCTTATAATCTGGAATTTTATAACCTGAAACGGAGGGAGTACTTTTATTCCGATGTGCCTGCATTCATTGCACTCATGATGATAATCAAGTTTGAGCTGAGCTAGCTGTTGCAATCTCAAGGATGACCAAAAATATTACATGAATGAGATTCCGTGTTTTTCACTGCATTCTATTTCTCAGCACCATAGCACATCAGAACAAATAAATGAACAATGATGATGATCACTCGGAAAATTAAACTTGACAAAATGCAGCAAAATATACAGTGGCACATTTTCCTCGCAGACAGAACCATGGCTCATTTTTGCATGTATATATGCGTCTAATGCAATTGCTGGTCACTGACCGTGACAAATCGCATGCATGCAGGGCAAGTGCGAGTCGCGGAGGCGCTGTCCATCGGCGTGAACTACGGGCAGATCGCGAACAACCTCCCGTCGCCGTCGCGGGTGTCGTGGCTGCTCCGGTCGCTCAAGATCAGCAAGGTGAAGCTGTTCGACGCCGACCCGCACGTCCTGCGCGCGTTCCTCGGCACGGGCGTGGAGTTCGTGGTCGGCATCGGCAACGAGGCCGTCCCGGCGATGGCCAGCCCCGCGGCGGCGGAGTCGTGGCTGCAGCTGCACGTGGTGCCGCACCTCCGCGCCGGCGCGCGCATCACCTGCATCACCGTCGGCAACGAGGTGTTCAAGGGCAACGACACCGCCCTCCAGGCCAGCCTCCTCCCGGCGTTGCGGTCCGTGCACCAGGCGCTCGGCGCGCTCGGCCTCCAGGGCCGCGTCAACGTCACCACCGCGCACTCGCTGGACATCATGGGCGTGTCCTACCCGCCGTCCGCCGGTGCGTTCCACCCCTCCGCCGCGCCGCACCTGCAGCCGTTCCTGGCCTTCCTGTCGGCGGCGAGGGCGCCGTTCCTCATCAACTGCTACCCGTACTTCGCCTACAAGGACGACCCGGCGCGCGTGCCGCTGGAGTACGTGCTGTTCCAGCCCAACGCCGGCGTCGTCGACCCGCGCACGAGGCTCGTCTACGACAACATGCTGTACGCGCAGGTGGACGCCGTGTACGCGGCGATCCAGGCGATGGGGCACACGGACATCGACGTGAAGGTGTCGGAGACCGGGTGGCCGTCCCGCGGCGACCCCGACGAGGCCGGCGCGACGCCCGAGAACGCCGGGACGTACATCGGGAACCTCCTCCGGAGGATCGAGATGAAGCAGGGCACGCCGCTGCGGCCGCAGGCGCCCATCGACGTCTACGTCTTCGCGCTCTTCAACGAGAACCTCAAGCCCGGCCCGGCGTCGGAGCGGAACTACGGCCTCTTCTACCCCGACGGCACGCCGGTCTACAACGTCGGCCTCCGCGGCTACCTCCCGCCCATGGCATCACACGAGGCAGCGACCCAGGTAAGACGGATTACTCCCACATTACCATTCTTTTTTCGATTACATGGAAGACACACGTGTGTTGCGACATCATACGCATAGATCAGCGGTAAAATCTTGATTGTGCAAAGTTTTTTTTTCCTTGATTACACGGTACACGCGCACACACACACACCAGTACAAACGCAACTTCACACTTACATCCACCAGTGTTTCCCAATAGAGATGAAAACCAACGTTACATTCTTGATCTCACTAAATTCATATGAAAGCATATTTGCGTAAGTATAATATTTATAACATTGGAATTTAAATCCATAATCTCACCATCACATGACATGTGCTTATTCCATAAAGATCATACTGAAATGACACTCACGTACTTTTTTTTGTCTAAAAAACTTAACCTATGTGAGGATTTGATATAACCTACTATAACGAATCTGGATAGCGTGGGTTGCGTTCAATCATCACCTAGATCAGGCAGTCAGCTATGCTTTCACCTGATTGCTCTCAAAACATTTTACGTGATGTACGTTGTACTACTGAGATAGTGAGGTGGCAATGTGACAGAGATAAAAGGCCGTTGGCATTTGGCAGGCAAGGAATAGAATTCTCCACCAATTGAAGTGTCCCATCCGCTTGCACTTACTAGCAAAATGCATCATCAAACTCAATATTATACTCCTAAGTTCTCTTGTGAACCTGTCCTTTACATGAGCCTTGACAAGTCATCTACCTTTGTGTCTTTTTTGCAGGTGATCCATTGGTTCCTACTTATCGCCACCGCATCGGTCGTTTTCGCCTTATCGTGACAGTATCAGCCACTGTACTTAGTGAGTCGTGACAACTGCAGTTAACGGGGGTGCCATTCAGAAGCTGAAAATGGCTTCGCAGTGATATTAGATTAGAGGATAGATCTAACAGAAATTTGGAAAGTATTAACCCACCAGGCTTGCACTGCCTTTCGTCTTACAGTGTTACAGAGGAAGAGTCATACAGAAGAATTGTCATTGGTCGATAATACATAGCAAATCATCAGTTGTAAGCGTATCACATTCTTTTGGGATTTATAAATGATCTTGTTCTATTCTGGCATCTAAGGTCTGGAATCTGGACGTATATTCTTGCACAGCTCCTATACACAATTACTGTTTCTCACCAATCAGGAATTGATTTTCCCCTGAATGTTCTAACATGCCTGTGTAAAGCATAAGACTTGTGCATGATCACCAGTAAAGTTTCAGCGATACAGAAACCAGAATGACCAAGTCTGATGCCCCAGTAATGGCATAATCTTTTACTTTTCCGGCTATCCTTCTCCATCCATAAAGAATGGTCCCTGGTACCCATGTCGAATTCTGAACTTTGTGGTTCACTGCTCCTGTGCACTGAACTACCTATACAAATATGCTGCTAAACGTTACAGATATGTACATCAGCTGCAGACCTTGATCAATGCAAATTGACTAACAGTTTACACAAAAATTTCAAGGTCGAAATAGTGCGCGCCTATCAATGGGTGTCAGAACCATCCAGTCCAGTTAGACGTTGCGCCACTTGATTTAATGGTTTAGTCAGATATATCCACCAATCAATTGGATGCTGATAAAAATGACCATCCAAGCAGACCAAAGGACCATGAAGGGATAGCATGAAAGCCAAGTATTTCCATCAGTCTGATTCAAGCTCCTTAAATCTCTTTTCCCATTCCTTGACTTCATAATCCTGATCCAAAAGATCCTTTTCGGTAGTGTAGACGATCTCCTCTGGAGTAATTACCTTACGTTGAGCCATGTCGCGTGCACTGAGTAACTGAAAGAGAGGGAAAACCAGCTAAACTAATGCCACTTCAAATAAAAAATAAAGGAGACAAAAGTGCAAAAAAATAAGTACTTTGTTTCATATTATAAGTCATTTTGACCTTTTTAAAGTAAAACTTTTTGAAAGTTTGATCAAATTTATAGAAAAATATAGCAACATTTATAGCACCAAAGTAGTCTTATTAAATCTAACATTGAATATATTTTGATAGTTTCTTTGTTTTGTGTTGAAAATATTGCTATATTTTTCTATAAATTTAGTCAAAGTTAAAGAAGTTTGATTTAGAGAAAAGTCAAAACGACTTATAATATGAAACGGAGGTAGTACAATTTATCAGGTCATGCATACAAATTGTAAAAAACAAAATATGAAGTTGTACCTGTCTTGGCCTCTCAATTTAGTATCTTATCAAATTATTTCTTAAATTCTATATCAATATTTAGCAAGCTGTAACTGACATGAACTCTTCTTTTAATCCAGACCATTATAATTCAGTTGCACCTAGATGGATGTCCAGATTTATTTACTATTTCTCTGATTGGCATGGGAATTTCCTCAGTGTGCAAATATTGGCAAGATATATGAGTTCCATATTCCACTTGCTGTTGAAGGCTAAGCCTTCCAAACTGAGTTTGCTTTAGAACAATATGATGTTAGGAACAGAAGTGACTACTGAATCTACCCATGATTTCAACCTATCAGATTCATGCAAAATGCATCAAACCTATACAACTTTCTCCAAACAGGTCCACGTGTGTAGCAAAAAATCATGTGATGACTGTAAGTTTGCTTTATTTTACAGTGTTTCATTTTCCTTTGTTATGTCCCAATGAAATATGCAGCAATTTCTGTTGTTTTACCTTTCTTCTGAGAGAAGATTCTGGCAATGCAAGTTCCTGAGCTCGCTGTTCTCTGGCCTTGTTCCTCCTTTCAATGTCATTGTTGGTCTTGCGGAGTAGAAACCATCTAAACAACGGTATTGCAAAAAAGGAACCAGCATATACCTACAAAGGGCCACATGTTATCAGTAATCAGTATATCATCAATGCATTCATCATACATTCACAACATAATACAACCAACAGTTTGCACATTATGACTTTCAGATGTTCCCCTCACAAAACCAAGGGTTCATGATTGATTTCAACCAGGTGCTTTTCAACATGACTATAAAGATCAAGGGATTACAACTTTTATGCAACTAAATAGGCCGCATAGAGCCCAGCCATACCTGAAGCAAAGGAAACAGTTGCGCAACAAATGAGATAAGTCCACCAGGTGGCACTGTCATTTGCCTACAAAACAAAGTTTAATGTAAAAAATTAGTAAAAGTGAATTACAATTCAATGGTATTTGAGGGCAGAATCACAATTCCTACTTCAACAGGTTCCCAAGAATGATCACACCAAAAAGATTGAGTCCTCCCAAACCAGCAACCATTGCCCTTTCAGATGCATTTGCTTTGCTGCAAAACGACAACACCACATATGAATATACAGAGGTACAAGACAAACTGCAGATTTCAAAAATAACAAATTGATGCAATTACCCTCTAATGCATCAATACAGACAATTCTCGGCTCCAATGCAGTGCATTCCATAGTGTACTAATGTGTGACTTGATTCCAAGAAAAAATAAATTTACAATCCAAACACAAGTACATGCACATTATAGGGTAACAAAACACCCTTAAGTTAGATTTTGGCATCAGACTGAACAAATATTTCCTTGAATTGAACCAAAATGGACCAAATAGATAGAGGTAGTGCATGGTAGAGAGCTGCACAAGTTAGGATGACGAGGTAGATGAGCTAAAGGCAGGAATTGGAAATAATGGAGCTTCATTTGTCATTTGATCTGAAGTCACAGAGGGTGATGCGGACAGCTTTGATAGTTCGCAGTTGTGTTTTAGGCAGCTTGGGGTATATTTTAGGACCTAGGCCAAAGTACAATGTTGGAAGGTAGAACAGGTTCCACTAGAGTTAAATGCAATAACAGGGAAACTACTTGAATAACTCAATGACAAAAAAATGCTAACCTGAATTTCCATGGTTTCTCCTCTAAGTACTTTTCAACACTGCTAAACATAGCAGACCATTTGTTACCAACATATTCTCTAACCCCACTTCCTTTTGATGAAGCAGTACGTTGCAGTGATGGAAACCTATAAAGAATGTTTCCCTGAATACAAAAACAACATCAAAATACACTATAAGTTGATCAGTTCAATCAAGATGCATTCAAGTTCACTACCAGTTATGTAATGCCACCTTCAGTAAGTGGTGGGATTGATGGTGTAAACATTAAGAACAATGTAGGGATATGTCTTAGTGGCAGTCAATATATGCTTAAATTATGAGAAGAAAGATGGACCTGTTCATCAACTTCTGGGTGTCCCTGGAAGCGTAATAGAACTGGAAGAATAAATGATTCATCATCCTGTAGTTCAGAATATCATATGCATATGATGAGATGAGGCTTCACGCCAACGAACAATCCATAACTTACATGGAAAATTCATCACAGTATTTAATTTATTTAGTAATGAATGGAAAAGTACAAAAAAAACCAATAACAACAAGAAGAATACTAATAAGCATTTTAGAACAGAAGTTATATACCTTGGATTGTTCTGAAATTGGTGGCACATCAAGATACGGTGCTAGTTCTTCTGCCGTGACAACTCCACCATTCGATGAAATATATTGCCCAATCTGTATATTTATTCAAGGAGAAGTTAGAATTTTGTAACAGTACAAACTAGTAACAAATAAGAGCTGATCATGATAGTTAGAAACAGAAACAGCTATATGGCCTATGAAAAGCTTTTACCATCTTCCACCTCTTATCTTCAAGACCATCATTTGGATCACCATCTCCAAATACAAATGAAAAGATCTGCATAATTGATTTATGAACATAAAGTTAACCCACCTACACATGACAGAATTACACCAAGGAAATGAAATATCAAGTCAAACCCTTTTAAATTACAGATTCAATAAAATTCATCCCATCTTCCTTTTCTACCCGCCGCCGCCTCCTGTAGTAATCAGCGTCCAAGTACCTGTTGAAGACATATGAAATATTATTGTGAACGACTGAACGATAGCAATGTGTACAAACTACAAAATTAAAAGTATTCACGGTGCAAAATCAAAGATTGCATTAACAGCTGGATGATTTAGTATCATTTTTCATGCAGTCCCTACATAAGAGTTATTTTCATGTTGATTTACGCATGCTATGCATAGTGAATGCATAAAATACAACTAACACATATGCATGAGTATGACTACGTTTAAATTGATTGTATTTTTGCCAGAGCATTTATTCTGAGATGGTTCGTTTCAGAAGAAATACTAGCACAACAGTTGGCACAGAGCCCAGGCAATTTTCAACCATAAATGTGCAATAGCCGATGAAGTTTAGCAACCCCCCAAACGCAAAAGTAGATGGACATTATAATTGTTTGTGTTCCTTCGCCCAAGAATGCACTAAGATAATCCAGCTATGTTGAAACTCGTCCTAAAGTGACAGGAGACTTACCAAAATAAATCTGTTGGTATGATGATAGTAGAGTCATAGGATCTCCGTCGCCTGCCGCGATTATCTTCATCACTGATACAATAAGAAGTGTTATCACTGGACTGGAAATAAGCAAATGACAGTATCTCTACTAATGTCCCCAAATATATAGAAACAACTAATAATGGCTAAATCTTAGACTATAGAGTGAGATTTTTTATTCTGAATTACATATTTATGGATGGAATTGAGGAGAACGGTTGATAAATATGAAGACATTGTGCCTGAATTGCTTTGAGTAGAATAGAGTATAGTAATTAATTAACTGAAAATCCATCTGGTTATACTAAGCCCACCTCGAGCTTGAGATAATGGCAATGATGGTAGTGTATACAAGCACAATGGAGGCGATGAGCGCTGTCCCAAATGACACTCGCACCAAATATGCACCCACTTCCTGCGAAAAGTTACAGAAAGAAAATTCACAACTGAGCCAACAAAATGACTCGCGCAATTTTTATCAATAAACTTTTTGTTTCATCTCTCCAGCAGTCCAGCACCTTAGTTTTGTCGATCAGCGGCTCGACCTTCATTCTGAACGACTTGCCAGCAAGCTTCGCCCTGTAGTCTTTAGGGAAGACGTACAGCACCTCCCCTTCCTCCGAGACCTACACAAGTCGCAACCGCTTCATGCTTAGACAGCCACAAAAGGCACGGAGGTTAGCAAAACCAAGGACGCGGTGACAACGGAGTACTTAGCAGAGCTAAGGAGGCGCACCTCCAGGAAGCCGCCGGTGTCAGCGGCGAGCGCTTGCAGCGCGCGCTCGGCCTGCGCGAGCTGCAGCCCCGCGCGGGACGCGACGTCGCCGATGGTGACGCGGCCGCCGAAGTGGTCGACGGCCTCCATGGCGCGGTCGCGCACGCCGGAGGGGAGGCGGTCGGTCTCCACGGCGCCGCCGGGGCGCGCGAGCCCCGGCGCCTGGATGGTCCCCGCGCGGGCCCTCACGTCGTGGCGCCACCGCGGCGACGGCGGGTGCGGGTGCCGGCCGTGGTGGTGGTGGGCGACGCGGAGGTGGAGGTGGAGGTGGTGGTGGTAGGGAGAGAGGGGGAGGAAAGGGGCGTGGCGCGGCGGCCTGCCGCGGCGGTGAGGCGGCGGGGGCGGGGCGAGGCGGAGGTGGAGGGAGAGGGAGGCGGCGGGCGCCATGGGTGGGGGGAGGTGGTGGTGGGGGTTTAGGGCGAGGTGGGCATTCTCCGGTGAGAGGAGTGGCTGTGGAAGGCGGAAGGGAAAGGGGGGAGAGAGGCGGTGGTGTGTGCTGGCCGTGGCCACGAGATCGGATTTGGTCTCTCTGACCGGTGGATTTCTGGGTCGGTCTCGTTCATGGCCTGCACTAGCTAGGCACGTTAAGTTCAAGCTCAGCAATAACGCTAAGCAAAATTGGGTGAAAACAGATCGAATAAAGTTAGTTAGACACAGATAATAGACAAAATGGATGATCAAAAGTTCAAAACACTAGAAAAATATCAAAAGTATTGGGTTGAGTGATTAGAGAGAAAAAAAACACGGTTTACAAAGACACTTGTAAGACTATTGCTCCCTCCATTTCAGGTGAGAATTTTCAGAATATACCACAATATGCACTGCTTTTAGGATTTGTCACCCAATTCGTACTACTTTCAGAATACACCACTAGAGTGTGAATTTTCTTCGTTTCGTGCCACTCCGTCCACCCAAAGACGTGCGTCGTCAGTTCATCCATCTCGTGCCATTTGCCTGCACGAATTTGGCCGCCGGCGAGCTCGTCCTCCCCCACGCGTCGTTTGCCCTCACGCATCTGGCGAGCTCGCTCGTGTTGTCCCCGAGCTCAGCCGCCGCCGCACCGGGCTGTCGCCACTGCGCCCTCGAGCCACCGGAGCTCGACGCCCTCCGCCCTCCACTGCTATTCCTCTCTCCTCCGGGCCTCTCCCGCGTGCGCCGATGGTGGCGACGGACAGTCGACGGTGCAACTGACGCGGGCACGACGGACGAGCGATGACGGGGCTGACGCCGGCGGCGACGGACGGGCGACGGCTGGGCTGACGCAGGCGCGAGCAGCGGCGGACTGACGACGGCGGCGCCAGGAGGACGGAGGACGACGGCAGCGCCAAGAGGACGGAGGACGACGGCGCGATTGACGCTAGGGGACAGAGTGGTACGGAATAAAGAAAATCCGCACTCCAGTGGTGTATTCTGAAAGTAGTGCGAATTGGGGGACAAATCCTGAAAGCAATGCGTGTTGGGTGGTATATTCTGAAAATTCTCATTTTAGGTTGCAAGACGTTTTGACTTTGGTCAAAGTCAAATTGTTTTAAGTTTGACTAAGTTTATAGATAAATATAGTAATATTTATAATACTAAATTAGTTTCATCAAATCAATAATTAAATATATTTTCATAATAAATTTGTCTTAGGTTGAAAATGTTACTACTTTTTCTACAAACTTGGTTAAACTTAAAGTAGTTTGACTTTGACTAAAGTTAAAACGTTAGATAATTTTGGTCGACATGACGAATGTGTTCGGCCAATTCGCGGTAGCATATAGAAAATCCATTATCTAAAAAGAATTGCAGTAGCAACTCGAAACTTTAAGAAGGATAGTACCAAGTAACAGATGAATTATTTATGAGATGGATAAAATGCAGTAAAAAAAACACAGCAACGATTTCTTTTTTTAATGGTGAATGTTATGACAATGTTAGTCCCAATCAAGCTACATCTTGATAATGAATCTAATGTATTGGTTTGTTTAATTTTTTGTATGTATACAAAAAGGTTGTGTATTGTATTGTTCTCGTATGTGTGTACATTCCAGTTTTACTATTTTGATTAGTTGGTTATTGTTTATTGGCTAGTAACATGATATGCAGTAGTAATATTCAAACTAACTATGGATATACTTTTTATGTAGTGCATTAAGTTAATGAATCAGATTGAGCGGACTGTTATCTTCTTTATTTACTCATATGCTTTCTGTTTGTAAGTTATCTCAAGAAAATCAAATGATATATCCATAGTGATGGACTAATTATATTTTTTTTAAGTGATGAACGTATTGCATATACTGAGAGTCTATACATAGAATAATGATTGTTTTGTTCATCTTTTTTAAAGATATAAATTTTACGTTAACTTCCGTTATTCATATTTTTAAACTGCTAAACGGTACATTTTTTTTAAAAAAAAACTTTCTATAAATCATCATTTTAAAATATCAAATAAATTTATTTTTAAAATTTATAATAATTAAAGCTCAATTAATCTTGCGTTCATCTTTCATTTTAATCTATCTCAAACACCACGAATCATACTTTGTCTTTCAATCGTTCGCATCAAGAACCAGAACCAGGTTCTTGCAGCGGCAGCTAAAAGGGGGGGTTTTTAACTATTTGCCACTCTTACGGAGTGCCACTCTTGAGATGCCACTCTTTCAAATTTTTTTAAAGAATTACCATAAGAGAGAGAATTAATCTTTATAAATGACCAAATTTGCCTAAGTGGAGGGCTACCTCAGCTCTGTCAACATGAAAGCGGATGTCTAATGACTCTTTGGCCCTTGGTTTAAACATTGTAATAGCTGACTATAACCAAATATTTGAGCAACATTTGAGATTATATACAAACGTATCTAAAAATATGGTTTATCATTTTTTAAAAAATAGTTTATAATGGGCAAATGTTCAGTAATTTGAATAAGTTCACCATAATATAATAATAGATTCAACGAGGTCATATCCGTATAGAAATAAACCATCACACTAGTTTATAGAATATATCAGTTCATATTGAAATAGAAGTCATAGGATCATTAGTCCAGTACATCTGATCTGAGAACTACTGAACTAGTGTGGATGGTCTAGCTCATGGATGTAACCATGTAGAAATGTAGAATCCATTATTTTTATTATGGTGAACTGGTTCAAACTACTGATTTTTTTCCTATGATAAACCCTTTTTTAATAGATAGTATTTTTTTTAAGATACGTTTGTATATAATTTCCCAAATGTTACTCAAATATTTGGTGTACAAGAGTACATGGTCAAACCAAGGGTACAAGAGTCATTTGAATTTAGCTTTCACGCTGGCAAAACTGACATGGCCCTCCACTTAGGTAAATTTGATCATTTGTAAAGATTAATTCTCTTTCTTGTGGTAATTCTGTAAAAAAAAAGTTAGAAGAGTGGCATCTCAAGAGTGCCACTCCGTAAGAGTGGCAAATAGTTAAAAACGCCGCTAAAAGGAAGGGAGCGTATTCTATGCACACAGGCCCTCGCGTGTACACACCGTGTACACCAACTAAAAATTATCACAAAAAATTCTAGGAAAATTCATACATGTACTTTCAATAGTATTACATCTACGTGCAAAGTCGCATCTTCAAATTCATTCTACATAGAGAATAACAAAAAAGATAAAATTCTGACAAAATTGCAACCTTAAAACTGTCAGATTTTTTGTTTTTTTTGTTACAGCTAAAATATAATGAATTTGACGTTAAGATTTTAACCCTAAGTGTAATACAACTGAAAGTATGTGTATGATTTTTTCTAGATTTTTTGGTGATATTTTTTAGTTGGTGTGCACGTGTATATACACGTGAGAGCCTGTGTGCATAGGATATGTTGCGTAAAAGGAATCCACCATTTGGGTTCTTCCCGGGGTAAAATATCGGCCCCTCGTTCCCTTTCGGCCACGTCACCATCTCCCCTTCCGAACAGCTTGCCGCCACCACCACACCACGCCGCTCGCCGCCCTCGCGGCTTCCTGCCATCCGCGACACGCTTCTCCCGCACCGCCGCACACCGTCAAAAAAATATCGGCGGGCGCCGCGCAAAGCGACCTCCTCCCCCCTTCACCTGCGCGCGCGCCGACGAGGACACAGTAGCGGCCAGCCACCCACACAGCCACCGCGCCGGAGAACGGGCTAAGCAATGGCGCTCCTGTGCTCCGCCTCGGCGCGGCCGCCGCTCGCCGCCGGAGCCCGTGGCCGGCGCCCCGCGCGGGGGGCGGCCCGCGTCATCGGCGGCGGCGGCGGCGCGGAGGCGCGCGCGTCGCTGGTGCTGGCGCTCGCCGCGCAGGCCCTCGCCGCCTCGCAGCGCCGGGCGGCCGGCCTCGCCGCGGAGGCCGTCAAGTACGCGTTCCCGCCGCGCCGCTTCGAGCCCCGCACCCTCGAGGAGGCCCTCATGTCTGGTCGGTGGTGATGATTCCGCCGCCGTTGGTGATCCATTCTCGCCCAGAGCCTCTCAGGCTGGCTCTCAGGGGTTTGTGGTTTGCTTTACTGACATTGAATGTGCTCTCGCAGTGCCCGATCTCGAGACCGTCCCCTTCCGCGTCCTCAAGCGCGAGGCGGAGTACGAGATCAGAGAAGTGGAGGTGACCATTTGTTTTCCATCCATCGAATTGTTTGTTTTATAGGACAATGTTAATTGGGAATTACGCGTCTATTGAAAATGGAATCAATTATTCTATTACATGATATCAACTGCCTTCTTGTAAATCTTGACCAGTCCTACTATGTCGCTGAGACGACAATGCCTGGAAGAAGCGGATTCGATTTCAATGGATCATCCCAGTCATTCAACGTGCTGGCGTCTTACTTATTTGGTAAGGTAGTTGATACAGTTCCACCCTGGGTCAGAGTTTCTTCCTATTGTTCCATTGACTAATTGAATTGAACGGGAAATTGTTAGAGGGATTATTATTAATGGTATATATGCTTTTGCCTCTAGAACACGACTTCTGAGCAAATGGAAATGACAACCCCTGTTTTTACTCGGAAGGGTGAACCCGATGGTGAAAAGATGGACATGACCACACCAGTTATAACAAAGAAGGTGGGTGGGTTCTGTATGTTATTCCCATGAGACATTGTTCTGATTTGTCACTTCTAGTGATTATGGAGTCAGGGTCTTAGCATGTATATGTTGAGAAGTTATGCATCCCATTTAATCGATGCTGTCATTTGCAGTCAGCTAATGAAAACAAGTGGAAGATGTCCTTTGTGATGCCATCAAAATATGGTCCAGACCTGCCACTGCCAAAAGACCCTTCTGTGACCATCAAGGAGGTGCCCGCCAAAATCGTAGCAGTTGCAGCCTTTTCAGGTCCTAATTTCATATTCTCAGTTTTGTTTGTGTACCCATTTCAACATGAGCAATGCTACACGTACTAAATTTTTCTTACTAAACTTTTACTAACAATCATCTGAACCGTTTGATTTAAGTAGATGGAAGTTACAAAAAATCTAGATGCACTCATAGCATGACACATCAGTGTTAGTAAGAATTTAGTAAAAAAAAGTTAGTACGTATAGCCTTTTCCTTTCAACATTGGGATCTCGATATGATTTTTGTCGCATTTGCTTATGAACCTATTTGTTTTTCTAAAAATAGCAATCTTCTGCTTATTGGCACTGCCGTTTTCACATTTGTAACCTTTCCATTTCCTCTGCTACTTTAAAAGCACAGGTGTCGTCCTTCCTTTCCCTCCCCCAATCCCACGTATGAAAAACCACTCCAAAAAAAATCCAGTGCAACTAAAAAACTAGCCAACAGACAAAAAAAAAAACACATTCCCCAGATCCCATTGCAAGGGTTGAAAAGATTGAGCCATGTTCCCATATCCCGTTGCAATGCACGGGCACATGACTAGTAATGATAAAAGCTTACCTCTTATCCATCATGTGTTCTCTGGAGAAATGCATAATTGAAACTGATGAGTTTGCACAGAGCGACTTGCATCATTAATTGTACTATGTGGTTCCATCTGGGAATTATTGTCTGATGTAAATTGTATTGTTGTTTCCCATATTCGTACTAATCATCAAAACAATCTGTAATATTAGCTTTTCCGTTATTATAAAAAATAAAAAAAATACCTTTTCTTTTTCAAGTAATGAGACCAGAACAAGGTTCACCCACTTACATTATCATCTTATCAGAAATAATTTAGACTTTATGTTTGATTATGTTTTCAACATACTACAAAATCACCCAAAATTCGATATACATTACCCCTGTTATTTTCAACTTTCCTTCTCAGTACAGAAAGTTTGAAAATGGCATGCATCTCTCATGGTATTTATTATGTTTTGAGCTAAAGGTTAACTCTCTTTCTTTCTGCTAAAGTAATATAAGTTTTATAGATATTGAAAACACCTTGAAAACGTTCTTTGTTGGTTCGAGAGGATACGCAATTATGTACATTATGCACTCCTGCCAAAATGGCAATCATCCACTACACTGACAAGTCATCTTTTATACTCTATTTGCTGTAAAACAGGTCTGGTTACAGATGATGACATAAGCCAGAGGGAATCCAGATTGCGGGAAACTCTCCAAAAGGACTCTCAATTTCGGGTGAAAGATGATTCAGTGGTAGAAATTGCTCAGGTAAATCTTGCTCAAAATAATTGATCAATATTCTAATGTCCTACATAAATAAGATTGATCATTGACTGATCCTGGGTTTTACTGAATCTGCAGTATAATCCCCCTTTCACACTTCCATTCACAAGGCGTAATGAAATAGCATTGGAGGTTAAGAGGCTTGATGCAAACTTCTGATGACCTAGATTAACAAATAAGTTATTAGATTTCAGTGTATATAAAAATGCACGCACCTACAAATTTAGAATTTCAATCTTCTCTTTGCTCATATTGTATATACATATGTATCGTGTATCAGACACAAATTTACATGATTGTAAAATTGAATGTTGAAGTATCATAGTTCATTTTGATATTTTAATTTGTGTATGGTATTTTTTAGCATAGAAGGCCATCCTGTCTTAAGATCTCTGTCACAAAGCTAAAGTAGACCTTTTTTTCCTCGTACAACTTTTGTACCAAACCTAGAAAGTCTTTTTTACAGAAATAATGCGTTCAGCAGAGTTTTGAGCCTGCCATATTTGACACTGATGGGCATATTTTCACCAATTTAGCATGTAGTACATGGGAGCATCAGTAACAGTAGGATATATCATTAATTCATTATGGAGTTCTTGAAGGTTCTTAGATTGGTTCTTTAAGCTGGATTCTGTTTTGGACTCTGAACTTGTAAAGCTGTGATCTTTATGCAGAAATTAAGCAAAGGGGATATATTCTATCATAGTATCATCTAATGATTTGGCTTGTCACTTACATTTACAGGTGATATATTCCTTATATGCGTTCCTATTTCCTTGTTTTTATCGTGAACTAGCATAAACAATTCGCCTAATTGTTGTCCTAGTTGGTTTTTCATTTTGTGTGCGTGTGCACGTTTGTGTGGGGAAGGTGTTTGCCGTTCACTGGTCATGGGCATATCTGTACATAGGATGCTTTTCTCTTGGCATGATTTTATAATATTCTCTTAGTTGGCATCTTGGAGATGAGTCCCACTCATCTTTATATAGTATAAGGTGCTGAGGTGTGAATGTGTGATTATCAGCATAGCCGAGATCAATTTCGAGGTAGTAAAGTGACCTACATTGTTTTTATCAGTTAAATTTATAACTGCTTAGAACAGTTGTCTTATTTTACGTCTGTTACAGAAGTTATGCTATTTGATGGAGCTGGCACTGGACAAGACTGAGGAATTGATGCATTCATCCTGTGATGCTACAAAGAGGACCTTGCTATTTTCTAATTACTGAAAGGGCAAGGCCACTCGGGATCAACACATCAACATCTCTGAACTGGTCTACTTGTCTCTGCAGGTAGGAGGAAGCTAGCTCGTAAAAATACCACAACAGGCCCTATATATCTGTGCTCTCCACTTGTGGCGAGAGAGCAAAACTGCAAGTACTTCTATAGTTCCTTGCACCTAATGATATGAGTTTATATTTCTGAACAGAGGATCAAATGATAAATGGGGACTGCTAAGAAAAGTGCAATCTTTGTTGCACTGCTGTGCACTCACATTCTTGTGAACCATGCATGTGACAGTGGTAAGAATTCTGTTTATCCTTCTTTTGCATTTTTCCTCAGCTAGTCTATTGTTTTGTTGTTTAGTTTATCTTATGATATGTGATTTGTTGACCATCCATGTGACAATGGCACAGATTTTTGCTCTCCCGAGGACTACAACAGAACAACTTTGTCCCTCAAACTTATTTTTTTCTTATTTTTTTATAGTTTTTCAGCTTGTGGCGACCTTTTCTTTACTCGGACTAGAGATGCATTTACCCCTTTACCTCTCAGTTCTTCCTTTGATTCTTTAATAACTACAATTTTGATATTTATATTGAATGGAAGAAAGTCAAGATAAAAAAGTCACAAAATCTCATAAAAATGGAAAAACAATTCAAATTCCTCAGTCATACCAAATATTATAATCATTGTAGAATATCAGATATCAAACTGGATGATCCAAAGATAATAAAACTCAGTGGAAACTGGATGGATCATTGTTACGAGTAATTTTCCTGAAACACCTTATTTCTGATATCTCATATCTGATCTGTATTGCCTTTACCTGAAGCAGATGTGGTATTTGGGTACAGTGGGAGTACTGGTCCAGAGCATTGGGGGAGCTTAAGTCCTAATTTCACAACGTGCTCAAAAGGGACGTACCAGTCCCCAATCAACATTTTGAAAGATGACGCAGTTTACAACCCAAAGTTGGAGCCCCTTGAAATGGATTATACTGCTGCAAACACTACCATTGTTGACAATGTCTTCAATATTGCGGTTTGATCTAAAACAGATGGTTATTTGTGTTAACAAAGAAAATGTGTAGATGCAAGAATAATACTCCTAGTCAATTCTTTCTAGGAGAATATATGATTGTTTTAATATGCTGTCAATTACTTACTCATTCATTCTTTGAATTATCCATTCATGCTGTTCTTTCTGCCACTAGTGCATATGGATTAATACTCTTTGAATTAATACTCTGTTCATTCTTTGAATTAATAGTCTTATCCATTCATGCTGCTGTTTCCGCCACTAGTGCATATGGATTTGATCTCCAATCTATTATAACTATAATAATAAATTTACTACAAAATGGAAATATGCTTTGTCCAACTTTGTCTACGCCATCACCTATTCAAGTAGAGGGTATGTAAATTCAAAATCATCTGGGTTTAAATTGTGGTTGATTGATGTAGCTACGTTACAACGACACTGCTGGGACTGTGAAGGTGGATGGGAAAAAGTATAAACTGAGGCAATTGCATTGGCACTCTCCCTCAGAGCACACCATCAATGGCCAAAGGTATCCATGCACAATGCTGCATACAACCTGGTGCATTGTGAATCATGGTTATCTGTTATTCTAATTGTGTGGACCATGTCATATCATGATAGGTTTGCAGTGGAGCTCCACATGGTTCACCATTCTGATGATGGCAACATTACTGTCATTGCAGTCCTTTATCGACATGGGAAACCTGATCCATTTCTTTTTCAGGTGAATTTTTGTGACACCCTGATAGGACATAGTACTCGCTATAATGATCAAAACACTGTACTCTGTAGGACTCTAAAAATCAGATCCCCCACTTCAATCAACTAAAGTCCTTTTCCATTTTAAGTTTTAACCCTTTTTTTTTTGGCATAGATCAGATTAGCAGGCTGTCCTCAGTACTGACTAGATATTGTATCCTTCAGACATAGGAGTAGGCTTGAGAACAATAACCTGCTCACAGCTGGAATTGATGCCATTAAAATGTGTACTATCTATGAAGCAGATCAACACTGTCGCCTGGCGTTTTTTTTTTTTGACATCATTGGATTACCTTTCTCATATACTACACCTCATAATCAGCATATGCATACTTTAGCTATTTGCTATGTTGGTGTCTTGGTGACATGCAGATAAAGGATAAGTTGGCTGCATTATACTTAGAGGGCTGTAAAGCGGAGAAAGGCGAACCTCTTCCTGTTGGACTCGTGGATATGAGGGAATTGAAGAAAGGCGCGGATAGGTATTTCAGATACGTTGGATCCCTCACGACACCTCCATGCACCGAAAATGTTATCTGGAACATTTTTGGAGAGGTACTATTCCCCTTGCAGAGTAATAGAAACATCATGAAAACTTCGTAGTGAGTTATGTTTTTATACTCACTGGCGCTTCTAATTTTGCAGATAAGAGAAATGACCAAAGAGCAGGCTGCTGCTTTGAGGGCCCCTTTGCACGGGAGTTACAGGCACAACCGCAGGCCGACACAGCCACTCAATGGTCGCACCGTGCAGCTCAATTACATGTAACCCCATAACGGTAATCCAAAAGATGCTTTATCCTGCGGCAGCTCATCTATCTGCAGATAATAATGTGCTTTAGTATGTACCCAAGTTCAGGAATGTCAATGTAATCGGCGCCATGGACTGCAATAAAACCTTGTTCATTGTCATGGTTCACATCATTCATTTTTCTTTTGTGAGAAGTCTCCGAAAGGGAGATAACGGCATGGATGCAGGGAAGACGAAGACCCTGAATGTATGAATTCTATGCATAGGAAGACAGCGGCATCGAGGGAGGACATGACCATGACCTCATAGGAATTGTTTGATCTTCTTTTTAATTGAAATGAAGTGAGGAATTTAGAATGGAATAGAAGCAGGTTCGCTTAACTGTTAATCACTTGCAAATGGAGGAATTTATCCCTTATGGCTTCTTGTTGCTGCCTGTTCTAGACGAGGAGAACTGGGACCATTCACATTAATTTAGCAATCAGCATTAGCAAATCAGTAAGGTTCTCTTAAGAAATAAGCAACTGCAGGATATTGATTAGGGCATTAGGAATATGTCCATGACGTGCTCCTCATACGAAATTACGAAAGTATGGATGAAAACGAACCGCAATAAGCTTCAATATGATATCCTGATCCAGTACTCTAATGTACTCTCTCTCCATCGCACAGAAGTATTTTTTTTAGTGTTTAAAATTTATCCCACAAAACGTTTGGTTATTTGGAGGTGTTCACCAATGGCAATAAAATCCTGCTTAGGATAACTAAAAGGCACCACAAATTAGGCGGATTTGAAGGAGGACATCAACGTCTTTACACCATGATGTGATGTTAATATGTGTGAGATTTTCTAAAAATCAACTCTTTGTGTGATGGATGGAGCATTCGAGGATAAACATTCAATCAATTCTTTGTGGGACAGATAAGAGTATTAAAATGAAGATATGCCAAAGTGTTTAAAGAAAAGGAGAAAAAAAAGAAAATATAAGCATGCCAAAGTTTTAGGGATTAGAGGATAGACCACTCAACTCAACGAGATTAGGGGAAAAAAATAAAAAGGCAATTAACTAAGCATGACAAAGTTTGGAAAAGGAAATTAGGGAAAAGGGAAAAAAATATACATGTTAAAGTTTCAAAAGGGGGAATTAGGGAAAAAGAAGAAAAATTGAAGTCAAAGTTTCAGAAATGAAATTAGGAAAAAAAATAGAAGAAAAAAGACATGTCAAAGGTTAAAAAAGGATATTAGCAAAAAAAATAAAAATGTCAAAGTTTCAAAAATGAAATTAGGGAAAAAATTAAAATGAAAATTAGGGGAAAATTTTAAAAATAAATGAAATTAGGGAAAAAATTAAAATGAAAATTAGGGGAAAATTTTAAAAAAAATAACAATAAGGGCCCATCCGGGTTCGAACCGGAGACCTCTTGATCTGCAGTCAAATGCTCTACCACTGAGCTATGGACCCTTTGCTGAATTTATTTTGGATTTTAGTTTACTCAAAGAAATTTAATGGCAGTCTTTTCTAATTATTGTGAGATGGTGATATAATCAATGCAAATTTCATAAGGTCACTGTCACTATACTAAATAGAGCCTATATTTCTTCCATGACGACTGCGCTTACGCTTGAGAGTGGACTTGATCCTTATCCAAAAAGGACAAACAGAAACGCACGCACACAAAAACAAGAGAAAAGGAGCCACCTGAATCGAAACACAGCCGCCAGATCGCCTCAAAAACAAAGAGAAAATTCCACGCGTGAAGCGTTTAGACTCGTGTCCATCGATATTGCGGCGCGAAAAGCACCGGGCGTCCTCCTCCCTTCAACAAACTACAAACTACAGTATGTATACTATTAGAGCAGGTTTAATAATAGCGCCTGCGGCTGGCGATAATTTTTTCCACGTCAGTTAGAATCAAACTAATAGCTAACATGCACAATAAATAAACTGTAACATATCTGCTCATCAATTTATAGATACTATTTTCTTCTTTAATTATCTTACCCTCTCTCTTCCTTTACTTTTCTCGACCAATGACTGTGATTATCAGCCTCTGTAGTGCATAGCAGCGGGCCCACTTCTCTCGGGTTGTGCGTGTAGCCCGGCGACTGTTTAGTCGCCGACTTATCCCATTTTTGCTCTTCTCTCCGCGCCAGCTCAGCATCCAAGCCAACGTGGCATTTTTATCGCTGGCTTTCATAGCTTATTGCACCTGTTCTTACTAGCTCGTGGAATACAGGAATAGCCTCGTACTATACAGGAATAAATGCCATTAGCAAATTCAACATTAGTCGGCCGGTCCACTCATTGAATAGCTTCGAGTGTTTCAAGAAATGAGTATATATCGCATTTAAGCTCTAAAGTTTAAAACGGTGACATAGGCTGTGTTTAGTTGGATCCAAAGTTTGGATTTTGGTTGAAATTGGAGATGATGTGACTAAAAAGTTGTGTGTGTATGATAGGTTGATGTGATGGAAAAGGACTGAAGTTTGGATCCAAACTTTGGATCTAAACACAGCCATAGCTTAGAATATAATTGTTGCAAGTCATTATATATATAGGACGAGCGCGAGATTTTGAAAAGCAGCTAATGAGGAGGTATCTGCTGAGTATATGGAAAATGTGGTTTTCCTAAGTTTTTAGTTATCTTTTCAGATTCTGTTTAGAATATGGGTGAGAGTATGAATTATTTGAGATATCTTGAGTTTCTAGGAGAACCTGTAATTGCGAAAAGCTTCTCCGAAATCTGTACATGGCTATAGTTAGACTATCCAATGATCACTAGTTACTTCGTCGGTTATGACAGAAGGTAGATGAACTTTCATCATTGTTGTTTTAGCTATGGCAAAGCAAATAGATTTAGCAAAGTTCATTCAATTACAAATTTTAGCATTGATGCTAGTAAATATCTTTAAAAAATATTGTTGGCCAACATAGAATAACTCATACAAAATCGACAATTATTTGTAGACGGAGAAACCAAGTTTAATTGGTTTCAACAATGGAGCATGACATCTATCAGTGTTGAGCCTGCGCAGCTACCGTACGTACAAGTAACTAATCTGGTTTAAAAATTTGTGATATATCATGTCAACAAATTATTTACTCCCTCCGTCCTATTTTAAGTGTAGCCATGAGTTTTCGTGTCCAACTTTGATCGTCCGCCTTATCTGAAATATTTTTGTAATTAATATTTTTATTGTTATGAATAGTACTTTACTCGTGACTTATGTTTTTAAATTTTTTTCAAATAAGACAGACGATCAAAATTGGACGTGGAAAACCATGGTTGCACTTAAAATGGGACTGAGGGAGTACCACATAAGCAGGAACATATTTTAGCTAAGTGAGTTAACGAGTGAGTGGCTGGATAGATAAAAAAGGCCCCCGCGTTGCCCCACGCAGGTGACACGGCCGTAGCCTACCTTAGTCCCCACCACCCCTTCGACCCTCCTCCTCCACTTCGCTGCCACTTGAGGGACCAAGCGAAAACCGTACGACGAATTAGGATGGCTGCGATGGGGGCAAAAGCGCAATCCAATGCCCAGATCTGGCGCGGAGAAACGAGGAAAAGGCACAATGGTGCATTGGCGAGGAGTCTTGGTGCGGTGGATAGGGTCACCAAAGTGGAGCAGTGGCGTGTTGGGGCAGCTGAGATAGAGCGCGACGGAAGGTCATGACTAGGCCTCCTCTGCGGGCTTGGTGGCTAGATTTATATGGATCTGGCATCCCCTCTTAATCGGCTAGAGCAACACGAGCAACAGGCGGGTTGCTATGGCGGCATTAGTTTTCTGGCATGGATGGAGGCCGTCAATATTCATGCAAAGGGTTTCGGTGACAATGGGCAAGGTGGAGGTTGGTGCCTATAAGGACGGGCATGGGCAGAGCATACTAGCATAGTGAAGTGGATACTATATGGGATGGAGCTGTCCAACGGCGAGGAGTTGCACAGTCAGTGTCTTGTCAAGGAGGCTGAGTCAATGGTGAAGGCATGGAGATCATCAAGGAGTAACAGTGGCCGGAGGTGGCCGCAAGAAGTGGGAGGTGGCACCTGTTGGGTCGCACGGGGAGACAACCGTCGGGCTGAACGATGAGGAGGTGATGGGTGATGTGACTTCAACTCAAGATGGCAGCTCGATCAGTCGTCACAACAGGCACAATTGGTGGATCAGATGGTGACGGGGTGGTTCTCTCTTCCATCTGCTAGGCCTCCTCCCTCTCCTTGAGGGCAAGTACTATAAGCCTCTACACACTTGCTCCTGGGTGCCATGTAAACTCACATGATGAGGTGGATGAGAGAAATGAAGAGAGAGAGATGATGAGCCACCTCTTATGCAAGAGGCAATCTCTATTCAAACTCCAAAAGAGATGAGATCAAGAGGTCAATAAATTAATAGGAAACAAATAAAGTAAATTTAATATGGTGTATTGGGACAAGTGTGCTAGAGGTAATTTATTGTATATATTGACTCTTAATTAATGAGTTGATGATGTGAATAAGATTGGGAGGCTATTAGAGCGAGTACAATAATAGGCTACAAGTCAGCTGTAAGCACATGTGGAGTAGAGAAGAGAAGAGAGAGAAGGAAAGCGGGCTACAGATTCGTAGCCAACTGCAGCACAAACTCCAATATGTCGTGTGTACGAGAGGTGGGACCATATATTAATAGTGTAGTATATGGTTATAGATAACTATTGTATGAATAAGCTATTAGATTGGATACAGATGAATTAGAGCTAATAGTTGGTTGTACTGTTAAATTTGCTCTTATCACCCCTACTTTAAAACTTTGCTCTGTAGGTGTTCCCCCTCTATTGGGAGAAAATTGACATTTAGCCATATTCAGGATGGGGTTTCGCTGGAATGCCACTCCCGAATATGGCTTCGTTATAATGCCATTGTCAAATGAAGCCAACGTGCTATAATGCCATTTCAACCATTTTAACTGATTTCCAAATGTTTTCCATCATTCTCTGACATATTTGCCCCTAGTCATTTTGTTGACTTTGCAGGGGAAAGGAGAAAGGGGATCGATCCCCATCCAGTCGCCGGCGGTGGAGCGTAGCGGCGGCGGCTGCGGCGACGGGGCATAGCTGCGAGTTGGTGGTCGCCGGCTCCTCGTCCTCATCACCACCACCACGCCAACATCCGTCGGCTCGCCGTGGGCATGACGGAGAGGGCGAGGAGAGAGGAGCGGAGCTCGCCGTGCGCGCGACGGAGGCGACGAACGTGGTGAAGTGGTGGGGAGTTGCGGGAGGGAGGCATAGGGGACGCCGGCGAGGCACTCGAGGAGGAGGTCGTCGAGGAGGATGGAGATGGGGGTCGGCGATGAGGTGGGCGGTGCCGGCGTGGCTGGCGACGGGGACGGCGCCGACGTGGGTTGGGGAAGGCTGCTCGGCTCAGCGGCGCCATCTGCATCGGCGTAGGAGAACATCCCACCAGCCCCAACCATGTCGGCGCCGCCGCCGTCCCCGTTCCTAGCCATGTCGCCACCGTCCCCGTCCCCAGCCATGTCGTCGCCTTCCCGTCCCCAGCCGCGTCGCCACCGTCCCCGTCCGCACCGCTGCCTTCCCCATCCCCAGGCGCGCCGCCGCCTTCCCCGTCTCCGGCCGCGCCGCCGCCGTCCCCGTCTCTAGCTGCGCTGCCGAGCCGAACGGAGAGGAGGAAGACAGACCGAGCCGAACGGAGAGGAGGAAGACAGAGAGGAGAGATGAGATAGGATCAAGGGTATTTTGGTCATCTCAACAAGAAAAAACATTACAAAAAACATTAAACTGAGAAGAAATGGATGGAATGGCATTGCAACAAGTTACCCCTGTTTGAGGGTGGCATTTTAACGAAACCACTTTTGGGAGTGGCATTTCAGCGAAACCCCGTTTTGAGAATGGCTAAATGTCAATTTTCTCCTCTATTGGAGGGTGTTCAGACATCCGTTGCGAATAAACATGAACTCTTGTCTTCCTCCTCCTAGAATTTACCTTAAAAAAGATTAGCCAAGTGAGGTAGTAATTCAAACTTCCCTTCCATCTATTTATCGTGCAGAGTACTCGATGCAAAAAAAACAAGCAGAAAATAACACGGCTTGGAATCTCGGGGAACGAATTAAACAAACGCCATTAGCTTCCAAATTAAGCGACAATCCAACCAACCCGTCCTGTCACTGGCACTGTCACTGCCGCCGTGCCACCGTTTTTCAAATCCCCATCTCCAAACCATTGGCGCCTCCCATCACACCCGCAAATTACCCATTCTACCCCTCCATTCCTCACCTCATCTCACCCCTCTTCAAAACCAAACCTCCATCAAGTCTTCGTCTACATCACACACTACACAACCAAAGAAAGAAAGAAAAGCGAGATGCCACCGCTTACTCTCGATTCCCTCTTGCACGGCGGCGGCGGCGAGCCGGAGGACGAGTGCGAAGACGAGTTCTCCGGTTCCGACGACGACGGCGAGGACGGTGGCGGTGGTTCTGAGGAATGGGGCGGCGACGTTGATGGCGAGTATGACCCGTACTCCCCAGCGGAGTCGCTGTGGCTCAGGATCGGGGAGGACATCGACTGGAGCGAGGTCGGGGCGGTGCTGGAGCGGGAGGACTCCACCAAGGGCGCCTCCAACCCCAAGTCGGCCGCGGCCTGCAGCTGCGCCGGCGCGCCGGCGGCGAGGATGCCGACGTGCGCCGGCGGAGGCGGGACGGCGAAGGCGGTCGTCATCGCGGGGCTGCCCGCGGCGGCGCGGAAGGCCTCGCGGGAGCACGAGCGGCGGCGGCGGCTCGGCCGCGCCCGAGCCCGCGCGCGGGTGTTCGCCGGGGACGCCGTGGAGGTGGCGGAGCCCGGGTCGCCCAAGGTGTCCTGCCTCGGCGGCGTCCGGTCGCGGGCGCGGGCGCAGCAGCCGTGCTGTCCCGCCGCGGCAGCTGCGGGGAGGCGGCGGTGGTGGTGCGCGCCGTGGTTGGTGAGCGCCGCGTGCCGCCGGTGCTGGAGCGCCCCGCCACCGCGCGTGTAGGTACGGTGGTGGTTGCCGGTGGAAGCAAAGGTGAGGCGTCGCCGTCGAGTTCAGAGGCAATTTGGCGAAGGCGACGCCGCGACGGCGGACGGCGGGGTCAGGGGTCGTGCAACCACGTACGCGACGGCTGACCGGCGAAACGTACAGTTTGGTCAGGAATTGTGGGCCCACCTCCTCGATGAATGTCTATCTGCTTTAAGTTCCCTGTGACTGTACGTGAAAGCTGAGTACGGTGGCCGTTCAAATTGGAATTCCAATGGGCCTCGATCCATATGCCTCTCCAATGTCACGCTCTGTTTTGTTCATCTTTTGTGCTAAATGTTTCCCAAATGTTGCTGTACAAATGCATTGATACGAAATTACAGAAAGAGGTGCACATAATACGCCGCCTTATCACGAGAAATATTTGCATATATGTCATTGTAAAAAAGTTGGCTTCGTTCATATGCATCACTTAAATGAGCTTAGAAAAAATATCACTCTCAATCGAGGAGTCTTCGTTGAAATGTCATCCTGAACTATTTTGTCATTGGCCTTTTTCTTTCTCCCTTCGACACAGACCTCCCTTCGACACATAAAAAGCTCATCGGCAGCCACCGCAAGCTCAATACCATGTTAGGACCTTGTTTGTAATATGAAGGAAGCATTATATTCGGTATAACGGTTAATAAATATAATTAAAACTCAACCATAAGGGACGGAAAGTTGTCATTTTCTTATTTTTGGTCTTTGTTATGCATAGTGGCTCGATAGTACGGCCCATTTAGAAGACGAGAAGTTACTACTACACCATCCGTTTATATTATAAGTCGTTTGACTTTTTTCTAATCATTTTTTTTTCAAACTTTGATCAAGTTTGTAAAAAATATACTAATTTTTTAAATACAAAATAGGCATATTATTAAAATATATCAATGTTAAATTTAATGGAACTAGTTTAGTAATCGTAGATGTTGCTATTTTTTTTATAAATTCGATGGTACCTAAACTGACTAAAAAAAATCAACGTCTTATAAAAAAACGGACGAGCGAAAAAACCGGACGAGCGAGAAAAAAAAACCGTAAATGTCTGATAAAAAAAAGGGCGAAAAAATAATCCGATTGCGTGTCAAAAAAGCGAAAAAAAATCTCTATCTCTATCTCTGTCTCTACTACTTAAAAAATAATAAAAGATGTTTCCATCGTCTGTAAAAAATAGCTAAAAAAAATAAAAAAAGGTCTGACTCCTATCCGATTCCCTCTCAGAAACAGAAAAAAAGTCCGACTATAGATCCGATTCTTAATCTATACCGTGATATCTTACACATCTTGGTGAAACAAAATGATGAGCAAGATTAAAGATCTGTTTAATAAAACAGAACCTACAGGTCGAGAGCATTCCATTTTTATATGATTTTAATTTTTGGGTTTGTACTTTTGCTTTTGAGTCCCTATAATTTTTATATTTACATTTGAGTTCCTATAATCTTGCAATAAAGTACTTGAGGTCGTTTTTGTTAAAAATAATAATAAAAGAGAGAACAAAAGCAGAAAAGTGCATAAAAAGAAAAGGAAAGCTGCAAAAAAAAGGAAAACAACAACAACAAAAAAAGTTCCGTTTCCCCTATGTGGCAAAAAAAACCGTAGATCTGAACGAAAAAAAATACGATTCCTATAAAAGGTAAAAAAAAGTGAAAAAAATGCTAGATTCGATTCCTTTAAAAACAGGAAAAAAAGTCGGATTCCTATAAAGGCGAAAAAAAACAGAAAAAAAATCTTAAAAAGTTTGTCCAATTCCCTAAGAAAGTGGCGAAAAAAATGGTTTGTAAAAAATAGAACGCTTGTTCGTATAAAATAAAAAATACACACATGAAAAAAAAAATAGAAAGGGCGAAATTTCTAATCAATATATATCTCTACTCTATCTCTAATATAATCTAACTATTTTTAAAAAAAATGCACGAGAGAATAAAAACGGTTCAAACAAACGCGTGAGAAAAAAGTCAGAAAAAAGCAAAAAAAACACGCTAAAAAGGTTTTCCATCTTCCATAAAAAAAATAAAAAAACGCGCGAGAAAAATTATTTCCATCGTCGGTAACTTTTTTAAAAAATAAAACATGCGAGGAAAAAACTGTCAGAAAAAACGCGCCATTTTAACCAATGGTTTTAAAAAAACCGCACAAGAAAAAAACACCGTCTATTAAAAAAATCGCTCTGAGTCGGATAGGATCCATCGATTTTTTGCCATCTACTACACGGCTTTTATTTCGTCTATATTCTCTTGTTTTTAAAAAAAGCAACAAAAATAACATTTGAAAAAAAACAAGCAAAAAAACACGCGAGAAAATAATTGGCAAAAAAAGGCAAAAAACACACGAGAAAAGAAAAGCAAAAAATGGAGAAAAATATGGTTTTCGTTATAAAGAAAAAAGCAAAAAGATCTTGTTAGAAAAAAAAACTTTTAGAAAGAAATGCGTCATTTCTGAATGGTTTGAGAAAATCGCACAAGAAAAAAAACACCGTTTGTATAAAAACAAGCCGCTCATTAAAATACAAACTCATTAAAATACAAACATTGCCATTGACATAATTATTCATGAAAAACGTATATTATCATTAGAATTTTTTCACCCGTTGCAACGCACTTGCATTTTTGCTAGTAACATATAAAACGAGGGAGTACCTCTCGCGGTAAGTACTTTTTGTATAACGGCCTTTCCGGCTGTTGCAAAAAAGGGCGGCTTTTTTTCTGAAAAAAAAACCTACTCAAAAGCTGCTCTTAGAAAAAAACTGATCCAGCCGTCAAACCGGCAATCACTCAATAGATTAGCACTCAGAGCAATCTCTCATTATCCACCATTATTTATGTAGTTTCAACTGAACATTCACACAAGTTCGAAAAAGACATCTGGAATTTACACTGGCATATATGATGCGTCACAACACAAGCAGGTACATTTCCCTTTTACAGAGTAGCTCCTACTAATTCACATCAGTAAAATAAACACACCCCAGGGGCATGCTGTTATTTATTTCTTGACTCCTTTCCCACTGTACAGAAAAAAACTTTAAAAGAGTACTTAGCTACTAGTATCTGCGAATCAACATATCAGAAGCATTCAAACAGAACACCAGCACCGGATCGTGTGATTGATCATCAGTTTCACTGTCACCCAGCGGATCAGGTTGGGCGAGCTTCCCCGCCCTTCTGCAATCAGCCGCGAAAAAACACAAGCAGACCGTGTGGATCAGTTCATCATTCATTCATAACCCAGAAATTAACCAAATACTCCTAAGTTGGAGGAGATCAAGACCGGCTAATTGGTTTGTTTTTAATTTCACCTTATCCCCTTTGGCGGCGGCCGCCCTCTTCGCTGCATCGGCCTTGTCCTTGTCCGCCTTCCTCCTCTCCTTCTCCAGCTTCTCCCTCTCCATCTTCTGCTCCACCAAATCATGATCAAATTCGACATTCAAACGTCGTCAGTCACAAACAGCAGTAGCGATCAATGATCAGGTGACCACCAACCTGTATGTAGACGCTCTCGGCGGCGCGCTCCTCCTCGCTGAGCACCCTGCCGGTGCCGTCGCTGAAGTAGCGCGCCACGCGCCGGCCTCCCTCCATCCTCCTCGCCAAAACTGCCGCCGCCCACGCGGGTTGATGAGGCGCCACCACCCTCGCCACGGCCGTTCTTGTAGCCATCTTCTTCTTGCTCCCCAAGAACGTCTTCTTCTTCCTCTTCTTGCTCCCCAAGAGTAGAGTACGACGACGACGCGTGGATGATGACTCGCGAATCGCGATCCCTCTCGGGAGCTTGCCGACCTCGACGTGGGGGCGGGGCGCCCACCTATTTCTAGTTAGGTTTTTCACTTTGTCAGTGTCCGTCGGATGCTCTCATCCTGACCATTTTGCGGCGCGAAACCGAAGATAAGGATGGGAATATGGGATTGAGATGAGAACGCCGGAACTAACCGGATAAAAGAAAGAAAGCCAAGTGGTTTGGAAAGCAACTCGAGTAGTCTGGGCCTAAACCATCCTAGTTTGGGCCTCCCGGCTCCCGGCCCGGCCAAACCCGATCCATCGGAAGCACGCGAGGCGAAGTGATTCGTGCAGCGGGTTCCACCAACCGCGCGGCGGATCGGACGGTGGTGCGCGCCTCTCAGCCGCCGAGTCCACGGCGACCACCGCCTCACCAACCCACGCAACCAATGCCATGTGAATAACAGAATAAGTGCGAGTAAGTGAGCCCTGCGGCGCCGACTCCTTTTTTTACGCTCCTCTGCCATTTCCACCCTCTTGGAGTTGGAGGGGAGCACGCGCCGAAGCGACAGCGCGAGGTCGAGCAGGTGAAGCGAGTGGGGAGGGAGGGAGATGGCGGGGGGCGGGGGCGCGGGGAGTAAGGTGTCGGTCGCCGCCGTGCAGTTCGCCTGCACCGACGTCGAGTCCGAGAACGTCGACACCGCGGAGAGGTATGTTGTCCGGTATCCCTAACCCCGTCCCCGTCCCCCCGCCCCCCCCCCCCCCCCCCCCCCCCAAATTGTAGGGGTAGATTGCCCCGAAGGAAGGAACCGAGCGCGGCGGCCGCTTAATTGTTTGGTCTGATCGCCGATGTTCTCGCTCTGCTATGCTTAGTGATTCTGACTATTAGAATTGATGAATGCTCTGGTATTTTGTTCCTGAAATCCTGAATGCTATGAAGGTTCCGGTGATTATGTACTACTGAATTTTGAGCGGTTCTCGTTAACTGAGTCACAAGTGACCTATATTAATTCCCGCAAAAAGAAAGTAACCTACGCAATTGAGTTCATTTTCGCCATGAGATGGCTACACTGTCAACAAATTTATAGCCCGAGCATACTAGAAGATAAAAAAAAAGAAGGAAAAAGATAGCTAGAGCAGTACCTCAATCCCTTCCTGGATTGCACAAACTGTTAAGATTGAATCTGAAGCTATCTTTCTCTTCTACTTGGTCGCAAAGCTGTGACCCTTATGCCAGTTAGTGTTTCTGATTTTGCAGAAGCCGTTGCCGTTCTTTTCACATTCTACTTTATTCTTTTCTCATGGAGATATCTGAGACTGTTCCCTTTGTTCATTCAATTATTGAGGCACCTTCCTTCACATTGTGATTGTGTTGTGTACCTTTTGGTTCTGTGACGCTGATAAGAATAATGCCTCTTTTTTTTTTTTAACTTTGTCACATCTATTGCTATCATTAAACCAAATAGAATGGCAATAAGTTATACCTCTCTAGTTAATAGCTTATACTAACCACAAATCTGAGTTATAAACTTTTAGTTACATCATTATTGTAGTTGTAACTCTGACTTCTGACTACACCGTGAAAACTGAAGCATGTTTTTCGACATAACTTTCAATAAATTAACTATATCAATGTACACCGAGTCAACTTTCCTTTTCATAGCAACAGAGAAGTTCAATGCCATTTGGAATTTATTTTGTGGCACTCTTGTGGTTAAAGGCTTTATATTTCAATATTGACCAACTTGATAGGCTGCGATGTCTTATTTTCTTGATGATAAATGTGAAGAAAAGAAACCCAAAATTGTTTGGCCTGATCATCTTACTCTCTCTCTCTCGCCCCCCTACGTTTCTTTCTTATACCTTGAGTTAGTAAATACCAAACAAACCAGAGATTTTGCTGAGGAGATCTACTGAAAGTAAACTCATTCAGGGCTTTATTATTCATATTGCAGGTTGATAAGAGAAGCTCATAAGAAAGGAGCAAACATTGTCCTTGTTCAGGTATATTTATATGATACATATATGTGTGTTCAGTGATGTTGACAAGCTGCAACTTGCAATGCTTGTTTTGAAAATTGAACCAGAAAGAGCAAATGGGTTTGGATGAATATTCTTATTTGCAATTTCGTTTAAATTGTTATGTTTTGTTTGATTCAGTTCAGGGCCTAAAAAGATTAATGGAATGATGATTATGTGCACTGAATCTATATGTCAATGCTTTAGGAACTGTTTGAGGGGCAGTACTTCTGTCAAGCTCAAAGGTTGGACTTCTTTCAACGTGCTAAGCCTTATAAAGGGAACCCAACTATAATCAGGTAGGCTTGCCTCATTACTTGATTCTTGTCAGGAGTCCACAAGCAATGTATATGTTCTATTTCTGTAGTTATCCCTATGCTTCATTCTTTCTTGTTCGATAGGTTTCAAAAACTTGCAAAGGAGCTGGAAGTTGTAATACCTGTCAGCTTTTTTGAGGAGGCGAACAATGCACATTACAATTCAGTAGCCATTATTGATGCTGATGGCACTGATCTTGGCCTGTACCGCAAATCACATATTCCAGATGGACCAGGTATTGCCCATGTATAGTTTATGACAGATTCACTATAGACTAGTCATGGACTATCTGATTTAAACAAGTTAGCTATTTCCTTTTTGGCTAGGTTATCAAGAGAAATTTTATTTCAATCCTGGTGACACCGGCTTCAAGGTAAACATGGTTTTATATTTATATCTTGATAGGTTTGCACTTGTTAGTAGTAAAAATTCACTAGGTGTTAATGTGTAATTGGTACTATGCAGGCTTTCAAAACGAAGTATGCTACAATTGGTGTTGGTAAGTTATTTATGTTGTTCAGTGATATTAATGTTTGGTTCTGAAAGAGCATGAGCAGGGTAGTAACTAATGCAATATCACCTGACTATCTTTTATCGCTAAACCATTATCCTGGTAGGAATTTGTTGGGATCAGTGGTTCCCAGAGTGTGCAAGGGCCATGGTGCTTCAGGGGGCTGAAATTTTGTTCTATCCAACTGCAATTGGTTCTGAGCCCCAGGATAATAACCTAGATTCCCGAGAACACTGGAAGCGCGTCATGCAAGGACATGCTGGTGCTAACCTGGTACTGCTATTTGTTTTGTTATACCTTATGTTTTATCAGCTACTCAGCTTTATTGAGAAATCAAATATATACCTATTTTTATTTACGATCCTTCGGTAGTTTCTGATCATTCTGGATCCATACCAATCATGCAGGTTCCCCTTGTTGCTTCTAACAGGATAGGAAGGGAAACCGTTGAGACTGAGCATGGTGAAAGCACTATAACATTCTTCGGGAATTCATTCATAGCAGGTAATTTCAGCATCTTGTTCTTTTACTGCTGGATGTGTAACAAACTAAAATCATTAGCATATGGTTGTGCAGGGCCAACCGGTGAAATTGTGAAGCTTGCAAATGACAAAGATGAAGACGTTCTTGTAGCAGAGTTCGACTTGGACGAGATCAAGTCTACCAGGCATGGTTGGGGGATATTTAGGGACCGGCGTCCTGATCTATATAAAGTGCTTCTAACATTGGATGGCGAGAAATCATGATAAGGTCCACCTTTGTGGAGTCATCTATCCTTGAAAAGGTACATGAGCTCCACAACATTGGGAGGACATACACAGGGTCCATAAATGCTGCCACTACAATCATGGTAGATCACCCCTCTTCCCTTCTCAGGAATCTCTGTTGTACACGGCTTCTCTGTGTTTGCTGCTTAGTGATTTTTCACCAATTTCCGATTCCACAATAAAATGCTCGTGGTGTGTCGTTCTGGCAGACAATTGAGAATATAACATATTAAAACCTCTATGTTATGCACCACAATGTTTCTTTTTTTTTTGAGGGGTACACCACAATGTTTCTCGAATCATTTTGTTTTTGAAACTGGGTTTCTTGAAACATTTCGATCTGAAACGGAGTTTCTGATAACATTATTGTGCTGCTGCTAAATATTTTAATTATTGGATTCAAGAAATGGATCATAACTAGAAGAATAAATCAGGATCTTTTGTTTCAGAATAGCATCCGTGATGGCTTTAGAGAACCATCAGTTAGCTTTCACGTGCTATCTGCTCCTTTTCCATCAACTAAACCCAAGGTTCTTGTGAACCCTGGCACGTGAATCCTGGAAAGGTCGTCTCTAATGTGATTTTCAGCTGTGCTTAGTTGCATGCCTGCTTGGACATCGTTGCCAGTGCTTGGTCACTTTATTTTGTTTTTTTTATTCCTGTAGCAATTAAATCATCAAAGTGCACAACAGAATTCTGCGCAAAAAGAAGCAAAATAAGTGGCATTGTATTGCATTTGACGGGCGATGCAACAGTAAACAAAAAATTTCGCCATATTTACATCTCTCTCTGGTAGGGAAAACTAGCATGCCACTGTCGAACTTGTTGACAGGAACTAAACAAAACCCCATTGCCAAGAACATGAGCCTGCTTTGATTTGCTCTATTCGTTCTTCTCTGCTGGATCTTGGTCATCTGCTAGTAGCAGTAGCTGTTGTTGCTGTAGCTGTTCGTCCGGGTGGGCGAAGTGGAGCTTGAAGCGGCCGTCCTCGCGGCGCCCATGGAGCAGCTCCCGCGACGGTATCCTGACCTCCCGGAGCACCAGCCGGCCGTCCCCGCGGTGCGCCCGGAGGTACAGCCACGGCTTCCCGCCGGCGCCGATCACCGATATCGGCGGCGGGAACGCCGCCCTCGTCCACGCCGGGAGCGGCGGCGCCAGCGCTGCTGGCACGACCGTCTTCTCCTCCTCCTCCTCCTCGTCGTCGATGGGACGGTGCTGCCGCTTGCACGGCAGCGCGCGGCCGACGCCGTCGTTGCCGGTGTCGTCGCCGCCGCCGGTGCCAAGATCGACGTCGCCTCCGGAGCTCTCCGAGCTCTCGGACCCGAGCCCCTCGGTGCAGAGGCCGAGGTAGCGCCGCCGCTGGTCCTGTCCGGCTTGCCCGAAAAGCGGCGGCGGCGGGCGCGGCATGACGGCGGCGTGGTGGCCTCCTCGGCACGTCGTGGTAACGGCCATGCACGCGAGCGCGCGCGCGCGTTTAGTAATAACAACCTTAAAAGTTAAAACTAGCTAAGCCAAGTCGTGTAGTAGTAGTAGACGACTAGTCGTTGTGCCCTCTCGTGATGGCGCTGGGGCGGCACAGGGAGTTGGGAGGAGCTGAGCTGAGCGGCTGGCTCTCTCTCGCTGCAGGGTCCCGTGAATTATAGAGGGGGGGGGGGGGGGGGGGGGGGGGGGCGGGTTGGGGACGAGGAGATATGGGAGGAGGGGACTCGTGGCCTCCTGGTGTTGCGTCTCGCGCGCGGAGGGCGGTGGGCGACGGACCGGCGTTGGGTTGCGAGATACTGTTTGCTGCTGCTGCCGCCGCCTGCCGGTGGTGGCTGCGTGCGGACGTGCAGTGGGATTGGCTACTGCTGGCTTGGACGAGACGAGATCGGTGAGGTTTTAGCGTTATACTCCACTATATAGCTTCTCTCGATCGTTCTCAAAAGCGTATATTCTTGCTGGATTCAGGGGTCGCGGAACCGTGTTGTATTAGACGGCACGCCGATCCGTCGTTTCAGGCTAAACAAGTTGATATTGGAGCTATGGTTCTAAATATGGCTTTGACCGCCCTGCGTAACGTGCACTGCGAAGCCGATGGGCGGTATTTGCTTTGCGCATGTCGAATCAATAATTTCATTAACCAGTAACCACCGGTAATGATTGTTCTCTCGATCAAGCTAAGCTAGATTCTGAAGTGCACGCATTATTAGCATTTAGCAACGCGGACTATTGAGAATTAAAATTGATCTACTGTCTGATGTGCTAGGATAGAAGAATAAACGGGTTAGAATATATTCTACGATGGCAACTGACAAGAGGGGGATTAGTTATTGGTTTCCTAGCTAGTGAGTCAGAGGGCGAAGGAGATTGGTGTGCGGTCACGTAGAAGCAGAACTGATGACTCGAGGTCACGCTGGAAGCCTGGAGGAATATATCCCACATTCCTTCACTGCATCTACAATCAAGGGTTTTATTTTTGTATATATAGCAAGATAGGGAACTGATCAGGGGAAGAGATTGACTCGTTGAATTCTGATCAAGCGGGTGCTTGTAGTAATGGATGGACCACTGACGCGGTGCAATGCGGCAAAAACAATGACTCAGTGACTTTTAGAGAAATCTAACTATGTTAAAGTTTTGCTATGAAAACATTAATTTCATTCCCTAAAGTAGTACTCCCTCCGTTTTTTTACATGTGACGCCGTTGATTTTTTAGATAAATTTAACCATTCGTCTTATTTTAAAAAAATATGTAATTATTATTTATTTATTATGACGATTTATTATCAAATGTTTTTTAAGCATGTTTTAAATATTTTTATATTTGCATAAACATTTTGAATTAGACAAATGGTTAAATATTGCTAAAAAAATCAATAACGTCGTATACATGCTCGCAAATAAGCTCGGGTACCGGCCAGGGTTGCAATGCAAAGAATCTGCCCTTGGACAAAAGCTCCTGAAAACAGCAGTGTCGGGCTGGTCCGCGGGAAAGGAGGCCCAATGTGCAATGAAAGAAAATAAACTATAGTCCAAAGAGAAAATACAGTGTACACCATTATTCAAAGTGAAACTTTACTTTAGTAATAATTGCTCGCGCAATTTGAAATTTTCTTTTTATTTAAAAAAATGAATATCCAAAAAGAAAATGCCAAAGAGGAGAAACTCGAAAAATAGTTTTACGAATTTCTTGTGAGGATTTTCAAAGGAATATAATCATTGCAAATTTGAAGTAAACAACGCAAATTCAAATTAAAGAAGTACCCAAATTTTTAGATTAACAATCACAAGAGCATCATTGTCAAAGAAAGGATTTTGCCGTTGAATTTACATCTTTGAGCATGTAGGCTCGGCCCAGTTCTTTTTCTCAACTTCAAACTTGAACTTTCTTGTTTTCCATTAGCACGTTTTTTAAATGGTATGTTTTGGTAAAAAGTTTTGATGTAGAAGTTGTTTAAAAAAGATCAAATAAATCTATTTTTCAATTTTATAATAGTTAATACTTAATTAATCATGTTCTAATGAGTTTTCTTGTTTTCCGTGCACTGAAAATATCCCTCCAACAGTACAGAACAAACGGGGCCTTGGGACAAACTGGTAGGTACAAGTGTGTGATTTGTGTGTAAATGTCTTCCATGTAATTGGAAAAAAAATGTCAATAATTCTGGAAGCAGTGGTGGTAGCAGATTGTTAACATGGACAAAACATCGCTAAGAGCCCCTTTGAATCACGAAATAATAAAAATAGAGGAATATAAAAAAATCAGGATTCTGATAGAAATGCAAATGGAAAACAGGAAAACCACATGAGTCGGATGAGAGAGATAGAGTCAGCAAAATTTCCAAGAGGTTTTTCGTAAAAAAAAAATCAAAAGGTTAAAGCTCTTGCTAAGTTTCCTCTAAAATCTCTACAGAATTATCCATTCCATAGGATTTTCAATGGAGATGATATGATTCAATCCTTTGAACAAAGACCTTTATATAAATTTTCTTATAGGATTGAAATATTATAAAATCCCTATGTTTTTCTACAAATTAAAGGGGTTCTAAACATTGCCTGCTGGCCCAAGCACCTATTTAATTCTACAAAGAAGAAAAAAGCTTCACTCTAGATCCCTTAACTAAGTTTTATTTACATTCCTCAACTATAAATCGTGTATCTCAATCATCGAACTATCTACAACTTAAGTTCCTTTGTGGTTTGGATGATGATTTCATTCTATGTGCCATCCATGTGACACATTGACCTAGTCTTCGTCTGATGTGTGCTTACATGTAAAAAAGAGTTCATTTTCCCCTTTGTTCTCCTCACATCCTCCAATGTCCATGCTCTGCCTGCATGTGTCGATGGTGGCTTCGAGTGTTGCAGTGTGCGACTCAGCGAGGATTTTGGCAATACAGGAGGAGGAGGGAGGCGAGCGCGCCTAGGAGGCCTCGTCGACAAGGACCTAGCGGCGCCATATCCGCAATGCCCGCACTATGGGAATGGGAGGACATTGGCATGACCCCGTCATGCATGCCTTTAGTCCATGAGCGTCTCTGATGACCCGAGCCACGATATCGTTGCTGATTTCTTGCTGTACTTCGTCGAAGACGTCGATGTTTGGCTTTCCGGCATCGACGTGGTTCTGGTCATCAGAGATATTCATGGGCTTGAAGGAACGCACGGGTGTCATAGAGTGTGGCCGGAACCGTCGAGGTCGCCGAGCCACAACCTCATGCACCTCTAGAATCCTTACCAAGTTGTACACTACAACCAATCAAAGTTGTTGTCGATACACACATACACACATGCAGAGAGCTTAATAGAGATTGCTGGAGGGGAGGAGAAGCTAGAGAAAGGGAAAAGTGAACTATTTTTTACACGTAAGGACCACACAACAGACGAAGATTAAGCTAACGTGCCATGTGAATACCACGCAGGGTAGGGTGGGTCAACCGGCCCAGCTACGACCTGCATCGTCCTACCTCCCAGAACCCCCTATCCATCAGCCCATCGAGAAAACAATCTAACAGACTCAGCCCATCAAGGAAATAAGCCAGCCAGCCCATCATCCTGCATCAAAGTTCACAAGTTGGACACTCACGCCGCATCGTCTTCCAATCGGTGATGCTGCTAATTCGAATTCGACACACGTCTCGCTAACGCCAATGTGACGGCCGACGCCGATCTGCACGCGCGCGGTGCCTGCGCCGACGGCCGATGCCGCCACGCGCCCATGTCCACGCCGGTCACTGCCCATCTCACGCTGCTTCCGCCGGCTAGCGGCTTTGGCTAAGCCATAGCGGGCTAGCGGCCATCCGCCAGCGCTTGAGGCCTATCCCCTGTCCCCCCTGGAGTCCTGCTAGCTACAACAACATAGGTAGGCCGTGTAGGTGGCACTAGACTGTGGTAGCCGGCGCCCGGCCGGCAGAACCTGTAAGGTCCCAAGCGCATGAAGCTTTGTTATCACTTGTCTGTTTACAGAGTTCCTTCATTCCTTGCATGGTCTCTCCATCTCTAAAGAGGAACAAAGCTGTAACAAAGCTAGCGAAACTTTTGGTTCAAGCTATAAGGATGGAGGGACACTCTGATCGCCGCCAGCTCGGCACTGGTCGAGGGTGAGGAACGCCTTTGAGTCTGAATGCCCTGCCTGATGTGAAAAGTATGATCGGTAGTAAGTTTAAAAATCAAGGTATGGTAGACTTGTAGTGGAACTTTAAAAATATTGATGGATGAGCAACAAGTGACATGTTTATTTCTTTAGAATTTTGATTTTGTAGGTTTTGGCAAGAAGTATCGTAGACTATTTATGGAGCTAAGATTGTTGTTTTATTTAAAAATAAAAGGTACCATCCTGGATGTTCTTGTTATTTTTAATGCGATTGTAATATAAATGAAATGTACCATTCTTTTGTTTGCATTATATTATTTGGTCTACATACCGGAGCTGATAATATTTGAGATTATGCATGAAAGATCCATTTTCGATTATACTATGTTTTTAATGCGATTGTATTATAAATACGGCATGTGTTGGGTTCCGTTGTCCTTATCGAGCAAGCATCTCCACCTTATCACTTTTTTTAAAGCTGTGTCTGCTACTACACGCAGGATGAAATCCGCTATCAAACCGCCAAGAAACTCAATTTGAGTTTTAGTGGTTAGGAGACTATATCCAGTTTTGCGATTGAGGGACACATGAAACTGACCCATAGTAGTGAGATTAAAAGTGGACTCTTAGAAAGCACTAAACATGGCCGGCTGGGCCAGGCAATTTCCCGACATCAGTTCTACGAAGGAATAAGTTCACTGGAGATTCCTCAACTTAGGTCTTTGATTAGTTCCAAACTTTTTCTTCAAACTTCAAACTTTTCCATCACATCAAAATTTTCCTACACACGTAAACTTCTAACTTTTCCATCACATCGTTTCAATTTCAACCAAACTTCCAATTTTGATGTGAACTAAACACACCCTTAACAGCGAGTTTTTTTAGGTCCCTTAACCACAAACTAGGAATCTCCACCCCTAAACTATACAAAACCATTCACTCAAGGTCCCTAGGTAGTATATATGGGTGGTTTCGCTAACGTGGCATCCTAGTCAGCGAAAAAAAAAGCACGTGGGGCCCACATGTTAGCTGCATATCTTATTTTCTTCTCTTTTCTTCTCCTTTCTCTCTTCTCTCTTCTCTTCTCCCTGCTGCTGCTGCTCCCGTCCCTGCCCCAGCCGCGGTACACGAGATCCGCCGCCTCCGGAGTCCTCGTCGTCGCTGCCGGCTGGAGAGCATGCTGTTGGGGGAGGTCGCGCCGGGCTCCTCGTCCTCCTCGCTGCAGCTCCCCCCCTCGCCGTCGTCGTCTCCACCGCTGGCGCCAGCCGGTTCACATCGATCGCCCGCAGGAACAACATCTCGACGTCATGGCACGCCATCATCACCGTCCTCCCTCGACCTTCATAAGATCCACGCACGAAAATGAGACGCCAAGATTGCAGCATGCATGCACGCACGACGTCGACATAGTCCATCCATCTATACTCACCGGAGGAGGAAGAGGAGGAGAAGAGGCCGGCGTCGCCGTTCTAGCCGCACAGCTGCTGCGGCTGCGGGGCGGCACCACGGCATGGCGGCGGCTCGTCGGCTGCACCCAAAGGAAGGCTCGGGCGAACCCGAGTCCGGGAAGCGCACGCGGGTGAGGTCCCACGCCAGGTCGACGTGGCGGTCGCCGGCGGCGCAGAACCGCCTCCTCCCGCGCTGCCGCCAGAGGAGTCAGGTACGGACGCGGAAGGCTAGTGTCTCCTTGTCGGTGTCCTCGTCGAAGTATATCCCCACCCCGTCGCTAAGGAGGATGCCAGGGTGGCCAGGGACGAGAGACGGAGCACGGCGCGGAGTGAGAGGCCGAGGGAGGTGCGCGTCCATGACAGCGCGGCAAAGTCGAGGTGGGTCTCATAGACGGAGGTCACCAGGCTAGGCCCCACGGGGCCGGACGGCCCCGTGCCGCGGACGACGCGCAGCGGAAGCACGCCGCCATCGCCACTCCACCCACCGCCGGCTTCCTCACTGAAGAAGAGAAGAGGGAAGAGAGAAAAGAGAAGAGAAGAAGAAAGAAAAAAAAAACGTGCAGCTGACATGTGGGTCCCACATACTTTTTAAAATCTTTTTGCTGACTAGGATGCCACGTTAGCGAAACCACCCATATATACTGCCTAGAGACCTTGAGTGCCTAGAGACCTTGAGTGAACGGTTTTGTATAGTTTAGGGGTGGAGATTTCTGGTTTTGTGGTTAAGGGAAAAAAAAATCTCGCTGTTAAGTTGTGGGATCTCTGATGAACTTATTCCTTCTACAAAAGAAGAAACAACAATTCGATGGGCCAAGTAAAAAAAAATAGCCCATCAATATCAAAGTGGAAGCACCCGGGGGGTGTTGGCCTTTCAAGGATGAGCGCCGTTGCTACGAACTTATTTTCAACCAGATGCAATTAATGATTTTCCTTAAAAAAACATATGCACAATGATCAATGTCGCATAATGACAGTGTGATTTTGTTTTTTTAAAAGAAATCAATTATGGCTCGTGCTACATAAAAAGTTTCACTAGATTTATCATTTTCAATTTTCGGAAAATGGCATGATGTTTCAAACTTGTTGGAACAACACGTAGATTTTCAGACGTGAAAAATTAACTCAACACTGCAGATGATTCACTTTGCGTAAAACTCTTTAGAGTGCCAAGGGGTAGTACTTCAACGGTCAACCTTGTGTAAAATCTTGTGTACTAATTCACAGTGTGGAAATTCCAATTAATTTCATGGAAGTATCGCAATTCGCAACCGAAAGAAATCAAATTAAGAATACAAAAATCCAGGACGAATCTGGAGAGAGTCCTGCGAGTGTAAGCAGCGCGATCAGATTGGATCGGGAGATCAGGACGATCGATCCGCAGTAGTAGTAATCAGACTGTGTTTGTAATTAAGCATTGACGAAACAGGTAGCAATCTCTCTCTATTGAAACAAAAGATGGCACTGTAGTTATCGTCTTCGTCAGGGGACACCGCATGCTTCCCGTGTCCGATTTGACGTCTCTTTCAGCAGCACGAGAGACAGGTTCTCGACGACCGGCATGGGGCAATACATTAACACCGTATTACTGAATCGCTAAATATCGTGTGAATACTTATTTTTTCTTCAAATGAAGACAGAAATGGTAATGCTGCTGTTGCTTCTATGTCAGGAGGGAATAGTCGGCAAGATCATGCCCTGTTTGGACTTTGGATCTGTACCACTCCTACCCTTATCAAATCTTTATCAGATGACAAGATTTGGCAATCACCAGAAATTTCGGCAATCTTGTTGTTTGGATTGTTTGTTAAAATATTGGCAATATACCAAATAATTTGATACTGCCAATTTTTCTTTAAGTAAAACAAATGGATGACATTTTTTTTTTGGCGTTGCCAATTATTCAGTATGGTTGAAGCTCAAAGCACAAGCTCTTGCCGACGGCGGTTGTCTTATTGTCAGAAATAGAGTAAGAACATATATCTCATCTATACTTGGTGAGTTGAGTGGTTAGAAGAGAGGGCGAGTAGACAATTTCCAAAGGAAACCGTAAGGCTAGGATGGCCTTAAGGTTGGAGCTGCTCATAGGACCAGCCTTAAAAAAAGGAGATCCTCACCTTTGTAGAAAAAAACAGCAAATTGTATTTTGGGACATCTTTTATTATTAAAAAAACAGCAATTATATTTTTTCCTTTTTTTTCTTTTAGACCATCCAAACATACACTCTTCGCGAGCACATCAATAGCCCCCAACATATTGGCATCCCATATCAACAATCTTTTCTATTTACGTGCAACTCACATCTTTTATCAGAGGAGAGATTAGACGTAACTAAATAAAAGCATTAGAGTGGTCCAAAGTACAACAAGGGAAAAAAAAACCTATTTAGCTGTAAAAAAATGGGTTCACAATGAAACTTTAGCAATAAAAGTGGCCCAAAATATAATCCACTCTAAAAAGTGCCAAATTTTATCTTCCCCCCTCGATCCCCTCCAATTTGCTATCCTACTCTTCCTCTCTCTCGTGAAACATCCTCTTTGCCACCTCCATAATGCCTGAATCTCCACTGCTGCCCCTGTCCCCTAAGCCCCCATACTACTCGGGTGTCTGTGAAGCCTCATATACGGTGGCCTCTACACTGTCAAATCTAGCAAGGCCGGGACTCCTATTAGCTCCACATGGCAAATTTGGCAAGGCCCTAGCTTGAGATTGACTTGAAACTTCCCTTATGAAGTCGATCTTAAGGCCTTAAGGTCTCCTCTTATTTTCACTTTGGAGATGTCGAGAGCCATGAATATGCAATGGATGATGGGCACATCAGTACATGAGAGAAGATGGCAATTGGTGATGCAAACAAGAAGTCGGTGCTTGTATAGTGCGGGAGGAGAGGGGTGGCAGCTGGTTAGCCTAGCATAATGTAAGTGGAAGGATCCCCGAAAAAAAATGTAAGTGGAAGGAACAATGGACTATACCGGCGGTTTAACTCTTTTGATTTATGATGAAAATGCATGTCAACAATTTTAGCCTATCATGGATTCGCACGAGTTGAATGGAATAAAACATTTCTTTCAGCAACGGGGAAAAATTATGCACACATCGTCTAGCCGGCCGTTATCCTGACATTACAATTTTTATCAACCTTCTTTTGAATGGAGAAGTTTCATATGTTTTGTAGAAAATCTTATAAAGTTCCTACAGGGCGAATACTCTTGATGCTTTTGCTCTGCATTTCCCCGCAACTACTATGTGCTTACACAATTGACCACATCGAGATCTTGTGACGAGACTACGTAATTCAGGATTAGAATACGACAAGCTGGTCATATAAATAAATTGTAGTTACTTCATTGCTAATCCATATGTATGCGCGCAAGTTAATACTACGCGGAACTGCAAGACTGGTGCTGAATACTATATAGTTGGTCCCTTTATTTATCTTCTCAAAAATCGGATAGTGAACTTACCAAGGGGACAGGGCTGTGTTGACTATAACAAATTAACTGCAGTTTTTGGACGGTTCTAGAAGAAAATTCCGTTTTAAATATGGCTCGAACTAAGATTAGTTTCGGTGATAAACTTAATCAAGGACGCGTACAATATTCAATTTAATCTTTGGTTTTTCATAACTACCCACTAATTAAATTAAATGAAACGGTTCTAAAAAATGGGATAGTCAACTTACCTAGGGGACGGACACAGGTCGTCTGCAGTACTGCATAGTACTGCAGGGGATCTCAATTGCTAGGGGACGGGATTGTGCTCACTATAACAAACTGCAGTTTTTGAGTGACACTAGCGGTTCTAGAAGAAAATTCCGTCTTCAAATCCGGTCAAATGGAATCATAGGGGACGGAATATCGTCCCTAGGGGTGGAAACGAGCCAGCTTGGCTTGGCCCGGCTCGTGAAAGCTTGGCAAAGAACATGCTTGGATTGGCTCGGCTTGATTAACTAAACGAACTAAAACAGCAGCTTGGCTCGGCTTATTTCAAAGCTCGAGCTAGCTCGAGCCGGCTTGTGATGCTAGCAGTAAGTAAACACTACAACAACAAAGCAATCAATTTTCAACAAGTAAACGTCAAGTATGCATCAGGATCAAACTCCTACAGGTCATGTAGGCCTCAAATAATGCAAATTGCAATGCAGTAGCAAGAACAACTAAAAAAAAGTGAAGTATAGCACTAACAGTAACACAGAGTCATAGATACATCATACATACACTACTGGTACGACAATTTTGATTTATTTGCCTTAATCTTTCTGTCATCAATTCATCACGCACATACCACACGTACTATTGCTCCACAATCACAAGACCAATAGACCACAAGTGCACAGACCACAACATGCTATTGCTACATGCATAAGAAAAATAAGAAAACACATCCCAAAACCTCTTCATCCTGGGCTCGTCGCAGCGAAAACTGCCGTCGGTGGGTTGGTGTCTCGGTGAGGTGATGAACAACATCGAGTCAGGGAAGGTCGGCGCAGGGAGCGTCGAGCAGTGCTGGGGAGGAAAGCACAGGGGAGGAAGGTGGCGCAGGGAGCCTCGCGCGGTCGCGCCCTAGGCCTCGAGCAGTGTCGCCTGTCGCGCACGCGCGTTGAAAGGCGGTGGACTCGGTGTGATGGGCTGGCGGCGTGAGAAGGGGTCTAGGGAAGGAAATGACAAGGGAGTGGGAGAGGAACGGTGAGGTTAGGGTTTTTCATGGGCCAAATCAGCTGTTAATGGGCCAGGCCATTTTTTTGCACAAGCTCGACAAGCTTCACGAGCGGCTTGCGAGCAGCTTGGGCTCGGCTCGATTTAGAAGCGAGCCATGGAGGCAGCTCGAGCTCGGCTCGTTTAGTTTTCAAGCCGAGCCAAGCTTTACGAGCTCAAGCCAAGCCAGAGCCAAGCTCACGAGCCCGAGCTTTTTATCCACCCCTAACCGTCCCTCAACGGAATGCTCCTCCTCCACAATGCGATTCTCACCCATGCGACGCGGCTGAAGCCCTCAATGCACACCAGGCCTGCTCACGCACCGCCACGCCGGTCCCCCGCCACCATCCTCGTCTACAGGGGACGGCTGCAGGGGGCCGGCTACACGCGTCGGGATGCTCCTCCCTCCAACGGGATGCCCAATTATATCTAGTAGGAATCACCTGATATCTGGTAGGTATCATCCGATACCTCGCAAGTATCATGCGATACATGGTAGAAATCATCTAATACCTAGCAAGCATCATATGATACCTCGCGAGTATCACGCGATACGTGGTAGAAATCGTCTGATAACTGACAGGTATCACATGATACCTCGCGAGTATCACGGTAATCTCGTTATATAGCAGCGCCCTTTAAATCTAGCTCGAAGTAATATTAGTTTCGATGCCACAATCATGGACGCGCACAATATTCAATTTAATCTTTCGTTTCTCATAACTACGACCCACTCAATGAACGCACGCTCGTGCCTCGTTGTCGAGGGGTACGTCGCCTACCACTGAAAACACAAAGCCGTTAAATCCTGAAAAATTCGCTCTCATGGGAGTCGAACCTAGGACCTTGGTGCTACCGAGACTCTTGTAATCACTAGGTTGCATCCCCTTTCGCCGCATATCCTCTCTTTAATGCAACAACATTCTAAGCTTAGGTGAAAATCAAACTTCCGTGAAAACTTGTGTAAACTATACGGTAAAATTCATCATTATCTCATGATCTCATCTAATGATTTCGAATTTGCATAAGACCTTTTATAATTTTGCCCACCATTATCTCATCTACTTATGAGATCTTTTTATATGATTTTAGACAACTTTATTTTATTATGGTTTATACGAGTTTTCGTTTAGTTATGGTTAGTACCATATATTTAATTTTATCTGTTCATGAAGCTGTTGCTGAGTTGGATTTCTTAGATTAATTGTATTTTTTTTATGAATCAGACCCGCTTGATAAATTTTATAACTGTTTGCTTAGTGTAGTTCTTATACTAGCTCCCATTTTAAGTGCAGTTGTAGATTTCTATGTCCAACGTTTGACCGTCCATTTTATTTGAAAAATTTATAAAAAAATGAAAAAATAAGTCACATATAAAATATTATTCATGTTTTATCATCTAATAACAATAAAAATAATAATAAAAAAATCAAATAAGACGATAAAATGTTGGACACTACAACCCACAACTGCAATTAAAATGAGAATGATGGAAATAGATCGTACCTACTCCTAAAGTGATCTAACCATAATATTATTATTCCTTTATAATATACACTAACTAGTCCCTGTTTCTCGTTTATAAAACAAACTCTAATCCGATCCTACCTTGCTGAAGTTGAGCAGAGTATCAAGTAGGGGCGGAAAGGAGCTAATGCTGCTCTATGAATTTGACCTAATAGATTCTCACGTTTTTTGTTTTACCCGAGACAAACAAAGACTCAGTTCTTCTTTAAACACAGATCACGCTTTCCCTTTCAATGGAGCACGAAATACGTAATATCTTATAAAAAAAACCAAGACCCAACGACTCGTCGAATCCATTTCTTTTCAGTGTGTTCATCGACTTTATTCTATTAGGAAGATCATAGATCTATGTAGCATCGCTCTGTTTCAAAGTAATGATATGCTATTTCTATCTTTTTACTTAACCTTTAGAATAATGACCTTTTATACACGCATTACTGAACAACATCTAATTAAAAAGGGTTTTTGATTAATCAGAAAAATCACGTTTCAACTTTCAATGTATTGATTTTAAGTACATAAAAAAACACCAGCCCAGAAAAAAAATAAAACACTAAATCATTAGCCCCCCCTCCTCCTCCCTTCTATCAAAAAGGATTCGAGATAACAAATAAATACTACATCCGTCCCAAAATATAGCAACTTTTGGCTATTAATCTGGAAATAGCTAAAAATGCTTATATTTTGGGATGGAGGGAGTAGTTAGATTTTTTTTATTATGAATATCACAAATGCACAACCCAATTTTCATGAATTTGACAACAAAACGTTAAGCGATTACTTTTTGGGTTGGCACATGGACTAACGATAGAAGGGAGAGGGAACCATTTGCATCTTCATGTGTTGCACATGCTTTTAGGATCCATTTATATTTATATAATAAAGGTAGTAGATGGTATGCATCATTTCTCCTAATGAAAAGAAAAGGAAACATGCTTGAAATTCTCAAATAGAAAATGAAAACAATGGATATCTCTAGTAATAGTGGTTTAAGAGTTTCAATAATTTCCAAAACAACTTGGGAAGATGTCCGAATTAAGTGTACATTGTTGAGCCCTAATTTTAGAAGATGGCCTACATATGTTGTTTGGCTTTAGAAATAGGGATGGGTAACCATTGGCCTACTCTTAGTTCAAGTAAATCAACAGAAGCGGCCAAAAAAAAGTAAAAAAAAGTAAATCAACAGAATTTTCACCTTTTTTTTAATACATATTGTGTTTTAATCTATTTAGCAAAACTGGATTGGGTAAACTGATACCAAGGAGTGATGTGCATTCATCCCTTAGAATTTTATTTTGTAAGATCACATGTTGAACTATGTTCCATTGAATCAAAGAGATTAAGATCGAGTATGCATTGGTACTATAGGAGGACGATAATAGAATAAACTAGCTGACACCCTGCATGTTGTTGCGAGAATTTATCTGAAACAAAACAAACAATTTGGGCAAATAACAGTAGGCAAGAATGAACAGGAACCATACAAATGAAATATATTGGTTCAGCTTCGTGATGACGTAGCCTCATGCATGTACTCCCTGCATTAATTTGAACTCGAAAGGTCGCAATATTTTAAGATAGAGGGAGTACTTCTTTTAGTAATTGCAGTTACCGTGCTAAATAGAAATAGAGAACGTGATGATGAGTCCAAATCAACCAAAATTGATAAATTTTAAATCAAATGAATATGATTAAAATAGCAATTGAATAACTCAAACAACTCATATTAAAACAATTAAGAAGATTAATTCCACTTCTTTTTATTTTTGGAAATGTCATATATATAGTGGTATAGTTTACCACACATGTTAGATTTTGGTTAAGAATTTATAAAATTTGCACCATACAGTAAAAGTTGATTTAATTTGGATAAACATGCATGTTACAAAGCTTTTCTTAAAGAAAAAAAATACAAACACATAAGCTTAAAACACGCTAATACTTATTTCTATAAACAATTTTCTTCCGTTCGATATATGGGTACGGAAAGAAAGGTTAAGCTTCGGTTGGACTTTGGAAAAGAGGAAAGGGAACAGTCCTAATTAAGAAATTAAATTTTGTTATGGTATTAATTACTAACATCGACTATAATCTTGATACTTGAAGAGCAGGTAAAATAGCAGAGACTATAAGTCAGCTATAAACACACGTCAAAAAGATAAAAGATAAAAGATAAAAGAGAAAAGTGAAAAGCATATGAGTACAAATTTGTAGCCGGCTACTCTAAAATATAATATGCGTATGATATAGGATCATATATTAATAGTGTAATATTATATGTTTATAGATAACTATGTCATAAATTAGTTATCAAATTGACTAAAAATAATTTAGAATTAATAATTGGCTATGCTATTAAATGTGCTCGAATGATGCGTAGTGAAGTCATTGCCCTCTCTCTTACCAGTCGGTCAGCGTTTAGAATGGGAAGTCTCGTCTTGGGCACATGCAGTTTGCGGACAAATTAGCATCGATCCACGCACTACAAAAATGGATTTGTTGTTATCAATGTAGGGTGAGCATGTTACACAGCAGGCAGTTTTTCGTACTACCAAGGTATAAATTGATCTCGCTATGTGGGCCTTGTGTTCTTTTGCTTGTTTGTTTCCATACGATCATCAAAATTTGTTTCTCTCTCCATGTGACAGTTTTTTTAAACAACGTGTAATTCTTAAAAGCTACGACTCTTTTCATTTTTAAATGCATGACACGGTTGACATCTTTAGATATGATATATTGAACCATTTATCTTATTTAAAATTTATGATAAATATGAAATTCGTAAGTCATATTAAAAGTACCTTTAATTATAACTAAAGTAAATGATACTTATATAGTTTTGTAATAAGATAAATGGTCTCATAAGTTTAAAAATGAAAATAGTATAATACAAGTTAAGGCTGTAGGATCGTCTTGACGTTATCCTCTCTCAAGTTGACTCTCGATTCATTACCGGCAACACTCTCCTGAGGCATCAAAACTCACCTACACATCATCAACTAAGAAACCATATTGACATGACGATATGGTGTACAAACCAATCAAGATCTTTCTTAAGTTTGTATCTCAAGAAAACACAAGTGAAAATATAACATGCAGTGTTAACAACTTCAGCCTAAAAGTTTTTAGGACTGTGATACTCATCTAACATTGTCCTAGCCATCTTAACCAAAGAACAATTTTTCTTTCAACAACGCGGTCTGACCGGTGGCGGTGGCAGGCGGCATCGACGCATTGAGCGGTCAGACCGGAGTGACTACATTGATCAGAACGGAGGTCATCGAGCGGTCATACTGGCACATCTATCAGACTGATCGCATTGAATTCGAGTGTAACTTTTAATTCCGCTAAAAGTTTTGATTTTTGGGTACTTCAACCATTCACCTCCTCTAGTTGGCTTAGTTCTTGCACGCAAAAATAAGCCTCTTAAGGGGCCGCACGTGAAAATATATTTTTACAGACATGTCTCTTAAGGATCCGCCTAAAATCTAAGTTACCTACTCATTTTCCACTCAACACTTCAAAACTTTTCATCCTTATCCACTCATCTCTCTTACCTCCTCTCCTCATTATTTTCTCTCCACTCTTTCACCTCCTCTCCTCTATCACTTTCCTCTCTCTCACCTCACTGGTTATGACGAGCGGCGGGCAGCGCGGCCGGTGGTGGGTGGCACGAGTGCAGCAGGCAGAGGGCACGGCTAGTGGCAGGCGGAGGACTCAGTCGGTGGCAGCGGAAAAAGAGCAATTTTTGCAAACCCTTCCGGGTAGACGGGCTGGAGTTCCGCATGCAAAAGCCACTTTTGACCCGTCTGGAAAAAAATGTTTTTATTAGAAAAAATAATCAAATATATGATTATAAAAAAAATCAAATATATGTATAAAGATAAAGAGTGTATCAATAATGGTGCTTAGCGATAATGGATGAAAATGGATCGGAAACGGACGAAAACTAGCTTTATCATATTCGTTTTCATATTTTTTTTCAGAATCAGAATCAGAATTGAAAACCTGGATACGGAAATGAAATATAATATTATTGAATACATATACGGAACGAATACGGCAACAAATATTTGTCGGTATATAAAAGTCCCCTTAAATTGAGTTTCCTTAATCAAGGAAGAGATATCTCTTGTTTTCTTTTATTAACGTCTCCAACATTTATATCGTTAATTTTGTAGGCGGTCTCACAACTGTATGTGAAAATCGATTTTCATGGCCATTCCTTTAAGAGACCCACATGTAAATATGATTATTCATTTTCTAATCCCAAGATCTTTTACTACATGTTTAGCTTACTTACCATATCACTTATCAAGATCTTATTGTATAAATTAGAGATGTTATTTATTTTATTTCACATTTTCGAAATTTGTAGTGCTTGTTGTATACTTTAAACATTTTCAAATACAAATGTTATAAACTACAAAGTGGTAGATCCCATTGAGCTGTACAACTTTGATATAGAACACATCTCCATAAGATGTCGTTTGAATTACAGATTTGAGATTTTGTAAAAACAGATATGTTATTTTATAATAAATGTTTCGACCCTTAAATGATCTCAAATAATAAAATAGTCAACAAGAAAGTTGTAGTTCTCATCGATTTCTGTAATTTTGATATAAAGTTTGTCTTCATCTAACTTCGTATAAAAAAGTTATGTATATATACGTGTTTTTTTTTAAAATTTGATTATGTCTGCGGATATCCGGACAAAATTTCGGATAGTTTCCGACCGTTTTCCGATTCCGACGGACAGTACTCTTACTATATTCGTTTTCGTTTCCGAGAAAAAAAAATCCGAATTCATTTTCGAATCCAAGAATTTCTGGATAGTTCCGACCAAACCTATCCGAATCCGAAAAATAGTCCGGAGGAACGGAGACTATCCGTGTTCAACCCTATAAGCGATGGTCGACTGGAAATATATATACTATTTCCCCCTAAATTTGGCAGAAAAAAAAGAAAATTATCTGGTAGGGATTGTGCAGTAGGATGGCATGCTGCCACGTTGGAAAGATCAGGGAGAATCGGAGGTGATGCAGCAAGTCACTGCAGCAAGTCGGTCTCGAGGGAAGTGGGACATCTCACCTGCAGCACCCATGATATCACAAGTTCACAGCCACAGATTTCGAGCGCTTCATCCAACTATTCCACTGGCGGGCTGGCGCCAAGTCAAATCTTTCCGCGATCAAATTCCAATGGCTCGAACAGTCAAATTACCCAGCTAGCGATTAATTTCCATCAGATGATATATTCTCTCACATTTAGCTAGTGTTTGAATCTTCTGAAGATACAGATGAAAATAAATATTAAGTGTTTCAAGTAAAACGATGTAGTGATAACATGTGATTAATTGAGTTTTAATTATTACAAACTTGAAAAATTAATTAATATAATATTTTAGAATAACTTTCATATAGGAAATTTTTGCACGAAACGTAGCGTTTAGCAATTTGAAAAGCGTGATACTTTTATCCAAAAGCTTATCCACTTTTTTTAGTGGATTCGAACGGTGTTTACTTGATAATTTCCTCCCACTTTACTGATCCCAAGCTAGATTAATCTATTTTCCCTGTGGAATATGGAATGCGCCACACTGACTATTATACGTAATGTGAGAAATACAAGAGGTTTTTGTCCCGTTTTTTCTTAAAAATTAGGCCAAATCTCTTCTTTTTAATGAAAATAGAAACTTCTCTCTTTTGAGGTCTACCTAAAAAACTATTACTCCTACAGTTATACGTACTGTTAATTATCAAGCTAACAACAAGCTTGGCAGAGAAATGGCTACATGCCATCATTAATAGAGTCACTAAAAAACAAAATCCACAGCACTAAGTACGTACACAATCAAGAAGTTAAGCGAAGTGTGTGTTTCAGTATGGTCATCGCGTCGTCGGTGCTGAACTGACATGCAAAACGTGCATGCTTATCATAGATAGGCACGAGCTGGAGAAGATAAAGTAGGCCTTACTAGGTAGGGCGATCTTTTGCTTGTAAGAATTACCAAAATATTGTTATCACTTATGCTTCCATGGCTTATTAAGTCAATATTGATTTTTCAAAAGTAAAGTAATGTTAATGTGACACAGTTTTCCGTTTGAAAAATAGAAAAGCCAAAGGACATTTGAACACTTGGGATTTGGAAGGACTATTTCGTATTCTTCATTATTAGGGGTTGCTTAGAATGAATGGGAAAAAGTCCCACTATATATGGATTTTTTCTGAACACATGTGTATTCTTATTTGGACAGCACACTCAATGCACAAGCCGAGTATCCTGGATCAACGATAATATATAATGCTACTAGAGACGCAATTATTAATAATGCAGATTGTTTTTTTTTTCACATCCTTTGTCAAATCGTCAATGTAAACCTTAAGCATGCACATTTAGAAGAAGTTGAATGGTACTCCCATCTTACACAAGAAATTAATTTTGATCTTTCAAACCTAAAACTTGTATAAGCTAGGGCAAGCGGTGAACTATTATATCTCTGTAGGCTAGAACAAAATAATATCTGGTAAGACATGACAATCCAAGGCATGCAAGGTTGTAGGAAGGCCCAAGATTGACAATGGCAGGAGGTAATGTTGTTACATTTGTTAAAAAAATATTTGTGCAAGCAACTGATAACCCGTTTATACGGGCGTACACTAGTACAGATCCTTCTATCTGTGACGGGCTCTAATATGCCTAGAAATAGCGGGCCGTCACAAGGAAGTCATCTCAATCGGGCCAAAAAAATGCCTGATTGAGATATGGTCGCACAGACATATTAGATGGGCTTAAAACTTAAGCCCGTCACGGATGACACCTATCAGTGACGGGCCGTAGTTTAGGCCCGATTGAGATAACATTCCATATCTCAAACGGACCTAAAGATGTGGCCCGTCACAGATGACCATCAACTGTGACGGGCGTCAACTTTAGGCCCGATTGAGATAACATTCCATATCTTAAACGGGTCTCAAGTTGTGGCCCGTCACAGATGACCATCATCCGTGACGTGCACTAACTTGAGGTCCGTTTGAGATAGCAATTAGGCCCGTCACAGATGACTCATTAGTGACGGGCTATATACTTAATCTCTATCGGGCATTAACTAAAGCCCGTCACCGATGACTATTTTTTCATTTTTCATATGAAATGTTTATATTTGTAAGTTGAACTATAGCAAAATAATTAAGTGCAGTATAATAATTCATTTTATGAGTCAAAATAATTTTACGGGTAGTAAATGATTTCAAATGGAAAAAATGTCAACAATAAAGTTGTATAACTTATCAAGATTTACAACTTTTAGTTTGGTCATTTTTCTATATAACATTTTTTTTGAACAGTTTGATTTTGAATTTGAAAATATAACAAATTCAAACAATATTTTCAAATACTAAATGATTTCAATTGAAAAAGTCATGAACAACAAAGTTGAATAACTGAATAACTCATAGAGATCTAAAACTTTTACTTTTGTTATTTCTTCATCCGACGAAACGTTAGTAATATTATTCACAAAATTTTACATATATGTGTTATAGTTTATAAAACCAGATAAGAGATATGTCAATTTTGTGAATAATGTTACTATCACTTTGTCGTATGAAGAAATGACCAAAATAAAAGTTTTAGATCTTGATGAGTTATTCAACTTTGTTGTTGATGACTTTTTCAGTTGATATCGTTTAGTATTTGAAAATATTGTTTGAAGTTGTCATATTTTCAAATTCAAATTCAAACGGTTCAAAAAATGTTATATAGAAAAATGACCAAAATAAAAGTTATAGATCTTGATAAGTTATACAACTTTGTTGTTTATGACTTTTTTAGTTGAAGCCGTTCACTGATCTAAAATTCTATTTGAACTTTTCAAACTTTGAATTTCAAATTTCAAATTGTTTAAATAGAGCCATATGGAGAAATGACCAAAATAAAAATTTTGCACCTCGATGAGTTCTACAACTTTGGTTTTGGTGACTTTTCCATTTGAAATCATTTAATAACCCTAATTTGACATCGTGGCCTAGGTCTTAATAAGATTAATAGAATACTCATACCAACAAGTTACAACTACTTTTTCGGAAGCCAATCTCCAAAGAACTTTGATGTTAAGCGTGTTTGGCTAGGAGCAATTTCGAATTTCGGGATGGGTGACCGATTGGGAAGTTTGAATTTCAAGTGAGGACAAAAAAAGACTGGCCTAGGAGGCCTGAGACTAGCCAAAAAATAAAATTTAGTTTTTTTGGATTATACTCATCTGTGACGGGCATTAACTTAGGCCCGATTGAGATGAGGGTCATCTGTGACAGGCCATAGTTAATGCCCGTCACAGATGACTCATCTGTGACGGGCTATAGTTAATGCCTGTCACAGATAAGGTCATCTGTGACGGGCGCTAGTTGTGGCCTGATTGAGATAGGTCATCCGTGATGGGCTATAGTTTGACTGGTCGTCTAGGTCAAAGCTATCGGTGACGGGCTTTAATTAGGGCCCGATTGAGATAGATTCATCCGTGACGGCCATTTGCCCGATTGAGATAACTCTTCACATCTGTGACTTCTTGCCTGTGACGGACGCCGTGCCCGATTGAGATGGGGTTTACCATCTGATTGAGATGATGGTATCCTTTCTAGTGGTATCCAATATGCATGTAGTGAAGGGCATGTGAGAATAAACTATTTACGCATGTGAAAAGTCAGCCATTCGTGGAAAAAGTTTTTCGCAGTTTCCTAAAGATAACCGCACACAAAAACATGTTTTCACGGGTGTTTCTCCTAAAAGAAATTACATGCGAAACAATTTTCAATGGCGGATCATTCAAGTAACCACCTGTGAAAAAGTATTTTCATGAGCTGTTTAGTTAAGTGAATGGCCTAAACATGATGAGTGACACATATAATTATCTAAGTACCCGCTTATGTTTTTATTTGAACAAATACATAAATTATAGATTTATACACCCAGATTTTATCACAATGCAGCTGAATGCCCGCTCGTTGCAATGGGAATAAAAATTATTCCCATTTGTAAAATCTTTAGTCCATATTTAATTTGTCATTGTTTTGCATCTCATTTTAAAATAAATTACCCTTGATTGATGGCTTGTAAAACCTCATTGTTTGGGGGACCCACAAGACAGTGGTGATGAGTGGTGGCAAATTCATAATTCACCACCATAATTAGGGTCTTTTAAAGTAGTATAGATTCATCTCATAAAGCATATCATTATCCGAGCACATATTTCTAACAGAAAAGGAAAAATGCCATTATCTATTTATAACATATGAACATATCACAATCCAATGTTATGATTATTTACATCATGATCCCATAACAACATTATGTTTCAGAATCCATTCACAGTATTATTGTTCACAATTCACAAGCATTATGTTTCACAAATGAATAAGGTCAATAGTTTAAGTGTTCTACACGTTAGTAGATTGTCATACTTCCGAATGGCAGCATGATTCATACGAGACAATGTCGGTCTTGGGATTAAAGTATGTGTCCCTCTCATTGTAGATCTTGTGGTGGACAAACCGCCACATATACTACATAGTCGTGATGCCATCATTGTCAAGATATATAGTTTGTTATAGGAAGGGGGCTAGCTACACATTGGAGACACTGAGGAGGCTATGTTGTGGTTCATATTAGTAATAAATGGGTGACATTTTGGTGTCGTCATTGTCACGATATATAGTTTGCTACAGCATGGGGCTAGCTACACATTGGAGACACATATGAGGATGTGTTGTGGTCCATATTAGTAATAAATGGGCGACATTTTGGTGGTTGAGAAGAAGATATAAACAATGACATATGGGTTCTCTACTAAAACGAGTACAATATATTGTTATCATGGATGCACACTGTAAATAATAGTTGTAATAATAGCCGTGGAACTAAAAAGAATAATTGCCCAAAACAACTACAGAGCTTAGGCATTACTCCAATTTACCATATTATTAAATAAGGGATAAAGAAGCTGGCCAACACATTTGACATCAATGCCTAGAAATTACCAGGTTAGTTTGAGAAAATAATGTAAAGATCCAAACCATTTGAACACTTGGGATTTGGAAGGGCTATTTCATTCTTCATTATTATGGTTGTTTAGAATGAATGGGAGAAAATTCCACTGTATGGATTATTTTGAATATTATGTGTTCTTATTTGGACAGCACACTCAACACACAAGTTGTTAGTATCTCTAATCAACGATAATATATAATACTACTACGTCATATGATTATTAATAATGTAGATCGTATTTTTTTTCACAATATCCTTTGCCAAATCATCTATGTAAACTTTAAGCATGTACATTTAGAAGAAGTTAAATGGTGCTTCATCTTTAACAAGAAGTTTATTTTGATCTTTCAAAACCTAAGAGCTGTACAAGCTAGGGCAAGTCGTGAGTACTATGGTATATCTATGGGCTAGCTAGAACAAAATAATATATGGTAAGTGTTGATGGGTTATACCGTGATCATAGGATATGTACTTACATGATATATTTTTAGGTCATATGGATTGGCTCGTCTGAGGATGCAAACGAAGTTGTAAAGAGAGTAAGGAATACATGGATTTCTATACAGGTTCGGCCCCCTATTACGGACAATAGCCCTACACCTATTGGCCGGATCTGTTGTTGCCATTATATATGTATATCAATCTAGTATGGTGATAGGCGGCTAGTTGTTGTCAACTTCTTTGGGTGTTTACATGGTGAGATCGGAGGTGTCTTGTATTGTTTTGTCTCTAGTTGAAATCTCTCAGGCATGTTCTTATCCCTACCTAAGGCCTGCTATTTATATCTTCGGCTGCTCCCTTGTCCAAGTAGAACTAGGTAGGTATGTATGGATATGATCCGAGTGGTATTAATTGGACCCAAATAGGACTCTGAATTTTTGCCCTTAACTAGGACTCTTACCTTATCTACTTCAGATTTTATCCACATGTATGAGGTTTTTTTTTCCTTAAATAACTTGGTATGCGGTGGTCCCTACGAGGTAACTACACATACATAGGGTATCCCATATCTAGGACGCTGATAGTAAGGCATTCCATGTTATGTGAGGTTATAGGAAGCCCAAGACTAACGATGGCAAGGTAATGCTGGTATAGAAAACACTTATGCAGGTGGCTGATGACCCATTTATAGTGTTGTTTTTGGGTCGTCTACAGTCAAGGGCCTATGGAAATCGACTAGTTACACATGCAAAAAGTCAACTGTCCATGGAGAAACCTTTTCACGGGCAGTTTCGTTAAAATAACATCCCTCGAGAACAAGTTTGCACGGGTGGCTCACCTAAAAGAAACTACATGTACAAACACTTTTCAACTGTGGATCACTTAAGTAACCGCATGTGAAAATGTTTTTGGCAAGTTGTTTAGTTAAATGAACTACCTGATCATGATGAGTACCACAAACAGTTATCTAAGTACCCGCTATGTTTATATTTGAACAAATACAAAAATTAAATATTTCTATATATTAGTGTCTAGATTTTATCACAAATTATATTGACTAGCTGAATACCCGTACATTGCAATAAGAACTAAAAATAACAAATTATATTGACAAGTTGAATGCCCATGCACTGCAACGAGAATAAATTAAAAAAAGAGAACATCCCGTACACCTTAAAGCTCAAAAATTAAAATAAAATATTCCCAATTAATTAAATCTTTAGTCCATATTTGTCATCATTTGAAAATAAATTTCCCTTGATTGATGGCTTGGGATTAGAGAAGGTACAAAATTTCACCTACCTTATTGTTTGGGGGACGCATATGACAGTTGTGATGGTTGGTGGAAAATGCACAATTCACCTCTACAGTTGGGGTCTTTTAAAGTAGTATAGATTCATCTCATAAATCATATCATTATCTGATAACATATTTCTAATAGAAAAAAGATTACTCTAATAGACAAAAAAGATGCCATCATCTTATTTATAACATATCACAATCCAATGTTGTGACTATTTACATCACAATCCCATAATAGCATTACTATTCAAAATGCGGGTACAATAGTATTGCTCACAATCTATTCACAAGATTATGTTTCACAAAATAATATCATCAATAGTTTTAAGTATTCTACACATTGGTAGACTTCCATACCTGACAAAATGATTAATGTGAGGCAACGCCATTGTAAGGATCAAAACATTTATCTCATTGCATATATCTCATGTGGATAAACCACCACATATATACTATGTAGATGTTGTGCCATCATTATCACGATATATAGTTTGCTACATGAAGGGGGCTAGCTACACATTGGAGACACGGAAGAGGATGTGTTCTGGTTCATATTAGAAATAAATGGGTGACATTGTGGCGCCATCATTGTCACAACATATAGTTGGCTACATGAGGAGGCTAGCTACACATTGGAGACGAGGGCGATATGTTGCGGTTAATATTAGTAATACATGAGTGACATTTTGGTGGTTCGGAAAAATATATATGTTATTGTGGATGGCACACTATGAACAATAGTTGTCATGAATGATTGCAGAAAAACCACATAGCTAAGGTATTACTCCAGTTTACCATATTATTAAAATAGGCATAAAGAAGCCAACACATTTGACATCAATAACAAGAAATTACCAGGTTAGTTGGATAAAATAATGTAAAGATCAAAACCATTGATCACATGTGTTAGAACCAAAACTAGACTCATGTTGATTAAAAGTAATTTTTGTAGGTACCAGAATTATATGTTTTAAGTAGGGAAGATTTGTGTGCTGAACAACTTTATTTCAAATAGGAAAATACAGTTGCACATAAATTTTGGCTAGTTACAAACACTACCATAGAACAGAGCATAACTGTGGATCATAATCGAGATCAGTGTCAATTTTTGACTGGCAGTTATGGACATGAATAGGGTTATTACACACACCGGGATCTCAATTAACTTGTATAAAAATCTTTGTCTCTTATTTCCTTGCTATAACATCGTTTGCGTCCTCGTACTAGCAGAACCCTATATACTGAAATACTATAGTCCAAGTATTTATTATCAATCGACATATAAGTGAAATACATATTTAGCCCTACAATCTTGTATCACGAATAGGGCATACACTCAATATTTGATAGAGTCTAAGTGGCACTTGGATGGTAGCTATGGGAGAAGATTTCCTATGTGCCACTGAGATTTTTCTCATTTATGAAAATTATTCTTTATTGATGATGCATAAATGGGATTGAGTATAACTCAAGGAAGTGAAAGAGATTGGATGAACTCGATCAAAGCCACATATAAATTTTCCATAGGTTGCTAGGGCACCGGGTCTACAACGGTTTGGATAGCATGATCATATTATCCGAACCATAGAATCACTGTTGGGTTTGAGCCTTGAAGGCTTGAACCCACAGTGATATGACTTAAACAGGCTTGAGAACTATCACTACCACTACTACAAAAGTGATTTTTCTGTACGAGACTCCTTCATTTTTTCAAACAGACTATAACTAGTGGCGTCTGCAAAAATCGAGCGGCATTTTCGCAAACGGCTGCTTAAGACGCCCATATGGAAAAATCGATTTTCCCATATGGGTCTCTTAAGAGGTCCGCATGCAAAAATGACCTTATTTTTGCATGCGCTCACTTAAGCACCTGCATGGAAAAATCAAAACGTCTTAAGCAGCCGTATGCAAAAATAAATTTAAAAATTTTGAAACTAGTGTATCTCACTCATATGAACTCCAAATTGGATGATTCTTTTTCCCAAATGTTTCTAAAATCATGCTCTATCATGTTATTATGTTCTTATTGCTATTATTTTGGCCATTTTTTCTTGTGACTTTGTTTTATAATTAAAAATTTGAATTTCAAAACTTCAAACAATATTTTCAAATACTAAATGATTCTGCTGAAAAAGTCATCAATAACAAAGTTGTATAACTCATGAAGATCTATAACTTCTATTTTGGTCATTTCTTTATCCGACAAAGTGATAGTAACATTTGTTCAAAATTTACATCTCTCTTATAGTTTATAAAATTATATAAGAGATATGTACATTTTGTGAACAATCTTACATATCACTTTGTCGGATGAAGAAATGACCAAAATAAAAGTTATAGATTTTAATAAGTTATACCACTTTATTTTTGATGACTTTTTCAGTTGAAATCATTTAGTATTTGAAAATGTTGTTTGAAGTTGTCATAATTTGAAATTAAAATTCAAACTGTCGAAACAAAGTCATATAGAAAAATGACCAAAACAAAAGTTGTAGATCTTGATGCGTTTTACAACTTTGTTCTTGACAATTTTTTTTATTTAAAATCATTTACTACCCGAAAAATTATTTGAATTTCTTTTTTAAAAAAATTCAAATTTTATATAGTTCAATCAAACTTGGATGGCGAAATGACCAAAAGAAAAATAGTAGATCTCAATGTGTTCTACAACTTTGATTTTGACAACTTTTTCATACGAGTTGATTTAGTGCCGTAAAAATCTACCCGAAATTTCAAATGAAAATTTTCCCTCCTCACCACTTTAAAAAATTTTCAGTCTCTCCTATTCTCTCTCCCCCCCTTGATATTTTCTATCTCTCCTCCTATTCCTCTCTCTCACTCACTCTTTTCTCTCAGCACTCACTCTTTTCTCTCCCCTCTCTCTCGGTCTCGGCGGCACCGTCGACGCTCCCCTCCGCGCGCGGCCGCTCCTCCCTGGTGGTGGTGGTGGCAGCGGCGCCGACCCCGACGATGACGACGCCGACCCCAATGACGATGACCCCAACGACGACGACGAGTGGGCGGCCACGACGACGACGATGACCCTGACGACGACGACGAGTGGGTGGCGACGCGGGCGGCGGCACCACCGGCATCCCCTCCTCACCATCGCCAACGACAACCACGAGGAGCTGGGCCAAATCCGGCGGCGGCGGGCCTCGTCCCCCCCTCCCCCCCGGATCGGTGGCGGCGAGAGCGGGAGCGCGGGCAGGCGGCGGCGGAACCGGGGCGGCCGGCGAGCTCGGGCGGCGGCGCTAGGGTTTCTTTTTTGTTTTTTTTATTTTTGGAATTTTATTTTTATTTTGTGATTTTTCTCTTTGCATGCCGTCGTCTTAAGCGTCCGCGTGTGAAAATCGGATTTTCGCATACGGTTGAACCGGTCGCATGCAAAGATCGCGATCTTCGCAGACGATTTGGCACATGCGGTTGCACCAACCGTATGCGAAAACCCTTCTCGCCCGTATGCAAAAACCATCTTTGTTGTAGTGTACGGTTCACAATGGTTTGGATGGGAAATCATTGTGAACCAAAAGTGATAGACTGATTTCGACGAGTGTTTTTTTTTAAGTAGTGCCACAATTTTGGTCATCATACGTCGTGTCTAAAATTGTAACTTTTGAAAACCAATTTACATTAAATTAAATTTATAAGACTAAATAAAGACGATGGTCATTGAACAATTGTTGAGAAAAATCTACACACATGTGTGTCCAACACAAATGTTTACACATATACTACTATGTTCATAGTCGAAGTTAGATTTTTTTTTTCCTTAAAGGGAAAGTCTGTTTTCAAATTTTAGACCTCACTCCTTCCGTTTCAAATATATCGTGTATTTTTTTTTCTAGGGCAAGCTTTTGACCAATGATTACTCTATTATGACACAATGTTAAAGGGATAGATTCATATTCAAAATTACTATTATAATTATAATTTTGTCATATAAATAATATTTTAAGCAATTGTTAGCCAAAATCTCGTCCTAACGAAACAAAATACGCCTTATTTTTAAAAACACGGAGTATATCCTTAAATATTTCTCTATCCAATATAAAAGGTCAATCTTTTAAAATTCCGATCATCAATAATTTCTCAAATAATTACTTTGAAATAAAAAAACATATGCAAATTTGTGTCGTCATAATATCCAATGAACTTATTCAAATTTATAAACTTATTTTAATTCAAAATTTGATCATTAATTTTTTTTTTAAAAAAAAACCAAATCTTATCATAAACGTCAAATATATTTTTGATAGTGGGGGCGATAATACCATAAAACTAACAACAGAAGAGACATGATACTACTACTGTAATCCTAATACGTACGTACGTATACTTCTACGCCGGATGCATAACTTCAGCCTTGTGAGACACAACAGTTGCTGCCTAGCTCGTGGTCGTTGGTTTTTTCGCTCGAGAAACCACTACGCGTAAACCGTGAAGTATATTATATATAGCCAACTGGTCTTCTCGCAAATCCGCACATCCCTTTCTGCCCCTCGTCTTCTCCCCCTCCCTGGCCGGCCTGTCTAGTACAAAACAATGGGGACTCGGCTCTTGGCGCTCGCGCCATGGCTGCTGCTGCTCCTCCTGCAGCTCGCCGGCGCGTCCCATGTCGTCCACCGGAGCCTCGAGGCCGAGCAGGCGCCGAGCTCGGTGCCGGCCTCCATTGTCAGCCCCCTGCTCAGGACAGGATACCACTTCCAGCCCCCGATGAACTGGATCAACGGTAAGCAAAGATTGTGCTCAGCTAGCTTCTCTGAACTTTTGGATGTTCTTCAGTTCCTCTTTGTCTTGGTTTCTTCGACATCTTCTCTTCAAAGCTTGGTTTGTTTTGGTTTCTTCTTATCTTCAGTATTAGCTATAGCTTAGCTTTATTACATAACTAGTACAAGAAAATATCATGCCATAGACGAACAAAGCAATACATGGCTCTGAATTTTAGCTGATGTACTCCCTCCGTTTCAGTTTATAAGATGTTTTGGCTTTGGTCAAAATCTAACTGCTTCAAATTTGATCAAATTTATAGAAAATAATAATAATATTTTAAAGCCAAGATAAATTTATTTAAAAATATATTTAATTATTAATTTAATAAAACTAATTTTGTAATGTAAATATTATTATATTTGTCTATAAACTTAGTAATCTGAAACGGAGGGAGTATGCAAGTAGTACTTTGCACCTTGGTAAAAAATTAAAACAGCTTCTGTGGTTAGTGGTTTAATCTCGTGTTAATCTACATAACCGCTGGTGATTTCTGGTGGACAAAAAAATTACAGCTTGCTGAGTTATCAACTTTATATTGGCTATGTTAGTTAGGTAGTCCTGCAGTTGTTTTCTTCTCCATCAGAAAAGTCAAGCTGCAGGCTTTTAAGTTATCACAGTATCCGACAACGGTGAAGACTTGCAGTTCAGCAAGTACCCGAATAATAATACACCAGCTTTGTTTTTGAGCATTAAGCTAATAACTCTTGATTGATACCTAATTGATGCTTGCTGCAATTATACTGTTCTAACTCGATTTTTTTATTTCTCTTCTTGTGTCTGGTTCTGATCATATCGCTGCGACTGCAAATTAATCTCATCGACGACAGATCCGAACGGTACGAATTTTCCGGCCCACTTCTTGCAAATTATCTCTGTCTTGTTCTGCCTACTAGATCTATGATGTTGAGAGTATAATGAACAGCAACGCTTGTGTGCATGTGTTTTTTAAATATGGGAAGATTAAAGACCAATTTTTTAGAAGGAGCTAAGAGAAAGGACAGTTTAACATTAAAATGGTGCATGCCGGCACGCACATGCTGCAAGGCGAATGCGTATATACAACGGCCTCTTGCAGTAGGCAGAAAAATTTAAGCTGGTCAAGCTTTCGAAGTTTGGTCTTAAAATTTGACAATGGGATCAATCAACGGATTCCTTTGGCGTATCACTGTCTGGAAGTGAATCTCAATTTGATTATACGAATTTAGACATGACAAGACATAATCAATTTCACAATAAACTTTAATTTAAACAACTCATTTTTGTAAAACAGTAAAGAAACCATATAAAAAGTGATAAGTTGATAAGCAATAAGTTGTACCTGTACACAAGAATAGATCTAATTAACATGTGTACTATGGGCTCCCCCCCCCAACCCCCACCCCCACCCCAAAAAAAAATTGGGGGATCCGCCCCAGTTATACATGAAAAATGTTTTGAGCTTTTGAGTTGATAAGTTGAGAACATTGAACAGGGCCACTGTATTACAAGGGATGGTACCACCTATTCTACCAGTACAACCCCAAGGGAGCTGTGTGGGGCAATATCGTGTGGGCTCACTCGGTATCACAGGACCTCATCAACTGGATAGCCCTTGAGCCGGCAATCAAGCCCGACATCCCCTCCGACCAGTACGGTTGTTGGTCTGGCTCTGCCACCATCCTTCCCGATGGCACGCCGGCGATCCTCTACACTGGGATCGACCGCCCCAACATCAACTACCAGGTGCAGAATATCGCATTTCCCAAGAATGCGTCAGACCCGCTCCTTCGTGAGTGGGTCAAGCCGGCCTACAACCCGGTGGCCACGCCGGAGCCTGGTATGAACGCAACGCAATTCCGCGATCCGACAACGGCCTGGTACGCCGACGGTCATTGGCGGATGCTCGTTGGTGGCCTGAAGGGGGCTCGCCTCGGCCTTGCCTACCTCTACCGGAGCCGGGACTTCAAGACATGGGTTCGGGCCAAGCACCCACTCCATTCGGCGCTCACTGGGATGTGGGAGTGCCCAGACTTCTTTCCGTTGCAAGCACCAGGTCTCCAGGCTGGCCTCGACACATCTGTGCCGAGCAGCAAGTACGTGCTCAAGAACAGCCTCGATCTCACCCGTTATGACTACTACACGGTGGGCATCTACAACAAGGTGACGGAGCGGTATGTGCCGGACAACCCTGCTGGCGACTACCACCGGCTCCGCTATGACTACGGCAACTTCTACGCATCAAAGACCTTCTTCGACCCGGTGAAGCACCGCCGCATCCTGCTTGGGTGGGCTAACGAGTCCGACAGCGTCACCTACGACAAGGCGAAGGGCTGGGCCGGCATCCATGTAAATCATAGTTACAATTTTGCAATCCTAATTTCTTGTACTACCTACCTCCACAAATGTTTGATGTTATTAGTTATCTTAATTTCAAGAGCTAACCAAACGTAAAAGAAAAATTGGAGGGACTAGAGGTTTAATTAGAATTGATTTGGAGATTGATGGCTTGGCTTGTGTCGTTGGCAGGCGATCCCAAGAAAGGTATGGCTGGACCCGAGCGGGAAGCAGCTTCTGCAGTGGCCAATCGAGGAGCTGGAGACGCTGAGGGGCAAATCGGTCAGCGTCTTTGACAAGGTGGTGAAGCCCGGGGAACATTTCCAAGTCACGGGCCTCGGAACCTACCAGGTTGCTACACTACAAAATCAAAAACCAGTAACTTGAAATTTCCATCCACAAGAAAATGAGACTAGAATATTGGCCATATATATTGCTGCCGTCAAGGGCCCCATGTGCAGGAGCTTCCTAGTTATACGGAGTACTAGCTAAGCTCGCTCCGGTCCAATTCCGTATGGGCAGCGATCATCGCGTGCCCAATTCCTGCTCGTGCACGCGAAGATCGCGAAGTCGCCGGACCGGCGATTTTTCCGCTCGGTCGGCGTCAGCTTCCGCTCCCGCCCGTTTCACCTTCAACGGCGTGGACGCATCCGGTTGGCCGGAGAGGAACCTGCAACGCATCGCATATTCGCCTTCTAGGTGTGACGCTGACGCTTACAAGTTTTGCTTTGATATTTGTGTGTCGATCAGGCTGACGTGGAGGTGAGCTTGGAGGTGTCCGGGCTGGAGAAGGCGGAGGCGTTGGACCCGGCGTTCGGCGACGACGCGGAGAGGCTGTGCGGCGCGAAGGGCGCGGACGTGAGGGGCGGCGTGGTGTTCGGGCTGTGGGTGCTGGCCTCCGCCGGCCTGGAGGAGAAAACCGCCGTCTTCTTCCGCGTCTTCAAGCCGGCCGGGCACGGCGCCAAGCCCGTCGTCCTCATGTGCACCGACCCTACCAAGTACGATACCACTACCAGCCAAATCTATACTACTACCTTGTGATGTCTCGGTACAATGCAAGCAGCACACATGCATATACCCATCCTGCATGCACTGATCAATGTCTGCCACGTTTTCAAAAAAAAAATGAGAGAAGAAATACATGATCTTAGAGTTGGAATCACACACCCTTTATCACAGCACTATCAAATACGTCTCCTGTCACATTTTCGCAATTACCCAAACACAGTAGACAACTTAAAATGCTAAATCCAAAGCTCTGAAGTTGATTAATTACTGTCCTTTTTTTATTGAGCAGGTCTTCTCTTAGCCCGGATCTCTACAAGCCAACTTTTGCCGGGTTCGTCGACACCGACATCTCGTCCGGGAAGATCTCCTTGAGAAGCTTGGTATAGTACACACATATACTACGAGCTTAATTAACCACGTTTTTTATTAGTGCCTCTCGTATATAACTTACCAATGCTTTATTGACTGTGACCATGATTAGTCTTATATATGCATCATTGTTTGTGACTTCGTTTCAGATTGACCGTTCGGTGGTTGAGAGCTTCGGCGCCGGGGGCAAGACCTGCATCCTGTCGAGAGTTTACCCGTCGATGGCGATAGGTGACAAGGCCCATCTTTACGTCTTCAACAATGGGGAGGCGGATATTAAGATTTCACATCTGAAAGCGTGGGAAATGAAGAAGCCGCTTATGAATGGCGCCTAATTAATTTGCCGCGGATATATATGATGGCGACTTTAATTAATTGCTATTATTAAATCATCACTCGCCATCTGCGATATACCGGCCAGATCGTCCCTGACATCGATCTCCTGTTCTTGGCCGATGTTGCACGCTGCACGATATTTGATTGCTTGTTGCTGAGGATGATTGGAGTTTGTATTCGTGTCTCCAGATATCGAAAGACCAGGGTAATTTTACACTCTTCTTGTACAATTAATTGATTGTATCACGAGTTGTTTGTAAACAATTGTTTGTATCACGAGTTGTTTGCAAACATTTGTTTGTACCACGATCGAGTTGTGTGACAAATAAATTAAGATGCTGATTATTTCATCATGTTACAGATAATAAAGAGGTTTTCCGTGATTTACTTCACTTGTATGCATGTGTCCTTGTAACGCTGATGAAATAAGATGACCTAATTTGATAATCCTTTCATTTCAAAATATAAATGCATATATGGCCCACTTGGCATTACTTTTTCCAATATGTTGCGCATTTCGTTCCTAAATTGTAGAATTTGCTTTCAAAATTAATTTTAGGATATTTTTCTTACAGTTTAATTACCCGGATTAATTTTTATGATTGCTAGTACGTACGATTAAAAAGTTTACCTAAATTACTACTAAAAATCATATTTCAAAAGTTTAACCTTTTATTTAAAAAAATTCGCTGCTCTTACCTGGCAAAGGGGAAGTTCATATTCCTGTTGCGAGTCAAAGGTACGAGAGATATCGCCACCAATATAAGGGGGAAATTTGACATTTATTTATCCAAAGAAAAGGAGTACTGCCTCTCTTTTTTTTTTCGTTTTTTTAGAACTCCCAAGTAGTGGCTTGAAATTGCTCCACCGAATGCGTCAGAAAGTTGTATGTATCATCATAATCGTCAGAATCTTAAGACAGAAAATAATGGTAGGTGCGTGCGCTAGCTAGTGTCATGGTTCGTACGGATGATGGTGCCATTATTATATCAGGGAACTAACAGTGGTGCTATGCTAATCTTTTCTTTAAAAAATTACCAGTATCATGTAACTATCACCAGGTGGATATCCTGCCTATGATTAACGACAGAAACACGATCGAATCAGGGATATATAATAGTTAATGTGAGATACGCCAGTTGGCCACGTCAGCATTTCAACAAGCTGCAGGGGAATTAAAACATGAATGCCTGTCTTTTGGTTAGTTGCAAAGCAGGCATGCAAATTAATGTGCCCTAGCATATATACGCACACCGCTCTCAGTGCACTGGAAGATGCTCTCGGCTCTCCTCAAGGACATCATACCAATGTTGTGCTTACACTCTCCCAATTCCTAAAATCAACTGGTGAAACATTGATAGGATAACTGGTTGTCTGGATGTGTACATGTCTCAGTACGTCTTTTAACTCCCAAATCCCAATTCCTTAAGTGTTGTTGGCTTCAACATAAACCAGCTAAAAGTACATAACCTATAAGTGAGTGTATATATATGCAGGGCCTTACCTACGAATTCGAGGCCCCAGTGCAAAACACAATTTAACGCTAATATAAGTAGGAAAGACAAAAAAAAATAGCAGTGGAGCTCTATCTCAGTCAGAAGAAAATTTTAAATAATTGTTAGAAAAATATTATGTTATGATGTAGTAATTTATTTTTATTATATGGAAAAATGTAATCTTTAATGCCTAGAACGCACGTTCATATCATCGTCATGAGCTATAGCTCTTTGAGTTAGCCATGATTGCCATCGAACACTTATCGGAACTAAAAAAACAAGCCTGTTCTAGCCAAATGAACAAATGAGTAAAAGTGAAACTTTATAAAAATGGAACAAGAGGTCTTCAAATATATTGAAACGCATTGGCATAGATTAAAATATAAAAATATTGCGGCCCCTAATTTTTGGGGCCCTATTCGATCGCTCATTTTGCACGCCCTCATCGACAGCCTTGTATATATGTGTGTCGGGATTGAACATATCTTAAAAATTTTAAACCATTGAATCCCTTTGAGATCCATGCACCGTATTATTTTCTTCCTATCCCTCTCATCATTTACTGCGATGCATGCCCCTCACCTTGCCTCCGCTTGAAACTAGTGTCAATGGTGTTGACGAGGCCCACTAGACCTTCCCCTTCATTCCCGGCTCTCTTCCTCCTCAAGCAGGTCCCCCGTCCTACCATCTTCTCCATTTCCAGAGGCTCCCTGCTGTCGGATCTGCCACCACCACATAACCTCTCGCTCCGCTTTGCCTCCACCACCAACATCGGCCAATTGTCCACTGCGACCTTGCAGCTTCCATGGTGGGGGCGCGGCCTCACTGCCTACCCATTCTGTCATCCACCATCAGGCCGCTACTTCCCATGTCCATCCCTCTAAGGATTGCAATCTCCTCGATTTCCCACTCCCTCACCCTAACCCCAATCCGAACTATGTACTCTAACTTATTGGGCCACTGTCAATCACCGGAGCTTTGCTGGAGTTGGAAGAGGAGTTGGGCGCATAAATCTTTAAGGAAATCAGGTGGCTTGAAATCTGTAAGAAATCCCCTCGATTTTCTGTCGAATGCTAATTAGCAATTCAATGTATATTTGTACTCTCTCTGTAGACATGCCAATGGTATAGTAACGAGTGTTGACTGTTTACCTCAGCTCAACAGAAAAGAGCTAAGAGTGTCTCTAAGAGTATTAAAAAATTGACTCCCTTAAAAATTTGGATTGGTGTTATTAAAAAAATTAGACTAAAAATCACCTCTCTCCTCCAATAGTACGCTAAATTTTGTTTAGATGTGTTCTTCTTCAATTGTTTATGTTTTCTTTTTCTTTTTCCTAGGAGGGAGATCGGTGCTGCTAGGCAGATCGGTCGATATAGCAACTCGATGATACTAGGGTTGGGAGTGCCGATATTTGTCCAAGAACTGAAAAATATATGGTGCAAATCACATAGGTAGTGAAAAGCTGGAAACTACTGTTGGATAAAAATTGACGCCTAAAATTTGTCCACGTAAAAGTTTTCCTCACAGATTCAATCATGTTTTTAGGTTATGTGGATAAATCTTAAGTGCCCATTTTTAGATCTAACGGTAATTTTTAAGTTTCCACTGTATACGTGGTTTCCACTTCATATTTTCCCCTCAAGATTTGGATACCTATCGGAAGTTTGGATACAACACAAACATTAGGAACTAAAATATAGTTATATACCAAAACAAAATTTAAATTTGCACTATAACGTGTTGCTTCAAAATTTCTTAATCCTATATATCTATAAAGTTTATCTCCCACTAAGTATAGTTAATGTTAATTCTCTTTTCTCCTACGAAACCACATCACCTCATTTTTTTTTGTCCTTTGGATGATAAATCAAGGACGTAAATTGTCTATGTTCACTAAAAAATGTCACCACATTTTCAATCATTTATAACTTTTTGATAATTAAATCGATCAAGGTACAAGACATGATACATAACATATTTGAAAGAAATCATACATATAAGAAAGTAAATTGTATACAACTTATATCTACTATTTTGTCATGTAGTTCTTCCGTAGTAACGCGTGGGGTTCCCATCTTGTGTAATTCATCATGCGCTTATCACACCATCTAATAGTTTATTTAAGAAAAAGTCAAAGTCTGAAGTAATTTAGATAGAAGCCACTACTACAAAAGTGATTTTTCTGTACGAGGCCCCATCATTTTTCCATGCGGACCATAACTAGTGGCGTTTGCAAAAATCGAGGGTCATTTTCCCATACGGCTGCTTAAGTGGCCTGTATGGAAAAATCGATTTTCCCATACGGGCCTATTAAGAGGGCCGCATGCAAAAATGAGCTCATTTTTGCATGCGGCTCACTTAAGCGCCCGCATGGAAAAATCGATTTTTCCATATGGGCCACTTAAGAAGCCGTATGCGAAAATAAAATTTGAAAATTTTGAAACTAGTATATCTCACTCATATGAACTCTAAATTGGATGATTTTTTTCCTAAATGTTTCTAAAATCATGCTCTATAATGTTATTGTGTTCTTACTGGTATTATTTTGGCTATTTTTTCTTGTGACTTTGTTTTATCATTTAAAAATTTGAATTTCAAAACTTCAAATAATATTTTGAAGCAGTAAATGATTTCAACTGAAAAAGTCATCAACAACAAATTGTATAACTCATCAAGATCTATAAATTTTATTTTAATCATTTCTTCATCCCACAAAGTTATTTTTAAGATTGTTCACAAAATGTACATCTCTTATATAGTTTTATAAAAACTATATAAGAGATGTTTATTTTGTGAACAATCTTACAAAGTTATAAAACTATATAAGAGATGTTTATTTTGTGAACAATCTTACAAATAACTTTGTTGGATGAAGAAATGATTATAATAAAATTTATAGATCTTGATGAGTTATACAACTTTGTTGTTGATGACTTTTTCAGTTGAAATCATTTAGCATTTGAAAATATTGTTTGAAATTATCATGTTTTGAAAATCAAATTCAAACTGTTCAAACAAAATCATATAGAACAGTGACCAAAACAAAAGTTGTAGATCTTGATGAGTTATACAACTTTGTTGTTGATGATTTTTCCATTTGAAATCATCTAGTATCCGAAAAATTATTTGAATTTCTTACATTTTAAAATTCAAATTTTATATAGATCTCAATGAGTTCTACAACTTTGTAATTTCACACCTAACCCTATCTTATCCTCTCCTCTCAGTCTTCTCTCTCACTCTATCTCTTCTCTCTCTCTCTGACTGAGATCGAGCGGCGCGGGGCGCGGCGGCAGTGCCGGCCGAAAGCGGCGCGGGGCGGGGCGGGCACGGCGAGCGTGGCGGCGGCGACGGCCGAGAGCGGCGCGGCGCGCGGTGGCGGCAACGGTGGCGGCGGGCGGGAGCGGCCGCGGGCTCCGGTGCCAAGGGCGGCGGGGGCGTCGATCCGGCGGCGGCGGCGCGACCTCGCGTCGATCCGGCGTCAGCGGCCCGTCTCAGCGTGGATCCGGCGGCGGCGCGATGACGGCGTGGATCCGGCGGCGGCGGCGCGACCTCGGTGGCCCGTCCCCGCGCGGATCCGCCGCCTCTACCTCCCTCTGTCGTCGCCGTCGACTTCCCCGCCCTTCCCCGAGGCGCGACGACGGCGTGGATCTGGCGGCGGCGCGACCTCGGCGTGGATCCGGCGGCAGCGGCGCGACCTAGCATCGATCCGCCGTCGGCGGCGCGTCCCGGCATGGATCTAGCGGTGGCGTGACCTCGACGTCAATCCGGTGGCGGCGGCCCATCCCCGCGCGAATCCGGCGCCGACGACGACGGACAACGGTTGGAGTGACGGATTGGCCGACGACGGCGACGAATCCGGCGGCACGGAGGCCGGCTGGATTGGGCAGCGGTGGGCTAGGGTTTGGAGCGGCGGATTGGCCGACGACGGCGATGAATCCGGCAGCATGGAGGCCGGCTGGATTGGGCGGCGGTGGGCTAGGGTTTAGCTTTTTTCTTTTTTTTTATTTCGCTGAATTCATTTTCACATGCGGCTGGTATAGGGGACCGCATGCAAAAATTGGATTTTTGCATGCGGTTGCTCTAGCTGTATGCAAAGATGACGATCTTTGCAGACGATTTCGCGCATGCGAAAATCGTTGCCGTCCGTCGGCAAAGACGTATTCTGTAGTAGTGAGCAGAAAAATCCTGATTAGGTAATTCTTAATTGAAACTATCAATTCCAGTTCGGTGCTTAATTCCGATCCACAAAAAGACCCCTGACAAAATCAATTAATTAATTAACCGAGAGTGACAATAGGAGCCTAGCCAGCTACCTGTCCAAATTGTGCACTGTATATGATAGTATACGCCATTAATTAATTATATACATCATCTGTTCTTTTCGTATCGCTATAGCGCTATATACTACTATAGCTAGCTCTAGAAGGAAGGGATGGGTGATAATAATGGCTGTCGCTAATAAGACGGTGAACACAATAGCATCATCAGCGAGTAGTAGTACGCGTGAGAGACCGATCGAGAAACGACGACGTGTGCTTAGCTACTCCAGTTGCTCTGCCCACTACGCTCTCGTTGAAAATGCGATCGATCCGTCACCCGATCGAGCATGCAACGACTTTTCTCTCTCAGAGACTTGTAGACTTGTGCTCATTGTACTACGTACACTACGACTCAGACTACCCTCTCCGTCGTGGAAGCGTGCAATTGGGAGTAAGCAACAAAGAGAGCACGCACCCACGGCAGGCTTGGCCGTCAAATGCACTGCTCCCATCCCGTTTAGGGTTTGTATTGGAGAGCTTATAGCCTAGCGGTTAATAATCTAGGTTTTTATTCGGATTCTGACAACTGTAGTTACAGAGTTTTAAAAAGGAACTAGAAATTAGAGATAGAATTTTTCACTTCTCTAGATTATCAGAAACTAGCTACCAATTAACTATTTTCTTTTAATTCTTAAGTTATTTCAAACATGATGATAGTAGATGCCAAATAATGCGAGTCAATTTGATGCGCATTACTACTACTTAGGTAACTGATTATATAGCTAGGACCATACATATAGGAAGTACACCCCTGATTGGACACTACAGGCATACTCTCTCCGTCCAAAAAAAAACTCAACCTAGAAAAACTCAACCTGAGAGAGGATGTAGATTGTCCAAATTCGTTGTCCTAGAGGAGGGGTCACATCCCCTCCTAGGTTGATTTTTTTTTTGAATGGAGGGAGTATATACATATGTATCTAGCGATCTACTCACTCTGTCCACACAGAAAGTCAAATTAATATTGGATAAGATATTTTCTAGTATAACGAATTTGGACTATCCAGATTCGTCTCGTAGTATGAAATATCGCCTCCAATGCTATGTTAACTTTTTGTGGGATAGAGGCTGTGCCCGGGAGGAGAGGTTGGGAACCTTTCCCCCGGATACGAAAAAGGGTATTCCCGTTAGTGTGTGATTAATTAATTATTAGTCTAAAAAACTTAAAAAAATAAATTAATATGATTTCTAAAGCAACTTTTCTATATAAAATTATTACAAATATCGCACTGTTTAACAGTTTGGCAAGCGTGTGCGAGGAAAACGGGTTGTGAAGTTGAGGAAACAACCAGCGGTCAATAAATATATCCGTACTTGCCGGTTGCACAAGTTTACAAATCGCAACTCGCAAGTGTTGAATTACATGTACGATTCACTAAAAACTTCAAACTAGTTAAGAATGACGAGTTAAATCATTTATTCTTCAAAAATTTCCTTAGCCTGGAGGTTTGTTTGCCTGAGACGGTGTGACATCCCGATCCAGGGCTTAATAGAATTAATAGAATACTTATATCAACAAGTTACAACTTCTTTTCCGGAAGCCGATTTCCAAAGAACTCCAGAGTTAAGCATGCTTGGTCTGGAGCAATTTGGGATGGAATTTTTCTCGGGTGCGCACGAGTGAGGACAAAGTGCTATGAAAGCTGTCAGATATAAGCGGGCGCCTGAGAGAGGCGGGACGGGACGTTACAGACGTGGGACAGAACATACATTAACCTTTTTTAGTTAATTATGCAAGCAAAATTCAAATTCAAGGCAGCTTTGGCACAATTAATATTTGGGTCGAAGTGAACACAAGCAGTGACAAAGGCGCCACTGGCCAGCTAGCCCGGATAAACGTCCGGATTCACGGGCAAAAACTCTATTAAATTTTAATATTGGTTAATTAATTGATACTGAAATTTCTATAGCAAATACTAGTTATATTGAAATTTGCTCGGCCTTAAAAATCTTTTTCTCCACCACTAAAGTTTAAGCTAGGGAAAGTAATTTACTTAATTATGTTCAGCACCTAGCAAATTAATTATAGAAACTATATATACATATCATTAAGAAGAAATTTTACGGTCTTTAATGTTGTATCGGAAGTACTAATACATGATTTTTACCGTAATTTTGACAAATTGACCTTTTGGGAAAATTTATTTCAAGAATAGACTATACCAAAAACTTATTTAAAAAATAGACCGTCAGCTCAACGCCATAAAGATTGGCGCTGAGGTATAACGCTTTAACGCTATACATATTGGTGCTGATATCTCATCCGAGGTGGCAAAAATTTACCAGATTGTAGGTGTTGACGTTTGATGTCACGATTCTGGTATTTGCATAGTATGGGGATCGATGGTACTAGGATATATGCGAGATTGTAATAAAAGAGATGGGGACGAGGATTTTTATACAGGTTCGGGCCCCTGAATTGTCAGGTAATAACCCTACTCCTATTGGCCGAAGCCGGTCGTTGCTCTTATTCACCATAATCACACCAGTACAATATTTGGGGTAGTCTATCTAACTGTTGTCGACATAGCGAACTGAAGTGTTGACTCGTAGTCGACAACAGGGTAGCCTTCCTCCTCGAATCCACATCCGGCGAGATCAAAGACAGCGCTATGTCTCTCCTGACAGTATCCGTAGACACTATAGGGGACTAGCCATGCTTATCTCTGAAGTCGATATCCGGCGTCTTGTCTTGCCGCATGTTGGCTTGTAAGTTAATCTTGTGTCTTGATCTATTATTCCGTGTCCCCTCTCCTCCTAGGGGACCTTGTATTTATACCCATAGGTGTCCCCTTGTCCAAGTAGAACTAAGGAAACCAATATGGATACAATCCGAGTAGTCCTCGTCGTTTTCATGTAAAACTCTATTTATCCTTCCTTATGCGGAACTCCTCCTATATCCGAAGGTTGTTTCCATATAAGACATGGTATGTGGTGGGTCCTGCCAAGATTTAGTCAACTACTTATTAGATATATGGTATCTAACCCTGACAGTAGGTGGTCAGCACTAATGTACTTGGGCCTGAGTTGTTAACAAATAAAAGATATCTACAGAATTCTCTATTGCATGTATACCTCTGCTGGGGTGGTTAGATGCTATTGCTCTCATTGCATAGACCACTGTCCGAGTCTCTAGCTTGCACTTTTTTCAATGTTTTTTTTTCTTTTTTTTCCTTTCACCAAGTTCTACACTTTTGAAACTACACATTTTCCCAAGAACTCTTTTTATATATTTTAAGTATTACTCCCTCAAACCCATAATATAAGGAATTTTGAGTGTTTGTTTGCGTTGTTTGACCACTCGTCTTATAAAAAATTTGGAATTATTTTTTTGATTTATTTTATTATCCAAAGTACTTTAAGCACAACTTTTTGCTTTTTATATTTGTATAATTATTTTAATAAGACGAGTAGTCAAACAGTTCAAGCAAAAACTTAAAATCCTTTATATTATGAAACGGAGGGAATAAATGCTATATAATCGAACCGTGGTCCTTGAGGTGAGAGAGTAGGCTTCTAGCCACCACACGAAGCAAGCACGCATGAATGTTTTGATCCAGAAAACAATTTTAGATGGTAAAAAGCTCCGCCCCAAACAGCCTGGCGTTGACCCCTCCTGACCTAGCAAATTTTTGCCACCTCAGATAAAATATCAGCGCCAATATGTATGGCGTTAAAGCGTTATACCTCAGCGCCAATATCTATGGTGTTGAGTCGGCGGTTTATTTTTTAATAAGTTTTTGGTATGGTCTATTCTAAGTTTTCCAAATTGTCAATTTATCAAAATTACGGTGGTTTTTAATAAGAAACTTATGTTCGACCGTAGATAGGTGGTAGGTGAAGGCCAAAACGAGGAGTATAATACATGGTAAGCCCAGTTGTAGAAGGCTGCAGACGTTGTCACAGTTTATTTGCTAAAATACATTTTCTGAAAACACTTTCTTGTACTGTATTTTCAAAGAACAGTCCAACGAACAATCCATTTCAAAAGGGGATAATTTTTTTTAATAATTCATATCAATCCTGCTTCTACAAGGTCAGAAACCGGCCGGTAGAGAACTTTAATTTACACAGCATTATGATAGAATGTAATTCATCCGTAAGTTTAAATATCACAACAACGTGAACACATGTTTAATTAGTCAACAGCATAAAGTGGATTTGATCTGGAGATTTCTTGTGTGGAGTTACAAGAAAGATTTGTTTTAGTGAGTCAATGACTCAACGTCTCTCTCTCCAAGTTGGAGCACGCTAATGATGAGATCAGTCACAAGACTTCCGTGATGCATATGATGTGCAAATTGAACATCGATGTGGTCCATCCATTAAGCAAATCTAGATCACACTTTGACCAATCTTCCACGTATTGCGAGCGTAACTCAACTGGTTAGATTTCTCGTGATGAAACCAATCCTTCATCATGATTCAAGTTTTATATTTGACACGGATATTTATATTTACAGCTAACTCAAGATATGCCTGGCCCAATTTTTCAACTAACTCAAGATATGTTCGGCCCAATATTTCAGTTATGCTCATAGTGGTAGGGTGAGTGTGCACGTGTTAGGAGAGTTTATTGTTTTTAAAAAACAAAAATAAAGCGAGTACCCTCCCAACAAACATGCAGCCATCTTGGAAGTTAGGTCCAGACAAATTAGTCTTCTCCTTCGAAATATTTTTTGCTTCTTCTTAATTACTACTCCCTCCGTCTCAAAAAAAGACAAAACCTGGTTTCCGTGCCCAACGTTTGACCGTCCGTCTTATTTGAAAAAATTATGAAAAAAAATAAAAAGACAAGTCACGCATAAAATATTAATCATGTTTTATCATCTAACAACAATGAAAATACGAATTATAAAAAAATTCATATAAGACGGACAGTCAAAGTTGGACACGGAAACCCAGGGTTTGCCTTTTTTTTTGGGACGGAGGGAGTAGTTCGGTCCAGACAATGTAAAATATATTTCACTAATATATGACGCTAGAGAATCAAATGGCATGATATACAATATCATTTACTCCCTCCGTCCCAAAATAAGTGCAGTTTTAGCACTGTTCATGTTCAACGTTTGACCGTTCGTCTTATTTGAAAAAAGATTATGATTAGTATTTTTATTGTTATTAAATGATAAAACATGAATAGTACTTTATGTGTGACTAATTTTTTTAATATTTTTAATAAATTTTTCAAATAAGACGGATGGTCAAAGTGCTAAACACGGATATCTATGGCTGCATTTATTTTGGGACGGAGGTAGTAGATATGATGATGTACTATCTTCACGTAAAAAATCAGCTCCAGGGTGTACTTTAGAACGGGCATAATTGCAGAGTAAGATACATACAAGTGGCTGATATTGGGATCAGGATAATATAAACGTGCAAATAATTGTCATGTTGAATTAATATATATCAACGGCCCTTCCAATATTGTTCCTTTTTTGTCATAATCAAATTTGGACGGATACTGATCAGAAACTGCTTAGATATAAATATCAATTAGTTAACGTATCAGTCAAGCAAAACTGGTTTATTTAACGCATATGAACAGGAATCTCTCTCGAAAGTCAACAAAAATGAAGACGTACAACTTCACAGCAAAACACGTGCAGTGCAGTATCACTTATCAGCTGAAGAACAGTTACCCTATCAATTAAGCAATCAATTGAAGGGTGTGCATTGAAGATTTGAAGGGCACAATTGAAGTCAGGCGTGGCGGCTGCCGACTTCAACTGAAATTTCAGTTAGATTTTGCTAGTACTACTACCTGTTTCAACCGAAGTTTCAGTCAGATTTTGCTAATTGAATAATCTCTGAATTGAACTGTAAAGCGAACGAATAGTCGGCCCAAGATTGACAATTCAGTCAGAGTACATTTTTCCATGGAGACCACGAATAGATTAGCTGGTTTTAGATATGTTTATGGCCAATGCTTACTTTCGTCGATTATTTCGGCTTATACAGTTTCACATTTTGCAGGGTAACGTCCCGATGCCCATGTATTACGACTGAACACGAGTGCAATGCAAGCAGAGAGAAATTATTTGCCAAACTTTTCTATCAGAAATAATCGAGTGGTGACTCTAGTGCTTAAAAAAAACACGATCGTACAGACTAGTACTTGTTTCTTGTCAGTATAGATTGAATTAATAAACTTTTTTTTGAGACAAACAAACCCAATATTGCTTACGCATCTCAATCCCCTGCAATTGGTCATCTTAGTCATTAGTCCTTAAAGAGATCCTCACACATTTGCCTTGATCTTGTCCTTAGTCCTTACCCACAAATCCTGAAGTCGTTGAGTTAACCCAAATATTACGATACGTCTCCGTGAAACGTGTCACACGCCATAGAAATCACTTATAACCCCTCGGTGAAAACGATATTTGAGCTGCCCTCTAATTTCCCTGTCATTTTAATTTGCCTTGTCAATTGTCATACCAGCGTTGGAAGCGCACGCTTGCTTGCGGCGTCGCGCATAAGCAGCAATCCAATCCACATAAAAAAATCATTGAAAATACTCCCTCGTTCTCCTTCCCTAATATTTGACGTCGTTGACTTTTTAAATATGTTTGACCATTCGTCTTATTAAAATCTTTTGTAAAATATGTAAAATTATTTATATATATATAAGTATATTTAACAATGAATCAAATGATAAGAAAAGAATTAATAATTACTTAAATTTTTGAATAAGACGAACGGTCAAATATATTTAAAAAAAGTCAACGGCGTGGAATATTTACGAAGAGAGAGAGTATATGCACTTCTGAAAAAGTAACGTTTCATCTCATCACAGCCAAAGACTTTTTGTCATGGCGCCAAACTGCCTGGCAGTGTCATTCCCACAGTGACAGACAGATCACGCCACCCACAAAAACGAATTAATGGAGTCAGAACCGCTCGAATTAATTGAAGCTGCAGGTAACGGACACGCGCGTGACATCTATACATGAATAATCGAGAAAGAGAGAATCGCACCAACGAAAATTGCTCATTTTCGTGGACTGAAAATGGACTGCCACTATGAGAGCTTTGTACGTACGTAGTAGCTGGAGACGCTCTGATCGATCTCTCTCGACCGATCTCTCCATTAGTTTTTGGTACATACGTTTTCTCTCTGCAGGTGGTGTACATAGGAAGGGAAAAGATTCTTCCATGGAGATCAGTCAGCCACTCACACAGAGATAGAGGACACTAGGACAGTGTCACAGTGGTGGCTGTGGCTGGTCCATTTGAGTGGAGGGTGATCGATCGATCGAGCTCGCGAAGACTGAGGAGAACAGCGTGTGCAGGTCGGTCGGGATTGTGCTGTGGCATGGATATGCATTTTTCATGCACTATATATTGCACTTGGTGATGATACGATCGAAGTGGACGGATCAAAGGACAGCTCGATCGGGATTTGTGTTGTGGCAAGCAGTGGCAATGGATGCATATTTTTTTCATGCGCTTGGTGATGATACGATATGAATTAAGTGGAGCAAATAATGGATATGGACTTGTGCAAGTCTGAGGCTCTGATGACGGTCTGAACTATCAATTCAGTGCAGAGGTGCAGGTGTGATGTGAGGCTTTTCTGAAGGTTTTGCCTTCTTCTAGCACGTTTTGTCTTGTTGTTGTATTGATTTTTTGGTGATTTGGATTTTTGATACGATTTGGGAGCAATTGGACCGGCATGCACTTCCGTTATAGTGGTTGTAGTTTGGTGATTGATCTGGATTCTTCTTTTGCAGTGAAAACCCCAACAGAATTGTGCATCTATGTTTGCGTTTTGGAGTTGAGTATAAGTAAAAATTTCCTCCATCCCTAAATATAAGGGATTTTGGTTGGATGTACATCCTAATACAACGAATACTTCCTAGCAAATACTTCCTCCATCTCTAAATGTTTCATGTCCAAATTTATTGTATTAGAATATGTCATATTCAACTAAAAATCTTTATATTTAGGGACGAAGGGAGTACGAAGTAAACTATTGGTTTACTTACTGACTTACTGATAGTGTTGCAAAATTGACAGTGGTAAGTGTACGTGAATGCACGTGTTTGTACTATATTTAAAAAAAAGAATTTGAAATTAGTAATTACGACTATATTTGTCCATATATAAATAGCTTCTAAATTGCATATGATCCATGAAAATATTTTTGTTATTTTTTATTATTATCATTTTAATGTTTTTAAATTCAGAATTAATATAATAAATTTGCAATTGTCATGGAATCTTAATTTATTTTTCTTCATTAAATAGTTCCAAAACTATAACATGATAAATAGGAAGTAATCGTAGGCTCGGAATTAGATAATTTATTAATCCTAAATTCATATATAATAAACACCTTAATGTAGTCTTTGAGTCTCAATTTCAGCATTTATTTAATTTAATTTGAATTGTTGAATACAAAGCTGCAACTCAACTTAGATTCTCAATTACGACAATTTATGATTTAATAATTCTGGAACACAAATTAATTAATATAAGTCGTACTCTTTCTTGAATATAGGTCTTACTCTTGTTGAATATTTGGGTTCAATATTCGCTTAATTAGAACTATATGTCGTAACACACCCAATATGTTATATACCTTACCGAATGCACCAGTACTACGCTAAGTAAAAAAATGGGGTCAATGTTTGAGATCGTGACTATAGTACTTCGCACGATATGAGGATCGTTGGTACCAGTGTATATGCGAGATTGAAGTAAAAAGATGGAGGCAAGGATTTTTATACAGGTTCTGGCCCTTGTTTGACAGGTAATAGCCCTACTTCTGTTGGTCGAAGCCGGTGTTGCTCTTTATTCATCCGAATTACACAAATACAATGATTTGGATAACCTATCTAATTGTCATCGACTTGGCGGCATGGATAACCAACTCGTAGTCGACGACAGAGTAGTCTTCCTCCCCGAATATGAACTCGTTGAGATCAGAGATGGCGCTAGATCCCTCTTGCCGGCTTTCGTAGGCACCGGATTGGGTTTGTCTAGGCTAATCTCTGATGTCGATATCTGGCGGTGTATCTTGGCTTGTGTATATGTTGTGGCTTGTGGCTTGTTTATTTGTCTCCTCTCCTCCTAGGGGGCTTGTATTTATATCCATAGATGTTCTCTTGTCCAAGTAAAATTAGGAAGATCAATATGTATACAATCTAAGTAGTACTTGTTGTTTTCATGTAGAATTATTCTTGTCATTTCTTATTCGGAACTCCTTATATATATGAGGTATGGTTCTGTATAAGACTTGGTATACGGTGGGCTCCGTCGAGTTTAGTCGATTACTATATTGGGTATGCGGTATCCATAACCCTGACATTATATGTCGTAACACACCCAATATGTTATATACCTTACCGAATGCTCCAGTACTACGCATAAGTAAAAAAAAATGTATTTAGTGTATCCTATATTTTTGTAGGGGATATACCCTTGGGTAATTTTTTGCTCGGTGTGGGTGATATATTATAGCACGTGTTGAGCATGATTTAGCGTTACAATTATCTTAATTTAGAACTTATTAAATTCGAAATTAATAATCACCAATTACATGGCATTGATTCTTCTTTCAATCTAGACCATGCGCCATTACAATTCAGTCATTTTTTTCTAATTAATGTGTTTATTTTCTGAATTACGACTAATTTGTTAGTTAGATTGTAATATATAGAAAATGCAGTGAAAATGAAAGCTAACCCATTGGCCATTTATAGTTACCCTACCAGACGGATGGATCTGGGTGCATTGGTTTGGTGCTGTCATGGTGGGCTTATAAACAACATTACCAAACCGACTGGAAATAGGCCTTTAAAAAATGTGATTTGTTCATCATACAAGTCAAGGCAACAGCGGCCTTTCAAGGCCTGCAAAGATGGGTTTGCTCCCACCGTTTTGGCCCACGGTTTCCTCATATATTGGGGGCCCAATAATACACATGTATTGCATTAAAATCTAGCGCCCTAACTAGATTAAAGGAAGGAGTAAGTTCACAATAGGTCCCTCAATTTGTCAGCGAGTTTAAAATTCATCACCAAACCGTAATACCGTATATAACACGTCTCTCAACTTTCTAAATAAGGTCCAAAGGCGGTTTGGAGTGAGGTTTTAGCTGACGTGGCACCTACGTGGCTAGTTTGACTTGGTCTGCATCCTACGTGGCGGTGACGTGGCGATGGAAACAAAATATAAACTTTAGTTTTTTATTAAAAAATGTGGGGCCCACATGTCAGCCAGACAAAAAAAATAAAAATAGTGGGTCCCACCCTTCTCTCTATCTCCTAATACTGCTACCTCCTCCTCCCCTCTCTACCGGCCATCTCTCCTCTCGCCTCTTCTCCCTCTTGCGGCGGCGGCGCTCCCCAAGGGATTCCGGCCACCGCTCGCGCCTGCGCCACCACCTGAACCCGGAGCTCCGGCCGAGGACGCATGTGATGAGGTCCTTGTGGCTGGCGCGCACGCACATCTTCGGCGGTGGGTGGCCGACGAGACGACGAGGAGCAGCTGCGTCGCTCTCCTACGGCGTCCTCAACTGCCGTTGTGGCATGGGGGAAGAGGGGAGAGGAGGCGGCGGTGGTTTGGTTGCGCGGCGTCTTCGTCCTCGTCCTCCTCACCTCCGGATCTACGCTTGGCCCGCCGACCAGCCCACCTCGCGCTCGGTGACAGCGCAGCCGCCGCCACTCGGAGGGGATAGGACGCGGCTGGAGAAGACGCGATGGGAGAGGATCCAGGGTGCCATCGCGGCCGCCGCCGTCCTCTATGGTCACATCCGGGGCGGAGCTGATGTGCTCCTTGATTTACCGGTCGCCGAATGCGCGCGACATCGCCAGCTGCGCGTCCACGCGGGGCATATCGCCATGCATCTCCGTCACGAATCCGCAGCGGCGCTCGCGCCGTGCTCCTGGAGCGGCTCTTGGTCCACGAGCAACTGTCGATCCGCTGTGGCGCCCGCTCCGCTCCTCGCTGTCACCCTCCTCCGTCGTCGTCCTTAGCACCTTCCAGTCTGTGCGGTGGTAGGCGCGGCGGATGGCGTCCATGGTATCGGTCCCGAAGCCCTGTTCGCGGAGGAGGGTGGAAAGGTGCTCGCCGAGGTAGGTGGCGACGTCGGCGTCGGAGAGGCCGTTGAACACGACGAAGAGGCCAACCTCATTGCCGTCCTCCAGGCGATGGAACTCTGCGATGTGGCTGTCCTCCATGCCGAGGGGCATCTTGCCCTTCACCCTTCTTCCTGTCGCCGACAATGACGCCGCCCTGCCCCTGCCCATCTCGCGCTTGAAGAGAGGAGAAGAGAGTGGAGAGAATAGGATGGGAGAGAGAATGACATGTGGGGCCCACCATTTTTATATTATTCTTTGTGTAGCTGACATGTGGGCCCACGGGTTTTTTTATTTTTCAGATCAAATTGCCACGTAAGAGCCACGCCAATGCCACGTGGGACAAAGAACTAGTCAAAACAGCCATGTAAGCGCCATGTCAGCTAAAACTGCTTTCCAAATCGTCGAGGGACCTCGTTTGCACTGGTTTTGATACTTCAGGGGCCGATTATACCTGGTTTTATGGTTCAAGGATGAAAATCGAATCCGGTGTGAAGTTAAGGGACCTCGGATGAACTTATTCAATTAAGGAACACTGCTGCTTGTGTGACAAAAATTGTCAAAGGCCTGCAAAGGTGGATTTAGTTTGAAAGTAGACGGTTTTAATCTTACAGGATTGATACAAATTGCGGGAAAAAACCTCATATCTAAAATTATGTTTTCGAAGAATTTATCTTTACAAATAAATTTAGTAGGATTCAAAAATTTTCAAAATAATCCTAAAGACTGAATTCATGAAAAAATTACTAGAGATAAGTGTAGATATGAAATACATTATCACATAATTATAAGTCCAAACTCAACTTCATATGAGATAAACAAAATTGACAAATTTCAAGTGAATAGTGTCATGTTACTATTCATCCAAAATTTATCCTTTTTTGTTATACCCAAATAAAGTTGAGTTTGAACTTGAGATTTGGTGAGAATGTATTTCATATTTACACCTTTAGTAATTTTTCATGAATTTACAAAACTTTTAGGTATAATTTTCATGAGTTTCTAACACTTGGCTTGTTTTCATCGGATATATCCTCTACAAAGATTATGCTCATACTCCTTCCATCCCATATTATAAGGCTTTGTTTCAAGGAAAGTCAACATTTATAGCTTTTGACTAGTAATTAAATTAAACTTCCGAGATATATATTTGGTTTCATGCATGTGACATTATTATGCTTGTACTTGGAAGTACTATAAAATGTTAATTTTTGTAGTTTTTAATATATTGTGTAGGACAAAATCAATGGCCAATGTTCTATAGAGACCATGTAAAAGAAGTATACAAAATAAATTTTGAGATGGAAGAAGTATATATACCCTAAATTCGAGGTGTGCATTGAATCAAACCAATCGTAGTAGTGACATTTATGTATCTAATGCTACTTAAAATGGGGAGTTTCGTTAATCCTCTCCCACCGACCACGCGCAGCGCACTTCCTTCTAATAAGGACATGAGGGCCAAAGAAGTCCAGAACTGGACTTGCATTGGAGAGAAAGGGAGGGGCAGCTAAGAAGAGGTCTACGGTCTGAGCAAGGCCTTACCACAAGGGAGCCGCGTAGGTGCTTGCGACTGATAAGTAATAAGTGATTGACGGCTTAAGAAATGACTCAATAAGGACGGGGACAGCGAGTCATTGAGGCCACAGGGGCAAGAAAGAAGTTGTATTTTTGCTTTAATCTAATTGGGCTTGGGCCAGTAGGGGTGCCATGCTACCAACACTATTAACAACAACTTCCCGAGAGGGACATCCTACAAAAAATGATGCAACCGACCAAGATGCTTCCTTAAGAACCATTGCTGGAGAGCAAACATGACACAATAAGAGTGGCTAAAGACGAAGTCGTCAAAACAATATCATCAACATATAAAAGCAAGTAAATTGTGGAACCGTTGTGATGATAGATTGAACGAAAACAATGGGAGTAGGGTCCTTCCTAGTTGGATTGGTGGCCCATAGGACATATAACGAGGGGTATACATTAGTAGGAAATTTTGACTGAGGTCAAGACCCCCACTTGCGCCCACGCAGGGCGTGCAATGGAAGGAACAAAGACCAAGGGGAGTGCGGTCTTTTTTTTTTCTAGTTGGGGTGGAGGGCCATAGGTCATACAACTAGGGTTATACATTAGGAGGTAAATTTTGATGGGGTCCAATTTTGATGGGGGTCCTTCACCCCTACAGTTTATACGATAAATCTGCCCTTGCACACTAAGCACGTGTCAATGACCCAACAACCGGGGTCCCCCCGGGCAGTAGGCGCATCATGAAGATGCCAAGTCCCGTGTGTCGCCTTATCCATCTTGGGTCTCCCGGGCAGTAGGCGCATCATGAAGATGCCACGTGTCACCTTATCCTACTCATGATATACGCTCAGGATTAAAGTGAGGGTGGCACATCCCCCATCTCAAAGCAAGAGGGATGCAAACCTCGGAGCACCCCCAACGAGTGGAGTCCTTATTTAAAATCTAAACCGTACACTCAGGCTAGCCTCGGGCCCCTAGCCTTGCCCTATTTATGTTCGATGGGACGGTTATCTGCCTAGAGTAGGAAGCATGAAAGACAGAGCAAAACATACAGTAGCTGCCTCCCATCACTTCACTTGAGTCAAGCTCGACATGGGCATGAGAAACTAGAGGGCATGGTTCATTATCGCACCCATACCTAGGCTTACCCCATTAACTGCCTTCCACCAGGCAATTACTGGAGACCCTATAGCCAACTAGGTGTGGTGCATGAGTGGGTTGAGCGGGGGTGCATGGCAGGCTTCCGCTGCACCCCATCGGTGTAGCCCCCGCTCATGGCTGCCCTGAGGCCTCAATGGCTTTCGTTGCATCGCGTGGCAAGCTCTCATCATCTCCAACTCATAGCAGGCTCGTAGGGTTGGCCCTGAGGCGGCCGGTAGAGCTGGCAAGAAGGGGAGTTGCTAACAAGACTTATCGTACCTTATAGGGATATGAATAAAATCTTCCCTCAAATTTTTATCATGTGGTGACTCCTAGAGGAAGTATAAGGGGGGGAGCCGGGAGAGGAGGTTGGACCCTGGGTGGCCAAGGAAAGACTAAAATTCTTAGGAAACCTAGTAGAGAAAGGAAGATGAACTATTCAGAGTAGCCAAAACTTGTAAGATCCTTAAAAGATAAAACAGCAAAAAAAAAACACCATAATAGGTGTAGGGTATTACACCTCCGGGTGATCTAAACATGTATAATTCCTTGTGTTCATCAGTCACAGCGCTGTAGAGGGGCCTGAGGCCCCTCACTCACACGCGACTAGCTCTGCAGCCAAAATCACAAAAGGGGTCCCGTCGGGTCCCTGCTGTCGGGGTCCATTCCTCGATAGCACACCTATGCAGAAGTCCCAAAAAAAAACATTCAGTTTACTGACTCCGTATTTGTGTTCATTTGTTTTGTACAATATAGGTCTTTTACCAGACCCAAATTTTTACAAGCGGACATTTGGCAGGTTCGTAGACACTGACATTTCATCTAGGAAGAACAGTGGTACACGTTCTCCACATTTGCTCGTATGTGATAGTACTAAGAATGTGATGAACAGTGGTACTAGCTGACTAATAAAATATTGATGCCACGGTACCTGGCTGGTCTGAACCGTTTGTTTTTAATCTGACTGCTCTAGTGTTACTGCAAAATATTGTAGTTCCTTGCATTAGCAGTTCAAATTGCAGAGGATCCGAATCCTTGATTGCAATAGACAAGTGTACTCATCTTTTCATCTTCAACCATGAAAAGATAGAAATCAAGGTCTCCCACTAGACGGTGTGGGAAATGAAGAAGCCGGTGATCAATGGAATATGAGACGTTGGGGTTGCCCTCATAACAAAAGTTTGTATCATTGTGTTCTGATTGCCACTCAATGGACTTAGTATACTTGAGTATTAGCAAAATTTGATGTATGCCACTCTAAAAAGGGTGATTAAAAAATACCACTTGCAACTTTGAAGACTGGAAATTGCGGGGAAAGTGACATTCTAAAACTTTATGATATCGACTAGCAAAAGTTGGCACTCTACCCCTCCTTTATAATGGACTGATTTTATGGGAATTATGTAAGAATTGAATCAGATCATATAAAATTTCCGTATTACAAAAGAATTCTAAAAGAGGCCATCCAGAATCATAAAACTATAAAAAAAAAGTCACTGCTTTTGGAAACATTCACAAATTTTGTGAAATCAAATGGTAAAACATAGTCAGATCACAATTGAAATATTTCGTTCTAACACATGAAGCATCGAGTTTCAATTACTGGAACATCAAAAAGTGGGAAATACATTAAAATCCTAGTTGAAACATTTCAGTCTCAAGTATGAAACACTGAATTTTAATAGTTAAAGCATAAATATTTTTAATCAAAATATGGTATCTTGTTAAGAAGAATTAAAAGTAATGAATATAAAATCACTGCTCAGATAAATAGCGTGTGAGCAAAATCATTTGAAGCTCGCATATTTATAGGCAACGGGAAAAGGAAGAGGAGGACATATCCGGTGAAAATGAGCTAAGTGTTGAAAACTCGTGAAAATCATACCTAAAAGTTTCGTAAATTTATGAAAAAAATACTAGAGATAGGTGTAGATATAAAATACATTCTCACCAAATCTTAACTCCAAACTCAAGTTCGTTTATGAGAAACAAAAAAGACAAATTTCAGGTGAATAGTGTCCTGTTACTATTCACCTGAAATTTGTCTTTTTTGTTACTCCTAAACGAAGTTGAGTTTGAACTTGAGATTTGGTGAGAATGTATTTCATATCTACACCTATCTCTAGTATTTTTTTCATGAATTTACAAAACTTTTAGGTATGATTTTCACGAGTTTTCAACACTTAGCTCATTTTCACCGGATATGTCCCCAAGGAAGAGAGGAGGAATGGCTGTAATATGTTGGAATGTTGGTGTACGGTCTGACGCCTAGTGTTGCATCAAACGACCGTTGGCCCTCAAAATATTCAAACATCATTATCAGAGGGTGTATGTCATCTGTAAAGGTAGTGGCTCATGCTAAAAACCCTGGTGAACTTCCTGTTGCCAATTCAAGAATCTTGATGTCTCTCTCAATAAATCGTACTATTTAGCGATAAATCGCAAATGATATCGTAACGGCTGAGAAGTCAAAAGAACGAATTGCTGCAATCATTAATTATATATGATCAATCAAGCAATGTGTACTAAGATTCTACAAAATCACAAAACGAATCAAGATTTGATCACAACAATCTTGTAACCCAAAAAATTTTATTGCGATACAAACTACACGTCGATCACTTGATGAGGTTGGTTATGGCCGTGCAGATGATCGACATCTGCACGGAGCACCAGCTACGCTGCACCAGCGGCGACGGGACGGCGGCCTTGGCGAAGGCATCGTCGCACTGGCGCGCGAGGGGGATGGCCTCTCCCACCTTCTCCTTCCCCGCAGCGTAGCTTTGCGCGTTGATACAGTCGTATCCTTCGGCGAACACAAAGGACATCTCGTTGTACAGCTCCTGGCACCGCGCAAGCAACGGCTTCGCCTTGGCACCGGTGCCTGGCTTGGCTACAAGTCCCTTGATGTCGAAGACCGTGTCTTCCGCGTTGGAGATGCCCAAACTAGCCGCGATCAAGGCTAGGCCCCGTGTGTCCGCGTCTGGGCTGAGGTGGTGGTTGCTCAGCTTGGACACACAGAACTTGTAGCTGATGCGGCTGTCGATGCCGGCCGCGGCCTTGCATGTTCCTTGCACGTCCGCGTGTGCGGCGCCACTCAACGTAAGGATGGCGGTGGCTACAATGACGACGAGAGCAAGGGATGATGGTCTCATCTTGTTGGACTCGGAGAAGAGAGGTGGTCACTTTTAATGGTGGATTGTTTGACTTGCAATCTTAGTACTGGAGTGGAGTGAAGTGGATTGTTTGGCTTACAATCTTAGTACTGGACTACTAACCGGAGTGGTTTATTATAGGCAGAGGTAGCTGTAGAAACGTATTATATACAGCTGCATGAGTAATGAGTATTAAATTACTGCCAAATATTTGATTTCGTTTCATTATCTATTGTATGAAAACATATGACATATCTTAGCTGGTATTTATTGTGTGAATATATATAACATATCTTGGTGGGATGGTCATATTTTTTTTTAGATAAATGCTATCGCACCATACGCCAACAAAAAGATGAATTAAAGGATTCTAAATTAAAGATACCTCTGCCGAGTGAGAGTTGTTTAGGGGTAAAATAAGATGAAATTTAATGAGGTAGCTAGATGGAAGAAGCATACCTTGTAATAATTGTGAACAAATATTTTACACTTGGATTTTACACGAGGAGCGCGTATGCGATGATCTTGCCTAAATGATTGTATTTTCCCAAGAAGGAATTATCAGGAGCAATAATTTACTACATATTGGAGATTTGGAGTGTTAAATGGTACAAGTGTTGTGCATACTCCATTACTCCTACAGGATCAGGATGAACTGTGTGACAATATTCGCAATATACTCCCTCAGTATTGTATTTTAATGCCATTTATTTTTTAACCAATATTTGACCATTCGTCTCATTAAAAAAATTATATAATTATAATTTATTTTATTATGACGTAATTTATCATCAAATATTGTTTCAGTATGACATAAATACTTTTATATTTACACAAAAATTTTAAATAAAACAGATAATCAAACATTCAAGGGAGTACTATTTCTTTCATGCTTTGGAGTACTATTTCTTTTTCATGAAAACAAGGTATGTTCTAAGTATGTTCTGATAAACCAGGCAATGCACATATTATGTGATCACATATTATGTGATTTTTGAATAAACCGAACAGTCAAACGTTTAAGGGAGTTTAAGGGAGTACCATTTCTTTCTTATGAAAGCAAGGTACGTTGTGAGTATATTGTGATAAACCGGACAATGCACATATTGATGGTGTTTGAATGTCCTTAAGATGAAGATTATTAAGTTTTAATTATTACAAACTTGAAAAATGGATTAACCTGAAATTTTAAAACAACTTTCATATATAAAGTTTTCGTACAAAACGCACTATTTTACAGTTATGCCCATTATCCTCGCACCATTTTCCAGGTTTTCATCTCCCAAGTTTGCCATGCTCTCCCGAATAAACAACGAAAGCAGTGTCCGGCCTGTAGTGGCATATGCTCAAGTAATCCAACAGGAGTATGTTCACCGGTCGAAGCAGATAACGTTGGTTACATTGAGGACAGCATGAATTGATGCAGAAACAGAGTTCAAAACTGGTTTAAATAATCCACCGAATGAAAAGCACAGAAACAAAATAGTCCAATGCAGACGGTAACATCTAGGAGAGCAGAGTGTTGTCGGTTTGAGGCCGCATGAAGATTACAGCCTCCTACCCCTTCTACCACCCTTTCTGCGTGTGCTATCAGTCGGCACTGGAGTAACATCCTCTGTATGACAGAAAATTGACAAGACGTCATCAGCTGAAAATTACAATGAAACAGCATACATTCGAAATAGAGTTCAACTAGGCCACAAAAGAACAGATGCAAGTACAGATGTTTCTTCTGTAAATTTCCATTCGAGTAAATACAAAAGAAGTGTTCATTGCCTTCCTATTATCAAGGAAAATACGAACAGAATGACATAAAAAGCAAGGAAAGGCATTGCCAAATTATGCTCTTGGAAAATAAGAGTATGCAAGTAAAGGTCTGTTATCCCAACTGTAAACTTGAGCAATGATAGAAACATGGTCGATTCATGACTGAACAAAGGACTGCAGGAGGATTCACAGCTACTTATTACAGTTACACTGAGAATCCTATATAATATATACACTTTGAAAGGCCGTGACATATTTTGAGAAACCAAAGCATTATGTTAATATGAGACACTTGTTGAACATTCTAGTTGCGCTAACATTTCATTGACTAGCATTAGGTTGATGCATGTCCATATTGCATACTTATATTCACTATGTTCATTCATACCACATTCTTAAAAGTGAATTATAACTTATACAGTCGAGTGCAAAATAATGCTAGAACACCAGGGAGTACTGTACGGTAAACAAACCAGCAATATAAAAAGCATGAATCCAAACGATCCAAAAAGAACAAGCAGATTTCAATTGGAATTTGTCTCCAATCAAATGATCTTACCATTCTGTCTAATTGATTCATAATGTAGAGTGGTTAAACTATATATTATTTATTTGTTGATATAGCATTGAAACAAGTTATAAACTAAACAATGCTTATACGTTGATATTTTACATGCAGGATTTGTTTCAATAAAATTTTAACATTGAAGTGCTCCTCCTGGTGCAGACTTCATGCTGTCCAATAATATTAGAACAGAACAGGCCAACAGTTCAAACAGAATAAACAAATAAACCAACCATCATCCAACAAATATATCAGCAAGCATCATGCAGAAAAATAAATGTTTGTATGCTTACCAATACGACCAATCTTCATGCCAGATCGAGCAAGTGCTCTAAGTGCGGACTGAGCACCAGGACCAGGGGTTTTTGTCTTGTTACCACCAGTAGCACGGAGCTTGATATGCAAAGCAGTTATTCCAAGCTCCTACAAAATGGATACAAGGCATTAATCATTAACTGACAAACAACAGTATTATCTTGACCAAAGTAGGGGGATACCTTGCATCTTTGAGCAACATCCTGTGAAGCAAGCATAGCAGCATAAGGGGAAGATTCGTCGCGATCAGCTTTAACCTTCATGCCACCTTGACAACAAACAATTAACATATTAAAACAACTGAACATTGTTATAACAAAGAAAATGATAACAGCCTACAAAAGACACATCTAGAATGAATATATAAATTATATTAAATGGTCAATCTGATATTAATCTTAAGCATGTAAAATTAAGTTGTGATTTCACCCATTTAACTTAAGTCCGTCGCACAACCGGTTAACAAAGATAACCACAGAAATAATTCAAGTTTATAAAGAAAATGACAGCAACATCCACAGTAAAGACAAAAATGAGACCATTTCTCTGAAAACAAAAACAACTATTTTCTAATGACTACACGATAATTTAAATTAACTGTGAAACTGCCTGATTGCTATCATGAACTTTTTACCAATCTCAACTGATATATTCACAACATCCTACAATAATTACGTCTAACAGAAAATGCGGTAATAAGTTATATATACACACAGAGCGTGGGCAAATAAAAATACATTCTTGAAGAAAAATAAACCATGTCCACTCCCATAATATAGACATCTCCATTCAATTCACCGAGGCTTCCCAGGGTGAACAGCTCAGGCAATCAGCACAAAATTGCGACTGATAAAAGTCCGAGCCACACCAAGGGATACACAAGCTGAGATGGAGATACCTAGAACAAAACAGGAAGAGGGAAGGACCAAAGAAAAACTCCGAGGTCCCTCATTGTTACTTTAGCACAGCTATGACTCGAAACGCTCCCACGTGACGAAAGGGAGGCGATCTTAAGGGCCGTGCTTAACAAATGAGCAAAAAAAAAACATCGCGACATGAACTCAAAAACACAAATTGTCTCCACCATTTCAGACAATAAGCAACCCCTAATGCATCACATCGGCATAGAGAGCGAGATAAACGGGGAAGGGGCTTAGGAGGGGAGGATTTTACCAGTGATGCGGACGAGCGTCTCCCTCCCGGACAGATCGGTGACATGCTGCAACGCAACCAAAATCGCACAGGGGTAAGCAAAAAAAAAAAATCCCAATCGACCAATCGAACGGGAAAGGGGGGGAGGAGAGGGAGGGCGGGATCTGACGATGAAGGTGTCGTTGAAGGAGGCGAAGATGTGGGCGACGCCGAAGACGTACTCGCCCTCGCGCACGGTCGGGCCGAGGGTGACGTTCTCCTCCTTGGGCTCCCGTGTCTTCTTCCTCCCGGACTGTCAACCGCAAACGCAGCACCATGGTCATCGCAACGCATCATTCGGCCTAACATGAGGAGAGCAGAGAGAGATAGTGTGTGTCACAGGAAACATACCATGGCGGCGGCGGTGGCGACGGCGACGGGGGCAGGGGAGAGTGGAGAAGCGGCGGCGGCGGCGATAAAACCCTAGCTCAAGGGACGGCTGCTGGAGCAATTCGCTTTATATAAGTAGTGTTCAGCTGGGGGCATATGGGCTTCGGCCTTTGGGCTCCTTGTCGTAACGCGGCCCAGTATATGCTAGGGTACGTCTTTTCCTTTTAGTTTTGCAATTGAGTCTATCTTGATTTATTCTCAAAAAAAGTCTATCTTGATTCCTTTATCTTTGAAAACTGTGCCTAGTCCATTTTCAAAGATGGAGGAGGTATTATACCGGTTTTGCGTTTCAAGGAGATGATTCGATCAAAGGTATGGGGACGTAAAATAGACTTATTCCTTTAGCTTTTCTCAAGATGTCTTGGGCTCTTGTCTTGCTGTGGTTTGCTTTCTCATATCGTTTTCTTTTAAAACACAATACAAACGCAGGCTGTGTGATAGTTCGTGTGCTAAAATTTATTTGAAGTATACGGATACACATTTGAAGTATTAAATGTAGACTAATAACAAAACAAATTACAAATTCCGCCTGTAAACTGCGAGACGAATTTATTAAGCCTAATCAATCCGTCATTGGCAAATGTTTACTATAGCATCACATTATCAAATCATGGCGTAATTAGGCTCAAAAGATTCATCTCACAATTTACATGCAAACTGTGCAATTGATTTTTTTTGTCCACATTTAATGCTTCATACATGTGTCCAAACATTTGATGTGATGGAATTTTTAGAAGTTTGAAGAGAACTAAACACTGCCGCAGTCACTTACAACATATGTACGCTTGTCCCAATGAACACATACTCTGGATGCGTTCGGTTGGCCTGGCTGTCACAGCAGCTACAGCTGCGGCAGTTCAAACCGGCTGCTATGTGTAGCCAGTTACAATTGTCGCAACCGTTGTGGCTACGGCAACTAGCACGTTCTAACATAGCCTCTATTACTATGAGTACCTCTAAAATACTATACCAGCATATTTTGATATTGATAAAGTCAAGTCATCACGGATGTTTTGCTCTTAACAGGTACATTGTTTATCATTGAAAACATAATAAACTATAAATGCTCATGTTAAGTCTAGGGCTTCAACCCGAGAGAGATGGTTCTACCACAAGAAACTCAATCGTTCACTTCGTTTTCCGAAATCAATTGTGTATACAAGTGTGTAACGCACATGTTTCTTGTAATCAGAATAAAGTTAAAATTAGATTCGTTCTATCCCTGATCTACGGAGGAACAACACTAGAAGTGATACGATGATACGAAACATATAATGCAAAATGCTTATGCGAGTATTGGTGCAAGAAAGTGTGCTTCCTGCAGGCTGCAGCCGGAAATTTTCCACGTAGAATCATGTGTACAATTATTTTTTTTAAAAAAAAATCATCATGTCATGTGTAGAACAAAAATTAAAAATAATCAGGTGTAGGAAATTAAAAATAGAATTGACAGCTGTGGGATTTGAACCCACGCCCATTCGGACCAGAGCCTAAATCTGGCGCCTTAGACCACTCGGCCAAACCGTCGCGTTGTGTTCGACGTGCGATAAGTAATTCCTTAAATCTTTACAAAAATAATTCGGAAAAAGTTCCACAGACGAGAGTTCTATACTAGTCACAGAGTTCATTCATCGTACGGTTACAGCTTTTGGCTTTCGTTGTGTGATCTGAACTTCATTCTTCAGGTATTCAGGCCTATCACAGCAACACAAACAAAAAGGGGGGGCAGCCAACAGTACAGCTAGAATACACACTTCCAGATTCCAATTGCTCATCACTAATCGAAGGGGTCTATCCGTGGGTCATGCTCGCTTGCCATTGCCGTTCCTGTGCACAAGCAAGTTGGGCACATCACCTGAAAATAGCGACCATGTACGTGAATTAGGGCAGTTTATGAGTTTATCAGGTTGGGGAAGTAGATCAGTAGAACAAGAAATGAAATGGCATTTCTTTCCTACTCTGCAACCTAAAAGGCCAGTTCAAGATAAACTTGCAGGATGGTTGGCAGAAGGAGTAAACAAAAAGTTTGGTCAGCACTGAATTTAGGCACTAAGTAGCATATGAATAGTATGTGCTGCTCCCTAATCATTTAATCCTCTTGTGTACATAAACTGTTTAGTTTCTAAATTTAATCTTGTTGACGGTATCAAACTGAGTTTTCTGAAACGAAACAGAATTCGATAGCGGGTACCTTTCCAGCTCCTGAACAATTGGGGCACCTTTCGGTTGTAGACCACATATTATGGCCGTTGTCACATGAAAGTGAAAAACTCTTGCTGTTCAATAGCATTCCACTTGCAGAACAGCGAGCGCATGGCAAGTATCCTATGATGCAGAATCAAGTTCAGGTATGAGAATGCAGTAAGATAATATCAAAGCCTAAAGAGTAATGATATCAGGAAAAGAGAGAGAGAGAGAGAGAGAAAAGAACAAAAGAAGGATCGTGATAATTGGTGTTAGCACAAGAAGCAAAACAATGTTTCAAGCATATTCCATTTTTGTATTTGGTACTACATTAGGGGCATGACCGAGCCATGTTAGGGGCAGACGGATGGTAAGGCAATTGATTATACCAGTCCCATGGCAATATGTACACCTTTTCTTCTCTTGCTGCCTGACGTTTCTAATTTCAACCAACATTAATGCCGAGATTACACCAACTGCACCACCTGAAAAGGATGCCACAATGGGATCTACCTGACTGAACAACAACCAAAAAGCATATATCAAATCACCAATTCTAATCAGTAAACACTACTGAAGAGTCTAGTAACAAAAATTTCAAGCACCTTAATTGAAGAGGCAAGTGCATGGTCCTTATAAAATCTTCATAAGATGTACCACCTAGCCCTAATTTCAGCTCAAGCTGCATGAAAAACATACTTTTAAGAGCCATGATATATTAATTAGGAAGGAAGTATGAATACAGAGACAAAGCTGCACTTACTACTGGGGCTATCAAGCCTCCAAAAAAGATTATCCCAGTTATGAATGAGAATGATGTCAAATAGAGTTGTTTCATTGTCTTCGGTGACTACATCAGGAAAAAGAAAGGAATTAATAGAGATTACTGGGAAAACAGTATGGTAAATTTCTTAAGGAGACTTATTGAGGGCCGGTAATCACCGTATTAGGCAAAAAGGGAATACTAGACGGGATTTCAGGCATTTCACTTTCTTCACTGCTTGCACCTCTGCTTTCAGAAGTTCTGATTCGCTGCTGCACCCGCAATCGTCTAACCTGAGAAAATACCCATATTGTGGTGAACTGCAATCTGCTGTTTCAACAAGCTAAAAATGGACTATTAAACTGAAGAGATGAAGTTCATATATATACTAGACACCTCTTCCATCAAAAGGAAAATTTTGTTACGGCGGCTCCTGATGTTGTCTTGAATCTCTTGTGATTGCATTTGAACAAAGTCTTGTATAGTCTCTGGGCCTTCAATTATGCAAAAACTGTAGAAGAAAATTTTTTTAATATATTTTTCTCACACCTACATTTTTATGCAAAGATAACAAAGATTATCCAATATAATACTAGGTATTTGCAGAAGGTGTATACACTTAACAATACTTGAGAACTTTTTGATAGGACTCCTCAATATCTAATTCATACTTACATTACTCTTACCATAGCGCCATTTTTACTCTCAACAACTACATTCTTGTGATGACTTCCTTGTAATCTTGGTCAATTTTTGGATACATGGTTTCCTAAGTTGCAAAAAACATTTATTTTTTCTACGATAGCACTACACCAGGCAGCCACCACAGCTGACAGATCACTAAGAGCATATGTACAATCTGAATTTTAAGTGAACCATATGTACAATCTGAATTTACGAGTTTTCAACATGTTGTTACTGTGCAATTGCCAAATCGAGGAGTAGCTCAAGAACCCCATCCATTTCCTAGAACAGAACAGAAGAAGGCGTTGGTTTTGATAAGGCAGCTGCTACAGTAACCCAACCTGGATAGGCCACCGTCGCCGGCCGCCCTGGGCTCGCCGGCGGAGGAGCACCGCCGCCGCACCAGCCGCTGGGCGGACACGGCGCCTCCCGTCACCCTCCCCCATAAAGTCGGAGGAGGGACCGACACCACGAAGAGGAAAGAGGACGCGCGCCTCGCCGCTGGCGCTGCCGGTGCCGCAGCGGCCGGCGGCGCGGCGAGGCAGTAGTACATGGCCGGCCGGCCGGCCAGCGACTAGTTGCAGGCTTGCAGCTGCAGGGCGCTGCTGGTGTATGGTGATGCTGGGGCGTACGGAACTATGGGGGGGGGGGTGGGGGGTAGTATCGCGACGGATTTGGATAGACGCTGGCCATGATTCGGGTTTACGGACCCCTGTTTACCACGCGGTTGGATCCGATAGGGCGCGCGGTAGAGGACAGATGGGGAGAGCTGGGGGCATCTTCCGCCAGCGGAATCGGTATTTTCCGCTTGGTCGCGCCGGCGTTGTGCGCGCGGTTTGGCGGAGTAGACGAGTGTGAAGGACTGAAGAAGTGAAGGGTGGACTCTTCACAAATTAGATTTGCTGTGAGCGGTGCCTCTTTATTTAGACTTATAAATCAATTTATAAGTTAAAAAATCTAAGACTAAACAAACAAACAGCTTATTCGTTTGGTCTTTTTGAAGCCATAAGCCACTCTAACACTATTAAGCTAAAAACTAGATTAAAGAAGCTTTTTGGCTCATATGAAGTAGATGTATGGCTCCACCACTAAACTTAAGACATGAAATCCACCAGCTTATAAATCATATGGAGTATAAGCCAATAAGTCTAAGCCAGCTTTACATTTTTAGTTCATTTTGTGAGAACGCTTCACCTAATTCCGCTCATGTTTTAGATAAAGCTAAAAACTATTTGGTTGGACTCTAGCTATAGGAGAGTTGAAGCTGGAGCTGTGTCAAACAGTTCCTACACTTTCACAATCTGAAACATGTTCTGAGTTACACTTCGGCTGAGTTCGTTTCTCAGGGTTCTCCTCATATTTTGTGTGCACGCTTTTGGAACTGCTAAACAATGTGTTTTTTGCAAAAAAAAAAGTTTTATATGTGTTGACGACCAAATTTGGTATGATGTGAACCAGGTTCGACATTGGGATCGAGGCGGATTCGATAAAGGGATCGATTTGAAGAGCAGAGTATGCGTCGGCTGCGAAGGCATCGGCTGGAGTGTGCATTGGTTGAGATGGATCGGACAGAGGATAAAAGATACAGCCGATAGAGGTAATGCAATCGATTCCGATGAAGATGGTTTCAAGGCCGTTTCTAGAATTGTTCAAAGTGCTTTACAGGGATTGCCATGATGGAGATAAAGCTCTCGGTTTAGGCAGTTGTATCTATTAATTAGGATATTTTATGTAATTTCCTTAGAGATATGTTTGGGCAAAAGACTTATGATATCTTAGAGTTTGTTAGAGATAAGTGTCGTGTCCGGCAAGGACATATTTTGTATCTCTGGTATAAATATGACCCGAACCCATGTAATCAAACAACAATCGTTCAATACAATCTCGGCACATCGCCACCCTTTTTACTTTCGTTTATTTCGACGAGTTCTTACTTTTGAGTTGAGCTGCATCGATTCGATCTTCAACTAAAGGTAAAACTTGTTATGGCGGCTTACGTTATCGGGGTTAATGCTTCCATCTTTATGATACTTTAACCCTATTTCTGTAATCAGTCGAGTTATCATATATCTGTTGCAATCTATGTTAGTTGCACTATATAGCTTGTTATCGGCTGGTTCTTATCATTAGGGAATAATCGGTAGAGTTATATTTTGTTATTAATCTAGATTGTATCTTGTATCTACCATCTCTTGTAGATTTTCATCATTCTGTTTAGATCTCATACTTGTCTTTATGCTTGATGCTGCATCGGTTGAGTTCGATCTGTTAAGTTGTATTTATAATTATGATATCTGGCTTGTTTTATGATCATTGAGAGAGATAGTATCGGGGTTTCAACCGATCTTACCTGACTTAGTCTTATGTTTTACATGCTTAATTGATATGCTAAGTATGCCCTTTATATTAAGATCTTATTGCAATAAAGTATATTAGGCTTCTGTGTGATATATTCTATCTGTTTTAACATCTTAACATAGAGTAGTATCGGAGTACTAGCCGATACATGCTAGATCTACCTGATCAGCTATGCTATAAGCGTTTATAACCTTTATGTTAATGCATACTTCGATCTAAGTGATTTATACTGTCTCAGTATGGCGACCGATCTATCCCAATCACTTGGTTTAAATATACATCAACAGAAAGATTATATAGCGTTAATATCTACAGCCGATCGAGTAGATTTAGTCTTATCCTGCTTATTTACCACTACCGATCGATTCACATATGACATCGGCTTGAAAATAAATGATATGTCATCGGCGACTGGCCAATCGGCTATCGTTTACGGATTTAACCGTGGTTTCTTTCGTCTTTATTTCTTGTTGATTGCAGGATCAAATCAACTGGTACGCTCGCGAATCTCAAGGCAAGATTTTGGACCTGTACTGGAGCTAAGCAAATCTCCTAGGCCAGTGTGTGTTTTTCGCATCAACAATATGAAAGTTGCTTTAAAAAATCATATCAATCCATTATTCAAGTTTTTTCCAGCTAGTACTTAATTAATTACGTGTCAATGAACCGCTCTATTTTCCACGCCGGAAGAGAGCGTTCCCAACCGATACAAACGAACATAGCCTTATACAAACTTTTATTGCATCATTTTTTTACTTGCACGTTTTCTAAAACGTTGAACGGTATGTTTTTTAAAAAATATATACAAATGTTATTTTTAAAAAAATCATATTAATTTATTTTCAAGTTTTTCTTTACTAAAACTTAATTAATCATGTGTTAATTTAACACTTTGTTTTGTATCATGCATTAATTTAACACTTGGTTTGCATACTGAGGAAAAGGGTTCCAAACCCCTTAAGAGAACACGTAGATTTGAATCCATCGACTACGATATGATTACTAAAGTTGTCGATCCCAGCAGATCCGAGGTTGTTACTACTGTGTAGTAGTAGTCCTTTTTTCCTTAGAGGGAAGGGAGTATTTCTTGATTGGCAACCACATCAATTGGCATGCTTAACACCTGTTAGCTAGCTAACAAGGTTAGACGGTTTATTCTCTAGGTTTGGTCTATTCTATTAGAGTGTGTGCACACGCAAAAAAGATTCAAAATTTTAATTTAGTATAGCCAACTCTCGTGATAGCAAAACAAATATTGTCTTTAGCCACGCTTGTTGGTCATCACCCTTATGACTACCGGCTACCACCCAAGTTTTCCCTATTTCTTAGCTATCATTAACGCTTCTCATCATTAAATAGTTTCTTCCTACCATGAACACTTATATTAAAGGCTCCGTCACACAAGACTTGTATGTTCGACAAAATTTCTTGTCGTTGTCCTTTCTCATGTTAGAGGTGCTCTCTCAACAATTTACCAATTGCCCATTGTTCATAATCCCAGTTTGTATTCAAAGACCTGTAAAAAATTTATGAATGATAGCCAAAGAAATGGCTTTGATGATTATCCAAATTGCTTCGGAAATTAAAATAGAATACTTATTGTTGTTTAAATAATACTACTCATCACTTAGGTTTTCTTCGTATGCTCGATGATGAATATGATGCAGCAAAAAACCATGCAACAATCTCATTAAATTGGGTAGCATAGGTCAATGATACTAATTTAAAATATTCTTTTCTACAATTTTGAAAATAGGACAATACAAACATTCTTTTCTAAACAAACAAACTATACTAATCTTACTCAGTTTAACAAAATTTACTTCATTTTGGTTGGGTTGCTCTAAGATTGGCAGCAATGCAATGCCCAAACAACACACGAGGGTCCTCCTAGTTGCAAGCCACTACAGTGAATCCTCCCAAAAAAAATAAATTTAATATCAAAGTGGGCGCACATAGTCCACATGCCAGATAATAGTATTATAAACTGATAACATATACTCCCTCCATACTTATAAAGGAAGTCATTTAGGACAATGTTTAAGTCAAACCTTGGGAATATAAATCATGAATAACTCTCAAGTTGTTGAGTTTGAAAATGTAAAAACTATATGTATAGATTTTTCTTGAAAAATACTTTCATAAAAGTATACATATATCACTTTTCAATAAATATTATTATAGAAATAAGAAGTCAAAAATGTGTTTTGGACACCGTATCGCTGTCCTAAACGACTTCCTTTATGAATATGGAGGGAGTACTACACTTGATCTTATCCAAAGGACCAAGAAAGATATGAGTTGCAACAATGCTCTCCAACCCCCTTTTATATCCGCCATTTGCCCCTCCTCGGCTGTCAACAGTTCAACACCCGATGTGATACTAAAAGGAAAAAAGTTCACTTTGACTTCCTTAAAAGTGATCTGAATCTAATCCGTGACTCTCAACCGTAAAACCGGATAGCATGACTCCCTGAATTATTCAAACTAGTGCAATTTGACTCCCTTAGCGGTTTTGGATGTCGGTTTTGCTGACGTGGCGGTGTTGACCTGGTCTTCATCCCACGTGGAGCTTATGTGGCATTACAATTAAAAATATTTTGTGGGACCCGTCTGTCATTTACACACAAAATATATTGTGGGACCCACATGTCATCCTTTCTCTCTCCAACCCTTCCTCCTCCCCCTCTCTCTCCCTTCTCTCTCTTTTCTCCTGCAGCCGCACCCGCTGAACATGCCGGTGCAGTTGAACCCGTGCGCCACCTCGCCGGTGCTGGACACCGCGATGAGCCCGATGAACCTCGTCTAGCCGTTCCTTGACGCAGTAGTCGATGGCCTCATGCAGCCCGACGCCCCTGTACTCCATAACGGCGGCGGCGTCGCGCGCCAGCGTGGAGCATATGATGGCCTTGCCTTCTCCCAACCCGATCAACGGCGAGTCGCCGATGCGCCCGGTCATCTTGTTCATCAATCCGCTCGTGGACATGGCCGCCGCGGTATGGCCGTTTGAGTGCACCACTGTGCAACCCACTGTCTCCGGCGCGGCATACGGCAGTCAAACTTCTTGTACCAATTAATCAAAAGGATGTCACGGTTAGATGTTAGCAATTTTCATAGGCGAATTGGTAACATGAGTCAATGCGCTGATCGACGAACCAAGATGCTGTTGGCCTCCTTGGCGAGCTTCAGCATGCCGACGTTGTCCTCGGTGATGAAGTAGCTATTGTCCACGACCTCAAGACCTTGCAAACAGTGACCAGAAAGAAAAAAATCAGACCAGTCCATGACCTCAAGATCTGCAGGACTCGGGTGGACCACGCTGGTAGGACGGATTCGTCCTACAGCTGCTGGTCCTGCCAAAATTCGACTGGATTCCATGGCGGCCGCGCATTGCTACCCCACACCGGCGCTGCACTTGCATCTGCTAGGCAACGCTGTGCACATGCATGTTCTCCGAGCAGAAAGAAACAGAGGCGGCACCCCCTGCCGGTGCAGACCGGGAGGCACGGCTGGGGCCGGCAGCGTCTCAGGCCTCGCCGTCTGCATTAGCCCTCTCGTTCGTCCTAGCCTGGCGCGGCACCATCGTGGGGGAGGCCACCGGCCGGACGCCCCCGCCTTCTCCGGCAAGCTGTGGCCGTCGCCACTCCACCGCCTCTCCTTTGGCTCTCTGCCGTCGCCGCCGCTCAACCCGCTCAAGTTCCTTCCTCCGCGCCGGCCCTCACCCTGCCGCCGCCGTTGCCGCTCCAGATTCCGCACCGAATCTGGTGGAAGAGAAACATACAGAGGAGGGAGAGAGAGAGGGGGGGGGGAAGGAGGATAGATAGAGGATGACATGTAGGCCTCGCAATTTTTTTTCATGTGAATGACGAATGGAGTCCATATAATTTTTTATTTTAATGCCATATAAGCGCCACATCAACAACACAGATCAAGTCAACATCGCCACGTCAACGCCACATCAGCAAAACCACCCTCCAAAACCACTGAGGGAGTCAAATTGTACTGGTTTGAATAGTTCGGAGAGTCATCCTATCCGGTTTTACGGTTGAGAGTCACGGATTAGATTCGGGTCATTTTTAAGGGAGTCAAAGTGGACTTATTCCATACTAAAACCATACATATCCCGTCCTCCCTTTGATCCCACCGAGCTCGGTCTTGCCAACTCTGGGCCGGCCCGTTTACAGCAATCGGTGCCCTCCTTTTCGGGAAGTACATCCCTGCAACGGCAAAAGGACCTCCTTTTCGGGTACGTTTGCGTCCAGAGCCGGTGCGCGAGCCATGGTGGCGGCCGGCGTTAAGGCCCGGCGATCTGCCCATCTGCCCCTGCGTGCGCGTACTCAATGCTCGATCGCGCGTATCCTCGTACTACAAAAAGGCGCACACACACACACACACAAACCGTAGCACGTAGACACGTATAGCCGCGCGCGTGCAACGGTGCAAGTGCAACAACCAGTACTACACTCGTCATGGCTCCTCGCCTCGCGGTCGTCGTCGCCCTCGCCCTCGCCGCCGCCGCCGCCGTCGCGCACGGCGAGGCCGGGGTGCGCGGCGCCGGCACGCTCCGCGGCTACGTCGCCTGCCTCGACTGCGCCCCGGGCCACGACCTCTCCGGTATGTAATGTAGTAACACGCGGTCACGCGCGCACCGGGCAGACATGGTCGATCGTGACGTCGCGCGCGGTGGCTGCAGGTGTGGTGGTGGCGGTGAGATGCGGCGGCGGCGATGGCGGCGTTGGACAGCTGCGGGCGGCGCAGACGGACGAGCGCGGGGGCTTCGACGTGGCCGTGCCGGCGGCCGGCGGAGACGACGTCGACAGTTGGCGGAGCCACCCGCGGTGCGCGGCGAGGGTCCTCGGCGGCGCCGAGCAGCTCTGCGCGCCGGGGGGGCTCGCCGTCGCGCCCGTGGTCGCCGCGGGCGGCCGGGAGAAGCACGGCTCGTACGCGCTGGCGTCCAGCCTCGCCGTCTTCACGAGGTGCGGCGGCGGCGCCCTAGCGTCGTCGACGGCGGCGGCCACCGGTAACGGCCAGAGCCCCGCGCCGCCGCGGGCGCGCAGGGCGACGCCGCGCGCCGGGCGCGCCACCCCTCCGCCCTACGCCGGCCCGGGCCTTCCGCTCATCTACTTCTTCCCTTTCCTGCCAATCATCGGCATCCCCTGAATGTACTGGTCGGCGTCGCCTACTGCTTCTGCTTGTGCTACTCTTATGTTCGGGTTTGCAATAATAATCTTACTTACCTACTTATAGTTATTATCTATGTTACTGTTACTGTATGATTATGTAAACATCTACCAATAAGACAATAATACTCCCTCCGTTTCAAAATGTTTGACACCGTTAACTTTTTAGCACATGTTTGACCGTTCGTCTTATTAAAAAAATTTGTGAAATATGTAAAACTATATGTGTACATGAAAGTATATTTAACAATAAATCAGATGATATGAAAGGAATAAATAATTACTTAATTTTTTTGAATAAGACGAATGGTCAAACACGTGCTAAAAAGTCAACGGTGTCAAACATTTTAAAACGGAGGGAGCAGAAGATATGGCACCAGTTCCAGGCTTCCAGAAGCTCAAGAGTGAACTTTTCTTTCTTCCGGCAAATTTTAAAGTGCAACAAAATGTGGGGAAATCGTTGTAAGCTTTCGAGGAAATGTCCCTTTATTTGTTCAAACACTATTCAAATAGTTGTTAATTTTATTTTTAAAAAATGACAACATTCATACCATTTGACAATGTTTATCTTTCTTTTTTTAGAAAAAAATACAAGTTCTTAAAAATATGTCACATTATATACCAGTTGCATCATGTATTCATTTTGGTCTAACCATTTAAAAAATAGTCAAAGTTAAAACGGTAAAAGTCAGTGCCAAATAAATGCAAACGAGGAGGTAAGCACAAGTCAAAAATGCCAAATAAATGCAAACGAGGTTGTATGAGGTCTTGTTTGCTCAATGTATAACTAGAAATATTGATGGCACAGTTGGAAATTATAGTGGTAGTCTGCGGAGTTCACTGTTTGCTATTACAACGGTTGTGTTTAGTTTCCTTCAAACTTCGAATTTTTTCATCACATCAAATATTTGGACGCATGCATGGAGCATTAAATGTAAACGAAAAAACAATTGCACAGTTTGCATGTAAATTGTGAGACGAATCTTTTGTGCCTAATTACGCCATGATTTTTGACAATGTGGCGCTACAGTAAATATTTGCTAATGACAGATTAATTAGGCTTAAAAAGATTCGTCTCGCAGTTTACAGGCGAAATTTGTAATTTGTTTTGTTATTAGTATACGTTTAATACTTCAAATGTGTCCGTATACTTTTAAAAAAATTGAAATGGAGCTAAACACGACCAGCACCTCTACCCAGAATCTTATACAATCCCCTATCTCTAAATTTACAGAATTTGGCGAAAAAGTGTGCTCTAGCAACTATACCATCCCCTATTATGAGGCGTCCTCAGTTCATTCCCTCGTATTCCCTGAATTTGGGCGTATGATCTCTATCTTCTATCCGCTCATGTGATTGAGCGATTCAGCTAACTCTTTCCCACACCACCCCACACTCAGTCACGCGTCACGCCACCTCTTCTCCAGCGTCGCCGCAACTCCCACGCCTCACCCGCTGCGAGGAGTTTGTGGCCACGATGATCAGTGGAGGCAGCTCCCGCCGCCGCAGGTTGAGTGCCACAACCCTCCATATCTCAACAACGATGAATCCAACATTTGGTGCATGAGGAAGCTGCAGCAGCTGTGATAGGGTGAGGAGAGAACAACCGACAACCAATATAGAGAGAGAATACTGTTGTTTGGAAAAAAAATAGTAGTAGTAGGATGTGACATATCCTAAAACTACGAACGTGGATAGACAATAATCCAGATTTATAGTCCTAGGATATATCACATATACTACCAGCACCAATATAAATGTGGGAAATGCTAGAATGACTTACATTGTGAAACGGAGGGAGTATATTATATTACACTTCTATTAAGACGGATGGAGTAGGTAAGTTGGTCGAGATGTTGTTACACTTAGGCTCTGTTCGTTTCCTGGAGTTCCCAACTCCCCCATCTCATTTTCCGCGCGCACGCTTTTCAAACTGCTAAACGGTGTGTTTTTTGCAAAAAGTTTATATACGAAAGTTGCTTAAAAAAATTATATTGATCCATTTTTGAAAAAAAAATTAGCAAATAATTAATTAATCACGTGCTAATGGACTGATTCGTTTTACGTACCGGAGGGATGGGTTCCCAACTCAACCAAAAAGAACAGAGCCTTAGTGCACTTCATCACATCAAACAGTGGTGTCCTTCGACTCGAGCGCCCAGAGTACTGGAATTGGACAGCAACACATTGATTCTTGCGGTGTCACAATCCATAGTTTAGTTTTAAAAACTTGTATGCATTAAATCGGACAGAATTGGATCAATTTGATGCCACAGAAAATTTGATAGGGTTGATTTAATTTGATGCCATGTAAAAGTACCGTTGAAGGTTGGGCAAAGCTTTGGCAGCGCCAAATCAGTTGGGAATGATGGAAAAGAAGTGTATGGTTGATGTCAAAGTTAAGTTATTGTTATCAACTTTAGTAGCACAAAATGTTGAGAAACGAAGACACTACCTAATACCCAATTTTGTTGCGTAGGGATGGAAAAGGAAGTGTTTGATATGATAACGAAATCATGTTATTTCTCATATAAACAGAAAGATGGGTGTTACCAAAAGTCTGCAGGATAGCATTTAGATGGAGCATTTGATTTTCTAACTATGAAGAATTGGCAACGAGCCAACGAACGAGACCGAAGTCTCCACACACAATTTCAAGTCCCCGTTTCAGACAAAAAATGAAACACCACGCACACTTTTGCAGCAGTCACACAGAGCACGGTAAAACAGCCTATTCTCGGTATCTTTGCCACACTCCCCAACTCCAAGTAAAATTCTCCATAAAAATTGCACCTTATGCACTACGAGATACAAGAGAACCTTATGCTAATAGGGTTCTTATTCCAAGATGGGGCATGGTGAAAATTCATGCGGCATCAGCATTGTGCCAACCCTTTGTGCACGGAGGGATCTCCATAAATTCATCAAATTCCTTGACATGAATATCACAACATTTCCACTGCAAAAATTTTTAAAAAGATGTCAGAGTCAGTGATGGCAAAAATCAAGGAATAGAGCAAAACAACAATAAGTTTGAACCAAAAACATACCCCTCTAATCCTGTCGCGAAAAACTGCAGGTCCTGGATGGTAATCGCATGCTTCATCATGATTATCCTTCTCCTTGTAGGTTTTACCACATCCTTTGTTCTTACAAACCCTAGGCTCATTCAGATCAATTTTTTTCTTTGGTGGTGGAACTGCAGGCTTCTCAACAGGTACCATGTTAGTATCACTGGTAGCGGTTGGTATTTGTGCCTTGGGTTGTGATCCTGAAAAAATAGCAGTGCATAATCTGTTAAATTAAAAGTTACGATTTATTCTATCAACACATAAAAATGCATAGGGATGTCAGTCGTTAAAATAATAACGAAACAATCAGCTGTTACACCCAAATAGGGGATCAATCAGTTGTATCCAAGCATTATGCTTATAGACAGAAACTCACCATGGTCAGAGCAAAAGAAACCTTGACGGCACCTTGAGCAAGTGTCAGCTCCCACACTCTGCTTCGAAGTCTGGACTGGAACTGCCTTTGATGGTTTAGTAGGAACTGCTTTTGTGATTGGTTTCTCAGTTGTGTGCTTTCCAGTTTTGCACCTACACAGCAGTACAGCATACGATTCATGCATTCATGCTTGGTTTTGCTAAAATACACAACAGGCCAGCCCAGATGGTAATGTTCAGGTTGATAGCACATAGTTGACTTATGTTGTGGGTGCATGCTGTGAAAAGGAAATACTAGAGAGGGATCCTTACCCAGGAATAGCCAAAAATAGGCTAAAATCATGGCTTTTTTGCTTACAGCAACTCCACTGTTTCATGCCATCATGAAACATAGGCTGAAAAAAAAAATCTTAGAAAATTAACCTATGCATCCTTCTAGAAGTACCCTCTCATGCAAAGAAGAAACACTTACTCCCTGCAAGAAAAAAAAAAGGAGACAGTGGTCAGAACACTACAGTGGAAAATTGGAAATAAATATAGTATTTGGCAGTAGACAAGAAACCATAAAGAGAGTTAGCAAACATATTATACGAGTCTTGTTTAAATATGTTGCTTTATTCGTCATTTTCCAAAAAAGAATGGGACCACATTTAGGTATTCTCTTATACTAGCTGTTGTGTATTTCTTCTAGACCAAATGCAGTAAACATGAGTGTGAATTTGGTGTTTAAATATTACAATGGAATTTGGCATGGCATCACAAAGTTAGCAATGTGATTTGAATCTTTGGAGACAAAAGAAAAGAATTGCTTGAAAAAATTAACCATTATTTCTTCCATTGTTATCAAGAGATATTCACAATTGGAAATAGAAGAAGTTGTGAAGAAGTTTTGCAGCAGCTGTTTGTGTACTTAATCCTTTTTTGGTACAACATGGGTATCTGACCCTTAGACACGGTAGGGATTGAAAAAGAGAAAGAGAAAGAGAATGTCATATCTTTATTCCAAATTAATTTTGTTTACTCTCTGAAGGGAAAGGTAGTTCTTTGCCTCTTTTCCTTTTGCTTTTTGTAAATAGTCAGCACTCATGTGAGCCATATCCAAAGGGGAAAAAAATCCCTCGCCACACATCAGACACATTGCCCATGATGCCTCATCAAGAGGCAGCTTCAAGGTACCAATATCCTAACCCAAATAAGGGGCAAAAAAAAAACCACCTAATATCACGTGTTTGCGACAACTACAATACCTTTTGCCAATGGCATCAATAACCCTTCTGATTGAATCGTGTAATCCAATCCACTAATCTACTAATCTACTATGAGTATAATCGTGCAATCCAATCCACTAATCTACTATGAGTAATGAGTGTAGTCCAACATATCTCTATATGACACTAAATTTCATTATTGTATATAGAACTCAAATATTCCCCGCTGCCCAATTCGTCCCCAGAAGTTTCCCAAGAGCAGGCGAAGCCCTTGACCCCGCCATTACAGATTCGAACTGCCCAACTTCCCCCTAGAAGAACAGACTCCTCCACTCCCGTAATCCGCGGGGCAATTAGTTAGACCCCATGAGATTTAGAAGGGGAAGAAGGGGAGGAGGAGGACTCACGGAGGGGTGGTATTGGCAGGAGCCGTCGGGGTTGTTGTCGTCGGTGAACGTGGCGTCGCAGCCTATCCGCTGGCACCGCGCCGGCGCCGATGCGGGGGCGGGGGCGGGGGCGGGGGCGGCGGCGCTGGTGGTCTCCGCCTCCGTCGACATCTTCGTCTTCCCCCTTTCTCCACGGACGAGACGAGAGACTTCCGCTGCTGCCGCCGCCGCCTGTGGCCTCTCTAGTCTCTACTACTTCTGCGGCGGGCACGGTGCACGGGATAAATAAAGGGAGGAGGCGCAGCGCGGTCCGACCCGGACCCGGACCCGGACACGGACGCCCCAGGTCGCTGGGTCGAGCCGTTTTTTGAGTTCGCATCGCACACGGGGATGGTCCGGTGGGACCGGACCCGGAACCAGGCTAGACGCATGAAAACGGACGGAAACGGTTATTACTCCCTCTGAGGGCATGTTTACTTTAATGCCATTTTTAACATAAAGTTACTAAAAATATGACTATATTTAGTTTACTGCTAAATTTTGATGACTATATAAGAAATCCTACCAAAATTTTAACAAGTTACCAAAATTTTGGCAACTATGCCAAAAATTTGGTAAGGTTTTTTTTTTCATTAAAGTGAGCATGCCCTAAGTATGCGAATCTAGACAAAATCTAGACAGGATATATAAGTTCAACCAAAATCCCTTATATTTAGGGGTGGAGTGAGTAATAAAGTAGGTAGAAGTAAGGCCTAATTTAGTTGGGGAAACTTTTTGGATTTAGTTGTCACATCGGATATACAAACACATATTTGAAGTATTAAACGTAGTCTAATAACAAAACAAATTACATATTCAGACGACTTTATTAAGCCTAATTAATCCGTCATTAGCAAATGTTTACTGTAGCACCATATTATCAAATCATGGCGCAATTAGGCTTAAAATATATGTCTCGCAATTTACATGCAATCTGTGTAATTGAGTTTTTTTCCTACATTTAATACTCCATGCATGTGTCCAAACATTCGATGTGACAGCGTGAAAATTTTTATTTTGGGAACTAAACAGGGCCTAAATGGTGGAGGGTTGTGATTGGATAAGTAGTGGAGGTAGGTGGGAAAAGTGAATGGTAAAGGATTGTGATTGGTTGGGAAGAGAATGCTGGTGAAGAAGTTGTTATATTTTGAGACAAATCTTGAGAGATATAAATTGTTATATTTTAGGATAAAGGCACTATTCTTTTTCGAAATCGGAAACTAGTTTTATCACGTTCGTTTTTTATAATTTTTTCTCAAAATCGGATTTGAAAACCCGAATAAGAAAATAGAATCGAATATAGATACGAAATGAATATGAAACGGAACAAATATGATAACAAATATTTGCTAAATATAAAGGGAAATTCTACGTGACGGTGTCCCGTTCGTACAGGATGGTACCTCTGAGATATCGCTTGATACCTGCTAGGTATCGGCGGATACCTCGTGTTCAAACATGATGATACATATGAGGTATCGCCTGATACTTAGTAGGTGTTCGGACATGATGATACCTCTGCGGTATCGCCTGATACCTAGTAGGTGTTGACTGATACCCAGTATAAGTGTGTTGATGTAAAAACACGAGGTCTGGGAGATCTGCTTAACTCCAGTGCAGGTCCAAAAGCTTGCCTTTAGGTGTATGAGCGTGCTAGTTGATTTGATCTTGCAATCAATAAGAAATAAAGACAAAGAAACCGCGGTTAAATCCATAAACGATAGCCGATCGGCTAGGTGCCGATGACATATCATTTATCTTTGAGCCGATGTCATATATGCATCGATCGACAGTCATTAATAAATAAGAAAGAACTAAATCTACTCGATCGGCTGTAGATATTAACGATATATAGTCCTTATATCGATATATACTTAAATCAAGTGATTAGGATAGATCGGTCGCCATGCCGAGACAGTTTATATCGAAATATATATTAATAACAAGACTATATATGTTCATAGCATATCCGATCAGGAAGATCTAGCATGTATCGGCTAATACTCTGATACCACTCTATACTAAGATAGTAAAGCGAGTAAAATATATCAAACAGAAAGCCTAATATACTTACATGCAACAAGATCTTAACATAAAGGGCAGATTTAACATGTCAATAAAGCTTATAAGATAAATATAGTCAAATCAGATAAGATCGGCTGAAACTCCGATACTATCCTAATCGGCAACCAAAGACAAGCTAGAGATTGAGATTCTAATCACGACTCATAAGGTCAAACTCAACTGATGCAGCTATAAGTATGAAAAGAAGGACAATATCTAGACAATCAAGTCGTTGGATGTGTCATAGAGTGGTGGATATCCTATATAATGTAGGTCAACATCGGTATTTAACCTAATCGGCTGCCTTCTGACAGATTTTAGCCGATTGTAGGTTGGATAACGATATTGCCGGAGATTATATAAGATATATGATAACCCGGCGAATTACATAAACAAGATTAGAGTGTCATGAAGATGGAAGCACTAATCCCGAGAACGCAAGCCACCATAACAAGTTTTACCTCTTGTTGAAGATCGATACCGATGTAGCTCAACCCGAAAGCAAGAACTCGTCGAAACAAAACGGAAGTAAAAAGGGTGGCGATGCGCTGAGATTGTATTTGTCGGAGATATGGGCCCGGGGGTATGCGAAGTGAGGGGAATTTACCTTCCCATCCTGTCGCGTGACCCTACAGCCTGGCCCTACCCCCACACCCCGTGACTTGCAGGAGCGGCCGGGGGACCTCGGGGTGCCACGTCATGCCCCTCGGGCCCTCGCACCACTTTGCCCCGAGGCCCTCGCCCAGCTGCCATCTGGCGGGGGAGCAAGTGGGGAAGGGGCCCAGCCTGAACCACCTTTAATGCGCGCAGCGCCCCAACTGCCCCATGCCGCATTCAATGCAGTAGGGGCAGACGTGCGGCGTGCCCGACTAGCGCGCGTCGGTCAGGAATGATCGATCTGTGACCGGCTTGTCGCCGGTCACATCCGACTGGACGGACGGCCGTGCCCCCACGTCGCATCTGCCTCCGGTGGAGTGGAGGTAGGTATGACCCGTCCCATCGGAGGGTCATTCGGAGTTCTCCCCACGAAAGGGAGGCCACCACAAGTCTTCACCTATTAATAAGGGAATGACAGGGCTGTCCCCTGTGTCAGGCGAGGGACGACACTGGGCCCCACTCAAGGACAAGCTATGGCTTAGCTTACAGGCGAAGGCACGGGTCGAGATTCGGTCAAGATAGGGTGGGTCCCCACCCAATAGGAGAGTAGGTAGAGGCAGTGCATGTGGTATCCCCTTGAGGTATAAAAGGAGGACCTTGCCCACCGAGAAAGGGGACGACTCTCAGAAAACCTGAGCTCTAGGAAAAGGGAAGCAAAGCGCTCTCCGGAGTTTAGGAACCTTTGTAACTCTCAGTCTAAATCCCATATACAGGAGTAGGGTATTACGCTTCATAGTGGCCCGAACCTGTATAATCTCGTTGTGCACACGCTAGCTAGCAGCCTTGGGGGCGGAGACGCGATTTCTAGAGGCGGGCCTTTTCCCCTGGCCGAACTCACGAAAGGGGGATCCCACGATCTCCTGGTAGAGAGGATCACTCCTCGACAGCTGGCGCTCCAGGTAGGGGGATTTCGTGCGCTTCGAAGGGAAGTCGTTTCCATTCGCCCCAAGTTTTCCTCTGGCCCCGACGATCATGGTCGAGGTTTTGGAGGAAGAGGTGGAGGTGCACACCCCCACTCCTTCCGGGAGTGAGGATGCCAGCGGGAGTCACGATCCGCGTCATCACCGACGCAACTCTCGGACTCCGCCCCTCCGCGACCCCTCGCGGAGGGAGGATCCCGCCCGATCGGGTGGCTCGGCCCTCTCCCCGCCTCTGGACGGGGGAGGCCACGGCACGTTAGAGTGGGCCGCCGCCTGACCTATCGCGACGGTAGCTCGCCCCAGGGCGCGGTTCAGGCGGCAGGAGCCCTCCTGCGGCACCCTCCGGTGAACACGGAGCCGGAGGCCCCCGTCCAACGATAGTTGGACGACGTCGCCAACTTGGTCACCACTGCCCAGCGGCAGTTAGCCGCGAGTGGCCGTTCCACCACCACAGGTACGTCACGTACCTCCACCTCCCTGTCATCGTCAGCAAAGAGGAGGGCCCGTCGGACAGCCACAGCCTCGAGGCGATCTACGGCCCCAACGTCGTCAGGGGCCTTGGGAAGTTGGAGGCATCACGATGGCCTCTACGGGGAGCAGGACGCTCAAGTCAACATCGAGCGTCGCCGAGACGAGCGCCGCGATGCCCGCATGGGAGAAGGCGCCTCCTCGTCTGGAGTGCCGCGTTCCTCCTCGCGCGGCGGCCAGCCCCTCACGTTCACCCTTGGGGGAATTGGTTGTAGGGCCTTCGTGGCTAGTCTCCGGAACGTCCGGTGGCCCCTGAAGTTTCGCCCCAACCTCACGGAGAAATATGATGGCAGCATCAATCCCTCCGAGTTCCTCCAAATTTATACCACGATCATCGTGGCGGCGGGAGGGGATGACCGGGTCATGGCGAATTATTTTTCCATGGCTCTTAAGGGTCAGGCGCGCGGCTGGCTCATGACCCAGCCCCCCGACACCATCCACTCATGGGAGGACCTGTGCCAGCAGTTCATCACGAACTTCCAGGGTACATACCCCCGTCCGGGGGAGGAGGCGGACCTACATGCTGTGCAGCGGAAGGACGACGAGTCCCTCCGCTCATACATACAACGCTTCTACCAGGTCCGCAACACTATTCCGTGCATCCCGGCCCACGCGGTCGTTTATGCATTTCGGAACGGCGTGTGGCACAACCGCATGCTAGAGAAGATCGCCTCCAAGGAGCCTAAGACCACCGCCGAGCTCTTCGAGCTAGCGGACAAGGTGGCTCGGAAGGAGGAGGCGTGGGCTTGGAATTCCCCCAGCACTGGTGCGGCGGCTGCGGCTGCCCCCGAGACTGCCCCTCGCTCCAAGCGGCGGGACAGGAGGGGCAAGCGGAAACCGGCCCGCTCTGATGACGAGGGCCACGTCCTTGCGGCTGATGGGTCTTCGCGGGCCCCGCGCAACGAAAAGGCCACCGGTGGCAAGCCGAGCTCCACCGCCCCCTCCGGTGAGGGTCGATCGGCGGACAAGTGGTGCTCAGTGCACAATACTTATCGGCACAGTCTCGCCGACTGCCGCTCGGTCATGAACTTGGCCGAGCGGTTTCGGAAAGCCGATGAGGAGAAGCGGCAGAGTCGACGGGAGGGCAAAGCCCCCGCGACCCCCACCAATGATCGGCGAGAGGAGTCCAAGAAGAAGGCCCCCGCCGACGATGGTGATGACAGCGAGGATCTGGAATTCCAGATACCTAAGGGAACTGTCGCCACTCTCGACGGGGGGGGGGGGGGGGGGCTTGCCCTCACACCTCCCGTCGTGGATTCAAGGCCATGAGGCGTGAGCTTCTGGCCGTCGTCCCGACTCACGAGGCTGCACGGAAGGCGCGTTGGTCGGAGGTGAAGCTCACCTTCGATCAGAGCGACCATCCGACGGTGCTTGCTCGGGGTGGGAAGTTGGCTCTCGTGGTCTCCCCGACCATCCACAACGTCAAGATGAAGCGAGTCCTGGTCGACGGGGGGGCCAGCCTGAGCATCATTTCCTCGGCCGCGTTCGACGCACTCAAGGCCCCGGGGATGAAGCTCTAGCCATCGCTGCCGATCATCGGTGTGACTCTGGGGCACACGTGGCCTCTCGGCCACGTTGAGCTCCTAGTAACCTTCGGTGACTCCACCAACTTCCGTACCGAGCGGATCGACTTCGACGTGGCGGACCTCAATCTGCTCTACAACGCGGTCCTGGGCAGGCCTGCGTTGCTGAAGTTCATGGCCGCCACCCACTATGCCTATCTCCAGATGAAGATGCCGGGCCTTAGTGGCCCCATCACCGTCTTTGGCGATGTCAAGGTCGCCCTCGCCTGCGCGGAGCAGCACGCCAACAACCTGGCGGTGGCCATGGAGCCGCAGGCCCCGGTGGCCTCCGCGTCCCGCGCTTCCAAGAAGCGCCTCACCTTGGCTGATGAGGTGCCCGTCAAGGAGATCCCCCTTGGCGATGATCCGTCCAAGACCGCCAAAATTGGCGGGACCCTGGACGCCAAATAGGAAAGCGCGCTCGTCTCCTTCCTGCGGGCAAACTCCGACGTCTTCACATAGAAGCCGTCGGACATGCCCGGGGTAACCAGGGAGGTGATCGAGCATCGCCTCGCCGTGCGGCCGGACGCGCAACCCATCCGGCAAAAAGTGCGACGTCAAGCCCCGGAGCGGCAAGCCTTCATCCGAGAGGAGGTGGCGCGGCTCCTGGAGGCTGGCTTCATCCGCTAGGTTATCCATCCGGAGTGGCTGGCAAACCCGGTGGTTGTCCCGAAGGCCAACGGCAAGCTCCGGATGTGCATCGACTACACAGACCTCAACAAGGCATGCCCTAAGGATCCCTTCCCTTTACCACACATAGATCAGATAGTCGACTCCACTACGGGGTGCGACCTTTTGTGTTTTCTAGATGCCTACTCTGGGTATCACCAGATCCGCATGGCTAGGGAAGATGAGGAAAAAACTGTCTTCATTACTCCCGTGGGCACTTTTTGTTATTCAACTATGCCTTTTGGTTTAAAGAATGCAGGCCCTACTTTTCAGCGTATGACTCGTATTACTTTAAGTAATCAGATAGGGCGCAATATAGAGGTGTATGTTGATGACCTGGTGGTAAAGACGCGCCACCAGGACACGTTGTTGTAGGATTTGGCCGAGACTTTTGACAGTCTTAGGTCCACACGCATGAAACTGAACCCCGACAAGTGTGTGTTCGGTGTGCCGGCGGGCAAACTCCTTAGTTTTCTAGTCTCCTCCCGAGGCATAGAAGCTAATCCCGAGAAAATACGCGCGATAGAGAGGATGCGCCCCCCCAGGAAGCTTAGGGATGTGCAGTGCGTCACTAGATGCATGGCCGCCCTAAGTCGATTCATATCGAGGCTGGGAGAGAGGGTGCTATCCCTATTCAAACTCCTCAAGCGCCCCGGGCCGTTTGTGTGGACGGAGGAAGCAGAGCAAGCTCTCAATCAGCTGAAAGCTTACCTCACCTCCCCCCCATCCTAGTAGCCCCAGGGCCAGAGGAACCGTTGCTGCTCTACTTGGCTGCGACCCCCCACGCGGTGAGTGCCGCCCTTGTAGTTGAACGCGATGAGGGTGACCCGCATTGCGAACCCGGCTATGGGAAGGGACCAGGGGCCCCCTTGACTGGTGATGGCCTATCGGAGCTTAGAACTAACAACTTGGATCCGACTAAGATAATGTACCAATCCCTGGATCAGTAAATATTGATACATACAATATAACTGGTTCTTCATTGCATATGTTAAAGTTTTACAATACTAAGGGTTTTACAATAATAGGTACTCACCTAGCTAATTAATACACAGCGGAAGTTTCTATACATTCTGACTAGGAAGGTATAACCTTTAAGGATTCTCTAAGTTATCGGGGTCATCGTAGTAATAGTCATAAGGGTCCTTCTCTTGACCCAAATCTGAAAAAGGGGTTATAAGAGTAAGGATGAGTATTCACAATACTCAGCAAGTTATCATGGAAATATGTTATGCATTGACATATATTAGGGTTCTTTACAAAAAGCAGTACTAGACAATCTGGAAGAGTTATAGCAAGAATTTATAAAACATATAGACTTTAGATTTCTAACCAGGGTACCATATGAGTCCCGGTACTCAACTCCATGAGTACGGCTATTCGAATAGTTTCAAAAATATTCTACTGCAGCAGATGTACGCTTTACCCGCAGTCCACGACTTGCTGATAATCATCGGCTTTAGTCATGGCCCATTATTAAGTCATTAAAAATTATGGCACCTGTTCCATGAACTTATATCCTCATATGCTCTGAACGTATTGTTAACAGCAACAAGAGGAGTTCTGGCGTTCCCGAGATATTTAAGGGGAACTGATCGTATGACACCACATCATCTCGATCAGGGTTTAGAAATATACCATATAGTTTATACTCGAGTATCACAAACCATTTACCTGTACATGGTAATGGTTAAAGTTGCCCTTCGCGGCTATAGTTGCCTCCTGTGCGAGGACTTAAAAATAAGAACCACTATACAGAGGTGCCATATTGCTAATTAACATAATAACTAGGTTTGTCCCCATTCTAGAAATTGCGGTCATACCCGTTCATTCGACATAAGTACCTGGTAAAACTTATATCGATCGAGACAGTACTAGCCACCCGGAAGTCAACCAAATCTTACGTACTGTCCCAATCTAAGTATAAGGTATTTTAACCAGATTGTAAGCAAAGTAAGCAATACTAAATTATATGGGTTTCTATGATTAATTTATGCATGGAAAATAGAATATTGAATATAAGGCTATAAATAAATAATTTATAAAATATAGGCTTAAATGATCAAAAGGTATATGGTAACTTGCCTTGCTCGATGTCCTGAGATTGATTGATATTATCTATTGAGTCAGAAGAATCCTCAAGACCTAGGGTTAGACATATATAAAATTGAAATTCAAAAGGAATTCAAATAAAATCCAAAAATATGAAAAATAGAGAAAATAAAATAAAATGCAAAAATAGCAAAAAGGGGCTCAAAAGATAGAGAATGATTTTAGAAGAATATTGGTCCAAGTTTCACTGGAATTGGATCTATATTTTAAAAGATATGGGCTTCTAAAGTTTGAAAATCAAATAAATGTGAAATGGCACTGTGTGCGGGTCCCACCTGTCAGTCTCTCTCTCTTCTCTTCTTCTACCTCCGGCCGATCCCCAAAAGCGGCTGGCGGCGCTAGGGTTGGCGATTACAGCGGTGATGGAGGGGGAAAGTGGTTGCGGCCGAGGAGGGGAGGGAGCTAGGGTTCTCCGGCGACGGCGAGCGACGGCAGAGGGATTAATTTGATATGTGGATGGCCTAGCGGCTAGGGCGGCGGTGGCATGTTTAGGCCGTGATGGTGATCAAGATGATATGAGTTAGACATGGCTAGAGGAGGGGTTCTAGAGCATCTACGAGGTACCTAGATGAATTCCGGCAGCTTGCCAACCTTTGGCAAGGCGTGGATTAATTCGGCTGGCGACGTGTTGGCGCCAATCCGGGCGCGACGCGCGGCGGCGGCGAGGGTGAAAACGGCCGACTCGGGGGTGAATGGTTTGAATTGTGAGAGGGAAAACCACTGTCTATCTTCAATCCAACCGTGCAGCAAGAATTGGCGCGATTCACCCCGGGTAGAAGCGAAATCACACTCGGCGGCGGCTTTGGACGAGCGCGCACGGCGTCGAGCGGCGATTTCTTGCAGCGGTCGTCGTCCCGGCTTTGTCGTCGTCAAGATTGGTGCGGTGATGACGGTCTGAGGGCGTCGGACGAGTGATAGCGCGCCAAGGCGGTTGGGCATGTGCGATCGATCCGGAGACCGACGCGTGACGGCTCGGCCCGCGGCAAAGTCGGATGCCAGAGCGGCGCGCGCAAGGGGGAGGAGAAGGCCAACTAAACCACGGTTTTTGAGTGGGATGTTGACCCCTAGGATCAAATCTAAACTTTGCACAAGATTGGGTAGTGGTTAGGCTGCTCTAGCTGGGCTGGGCATTTCATCGAGCACCTTGTGTGCGATGAACAGTGAATTTCAGAATTTTTGAATATTTCCCTAGAAAAGATTTGAATTTAAACTATCAATTTGGATAGGTTTCACTAGGGTTTGGAGTAAAGTAAATCCTCACTAATATTAGGGTAAGCTAAGGAAATAATCTATAGTTTGAAATTTGAGAGAATTTGCTCAAATTCACTAAGGTTTGGAATAAAGGGAATAATTAGAGTAAGTTAGTAGGGTTCTAAAGAAGTAATACTTGAACCAAATTAAGAATCAAATAGATTTTTAAAATACACTAATTTAATCAAAAGCCAGCATGATGCAGTTTAAAATTTGAGGATGTTGCATGGCCCCTCGTTCCCGGACGGCCCGGTGCCCGAAGCCCCCGACCCCCGGGAGGGCCCCGAGGCCCCCGTGGGAGGGTGAGAGGCTCTGACGGTTGCCCCCGAGGCCTGTCATCCCGAACTAGTCCGGGATCCCCCCGGGGCCACTAAGCTCGGGCGCCTCGGGCCAGTTGCCCCTGACAGCAAGGACCGGCCCCACCGAAAGGTGCAGCGGCCCATCTACTTTGTCAGTAAGGCACTCCGAGACGCGAAAACCCGATACCCATAGGCACAGAAGATGCTTTACACAGTCTTAATGGCCTCAAGGAAGTTGCGACATTACTTCCAAGCGCATCGGGTTTCCGTCGTAACGTCTTACCCTCTTGGCCAAATCTTGCACAACCGAGAGGGCACCGGTCGGGTCGTGAAGTGGGCCATCGTGCTTGCTAAGTTCGACCTGCACTTCAAACCGCGACACGCGATCAAAAGCTAGGTTCTGGATGACTTCGTCGTAGAATGGACACCGGTGGATGACCCTCTTCCGTCCGATCTTCCCTCCCTCCCCGGAGACGGTGGAGACCCGAGCGCCGACATTCGCGCCGGGCACTGGGTTATGCACTTCGACGGCTCCCTCAACCTTCGTGGTGTGGGGGCTGGAGTCACGCTAACTTCGCCAACCAGGGATGTCCTCAAGTACGTCGTTCGGCTCGATTTCCGAGCCACGAGCAATATGGCAGAGTACGAAGGACTCCTCGCGGGGTTGAGGGCGGCGGCCGGAATGGGCATCCGCCGCCTCCTAGTCCTAGGTGATTCCTAGTTGGTCGTGAATCAGGACTCTAAGGAGTACCAGTGCACCGACCCGCAAATGGATGCATACGTCCGTGAAGTACGACGTATGGAACGCCACTTCGACGGACTCGAGCTCCAGCACGTGCCCCGACGCGACGATGCAATCGCTGATGAGTTGTCGCATATCATGTCGGCGCGAGCCCCACTCCCTCCGGGGACCTTCGAGGAAAGGCTCGTGCAGCCGTCGGCACATTTGGACCCCCCGAGGGACCCCGGCGCCACGACCTCCGCCCCGAGCCCCGACAGCCTGCGGGCCTCGGGGCCCGAGGGGATCGACCCCAACCCCCCTCGTCACGTCGCCTGGATGACTGACATCCGGGCATATCTCGACAATAATACTCTTCCTGAGGATCGTGCAGAAGCTGAGAAGCTTGCGCGTATCTCTAAGCGGTACGTGCTCGTAGAAGGGACCCTCAACCGACGGGCCGCCAACGGGATACTCTTGAAGTGTATTTCTCGGGAACAGGGCGTCGAGCTCATTGCTGACGCTCATGAGGATGAGTGTGGGGCACATTCCGCCTCACGCACATTAGTCGGTAAAGCCTTCCGACAAGGTTTTTACTGGCCGACCGCGTTGCAAGACGCCCAGGAATGGGTCCGACGATTCAAGGCGTGCCAGTTCCACGCTAAGCAAACCCACCAGCTGGCCCAAGCCTTACAGGTCATCCCGCTCTCTTGGGCTTTCGCAGTTTGGGGGCTAGACATCCTTGGACCGTTCAAAGCGGCTCGAGGCGGGTATCAGCACCTGTATGTCGCCATCGACAAGTTCACCAAGTGGCCCGAGGCTTACCCGGTTGTCAAAATCGACAAGCATTCCGCCCGCAAGTTCATCAGGGGCATCACGTCCCGGTTCGGGGTGCCCAACCATATCATTACGGATAATGGCACCCAGTTCACCAGTGAGCTGTTCGGCGACTATTGTGACGACATGGGCATCAAGCTATGCTTCGCCTCGCCCGCCCACCCCAAGAGCAACGGCCAAGTCGAGCGAGCCAACGCAGAAATCTTCAAGGGCCCCAAGACTAAGACGTACAATGTCCTGAAGAAGCACGGGGATTCGTGGCTTGAAGAGTTGCCCGCTGTGCTGTGGGCAAACCGGACCACTCCAAGTCGCGCCACAGGAGAAACCCCCTTTTTCCTGGTGTATGGCGCCGAGGCGGTCCTACCTTCGGAGCTTTCCCTGGGTTCGGCTCGTGTCACGCTGTACAATGAGGCCACTCAGGATGATCTCCGCTGCGATGATCTTGACTACTTGGAAGAGCGGAGGAGGTGCGCGGCCCTGCGGGCGGCGCACTATCAACAAAGCCTGCGGCGCTATCATCAGCGCCACGTCCGGACCCGATCACTACAAGTTGGCGACCTCGTCCTACGCCGCGTACAGTCGCGCTTGGGGCTAAGCAAGCTCTCACCAATGTGGGAAGGGCCATACAAAGTGATCGGCGTTCCCCGGCTAGGCTCTGTTCGGCTAACCACGGAGGATGGCACGGAGTTGCCTAACCCCTAGAATATCAAACACCTCCGCCGCTTCTATCCATAGCGTCGCAATTTTTTGCTTTCCAGGAGCTCGGGCCAACCCCCGCACAACCCCTCGGCTTGTGCAGGCTTGGCCGGGGGCTACCACTGTGAATTACTTTGTACCTTTTTCCCTTTCCAAGCAATAAATTTTTTCCCACCTAAAGTGGAGGCCTTTACACGCCTTTTTTCTTACTCTTTCCTCTGGCTCGTCCTGGTTCAAAGGACATTTCGCGCTTACTCCGAACCCTAAGTGGCGTTGGGCGACTTGAAAACTGCCGAAAGGGAGCCTAATCGCGGGCCGCGCCCCGGGGGCTCGGAAGGGCCTACGCACGGCCGTCCCCGACCCCCGGTCGTCGTAGCCTTGGTCTGGCCAGTCCCACTGGGCGGCTCCCTCGGGGCTGCGGTCTTGCCCCTCACCACTTAGATATGGCGGACCAAGCGCGGATTTACCTTTTCACAGGAACGAGCCTGAGGGGGGATGGGGTGAAAACGGCAATTCGGTCACAGGGAAGTTAATTGAATATTTTTGCTCTTGTTTTTCTTCTTTCCTTGCCGCAGGCATTCAATGGAGAAAGCAAAGGGGTAGAAAGTGCGAAGGGGAAGCTTTATTTACAGACAAGATGGCACGATGGCCTAAAGATAAGAAGTGTTCACTACAGGCACATAACAGAAGGAAATTAAAAGCGGGGATGATCACGGAGTGCCCGAGCCCCCGAGGCCGGCGCCGCTGACCACGTCGTCCCAGTCCCCGGACTTGCACCCGAGCCCTTGCCTCAGTCCCCGGGGGGAAATCCTCGAGTGCGCGCCATGGGACGAAGTCGGGGTGACGTGCTTGGTGGCTTGCGAGGACCAATTCCACCGCAGCCCGCGCCAAGGAAGCCAACGACGATTTCACGATCTCGCCGACCTCCTCCTCCAGCCTCTCCAGATCCGCCGCCAGCCCGTCCAGCCGGATCACGAGTGCCGGCTGTGTGGGAGGGAGCTTCCTATCCCGGCGTACGAAGATGCCCACTCGGTGCCCCGCGCGCTCCAGCCAATCGATGGCATCGGAGAGTTGCCCGGGTCCGATCTCGTGGGTAAGGCGGAGGGCCGCGATCTCCCCAGCCTGGTCTTGCACCAAGCGCCCTAGGTCGGCAAGGGTGCTCTGAGCCGCGGTAAGCTGGCTCACCAACTCCGCGCCGCCGGGCTGTCCGCCCGCCGCCAGGTCCTTCTCCCGGGCCTCCAGCTCAGAAGCGCCCTCGCCGCCATCGCCGCGCGCTCGGCGCGAGCACTCTCCAGATGCCGAGCCTCGCGCCCGGCGACGGCCTCCTCGTGTTTCGCGAGTTGCTCGCCCAGCCGGCGCCGCCACCTCACGGCGGTTCACCTCGGCTTCGCGCTCGGCAAGCGCGGCGTCCCGTTCCCGGCACACCTCTTCCCAGAGCCATAGCTCCTCCGCGCGACGGGCCGCCAAAGCTTTCGCAGCGAGGGTGGTCCGGTCACGCTCGGCTGCGGCCTCCTCGCGAAGACGAAGGGAGGCCTCCGCCTCCGTCGCCGTTCTCTCGTGGGCGGCCAAGATGGACTCCTGCTGGTCTAGCAAATGCGCTCGCTCCTCCAACGCCTGAGCTCGCCCCTCCAGCTCCTGGGCTCGCTGCGCCTGATCCCGGCTGCGCGCGTCCTGCTCGCGCTGGTTCCGGTCGAGGACCTCGATACACCGACGAATCGTGGCCTCAAACTCCTGCGCAGAGCGGGCGCGCTCATCCAAGGCCTTGCGTTCGGCCTCGAGTGCCGCCGTCCGAGCCCGCAACGAGGCGTCGGCCTCCGATGCCCGCCGCTCTTGGGCGGCAGCCGCGACAAGGACACCGCGGGCGTTTTCGACCCTCTTCGCCAGGTCCTCGGCATGGGCCTCGTATTGCAAGCGGATGTCACCCAACGCCTCATCCAGGATGCTTGACGCGATCAGTGCCGCCTGCCGCTCTTCCTCCATCTCCCGCATGACAGAGTCCAGCGTCTCCTCGCATGCCTGGATCTCTGCCAGTTGGGCTTGGCGCATTTTGCACCCCACCTCCACCATGTCATCCACGGCGCGGCGCCCCTCGTCAACCCGCGCGCGGTCCGCCGCGAGCTATGACCGCTCTTGGAGAGGTGCGATGCGGTGGCGGAAGTAATCGCCGAAGACCATCGCCCCCGTGAGGCCCTGGCTTCGCAGGCCCCTGAGGTGATCCCGCACTGCGTCGTACTCCTCGCCTAGTTCCGAAACCGCCAGCCATGCGGCGGATCGTTCGGGGCGGCCGGTGAGCCGAAGTTGCGGGTGGTTCGGCAGCGCGGTGTAGAACCAGTCCTTCTTCCAGTCCTCCCACTTCTTGCGGAGATGACTCTCGATGTATTGCCCCGCCGTGCCTGGCCGGGGCTGGAAGTAGCATCCCCCCACCACCGCACCTTGCAGCAGCTGCGGGACGAAGAAGGACTGGAACAGTCGCATCGTCGGCCGCACCCCGACGAACATCTCGCACAGATGCGCAAAGATGGCCAGCGTCATCACGGAGTTGGGTGCGAGATGCAGGGCATGGATCTCGTAGAAATCCAAAACCTCATGGAAGAACCTGGAGAATGGTGGGATCAACCCCGCCATGGCGAAGGACAGAAGGTGTACGGATCACTCCGGGTACCGCGGCCGCGGCTGCGATTCCCCCGCCCTCACGGCGGCGCCTTCCGGCATAATCTTGCGGGGAAGACTAAGGTGCCTATCTGCCGTGATGCGCGATGCCGGAAGCACAGCGTCGCCAGCGTCTTGGGCCATGACGACCGGCGGTGAAACGACGAGGGGCTTGGTGTGTGGAGTACTGTGGAGTGGCGAGAGTGTTAGGGCTTAGGGAGCGTGTGTGCGGGTGAGCAGTCGGCGAAAGGAAGGAGGCAAAGTCCCCGCCTTTGTATCCTTTTATCCCTGCCTTGCCCGCGCTCGCCTCCTCGTTTCACGCCCTCACGGTTGCCCCCACGATTCTTGCGCCTGCAATTGCCTCATCGTTTCCCGTGACCACTCATCACGTCCCCACTGAATCTGCGCCCCGCATTTAGTGCGCCTGTTAGCGGCGCACTCAGCGTTGGGCGTGCGACGTTCACGGGCGCAATCTAGGTGGGCCGCCATTAGTACCGCCGCATGCGTGGCGGGCGAGGGAGTCGAGGTGTGGTCCAACCGACTCCCTCGATTTTCGTGCCTTAAGCACCCCCATCATCAGCGCGGTTAGTGGCGGTCAAATCGCCGTTATTGTTAATACGCCAACCTGGCCGCTCGGCGGCATCCGTTTAGATTCCCCGCCGGGCCCACAACCCTAGCTTGGGAAGTTGTGAGGCGCCACGTCAGACCGACCTCAGGAGGCCAACGTACGATGTGGTGTCGAGGGCTACTGTCGGAGATATGGGCCCGGGGGTATGCGAAGTGAGGGGAATTTATCTTCCCATCCTGTTGCGTGACCCTACAGCCTGGCCCTACCCCCGCACCCCGCGACTTGCAGGAGCGGCCGAGGGGCCTCAGGGTGCCACGTCATGCCCCTCGGGCCCTCGCGCCACTTTGTCCCGAGGCCCTCGCCCAGCTGCCATCTGGCGGGGGGAGCAAGCGGGGAGAGGGCCCAGCCTGAACCACCTTTAATGCGCGCAGCGCCCCAACTGCCCCCTGCCGCATTCAATGCAGTAGGGTAGACGTGCGGCGTGCCCGACTGGTGCGCGTCGGTCAGGAATGACCGATCTGTGACCAGCCTGTCGCCGGTCACATCCGACTGGACGGACGGCCGTGCCCCCACGTCGCATCTGCCTCCGACAGAGTGGAGGTAGGTATGACCTGTCCCATTGGAGGGTCATTCGGAGTTCTCCCCATGAAAGGGCGGCCACCACAAGTCTTCACCTATTAATGAGGGAATGATAGAGATGTCCCCCGTGTCAGGCGAGGGACGGCGCTGGGCCCTACTCAAGGACAAGCTGTGGCTTAGCTTACAGGCGAAGGCACGGGTCGAGATCCGGTCAAGGTAGGGTGGGTCCCCACCCGATAGGAGAGTAGGTAGAGGCGGTGCATGTGGTATCCCATTGAGGTATAAAAGGAGGACCTTGCCCACCGAGAAAGGGGACGACTCTCAGAAAACCTGAGCTCTAGGAGAAGGGAAGCAAGAGCGCTCTCCGGAGTTTAGGAACCTTTGTAACTCTCAGTCTAAATCCCATACACAGGAGTAGGGTATTACGCTTCATAGCGGCCCGAACCTGTATAATCTCGTTGTGCACACGCTAACTAGCAGCCTTGGGGGCAGAGATGCGATTTCCAGAGGCGGGCCTTTTCCCCCGGCCAAACTCACGAAAGGGGGATCCCACGATCTCCTGCTAGAGAGGATCACTCCTCGACAGTATTGAACGTCTGTTAGTTTGATTACATGGGGCTCGGGTCTATTTATACCCGAGAATTACAAAATATGTCCATATCGGACACGACTCTTATCTCTAACAAACTCTAAGGGTGTGTTTGAGGAGGAGAGGATTGAGGAGATTGGGAAGATACGCAAAACGAGGTGAGCCATTAGCTCGTGATTAATTGATTATTAACTATTTTAAATTTCAAAAATGGATTAATGTGATTTTTTAAAAGAACTTTCCTATAGAAAATTTTTGCAAAAAACGCACCGTTTAGTAGTTTGGGAAGCGTGCACGCGGAAAACGATGTGCTTTCTTCCTCAAACTCACTGGAACAAACGCTGCCTAAGATATCATAAGTCTTTGCGACAGACTTTTTCCCAAACATATCTCTAAGTAAATTACATAAAATATCCTAATTAATAGATACAATTGCCTTCTCAGGACTCTATCCATGCGTGGCAATCATCATGAAGCACGTTAACCTAGCCCGACAACATATGCCGTGCCATATTGTCAGATTCGGCTCAATCAGCTAACCCTGTCTGACTCGAACCCTGCCGATCTTAGTCGTCGCCGATGCAGACTTCAGCCGATCCTCACTATGTTTCCGGGACAATCTCTATCTCTGTTAACAGTGAAATTTGGTAAGCCCGGAGTAATCATCGGCTTAGAGTCAGCATCGGCTTCGAAGTCCTGAGATTAGCCGATGAGAGTTATCAAGTCGTCAATTGTCGGATTCTTGCTATATTCAGTTAAGGAAATTAATCTACTAAAGGAAGCTTATCCAGAAGAGACCGAGTTCGAAGAGAATGCGGCATGGCAAGTTATCTATTAATTAGGAATAGTTTGTTAGTTTCCTTTTATCTTTAGGAAAGTGTGTTTCGTGTCCGATAGGGACTTTATGTTTTCCTTTTATCTTTACAAAAAGTTTCTTTCTTGTCTGACAAGAACTTGTATCAACCCATAGGTATAAATATGTACATCCGGGGTCTATGTAATTTATCGCTACGATCAATACAATTCGGCGCATCGCCACCCTTTTTACCTTTTTCTACTTTATTTTATCGTCCGGCGGGACTTGGCACCTGACGCGGGGCTGCATCGGTGTTTAATCTCCGGCTAAGGGGTAAGTCCAATGTTCCGCCGGCCCAGGTAATAGTATCGTTTACGTCGGCGTCGTTCAAGGCTGCATCAATACATTCGACCTCTTGGATTGCTCTGGTTTGGATGATATATTTGCCTACCTATTTATCATATGTGTCTGTTAATCTAGTCTTAGCATATTAATTTAGCTCTATCGGCTGCTTCTCGTTTTAGGGTTTCCGCCGGTATCGGCTAAATCGCGTTGCTAGATTAGATTAGCCTAGGTATCTACCACCCTGAAAATCAGTCAACGGCTTGATTGTCTAGATATTATATTTATTTTCATACTTAGTGCTGCATCAGTTAAGTTTGATCTACTAAGTCGTGCTTAGAACCATAATCTCTAGCCTGCTTCTTGATTGCCAATAAGGGTTTCATCGGGGTTTCAGCCGGTGAGTTATCTGGACGTTGCATCGGCTCATAAGGATTGCATATACATATAAGTTGGATTTAGCCGATGACAACAAAGGTTTCACTGTTTAATCTAATCTTGTGGATTTCATGACATCGGACCTCCAGCCGATATGTGCTTTAACCTTCGGATCGATGCTTATTTACCATATCATTGCTAGCCGATTGGTTTATACGGGATTATATTGCTATTTTATTATATCATCATCAACCGATTGCCTTTATATCATCATATACATTGGACATATAGCCGATTGCTTAAACCCTATCACTATCGGCTGGTATCGGCATCGGCTATTATCGGCTATCGGCCGGAACTACTCCATCGGCTTGTCAGCCGATCGGCTGTTTTGATCTACTATTTGCATATCTTGTCAGTTGCAGGATCAAACTGACTAGCACGCCCGCATCTCACCAATCTTTGGACCTGCACTGGAGCTAAGCAGATCTCCCAGGTCGGTGTGTTCGATTTTTTCGTCAACAATCTCGAACTCCGTCTCGATTCCTTCTCCACATCCGATCCTTGGATTACCAAATTTGGTCGTTAACAAAGTGATACCTCTGAGATATCATCTCGTCCGAACGGATACCTTCACGTAACATTCCCCAATCAAAACCCCTTAAATCAAGCTTCCTCAATTAAGGAAGAGGTATTACTTTGTTTTTCTAAAATAAGAGACCATCGCAGATCCGACTCTGGTCTAGGCCAGTTGTGTGACCGTCTAGGACCCAGAGCGAAGGGAGCTCATCACTACCATTCCACCACCCCCAGACTCAACAAGCCTCAGCTAGACCCAGACGCCCAATTAAATGCAAGGTTTGACTGTGTTGATTTGTTGCTTCTAAGAGCATCTCCAATCGTATCTCCAAATTAGACTTTCCAAATACCTATATGGCCAACTCTTCAACTAATTTGGGTAGTCAAACTAGGTGTTCGCTCAAACAGACTCTCTATTTACATCTCCAAAATCATAAAGGGACCCACTTGTCAGCCTCCATTCCCTTCTTCTTCTTCTTCTTCTTCTTCTTCTTCTTCTTCTTCTTCTTCTTCTTCTTCTTCTTCTTCTTCTTCTTCTTCTTCTTCCTCTTTCTCTTTCTCTTCCTCCTTCTCTTCTCCCGCATCGGCCCATCGATCCATCCTCGACCGCCTCGTGGCGGCGACGGCTCCCAGGTGGCGGCGGCGGCGACGTCTTCCCGCGCGTGCCAAGTGGGAGGCAGTGGCGGCGGTGACGGCTCCCTGCGGCGGCAACGGCTCATGCGTGACCGTGGCGCGGCGGCAATGACGATGACTGCCGTGGCAGACTGTGGACCAGACATCAACGACGCCCTCGGTTCACCCCTGCTTGCAGCTTGCTGGTGGAGTGGTGGGTGGATGGGAGAGAGAGGAAGTATGGTGCTGGGAGTGGTGGTCGGACCCATCTTTGGCCAGTGGAGGAGGCTGGCTACATTTGGCTAGCCGAAGGAGCAATTTAGCTATCTGGATGGAGAGTCTGTTGAAGCTTGTTTTTTTTCATGTATTGGCTAAATTTTAACTTGGAGAGCTAAATAGAGAGTCTTTTGGAGAGGCTCTAACCCGGGATACTAGGGCAGGTGACAGAAGTGTCCATAGTACCGCCCCTGAGGACCGCGTGGTGGTGGTTTTTTTTAGGGGGGTGGGGGGTGGGGCGAATGTGACCCGAGCACTGTCCACGGGCCATGCTCAGGGGTAGGTGATACGATGCCCTGAAATACCCATTTATCTAAAAATGCCTATGCCTATGACTAATGTTAAATCATGCACAATGAGAATTCACTACCGTACGCCTCAAATATTTCTATGAAAATTGGTATTGTTCTCTCCGGTAAAAAAGAATATCTTGTACTTTATGGTTTGATAAAACCTTTAAAATTCCGACCATTATAATTTCTCAAAAGCATAGTTTAAAACCAAAACAAATAATATACATAGGTTTGTTTATAAGAGTACGATGGTAATATCTTAAACTTAACTTTTGTTTTAACATAGAATTAGTTGCTAGAATTTCATAGAATTAGTTGTTAGTTGAATTTTAAAAGTTTTGACGAAATTTTGTGTTAAACGGTACTGTAAATATTTTTGACCCTGGGAAGTAGTAGTACAGTAAAACTGGAGAATTCGAGAGAGTGGGTGACAGCAACTGCCTGAAACTCGAGAACCCTACAGAAACACGCAACCGCTGTGGCCGCCGAATCGACACCAAACCCCCCAAACATCTCGCAACACATCGAATTATCGAACCTTCCAATCCTACCCCGACCACGAGCGAATCCTCCTCATCGAAGTGGAGGAGAAGGAGATCCTCGCCGGAGCATCCGGTGGCTTGGTTCGTGGGGGATCGGCCTGCGGCCGGCGAACCCTAGGCCGATGAGGCCGATCCGGCTGCCGGAGCCCCCCGGCGTCGGCGGCATGGAGACGCCCGAGATCTTCACCGGCGCCGCCGCCGCCACCGTCGTCGTCCGCCGCGCCGTCGTCATCGGCAACGGCTCCCCCGGCGCCGAGAACCAGTGCCTCGGCCTCGTCCGCGCCCTCGGCCTCGCCGACCACCTGACCCTCTACGTCAGTTTCCCCCCTCTCTCTCTCTCTCACCCCAGTGCAGTTGTTCCTGCTCTACTGTTGATTTTTTTCTCTCTCTCCGTTTTTTGAACGAATTGCTCTGTTTTTTTTTTTGGCTTGCAGCGTGTGACGAGGCCGCAGGGAGGGATCAACGAGTGGCTGCACTTCCTCCCCGTCTCGCTCCACAAGCTAATCGACCAAGTGCTGAGGCAGTTCTTCCGCAACACGAGGCTTGCGCCGGTGGTCGAGGGGCGGAAGCACTACCGCGTCCCGAACGGCGGATCGGTTGGGGTTGGGCTGTCCTCTGTCCTGGAAGCGGACGCCAAGAAGATCGTGGCTGTGGCTCGCGATACATTCGAGAAGTAAGGCGCGCATTGCTTTGCTATCTCTCCGTCCACTTGTTTAAAATGTGTGGAACTGTGGATTAGGGGGGGTTGTTTTACATTATATTTATTTTCAGTTGTGTTAAGTTGCTGAAATGATGTTTTACATTATATTTATTTTGAGTTCGGTTAAGTTGCTGAAATGATAATGTTAGTTCAGGAATTCTGGCAACGGGTTAGAGTAGATTTATTTATTCCGACATCTCTTAGAAGTTACGGGCTGCTGGAGTTGCTATGAAATTCACCCACTTTTTTCTTTTATGTACCCTTTGTTTTTTTGGCAAATTCGACATCACCACCCTTTTTGGAGTTAACAAGTATTGTGATAAATGGTACAATGCCATTTCCATATGCAATGCTCGTATCTTTAATGCCGAAAATAGTTAGAAATGGAGGATTAAGAGGACTATTGCTATCCTGATGATTTTGGTGAACATAGCAAGGGATGATTAAGGTGGATATTGCTGTCCTGATGGTTTGGAACAACATCTATTTGCCCAGTTGAATATGTTTGTGTAAATACCTTGTAGAGTGCAGTCTTATGTCACTTAAAACATTGGCAAACCACACATGATCTGCAGAAATCTGAGTGTTTTTTCTCCTAGCAATATATTTTGTTTGCTGGTTGCTTTATGATATTTTCTATTATGCTCATGAAAAAATAGTTTCTCTTGTCTTCCTAAAAATAGTATAAGCTGTGAACATGACAGTTAACTCTTCTTTCAGGGAAGGGCCAACTTTAATTGTCGCGTGTGGCTGGGATACCATATCATATTCAAGCTCAATAAGGCATCTAGCTTCAGGCAATGTGTTCGTCATTCAGGTAGTATTCAAACCTAATGTGTTGGATCCATTGCTATAGTGATAGGCAACAAAATACCTACTGATTGTGATATAGATCTTAATTTAATTCTGGAAATGTTGTCCTTTCGATTTCAGATACAGCACCCGAGGTCTCGCCTAGATAGGTTTGATCTGGTGGTGACTCCTCGCCATGATTACTATGCTTTAATTGCTGGCGGACAAGAAGAAATTCCACGCCTGTTCCGTAGATGGATAACTCCGCAAGAACCACCTGGGAGGAATGTGGTATGCTGCTTTCTCTTCTTTATTTTGGGAAGTGAAAAATGGTTGCACTGCGATGTCATACTTATTCTGGATTTTGAAAAAGTTCAGGTGCTTACTGTTGGTGCACTACACCAAGCTGATTCTGCTGCACTGCGCCTTGCTGCTATAGCCTGGCATGATGAACTCGCCCCTTTGCCTAAGCCATTGCTAATCGTCAACATTGGAGGACCCACAAGTAGATCTCCCTATCTTTCTCACGTTGCACATTCCATTGTTTCTGTATTTGGATACGTAGTCCTGCTTTGAGTTTGCAAGAATAAATCTAGCCACAATTCAAATGGTTGCACTCTGATGATTTCTCATGGAGAAACCTATGCGCACCTGAGTGCACACACAAAAAATAAGAAATGATATGTCGATGTGTTACTGTTAGATGTGGCTAGTCAGTTGCATAGAAGATACACCTGTTATTTCTTTCAGTAACAGGAGATTCATCATTTTTAGGATATCTCAATTGATTTCTTTACTCAATATGATGATCTCTAAGGGGATATCATCTCTTATTTATCGTAGCAAGGAAAAGTTCCTTGCAACGCCATTGTCCCTGGAACATTATGAAATTGTTTTAACTAATGTGATGCATCATAAAGATACCATAGAAGCTAGAATCATCAAGAGTAAAAGGCCGACCTTTTTTATGTCCTGAAGTTGCATTCTTTGCCCCTCCCCCTAGATCTTTGGGGGTGCAGAACTAGTGATGTGCCATTACTCCATGCTACCTGTGGACTGTGGATTGAGAACCCCACATTTGATGTTGTTGTTTAGATATCTGTATTAGCCTTCAGCTTTCCTCCTAAAACCCATGAGAGCCTATGATACAAATCAACTCAGGGTCAGAATTTCGTATATAGTATGTGAGGACTATAAACATATAGCGAATCTTATAATGAGCAAAGCATTTCGATGCTATGATCTTTTATATCCTTCTCTGTACACCTTTCAGAAGTATTATCGACTAGTCAACTGCCTTGGGACTCTTGGATATGCTTTTGCATGTCTAACTTACAGAGAGCTAACAGAATTTCTGTTGGCTTTTAATCCTTTTTATCTTAAGCTTATTTTGTTACAGTTTTGTATGTGTCCCATTATTGATTTTCATGCCCAGATCCAATATTGACTTTTGTTATTTGTCAATGATTAGGGAATTGTAAGTATGGTGTCGACCTTGCCAGGCAGCTCATAGCTTCTACGTATAATGTTCTAGACAGCTGTGGGAGTGTGAGAGTTTCATTTTCCAGGAGAACACCGCGAAAGGTAGGACGATTGGTATTCTGGTTTTTCTGTTATAATATCGTTAAAGAACTTGGCATTTAAGTTTAATTATCTGCTGACAGGTCTCTGATATTATATCGAAAGAGTTCGCTGGTCATCCTAAGATCTATATTTGGGATGGGGAAGGTAGATGAAATATAACACTAAGTTATTCATGATGTAATATATTTATTATGCATGTTGTTACATTTGTAAGTTGTAACAAGTTGATTTTATTTTTGCAGAACCTAACCCGCACATGGGGCATCTTGCATGGGCTGATGCTTTTGTTGTAACAGCTGATTCTATAAGTATGTTAAGTGAGGCTTGTAGCACAGGGTAAGCTGATATTAAAATTCACGTAATTTCCAGCAAGCTCCTACCTTTTTTATGGGTTTGCATGACTTGCTTCACATCACACGTGTCACAGGAAGCCTGTTTACGTCATTGGGACTGAGTATTGTAAATGGAAGTTTTCTGCTTTTCACAAGACTCTACGGGAGCGAGGAGTTGTCCGTCCTTTCACTGGATTGGAAGATGTAAGTCTATCAATCCTGTCAATGATAATTTGTTTTGATTTATACTGCCTACTTGGCTACTTGCCTAATAGAATAGTGCATAACTTAAGCATGTACCATTTGTCCGTTTTCTGAAAGCTAAGCTGTAGTACTAATCATTCACTATTTTAATATCTTTATAAACTCTGAACCTTATCCCTTGAAGGTTTTACTTTAATTATTTTGGCACCTTGATTTTTCTTAATCCTCATGCTTCATTGATTTTGATCCTAGTTATTAAATTCTTTTCTTTTCTGCATTTGCTGCATTTACTTGAATAAAATCTAATGCATTGTGAATTCATTTGTGCATATAGTAGAATTATGTCAATTATTGTTGTTGTTGCCATCAATTATCGTTGTGTGGGAAATACTATTGTTGTCACTCTGACAATCTTTAATGACAAGGCTCGCATAAAAATACAGTAAAACTATGTCAATGTGGCACATGAACTTTCTGCTTTACCAACTGAGCTATCCTGAGTTCCTGACCACTGCTGACATATTTTTGTTTTTGTGGAATAGTTGGTGTAGATGGTAAGTGGAAGTTTATGGCACATGGACAGTGTAGATTAACTCACAATTCAGAAAATATTAGTAGATATGCTAATGAAAAGATGTAAATCAACAAGACAACTTATGCTCAAGTAACTACACCTGATAACTAGTGGTTTTTCAAGTACCCTTTTTTTTTAGATTTTCTTGAGGTTCACAAGGATGTACTTGTATATCCACAATTCTGGGTGGCTATATCATTCTTCTTTTCCTTGTAGATTTCAAATAGCTGGAGCTACCCTCCCCTAAACGATGCTATTGAAGTAGCTACACGTGTCCGTGAAGCAATTGCAGAACGAGGGTGGTCTGTGGGATGATAGCGACAGTTAGGATGTGTTGTTCTGTCCGACAGTAAATTATGTAGTTTGATTAACACAGTCACTTAAATTCAAGTTACATTGTTCAGAGGAAGAATAATATAGCCATGGAATGGCCTGTACAAAAGTTGAGCCTTTTCTTTTGGTGGTATACCCCAATTTTGGAGCCATTGCACAGCACCCAGGAGATCATTTTTGGTTTGAGATTCTCTTCCCTCTTGTACTTCTAACGCTACTGGAGAGAAGCCAACATATGAAGTATTGGAATTGAAACTTTATTCTGTGTGATACATGAGAAGCAATCTGACATTGTGAATTGTTTCCCTGTCTGTGGTTTAGGTTTATTCTTTTCATTAATTAAAAAAATGCGATGCTTTCTGTAAAATTTCATCAAAGCTTATGCCCTGATGCCTTCTGGCTAAAATCATAATGTTATTTATATGGTGCACTAATATTATGGGCTCCTATTAATCTGTCAATTGCTGGGACGGCCGCAAAACAAGCAGCAGGGCAGCTTGTTTCTGTGCTGGTCTGTGGACACGTGGTGATGGTAGCAGCTCGCATTGCGTGGGCTTGTTAGTTGTTACAATCTCTGGTTGCTGGTTGGCTTTGCATGCTGTATGCATAACATGGCTTGTGCTGTACTCATGAATAAACAACATGTTTGAGAGGTTGCACATGTATTCCCTTCCCCATTTGAGTAATCGCCGTTTGAGCTGAGGTCACCGTAATAGCTTACGGTGCTCTGTTTTTGTAAGGTCCAATGACTGAATGTTCGCTGCCGCCATTTGTTTTTGCCTTCTTGAGCTGCATGCGTGTATTGCTTGCTCGACCAAATCGATGTAGCTTTGCAAAATTATCACATTTTGTATTGGTGTTTTCTCCCACCAGTTTTTGCCAAATTTTGCTCATCAAATAGGCAAACATGTGGCTTTTGCGAAACATTCACAATGAAATAAGGCATTGCTGTAAAATTGTTAATCTGTAGTTTGCTTAATCTGTGGAGGCAATTAATCTGTGGATATGCTAAATTTTGCTTAAAAGTGTTAGGCAATTGTTGTAGGACATAGGTCGGCAACAAATACATTCGACCAAGCAACCCCTCGATGTATCTGTGTCGAAATGAACGTCAGAACAACCAGATTGGGAGATTTCGTAGTACTGCTCAGGCTTCGAACTTGTGAAGAAGTGACCTGCTTAGGCTGTGTTTGGATACAGGGATGAAAAATTTTGGCATGTCACATCGGATATACGGACACACATTTAAAGTATTAAACGTAAACTAATAACAAAACAAATTACAGATTCCGTCTGTAAATTACGAAATGAATTTATTAAGCCTAATTAATCTGTCATTAGCAAATGTTTACTGTAGCATCGCATTGGCAAATCATGGAGCAATTAGGTTTAAAGATTCATCTCGCAATTTACACGCAATCTGTGTAATTAATCTGCGTAATTAGTTATTTTTTTTATATTTAATACTCCATGCATGTGTCCAAACATTCGATGTGATAGGGTGAAAAATTTTACCAGTTGATCTAAACATGCCTTTAGTCATATATGTGTGTTTCAGGGAGCACTTTTTGTATGGAGATGGAATTAAATCTTGGTGCCACAATTACAAACATGGGGGGTGGATTACTTGTTAGGAATGAGAACGGAAGAATAGTTTCTGATCCAATCCACTATAAATTCAACAAGACACAGGATATGGCAAGTAATTTCTAAAATCCAGTGGATTAAGATTTTTGTTATAAGTGATGGATTAGTACGAGTATTAGAAAATGCTATTTCTAAAAGGGAGTGGCTATACAACATTACACGGTTTTTGGGTAGAAACTTTCAAATGTAACTACTCCTTCCATTCCACGATGCTATTTTTAGGTTTGGAGAGTAAATTTGAATAAAATATGATTGATGGGATAAGTAGTACTCTTAAGTGATAACTATTGTAGGATAAATAGACATGGATGGAGTATATTAATATTACATTTGGAGTGTAATTACACTGTAAATATAATGTAGTTATATTGTAACTTATAACTTATGTGTAACTCCTATAAAAGAAAAACTTGCTTGGCTGGCTGGTTAGCGCGCGGTGTAAAAATTTTCTCCTTATTTTTGTATGAATCTCAACGTTGACCTAGGGTCCTTATAGTGAAAGTTTTTTGAAAAAAAAACAATGTCGACAATTTTATAGCAATCCCGTTCCTAAAATCCGATTAATGAGATAAAATACTACTTTCTCCATTTCACAATGTAAGTCATTCTAGCATTTCCCACATTTATATTGATGTTAATGGATCTAGATAGATATATATGTCAGATTCATTAACATCATTATGAATGTGGGAAATGCTAAAATGACTTACATTGTGAAACGGAGGAAATATTAAGATAAATATAATCTTATATTTTGGCCCATTTCACCACATCATATGGCTAGACCATACACCATGATAACTCATACAAATGCTATTAAGTGATTTTTTTCATGAGTTTAGGAGCCTAAGCCTAATTGGCTTCCTTAGTTGATGCTAATTTGTTGCGTATTTTACTTGTTATGTTATCTGCACATGCACATATTATCCGATAATTTGATATGTTTCTAGACCAAGTTCGCTCATGCCGTACCTAACACCTGATTTTTCTAATCAAATATACAATGATAATAATCCGTTTAAATCCGATCAGTTTGCATTCCTACTCTTTATCCTTGAGCGAGTGCGATGCGCATGTACATCTTTATATGATTGGAAAAGAAAAATATATGCAACGTATTTCTTCTTTGGTACTTGAAGAGGTACCGAACACCATAGTACAACAGACACCCACTGCATTGCGGACATTATAAGCCAAAATTTAAATTTTCAACCTAAAATTTAGTGTTGATTTTGAGGTTTTTTTTTCTCGTAATTTATTTTTTAATCTTTGCTTTTAAATCGCTAACAACACGTATATAAAAATTTCATTCACAAATTATTTTTCGTTCACAAATATACATGCAAACGATAGCACCATCTCGGATAAGGATGGTGCCCAGTTGACTGTCATGTAGCGATCGCGACGAGTACGTCTCGGTATGGACCCCGAAATGCATGTTTTTATCAGTTTATGGACTTTTGCCAGCCATTTGGCCATGACAGATTGCAATATCCTTCAGCCCGGCCCCCCTCGGCGATCGGTATGTAGACCTCACGATTTTATTGCTGACACTATCATGGCTAAGGTCTTCTGTTGAAATGCCTGAATTTTTAGCTCCAATAGTGTAGAGGAACATGGTGTTTCTTGGCAAGACGGATCTGATGCAATTATGCAACACAGTAGGGTATCTACTGTACGTATGTTTACTCTCTTTATAAAAAAAAAAAAAACCTAGAAGTGGAAGTGACCCGGCCAAAAAAATTAACCTATGAGGAAAAATGACCCCTCTAATAAATTGTTTTAGAAGGGATCACATGTTAATTCTTTTTGAACGAAAGGAATATGTTGCACTGCTTGGTTACCAAATGTGAAAAAAAACACATTTTATCTCGATACAGTGATATTTACAGAGCAAAATTTTCTCTCGGTAAAAGAGCAAAAACAGGTTTTTTGGTTTTATCGGTCTTGGTTGGGAAAGACTCTGCTTGCTAAGCTACCGGAGCACGACGGCGGCGAGGAAGCTGATGACGGCGACGGCGCTGACGGCGGAGCAGCAGAGGTCGACGAGCACCTCTCGCCTGGCCTTGGACTCCTTCCTGCCCCTCTTCCTCCTCACGAACTCGTCGTACCTCCTCTTGGCTTCCCCTTCCTGGCCCCGCCCTCCCTTCCGTGGCCCGGCCATGGCCGCGGCGAGCAGCCGCAGGCAGCCCTCGCCGCTGATCGCCGCGCCGTCGGCGTCGTCGGCGGCGAGGCTGACCTCCGTTATCTGGCCGGCCTCCTCCGAGCAGCTGACGGTGGCCTCGAACTTGCACCCGGCGAGCACCACGGCGTAGCGCACCAGCGTGTCGCCGGTGTACCAGTGCCTCTCCACCGCCACGGGTCGCCGGCTCGACACGTTCACCGCCCGGCCGGTGCTCGGGTCCAGCAAGATCCAGCTCAGCTCCAGCTCCGCCGGCGACCACGACGACGCCACCGAGGCGGGCGCCGGCGCCGGGCTCTTGCCCTCCACGGCGTCGACGCGGAACGGCGAGGCGAGGAACCAGGAGGACGACGTGGAGGTCTCGACGACGCGGGAGACGACGGCCGCGCCCCCGTGGTAGACGTCCACGGCGGAGACGAGCTCCCCGGGCAGCCGCTGATCGTCTCCGTCGAGCGGAGCGGCGGCGGCGGCGTCGTCCACGCAGGGGAAAGGGAAGGCGTCGGCGAAGAGGCGGCGCGGAGAGACGGCGCCGGCGGCGGAAAGGACGCACCGCTGCTCCGCCGCCGCCAGCGACGGCCACCGCGACAGGCAGAGCGCGCGCCACGTGTCCGGGTCGTCGGCGAGCGCCCTGAGCCCGGACGTGGCGCAGCCCGCGGCGGCCAGGGACGGCCCATCCAGCCGCCGCAGCGCGCACGCCAGCACGTCCCCTGGCAGGTCCTCCACGGTGGTGGTGGTCGCCGCCATTCAAACAGCTGGTTGAGTTCTCCGGATCCGGTGGTCTCTTGCAACGAATGCGACGTAGCTAGCCGAGCTATGGCGAGCGGGAAACGAATGCGCGATCGCGATGGCGAGTCGGCAACGCGGGGACGAGGCCGTTTTATAGGGAGGCGGGCGATAGCCAAGCCGATGTCATGTTTGTTTGTTTGTTTTCAATCGGGGTTGGGCCGTGCCGTGACCGGGTCCGGGGTGCGTGGCGCTCGCGAGCGTACGTACACGCGAGGCGAGGCGACTCGCGCGGAGTACGTACACCGGGGGCGGCATTTGGCTCTCGCGGTTCGCGTGGGGTTGGGGTGGGGAGTCGCGGGAAGAACAGGCGGCGGTTTTGTCCGTGTGTCGGCGGAGCCCCGCGCGCCGTGCGGGTGCGGGCGCGGTGCGCGGGGCGCGGCGGAGGGCGAGGGCGAGGGCGTGCGTTTCCCTCGTGATTTTGCCGGTCTCCGGAACGGAACCCGTGGTTTGCCACACCGGGGTTGAGGCGTTACGTTACGCGCCGTGTGTGCGCCGCCTGTACATACACCACGACGTACGCAACGCAGATCTAGTCGCTGAGACGCAGACCAAGTTGATTCTTCGGTATGTTGCGCGATTCTTTTTTCCTTTTTCTCAGTGTAGTGTACCAAAATTGGAGAAGAAAATTACTCCCTGTGTAGAGTACATTACATGGCTGAGTCTGTGCGTTATGTGTTAATTTGATTGGGAATAATTTCAGTTCTGAGCTTAGTTAGTTACGCACAGAGCGTAAAGTAGCATTTGCAGCCGCAATTTCGTGCGTGATATGACAGATAGCCGACGAGCGATCGAGAGGGGATATCCCTTGCCGAGCCAGGTCGGCCTTCCATATAATAACGCAGCTGTGCTCCTGCTGTTTCATTTGTCAGATTAGCGAATGATACATATCCAGCTAAGAGGATTAGTTTGAAAGCTAGCATTGCACTTGGCAGGCCCGACAACCGGATAGGCCTCGCAACAATAAACTAAAGCTTTTAGGTTAATTTTGCCGCTGCGTAAGATCGATGGAGACTTGCTTAATTATCTTCTTCTCGCCGTTTGCTACATGCTGTGCTTATTAAGTACTCCCTCCGTCCCATAATATAAGGGATTTTAAGTTTTTTTAGATTGTTTGACCACTCAATTTTGAGTCGTTGTTTAGATTGTTTGACCACTCGTCTTATTAAAAAATTTATGTAAATATAAAAAACGAAAAGTTGTGCTTAAAGTACTTTAGATAATAAAGTAAGTCAAAAAAATAAATAATAATTCTAAAATTTTTTTGAATAAGACGAGTGGTCAAATAATACAAGCAAAAACTCAAAATCCTTTATATTATAAGACGGAGAGAGTACTCCTTTTTATAATCTTTATGGCTCCTCAAGCCTCTGCCGGCCACCACTCTTGAATGGCCTGCCGCCGACGCCTATGTTACCGCAAGCCTTTCTGCAGATCGATGGAGCAGGGTTTATCAATGTCGTCACTGGTCAGATTAGTCAAACCTTTTGTTTTTATGCGTAACTTTTGTGCAGATTTAGAAGAACAGTGAGCATACTGATCTTGCTAATTATTTTCTGGCAGGGACTAGTAAATTGTTGCTGCTAGCATTTGATATTCAACTGTTTAGGCCTCCTTAGAGGATGTTTAAGGGAACTAAACTGTTTCCTGTGAAAAATGCTGTAATGTCCTCACTATATCTAAAAAATATATATCTATTCTGATGCTAACTCTATTATCTCTAGTTAATACCTTTTGCATTCTCTTCATATTTACTACTACTTATTAGGAAAAACTAGAAAGATAGCCCACGCACATGTGCGGGCACCTCATATAATATGAGTGAAATTTTATTATCAATATTTATGTGTGGCTGATTTTTTATTAAAATATTTTTACTATATTCTAAACTAAAATTAAGCTTATTTATTGTGCTTTGAATGCTACTTATTTTCTTATAATTACACTTGCAACATATAAATTCTAAAATAAAATTACTTAAGATCATGCAGTTTTGAATTTATGAGAAAAAAAATATGTTGAAACAATGGAGGCGGTTCCTATGAGAAAATTTAGGGTATTTTGACTCCCAGAAGAATATCTCACAACCCCAAAAGAAATCCAATAATAACATTTTTTTATTTTAAGTTTTATATATTTTCGTCCTAACAGTCCTCGTAAAACATTTTATTTTTCCTATTTATAATGGGTTTTAAATCCAGCAACATTTTAGCAATTTTCAATATATTTCATGTCCTTTTTTTGAGATTTCCATTCTATGAATCACCATTGAAATGCTTTGATCTTTGCAATTTGGGTCGAAAATATAAATGCATTTATGGCATGGTGTAAAGGAAAATGTTTTGAATTTTCTCTCGACATATTGAAGACATGGTCATAGTATTTTTAGTGAATTATCACTATACTGAAGTGTCTGATAAAAAAATACACTTTTATATATTGTTCTACATCAGGACTCATGATTTACAATGTTAGTAAGTTTTACCACAAAATTAAAATTAAAAATAAAGGACATGGTCTTTAATTCCTATATGGAAGTGACTTGATATATTTCTAAGACCACCTCAAAGTTTCATTGTTAAGATTCCTAGGTGCAATTCACATGCTTATCGGTATGATGTTCAACTGACTGCACCTTTATTTTCAACTTGTTGTCTATAATGCTAGATGAGTACATTTATGATTAAAAAATTATGTCACTTAATTTTTTTTCTCTAATTTATTAATGACTTCATAGATCATATGTGTAATTTGGATGTTATGATCATCTTTCTTAAGAACATTTATTTATCTCCAAAAAAGATTGCTTTAAAAGTATCAAGGTCAATTTGTATAAGTACATAGCCCCCGTATGCATGTTAAGAGAAATTAATTAAGTTGGTAGAAAGTCGTTATATGTATAACAGGATATAAGTAATAGATGGAGGTCCATTTGTGTTGTTTTTGCTCATACAGATAATTTTAATTTTAATTGACAAGGAGATAAAGAAAATAAATAGAAAATGATGGTGCACGCCGTACATGGGCAAGGAGAGAGGGAGGTTTAGGATGTTTTCTTCTAAATAATTAATCTAACCACCTAAAATAATGTATCGAATAATTTTAGGATTTTATCTGATCTATAAGAGCAACGTAACATCTTAATAGCGTTTATAGGATGTGTAATGGACTTTTAACACCGCATGCCGCAAAGGAGTAGGACAGATGTAATCAAGATATAATGACCCAAAATAATGTGTCAATCAATTGAGAATAATGTTTCAATAGATTTAAATCAAAACTGATGGTTGGATTATTTATTTTTCAAAATTTCTAAGACTTTTCTCTAATTTGAGAATGCCATATAGCAGCTTAGAAGCATTTATAAGATGTTTAATAAATTTGAATGCTACACATGGGTGGGGAGAGAAGGAGAGAGGTTTGGGTTTTTCTATTTAAAAAAACTAACAATCTAAAACAATGTATCCATCAATTTAAGTAGAAATTGATAGTCGGATACTTTGTTCTTTTTAAAGATTTTATAGTATTTTCTCTAATTTAATAGTACCACGTAGCAGTATAAAAGTATTTGTAGAATGTTTAAAGCGATAGAGGGAGAGCTGGTAGACCTAGTATGTGAAGATCTATTTGTGGGGCTTATTAACATGTAAAAATAATTTTGGTTTTAATTAATTTCTCATGAAAACAGAAAAGAACGAATAGAAGAAGTAGGAACGGGAGGGAAGTGCGTACGTTTGTTTATATAAAGAAGAAGTCCCGGATATGGTTTTTATTACAAATGGATCTAAAGATCTGAAATAATGGGTCCACTAATTTAAATGAAAATCAATGGTCGGATTTCTCTTATTTATTAGAGTGTCACTTGACGACTTGAGAGCGTTTATAGGATGCTACTTAGCGATTTGAGAGCGTTTATAGGAAATTTAATGGACTTTTAGTATATAATAGATGGCAAAAAAGAGCAAATGCATTTGAATTCTCTAGTTAGTACCTGACAGCTATTTATGTAACCCCTCTGTCCTCCACGTTGAAACTTGAAAATAGAAATAAAATGGCGAGAAAGAACAAATATGTCGTAATGTACTCTCATTAGGACAAAAAAAAAAAAAGGAGAAAAAAGTGCCAATGTGCAGTATGAAAAATGCACAAACGAGGAATGCCTCTCATTCTCTGTGTTTTCTCATTGATCATGCATAAAGCATTGACCATTCTCTTCCCACACAATAATTAAGTACTCCATTTATCACTTAATTAAGGTCGGCCATGCATGGTTGCGTCAGCTGATTATTATACAATTCGAGTGAACGAAAGGAGCTGAGGACGATTCAGGCAGAAAGAAACATAGGAGCAGTTGAAGCTCTTGGTGACACCACATGGCCCATTCATCAATTCATCACTCGTGGAGCCACAGCCACATACATTGTTTAGCCCTTTTTCTTGTTTCCATTGCCTCCAACTCTGTCTTGGTGTAGGATGGGTCATTTTTATACTAATAATCGGTTAACTCTGTTTAATTATAATTAGTGTGCCTACATCACGATGTACGGCTAGCTACACTCTGCTCTGCAGGCTCAGTTTATACATATAGTAGTAGTACAGCATTAGTTAATGGTGACTTCACTAGTGTCACCTAAACTTGAGCTACCCTCTGAATCTCTGATCGATCTCCCATTGCCGGTGCATATGATGAGGCATGTGCAGATAAAGTCACGAGTATGCTCCTCCCATTTCTAAATTTTTTAAGCTAATGCTTAACTAATCATACGTTAATTCATCGCGCCATTTTACGCGAGAAGGGGCCCCTCCCAAAGAAAAACAACCAAGTCGGCTCCTAATCGATCTTTCGCTCTCGCTGGATCTCTTGTTCCTTCTGCTCGATCGTCTCGTCGTCTTCCTCTGGTAGTCAAAAGAAGGATCGATGGATCGACGATTCGATGGAGGCAACAAAAGTTAATCAATTGATCGACCCATGACACGATGGTGACCCGGCCGCACATATGCAGTGCAGGGTCTCTCTCCCTGGAGATCGCGCCACGAATGTTAGGCAGCGACGGAGAACCGTGGCTTTGGCCGGAGCTGCGTACGTATATATGTGCTCGTGGGAGTTGGGGACGATTTAGTCAGCCGGCTGCTCGTGGCCGTTTTTTGTCGGGTCTCTCTCTCTCTCGCGCACGCGCGGCGGGTTTGAGAAAAAAGAAAAAAATGAGCCCGGGGGATAAGGATGACTAACACAGCATTCACTGAAAGAAAAACGTAAGAATCGAGTGAAAGTAAAACATTCGGCGATGAACCTGGGCAGCCGTGTCCGTGTTGGAACGGTGTAAGGTCGGCGACTTGACGTTGCTGGCTCTCTTTGTGGTAGTCGAAGCCGGCAGGCTGCGAAGGTGAGGAAACTGAGCTGAGGATACGGCCGGTGGCCAACGGCTGGTGTCATCTGGAGCCTGGAGGAAGATTGAGATCGATCAGTGGCGAAATTGATCATCTGGCTAGCTAGGATATGTAGGCCTGGGCGTAGAATTCGTCCCGAGGCCGACGCCGACCAAGGCCCAGTCCAGTTAGGATACTAGGATTCACTGGGCTGCGACCGTGCTCTCTCATTCTCATGGGGAATAAGTTCACTTTGGGTCCCTCAATTTGTCGCCCAGTCCGATTTTCGTCCCTTTACCGCAAAACCGGGTATGACCCATCCCCCAACTTACGAAAACCGGGCAAACGTGGTCCCTCGGTGGTTTTGAAGGCGGTTTTGGCTGACGTGGCTCATACGTGGCTTGTTTGACTAGGTCTCTGTCCCACGTGGCATTGACGTGGCGCTTACATGGCAATTATCTCCCGGAAAAATAATAAAAAGAATGGCCCCACATGTCAGCTGCACAAAAAAATTAATTTTAAAATGGTGGGGCATGTCAGCCTCACTCTCACTTCTTCCCTCTCCCTTCTCTCTCTTCTTCCTTCTCCCTTCTCTCTCTTCTTCGGTTCTTCCCTCTCCCTTCTCTCTCTTCTTCCCTTTCCCCTCTCTCTCTCCTTCCCGGGCAGAGGACGGCACGGGTGGGCGGCGGAGCAAGCGAGCTCCGGCGGCGGCGGCGGGCGTGGTCGGCGCCGACCCCGACCGGAGCGCCGCCGGTCCGAGTGAAGGCGAGCAGAGCGGCGGCGCCCTGGAAGACGCCATCGACGCCGCTGACCACCCGGACGCCCTGCGTGCGCGCCGGGACGGCATCGCTGAGCGCCTCTACACCGCGCTCGTCGTCCTCTGCCCGGGGAGAGAGAGAGGGGGGGAAAGTGAAGAAGAGAGAGAAGGGAGAGGGAAGAAGTGAGAGTGAGGCTGCCATGTGGGGCCCACATGGGCCCCACCATTTTAAAATTATTTTTTTTGTGCAGCTGACATGTGGGGCCATTCTTTTTATTCTTTTTCCGGGAGATAATTGCCACGTAAGCGCCACGTCAATGCCACGTGGGACGGAGGCCTAGTCAAACAAGCCACGTATGCGCCACGTCAGCCAAAACCGCCTTCAAAACCGCCGAGGGACCACATTTGCTCGGTTTTCGTAAGTTGGGGAATGGGTCATACCCGATTTTGCGGTCAAGGGACGAAAATCGGACTGGGCAAAAAATTGAGAGACCCAAAGTGAACTTATTCCTTCTCATGGGTGGACAGGATCAGCACACCACACCCCAACCCAACGTACGTGTTGCTGCGCGCGTCACGACGGCGTGTACATCTTCATGCCAGATGATGCGACTCTTCGAGTATATCGATTTCGGGCTTGTCCACTGTCAAAACAAGATTTCGGCAATACTAAAATGGGGTGGCTATCAAGCTGGACAAGTGGATGGGTTTAGAGACAATGAATTTTATACAGGTTCAGGCCTTCTTAATCAAGAAGTAATACCCTACTTCTATCTGGGGATTGATCCGCCGAGTGTATTATTGATCGTATGATCTGGAGAAAATCGTGCCCCTCAAGGCACCCGGACCCCTCCTTATATAGGAGAAGGGATCCGTATTACAAAATACAGTCCATATCCCTAACGGAATAAGTACTTACAGATAAAATACAATCATAACCGACTAGGATCTCGGGTATTTCCTTGACATACAAGTTTAGAATTTAACCCGAATCCCTCTAAAGATATTCTATCTATACATGGCACCCCACACCCAGTCGGCCTATACATGCCGTGTAGGTATGGGGTATCCATAATCTCCACAGTAGCCCCTGAGACCTTTACAGTCGACGAAATAGCATTCTCTCGGAGCACAAAATGATAATCCGAGTACTCCGACTTCTTCTGCCCTGATCTCCCGAGTACCAAAATCAAAGACTGTGAAGGTCTAAAAATAGAAAAAATCGGGTGCATTGACTAGATGCACCTAATTAGGTGTAGCCCCCGACTATGTGATTAGTTAAAAAACTAAACATATAGTCAAGATGCAAACAACATCCAACCGAGTGGTTTGACAACCGAATATCAAACAGCAAAGCATATGCGGCGTTCAATAAAACATCCAGCCGACTACTTTTAGCTTTAATATACCAAAAACGGAGATATGAAGAGGCCTGAGTGAAAAACACTCTAAAGATCTATAAATCCACACGTTTGATAAGAATCCGAGTAAAAACTCTCAAAAAGATCCATCAAACGTGATATAAATATGATAACATAACAAGTGATGAGTCTAAATAACCTAGGCTATGACTCACACCAGAATCAAAATAAGCATATAACATGCCGAGTGAATGACTGTATTAAAACCAGTCATCTCAATAAAACCCAAACAGCCTTTGCAGCCTAAAAAGGCCTACAAAATTAGTATAACACTTTTCTGTTGGGCACCTTTTTATTTGCATCGTAGTAATTCCAAAGAATTATCTAACTGTGTCAAAAAGGATTTTAACAGCATTGGGCTATACTGTCGTGAGCGAGTGTTGCCGAAGCAAAATGCCTAAGTCCCTAAGGATCACAACTTAGCCACGCTGATAGAAAGAAATGGGCTGAAGTACTGTTCCGGGTCTAGGCCCATTAGTACTCCCGATACCCTAATAATACCAAAAACCAAACGCCGCTTCGTCTTCCCCGCCAAGACTCTCGCCACTTTCCCCATTCCTCGCTATAGTACAAAACCGCACCGGCGGAACTAGGGTTCACCGATTCGCTCAAATCTGCCTTCCAAAACTCCATAGAAATCTTCCGCGCATCCACCGCCCTAATCCCCCATCCATTCCCAGCCATTTCCAAAGCAAATCGCATCATACAATTCGCATCCATGGCGGAGGAGAGAGAAAGCTTTGAGAGCCAATGGACGCCCTCCGACGTCACGGAGGAGAGCTTGAAGGAAATGGTAGCACATGGTGTTCTTCCGGTGAAGGAGATCATTGGATGGCGTCCGGCGTACGGCGAAGCATTTCCGACCCCGGACACACACGAGGTCGTGGTGTTCTCCCATTTCTTTTACGGTGGGTTATCTCTTCCAACCTCAAGATTCTTCCGGGGGATTTTGGGTTTCTATGGGATTAGTTTGCATCACCTAAACCCGAATTCCATAGTTCATATCGCCAACTTCATACATGCCTGCGAAGCTTTTTTGGGCGTCAGGCCACATTTTGCCCTATTTCGCCGCATCTTCTTCCTCAAGCCCCAACCGAACAAGAGCAAACCATGTGTTGTCGGGGGGGCCGGCTTCCAACTCAGGGAACCTTGAGCCAGAAATATTTTTCAGTGCCCTTCAAAACCTCAAACAAGGGCTGACATGCAAATTGGTTTTATGTACAAAACCCCGAGCCTGCACTCCCCGAGTACTCCTGTCTTCCTCCAATTTATCAGGACACTTGGAACTCACTTCCAATGGGAGAGGAAGCCGCTCAGGCGCTTGCCCTGATGGACCGTATGCTGAAACTAAAAGAGCAAGGTCTGCAAGGGGTACAGATCACCCGACATTTTATCAAGAGCCTGCTGGCCCCAATCAAAGAAAGATCTCGCACAGCTTTTGAATTCAACGGCAAGCATGACCCTAACCGCGAAGATCCTGAATCTCTTGAATTCAAAGTTATGAAGGAGAGAATGTATAAAATCTTCTCAAATGCAATCGTAGTCAGCTATTCACACTTGCTGCCAGTGGTGCTGTACAACGCTTTCAATCCCCCTCCACCGGTATGTATTTAAAATCTCAGCCTTTCTCAAAAGCATGCTTTTAACATCTACAAAATTGATTGAAAACTTGTATCATCATGCCTAGGAATTCACCTTGATGAAATCAGACCCTCCAACTGCTCAACGCCGATCACCCCATCGGCAAACTGGTCAAGCTGGCGGAGGACCTAAAATCCGGTCTGATTCTCAACCCAGCACCACTCAATCGGCCAACCAATCAGACTTCCGCAAGAGGAAATTGGTTATGAGCGACGATGAAAATGATGACTCTGAAAAAGCTGGCAGCAAGGGGGTGACTTGAAAACCAGCAAGGCAAGCTAACCCGAAGAAGAAAACATCCAGTCGTCCCATGCCGAAAATCAGGAAGTCCTCCAGGTACAAATCATTTATCCATCTTCCTTGTATTGCTGCTCACTCACTATCGAAATAGCACTGATAGCATAACTCAAATTTGTAGGAAGCCATCTGACATAGATCCTTCTGGAAAAGACCCTGAGCCGACTAACATGGAGACGGGCCCTTCAAAAGAAACCGGGTTGACCGCCGAAGATCGCCCGAGTGATAATCAACCAGCAACCGACAACGTAGAGACCAACGATGAGCCCCCGACTGGAAATCAGTCAGCCGAAGCTGGAGTTGGTGCTAATCAGGAGCCCCCGATTGGAAATCAGTCGGGCACAGGGCAAAATAATGACATCCCGGAGGTAGAGACCCAGGCTGATAGCCCTCCCAAGACGAGCGCTGGCACCAACTCTGGAACTAATTCCCCTGCTAGGGTGCAAGGTCCTGCTCGTCCTCGACCGGAAATCATAACAGGTAAGCAAATCCTCCAAATCTATTTTGATCCGACAAACTTTCTTCAATTGTTTCACCATTATTCATGAATGCCTAAGGCCCGATGATCGGCGACGAAGAAGAGGTCCTCCGGATACAATCAGCTGAAGATTCTCGCCCACCCATATTAATCAAGTGGTGGGATGACGAAATGCAGCACATGGAATCGTAATAAATAAACAAAAAAGAGGACGAGGAAGTATGTCTGCTGAAAAAGACACTCGGCCAAGCTACTCGCCTCGTAAATGTAAGTCTTCTTATACACAGCTTCAATCATCCTGTTTGCCACTTTTCTCAAATACGGATAAATTTGTGTCACAGAGAATCCATCTCAGGAATGAGGCGAAGACTGCAACTCTTGAAAAATTAGTTCCCCATCTTGGAACCCTTGAGGCCACCAGAAAACAGCTGCACGAAGCTAAAGAGCTCGCCAGGAAGACTAAGCATGATCTGAGAGACCGGATCGCCGAGCTCCAAGATTCCAACTTTGAGCTGAGCAGTTCGTCAAAAGGTAAATACCGTCTTTGTCTGACTTATTTATACTGCTATCCTTGTGATATCAACCAACAAGAAGCAATACAGTGCAAGCTGCCAAGATATCCGAGCTGGAAAAGCGCATCCAAGCTCTGGAGAAAGACAAGGCCGAATTGGCAAAACAAAGGGACTCGGCTCTGAAAGATGTCGAAGGTACTGGTAACTAACACTTCAAAAACCACTCTCATCTTCACACCTAGTCATTGATGTAAACTTACTCGTGTAGACCGCAAGATCAAATCCCAGGCCAAATTCGACGTCTTAGTTAATAAAATTAAGAAGCTTGAAGGAGCCAGAGATGAAGTCACCAATGCCGCTACGCCACTCGTCCAGGCAATGTTTTTCAATAACAACGATCCGAGTTCACTTGATGCTATCGAGATCTTCGACAAGCTGAGAGCTGCTCTAGATACATATTTTAAGAACATCAAAGAAGCTGGGAGTATGGGAGCAGGCCTAGCGCTGGCGATGACCATGTACTTGTACCCGAAGATTGATATTGATGCTGTTGACGGCTTTGCTGACGGGACAAGTGACGAGGCCGCCCTTGACCTTATTAGTGATGCGCAAAAGGCCACTGACAAGATAGCCGCTGATGTGGTTGAGAGATTCTAGGACAACGACCTTAAGCCAACTGGGTCTGGTAATTCTGATGATGAAAGAACTGAGTCTAATTGATGTTGTATTTTGATGATATTAATGATGATGATGGAGGCACAATTTGTGCAATACTGATGAATTTATGCTATGCTTGATGATTTAAACTCAGCTCCTGATTTCTTAAAAGTTTTTGTCAAACCTTATTGAGCCTAGAACCCGCAAAAGTTTTTAAAAACTTTCAGTCTTCATTGACTGAGCCAAAAAATCAAACAAGGCAATGATAAATCAAGTAAGCAAATTGAATTGATAAAAATCACACTCCATTATTATTATAGTAGCCCCCGACTGATAACTCAAGGGACAACTTGATGTTAACAGTCAAAGAGGAAAATACAGAAGTAATGCCTAAGCATAAAAACGATGAAGATGTTCAATATTCCAAGAGTTGTCGATATGAGTACCGTCTTCACGCTTGAGTCGGTAAGAACCTGGCCGAGTGACTTCAGAAATTATGAACGGCCCTTCCCACAAGGGAGACAATTTGTGCCGATCCCGTGTAGTTTGAATTTTTCTCAGAACCAAGTCGCCGACTAAAAAAGATCGAGATCGAACATTGCGATTGTGATAACGGCGCATCCCTTGTAAGTACCGAGCCGACTGAATTAAGGCTGCTTCACGGGCTTCTTCCAGTCGGTTGAGATCATCTACTCGGTCTTCTCCGTAGCGCTCCTCGCTGAAGTTACGAAATCGTAGAGATTCAAATTCTACCTCACTTGGCAACATCGCTTCCGCTCCATAGACTAGGAAAAACGGCGACTGGCCCGTAGCCCGACTGGGAGTGGTGCGCAAAGACCAAAGTACGGATGGCAGCTATTCTACCCACTTGCCGGCATAGGGATGCAGTCGGTCAAAAACTCGCGCTTTTATTCCTTGAAGTACCATGCCATTGGCACGTTCGACTTGTCCATTACTCATGGGGTGCGCTACGGAGGCATAACAAATTTTGTTGCCGAAGTCCTCACAGAAATCTTTAAATACTCCGCCCGTGAATTGAGTGCCGTTATCAGTAATGATCCTGTTGGATACCCCAAACTGGTGCATAATGTTGATGAAGAAATCTCTAGCCTTGTTTGCCGTGATTGTGATGACCAGTTTGGCTTCAATCCACTTGGAAAATTTGTCAATAGCCACAAAGAGATAAGTATAACCACCGACTGCCTTTTTAAACGGGCCGACCATGTCGAGGCCCCAAACCGCAAACGGCCAAGACAACGGGATGGTTTGCAACTCCTGAGCTGGTAGATGAGTTTGTCGGGCGAAAAATTGACAACCCTCACATGTTCGCACAATTTTGTCAGCGTCGGACACGGCTGTAGGCCAGAAAAAACCTTGCCGGTAATCCTTTCCAACAATGGTTCGTGCGGCAGCGTGATTGCCACAGATACCTGAATGTATATCCTTTAGCAATTGTCTTCCTTCCTCCAAAGAAACACAGCGTTGCAGGATTCCCGATGGACTTCTCTTGTACAGCTCAGTCTCATGAATGACATAAAGTCTGCATTGCCTGGAGATCCGCTCGGCTTCATCTTTATCTTGAGGAAGTTCTTGATTTGTCAAAAATCTTATGAGGGGCTCTCTCCAGTTGGCTTCAATCACGCTTACGTCTTGAGTGTCCGCGGCCTCGATTGTTTCTTTCCTTGGTACGGTTGGCTCGTAGAGATGTTCAACAAACATGTCAGAAGGGGCTACTTCCCGTTTTGAACAAAAATTAGCCAATATGTCGGCTGCCTCATTATTGTGTCGAAGAACATGGGTGAGCTCAAGTCCATCGAATTTATCTTCCAACTTGCGCACCTCCTGCCGGTAAGCGGTCATGTTATCATCAATGTCACGTCCTAAAACGACCCTAAAATATATCCTTTAAAATTATGCCTAGAATAATTAAAATCCTTGTGAAAGCCTCCAAAAAATAAAATGTGCAAAGTTAAAAGTCAAATAAGGCTTGGAGGATTTTTGTATAATTTCTAAAAGCCTAAAATGTGTAAATAAATTTTAGTGGAATTTTCAGAGCACAAATAATAATTATTAAGAAATAAACAAAGTTGAAAAGGTTTTTATAAAAAGAAAAACCCTAAAATCTCTCTCCCCTCGGATGGGCCGAATCCGGCCCATCTCCCTTCCTCTCTCTCTCCTATCCCCCGCGGCCCATTCGGCCTCTCCCCGCGCGCGCGCCGCTGACGGGCGGGCCCGCCCGCCACCCTCGCGGACGGGTGGGGCCCACCCGTCATCCCCGTCCTCCCGCCGCTCCCGCCGCCCCGCCCGCGCCAAGCGTTGCCGCCGCCGCCGAATCCGCCGCATCCCGCCGCCCCCGCGTGCAATTAAGTGGGGGGAATTATTCCCCGTGATCCCCTCCCCCTTTACCCCCATTTCTCCCTCTCTTTCTCGCATTCAAACGGACGGATTTGCTCCCGCAAATCTCGCCGGCGCCATTGATGGCGGCCGGACCTCCCGCGCCGGTTTCCTCCCCCGCCGGCCGCCCTCTCTCCCTCCCAACCCTATTTAAACCCTCCCCGCGCCTCCCTCACCCGTTTCCGCCACTTGCCGCACCGTCTTCCCGCCGGAATCGAGCTCGCGCCGTCGCCCTCTCTCTCCTCCGTCGCCGACGACCTCCGGCCGGCCCTCTCCGCTCGCCGGGACCGTCTCCCGCCTCGGCGTCGCCTTCTTCGGCTTCTCCGCATCGCCGCCGACCCCGTCCACCACCTCGCCGAGCTCGCCGACCGCCAGAGCGCCGTCGTCCCCATCCACCCGAGCCGCGCCGCCGCCTTCCTCCGCTCCGGCCGCCTCCTTTGTCGTCGCCGTCGACTCGGGGTGAGCCGTGGACCGCCGCCTCTTTTCCCCCTTCCCTTCCCCTCTCTCGGCCGCCGCTCCGCCGTGCCTATGGCCGCCGCCGGCAACCATAGGGGCGCGGGCGCCGCCTCCCGCCGGCTGCACCGTCGTGGCCGCCACGTGGGGCCCAGCCGTCAGCCACCCGCGCCCTCGGGTGCGGCTGACGCGTGGGGCCCACGGCGCCGGCCGGTGTGAGCCCGGGTGTGCCCGGTCCACCGTGGACCGTGAGGCTGCCGCGTGGGCCCCACTCCCGTGGACCCGGTCCACGCGCCCCCTCCCCTCGGCTGACGCAATAAATCCATTTTAAATTAAAATTTAAATGAAGAAATTCGCAAATATTCACTTAAAGAGCATATAAACTTCAAATGGCCATAACTTGGCCATTTGAACTCGGAATTGGACCGTTCAAGTCTCTAATTTTTCCTCAAGAAGTCAAGAACCCATTTTTGTGCTTTGTTCCTGCTTGTTATATGGAGTTTATTAGAGTAAAAGACTTTTTCCTTTCCATTGGTCGTGTAGACGCTGCAGCTCCGGAAGATCCGCTATACGTGGAGGTTGAAGCCGACGTTTGGGAAAGCGAGCAAGGCAAGTCACATCATCCTTGAACATATTGAATCCCAGTTTATAAAATTATTTTGATTTAAATTAATGCATTATCGCTTTATTTAAATTCTCGCGTTATCACTGTTTTATTTAGCCATGCCTATTTACCTTTGTTATGACCTTATTATTATTGTTATTGTTATTATTACCTTGTTCACCCTAGAATAAACAAAACCCCAACTAGTGGGTACTCTATTCATGGTACCACTAGTATGAATTTAGGTAGATGCTTCGCTGTTTAATTAGGCAACATTAGGTGGTTTTATAACTCTAGACTTTGGGAATATTCATATCACTTGGACATTGTGGAATGGTTAGATTATTGTGGAATTGGATTCACACCTCCCCCTCTATTCAAAACCATCAAAATGGTTTTAGGTTGGGCTCGGGGTGCATGGTTTTGATAGTAGCACCTCGCCCACATAAGGACCGGTCTTCGGGCCTCTGTTGCAAAGCACTACCGTGCTTCCACATGTCTAGTGGGTAAGGCTTAGTTTGTGGCTCAGTCTGGTTATAAACAAAAGTACACGGATGGAGATGGACGAAGTCGGGGGTCGATGGACATCTCTAGGACAAATGAAGGCTACACGAGCTGTGGCCCGGTAGTCGAGATGTCATGGCACAGGGCTGGTGTCCTGCTGCTAGGGGCTCAGTCCTGCCTACCTGTCCCGGAGGTTCCGGCCGTAGGTGGGGCTGGGTCGGTACTCTTGTCTATGGCTATGATGGGTTGGGAACTATGTCACGTCTTTTGTCCGTATACCGTGGTGGTATGTGGCACGTGGTTACACGTGAGGAAGATGTGTCTTGTGGGTAAGGATGTACACCTCTGATTAGAGTATAACCTATTCGAATAGCCGCGCCCTCGGTTATAGGCAAGCCTAGCAATGTACCCAAGTTAGTGTTTTAAATTCTTAAAAACCTGCTTAACAACTAAAATGTGGAATGGTTGGCCTGGGTTGGCTTGGGACAAGCTGGGACCCAGGGTCGGGTTGCCAGTTCGGTCTGAATCATCGTAGGGCTTGGGTTAAGGCAGGTTCGTATGGGTTCACGACCTTATTTAATAATATTGTATAGCTCTAGGATCGTGTTTTTAAAAGTAACTTTGAGCAACTAAGTGTCTTTTAATGCTGTTTACTGCAAACCCTAACCCCCTATAATATAACTCCCTTGTACCCCCTTGCATTTATTCTGCACTTGTGGGTGCGTCTTGTTGATTACGGTGGTTGTACTCAGTCTTGCTCAATTTTTCCCAAACCCAGAAGAGGAGTTCCTGGAAGATGAAGGCTTTGGTGTCTAGCTCGTGCCTGCCGTCAAGCGCCTGTGGTCATCGCCCTAGTCTTCCGTTGTTTTTCGTTTGTCTTCATGTGTGCTGGGCCTTCGCCGCCCATGTAATAAATTAACTATTTACGCTTCCGCTTGTTAAACTCTGTATTGTATCAACTTTTGGTGTACCTTGCCTCCTGGGACAAGGAATAATACACGCACGTAAGGAACGCCCGTTGGGTTATTTCCAGTCGTGACAATCAAGGTAGGACCACTCTTTCATAACTTGACTAACAATCAACTGAGAATCTCCACGAACTATCAAACGCCGAATTCCCAAAGAGATTGCAATCCTTAGTCCGTGAAGAAGCGCCTCGTATTCTGCCACGTTGTGAGACGTAGAAAAATGTATCCACAATACATAACTCAGCCTCTCTCCAGTCAGGGAGATTAGAACAACTCCCGCTCCAGTGCCTGAAATCCTCTTTGACCCGTCAAAATGCATAGTCCAATACTCCATCTTCTCTGCAGGCGTGTCTTCTTGGCACTCGGTCCACTCGGCGACAAAGTCGGCTAAAGCTTGGGACTTGATCGAAGTTTGTGGCTTGAAGGATATATCCAAAGACATCAACTCTAAGGCCCACTTTGCGATCCGCCCATTTGCTTCGCGATTATGAAGTATATCCCCTAGTGGGAACGATGTGACCACCGTGACCGAGTGACCTTGGAAGTAGTGAGATAATTTCCTGACGGTAATTAAAACGCCATATAGTAGCTTTTGAACCTGAGGGTATCTTGTCTTGGAGTCAGCCAAAACCTCGCTAACGAAGTAGATTGGTCGTTGGACTTTTTGAACATGGCCTTCTTCTTCACGCTCAGCCACCAGGACTGTGCTTACAACCTGGGAAGTTGCCGACACGTATAACAACAGCGGCTCTTGCGGATGTGGTGAAGCTAAAACTGGTGGAGTAGTGAGAAGTGTTTTGAAGTCTTCAAAGGCTTTTTGTGCTTCGGGTCCGCACTGGAAATTGTCAGTTTTCTTTAACAGCTTGAAAAAAGGCATCCCCCGCTCGCCGAGTCGTGAGACGAACCGGCTGAGCACCGCCATGCAACCAGTTAACTTTTGAACATCTTTCTGGGAGCTCGGCGGTTTCATGTTGAGGATGGCGTTGATTTTCTCCGGGTTAGCTTGTATGCCTCTATAGGACACCATAAATCTAAGCAACTTCCCTTATGGTACTCCGAAGATGCACTTTTCAGGGTTTAATTTCATCCTGAAAGCACGGATGCTCGCAAAGGTCTCTTCTAGATCCATAATCAAATCATCCTTCTGCTTGGTCTTGATGACTACGTCATCCACGTAAGCTTCAACTTTGCGGCCGATCTGAGTTGAAAAACATCTCTGGATCATGCGTTGATAAGTTGCTCCTGCGTTCTTCAATCCAAAAGGTATGGTGATGTAGCAGTAGGCCCCGAAGGGCGTGACGAATGAAGTCTTCAAGCAGTCGGATTCCTTTAGTCGGATCTGATGATATCCTGAGTAGCAATCCAAAAAACTGAGTAGCTTGCAGCCGGCCGTTGAGTCAACTACCTGTTCAATGCGAGGCAACCCAAAGGGATCTTTAGGACAAGACTTGTTGAGGTCGGTATAATCGACGCACATGCGCCATTGTCCCGTCTTCTTCTGAACCAGGACTGGGTTGGCCAGCCAGTCGGCATGAAGGACTTCCTTGATGAAGCTTGCTGTTAACAGCTTGGTCAATTCCTCCTTGATCGCATCCTTCCTATCCTGTGCGAAACGACGGAGCCGTTGCTTGATTGGTTTAGCGTCTTCTTTAACATGTAAAGAGTGCTCAATCACCTCTCTAGGAATACCAGGCATATCAGATGGTTTCCACGCAAAAATATTTTTATTATTTTGAAGAAAGGTGATGAGCGCGCTTTCCTATTTACAATCTAACTCAGCGTCTATTACAGCAGTCTTAGTAGGATCAGAGGGATCTAGGGGGATCTTCTTGGTCTTGGCGTCGCTTTCTCCGCTCTTTGACATCTTGGTTGCAGGCACTTCTCCTTCGCTTGATGTGGACGCAGCCAGTCGGATTTCTTCTCGGGCGAGAGTGATCTCGCGGGTCTGGGCCATCTCGCAGCTTTCCTTGTCGCATGTGACGGCTTGCTTGATGTCACTCCGCAGGGATATGACTCCTCGAGGACTAGGCATCTTCATCATTATGTAGGTATTGTGCGGGACTGCCATGAACTTGGCTAACGTCGGGCATCTGAGTATGGCATGATATGCTGTCTCAAAATCAGCGACCTCAAAACAAATGTTCTTTGTACGGAAGTTCTCCCGAGTGCCGAAAGTAACCGGAAGAGTGATCTGGCCAAGTGGTGTAGCAGATAGCCCCGGGATGACTCCGTGAAAGGGCGCGTTACTCGGCTTTAATTCTGTCCGAGGGATCTGCATGTCATCCAGAGTCTTGGCAAAAAGGATGTTGAGTGCACTGCCACCATCGATGAGGGATCTGCGAAGCTTGACGTTGCGAACCACTGGGTCTAGTACCAGGGGTACCGCCCCGGGTGGACCACTCGGTCAGGATGATCCGAGCGGTCAAACTTAATCGTTGTCTCTGACCACCGAAGATATTGGGGCGTGTCGGGCTGAACAACGTTGATCTCCCGTTCGGTCAACTTTTGCTTTCTCTTGGATTCATAAGCCAGGGGTCCGCCAAAGATGTGGTTGAGTTCCTTGCGGTGGTCTTGAAAACCAGTCGGGGCATCATCTTCATCATCCTTTTTCTTTGACGTGCTTTGATCTCCGTCAGAAGTTTTGCATGTGTTCTTGGCGTATTGTTCTGCAAACTGTTTGTAGACGAAGCAATCTTTGGCCGCGTGATTGGAATTAGGATGATGCAGACATTGGGAGTTCATGATTTTGTCAAAAGTGTTGAGCGCGAACGTTGTCGGGAGGATGGTGTAGTAGTTGCCACAAGTTCCTTAGGCTTACGCTTGCGATCCTTGTGATTGGTACTTCCACTCCCCCCTGTAGTTGGCATATCTTTCTTCGGCTTCCAAGTGGTGCCCGAATGCTTGGACGCGGTAATGGCATCTTCGGCTTTGGCATACTCATTGGCTTTTTCGAACATCTGCTTGACCGTCCTGGGAGGCTTGCGCCCAAACTTGTCGACTAGGTCATCGTGGCGAATGCCCTTGGTGAAGGCGGCGATGATGACGTCGTCGGTGATGTCGGAGATCTTGTTGCGTTGCTCGGAAAAGCGTCGGATGTAATCTCAAAGGGATTCTCCAGACTTCTGAATGACGTTGTAGAGATCAAATTGTGTACCAGGGCGTTCAAAGGTACCCTGAAAGTTGGCAATGAAGTGGTCGCGAAGTTCCGCCCATGATCCGATTGTGCCACGAAGTAACCCGTGAAGTCAGGACCGGGCAGAATCCGCTAGGGCCACAGGCAAATAATTCACCATGGCTTTGCTGTCTCCTCCCGCTGCGTGAATTGCGAGACCGTAGACGGTGAGCCAAGACTCCGGGTTAGTGGTGCCATCATACTTCTCGATTCCAGTCGGCTTGAAGCCGCCCGGCCAATCCACTCGACGCAGGTCACTTGTGAAGGCAGCAACTCCATCCATGTCGTCGTCGTCGCGATCTGGTGAATGGTGGGGAGCGTAGCCTCTTGCCGCACGGCGCTGGTTGATTGTAGCGCGAAGATCGACGGGGCGCCTGCGATGTGGGGAGCGTGGTCGTTCAACTCGACACTCCCTGTGTCATTTGGGAGGCAAGTGGACAGATCGCTCGTCGTGACCCCTGCTCCTGCGACTGGATCCCGCGCCGACGACGCTGAGGCTTGGTTGGTGATGGTCTTGAGATCGAAGAGGGGGAATTCGGCTGCCAGTCGGCGTGCGGACGCTGCAAAGTTAACCGGGACTGAGGCGGCGATCATGGTCTTGGTCTGGTTCAAGATGTTGACGACGTGATTGGCTTGATTGAGCGCGTCTTCCTTGAGGAGGGTGTCGAGGAGGGTGATCGCTGCAACCGCGTTCTGTTGGGGGGTGCGGAAAACCGTTGTTCCCTCAACGTCTTGTTGCCCGATAAGTTCCCGTGCTCGTCGCCCGGCATCCAAGGCACGTTGTCGCCGGTCCTCAGCCTCTTTTGCAGCCCGTTCGCGTTCCTGTTGCTCACGCTGTAGCCGTTCTCGCTCTTGTGCTTGGCGCTCCTCTTCCAGTCGGCGTCTTTCGGCTTCCTGTTGTACGCGTAATTCTTCTGCTTCTCGGGCTTTACACTGTTCTTCCGTCTCATTGTCAACCATGAAGATGCCGAAGTAGAGAGGCGTGTAGTTGTCTTCAAAGCCTTCGTCGAAGTCGTCGAGGTTGCGGTAGTCGTAGCGGTAGCCGAAGTCGTCGTACTCCATGATCTCCGTTGGTCGTGAGTCGACGCCTGGGGAGCTGAGGTAGCCGTCCAGTTGTTCCATCGAAACCGTGCCGAGAGGCTGGAGTATGACGCCGACTTCCCTGGAGCTAGGCTGGGCCGGGGCTGAAGCCGGATTCCGCCCAGGCTTGCGAGGAGAAGATGCCCTTGTGGTGAAGACAGCAGCCAAATCATCGGGGAGTTTCATCAGGATTGGCGAATAGGCCCCATCATCTTGATCGGGTCGTGTTGAAGTAGATTGGATCTTGTCCGAGTGGTTTGAAGCCAACTCGGTGGAGATGATCTTGGGGTAGACCTCGGCCGAGTTCGGGATACCGAACGGGGCGGAGATCTGGCCTCTTCCCGACTGGTTCGAATCCGAGTCGAGGAGAGAAATCTTGCCGAAGTCGTTGGTGATGAAGTCGAGGCTGCCGAACCGGGACGCCTGCCCAGGAGGGAAGACGAAGTCGTTGATGCCGGAAACGAAACCCATCTCACTAGTCGGCGAAGAACTTGACGCTACCCCTACCTGGCGTGCCAACTGTCGAAACAAGATTTCGGCAATACTAAAAGGGGGTGGCTATCAAGCTGGAAAAGTGGATGGGTTTAGAGACATGGAATTTTATACAGGTTCAGGCCTTCTTAATCAAGAAGTAATACCCTACTCCTATCCGGGGATTGATCCGCCGAGTGTATTATTGATCGTATGATCTGAAGAAAATCGTGCCCCTCAAGGCACCCGGACCCCTCCTTATATGGGAGATGGGATCCGTATTACAAAATACAGTCCATATCCTTAACGGAATAAGTAGTTACAGATAAAATACAATCGTAACCGACTAGGATCTCGGGTATTTCCTTGACATACAAGTTTAGAATTTAACCCGAATCTCTCTAAAGATATTCTATCTATACATGGCACCCCACGCCCAGTCGGCCTATACATGCCGTGTAGGTATGGGGTATCCATAATCTCCACACCCACTTTATTAAAAAACAATTATATTTTGATAATGCTATTTATTTGACATTATCAATCTTTAATAAGGTAAGATGTGAATGAGAATGTTTAGTTTGTGTTCTTACAAAAGTTTGGTAAAACATTTAAGGGTCTTTTTGGAGTAGCTTAAGATTTTGAGAAGAAGCTAGCCGGTGAGAATCTGGAGAAGCTGGGAAACTCAGCTTCTAGCTTCTAGTTTATTTTCTAAATTTTACATTCTTAGAATTTGGATAAAAAGCTGGATTGTTTGGGGGAGCTTCTAGCAACTGAAGATTCTAGAAGAAGCTGTAGCTGCTAGAAACTCCCCCCAAACATACCCTAAGAGTGGAAAGTTCCAGAATTACCAAAATTTAGTAAGTTTGTATCGACAATAGCATGTTTACGGCTGGTTCACTTTGCTACTATTTTCAACCATACCTTTTTTTTTTTGGCAAAGTTACCAAAAAGTGGCTATATTTAATTTATTGCCAAATTTCAGTAAGTACATATGAAATCTTGTCAAAATTTGACAACCTTGCCAAAATTTTGATAACCTTACCAAAATTTGGCAATGCCAACCTTACCAAAATTTGGCAATGCCAAAACTTGGTAATGTTGAAAATGGTAGCAAAGTGAACAAGCCATTAGTTTGTTGTCTTATCAAATTTTAACATGGTTAGGTTCCTTGTGGTCGAATCAGTCCACCCAGATTTTATGTGCTAGACACGATATGTGTGCTCTCATTTACGGCTATTTTTTTTAGTGATAGGAGATGTACCTATCGACAGCAAGACGTCTGTGGTGATTTCGTCAATCTCAAGATACGCCGATCCAATCTTTCGAATATACTTACAGAGGTAAAGTGTAACTGTGTATTTATAAGGATGAGTGTTCGTTTGTACGTATGGAGATTCGTTGTACTAGACGACGTTTCGTTCCAATCCAAATTTGTTTTTCATATTTGGGCGGATGTACTGCTCTCACCTCGAAGGAAACAGTTCGCTCACCCACAAGGCCACAACGCAGCGCACGAATCGCGGCGCCGCGGGCGCTGGCCTGCCTGCCTGCCTCCCGGCCGGCTACCGCCCGATCGACCGAACCGCACACCCGAACCGTCCGGTGGGGCCCACCTCCCTCCGGCCCCGTCTTTTTCCCCGCCCCGCCGCGCGACTTTCGTCTCGTTTTTTTTTTCTCCTCCTTCCTTCTCCCCTCTCCTCACGCCGCCGCCGGCCGTGTCGCCGGAGTCCCAACGATCCAGGGGCTTCTCCGATCGGCAGCGAGACGCGCCCTCACCCTCGTCCTCGCCGCCGCCGCCGCCCCATGAGACGACGTCCGCTGTGAGAGCTCCCCTTCCCTTCCTCTCTACCCCTCACTCACTCCCGCGGCCCCGCACCGTTTGTTCGTTCCCTTGCTCCGTTGCGCGCCTCGCCTCTGGATCCCACTAGGACAGTGTCCTGATGGAGAGTGGAGACCTAGGGCTCAGACATCGTAGCGTGTTCCTTCTGCTACTTCGCTTTTGTGCTCGTTGCTCCCCAAATTTTGAGCTCTTCGGCTTAATTTGAGGTTTCCTACTTTCCTCTTTCAGATGTAGTAGTAACTATCTAGCACGATAGCTATGCTTTTATTTTGGAAATTACATCTCATGGGGAGTGGTTAAGCAGGCCGAAATTCCTGGATTTTGTAAACTGTATTAATTTGAGTGCTTGGGCCTGAAATGCCTGCCGTGACTATCGTCGGCATGATCGCACTCATCTGGGTTGCTGTCATCAGAATATAGGCTAGTAATTTGTTTGAATTGCAAATTTGCAATGATTCACTGCTAGACCCAAGACCCAACAGTTCTTGCAAATGACTATTGTGCTGACTCTGATTTATGCTAGTACATTTCTTTTCAAGCTGTTCGTGTTCATGGATATACCCATGGTGTAAGAGGGAAGTATTATTTTTCCTCATTCATCTTGATTCTTCAAATAACTGAAAGGCATTAATAACCCGTGACGGATCAATGCACTACTGGAGTAGCTAGGGACTTACCTTTCTAATTAGTATGTCCATGAAATAAGTTTATCGTTGATTTTGTTATTGCCTATTACTATTTTTAAGTAAATTCAACTGAAACTAGTTTTATAATTTGCCAATGGTGATGTCTGATGGGAAATACTTGATGATTTTTTTTATAGGTTTACCTCTAAAACACAATGATGTCAAGGTCTGCACTGCTTATTTTTCTGCTTTTTGTACTTATAGTCACATCCCAGCTTGAATGGAAGCAACAACTTGTTAATGAGTTGGAATCTACGTCTCACAAGCAGAAACATATTTCAAGTAGAGGAGAACTTGTCAAGGAAAAGGTGAGCTACTCTCTGTAACTGATATATTTTGACAGACTTTGCTGCATTTGAACTATTGAACTTAGATTTCTTATTTGTATCAACTGTTGGAATAGAGACAAGTTATTTTTATTTTGCAAATTCACAAAATTGCTGCGCTGGCTGAGTTAAACTTTCTTGCAGATAATCTTATCTCAAGAAAAGATGATTCGGCTATTGAATGAGCACATCCAGAATCTTCAGCAACAATTGCTGCAATGCCGTGTCAATAATAGGACGGCCAATTCTTCTGGATCTTCTTTGACATCATATATTGGTGAGATCCAAAGGCAGCAGATGATGGATGATTGATAAGGCGAGAAGCCGACGAACCATGTATAACAATCCAGTGGGATGTGCGATTCCAGATCGTACCGGTAGTCATTTCTCCTAGAAATGATGTAGTGTTAGTCTGTATAGAATAGTGATATAGTCAAAGCAAAGGACAAGGCTTTGTCGATTAAAAGAACATTGGTTTAACAGGATTAAATTCATTTTCTTTACTCATAAGTAGACCTTTGTATGTCTATTCAGTTATTTTTTTTAGAACACATGTCTATTCAGTTATAATTTACATATGTGTTTACAATGTAAGCATTATGTTGCTTTGTTCATAAAATATGTTTTTTCTATTGTTTTATTAAAGGGTAAACTGTATTGAAACTGCTTGTTAATTGTTGAATGGGTGGTACTGTTGCAGGACTGGTGAGAGCCTCATCGTTTGGCTTTTTTCGTAATAAGCCAAAACGGCTTATTAGAGAATAAAAATGAATTTGTAGGTAAAACTTTTATATATGTGTTCTCGGTGACTTAAAAAGCTAATGCTGAAAAAGAAACTACGTTAAAAATATCTCAAAATCAATATCAAAATTAAGTTTGAAAATTCAAAATTTGGCTTTTTCTTTGGCTGAATAGGCTATCCGATGGGAGCCTGATTCTCTATGTAACTCTTTGGGGGTGTTTGGGGGGGGGGGGGTGGTGTGGAGACGCTCATGTTACTGATTACTGTAATTGTGAATGGTCGTGCACATGCAGATTTTAAATCTGTGTGATATAGTGTAATAGTAACACAATTTCTCGAGGGCACATCCTCACATGTTATGACCGACTTCACAGTTTGCCAAAATAGCACTGATGTGTTCGTTCATATGTGGGCACACCAGTGATCTCTTTTTTGGCAAAATGTGAATTTAAGCGATGGTATACGGGCATTTCCACCTAATGTTGTTTCTTCATTAGATGTTAAATGCAGGGGATGCATTTGTAGACGGAGGAAGACTTTGTACACAACATTATCCTCAGGAAAATATTCCATACACGGTGGAATTCAGTGCTATGGTATCTGCAGGCACCAGGACCCCAGGAGGGCAAATGTACTACTCCCTCTGTCTCACTTATTAAGACGTAGTTAAACTTAACAAAATCTTAAAAATTAATTTTTGACTTTAAATTTTTCATATACTACAATATTTATAGCAACAGGGCCTTTGCTGTTTACAGTGTGTACTACTCCTGTCAGCCAGATGCCTGTTTGGTATTCTCACGCCAACTTCTTATATTCAAGTCACTCTAAATATGAGAGTATTAGTATAACCTTCAATTTATTTTGTCATATGAGTTTATAGTTTAGTGTTTTCGATATTTATTATCAGCTTCCGATCGATATCGACATGCTTCCGTCTGTATAGTCCGTTTCCTGTTTTCCGATATTCTCAACATCGTTTTCGTTTTCAGCTTTACCTTTTTAAAAAAAATGGTTATACAAATGATTGATATGTTTCGCGACGGTTATTATCCCTTGCCTCCAATGGCGCTTGTCGCTGGGCATCGGGCAAGGCGGCCTTCCCGTCACCGGCGATGCAAACGCCAACGTTGTCGGCCACCTTGGCCAGCCCAGCAGCCTCCACGTGTCAGCAAGGAGCCTCTCGCCCCGGTCATTTGGCTTATTGATGGAATAATTTACAAACGAAAAATAATCTGTGAATAAAACTTTTACATACGTGTTCTTAGCAATCTAAAAGCAAAGTCTAAAAAAAACTTTGATTAAAAAATCCTCCAAATCAACTCCAAATTTAAATTTAAAGTTGAAAATATAAATTTTGAGTGATAAGCATAAGAGAAAAGATGAGGATGTATAGTCGTGGGCTTGTGGTGGTATGCTGGTAGCTTAGAGCATCTCCAATAGCCTCTCCAAATCGAACTCTTCAACATCTGATTTAGCTAGTCAAACTACATGCTCACTCCAACATACTATCTATTAATCCTCTCCAAAATAAAATTGGACCCACATGTCAGCCTCTCTCCCCTCTTCTTCCTCTCTCTCCCCCCTTCTTCTTTCTTTTTCCTTCTTTTCCCCTTTCCTTCCTTCCCGTCGAGGTGTCGACCACGCTATTGCTGACGGCGGCTGACGCATGGCGCGCGGTGGTGCGGCGACGCGGGGAGGCTGCCGGATCTAGAGGCCGCCGCTGGCTTTACGGTGACGAGGCGACGACGGCGGACGAGGTGGGAGGCGGCAATCGATGGCGCCCGACGACCTTGACATCGACGACGGTGCCCTCGACGACCTTGATGATGACGCCCCTGACGACCTCGGTTGCAGATGACAGTGGCCTCGGCAGTGGGACGGAGGGGCGGCGCCAGCGGAGGTTGGGCACCAGCGCGGCGGATGCCGAAGGGGCGGCGTCGGCAGAGGGAGGGCGCCATCGTGGCGGAGGCTAGAGGGGCGGCAAATCTGGGGGATGGGGAGAGAAATTGCGCGATGAGGAGGAAATCGCGATCTGGGGAGGGGGAGAGTGTACCGGATGGCTTGGCCAGCCAGTTAACCAGGCTGTTGGAGTGTGTTTTTAATCCAAAATTGCCAAAATTTAACTTGAAGAGTGGGATAAGGAGGCTGTTGGAGATGCAGAACCTGTAGTCCACGTGTAGCCAGCGCGGGGAGAAGTTTGGCCAGCCAGTTAGTCAGGTTGTTGGAGTGTATTTTTGATCCAAAATTGCCAAAATTTAACTTGAAGAGTGGGATAAGGAGGCTGCCTGGACATGCAGAACCCGTAGTCCACGTGCCTGTCGTATTCCTTCGCTGCCATGCACGTCGTCTATGGTGTTGCACCGATACCCCACTCACGGGCGAGTACAACATCCAACTGTGAAGTCCAAGGCGACATCCGCAGCAGTGGCGGACGGCGGTACGACACTATTTCAACCCCATTATTTCGCTTATTCATATGCTTATCCAAATCGCTTATTAGAAAATAAAAAAATATTTGTGACTAAAATTTTTATATTCGTATCCTTATATACTCAAAAGCAAATGTTGTAAAGTAAACTACGATAAAAAAATCAAATTCAAAATTAAATTCTAAAATTAAAATTTTGGTTTATAAATATAAGTATAAGCCAAACAATGATGCCCTTTGCCTGTCTGGCTTGGCAACGCCTAGAGGTACAAGTGTGAGTGAGTCCCCTTGCTCTGCTTCTTAGAGGTGGGGATCACAAGTGTACGAGCAGAATAGTGTACTACCTCTATTCTAAAATGTACTAATATAGGATTAGGAATATGAACATTATAGGATGTGTGTAATCTAATTCTCGGTTTCTACATTTTGAAACGGAGAGAGTAAAGTTTTCTATGGGCCCATTCCGACAGATCTGGGCTTGGTTATTGGCCCGGTTGCTCATACGGCCCAGAGTATGGGGGCCTTCTTGGGGCTGAATTGAGGATGAGTAGGGGCGCGATCTGACCAAATTGCCGCCCCAAGGTGCGGCGGTGGGGGTGCTCTTCCGCTTCCGCAGATTGCGAGTCGGCTCATCGCCCCCTCTACTATTCCCCATTCCCCCCAATTCTGAATCCGATCGAGAGTGTGCTCAAGCTTCCACCGCCCTGGTTGCATCCGCCGCTTCCCCTACTCGGTACCCTCTCTCTCTTGAAGTTTTTCTTCGAGGAAACGTTTCTCGCTGTGAGTCCGATCCTGGTGCATGGTTCGAATTTTTTTTTCTTCCTGAATTTCTTTTGGGCCGCAGTTTCGGCGGTGTTGTGTTCCGTTCATGATTTTTTCCATGTGCGCTACAGATTTGGTTGCGATGTTATGTTTCGTGTGCTTGGTTAAACCCTAGGTGGAATTCAAGAAGGGGTAGAGCCATATCGAACCCTAAATCTTGGCCTGTTGAGTTTAGTCATCGCGACCATTTTCGCAGGCTGGCAGCCTGCCAGCGTTGCAGTCCTTGATCATGCGCTCATTTTTTTTCTTAAAAAAAATGGGCTGTTTTGATGGATATAAACCTAGATTTTGCATATCGCCGGTTCATTCCGTGTGACCTCCTTCACGTTTCTACTCATAAACTGATGCCTTACAGTTTTTTTTTTTCAAACCAAGTCCTAACTTGAGTCTGATTTTGCACGCAGGTTGAAAGCTTCAGTAATTCATCTGGTCAGCACAAGGTAAATGCACGTTCTTCTTTTGCAGTTTTCACACGGCGGCCGGTGTGCCGATGGATTTCTATGCTCTAGCATTTTGCAATTGGAGCGAGATGCTTGCTTCATTCTTTACAAACATATGCAGACAACGTGATTACCGTCTCAGGATCAGGAATTCAGGATCTCTCTCTCTCTCTCTCTTGGGGGGGGGGGGGGAGGGGAGGAGTTGAATGTGTTGTTTACTTCTGTACCATATGTTTGTTGCATCTGTCTTTACCTTTTGTGTGGTCTGCAAATAGACAACTTTGTCTTGGTGTGCTTGCAACTTTTAATCCATGGCAACTGGGACAATTAATATCGTGAGCTGATGATAAGGTAACTTTGTAGTTACTACTCCCTCAGTCTCCAAATTTAGCTACTTCACCTCCCTTATCTCAACCGATCACATCCATCTCTCATTTAATTTTTCCACCTACTTCCTTATCTCAACCAATCACATCCACTCCTCATGGTCTCATTTGATTTCAACTCTTACTTTAATCTCCGTGAAAAACTCCATAAGTGTGTATATCTTGGGATGGAGTGAGTACTTGGTGAATCGCATACTTATCGGCATGATGGAGTAATGGTGCCATCATTTGTTTTTACAACACGCTTATAAGTATTCCCAAAAAAAAACAACACGCTTATAATTCATCTTTTTCCCCTCAATATTAGGAAGCCCTTTCATTGGCAGTTAAGTACTATCTTCGTCCCAACATGAAGCATTTCTAGATATGATCATGGCTAGAAATACCGCCATTGCCCTAAGATTGACAGTTCAATACCGTCACGGTGGGAGGCGGGAGTGCTGCTCATAGCGACTCTCTTCTCGAACTCTCCAGACCCTAGGTGCCACTTATCTATTGTCCTAGGGCAACGGGACTATCCACTAGTTTAAGCAATACTACGGTGGTGATTCATGGCGTGCACACGCTCATTCGAATTTCGAGAACCAACGTGATTTCTAGCAAATTTCTGTAAGAAAACGTGTTCTCACAAATTCCCTTTTAGGGCAGAGACGGTGATCCAACACAAATTCCCTGATCTAGTAAGCCATTTGTTGTCTTTTGGAAATTGGCTGTGCAATAGTGCATAGGATCAGCATGTATGCTCGTACTTAATTACATCCCTGATTCCACATGAATAGCTATGTGAATGCCACTTGCTCCTATTACTGTATCACTAGCTAAAGGTCCGTGTGTTGCAACAGATATTATAAGAGACAAAGCAAAAGCAAAAATTACAAGTTTATAGTATAGTTAGTTGATTAGCTATATAATATCATCTCCAAAGGCAACCATACTGAAATATGCTGTTAGTTCACCTCTTTTTATCCTCTTCGTCTATTTTCCCAAGCCATACGGTCGGATAGTACAAGATTGGACGCTTATAATTCATCCGTGGGTGGCAGGTGAATTTGAAGGTTTTATATGTAACCCCTTGCAAGTTCTAGAATTAGCAATTCCAGGACCATTTAACGTGTTGTGGGGACATTATGCTTATGGTTCCACATGTCAGTTTGTAGTGTTGGAGGCAGACTCGGACACCATCGCCAGTATCATTTAAAGTACTATCATCTGTATGATTATGAGATTCAGAGGTTATTTGCCATATTCAACATCTACGCGTTGCGCGTTTTCTGTGTATTGATTTATGCTTCTCTATCTTTTTGAAGTGATTTGTGTACAATCTACATCAAGCTCTTCGGAAATTGCTAGGTCACTTCAATCTGATTTCTGGAGCGATGCATTGTGCTAAAAAGGCAAAGGTGGAATCACAATCAGCTGAGAGTTTAGATAGACTCAGCAGCCTACCTCCAGAGCTAAAAGTCGCCATCCTCTCGAAGTTGAATGTCGTAGATGCTATTAGAGCCAGCATCCTATCAAGTGCTTGGAGGAATGTGGCAACTTATTCTGTTCGATACGTATCGCATCTCAGGCACATTACGGTCCAAATTTACTACACTGGTAGATCTGTCACTGTTGCTCCACAATGGACCTCTAGTTTCGTTTTCAATTTGATGTTTGAGGAGTTACCTTAATGCATATGATAGGTGGATGCACATGCTGTCAAGGAAAAAACCAAGTTCCATCACAATCGAGTTTTCCTGTGGGAATTATTATAAGATTCCATCGTGCCTCTTCTCTATCAGTGATTTGGAATATCTACGGATAGAAAGATGCATCATCAGCTTGCCTCGGCAGTTTGAAGGTTTTAAGCAGCTAACTGTTCTGAATCTGAAATATTTCTCCTCAACAGACAGTGACATAAATAATCTGATCTCCTCATGCCCTCGGCTGAATACATTGCGTTTGAAATATTTTAAGGGTATCAATCGTCTCCGAATTCAAGCTCAGGCAGTACAGGTTTTAGAGGTTAAAGGGTCCTTTGAAGACTTTCATCTGCATGCACCTAACCTGTCCAATGTGTATGTTACACTCAACAAAACAAAAGTTGCAGACAGGAGTAAAAACTATATGATGCAAGCTTTTGTGAGCCTAACTGGAATAGAAGCACTTGTTATGAAAAGATGTATGGTTGCGTTGCCTCAGACGTTTGAAGGTTTCAAGCGGCTATCTGTCTTGAATCTGAAATATATATACTCAACAGACGCTGACATAGCAAATCTGATCTCCTCATGCCCATGGCTGAAAACACTGCATTTGAAATATTTTGAGGGTATCAGTTGTCTCCGTATTCAAGCTCCGGCACTGCAGCATTTAGAGGTTCAAGGGAATTTCGAAGACTTGCATCTGCATGCACCTAATCTGTTGTATCTTACACTCGACAAAACAGAAACAGAACAATGTGATGCTGTTGCGGGTGACAAGAAAAATTATCCCAAGGAAGCTTTTGTCAGCCTAACTAGTATAGAACTTTCTATAAATGGCCCTTCCTTGACGGTAACATATTATTAATTTTGTGCTATTAAACTATCATGCTGATTAAATTTTATTGATAATTCTTATTGGTTTTTATTCTGATGGTAGTATCTATCGGAAGGGTGCTTGTTGACCAAACCCCCAGGCGTGCTTGATCGTCTGAGGAAGGTTAGTATTGGGGAGTGCTTTTGGCACTGGACAGGTCTTGGGTGCTTGTTCAATTTTTCGGAATGCCCCTATGTTGAGAGAACTCGAGATACAGGTATGCCTCCCTCCACTCTCCACTCTCCTGCAGTTAACTTGCATTTCTTTCCATCCATAATTACTAGGCTGCATTGCCTCTTGTGTTCTTTGTGGTTTTTGTTAATGTCTTTACTAGTTTTTTGCTTCTAACTTCTACAGAGCTTCTCTCGACCGGACGATTCTTGGAGTCAGCCAATATGGGATCATGATCAGACGGAGATCAAAGAGCCTACCTTGCATCACCTCCTGACGGCGACGATCACCGGTTTCGTGGGGCTGGAATACGAGGTTGATCTCGTTAGGCTGCTCCTGAGATGGTCACCTGCATTGGAGGAACTGAAGGTGGTCAGGGACGACGAGGATGTCCTGAACGATGCGTGCATGTGCGAGTCTCTTACCAAGTTACTGGCTCTCCCGAGGGCTTCTACCAAAGCCAAGATCATTGCCATCTGATCTGATCCTTTATACAGCTATATACCTCATGTTATTGGCGTATTGATGTTGCTCGTGGCAGAAGTAGTGTTTGCTAGTGAGAATGTGTTGTCCTGGGATGTTGGGAGTTATGCTTGCGTTAAATCTGAATCTTTTTGTTGTCTTTGAATTCAGTCTGTTTTTCTCATTCAAACGAGACTATATGCCCTGGTTCAGAATGAGTGAATGTTCCTGGTTGGAGAATTATCATGTCTCTTGTGTTCTGTTAATTAAACAAATAGGAAATTGGCGTTATGGGCTCGCTTACTGGGCCTCGTTTTTTGGGCGCGGATCGCTCATACGGCCCAACATTGTGGGCTGCAATTGGGACGAGTTGAGGATTAGTAGACCAGACGACTCCCCCGAGGTGGTGGCGGCTGGCGGTGCGCTTCGGCTTCCGCCGCTTGCGAGTTGGTGGCTCGCCCCCTCTCGCTCTCAACTCTCTCTCTCCCCCGAAATTCCGAATCCGATCGAGACGAATCGAGAGAGAGAGAGGCGCCGCGGATCCGGGTAAGCATGCTCGAGCTTCCACCGCGCATGGCTGGTCGCATCCGCCGCTTCTCCTAGTAGATTTCTTTTTCTCTCTCTTGATGTGGATGCTGGTGCATTTTTCCTCTGCCATTTCTTTTGATTTTTTTTTTTTTTGGGGGGGGGGGGGGAGTTTTGGCGGTGAGGCGGAGGTGCTCCACTCATGATTATCTCCATGTGTGCTCCAGATTTGGTCGTCTTTGCCTTCTCCTACGTTGCGATCATGCGATGCTTCGTGTGCTTTGATTAAACCCTAGGTAGAATTCAGAGAAGGGGTAAAACCCTAACCAATTCTATTTCCTCGCCTATCTGCGTTGTAAACTTCTTCTTTCTTTCTTTCTTTCTTTCTTTTTTTTTTTGCGGGGAAAGCGTTGTAGAATTGTGGTCGTGGTCCATGTGCTCAACCTTTTTTTTTTTTTGAAAAAAATAGGGTGGTTTTGTTGGATAGAACCCTAGCTTTTGCATATCCGCTGATCCATTCCGTGTGACCTCCTTGCCGTTTCTGCTCGGTCCCTGATAAGTTGATGCATATTTTAGTGGTTTTTTTTAACAACCAAGTCTTAAGTTGAGTCTGATTTTGCTCGCAGGTGAATGCTTCAGTGATTAATCTGGCCGGCACAAGGTAAATAAATGCTCGTTATTCTTTTCCAGTTTTCAGATTGGGGGTGTGCCGATGGGATTTCTTATGTATGAGCATTTTGTGATTGGAGGAAGATATGCCTGGTGTTTGCTGGGAGTTGGGAAACTAGGTGTAACAACTAACAAGGTTGATGAGTGATGCTTGGGGGCAGTGTATGGAGTTATGATATTGTGTACGTTTTTCGTTTAATAGGATTATAGGAACAATAATTTGAATGTGCTGTTTAGTTTGTACCATATGTGGTAGCTATCTTGACCTTTTGGTTTTCAAATATTTTCTGATGTATTTATCAGCATGAGGTACTGAATAATGGTGCCATCATTTGTTTTTACAGCTCACATATAATCCATCCCTTTGTTTCCCCTTGATGATAGGAAGCCCATTCATTGGCAATTTACTATAATTTTCTGAACTCAATCAGTCGGTTAATCTAACCAGAAACAGAGACCAAACTCTATTGTAGCATATCCAGTAGACCATTTTTTACCATTATCCTAAATTACGCTGAGTTAGGGCAATAATTTTTTTAAAACTTTAGTTGAACTCGTGGAAGCTCAAGGGTTAATCTCAAACTAATTTAGGTCACCACCAGAAAGACATATATACATAACCCATGCATGGAGGGTACCTCAAAGTATTCTTGAGTTTTGGGAGTGGTAAGTTTAACTGATTTGATTGGTATTACTAAGAGGGTGTTCATGCAAGCGTTCATTACCTTTGATTACTTTTAAAGATCCAATAGACATAAAAAAAATAAACCTTTAAAGTTTGAGCAATGTCATGGTAAACGTTCATTGTAGTGAAATTAATGCATAGTGATGAAGTTCAATTTAACGTGGCAAGAAAAGAATGATTATAATTGTAATATTTTGTACATTTTAAAAAGTTGCCAATCATTAAGTGATGCTATCGTTTTGCATTATTTCTTTACTTATCACTGAATTGTTGTGCATAGTTCTGAAGGAAAATATACTTGACCCTGCAGATGTCATTGCACATTGGGCGGCTCAGTTCACATGTGCGTCAAAGATATCTTGAACATCTTTTCCAGAGGTTTGGAAATTGCACAGTGAGGCTGAAAGATGGATATGGATTTGCGGTCTTTGATTCTAATGATGATGCAGCTCGAGCCATGCGGGCACTGCAGGGGAAATTTGTTTGTGGGGAGCGCATTACTGTTAATTGGTCAAAACAGCAGCCCAGATTTTCTAAGGATTTCAGAAGTTCAAGAAACATTGAGTCATCTCACCAGAGGGCACCCAGAGTCAGAGATGGTAATATTAGGTTCAGGGATTCTTTAGCTCAGAAGAATCACCCTGCAAGTCATGATCAGGGTCACAGTCCTGATGTTGCACCAGAACAGAAATCATCTGATGGTGCATTGGAAAAGAAATCTGATGAAAAGAAATCTGATGGTGATGTTGAGGATTTGAAGGATGTGAGGGAAACTGTTGGTCAAGATCCAGTGGAGATGAAGAGGAATGAAGATGTTACAAGTGATGCAAATGTAATTGAACATGATAGATGGGAGGAAACTGGAAAAGGGAATCCTGGTAGAGATGATGATGATTTTGACCGTTATGAACCTTATCATGGCTATGCCAGGCAAGAAGAAAGAGCAGAGGTTGTCAAAGCAAGTTCTCAGGAGACTTATCATCATAGATTTTCTTCACAGAAGTCGAAAGAGTATCCTGCTGGCCATACTGCTCATGATTGCCCCCAGAAAACAGATGGAGGATTCGAAGCATGGAGAGATGCATTGAGTAGGCAAGAAAGGCTGAGAAGATTTGGGTCTCCCTCAAGGAGGCAACCAGATACTCGTGATTGCTCTAAGAAAACAGATGACAGATTCGAAGCATGGAGAGATGCATTGAGTAGGCAAGAAAAAGGTATGGTGAGGCTGAAAAGATTTGGGTCTCCCTCGAGGAAGCGGACAGAAGAATTTCGTGTTGATAAGGTGGTAGAAACACATCGTATGGTACAAGATGGCAGGAAACAATTTTCTGATAGGACTAGCCACGCTCACAGATTGAGTAATGTTTCTAGAGAGGACAAAAGGCATACCCGTTGCAGTGAAAGTATACCACAGACCCCCAAGGAGTCACGCAAGAGAAGCAGATCTAAAAGATCCCGTGGGTCATCCCTCTCTTCTGACAGGAGTACCTCACATTCAACATCTAAATGTTCTCGTTCAAGAGCACATTCCCCATCTCATTCTGCACATTCTAGTTCAAAATCATTTCAGCCAACTCAGCCTGAAGGTTTAAGATCAATGGCAGTATCAAATGTCAGTCCATTGCTGGTGTCTGGTTCACCACAACACAACTTACCATCCACAGCGGAAAACAAGAACTCAGATTTTCTGGTGAATTCTCCTTTGGAGGGCAATTTAGATTCCAAAACAACAACTGGACTCAAGCATACACGTGGTTACCAGCAAGATATCAAAGATTCAAGATTGAGTGGAGAGTCTCCAGTTATTCCACTCAGGTTGAAAATCCAAAGGAATGGTGAATTGCCTGTATCTGGTAAAGATGCTTATCTGGATGGTTACACAGAGACCAACTTGAATAATAACTTGGTTTATGATGACAATGTTGCTGATGGTGTGCAAGTTCAGAAGACCAATTCTGAGGACGCTTCATCAGTGAAGTCAAGCAAGGATATTCTGGTGAAAAGTGAGAGGAGCAACTCTTTGAAGCTAACAACAAATGAAGTGGTCTCTGCTCTTAAGCACAATGGAATGGAAGCACGTGGTACAGATTTATTGAACCAACCTGTAGAGAAGTACTTTGGTGCTGCACGCCTATGGCCATGGGAAGTCATTTATTATCGGAAGCTTAAAAAGGGTCCAATTTCTACAGAGAACTACGCTAAGCGACTTGAGCAGAACAAAGAATATAGTATTGTAGATCGGTATGTCAGAAGCAGCAGTGGTTGGTGGGAGTGCCACTAGAATGCCAGACTGGTGGTATAGATAGATGCAGTTGAGGCTTTGCGTGTATGCTGCTGCAGGTACATTTTGAGGATGACAAGGTTTGCCTTCTAATCAGTCCATTCCTAGAGCTCCATGAGTGTAAGCAGACCCTTAACTATGAGAATTATTAAGTATTAGGTTCTTTCATTAGTATAATTTTGTTGAGTAAGGGTTTGCACAATTGCACCTAAGTAGCTTATTCTGCCACCAATATTATGCTGTTGCATGGTCAGTATGTTTTAAGTTGTAATGTTTCAACGACTCGCCCCAGTGAGGTACTTTGGATGGCCAACAGGTAAGCAAAGATGCTTATTTTATACATGATTTTTTGGGGAAAAGAAACAAGCCTCTTGTTTAGCAGTTATATAGAGGAAAGGTTCTCTCTGTAGTTTATGATTTCCTTAGTACTCCCTCCCTCTGGTTTCATAATTCTTGACATTTTGGACAATGATATGGTCTCCAAAATATATCTTTAACTATGTTTTCTCTATTATAATATATACAATAAATAAGTATATTTTTACTTTTATTATAGTACTTATAAGACAAATCTATATATGTTGTTTTAGTGTCTTTAAACTTAATATTTTAGAAGTTATTGATAGTCAAAGTTATAAAAGTTTGATCTTAACCTTATCCTAAACACCAAGACTTATGAAACCGGAGGGAGTATGACTACAATTATTTTTGTAATCAACAACTTCCATACCCCGCTAATCGAGCTGAAATATTACAGTGATGCCACTTCGTGATAGATTTCATATGCAAGATGTGCTCCCCCGGCTTACAAGCTTTTGGATAGGACCAAGAAATTCTTCGCATGTTTGAGTCGTCACTGTTATTTTTGTGTAGCTGAATTGGAGTAGGTGATTGAAGCTTTGCTAACTGGATTACCTGTTACTTTTATGTAGCTACCCTATGAGGATTATGCCATTCTGGCTGGACACATGAACTCCATAATATCAGTACCTTTATTTGAGTCAGTTTTTGGTCTTTTAATGTGACTTGTCGCTGATGTCTCATCGTCGTATCCTGATATTTATATTGCTCTGATCTTCTTGGGGATTCCATCTAGACTTTTGCATGCGTCTGGCTTTATATTTCTCCAAACGGTGTGATAGCCAGTTGTCCATGACGACAGAACATAAATTTGGGTTCTTGCATATCAAACGCTTTATTTTTCCCCGATCTGCATCGAATGCCAAATCACCATCATGTTGGGTAGATGTTGAATCGGATGTTTTCCTTCTTTTCGTCTCCTTTCACGAGGAGATTGGTATGTGGTGCTAATTGCAATTCTCCCAGTTATTTAGCTCCTCCTGCAAGCTGCTGCAGCGGTTTTGGCCTTGCTGCCTTTCTGGCGTCAAAAGAAAAACTTGTTTTTCTCTTGCCTTGTTTAAGTTGGGTTGTTAGCTTCCAACCAGGGATTCTATTGTCGTTGTCACTCTTGGGGTTTTGCATGCGCATGTAACTCGTTTCCAATCCATTGGTTGCTATGCTTTGCGCTACGGACAGTCAGTCATGCTGACAATTGGCAGCTATGGATTACGACGTTAATCACCCGTATTTATGACAGGTGGTGAAAAGACAGTGGAGCTACCGGTCGTGTAAAGGATTAGAAAACGAATGAAACAATGGCATATGGGGGCTTAGCGTAGCAGAGCTGCTGATCGCAACGCATCGTCACTGCAGGAGCTAACTGCTGATGGCTGGCTGTCACAGTGTCGATTACACTCTGTTTCAAAATAAATCAATCTGGAATGTGAAAAATCTGGACAGAGAATATGTTCAAATTTATTATAGATGTATCACATTCTAGTCAAGGTTGGCTTGTTTTGGGATGGCCCTCTGTTAAAAAAATTAACTTAGAATAAAATATAATATTATCTAGTACAATAAATCTGGATGAGTATCTCTAAATTTTTGTTTAGATTAGTTATATTAGATAATGTTATGTCCTAGAAAATATTTTATAGGTTTTCTTTGGATAGAGGGAGTAAGTAGAAATGGTATCATTGGCCCTGGGCTGGTTTCCAGATTTTCCTGAACAATATTTGAATTTATGTTGATTTCATACTCTGCTATAGCAATATTCATCTAAATGATTAGGTCGTAATTTGGATGATGTGCATGTTAGTAATAACTTACAATATTGTTGTACGAAGTAGTAACAGAGAGCTGAGGCACATGAATCTATCGTCCGTGGCAAAGTTGACCAAGGCATCATCGTCATTAAGGTCATGTACAGCGTCATCACGACGCTCGCATTCAGATGGACGCGTACATGATGATACTACTACTTGTAGTGACGGAGGTTGTAATTAGTTCGGTATTGATTGTGCATTTGCACTAGCTGGGTCCTCTCCTCCTCATGCCATAAAACTCTCTCTTCTCATGCAGACATGCACACTACTACTACTCTTGCTACGACCATGACCACGACTATTCAACTGTTTCTCATTTACAACCAGCAAGGAATTTCCTCGCAGTTCATCACTGCTAGGGGAACAGTTTGAAAACAGATGCATTTCATGGAATTTTTGCAGGAATTTCGGGGTCAAAAACTGTTCAACTCTCTCTCGCGCGTGATATTCAGACAAGATTTGTTCCTGTTGGGACGACGAAACAGATTTGACATGCGTTGCATATATACGATGATGATGAACTACTGCATGCTGGGATCGATCGAATCGATGATACTACGTGTGATAATATATAGATTGATGCTTATAAATCATGGTTATACTGCATAATCTGCAGAGGATCGAGCTGATTAATCATGATACTACTGCTGCTAATTGAGAAGAAACTAATGGGGCCTAGAACTAATTAACTGTGATCATCATCAAGGTGAGATTTCTTCTTCTCGTTGTTCTTCTTGATCCTGAATTCCTGATGCCTCTGCGCGATCAAAGAAGCGTGTAGATGCTTCTCCTCGATCTCTTGCTGCCATCATGGTCATGGCCATGTTCATCCCCTCCGGTGGCGGCGGCCGTCGGCGTTGATGCCGCCGCCGCCGCCGGCGTGGAGGAAGTCGAGGATGACGGGGCTCCGGCACTTGGGGCAGCGCGGGTCGGCCTCGGCGAGCATGACGTAGAGGAAGCAGCGCGGGCACGCGGCGAGCACCATCGACGTCGCCTCCGGGCTGTCCGACCACTGCAGCTGCCCGCCGCCGCCGCCGTGCTGCTGCCGCAGCTCGCTCTCCGACGACAGGCACGAGCTCGGCGACGACTCGTCGTCCGCCGCCGGCGACACCGCGCGCGCCACCGCCGGCAGCGACAGGTTCAGCTTCAGGTCCAGCCCCCTCGTCATCCCCCTCCCGCCGCCGCCGCCGCCGCTCATCACAGTCACCGTCACGTACTTGCCTCGCCTGCAAATTAATCCATCGATCCATGAGCATAAACAAGGCTAATTACTGCTTAATACTACTACTACTAAGAGTGATTAATTAGGTCTAGAGAGAGAGTAAGGGAGATCTTATGTAGTACTTGATAGTCTTTTGTGATGAACTGATGATTCTCTGAAGATTTTTTCAGCTAGCTGCAGAATGACAGAGATGAGAGGATGTGGTTCTTGTGGGGAAAGAGGGATTGGGCAAGTAGAGTATTTATAGGGGGGAAATGAGCATAGAGAGAGAGGGTCTCATTTGGTTCTCTTTAAATGATTGTGCACTATGGATGAGTACTTTGATTTGACTATTATACTCATACAAAGCAAAATAGCTAATACCTTATGATTAATTTAGTTTTAATTATTATAAACTTAAAAAAGAAATTTATTTTATATTTTAAAGTAACTTCTATACATAAAATTTTCACACAAAACATACTGATTAGCACTATGAAAAGCGTGCTAGCAAAAATCGAGGTAAATTTTGTATCTTAATCAGAGAAGAACCCACCAATTAAGACACATATTTTTCCTCGATTTCCGTTAGCATTCTTTTGAAACTGGTAAACGGTTTGTTTCTTGCAAAAATAATTATATGTAGAAATTGTTTTGAAATATCAAATAAATTCCTTTTCCAAGTTTATAATAATTAAGAGTCAATTAATCATGTACTAATCACTTTCTCGTTTTGCAGACCTAACTTCATCTTCATCTTTATTGAGTAGAGTAGTACTGCAGCTGTTTATTGCTCACGTTCATGTTTCTGTCTATTGAGTAGAGTAGTGAATGGCAAAGGAAGGAAGAGGAATAGAGGATGTTGAACCTGAACAGGCTTACAGGCCTGGTGAAGGGAACTTCAGACGAGTGCCAGTTGGAAGGCCTGTCACCCGTGTGTTGTGTGACTGTGTGTGCCTGTGGTGGACCATGTGTGTGTATGGTCACACTCATCATGGTCATACGATGCATCCTCACCACAGAAATTCTTTCAGTCTCTGGCCACGAACCAAATAGCCCCTTAACACGATTGTAGCACTGTTTCGTGCTATTGGTAATAAGATGTGATTATGAATCAAACACCTTCTAATACTATCGGTAGCATAATTTTACCATATAATTATCTAATTGTAGGACATAGGTTATACTATGTTGGATGATATATGTTCTCTTTTTGTTTATTGATTGATAGCTCCAGCTAGGTTTGGAAATTGGGCAGCTTGCTAGCTAGCTGAATTAGACTGACGACCTCCGACCTTGAATGAGGCCCATCAATGGAATTTATGGGTTACAGTAGCTCCAGGGCACCAAAGTTAATGGATTTCAATGGCTGATGGATCGTCTCAGCTCTCCTTTACGTTAGCTTCTCCAAATTAGCTAGCTCATCCCTTCAATTCATGCTATGTCTATCAGATCAGCCACTCCAGCTAGCTCTTAACGCCAAGCAACTTCTTTTTTTTGAGGGGATGCCAAGCAACTTCCAGACCTCCAGAAATGGTGCAGACACAAACCTCTGCAGCTTAACAGTTACTCCCTCCCTCCTTTTCTAATTAGCCTTCTCAATCTATATCAATTATATAAAATTCATTTCGGAATTTTAGCAACATTATATATATATATATATATATATATATATATATATATATATATATATATATATATATATATATATATATATATATATATATATATATATATATATATAATTAAGCTTTTCCACTAAAATATAAATTAAAGGGTAATACATTTATTTTCATGTGAGGGGCAAAATTGTCTTTTTGATGTGATTTGTCTCGAAAATAATAAAATAATAGCTACAGTGTTTCCTAGTAAACTACGAGTAATTTTTTTACAGTGCTCTATAGTTGTTTCAATTTTTTGAGGTGTCCAACAATAAATACCACAAACTTTAAGTGTTAATTATGTAACAAATTTTTCCATACCAAAATATTTTATGAGTATATTGCGTTTAGGGCCACCTTTTATTATCAAAGTTTCATTTTGGACCACCCTTTAACACATTTTTTCACTTTGGGCTAGGTTACTTTACCTTTCTTTCACTTTGGACCACCCCATAAACTTTTTAGGAATATATAAATGACTTTTCCAATTTTAAACACATCAGCAACCCGTAACCCAGTAATCTTTTCCAACTTACACATGCAATTCTTTACAATATTATAGAGTAGATGTAACTAAAGAAAATAATTTTGGGTGGTCCAAAGTGCACCAAAGGTAATCTTACCTAGTCCAAAGTAAAAATATGAGCTAGAAGATAGCGTAAAGTGAAACTTTGGTAACAAAAGATGGACCAAAGTGCAATTAACTCATATTTTATTAACGACCAAAAAATAATTTATGAGTAAAATTTTTATATGTGTCGTTTGCGACTTAAAATTCAAAGTTTTTACAGGTGTTGTTTCTTTGTAAGCCAAACGATGAGCCTCCATAATTGCACATCGATGCAGCCTTGTTGCGATATACATGAACACCCTCTTAATTTATTGCAGACAGCCCTCAACCATAACTACGTACACGGATCATCACGGTCGAAAATATGGCCTGCTCGTCTGCGAAGATCTATAGTCCTTGCAGTGAAAAATCGGTTTTAGTATTGTTTGTCCAGCGCGATAATCAAGCAAGCCTAGCTAAATGCTGATTGACAAATCCTGAGAACAAATCTCCTAGTAATGTATAAATTATGTAGCCTGTTGCTCTTCTCGTAACTCAAATCTCTAGTAATGTATAAAAACAAATCTGTAACCTGTTGCTCTTCTCTCTTCTAATTTATCTTCTTAGGCCATCAGCAATGGGTGCCTTCGACCCGTCCCCTCGCAAACGGCCATCAACTTTTGCATCTGAGCCGTGCCCCAGGCGAGACGCGCGTTTTCTCCCAGAGGGACACGCCCCTCGGCGACTTTTGGCAGAGCAACCAGGCAAGGAGCCATGTTGTGCGCGTCGTTGCTTGTGGACACCGCTCCCCACACCCATATTCCCTTTCCACCCTTGCCAGAGCTGGAGGCGGCGCTGGCGAAGTGGACGGCGACGAGCAGAGGCGGGGAAGAGAGGGGGAAAGAGCGGATCTAGCGCCGGCGAGGTGGATGGCGATGAGTGACGGGAGGGAGAAAGTGGGAGAGAGAGAGAGAGGCGAGCGGCGGGGCGGCGACGGCACGGCCGTGCCCCGCTTGCTGCTGGCCGTCGGCCCCCTCACGCCGCCGTCCGGGGTCGCCGCCGCCGCATCCGGGGTCACTGCCGCCGCCTCCGGGGTCGCCGCCACCACCTTCCATGGGAAAGAGCGGCGGGAGAGAGAAAGGGAGAGAGAGGCGGCGACGACGGGCGACGGCGAGATCCGCCCACGACGCGCCGGATCTACCGCCTCCGAGGTCGCCGCCGCCACCTCCGGGTAGCCGCCGCATCTCCCGGGGGACGAACCCCTCGGCGACCTCATCCATCTCCGTCTTGGCCTCCTCCGCGCGGCGCCGAGAGAGAGGCAAGTGGCGGTGGTGGCGGCTGGGGAGGGCGAGGAGGGAGGTGGCGCCGGCGCTCGCGGGAGAGAGAGGGAGGGGGGAGGACGGCGATGTCGCCGAGCGGAGGGAGTGATGCCGGCGAAGAAAAAAGAAGAGGAGAGGAAAGAGCGGAAGAAAAAGTGGAGAGAGAGAGGGGGGAGAAGAGAGGGGTAGTATAGGAAAACATCTAATGTGGGTTTTTTTGTTAGGACACCCATTGTGGGCTTGAGTACCTTCATCTAGTTGCTTCAGATTTTGAGGAACTCATCTAAGGGTGTCTATTATTGCGAGCTAAGTTCCTCTACGAGTGTCCTCAGTTAGTGAGGACACTCTAGGAGTGGCTCACATTGTGGATGCCCTTAAATTATGTTTACAGCTGACTTATAGTTGTACCCGCTTTGAGAAGTCAAACCTCCTAGTAATGCATAAGAGCTAGCCAACTACCGGCTTCAATTCATCTATAACCAATCTAATAGCTCATTGCCTATAAGTATATACTACATCACTAATATATGGTCCTACATCTTATACACACAAAACGTATTAAAGTTTGTACTGCAGCTGGCTATAAATTTATAGCCCGTTTTTCTTTTCTTCTTCATATGTGCTTACAGCTGACTTATAGCCTGCTATTGTACTCGCTCTAAATGCAAGACATCGAATCCATACAGGTCATACACACGCATGCACACGCGCGCACGGTTGACTTTTTTCTAGGTTCCGTGCAGTGTGTTTGCGTCGCGTCGTCCATGCACATGTGGCCTAATTACTTCGGCATTTAAGAGACACGCACACAAGAACGAAAGTTACTGCAGCCGTAGACCATTAGATTAGATTTGATTTGATTAGATTAATATTGCGATGAAGTCCCCAAACAAACGAGAAATAAATTGATTGCCAACTTGAAGCACAGAATTAATGAAAGAAGGTTCCTGTACAGAGCCTCGGTTTGGTGAATGAAACATGTGTTGATCATTCGATCGGCTGATGCTCATATGAGTACGTACGGCACTTGTCATATTTCTTCTCATTAATTTATCAATGAGACGCACGTATACGGTATACCTCATACACACAACAATTTCTAATAACATGTTGCCAACTAAGTAAATTTGCTGAGCATATAAAAATTGTAAAAGAAGGGAAAAGAGAAATATTGTAATTTCAGTTAGCAACAGCTCAACAACGTTCACTACTTTAAAAAAAAGACATATACATAGATACCGGAACAGCTAAAACCAACACCTATAATGTTTTCTTCACCTCCACATACTGAAAAAAAAAAAAAAATCGACACCTATAAATGATTATAGGTGTTATACTTCTATAGAAATTCCGACAACAAAACTATAGGTGCATTTTTTCCCTGGACACCTATATTTTAGCTCGCTCTCTCTCTCCTCGCAGCGCCCTCCTCTCCATCCAATCCGGTGGGAGGGGAGGCGGCAGCAGTGGCGACACCCTCCCTGACATTAGGCCATTGTTAGTGTTTTTAGTGTTCTTAGTGTTTTTGGATATTCTTAGATTGGTCGTATTTTTTTAATTCGTGAAACCTCAAATATGTCGGTTCCTAAATCGGCACCTATTTCCCCTCCACATCAGTGACACCTTCTATGTGCCGGTCGGGAAACCAGCATCAATTAAGGTTTTTGCAGTAGTCGTTGTAGGCAAAAAAAAAAAAAAACACGAGAGCACCAGATAACATCAGGTATTAGTAAAGATTGATGTCAAAACATATAATTAGAATGTATTAGTAAAGATTTAGCTCAAAACAAAACCCTTTGTAGCATTCCGCTTCCATGGATTGAATACGTAAGAGCCCACGCCGGACTTTACTTTTGAATATGTCCTAAGTTTTCTTTTACTTAAGAATATTCCCTAAGTTATGCGTATAAGAGCCATCAATATACGTACGTTATTAAAAGGATTTAGACTATAATCAGAGATGTACACAATTCTATCGTATGCATATACTATATACTAAGTTAAAACAATTTTCAAAGTCAAAATTAATTAATGAACGTCGTTACACGCCTCATTTAAGATTTAGACCGCCGTACATACATGTATTCTCCTCATCTAGGTAGACTGAGGAGTTGTGGACTACTCTTCCATGCCCTACTGATCACCGTGCAACGTGCATGGCCAAGGAAATCGTAACAGTTCCCATGACAAAGAGACGTGCCTGCCTGACTGACTGATTCCTGACCTACGTACGTCGGCGTCAAGCTGACGTTCTGATATGATTGCTCTCATGTAGTACTAAATCCGTCATATTTTAAGTGTAACCACGAGTTTTCGTACCTAACTTTTAATCGTCCATTTTATTTATTTTTTTTATAATTAGTATTTTTATTGTTTTTAATTTTTTTAAGATAAGATGGAAGATCAAAATTAGATAAAAAAATCATGATTGCATTTAAAATAGGACGGAGGGAGTATTACTTACTCCGTCCCAAAAATATAAGAGGTTTTCTGAACATATGTTTTTGTCCAAATTAGTAGTATTAGAATATATTACGTCCATCCAAAATTACTTATATTTTAGTATATTTTAGCTGATGGAGTACTTATTAATTGGGGAGCATTATCAGACTTAAAAAAAAAAGAAAGAAAGGACAGAACGTGCAGACAGACAGTGCATTAATCCTCTGCTAGAGCCCAAGTCCATACTCCATTCAATGCAACTGCTCCAAACACAAGTACAGCGAGTAAATTCGATCACATTGGAAGAAACGATCCAAACATGTCCACTGGATTCATGGCCTGGTAATTAAACCGCGTGACTTAATAATTATGGCCTGGCGGTAGGACGGCACGTCTTGTTTCATACCAATGGATAGATGCTCTAGAAGTCCAAATTAGTTTATGCTTCCAGAGGTGTAATAATTAGCTTTGGTTAATGTCAACTTCATGATCAGGTTTTACATACTCCCTCAGTCCCATAAGGGATTTTAAATTTTTGCTTATAACGTTGGACCATCAAGGTTGTCAGTATTCTAATTCGTATCCTAGTATCTTACGATACTATGATCCTACTAAGCCGAAATGATACCGATCCCATCTAGTATCTTATTTTTCATAGTATCTCGATCCTACTATTCATTACTACACGATCCTACGAAATCTTAGGTGGTATCCCGATTCTACGATCCCTACAATACTACAAAATATTATTTTAAATAACATGGTTTGAAAATAATGTAACTAAATATGCTCAAATTTATATAAAAATTAGTTAAATATATCAAAACCAACGTGGTTTCTCTTCATAAATGCCTCTATTTGCATGATATATATCATTACTACATTTTTTTATACAGAATGGCTATATATAATTAATATAAATATTAATTAAACTTAAAAAAAGAAAATCTCATAGTATCCCGATACTACGATACGATCCTACAATACAATATTACTTTGAGCAAAACGATACTACCTAGTATCCCGATCCTGACAACCTTGTTGACCACTTGTCTTATTCAATTTTTTTTTGAAATTATTATTTATTTTATTTGTGACTTACTTTATTATCTACATTACTTTATGCACAACTTTTTGTTTTTTATATTTGCAAAAAAAATTTGAATAAGACGAGTGGTTAAACGTTACAAGCAAAAACTTAAAATCCCTTATATTGTGGGACGGAGGGAGTATTTTGTCACGCGACGTATGTACGTAATAAAAAAAAACTCCACCCATTTTATATTATAAATTGTTTAATTTTTTAAATCAAACTATGTTAAGTTTGATCAAATTTATTGAAAAATTTAGTAATATCTAAAATATCAAATTAGTTTCTTTAAATATCGAATATATTTTGATAATATATTTTTATTGAAAATATAGTTAAACTTTGTCAAACTTAAATACTACCTCCATCCAAAATATAGTAACTTTTGGCTATGAATTTGGACACACAGTTATCCAGATTCAGAGCTAAAAATGCTCATATTTTAGAACGGACAGAGTATGTATTAGTAACATTAGTGCGTGTTTATACACCAGATTTTACATACTACTACAAAAACTTGTATATTGGTATAAGTTGAATTTAAACTTGTATATATACGCAATATTACTAATACATACTCCCTCCGTTTGGTGCCCATTGGTGCTAAAAGAACAACACTACTACAGAAACAACGATTGGTGCTAGTTGGGAAATCCGAGGAAACTCTATAGGTGTCGGATTTTCCAACCGGCACCCCACAGGTGACACCTTTGAAAAAAAAAGGCGGCTTGATATATCGGCTCAAATCGAGCCGTTGCATCGAGCAGCTCTCATCCCAAATCCACATATCACCAGCCATCCATCCCACATCCACCCGTGGCACAAATCAAAGAAACTGAATCACAAATTTCGGCGCAAATGAAAAATTCCATCACTTCAATTAGAGTCCATTACACTGATTATTTGCATGCATTAGAGGAAAATAATAAGATGAACAAATCAGAAAAATAAAGTAAAGTCCATCCGCGCACACCGTGAAGTAACCAACACTCACTGTTATAGAGAAGTCCCTTTGGCCGTATGCCACGCCATACAGGAGAGGGAGGAGGCACTGGATCTGGCCGCTCCCAAGCGCTGATGAGAAGGGGCGGTGTCGGATCCGGCTGCTCCCAAGCATCGGCGGGAAGGGACGGAGAGGAGGAAGTGCGAGAGAGGGAGAGAGGCCGGTGCTGGCTCACCGTGCATGGCAGAGAGAGAGAGGGGCATGTGGCCTTGCAAGGGAGAATGATAGGCACGGTTCAGGATAGGAGCGAATATGAAGGGGAGAAGAGCGACATGTGCATGAAGATAAGGACGCATGAGGGAATAAGGACATGATTTTTTTCTTTCTCATGCTCCACGCCCGTCGGCTCGGCTCGGTTTGATGGAGTGTCAGGTTTTTTAAAACTTTATACATACTCAAAAGTGCCGGTTTACAATAGGAATCTACACCTTTCTCTGATAGGAGTCATATATGCTAGTTCTTATTAAAAATCAACACCTATCTCTTCACAAATGTGCCGGTTCTACCGGATGACACACCGCAAGCTGGTGCCTCGGACGAAAAATGTGATAATTTTAGCATTTCCGTCACTTACAGTACAATCTCTTTTGTGTGTTTTTGCAGTAGTGTAAATATAATAAAATTACTTTCGAATAGAACGCATAAGTTGTTGGAATTCAGTTGGTTTTCCTTCTGATTATATCTGAATGAAAGTCACAAATGATGTTTGATGGTTGTTCAGATTTTATCTCTTTGGTTCTGTTCATTTTGTACCAGCGATTCTTCAGTTTGGTTCAGATAGATATATCTGAACTTTTGCCTTATCTTCAGATTTTGGTTTTCAGTTTTGATCTTGTTGGTTTGAGCTGTACGTGGAAGATAAGTCTTTATCATTCTAGATTTTCAGGCCGACGGAAATAAATCTGTTGATTGTTTGTTATCCGGCTTAGAGATAAGATTTTCTTGTTGCTATACAAGGCTATACTTAGAGATAAGATTTTCTTGTTGCTATACAAGGCTATATAAGCCACGTACTGCAGCTGTATTTGTTGATACAAAGTTTTTGCCCACATTCATCTGCTTGTTTTGCATAGAGAGAGTTACATCCCACGAAAGTCCGCTGGTTCGTTCTTGGCCGAGTGCACGGCTGAGGATACGAGATCATTGTATCTTGGAGGAGAGCCGCCGTCCATCTCGTGCACCTCGGCGAGGGCGTGAATCTCCTTGAAGACAGCGCCGCCGGCGTGCCTTGATCAAGCTGAAGCTGCCGTTCATCGTTCGGCAACGAGCAACATCTGCAGAACCTGCAAAGCTGCTGCCTACGACACAGATGACCTCCAACAATTTCAAGGAGATTCATCGTCATCTTCGACTCATAGGTAACAGTTTCCATGGCCCCATCCAACTCTTACGATGATGCTATGAAGCCTGAGAGGTTCAATGGTAATCACTTTAAGCGCTGGTAAACCCGGATGATGTACTGGCTCACTGCTTTGGATTTGTTTTCGGTCATCACTGACCAGGAGCCGCAGCCCGGATGATGTACTGGCTCACTGCTTTGGATTTGTTTTCGGTCATCACTGACCAGGAGCCGCAGCCAGGCGAGTTCTTTCCTGGGGCTATTCCATATGCTGATTTTTACCAGACCAGGAACTTTAATTGTGTGGGTAGAATTTTGAGCATGCTTTCCGATAAATTCTATGATATCTACATGCATCATACCTCTGCTCGTGTATTGTGGGAAACTCTAGAGAAGAAGTACAGTGTTCCAGATGCTGGAAAAGATCTGTACTTGGTTGAAAAATACCATGACTTCAAGATGACCAATGGAAAGTCTATGGTAGAGCAAACCCAGGAACTCCAGCTTCTAGTGGGGGAGCTCAACCATAGTAAGATTGCTCTCCCTGACAAGTTTCAGGTGGGAATGGTGATTGCAAAGCTCCCACCCTCGTGGAGAGATTTTGCTACTGCTCTCAAACATCGCAGGGAGGAAATGACTATGGATGACCTAGTTGCTTCCCTGGACGTTGAAGAGAAAGCCCGTGCAAAGGATGCTCCATTGGTTAATGAAGATTATAACTCTAGAGTGAATCTCACTGATACACATCAGAGAAGGAACAAGAAGAACCCAAAAGAGAACAACAGTGGCATGAAGCCAAGAGGAAAGATTGACAAAGGCAACGGCAAGAAAAATGGCAAAGGTCCGATGAGTTGCTTCGAGTGCGGCAAGCCTGGCCACTTTGCTAGGAATTGTCGTTACAAGAAAAGAAATGAGAAAGTCCAGAAGGACAAGTCTGATGATCAGACTGATGCCAAGGTCAATATGGTTATTGACGAAGCTGAAGTTGCAAGGTGCGTTTCGAACATGTCTCAAAAATTTGATAAGTGTCAACCTGCAGATTGGTGGGTTGACACTAGAGCAACTGTTCATGTGTGTTTTGATCGATCTTTGTTCTCCACTTTTCAGGAACAGCAAGGAGGCCGTTCTGTGACTCGTCTTGAGAGCAAGTCTAGGGTGCTGGGTAGTGGTTGAGTGGATTTGAAGCTTTCTTCAAGAAAAGTTCTGACCCTACACAATGTGCTCTTCGTACCAGCAGCGAAAGCAAATTTGATTAGTGGAAGTCTGTTAATGAAGTCAGGCCATAAGCTTGTCTTCGAGAGTAATAAAGTTGTAATAACTATTAGAGGTTCTTTTGTTGGGAAAGGCTATTTAGATAATGGCCTAATTAGACTATCTTTGTTGCTGCCTTGTTCAAGTTTTAGTGATAATAATAAAGCTTTCGCTGTTTCATCTCATTCTGCTCGTACTGATAATTCTTTGTGGCATAATCGTCTTTGTCATGTTAATTACAAATCTATATCTCGTATGATGTCACTAGATTTAATTCCCAAGCATGACACACGAGGTATAAAGTGTGAAATCTGTGTGCAAGCTAAACAACCTCGTAAACCTTTTAAATCTGTTGATAGAGACAGCTCTATGCTTGAATTAGTGCACTCTGATATATGTGAGATGAATGGAATTTTGACTAAAGGAGGTAGACGGTATTTCATTACTTTTATTGATGATTGCTCTAAGTACTGCTATGTTTATCTCTTAAGAACAAAAGATGAAGCTTTTGAGCATTTCAAAATTTTTAAAGCAGAGGCTGAGAATCAGCTTGATTTGAAAATTAAAATTTTGAGGTCTGACAGAGGAGGAGAATACTTATCAATTGAATTCTCTAAGTTTCATCAAGAACATGGAATCATCCATGAAACCACCCCTCCGTATTCACCCCAATCAAATGGGGTAGTTGAAAGGAAGAATCGTACTCTCACTGATTTAGTGAATGCAATGCTCAGCAATTCAGGTCTTCCAAACAATATGTGGGGTGAAGCTCTGTACACAGCATGCTTTGTGCTGAATCGTGTTCCTGCAAAAGGAACAGAAGTTACTCCATATGAACTATGGAAAGGCAGAAAACCAAATCTGAATTTTCTGAAAGTGTGGGGGTGCCTTGCCAAGGTAAATATACCTGTTGTCAAGAAGAGAAAGCTCGGACCTAAGACCGTCGATTGCGTGTTCATAGGATATGCACAGAACAGTCCAGCTTATCGTTTCCTGGTAGTTAAATCTGAAACTACAGAAGTTCGTGAAAATACTGTGATGGAATCATGTGACGCGACCTTTTTCGAAGATACATTTCCACTGAAGGTAAAATCTCCAAGTTCTGAACCTATTTCTGTTGAACCTAGAATTAGCATTTTGTCAGATGATTCCCTTAATTTAAGGAGGAGCAAGAGATCACGAACTGAGAAAATGTTTGGTGAAGATTTTATCATATACCTTGTCAATGATGTGCCCAGTACTCTGTCAGAAGCATTTGCATCTGCTGAAGCTGCATACTGGAAGGAAGCAGTGCAAAGTGAGATGGACTCTATCCTCTCTAATGACACTTGGGAAATCACACACTTGCCTCAAGGCTGTAGGGCCATAGGCTGCAAGTGGATTTTCAAAAAGAAACTGAAACCTGATGGAACTATTGACAAGTTCAAAGCCAGGTTGGTCGCAAAGGGGTACACACAAAGACAGGGAGAAGATTACTTTGATACATTTTCTCCAGTGGCTCGCATGCCTACAATTCGTGCTCTTGTAGCACTGGCTGCTGCATATGGCTATAAAATCCATCAAATGGATGTTAAAACCGCCTTCCTCAACGGAGAGTTAGAGGAAGAAATATACATGCAGCAACCGGATGGTTTCGTCATTCCTGGACAAGAAGATAAAGTGTGTAAACTTGAGAAGTCCTTGTATGGACTGAAACAGGCCCCAATGCAATGGCATGAAAAATTCGACAAAACATTGATCTCTGCTGGATTCACTGTTAATGATGCTGACAAATGTGTATATTCCAGGTTTGATGGAGATATAGGTATCATACTCTGTCTTTAGGTTGATGATATTTTAATCCTTGGTACAAATCTGAATATCATCTCTGAAATCAAAAGCTATTTATCAAATAAATTTGATATGAAAGATTTGGGTGAAGCCAAAGTAATTCTGAACATTAAAATTCAGGAAAAGGACAAAGGTTTTGAACTCAATCAGTCACACTATGTGGAGAAGCTTTTGCATCGTTTTGGTCATTTTAATAGCAAATCTGCAGCTACTCCCTATGATCCTTGTTTAAAATTGCATAAAAATCAAGGTCATGGTCTTGACCAAGTGAAGTTTGCACAAATAATTGGGTCTTTAATGTATCTTGCAAATACTACTCGTCCTAACATTTCATATGCAGTTAGCAGGCTGAGCAGGTATTCGAGCAAACCTGATTCAAATCATTGGCATGCTCTAGAATGTGTTCTAAGGTATTTGAAAGGGACCATAAATCAAGGTTTGTTTTACTCTGGTTTCCCAGCTGTGCTGGAGGGTTATAGTGATGCAAATTGGATCACTTATTCTAATGAAATGAAATCAACGAGTGGTTTTGTTTTTACTCTTGGTGGAGCTGCCATATCGTGGAAGTCTGCAAAACAGACTATATTAACACGATCCACCATGGAAGCGGAACTAGTAGCATTGGAGACTGCTTGTTGCGAAGCTGAATGGCTTAGGGAACTATTGATGGATATTCCAATAGTAGAAAAACCAATTCCTGCAGTGCTCTTGTATTGTGACAATCAAGCTGTGATAGCTAAAGTTACAAGCAAGAAAGAAAACATGAAATCTTCTAGACATGTGAAGAGGAGACTAAAGTCTGTTAGAGACTTGAGGAATACTGGTGTAGTTACATTTGACTATATCAAGACAGAAAAGAATTTGGCTGATCCATTCACAAAAGGATTAGCACGAAAGCCAATACTAGAGTTGTCGAAAGGGATGGGGCTGAGGCCTGCCAATGAATTATTGACAGTGGCAACCCAACCTGTTTGATTGGAAATCCCATGACACAGGTTCAATGGGAAAACAAGCTGATCTGTAATGGTGAGTACTGATTAAATTACATTATACCCCTTGCTATTGATTCAATACTTCTAATTTGCAAGGAAGAGGTTGAGCTGTGTCTCTTAATGGATTCAAATCTAAGTGATGGGATATGTGCTTTGCAGGATATCCTTAGAGAATCCACCTACTTGAGCGTGATTGTTTGGTCGCAATCCATGAAAGTTTAGCTGGCCGCTTCCTAAAGCACTCATGAGATCCAAGATACTTGTGTATGATACTTGTGCTTCCTAAAGCACAAAACTGAAAGGGCTCTTGTGGCTGTAGCCGTGTATTGTGCGCCTACTTGATGATGTTTACACACCAAGGAGTAAAGTTCAAGGTTACCTCCACTGCGCTCCTGTGTAAATTAAGTCATGTACTAGCTAGACATAAGGTTCAAGTTTGGAAGGCACCTGTGTCGAAAACACAATATATCAAACTCTCTATTGCTGAAACATCATTTGTAACTTTGTGGGGGATTGTTGGAATTCAGTTGGTTTTCCTTCTGATTATATCTAAATGAAAGTCACAAATGATGTTTGATGGTTGTTCAGATTTTATCTCTTTGGTTCTGTTCATTTTGTACCAGCGATTCTTCAGTTTGGTTCAGATAGATATATCTGAACCCTTATATTTAGATTTTGGTTTTCAGTTTTGATCTTGTTGGTTTGAGCTGTACGTGGAAGATAAGTCTTTATCGTTCTAGATTTTCAGGCTGACGGAAATAAATCTGTTGATTGTTTGTTATCCGACTTAGAGATAAGATTTTCTTGTTGCTATACAAGGCTATATAAGCCACGTACTACAGCTGTATTTGTTGATACAAAGTTTTTGCCCACATTCATCTGCTTGTTTTGCATAGAGAGAGTTACATCCCACGAAAGTCCGCTGGTTCGTTCTTGGCCGAGTGCACGGCTAAGGATACGAGATCATTGTATCTTGTAGGAGAGCCGCCGTCCGTCTCGTGCACCTCGGCGAGGGCGTGAATCTCCTTGAAGACAGCGCCGCCAGCGTGCCTTGATCAAGCTGAAACTGCTGTTCATCGTTCGGCAACGAGCGATATCTGCAGAACCTGCAAAGCTGCTGCCTACGACACAGACGACCTCCAACATAAGTTATAGTCAAATTTATTTTTTTTCTATTTTTAAAAATCGAATTTGAATTTATATGATCGTGGAGCAGCATATCACGTAGGCAAGGCTCAAGGGATGTGCTTGTTGCCTCCTGCACGATCCAGCTGTGCGTGCTAGCCTGCTAGGTGATGTTAGGCACGTGCAAAAGCTACACGCACGTGTAGATTCAGAACAAGATTTAAGAGGGGACTTATCTCCTTCCTCCTTCTTCAGTTCTTATGCTCTTCATTTTCTCTCTATTCTCGTCTTTTCATCTCTCCTTCTATCAAATAGTGATCCAACGGGGTAGGGAGACTCGAGTCCCTCAGCACCCACCCTGGATCCGTCCCTGGCTACACGTACATGCACGCCGTCGACCATCAAGCACTCGTGTGCACGCTCGCACGAAGAAGACGCCGACGGCATAAGGAATCCAAGTATCCAACTTGCTTGCAAAATGTAATGAACATCAGATTCTGAGGGGCTGTTTAGTTGGTGAAATAAAAATTTTTGGGTGTCATATCGGACGTTTGACCGGATATCGGAAGGGGTTTTCAGACACGAATGAAAAAACTAATTTCATAACTCATCTAGAAACCGCGAGACGAATCTTTTGAGCCTAATTAATCCGTCGTTAGGACATATAGGTTATTGTAGCACTTATGGCTAATCATGGCCTAATTAAGCTCAAAAGATTCGTCTCGTGATTTACATGCAAACTGTGCAATTAGTTTTACCTATATTTAATGCTTCATATATGTATCCAAAGATTCGATGTGATGTTTTTGGAAAAATATTTTGGGGAACTAAATAGTTCCTGAAGGCAAGCTGTTCAGATTGAGAGGCAAAACTGGTCTGCTCCTGCCTGTAATGCCTGACACTACTCTAGCGTGAGATCTTTGACCTAATTAAAAGCAGCATGATCTGATTATAAATTACTATTACTACTATTACTAACACACTCTGTTCTATATGGTTGCTTCGTTGACCTGGAGCTGGAACAGCTTAGGCCGGCGAATGCAGGAGCATAGCAGCAGTACACGTGGACAAGATAAACAAATACGGCATGTCTCCATTAGATCGACAACGAGATAATTAAGCTTGTCAATGAGCTAATTAAGCCTGTTTAGATCCGCTAATTAACACCGGAAAGAAAAATTAATGCAGGGACGTGCACCACCTACGGATGAATAATGTACTCCCTCCGTCAAAAAAAAAAATACCTAGGTTTCCGTGTCCAACATTTGACCACCCGTCTTATTTGAAAAAAATATAAAACAAATTAAAAAAATAAGTCACGCATAAAGTATTAATTATGTTTTATCATCTAACAACAATAAAAATACTAATTATAAAAAAAATTTATATAAGACATACAGTCAAACGTTGAACACGGAAACCCAGGGTTTGTCTTTTTTTGGGACGGATGGAGTAGTCCTGAACCACCGACCTATGAGGCTATGTGGATTAATCTTGTACGGCAGGCACGCAACATCCACCAATTAGATCCTTGTCATCGTGGTCGACCGCTCAGTACAGTGTCTAAGGGTAATTCCTCCGGTATTTAAAGTTTAGGATGGATAATGTCTGATTTTCAAGTTCAGAGAGGTAAGTCAGTCGACCGCGATAGTTCGGAGGGGTAATTCACACTTTTTCCTTAAAATAATACCACTGCTATTCACAATATCGGCTGGATGTCATCGATATTTTATCAAATTATAACCATGCCATATATACATTTGAATTAGGTTTTTACATAAAATATTTTTATACATACCAAAATGCACCCAACCCTAGAAGCTAACAAGTGGCACCCACATTATCATACGCATCTTCGTCCCCAAGCCTTATCTTGGCTGTTGTAGAAGGCAAGTGGTGGCAGCAAGCAGTGGCAATCGGGTGGAGCAAGCGGAGCGATGAGGGTGGAGCAAGCGTCCGTGGAGCGAGGAGCAGCAATTGCGTCGATTGCGTAGCAAGCAACAGCAGCGGTAGCGGCCGGCGGGGAGGCGGTGGATCCAATAGTGGCTCAAACTAGCAAACTCAGTGGAGGTGGCAGGTTTGGCTATGGGAGAAGCACATCCGGCGACAGTGGCAGGTCTGGTTGCATCCAAAGAAAATCTAGTTGTAGTTGCAGAGGGGATGTGGGCCTTCCTATTTTGAGGCTATAGTAAGGGACTTGTTGGATCTCATTTTTTTGGTCCTCAGCCTCCAAAATTATTTGGGGTTATGTTTAAGGGCCATGCTGGAGTTGCTTAGCAAAGCCCCTAAACACAGCCACCAAAATAGTTTTTGTAATTGAGGGCGAAAAAGGAGGTCTAGTGCCATATTAGAGCCACCAAAATAGAAAGGCCCCTAAATCTCACCCCATAACCCTCCTTCCTAGGGGATCTAGGACTAGGCAACAATCCCTATCCACATTTTTTGTGGCGGAAGGACACTTCTGCCACCACCGCCCTCCACGTCTTCCCTTCGGCACAGGCGTCAACACATTGTTGGCCCTCCTCTAGCCATTTCTATGTCAATCACCGTCCTCCCCCACACCTCCGGCACTTCCTTGAGCTTCGCCATTGCCGTTTCACCATCACCAGAACTAACTCATCCGTCGGCCGTCATCTCACTCAGTGATATGTTGAGCCATCATTTGTGTAGTCCCCAACGTATGGGAAGCATCGGCCCGCCATTTCTGACAGCCTCCCGAGCTCTACGCCTCCACCGCACTCCTTATCTGGAGCACCGGTCAGGCCACGCCACCTCATGCTCGATTGTTGTCATGAGCTCGGCCACCATGCTGACATCATTGCCAACCGCCTCTAGTTACGCGCCTCCCACTCTCCCTGTCCTCTGCAGCCCCCTCCTCTGAGGTCCGGCTGGGCCACACCGAGCCAAAGGCCCCATGCAAGACAAGTGTATGCAATTGTGATTTTGAATATGTATGAGTTCTATGCGTTAGAAGATTCATGTTTGAATAATGGTGGTGTTAAACTAGGCATAACATAGCATGTATATTGAAGGAGAAAAATGGAGGCCGAAAAATGGTGAGTTGCTAAAGTTGGAAGCATTTTTAAGGTTCTCGTGAAATACGACCAACTTTTAACCTTTAGAGACTCTGCCATTGGTGGATATGGTCAAGCTATCCACGGCAAGTTATTTTTTAAAATTAAAGGAAACTTTTGTTAATCTCAGATGATTACATTAAGTTGAGAGGACCATATTAAGAACACTCCCAACCTTTGCATAAATAGGATGAATAGATTTGGCACGGCAATCAGCCAATCACATAGATTTTGGTAGCCAAAGGTACGCCATAATGACCATCAAATGACCAAGTTGTGTCGAACAGTGAGCACTAGTAATTCTCAATGATAGGGATCTTCAGCATGGGAAAGTATATAACAACCACAAATCTCAGTGAGAAAATCATCATAATCTGCGTAGGCAGTCCAAGAAAATCAGGGGTACTACTGGGGTAGATTATCTGGTAGGGGGGCAATATAGACATTTATCAGATAGGAATGCATGACTCAAGAATCCAGCAACACCTGCCAATCTGCAACAACCAGGATTCTGCAAATCAATGACTGAAAATCTGAAGTAAGAACTGCAAAAATCATTATGGAATTATTAACTGCCGGCCGGCAGATAATATCATGTCTCAGTTCATACCACATCAACCATCAGAGGACAACAGTTACAATAGCATGAAGTTTTCCAGACAAATAGTACTATTCCGATATGGATGCACAAAAGCCTCAGACTTTGTACTCACAAACTTTTCAAACATCATCTTCAATCGCACTAATCTCCTTACATAAAAAAGGTGCACTGTCAGCTTCCCACTCACTTAATTGTATGACATGCCGACAGTTCATTTTTCAAACGTAGCTGCTCAGACAAAGAAATTTGGCTGAACAAGAGATGCATGAGCACCTATCTAGTAAAGAGCACCTAAAAACATTTAAGATCATCATTGACAATTTGGGAATGATTAGTAAGGTCTATATATGCTGATTTACAGAAGGATCACCTTCCCCCAATAAATCTGGCCTCTATAGGAGAGCTATTCAATTCAATACAAACAAACAAGAGAGTAAGTATGATTATTGCCCAGCACCAACTCGTTGACAAGTTAATTACAGTGACCATCACTACTCAATCACAACCGACAGAACTTTTATATCAATGAAAATCAGATTGAATAAATACCGATGGAAAGAACCACCAAATTAAGAAAATAACCCCAAAGGACAGCCATGCATGAAAAATAAATGCTAAAATTGCATTAAGCTAATGTCTAAGCAGTGCAACTTGCATTGCTGAAGAAATCAATCAATTATCAATGTCCAAGATCATATGCTGACTGTACATTCATGCTTTTTTTTTATACATAACTGGACATTCATACTTACTATGTTTCATTTACGCATAGTACTTTATTGCACGAGCAATTTTGAAGTCCTTGTGGAGGTACCACTTTTTCTATTATAAATTTGGTACCTCATAGTACACTAAATTTTTTATACCTCATGATATCTCCTTAAGAACTGTAGAATTGTTCTTATTGCGCAACCTTCGAATTAGAAGATCTGGGCCAAAATGAGAAATATTGGATTATTAATCAAGATAAGCTGATTACTTATCGAGATATATCATTAAAGACATAAACTCAAACTTGTTTTCAAATAAAACATGGCACTTATCTTCATCAGGATTAATATAATTACACTTAAATATCTAGCTTATGCAATGACCTTGGATATTACTCCCTCTATTTCAAAATGTATGACAATGTTGATTTTTTCCATAGCGTTTAACCATTCGTTTTATTAAAAATTATAAAAATATTATTTATTTTGTTGTGACTTATTTTATCATCAAATAAACTATAATATTAACTTATACTTTACATATTTATACTTTAAATTTTTAAATAAAATAAATGATCAAATATTATGCGAAAAGTATGGTGATAACATGCATGACAGCATCCGACAGGGATCCTATCATTATGGACTTCCTATGGTTGTGGGGTTCGATACTCAAGATTTGGTTGAGATAATCTATGGGTCAAATAAAGAAACAAATTATAACTATTAGCGTATTTAAAAATACGGTAATTATCATAATATAAAAAGGTAATTACTGTAAGAAAACGATAAAAGTCAAAAATAGTTGATATGCAGCAAATTTATTTTCGTTTTCGTTTTGGTCGGTAACATTTCCATTTTCATTTCCATTTCCATATTAATCGGCCTGTGAAAATCGAAAACGAGGGTCGGTCGACCGGAGCTGTATGTCAGCATGGGGTCCACGTTGGTCGCGGCGTACGACGGGATAGACCGGCCCGCGGGACAGTGGGAGGAGGGAACATGATCTTAAACGGGCCCAAATCCACCAACACAGGCCCATCAAACCATTCGCAGCCCAGCCGCGCCACACACTATCGATCCAGTCACTCCAGCTAATCGATCTCACTCTCGTAGATCGGGCTCAGCGGCGGCCTCGCCGGCGCCGGTCGAAGCCACCATGGTGATGACATGGACGACAGCGTCGACACATCAGGTCACAAACATTTCAATTTGTCGGAACACAACAGAAGTCAGAAGAGGCAAAGATGATTCTCCAAACCAACAAATATTCATTCTGAACCAGGCACGTGACGTCCAGTTTTTTTTTTTTAAAAAAAACAAAGTAAATTGAAAAGACGCCTACAATTTAGATTTAACACAAGTATAACTCCCAACATACCAGGACAGAAACTAGCTGATGCTGTAACAGCCAGGAGCAACCTCAATACGTATACGAATCAGATGACAATGATCTTGGCTTTGCTAGACGCCCTCGGGAGAGCCAGTAACTTGGTAAGAACCCTGAACATGCAATCATCATTCGGGACATCCGCGTCCTCCCTGACTATCTTCAGTTCCTCTAAGGTGGGTGACCATCTCAGGAGCAGTCCAACAAGAGCGATTTCGTGTTCCAGCCCCACGAAATCGTTAATGGTCACCGTCACGAGGTGATGCAAGGTAGGCTCTTCAATCTCCGCCTGATCGTTATCCCATATTGGCTGATACCAAAATTCTTCATCGCTGTAGAAGCTCTGTAGAAGTTGAAGCAACTAGTCAGTGCAACCACACGGAAAAACAGCCGACGGAGGGAAAATAGTGCCAAGTTAACTGCAGAAGAGTGCAGGGAAGCATACCCGTATCTCAAGTTCTCTGAACTTAGAGGCATTCCGAAATATTGAACAAGCACCCAAGACCTCTGTCCAGACCCAAGAGCACTTCTCAATACAAATCTTCCTTAGACGATCAAACACGCCTGGGAGTTCTGCCAACAAGCACCCTTCTGATAGATACTGCCACCAGAATAAAACCAATGAATTACCAATATAATTCAACCAGCGTGTTAGTTAAATAACACAAAACTATTAGTATGTTACTGTCAAGAATGAGCCACTTATAGTAAGTTCTTCGATACTAGTTAGGCTGACAAAAGCTTGCTTCAGATAGTTTTTCTTGTCACCCACAACTGCATCAGATTGTTCTGCTTCTGTTTTGCCGAGTGTAAGATACAACAGATTAGGAGCATGCAGATGCAAGTCTTCAAAATCCCCTTGAACCTCTAAAAGCTGTAGTGTCTGAGCTTGAATACGGAGACAACTGATACCCTCAAATATTTCAGACGCAACATATTCAGCCAGGGGCACGAGGAGATCAGCTTATATATATCTCTATCTGTCAAGGAGAAATATTTCAGATTCAAGACAGTTAGCTGCTTGAAACCTTCAAACTCCTGAGGCAAGCCAATGGTGCATCTTTTTATAACAAGTGTTTCTATTCTAGTTAGGCTGACAAAAGCTTGCTTCAGATAGTTTTTCCAGTTGACCGCTTCTTCCGTTTTTGCGGGTGAAATATACGCACTGGACAGATTGGGTGAATTCAGATGAAAGTCTTTAAAGTTCCCTTTAACCTCTAAAACCTGTAGTGCCGGAGCTTGAATACGGAGACAACTGATGCCCTCAAAATATTTCAAACGCAATGTATTCAGCAAGTGGCATGAGGAGATCAGATTATTTATGTCACTGTCTGTTGAGGAGAAATATTTCAGATTCAGAACTGTTAGCCGCTTGAAACCTTCAAACTCCTGAGGCAAGCGGATGATGCATCTTTTTAAGTGATTTATACTGTCTCGGCATGGCGACCGATCTATCCCAATCACTTGATTTAAGTATATATCGATACAAGGAGTATATATTGTTAATATCTACAGCCGATCGAGTAGATTTAGTTCCTTCTTATTTACTCATGGTTGCCGATCGATACATATATGACATCGGCTCAAAGATAAATGATATGTCATCGGCACCTAGCCGATCAGCTGTCATTTATGGATTTAACCGCGGTTTCTTTGCCTTTATTTCTTGTTGATTGTAGGGTCAAATCAACTGGCACGCTAGCACACCCGAAGGCGAGCTTTGGACTTGCACTGGAGTTAAGCAGATCTCCCAGGCCTCGTGTTTTTCATCAACACGCTTTTGGCACGCCTGGTGGGACCGATTAGAAGTCAACAGTTTTTCTCATGGACGAGAAGCCGCCAGCATCGCCATCCTCGGCTAGTCCAGGTTCTGTTAAAGAGAAGATCCAGCGGTTGGGCCTATCTGAGGTTAATGAAGGCAACATCGTGACCATCACTCCAGACAAGTTGACACCTGATCAAAAGAAGGATTTCGAAGCAATGATGCAGCAAGCACGGAACCAGTTCTTAAGCTCGTTCATGCAGACCCGCAAGGGGACAGTGGTGCAGAAGTATAAGGTGAAGGTAGTTGCTGATGTTCCTGGAACCGGTTCTTCTATGGATGGAGAGGTGAAACAAGCTCCAGATGGTTCGGCTCAACCAAGTAATAAAGGTGCTGCCGATGGCGATCAAGGAAATCAAGGTGATGGCTCTCAAGGAGTACAGGGTGTCGGCTCTCAAGGAGTTCAAGGTGAAGGCCCTAATCAAGACGGCAATGCGGCACAGCCGCAGTTCAACAACTTCCAAGATCAGGTTGACTATGCTGTACACCAAGCTTTGATCAATCAATCTGGAATATTAGTCAATACTTTGTCAAACATGGTGAAAACAATGGTTGATGGTTCAATGGCTGAGTATCAAGCTACCGGACTGGTTTATCTACCAGGAGGAGTGTTCCTAAACTATCAGCCATTAATCACTGATAATCAACCAATTGGCCAGTTAATTCCTCTTAATGCACCATCGGTTCAGCCAACGGCACCAGTATCGGCTCCTGCACCTGCTGCACCACCATTGGCTCCAGGCCAATTAGTTAATCCCCGGTTGCAGGTAAGAGAACAACCACAACATAGTGGACATAATGTGAATCGGCTAACGCAAGATCAGGTTGCATCTATGTTCTTACTTCCTCAACACACTACTGATCCAACCCAGCAGCAGCCGATTCAGCAAACGCCACCAAGGCAGCAGGTTGTGCAGCCGATTCAACAAACACCCCCAATCCAACAGGTTGTGCAACCAGTTCAGCATACGCCACCAAGACGGCAGGTTTTGCAACCAATTCAGCAGACGCCGTTAAGGCAACAGGTCATTCAGCCGATTCAGCAACAAGGCCTGGGCAGCATGTTGCGAATCAAGTTGTCCTAGAACACTTGGTTCATCATGTACAGCCAGATCAAACGGTGAACATTTGGTGCATAATATTCAGCCAGACCTTCAAAATTACCAGGGGGGCAATTTGAATTATTAGTATCAACCTCCATCACCCCAAGTTCAATATCAGCAGGGAGGATTGGCTCAACCCCAGTTTGTTCTTCAATACAATCAATTTGAGCCCATATTACAACAACCTCAAGGAGCACCTCAGCAACGACCATGGGCCGATATGATTGCGAATGTGATGAAGGAGCAGTTTGGGCTTAGGCCGAAAGATTCTGGAAATTTGTATCGGCGACCTTATCCTGAGTGGTTTGAGAGAGTCCCTCTACCTAACCGGTTCAAAGTTCCAGATTTTTCAAAATTCTCAGGGCAGGATAGCGTGTCAACTTATGAACACATTAGCCGATTTTTAGCTCAATGTGGTGAAGCATCGGCTGAAGATGCCTTAAGGGTTAGGTTGTTCCGGTTGTCCTTGTCTGGATCGGCTTTTACTTGGTTTTCTTCTCTGCTATACGGGTCAATCAACAGTTGGGCCGATTTGGAGAAGCAGTTTCATAGCTATTTCTACAGTGGGGTCCATGAGATGAAATTGTCCGATTTAACGGCAATCAAGCAAAGACATGATGAGCCTGTGCATGAGTATATCCAGAGATTTAGAGAGATGAGGAATAAGTGCTACAGCTTGAGTTTGACTGATGCCCAGTTAGCCGATTTGGCTTTTCAGGGTATGATTGCTCCGATCAGGGAGAAATTCTCGTCTGAGGACTTCGATAGCTTGTCGCATCTTACACAGAAGGTAACCTTGCATGAACAGAGGTTTGCAGAGGCTAGGAAAAACTCTAGAAAGGTTAATCATGTCTGTCCTTACATATATGGGTCGGATGATGAAGATGAAGATGACTCCGAAATAGTAGCAACCGAATGGGTTAGAAGCAAGAAAGTTATACCATGCCAATGGGTAAAGAGTTCTGGAAAGGAGGAGAGGTATGACTTTGATATTACTAAGGCTGATAAGATTTTTGATTTGCTACTTCGGGAGAAATAGATTCAACTTCCTGCTGGTCACACGATCTTATCGGCTGAAGAATTGGGCAAGAAGAGGTCAAATGGCATAATTCTAGGTCTCATACTACTAATTATTGCAAAGTCTTCAGGCAGCAGATCCAGGCAGCTATTGAGGGAGGCAAAATCAAGTTTGATGATTCTAAGAGGCCAATGAAGGTTGATGGCAATCCTTTTCCTGTCAATATGGTGCATACAGCTGGCCGGACAGCCGATGGAGGACGTGCAAGGGGTTTTCAGGTGAATTCGGCTAAGATTATCAATAAATATCAGAAGAAATATGACAGGCAGCATGAGAAGCATTATGAAGAAGATGATGATGGCTTCGATCCTCATTGGGGTTGTGAGTTCTTTAGATTTTGTTGGAATGAGGGTATGAGACTGCCGTCTATGGAAGACTGTCCTGGGTGCGGTAATGTTGCAGAAAGTTCAAGCCGATCGTATAATAGAGGCAATCGGCTAAAGCAAACAAGAGTTCCTGTTTATCAAAGGTTGGGTCCAGTGAACCAGGATTGTAGCCAGGAGGACAATGAAAACAGGAAGACTCAATGGTGTCCTTCTGGTATCTTTACTAAGAATCAGAAGAGAAGGGTTCAAAGATTGAGAAACCGGGAACGTTTTCAAGAGGTCGAACTAGAAATCAGTCATCGGCTAAAGAAAACAAAGCCGAAGCAGGAGTGGCGTATTAAGAATCAAGTTCCTACAGCCGATGAAGCCATAGCCGATGAAGCAAAAAGATTGGCCAAAGGAAAACGCGTTGTGACTGCATCGATTAACATGGTTTTCACGTTGCCTACTGAGTTTGGGGGTAAAGCAAGCTAATGTCGATGAAGTTAAAGAAGAATCGACTAAATTGATTTTGTCACCAGAACAAGCAGTCTTCGAGAAGCCAGAGGGTACAGAGAATCGGCATCTCAAGCCATTGTATTAAATGGTTATGTCAATGGGAAGCCGATGTCCAAAATGATGGTCGATGGTGGGGCTGCAGTGAATTTGATACCTTATGCTACATTCAGAAAGTTGGGCAGAAACACTGAAGATCTCATCAAGACAAATATGGTGCTTAAGGATTTTGGTGGCAATCCATCAGAGACCAATGGAGTTTTGAATGTGGAGCTGACAGTCGGCAACAAAATCATCCCTACAACGTTCTTTGTCATCGATGGGAAAGGTTCTTACAGCTTGTTGCTTGGAAGGGATTGGATTCATGCTAATTGTTGTATTTCTTCAACCATGCATCAATGCTTGATTCAGTGGCAAGGCAACAAGATTGAAATTGTGCCAGCCGACAGGTCAGTCAATGTTGCCAGTGCCGATTTAGCTCTTTGGGAGATGGATGGTCTTGATTGTTTATCTGGAAAAGTTTGGGATGGAGATTTTCTAAAAGTGTCCGATTCTGATATACAACCAATTGAAGATGGAGAACCCAAGCTATAATTTTGAGGGCATCGTAGAGGGTTCGAATGTCTACACCAAGGACATAGTAGATGATCTCGATGACAAGCAAGGACAGGGTTTCATGTCGGCCGATGATTTGGAAGAAATTGACATAGGTCCAGGTGATCGACCAAGGCCAACATTTATTAGTAAGAATTTATCTTTGGAATTCAGAACCAAGTTGATAGAGCTATTGAAAGAGTTCAGAGATTGCTTCGCTTGGGAGTATTATGAAATGTCTGGATTCATCCGATCGATTGTTGAACATCGGCTACCTATCAAACCAGGGGTTAGGCCACACCAACAGCCTCCGAGAAGATGCAAAGCCGATATGCTTGAACCTATCAAGGCTGAGATTAAACGATTGTATGATGCTGATTTTATTCGTCCTTGCCGATATGCTGAGTGGGTTTCTAATATAGTTCCTGTGATCAAAAAGAACGGTAAGGTCAGGGTGTGCATTGATTTCCGAAATTTGAATAAAGCTACCTCGAAAGACGAATATCCAATGCCAGTAGCCGATCAGCTGGTTGATGCTGCCTCGGGACACAAGATTTTGAGTTTTATGGATGGTAATGCAGGATACAATCAAATCTTTATGACCGAAGAAGATATCCACAAGACAACTTTTAGGTGTCCTGGTGTAATCGGCTTGTTTGAGTGGGTTGTAATGACTTTCGGCTTAAAGAGTGCTGGAGCTACGTACCAAAGAGCCATGAATTATATTTATCATGATTTGATCGGCTGGTTGGTTGAAGTCTATATTGATGATGTGGTTGTTAAGTCTAAAGAAATAGAAGACCACATAGCCGATTTGAGAAATGTTTTTGAGAGAACCAGGAAATATGGCCTGAAGGTGAACCCGACAAAGTGTGCTTTTGGTGTATCGGCTGGCCAGTTTTTGGGATTTCTTCTTCATGAGAGGGGGATCGAGGTGACTCAAAGGAGTGTTAATGCGATCAAGAAGATTCAGCCTCCGGAGAACAAGACAGAATTGCAAGAGATGATCGGCAAGATAAATTTTGTTAGAAGGTTTATTTCTAATTTGTCTGGCAGGTTAGAGCCTTTTACACCATTGCTAAGACTGAAAGCCGATCAACAGTTTACTTGGGGGGCAGAGCAACAGAAGGCTTTGGATAGTATTAAGGAATATCTTAGCTCTCCTCCAGTTTTGATTCCTCCGTAGAAGGGAATACCTTTTAGATTATATCTGTCGACCGGTGATAAGTCAATCAGCTCAGTCTTGATTCAGGAGCTTGAAGGGAAAGAAAGAGTTGTATTCTACTTAAGTCGTCGGCTCTTGGATGCAGAAACTAGATATTCTCCTGTGGAGAAGTTATGCTTGTGCTTATATTTTTCATGTATAAGGTTGAGGCATTATCTATTGTCCAATGAGTGCACTATCATATGCAAGGCCGATGTGGTCAAGTACATGTTATCAGCTCCAATTTTGAAAGGAAGGGTTGGAAAGTGGATATTTTCCTTAACTGAGTTTGATCTTCGGTATGAGTCACCGAAGGCAGTCAAAGGACAAGCTATAGCCGATTTTATTGTAGAACATCGTGATGATTCGATCGGCTCAGTTGAGATAGTGCCGTGGACTTTGTTCTTTAATGGATCAGTATGTACTCATGATTGTGATATCGGCTTGGTTATAATTTCCCCTCGGGGGGCATGTTTTGAGTTTGCTTATACTATTAAACCTTATGCAACCAACAATCAAGCTGAATATGAGGCAGTTCTCAAAGGGTTGCAGTTACTCAAGGAAGTTGAAGCCGATGCTATTGAAATTATGGGCGATTCTTTGCTAGTAATCAATCAATTGGCAGGAGAGTATGAGTGCAAGAATGATACATTAATAGTCTATAATGAGAAATGCCAAGAACTAATGAAGGAATTTTGGCGGGTTACTTTGAAGCATGTCTCTCGAGAACAAAACATTGAAGCTAATGATTTGGCCCAAGGGGCATCGGGGTATAAGCCGATGATCAAAGATTTTAAGGTTGAAGTTGCTACAATAACAGTCGAGGATTGGAGATATGATGTGCATCAGTATTTACAGAACCCATCTCAATCGGCTTCTCGGAAACTAAGATATAAAGCGTTGAAGTATACTTTATTGGATGATGAACTCTATTATCGGACGATTGATGGGGTGTTGCTTAAGTGTTTGAGTGCCGATCAGGCTAAGGTTGCAATCGGCGAAGTTCATGAAGGGATTTATGGTACTCATCAATCGGCTCATAAGATGAAGTGGTTGCTTCGATGTGCGGGGTATTTTTGGCCGACAATGCTGGAGGATTGTTTCAAGTATTACAAAGGATGTTAGGATTGTCAGAAGTTTGGGGCAATTCAAAGAGCGCCGGCATCGGTTATGAATCCTATCATTAAACCATGGCAATTTAGAGGTTGGGGAATTGATATGATCGGTATGATTAATCCACCATCGAGTAAAGGACATAGGTTTATCTTGGTGGCGACCGATTATTTCACCAAGTGGGTAGAGACGATTCCTTTGAAGAAAGTTGATTCTGGGGATGCTATACAGTTTGTTCAAGAGCATATAATCTATCGATTTGGTATTCCTCAAACCATTACAACTGATCAGGGTTCAATTTTTGTGTTCGATGAGTTCGTTCAGTTTGCCGATATCATGGGAATCAAATTGTTGAATTCTTCACTGTATTATGCACAAGCTAATGGGCAGACCGATGCATCTAACAAGAGCTTGATCAAGTTGATTAAGAGGAAGATTTCTGATTATCCTCGGTAATGGCATACTCGGTTAGCTGAAGCATTGTGGTCTTATCGGATGGCTTGTCATGGATCGATCCAAGTCCTTCCTTATAACATTGTATATGGTCATGAGGCTGTTTTGCCATGGGAAGTTAGAATCGGCTCAAGGAGAACGGAGTTGCAAAATAATTTAACAGCCGATGAGTATTATAACCTTATGGCCGATGAGAGGGAAGATCTGGTTCAATCATGGTTGCGAGCCCTTGCAAAGGTTACCAAGGATAAGGAGTGAGTTGCTCGGCATTACAATAAGATAGTGGTGCCCAAAGATTTTTCGGAAGGTAAACTTGTATGGAAGTTGATTTTGCCGATTGGGACTCGAGATAGTAAATTCGGCAAGTGGTCGCCGAATTGGGAAGGACCGTTCCAAATTTATAAAGTTGTATCTAAGGGAGCCTACATGTTGCAAGGACTCAATGGAGAAGTTTATGGCAGAGCGCTAAATGGCAAGTACTTGAAGAAATATTACCCAAGTGTTTGGGTTAATGCATGATTGGCTGATGTTGCCGATACATGATAGCCGATGTGTTCACATCGCCTTGAGATGGCCGATATGGTTATATCGCCCTTAGTTGTTTTTATATTGTAATCGGTTGTGGTTTGCCGACGTGCAATGGCCGATATGGTTATATCGCCCTTAACTGTTTTTCATATTGTAAATCGGTTGTGGTTTGCCGTTGTACAATGGTCGATATTGTTATATCGCCCTTAGTTGTTTTTGTAATTTTATCAATGCTTTTGACATTGTAAAATTAGGGGGGCACATATATACGAAAAATGAAATTTTTGAGCAAATTTGGAAGTTATATTAATCGGCACAAAGGATTGTCAAGACAATGAAGTACCAGAGTATCTTAGCCGATCACAAAATTTTTTAAGGTCTATTACACAGGTCACCGAGACAAATTTGCTGGATAGCCGAAATAGCCCTTTGCCTGATTTGTTCTACATCTTCAATAGCTTGGGCATCTTGGGCGTCGGTTCCAGGGATGATTTTTAAAGACTTGGTGAGATCAGCAACATTCTTGATAGCCGATTTTAGCCTTGCCTTCTGTTCTTCAACGGATCTTGGGAGATCGGCCAGCTTCTTATGTTCTATATCTAGCTCGGCGTTTCATTCTTCAAGTTGTGCCAAGAGCTTAATCTTGCGAGCCTCGAGCCGATCAATGTTGGATTTGATCGGGCCCTCAGAAAGCTAATCAAGCTTGGACTTCTCTTCGTGCACAAGCTGCCGATTGGCTTAGATTGTGGCTTCAATATCCTTGCGCTCTCGACGTTCGGCTAGTCTTAGTTTGGCTTTTTCCAGCTTGAATTGATGTTGCTCAAGATAGATAGCTGGAGTAAGGACGTCAGCTAGCTCGTCTAGGATTAGAGCTTGGATCTCGTGTAACCGAGTCCTAATCGGCCCACTGTTTACCACCAAGTTGTCTAGTGATGATGCCTCTAGCTGATGAGAGATGTCTTCAAGGGTTTTCTTCACATCATCGGACAAGGGAACTAAAGACTTGCTGGTGGTATCTTCTTCTGTTTCTTCATCAAAATAGTCTTTAATGTCAAAAGAGAAAAGATCGGCTAAGACTTGAAATAATGATTTAAAGGGAGTTAGAGCTAAATAGACATAACCGATCTAAATTCCCGTATCAAAAGAAAACTTACTGGGATAGCAGGAGCAGCTGGTTGTTCTTCTTCTTCAACATGATGGCTTTCTACAGCCGATGGAGTTTGGCCACTTGATGATTGTTGCACAGCAGAAGAAGGAGGAGGAGGAGGCTGTAAAAAGAGGCAAATGTTAGACAAAATCAGCTGAGGTCAACTAGTAAAAATTAAGAATGTCTTACTGGCGGAGCCGATTTGAGAATCGTTGATGCCGACTTCTTCTTTACAACAGTTTTCTTCTTCTGTAATTATAAATCTATGAGTAATCGGCTATAAGTGAAGAGATTGCAAAAAGAACCAAAGAAAGTTGCTAACCCTTGAAAAATGGGCTGGGGCAGAAGGAGTTGGAGGAGTTTGCTTAGGTGAAGCCGATGGAGTTCTTTTAGTATCGCTTACTTCATCTGCGGCTTGATTAACATCCTCGCCGATTTCTTCTTCATCCAGAGCTTGTTCAATGGATGGATCTAGGGCAGGCAGATCATCGAATGGTTTGGGCTTCTTTAGCTTGGCTTTCTTCTTTGGATCAGGGGCCGATGTATCCATAGCCGATGATCTGAATCTTCTCTTTTTACCGGCATCGGCTGGTTCTCTGATGAGCCCTTGGAGAAGAGTTGAAGTCTTGGGGGCATTATAACCGATGACAGGCGGAGATGGTCCACCTCCATTTGGAATTAGTCCCGGGGCATATTCAATATCCCTGCCACTATTGCTCTGATGAGGAGGAGAGAATTTTGTCGTCTGCAAGTCAAAAAGAAAATTAGTCAAGTTATGAATCGGCTAGGAAATCATTCAGACAAAGTTAAATCAGGGCATACCTAAGGGATAACATCTGGAAAGAGGTTTGTCATGTACATGGAAACCGATTGATGGAATAGATGCAGTTTCCATTCACCCCACCACCTATCAAAATTTTTGCTTCTGAACATTGCCAGCTTTATATTCTCAATGCTGCCCAGAGGAGGTCCTTGAAGATTGAGCAGCCGATCCATCGTTAAGGTTGATGAGATTTCCCCTCGGCACTGGATCTTATCGGCAAAGAATAAGCCGATTGGGAGTTGGCCCATTCCAAGTTGTCTAGCTGAGCTCATTGGATGATAGAACTCATAAGAAACTTGGATATTTCTTCCCTGATGGATGCCAACGGGAAGGATGCATGGGCTGATTGCGGCTGAGAAAACTTCCCTGGACTTTTGGTATCTTTCGTGATTGATGTCCTCAAACCTAAAGTCCGATGGGAGTTCAAGGTTCGCTGAGTCTTCATAAGGAAACCAGACCCGAGCGTCTTTTTGAAAGCCCTCGTAAAAGCTACAGAACCAATCTTTAAGCAGCCCAGCCGATAGTTTTGCTCTAGCATCGGCTGGTGTAGATGCATATTCCCCATAAGACATACATCTGCGATGGGTGCGTTCCTCTCCATCATCTTCTATGATCGGCTCCAGTCTGGGGAATTCGGCTTCTGTCACAGATGGCCGATTGACAACTTTCATGACTATCAGATTTAGCCAAGTTTGCAGCAGCTACCATGGTCCACCTGCTCCAACTACTAATCTGATAGCTATCTTGGCTGATGCATTATTTAGCATTTGGTATAGATAGCCGAGGAGGATTTTGCCTAGAGGAAATTGCTTCTTCGATTCTAGGGCTTCGGCTACAAATTGCCAATTAGTTGTAGGACCATAGCTAGATCTACAGAAGAGGAACTTTTCTAGCCACATTAGCAAGAAAGCTACATGTTCCCGAGGAGTAACAGGCCCTTTGCCCATGTATGCCGCTACATAGCCAGACCAACCTCCTATACTTTTGGTCTTGAAATCAAATTGATTCTTGGTGTTCATGCTCATAGGGTTAGCCGATGAGGTTACATCTAATCCGGTGATCATAGTGATGTCAATCAGAGTTGGAGTCATCAGCCCTTGGTTGAACAAAAAGGCATTGATGGTGTTGGACCAAAAATAAGTGGCAGCGGCCATCAGAGGTTCATCTTTAGATGAATTGGCTATGGTAAGGGCAAGCGCTTGGCCGATTCCAATCTCGTCCCAGTGAACTTTCTTGCTAGTAGGGCTGTCAACGAGCTGAGCTCGAGCGAGTTTGGCTATGTAGGCTTGAGCTTGACATGAACTCGAGCTGAGCCTGGATATTGATCGAGCTTGGGAGTGAGCTCGAGTTCGAGCTCGAGCGAGCTTCGAGCCTACTCGAGCTTGGCAGCTTGACTTGGTGAAACTCCAAAGAACTTACTTTTGTATAAGAGATATTAATGCAAATTATCGGTAGTCAAAATTAATGGGTGCTACTTGTTTTGAATGAAGCCTCTGCAGCTTTTCTCATGAATTCATGGCTTTGAAACGTTACAATTAACAAAAGCTAGCTACTACATCTAATATGAATAGTAGTACTATTACTAGCAGCCAGATAATTGCTTTATTGAGAAGCATTGATGAGGTCTTGAGACTTGAGCATGTCAAGCACGATGACAAGTATACATTGACCCATCAAGAATATCTTCCTACATGCAATACATTTTATACTAATCAAGCCCTGCCGAGCTATTCGAGCTCGAGCTTGCTAGGCTTGCGAGCCTCAGCCTAGGCTTGAGCTTGGCTTGTCTAGTATTCGAGCCGAGCTCGAATCAAGCCTATAACGAATCAAGCTCGAGCAGCTTGCGAGCTCCGAGCTTTTTTGACAGCCCTACTTGCTACCCGACATGCGCTTGTACCATGTAGTCCAGCTTTTCTTGGGCGGAGTTTTCTCAAGAGATGGCCAAGATTTGAAGGTATTTTTCCAGTGACCTAGATCTGGGTTGGCTAATCTGAAAGGAATCCTACTGGTTTCACCGATAATGAACTCGGTAGGATCAGGGTTGCCGATTGGGCCGAGGAAGTAGTAATTTTCATGCGACAGGCTGGGAATTGCAACTAGGTTGGAGACATGCTACAAATCCAAAAGGGGGAAAACGAGATGAGGAGTTGGAGAATCGATCTGTTGCGAAGAAAAGGGATCTAGCCGATGAGAACTTACCTCAGCATACTCGGCCGACGGAGTGGCAGACGGGCTGGCGGAAGATGACATCGCCGCGGGCGGAGATCTGGTCGGAGATGGGATCACCTGGGGATCGCCTTGTGCGTCGGAGGAATTGCCGGAGAGAGAGAGGGCAAAGTTTACTTCGGCGGTGAAAACGGAAGAAAACGGTGTGAGTTTCTCGGGTACAATGGTTAGTATTTAAAGCGCTGAAATAACTGCCGGGAAACGGTAAGAGTGGATTTCTCTTGGAATCGACATATGGAAAATCCGAAACATTATCCAATATTCCGGACTTGGGGGGCATGTGTTAACGACTAAATTTGGTAATCTAAGTATTGGAGATGGAGATGGAATCAAAGTAGAATTCGAGATGGAAATTGATCGGGGAACAGAGTAAGATCGGCTGAAGTTCGAATCGGCTACGGCTAAGATCGGCGGAGTTCGAGTCGGACAAGGTTAGTCGATTGACCTGAATCCGACAATACAACTTGGTGTACGTCATCGGGTTGAGTTGATATGCTTCAAGATGATTGCCATGCATGGATAGAGTCCTGAGAAAGCAATCGTATCTATTAATTAGGATATTTTATGTAATTTCCTTAGAGATATGTTTGGGCAAAAGTCTGCCGCAAAGACTTATGGTATCTTAGAGTTTGTTAGAGATAAGAGTCGGGTCCGATATGGACATAGTTTGTAATTCTCGGGTATAAATAGACCCCGAACCCCATGTAGTCAATTAACACACACGTTCAATACAATCTCGACGCATCGCCACCCTTTTTGCTTTCATTTTATTTCGACGAGTTCTTGCTTTCGGGTTGAGCTGCATCGGTTTCGATCTTCAACAAGAGGTAAAACTTGTTATGGCGGCTTGCGTTCTCGGGATTAGTGCTTCCATCTCTATGATACTCTAATCTTGTTTATGTAATCCGTCGAGTTATCATATATCTTATATAATCTATAGCAATATCGTCATCTAACCTACAATCAGCTAACATCTACTAGTAGAGGTCAGCCAATTAGGTTAAATATCGATGTTGGTTTAGATTGTACATGATATCTACCACTCTATGAAACTTCCAATGGCTTGATTGTTTATATATTGTCCTTCTTTTCATACTTATAGCTGCATCAGTTGTTTGATCTTATGAGTCGTAATTAGAATCTCAATCTCTAGCTTGCTTCTTGGTTGCCGATTAGGGTAGTATCGGGGTTTCAGCCAATCTTACCTGATTTGACTATACTTGTTATATATGCTGTACTGACATGTTAAATCTGCCCTTTATATTAAGATTTTGTGGCATTTAAGTGTATTAGGCTTTTGTTTGATATATTCTGCTTGCTTTAATATCTTAATATAGAGTAATATCGGAGTATTAGCCGATACATGCTAGATCTATCTGATCGGCTATGCTATGAACATATATATAGTCCCATTATTAATATATATTTCGATCTAAGTGATTTATACTGTCTCGGCATGGCGACCGATCTATCCCAATCACTTGATTTAAGTATATATCGATACAAGGAGTATATATTATTAATATCTACAGCCGATCGAGTAGATTTAGTTCCTTCTTATTTACTCATTGCTGCCGATCGATACATATATGACATCGGCTCAAAGATAAATTATTTGTCATCGGCACCTAGCCGATCCGCTGTCATTTATGGATTTAATCGCGGTTTCTTTGCCTTTATTTCTCGTTGATTGCAGGATCAAATCAACTGACACGCTAGCATACCCGAAGGCGAGCTTTGGACCTGCACTGGAGTTAAGCAGATCTCCCAGCCCTCGTGTTTTTCATCAACACAAGGCCACCAAGATGCTCACCGGCCTTGGCTCCGGCTCTTCCAGCAACAAGAAGAACATAAACACAAACACAACCGGCACGTGCAGTGACATGCTGACGTATGGGTGCAGGCCGCTGCTTGCAACTTCATGTGCACCACTCCCCTCGTCCTCCCACCACCGCCGCCGCTGTGGAGAAGGGGAACGGAAAGGGAGAGAGATATAAGGGGAAAAGAGAGGGAGGATGAAGAAGGGAATGAAAGAGAGGATGACATGTGCCCCCACATGCTAACTCACCAGTTGGACTAGGTTAACGAACCACGTCATCAAAAACCACCTCAAAACGAGTAAGGGAATCATTTCGCAGCGGTTCAATTGTTGAGGGTTGTTGCGATTGAGGGATACTAATTAGATTGGAAGTATATTTACACTCAGTCACCATAAACCCTTCGATTCCAATCTAACGGATACAAATTTAGAGGGGGCATTTTTCAGAAAACCGCCCGCATCCATCACCTAAATTTACTGGTAATCGAGAGAGCATAAATAGACTTATTTCTAGACCGTTTGACCCATGACGACCCAAAATCTGTGCGAGACGAGCAACCGGGCCCAACAAACAAAGCCCAACTCTATCGGCGCGGGCCCACAGAAAACTCTACACAATTCCGCCGTACACGCGTGGTCCCCAACCTCAGCCTCTTTATCACCCAGCAGAAGCAGAGCAGGAGAAAAAAAAAATCCACATCACTCCCTCACACTCTCACTCGTAGCGAAGCAGGAAGCTAGAGGCTAGAGCTAAGGCAGACAAGACAGATGGCGCAGCGCGCGTCTCGCCGTCCCGCCGCGGCGGCGGCAGCAGTCGTCGTGGCCGTCGTGCTCGCCGTGAGCGGAGGCGTCGGCGCGACGCCGGAGACGGCGTGCAGGGCGGCGGCGGAGGAGGACAGGCGCGTGGACTACGAGTTCTGCGTGTCGCGGCTGAGCCACCACCACGACAGCCCCGACGCGGACACGTGGGGGCTGGCCAAGGTGGCGGCCGACGTCGGCGTCTGCATCGCCGGCGACGCGGCGTACGACGCCAAGGCGAAGCTGCAGGCCGCCAAGGCGGGCGGCGAGCGGGAGGCGCTGGAGCGGTGCGCGGAGCTGTACGACCGGATGGGGTCGGCGTTCGCGGCGGCTTACGACGACATCAACCGGCGCGAGTACGCGGCGGGGAAGGAGAAGGCCGGGGAGGCGGCGTCGCTCGCGCGGCGGTGCGACGGCGCCTTCGCCGACGCCGGCGTCGCCCCGTCGCCGCTCGAGCGGCAGACCGCGGAGTCCGTCAAGATCGCCATCGTCTGCACGGCCATCACCAACCTCGTCAAGTAGACGAAACAAGTGTTGTTTCCTTCGCTTAATGCAGGTTAATCTTAGAGGAATAAACGAGCGCCATTGTTGATTTCTCGTCTGCTCGATCGTTCGATTGCTACGCATGTACTAGTAGTAGCTAGGTTAATCTAGAGGAATAAACGAGCGACATTGTTGATTTCTTTGCTTAATGCAGCGCTCGATCGATGTATCATCTTTCCATAATGTCAGTGTTATTAATTCCTACTGTTTTCTCTTCACGTCTTCGTCCGCGGCAAAGTCGCCGGCCGGAAAGCTCCATCCGGCGCCGGCGAGCTGTGCTGCGAGATTTACTACAGTGTACAGTGCCTGAGCGAGTACGGACGAGGTGTCGGGTCGGGGGCGATTCACGTGCAGGGGACGCCACGTCGCCGCGTGGGAGGAGGGAAGCCGAGATGTCGCTGTCCGGGCAGCATGGGATGGGGCCCGCGCGTGGCGTGGGGGCTACACCGAGCTACCGGTCGAGACACTTGGCGCCTCCTCCTCGCGGCTGCCTGGCCACGTATGCACACACGCGCGGCACGACAGGTCAGCTACCGGGTACACGTAGGCCGGGGTAGACCCGCCGCGGCGCCATTTCTGCCATCGATCTCTTGCTCGTCGATCGGCGCGTGGAGCGCTGCGTACGGATGAGGATTATCAACGGCGGCCCCCACTAGAGATCCAATGGCCAGACTGACAGGCACGAGCAGCCAAGTGCACATGGACTGATGTGTATGTGTGATGGACAGCTTATCTGCCATAGAAAAATTCAAAATTTAAACACCTGGGCTATGTTTAGTTCGCACCAAAATTAGAAGTTTGGTTGAAATTTGAACGATGTGACGGAAAAGTTAGAAATTTGTGTGTGTAAGAAAGTTTTGATGTGATAGAAAAATTGGAAGTTTAAAGAATTATTTTGGAACTAAACACGGCGTTGATTTAGAAGGGCCTGTTCAGCTGCCAACCGGAAGTCCGGCTAGCTCCAAGATAGCAGGGGCTACAGCAGCCACAGCTGCAATCCCAGCTTGCCAACAGGCCCGAAGTTGATTTTAGGTTTTTTTTTACACGGTGGTCCATTTTTTCAGAGGTGAATTTTTGAACCGCTAATAACACAGATATAAAAATTTATCCATAAATTACATTAAGTTGTTTCATATATTATTTTCACAGTTCAAACCATAGAGCTCGATTGTGGTTGATTAGCGAACGGAGGAGTTGTGCTACGGAAAAAGGAGAACCTTGTTTTCTTCATTGATCGATGCAAGGGAACGTACAGAAGTTTTGCATGATGAGGTCGTCGGTGATGTAGCACAGTGGTATGGAAGTCGGAGCTCAATAGCTATCTTGGTTAAGCCTGTGGGGTGTGGGAGTTTGAGTTCGATCAGTGCTAGGTCTCGGCTTGACAACAAATGCATGCGACTCATAAGCTTGATAATGGCAATATTGGGGTTAAAGCTTTCCGGTCAATGTGGGAACTGTAGGCCTGGAGTTCAACGCAGCAACGACTTGTAGATATATATACCTCGGAAATTTGGCCGGTAAGAGTTGGCCCAAGGCTCAGCAGGGCAACACCTTTAGGCTTCAACACTGCACTAATCCTAGCTCATTTCTCACGTGTGCTCATGTCTTGATTTCATGAATCTGAGAGTGAGCCAGGCAAAGCTAGATCGAGAGAGAGATGGTGCACGTGGTGGCAACACAATTCCTCCCTTAGACACTTTCTTGGTTGTTCATGTGCATAACCGCCTGCCTTTCGCCTAGTCGTGGTGCCCAATTATCTGCACCCCATTGTTGTCCCTTATCTCTGATATCTGCCTCATGCCTCTCTAGACCCTGCGGGAGCTGCCCATATCAATTTTCTGTCCCCTAGCTCATCTGCTCTCTGACTCTTCATTCATCCACCAAGGCTCTGTTCGCAAAGCCCTTGCCTCTCTTCCCTCTCGCATGATCAGAGAAATCCCAAATCCTAATCTTTCATCTAAATTTTTAGACTAGAGTTTCAATCTCAATGAGTTGATCCCGTTCATGTTCATTAATTTAATAGATATAGAAGATGAGAGGGTTAGAACAATATGAAAGTTCCATTATAAGCCAAAATCATACCGTGCGAACATGAGCCAGTACTACTCAACAAGCCCATAATGCCATATACAAGCTTATTGGTAAACTAGTTAGCCCATTGCTCAAAATGGGAAATCTACAAAGAAGTGTGTGTGATTGTTCAAAATTAATTTAATTGGTTGAAATATAGTATTGGTGATTGATTTGGATCAAGATGTGGTGCTACAATTAACAATGATCAGAGTTTATATTATTTACTGTTCTACTAATGTATTGATGTGTAAAGCTTTTGATGAGGATGTTATAGGCTTGGAAGAAGCTAACAGGTAACAACATATTTGCACTTTTATACTAAACCACCATTAAATTTTGATCATGCCTAGTGTGAGTAGCATTTACGGTTTGGGGAATTGAGAGTCGTACTTAAGGCTTATTTGTAAGGACTCAAACTCTTAAAGGTTTAGAGCGGAGTTTGTGGAGCAGCTCGAACCTTTCTTCACCTTTCTAAGACCCTATTTAGATGTGACTAAAACTTTTAAGTCCCTATTACATCGGATGTTTGGACACTAATTATAAATATTAAACGTAGACTATTAATAAAACACATCCATAATCTTGGACTAATTCGCGAGACGAATCTATTGAGCCTAATTAATCCATGATTAGCCTATGTGATGCTACAGTAAACATTATCTAATTATGGATTAATTAGGTTTAAAAAATTTGTCTCGCAAATTAGCTTTCATTTATATAATTAGTTTTGTAAGTAGTCTATATTTAATATTATAAATTAGTGTTTAAATACAGAGACTAAAGTTAAGTCCCTGGATCCAATCACCACGCCTAATTTATTTCGTAGGAGCACTGCAGCATCGCTCCGTTTTATTAGGTTAAGTTAGAATCATTTGGTTAGGTTGTAGCTTCGAGAGAGCTCTATCAAACATGCAAGCCATCAAGCCGTTGAGGCCGCCCGGGCGCGCGCATATACACCCATACGTACGTGGGGTTCTACCGGACTACCACCTGTGCCCCCCTGCATTATACACCCGTGGCCCGTCAGGGTCGCGGCACGGCGAAAGGCGCCGCACATCTCGACGAGCCTAACCAAAAGCCCCATCAAACCATACGCCTATAAGTAGACGTACGTACTTCCCGGTGATCCCCTCACCGCCATCAATTCTATCCCAGCAAACTGCAACGATCTCTCAAAATCACGCGAGCTAATCATCACTCCCACGTCTCAGCTCATTCGTCCTCGTCGCGCGCACACGATCGATCGAGTATGGTGACGATGCTGATGATGATGAAGCCTTACACGGCTGCCCTTCTCGCCGTCGCCGTCGCCGTCCTCGGCGTCGTCGCCGTCGACGCGACCGTGGTGACGACGTGCAGGGCGGCGGCCGACGCGGACGCCCGGGTGGACTACGGCTTCTGCGTGGCGGAGCTGGGCAAGCACCACGACAGCCCAGGCGCCGACGCCTGGGGACTCGCCAAGGTGGCGGCGCTCACGGGCGTCGTGGACGCCGACAACGCCGCGTACGACGCCAGGGACCTGCTGGCGAAAGGAGGAGGAGGCGCGGCGGCGGCGCTCGCGCGGTGCGGGGAGCTGTACCGCGCGGCCGGGTTCGCGTTCGCCGAGGCGCACGACGACATCAACGCGCGGGACTACGCCGCCGGGAAGGGCAAGGCCGCGGACGCGGCGTCCCTCGCGCGCCAGTGCGACGCCGCGTTCGCTGGCAAGGACGACGCCGCCGCCGCCGTGCCGCCGGTGATCGCGCAGCACGGCTCGTACGCCGCGCGGATAGCGATCGTTTGCACGGCGATCACCAACCTCATCGAGTGATCAGTGTGTGGGGCCACCTATACATTTGTCGACAAATTTTCTACTAAAAATTTGACAGATGTAATTATAGTACAATCGTAGTGTAATTACAATGTAACTTGTATGTAATTACACTGTAACTTGCATGTAACTACAGTGTAACTTGTATGTAAGTTTCACGTAATTTTGAATCGTTAGATCTATTACAAGATTTGTTCTATGGAGGAAGAAAAAAATCACATCACACACATATATGAAAGAATTTGTTCCCACGACCTCTATTTTACTGAAATAACATGTTACCGAGAGATTCTTGAAAGTTACATACAAGTTACATTATAGTTACAGTGTAATTACATGCAAGTTACAGTGTAATTACACTACGATTGTACTGTAATTACATCTGACAAATATTAGGGGGAGAAATTTGATGACAAATATCTAGCAAAATCGGATAAGATAAAGAGGTTAAGTGAGCGTGGTTAATTTAGTTGTACATATTCAAGCGTGTAAAGCCATATATGGATCTATAATAAATGTGTGGTTAAATCCATGAAGAGCATGCTGACTTTTGCTACATGAAGAGCATGCTGCGCCAAAAAATCGTACTAGGTTGATTTTGATATGCAGCCCAAACTCATGCAATCCCTGTTCATCTTTAACTGGCTCCTTCATGACGTTGTCCCTACCGTCGATACCGTCGACTAGATCCATTCGATTTAGATCCGACAACTCCCGTATTAGAGGGTATACCGGTCATTATGTCGGATCTAGCCATCTCAGTCGCATCCATACCGCTAACGGGTTCATCGTCTTCTGTTCTTGCTGCAACCACCTCGCTCATGTGAAACTAGGTCACTGTATCTAGCCGTATATACCGTTTGTACCACATCCGATTCTATCAACGTTTTCCATGGTATTATCGAGTCTATGTATGTTGTCCGGCCACAACCGCCACCAAAAACCTCCTTGGTAGTTGGCACCCCAACCTGTAGCCCACATCGCCACTCATTGCTGAGGACATTAAGCATCAAGACAAAACAATCACAAATGCAACGACAGTCACCCTTCTATCAGACGAGACGTCAAGCCGCGCTCTATCATCTTCCGTCGCCTCTAACATCGCGCGGCTTGAACCCAACCGTAATGAGCAGGTACCTTTTAAGAGGCTAACCAAATCACACTCAATAATAGAGAGCATATCCAGTGAGAAATAAAAATATACCAATGTATTGTCCAGTGTGGCTGAGTTGAAAGCAAACCATACCATTTTTTTCTATGCTAGGCAAAATTTGATATGAGAAGTGATATACCTATAGTTGTGTTGGAGATGCCTTTATCAAAGTTTATTCAAATTTTAGAATTTTTTGTCCCACTTCCTAGCGAAATGGTTGTACTTTCCAAAATATATATAGTTCCCTGTATATCTTAGAGATGACTACTCTAGCGACACACACGATATTAGGTTTTACATATGCATTATTAGTCTAGTGAATTATGTACTTCCTCAATATAAATGCAACCTACTATAAATATATAAATGCAACCTACTATAAATATGACATATTCTAAAACTACGAATATGAAAAAAAATATGTAAAATCTGTATTAGCTAGGTTGCATTTGTATTGAGATAGGAGGATTGATTACCTGTAGGCTGTAGCATATACTCCCTCCATTTTTTAATAGATGACGCCGTTGACTTTTTCTCACATGTTTGACCATTCGTCTTATTCAAAAATTTTATGCAAATGTATAAGATATAAATCACACTTAAAGTACTATGAGTGATAAAACAACTCATAACAAAATAAATTATAATTACGTAAATTTTTTGAATAAGACGAATGGTCAAACATGTGAGAAAAAGTCAACGGCGTCATCTATTAAAAAACGGAGTAGTACTGGTATATGCTAGCGTAGTGCTGTACACGTTGAGGCGTACGGTCAGTTGCTTACTTGAACTGCCCGGATCGGAGCTCGGTCTCATCCGTGGCGACCGGTGGTGGCCGGCAACGCGCGCCGGAAAGCCGGAAAGGTGGCTACACGCCTGAATCTGAATAATGCGCCATTTGGTCAGGCCGTCCATTAATTTGTTAATTTTATCGGAGGCCAGCGTGTGATCGCCGGCCACAGCCCACAGCTAGCACTAACGATCGCCATGCATGCACGTTTTGATCATCTCTCTCGCTTTTCCATCTTTAAGAAGAAAGGTGAAAGGCTACTCCCAGAGGAAGGACGCATGTACGGGTACGAGGTCGATCGAGATCGAGTGTAATCTTATCAAACTAGCTTAGCTGATGGCGTATGAAACTTATAACTACTGCTTGCTGTCCCAAAACGTTACTATCTAGTTCTCAGATTGGATATTTCCTAGTAGAAGGAGTCTGGCAGACATTTGTTGGACTAGAAAATATCGAATCAGATAGTAGGTAATAACATTTTGATACATAGGAAGTACTTGTAGTGTCGGGTTGTCCCTTCATTTTCTTAGTTATTCTCAAAATGTTTATCGATATTGTATTTTCTCCGTCCTAAAATATAAGTGATTTTGGTTAGATTAGATGAAACGTATTCAGTATTACGAATCTGAATAAAATTGTTTAGATTTGTAGTACTATGAATTTAGGATACGTTCTATCCAATTCTAGATTGTTATATATATTTCGGGATGAAGGAATTAGCTCCAGATCTTTTCATCTTTGGCCAACATTTTGTTCCACCAGATCTTTTTGATCAGCCAGTAAAGTTTAAACCTTTTGAGTTTTGACTAGACCACATACTATGCATCAGGTTGAAGACTGACAACAGCTGGCTGAACGCACTGTAGAATTATAATCCATCTTTGATGGGCTAGCTAGCTGTTCTGTAAAGGCCCAAACACCTGTGCTCTCTGTTTATGTTAATATAATCAGAGGTGCTTTGCTTTGCTCCTTTCCATTAGGGTACGGTTGTGCCTTCAAGCAAAAGACACGGGGATCATAAGTCATGGAACCGATGCATATAATACCAATTGTTTACACTTCCACCACTAATGCTCAGGTAGGTAAAATAAGTATGAGAAAGGTGTAAGTTTTTTAGGGCCGGTCTCTCTTATAAACTGGATCAACTCTCTTTTATACATTTAGTAGAATTTATGCTATCGGGAGTTTTGTATGTTCGATTAGATTTAATAAACCAGCGTGCAAACAAAACACTAAAAAAAAAGCACGATTGAAAAAAGTTTTAAAGAGTGAAACTTTTACAGATTTTTATTATCTGGATTGTATTATCCAAAGGGCTACAATTTGGAACATTAAAGCCTCAAAGTTCAGATTCCTCGATGTTCGTGGGTTTATTGTTGCAAAATCCCTGAAAGCCTTTTGGAATTCACCTGAAGCCCCAAACAGAATTCAGTGATCAACCACTAGTATTATATTTTTCATCTTGAAATATCAAGTCGCAAACATTTGAAGTAAATGGAGCTTGCTGACCGACTTCTAGTTTGTTGAACGAACAGAAGAGACATGGCAATTCTCCAACCAAGAACATTCATTCTGAGCAAAGCATGTCTAGTTCAAAGGGAAGATGGAGCGAATTAACAGACTACTAAGATTTAGATTTAACGCATAACCCCCAAAATCCAAGGACACAGACTAACAGCAGTAGTTCTGCCACAAGCAAACGTCGATATGAAGCAAAAACGCAGCCGAATGACCTGGATGTACATGAATCAGATGACAGTGATCTTGGCTTTGCTAGACGCCCTCGGGAGAGCCAGTAACTTGGTAAGACCCTTGCAAATGCACATGTATTCATCGTTAACGTTCTTGGCCCTGAATATCTTCAGATCCTCTAAAGCAGGTGACCAGCTCAGTAGCAGTCCAACAAGAGCAACCTCGCAGTTGAGCCCCACGAAATCGTTTATGGCCACTGTCACGAGGTGATGCAAGGTAGGCTCTTCAATCTCCGTCTGATCTTGATCCCATATTGTCTTACGCCTATAAGCTTCTGGACGTGGGAAGCTCTGTAGAAGTTGAAGCAATTAGTCAGGCATACACAGTTACACACAAGCACGAAGAACACAATCAACAGAAAGGCACGGCAGTCTACAGATAGACAAAAAATATTGTCAATTTAACATCACGAGGCTGGATGGAGATGTACCCATATCTCAAGTTCTCTGAAAGTAGGGGCATTCTGAAATATTGAACAAGCACCCAAGACCTCTGTCCAGTTCCAAAAGCACTTCTCAATACAAATCTTCTTCAGATGATCAAACACACCTGGGAGTTGCATCGACAAGCACCCTTTGGATAGATACTGCTACCAGAATAAAACCAATGAGAATTACCAATAAAATTTAATCAGCATGATAGTTAAATAAAGCAAAACTAATAATATGTTACCGTCAAGAATGAGCCACTTATAGTAAGTTCTTCTATACTAGTTAGGCTGACAAAAGCTTGCTTCATGTAGTTTTTCATGTCACCTACAACTGCCACAGACTGTTGGGCTTCTGTTTTGTCGAGTGTAATATACACATGGGACAGATTAGGTGCATTCAGATGAAAGTCCTCAAATTTCCCTTCAACCTCTACAATCTGCAGTACCTGGCCTTCAATACGGAGACAACTGATACCATCGAAATGTTTCAAACGCAATGTATTCAACCAAGGGCATGAGGAGACCAGAGTATTTATATCATGGTCTGTTGAGGAGAAATATTTCAGATTCAAGACAAATAGCTGCTTGAAACCTTCAAACTCCTGAGGCAAGGCAATGATGCATCTTTTCATAACAAGTCTTACTATGCTAGTTAGGCTGACCATAGCTTGCTTCAGATAATTTTTCCTGTTGCCTTCAACTACAACAGATTGTTGGGCTTCTGTTTTGTCAAGTGAAACATCTAAATTGGACAGATTAGGTGCATGCAGATGAAAATCTTGAAAGTTCCCTTTAACCTCTAAATCCTGCAGTGCTGGAGCTTGAATACTGAGACAAGTGATACCCTCGAAATATTTCAAACATAATGTACTCAGCAAGGGGCATGAGGAGATCAGATTATTTATGTCACTGTCTGTTGAGGAGAAATATTTCAGATTCAGGACAGTTAGCCGCTTGAAACCTTCAAACTCCTGAGGCAAACCGATGATGCATCTTTTTATCTGCAGATATTCCAAATCACTGAGAGAGAAGAGGTTTGACGGGATCTTATAGTTATGCCCAGAGTAAAACTTGATTGTAATGGACCTTGGTTTTTTCCTTGACAGCATGTACATCCACCTATCAAATACATCATGGTATCTTTTGAACCCTAGAATTGAAAAGGAAGCAAGAGGTCCATTGTGGAGCAAAAGGGCCAGATCGACGAGCGTAATAAAGTTGGAGCGTTGTGTCGTTTCAGAGGAACCCCAGCTGAGATACAAATCACAAAGATATATTTCTGGCAAAGTAGTCCACACATTCCTCCAAGCACTGGATAGGATGCTGGCTCTAATAGCATCTAAGGAATTCAGCTTGGAGAGGATGGTGACCTTTATCTCTTGAGGTAGGCTGCTGAATTTGTCTGACCTCAACGCAGATGATGGTTCCACCTTTGCCTTTTTAGCACGATGCATCGCTCCAGAGACGATTATAGTGACCTCGCAATTGTCGAACATCTTGGTGTAGATTATACACACATCAAGTAAAAAAAAAAAGGAAGCAGAAATCAATACACTGAAGACACTCAAGAGCATATAGGTACTAAATATGGCAAACAATATGTGAAGCTCAAACCATACAGATGATACAGTAATAGGAGCAAGTGGCATTATGATTCAATTAATTACGAGCATACATGCTCATCCTATACACTATTGCACTGCCTATTTCCAAAAGACCAAAAGACCAAAACACACACACACACACACACTAGAAATCGCTGTGGTTCTCGAAGTTGGAATCGCCATCGCAACGCTGCTTAAATTAGTGGGGATAGTCCCGTTGCTCTAAAACACTACAAATCGTTGCCTACTAGTACAACTAGTATATATGGATTTGGGACACGCACAGGATCTGCCTCAAGAGCAACAGATTTGCATCAGGATGGATCGATTTTCGCTTGGCACGAGGAAAATGGGAGGGGAGGGGGGCGGAATGCGCGCCGAGCGACGAGCGAGCGATATACCTAGGGTTTCTGGAGAGTTGGAGCGGACGGGCACGGGGAGCAGCGGGTCGCCACGACGCTCCTCCCCCTTCCGCCGCCGTGACGGTGTCGATCTTTAGGGCTTCGCTCGTCCTGCAATGGCGGCGCTTGACAAGCGCCGCTACCAGTGAGGCAGGGAACGAACAGTTCGGGGCCGGAAAAGAGATAATAACACGGCGGATTTGCTTGAAAACTTTCACAAGTTTTTCCCCCAAAACTTTCATATTTGTGACATCGTATCGCCTCAAGATTTATATATAAAGAGAAAAAAATTGCTAGAAAAAAATTTCACACATGTCATGTGTAAGATACCAATGCTATCTAACTAAAGCATTGTTTTTTTCGATGAATAACTAAAGCATTGTTAAATGTAAGTTTTAATAAGTTATATCGTAGCTATAATGCAATTACAATATAATTACACTTCAATTATACCATAGTTATATCGGAAAATTTTTAACCAAAAATCTTGCGACAGTTTCTTAGATACTCCCTTAACATAATGTTCGGGACATTTAACTATTTGTCATTTGATCTATATATTATAGACCAATGATGACTCTAACAAATAATTAAATACCACATATAAAAATAGTAAATAGTTAAATGTGCCAGAAAAAAAAGAAGACTACTTGTGAAACATCAAGCCCATTTGCATTCAACTTTGCTAGACGTGTTAGCAAATTTTTTATTTTGGAGTGGTGGGGGTAGAGGGAGGGGGTTGTTGAAAAAAAGAGCGAATGAATTTATTTTATGAAAAGTTTTTATGCATAATGTTATAGTTATACTAAGGTAAGACCTACTACCTTGGTAAGAAAGGTTGGACATAGAATTATAAGAAAGAAGATGAAATTAAATTGAAGAAGGTTGTAATTAGTTGAGGAAGAGGAAATAAATAGAGAAATTAAAAGGTGGAAGATTTCGATTGGTTGATAAGATAATATAGGTAAAGAAGGTGTTATATTTTGAAATAAAGGTTAAATGTTAGAAGTTGTTATATTTTAGGATGGAATAAGTACTTATTTACTTTTACTTTGCACTAGAGAGCTTTGCAAAACATTTCGCTGTGAACCACTCTTTTCGTATTCACCCTCTTTGTGTTGTCTCTCACTTCTTAACTTCTAGCGCTAGTGACTAGTGAGCAATGTCATCCCCGTTGGCCACATGTATATGTGAATAGAGGTTGAAAGTAAAGTAAATAGCTCGTTGTACAAAACAAGTATAATTGTATTAGGTTTTTTTTTTTGCGCTTCAGTTCCACCTCTTTTTAAATTAGATCCTAACCAAATAGACTCAGCTTACAGTGGGTTGAAATGATTTGAAAAAAATGAATAGAGGATTGTAGCAAGGTTCTAGCCGCTCCGCAGCTCTACTCCAAACTATGGTCCTGAGTTAAATTTAGAAGTTAGGGCCATACCAAATACTAGAAAAGACTACTTGTGAGGCATTAACAACCCTTGTTTGCTCTTCAACTTTTCTATGCATGTTTTAACGTTTTCTCCAAAAATATACATTGTGACATATTTTTACTTAATTGACACATTAGTAAATATGAATTTAAGCCTAACAATTAGTTATTTACTAGTATGATTCAAATTATATTCAGGCATAAAAAAATATATTTGTGAGAGAATTCATTTTTCATTTGGATTAGCTATGAATTTTCAAATATTGCATTCAAATTTAATTCGTGGAAATTTAACTGTGCGCCACTTGATGAGCTCGTCGGATTTATAAGTTGGACAAAATCGACTTGCGGCTGGGGTGGCGCCGGCCGGCACGGGCGCGAAGACGTCCAGGTGCTCGTGCGGGTGCCTTGGGCTGGCATGGCATTCGGCTGTGCTAAACCAACGTCGAACACCTGGTGTGCAAGGGACAGATTTGAACCACCCTCCACACTCTGGAAGTTGGAAAATCCAAATCATTAGATTGATTTGGATTTTTTTTCAATTTTCCCTTGAATAACGGGATTTCTTTAAACAGATGATTTAATTGGTTTGGATTACTTTATGTTCTTTATTGGGATAGATAAATAATTTCACAAATATTTGGATCTTATTTCTCCTTACTTCAATACTATTTATATAATTTACCGTAAAGAGATATTTTAGTTCCTATTCAAACTAATTGGGTCTTTATGATTGGTTAATATTTTGGGAATGGAACATTTTGTGCACACTCGTATTTATATATTTTTCATCAATGCATTCTTTAATTCACTCCACATATTTCCAGTTGTACCTTTATTGTTTTCCATAACCATGATTCACTTCACTTCTATATGTTCGATTAGATTTAATATACCGACATGCAAAGAAAACAGTAAAAAAAATGCAGCAAGATGTAAAAAAGCAAACTTCCACATATTTTTATTATCCGGATTATCACAAGGGCTGTAATTTGGAACGTTATGCCTAAAAATTCAAATTTCCTAATGCTCGTGGGTTCATTGTTGCAAAATCCCTGAAAACCTTTAGAACCTATGTACCAAACAGATTTCAATGAACCCATCAAGTATTATGTTTTCATCTTCAAATATCAAGTCGCAAACATTTCAAGTAATTGGAGCTGTGGCTGACCAACATCAAATTTGTTGAACGAAGAGAAGAGACATAATTCTCGAAACAAGAACATTCATTCTGAACCAGGCATGCCCAGTTTAAAGGAAAAAAATATAGAGAACTCAAAGAGACACCTACAATTTAGATTTAACGGAAAGTTTAACCCTCGACATCCCAGGACAGAGATAAAATTAGCGCAAGTATAGCCCCCAACATCCATCCCAGGACAGAGACTAAGTAACAGTATTTATGCCCCTAGCAATGTCAACATGAAGCGGAAACGCAGCAATTCCGAAAGGTATATGACCGGGAGGTATATGAATCAGATGACAGTGATCTTGGCCTTGCACATGCACATGCCATCGCCCAGGGTTAAACTTTTCGGTTTAGCCGATTTGATCGGTACTCACCGAAATTCCGAAATTTCTGAAATTTTGAACAAATATTACCAAAATTCACGGAAAAATTAAAAAAATTAAAAATTTCAGCTGAAATAATATTGTATCGGAGGGGTCCAAAATGACTCGGAAATTTTGTTCCGGAATTTCCAACCCTGCCATCGTCCTCGTTCTCATCACCCTTGACCTTGAATATCTTCAGTTCATCTAAAGAAGGTGACCAGCTCAGTAGCAGTCCAACAAGAGCAACCTCGCAGTCGAGCCCAACGAAATCGTTTAATGATCACTGTCACGAGGTGATGCAAGGTAGGCTCTTCAATCTCCGTTTGATCCTGATCCCATGTCCTTTTACGTCTAAAAGCTTCTGGACGGGGGAAGCTCTGTAGAAGTTGATGAAGCAACTGAACTAGTCAGACATTAACACAACCGTGAAAGAACACATAAAAGGGCAGTGCAGCCTACAGATGGAAAAATTGTGTCAAATTAATTGCAGGAGAGTGCATACCTTAGTGGGATGTGTTCTCTGAATGTAGGGGCATTCTGAAATATTGAACAAGCACCGAAGACCTATGTCCAGTTACAAAAGCACTTTTCAATACAATTCTTCTTCGGATGATCAAACACACCTAGGAGTTGCGTCGACAAGCACCCCATGGATAGATACTGTCACCAGAATAAAACCAATGAGAATCACCAATAAAATTTACTAATCGTCACGATTGTTAAATAACACAAAACTAATACTAATATTTTACCATCAAGAAAGAGCCACTTATTGTAACCACCAAATACCTTAGCGACCTTAGCGGGATGTGCTTCTATGCTTCTAAAAGAAAAACTGCACGAAAATCAAAGCACATCAGTGACTGAGATTAAAAGTGGGATTAACACTTAATCATCATTAGCGAGGGGTATTTTCATCCACAGATTTTTGAGCCCATGAACAGCCCAATCGATATGAAGCGATCTGGCCCACCCCCACCAGTCCACCACAACGCTGATTCCTTCCTCCGCCAGCGAGAGCTGCGTCACGACAGCCTCCTGCGACGCGCTGCGGATGTGTCCGCTCGTCAAGGAATATCAGTAGGGCCTATGAAATAATGGCAAAAAAAATTAATGTGTTCATAACAAATAATCCAGGGAGAGGCTCCCATAGCAAATGGCTTGATGATAGGGTCAGTTATTCATGTTGACTTATAATGTTGCTTATCCATGATAATCTTTCTGACGTGCTAACCCATGACAACTTGGTTTATTGCAGATTGTACACTCTTACAGTCTAATAATAAAGGAACGACGCAACACCATTGAGCACAGGAAAAACATTCATGTTTTTTATCCAACCGCCCTTAATTGGATGGCGGACAATGTACAACATTCTCGTAAAGATGGCTGGGGAAGTCAAACAAGCGTTAATCAGGCTCTCGATATTGCACAAAGTGATTTGGTAAAAGAAAACCTACAATTTGGTATTCAATTTGAGCATCATATATTTTAACAATAATTTTATAGGTCCTTTTCCCATTTGTTCAAAACAAGCACTGGAGTCTATTGGTACTAGATAACCTCGAATGACAGTTTTATGTGTTGGACTCTTTAGTGGACATGGCAAGGTACAAAACATTTCTACATTCAGTGGTAAGCATTTAAATAACTTTTGTAGATTTGAAAGATAGTAGTTCAATATTGGTAACTGTTGCCTTGATTTGTGTAGATTAAAGTAATAAAAAACGATTTGGATGTGGCTACTAGTCAAGGTATTTGGATGCCAAAAAATTCGTGACTGGAAACCCAAGCAATTCCACAAAGTTCCAAAACAAAAGGACTTACAAAAAAATCACTCAGGTTTAACATTTACATTATACACTAAGAACTTTAAATATATGCCTACTTTATGAGTAATAAACTTTTTTTTTGTCCAGCACGACATCAATGTATTTAGGCGGCAATTATTGGGAGAGTTGTTATTGCCTGATAACAACATCATTGAAGATGTGAAAATGAGCTAAACGAGATTGTCGATTCGCTCTAGAATTTATATATTACAGCAATAAATATTATTTATTTGTTCAAGGAATGCAACTTATTTATTTATGGGGAAATTTCTCATCATACCGCCATTTTTTACTACCTTTGTAAAAAAAATGGCGATATGATGAGAAACTTCCCCGTAACGAAAATCCATAAATTATAAATGTGAAAAATCTCAAATGTGTTATTACAAGCAAATTTGATCACTCCCTTGAATAAATAAATAGTAACTTGTATCCCTTGAATAAATAAATAAGTTGCATCACTTGAATAAATAAATAAGATTTATTGATGTAATATATAAAATCTAGAGCGAATCGACAATCTTGTTTATATCATTTTTCACATCTTTAATAATATTGTTATCAGACAATAACAACTCTCCCAATAATTGTTGCTTAAAAACATTGATGTCGTACTGGACAAACAAGGAAAAATGTTTATTACTCATAAAGTAGGCACATATTTAAAGTTCTTAGTGTATAATGTAAATGTTAAACCTGAGTGAATTATTTTGTAAGTCCTAACCCATCAAACAGCTCGATGTACTTTAGTACATATAGGCCGCATGAACATCTATAAAAATAAAACAAAAAAAAGAATAATTGGTCCATTATAGAGCACGTATATTATACTATTAGAGGACTCACAAATCATTTTGTTTCGGAACTTTGTGGAATTGCTTGAGTTTCCAGTCACGAATTTTTGGCATCCGAATGCCTTGACAAGTAGCCACATCCAAATCGTTTTTTATACTTTAATCTACACAAATCAAGGCAACAGTTACCAATATTGCACTGATATCTTTCAAATTTACAAAACATATTTAAATGCTTACCACTAAATATAGAAATGCTTTATAGCTTGCTATATCCACTAAAGATTCCAACACATAAAACTATCATTCGAGGTTATCTAGTACCAATAGACTCCAACGCTTGTTTTAAACAAATGGGAAAATGACCTAAAGAATTATTGTTAAAATATATAATGCTCAAATTGAATACAAAATTGTAGGTTTCTTTTACCAAATCACTTTGTGCAATATCGAGAGCTCGATTAACGCTTGTTTGACTTCCCCGACCATCTTTACGAGAATGTTATACATTGTTCGCCATCCAATTAAGAACAGTTGGATAAAAAACATTGAATGTTTTTTTCCCGTGGTCAATGGCGTTGCGACGTTCCTTTATTATTAGACTGTAAGAGTATACAATATGCAATAAACCAAGTTATCATGAGTAAGCACGTCACAAAGGTTATCATGGATAATAAGCAACATTATAAGTCAACATTAATAACTGTATCATCAAGCCATTTGGTATGAGGGCCTCTCCCTGGATTATTTGTTAAACACATTTTTTTGCCATTATTTCATAGGCCTCGCTGATATTCCTTGACAAGCGGGCACATCTACAGCATGTCGCCAGAGGCGGCCATGACGCAGCCCTCGCTGGTGGAGGAAGGAATCGGTGTCATGGTGGACTGGTAGGGGTGGGCCCGATCACTTCAGATGGATTGGGCTGGACATGGGCTCCAAATCTGTGGATGAAAATACCCCTCGCTAATGGTGATTAAGTATTAATCCCGCTTTTAATCTCAGCAACTAATGTGCTTTGATTTTCATGTAGTTTTTTTAGAAGCATAGAAGCACATCCTATATTTCAAGATGCTGGCTCTAATACTAACTCCGTTTCAGGCTATAAGTTGTTTTGACTTCGGTCAGAGTCAAACTACTTTTGACTTCGGTCAAAGTCAAACTAATCTAAGTTTGACCAAGTTTTATAGATAAATATAGTAATATTTACAACATCAAAATAGTTCAATTAATAAATCTATAATTGAATATATTTTTATAATAAGGTTAAAAAAAATTCTACAAACTTAATCAAACTCAAAGCAATTTGACTTTGACCAAAGTCAAAATGACTTATAACCTGAAATGGAGGGAGTAGCATCTAAGACACTCAACTTAGCGAGGATGGTGACCTTTATCTCCGGAGTAGGTGGCTCAATTTGTCTGGACTCACATCTGATGTTGATTCCACCTTTGCCTTTTTTATCAAGATACATCGCTTTAGAAACCGGATTAAAGTGACCTAGCAATCATCGAAAAGCTTGGTCATTCTACCCACATGACAACAAGAAAAAAAAAGGGAGTGGAGAATCAATACACTGAAGGCTCAAGACTCAAGAGCATAGATATTGAATATGACAAGCAATCTCTGAATCTGATAACCATGCAGATGAAACAGTAATAGGTTCTAAGTTGCATTCAGATAGCTATTCATGTGAAATCTAGGATGCAATGCAACTAAGGAAGTACGGCCATATTTATTAATACTATGCACTACTCCAGTGCCAATGCCCTAAAGACAACGACTTACTTACTAGATCCACACTAACTTGTACTACAATTTTATATTATATAAAAAATATCTTCGCGCTAAGAGATGAAGTCCTCTCTTTTTTTTTGTGGGAAAAACACAATTTTTATACTGTTGAAATTTAGTCGAAATCACTTTGGTTCTCAAAGTTGGAATAAGTTGGTGTGCCATGAATCCACCATCGTAAACACTGCTTAAATTAGTGGATAGTCCCATTACCCAAAATTCCTGAAAAGAAGGGAGCCGCTAGCCACGCTACTTATTGTTGCCTACGAGATACTGATTGTTGCATTGTTGCCATAAGTTTTCGTGCCCAACTTTAATTATTTGTCTTATTTAATTTTTTTAAAAAAAATTAAAAGCATAAGTCACGTATAAATTACTATTCATATTTTATAACCTAATAACAACAAAAATATTAATCTAAAAAAATTCAAATAAGACGGATGATCTAAATTGGATACGAAAACTCATGGCTGCGTTTATTTTGGGACGGAGGGAGTAGTGCATATGGATTGGGACACACACATGATTATTTCGCTTCACACGAGAAAAGAGGGATTCGAGAGGGAGGGAGGGGAGGAGCGATATACCTAGGGCTTTGGAGAAGAAAGGCGCGCGCCGCCGCAATCGATCGATCCCCCACCTTCCGCGGAGACGCCGTCGTTGGATCTTTTAGGGCTTCCGCCGACGACCTCGTGCGGCAAAATTGGGGGAGCTCTTGATTGACGCTGGCAGCCAAGCAGGGATATAAAAAGGGACAGACTACCCGCGGACCATGGCCCATGAACCCAGTCGAGCAGCCTGGTTGCCCTTCACTTCAGCTTTTAATTGGGTGTTAAGTTCACTTTAGGTCCCTCAAGTTGTTGCCAAGTCTGAAATTCGTATACAAAAGCTTCCCCAACTTACAAAACCAGTACAAACGATGTTCCCCGGTGGTATCGTCCCCACCACCCTGGTTTTCGTATCACGTGTTATTGGCATGGCGATTTTGTTGTACTTTAATCCTGAAAACAAAATAAAAGGTGCAAAGTTGAAAACTTAAAAAAGAAAATAAAATATGCGGGGCCCATATATCATGCAAACAAAAAGATAAAAAAAAGATAGTGGGGCCCATAATTTTTATATTATTTTGTGCGCCTTTTCTTCCATCACACTGTTTACTTTTAAATTAATCTTTTAAATGTTGGCTTATTTGGTCATTTTTATATACTTGCCTAGATTTAATATACCGACTTGCAAGAAAACACTAAAAAAATACAACATGATGTAAAAGGTTTTAAAATTTAAACTTTTACATATTTTTGTTATCTAGATTATTATAAGGGCTGTAATTTAGGACATTATGCCTAAAAATTCACATTTCGCAATGCTAGTGACTCGGTCAGTTCATTGTTGCAAAATCCCTGAAAACCTTTTGAATTTTACCAAGTCCCAAACAGATTTCAATGAACCCATCTAGTACTATGTTTTCCATCTTGAGTTTTTAAGTCGAAAACATTTCAAGTAATTGGAGCTGGCTGACCAACTTACAATTTGTTGAACGAACAGACGAAACATGATGATTCTCCAACCAACAACATTCATTCTAAACCAGGCATGTCCAGTTTAAAGAAAAAACAGAGTGGACTAAAAGACCACCAAAATTTAGATTTAACGTAAGTATAACCCCCCAAGATCCCAGGATTAGATTTAACACAAGTATAGCCCCCAACATCCATCCCAGGACAGAGACTAATAACAGTAGTTATGCCACGAGCAACTTCAACATGAAGCAAAAACGCAGCAGAATGACCAGGAGGTATATGAATCAGATGACAGTGATCTTGGCTTTGTCAGATACCCTCGGTAGAGCCAGTAACTTGGTAAGAGCCTGCACATGCACATGCAATCACCATCGTCCCCGTTCTCATCATCCTTGACCTTGAATATCTTCAGTTCCTCTAAAGGTGACCAGCTCAGTAGCAGTCCAACAAGAGCAACCTCGCAGTTAGGGATGCAAGCGGGCTGACCCGCGAGTTCACTTATAGGTCAAATAAATGATAATTCATGGGTTTTTGCGTCATGGTCTGGTTTGTCGCATCTAGATATATAAGGGCAGGAGAGAGGCTCTCATAGCAAATGGCTTGATGATAGGGTCAATTATTCATGTTGACTTATAATGTTGCTTATCCATGATAACATTTTTGACGTGCTTACCCATGATAACTTGATTTATTGCAGATTGTACACTCTTACAGTTAAATAATAAAGGAACGACGCAACGCCATTGAGCACAGGAAAAACATTCGTGTTTTTTTATTCAACCGTCCTTAATTGGATAGCGGACAATGTACAACATTCTCATAAAGATGGCCGGGGGAGTCAAACAAACGTTAATCGGGCTCTCGATATTGCACAAAGTGATTTGGTAAAAGAAAACCTACAATTTGGTATTCGATTTGAGCATTATATATTTTAACAATAATTTTTTAGGTCATTTTCCCATTTGTTCAAAACAAGCACGGGAGTCTATTGGTACTAGATAACCTTGAATGACAGTTTTATATGTTGGACTCTTTAGTGAACATGGCAAGCTACAAAACATTTATACATTCAGTGGTAATCATTTCAATACCTTTTGTAAATTTGAAAGATATCAGTCCAATATTGGTAACTGTTTCTTTGATTTGTGTAGATTAAAGTAATATAAAAAAACGATTTGGATGTGGCTACTAGTCAAGGTATTCGGATGCCAAAAATTCGTGACTGGAAACCCAAGCAATTCCACAAAGTTCCAAAACAAAGTGATTTGTGAGTCCTCTAATAGTATAATATACATGCTCTATAATGGACCAATTATTCATTTTATTTTGATAGATGCTCATGCGGCCTATATGTACTAAAGTACATCGAGCTGTTTGATGGGTTAGGACTTACAAAAAAAACTCACTCAGGTTTAACATTTAATTATACACTAAGAACTTTAAATATGTGCCTACTTTATGAGTAATAAATTACATTTATGAGTGAATAATTTAAATGTAAATGTAGGCATATATTTAAAGTTCTTAGCGAATAATGTAAATGTTAAATAGTGAATAATGTAAATGTTAAACCTAAGCGAATTTTTTTTTGAGTGAATTTTTTTTGTACGTCCTGACCCATCAAACAGCTCGATGTACTTTAGTACATATAGGCCGCATGAGCATCTATCAAAATAAAATGAAAAATGAATAATTGTTCTGTTATAGAGCATGTATATTATACTATTAGATGACTCACAAATCACTTTGTATTGGAACTTTGTGGAATTGCTTGGGTTTCCAGTCATGAATTTTTGGCATCTGAATACCTTGACTAGTAGCCACATCCAAATCGTTTTTTATTACTTTAATCTACACAAATCAAAGCAACAGTTACCAATATTGGACTGATATCTTTCAAATTTATAAAAAGATATTTAAATGCTTACCATTGAATGTAGAAATGTTTAGTAGCTTGCCATGTTCACTAAAGAGTCCAACACATAAAACTGTCATTCAAGGTTATCTAGTACCAATATACTCCTGTGCTTGTTTTGAACAAATGGGAAAAGGACCTAAAAAATTATTGTTAAAATATATAATGCTCAAATTGAATACCAAATTGTAGGTTTTCTTTTACCAAATCACTCTGTGCAATATCAAGAGCTCGATTAACGCTTGTTTGACTTCCCCGGCCATCTTTACGAGAAGGTTGTACATTGTTCGCCATCCAATTAAGGACGGTTGGATAAAAAAACATTGAATGTTTTTTCCCGTGGTCAATGGCGTTGCGACTATAATAGTATACAATATGCAATAAACCAACTTATATGAGTAAGCACGTCACAAAGGTTATCATGGATAATAAGCAACATTATAAGTCAACATTAATAATTGTATCATCAAGCCATTTGGTATGAGAGCCTCTCCCTGGATTATTTGTTAAACATATTTTTATGCCATTATTTCATAGGCCCCGCTGATATTCCTTGACGAGCGAGCACATCTGCGGTGTGCCGCTGGAGGCGGTCATGATGCAGCCCTCGCTGGCGGAGGAAGGAATTGGTGTCATGGTGGACTGTTAGGGGTGGGCCCGATAGCTTCAGATGGACTGGGCTGGACATGGGCTCCAAAATCTGTGGATGAAAATACCCCTCGCTAATGATAATTAAGTGTTAATCCCGCTTTTAATCTCAGCCACTAATGTGCTTTGATTTTCATGCACTTTTTTAGAAGCATAGAAGCACATCCTATATTTCAAAATGCTGGCTCTAATACTCCCTCCGTTTTAGGCTATAAGTTGTTTTTACTTCGGTCAAAGTCAAACTACTCTAAGTTTAATAACCAAGTTTTATAGATAAATATAGTAATATTTACAAGATCAAAATAGTTCAATTAATAAATCTAAAATTGAATATGTTTTTATGATAAGGTTAATTTTTTTTCTACAACGGAGTAGCATCTAAGACACTCAACTTAGAGAGGATGGTGACCTTTATCTCCGGAGGTAGGTGGCTCAATTTGTCTGGACTCACATCTGATGTTGATTCCACCTTTGCCTTTTTTTTTATCAGGATACATTGCTTTAGAAACCCGATTAAAGTGACCTAGCAATTATCGAAAAGCTTGGTCATTCTACCCACATGATAACAAGGAAAAAAAAAGGAAGTGGAGAATCAATACACTGAAGGCTCAAGACTCAAGAGCATAGATATTGTATATGACAAGCAATCTCTGAATCTCATAACCGTGCAGATGAAGCAGTAATAGGATCTAAGTTGCATTTAGCTATTCATGTGAAATCTAGGATGCAACTAAGGAAGTACGGCCATACTTATTAATGCTATGCACTACTCCAGTGCCAATGCCATAAAGACAACGACTTGCTTGCTAGATCCACACTAACTCGTACAACAATTTTATATTATATAAAAAAAATCTTCGCGCTAAGAGATGAAGTCCTCTCTCTCTCTCTTTTTTTTTTTGGAAAAACACAATTTTTATTCTGTTGAAATTTAGTCCAAATCACTTTGGTTCGTGGAGTTGGAATAAGTTGGTGTGCCATGAATCCACCATTCTAAACCCTAGTGGATAGTCCCATTACCCACAATTCCTGAAAAGAAGGGAGCCACTAGCCCCGCTAATGATTGTTGCTTGCGAGGTAATGATTGTTGCCATGAGTTTTCGTGTCCAACTTTAATCGTTCGTCTTATTTAATTTTTTTTAAAAAAGACTTAACATAGGACCTGTTTGGTACAGCTCCAACTCCTAAATATAACTCCAGGAGTTGAGTCTAGAGTGGAGTTGTGGAGCTGCCAAAACCCAGCTCCACAACTCTAATATATTTTGTGAGAGAGCTCCACCCAACTCCACTCCCAGTTTTAGTGGAGCTGAAATTGTTTGGCTGAGCTCCAGCTCCAAGAGGGGTGGAGCTGGAACTGGAGCTGTGCCAAACAGGCCCATAGTCACATATAAAGTACTATTCATATTTTATAATCTAATAAAAATAAAAATATTAATCATAAAAAAAAGAAATAAAACAGATGATCAAAATTGGATATAAAAACTCATGACTGTGTTTATTTTGGGACAGAGGGAGCAGTGCATATGGAGAATTGGGACACACATGATTATTTCGCTTCGCGCACGAGGGAAGAGGGATTCGGGAGGGAGGGATGGGAGGAGCGATATACCTATGGTTTTGGAGAAGAAAGGCGCGCGCCGCCGCGATCGATCGATCGATCCCCCCACCTTCCGCGGAGACGGTGTCGTTGGATCTTAGGGCTTCCGCCGACGACCTCGTGCGGCAAAATTGGGGCAGCTTTTGATTGACGCTGGCAGCCGAGCAGGGAAATATAAAGGGACAGACTACCCGCGGGCCATGGCCCATGAACCCAGGCGATCAGCTTTTAATTGGGCAGTAAGTTCACTTTGGGTCCCTCAAGTTGTTGCTTAGTCTGATTCATATACAGCGTTTCCCCCAACTTAAAAAAATGCAAACGAGGTTCCTCGGCAGGACACACAAAAAAAATACAATTTTATTCAAAGTATACGAACACACATTTGAAGTATTAAACGTAGAATAATAACAAAACAATTTATAGGTTCCGACTATAAACTGCGAGATGAATTTATTAAGCCTAATTAATCCGTCATTAGCAAATGTTTACTGCAGCATCACATTGTCAATCATTGCGTAATTAGGCTCAAAAGATTCGTCTCGCAATTTACATGCAAACTGTGCAATTGGGTTTTTTCGTCCACATTTAATGCTCCATACATGCGTCCAAATATTTGATGTGACAGAATTTTCGGAAGTTTGAAGTTCCTTTCCAAAAAAAATTAAAGTATAAGGACACACATTTGAAGTATTAAACGTAACTGATAACAAAACAAATTACAGATTCCGCCTGTAAACTGCGAGACGAATCTATTAAGCCTAATTAATCTATCATTAGTAAATGTTTACTGTAGCACCACATTGTCAAATCAGGGTGTAATTAGGCTCAAAAGATTCGTCTCGCAATTTACATGTAAACTGTGCAATTGGTTTTTTTCATCCACATTTAATACTCCATACATGTGTCGAAACATTTGATGTGATGGAAATTTTGGAAGTTTGAAAGTAACTAAACACATCTTATGTTTTAAACCGAGTGGCTCCCATAGTCCCATGTCATTATGAACACTTTGGACCGGGTAGCTAATTAGCTAAAAAAATTTTCCCACCTATTGATATGTGATAATTTAAAGTGAAATTTTAGTAGGAATTAGAAAAAAAAATGCCCGTGCGTTACAACGGGTGAAGTCTATTTTAATCTTATTATTATTGTTGTTATATGGTTTAGTTAAGATGAAATTCACTGTGGGAGTTCGCTTGGATAATATATTTTTAGAAAATAATGAGCTGTAGTTACGAGTCCGATTGCTCAAGTTAGCATGCGAGTTTTTTAAAACAGATTTCTTATATGATTCCTTCTGTATTACCAAAAGTGAACGATCTTAAAAACTGACTTAAATACGGATATGTATTTCCAGAAGCAAACGAATTTAAAAACTGACTCATACACGGTTGACGTACCAAAATACCAGCAAAAACATTTTCAATTTTTATAATAGTAAGGATAACAAACTTAAAAACTGACTTATACACGGATGACGTACCAAAATACCGGCAAAAACATCTTCAATCATGAGCTGTAATTAGGAGTCCAATTGCTCAAGTTAACATGCGAGTTTTTTAAAACAAATTTCTTATATGATTCCTTCTGTATTACCAACAGTGAACGACTTAAAAAAATTCAAAGACGGATATGTATTTACAAAAGTAAATGAGCTTAAAAACTGACTCATTCACTGATGACGTATCAAAATACCGATAAAAACATCTTTAATTTTTATAATAGTAGAGATAAAAGATAGAGATAGAGATATACAATCCATTGGCCCAAAGTGCTTTACTCATTAGAATTTGATCGTTTGGATTAGAACCAAATCTCTCGAAATTCGTGGTTTCTTAACGGATGAATGTCGGTTGCATCGGCATGGTCGGCGCGGACCCCAAAAGGAAATTTAACTGCAGCTCACGGTAAAAATCCCACGTCCACCGTCATAGGACGCGGTAAAAACGCCTACTAGTGCGGTAAAACCGCAGTAATAAAAACGCCTTCCACTTCCCCTTCCTCCACCTCCCTCTCCGGCGGCGACCCCCCGCGCGCGCCGGCCATGTCGATCCACCGCAAGAAGTACCGCTACGGCATCCTCGACGCCGACGCCGCCGATCGCCCTCCCGTCCACGCGAAGTGGTCCAGCGGTATGGTGAAGGTGAAGTACGAATGCGACGACGACGACGACGGCGATGGCGGCGGCGACGCGTGGCGACGCAAGGCCCTCCTCTACGGCGACGAGGTCGGCAGCGGGCCCTCCTCCGCCGCCGCCGCCCCGCTGGTGCACCGCTCGCACGGCCGGGCGTCGTCGCGGCCGCGCAGCGGCGGCAAGCACCTCCGCGCTGGCCACCTCTCCTCCTCGCAGTGGTCGGTGTGGGGCCCGGCGTCTTCCACCAACGCCGTCATCAAGGGGGACACCTCGTCGTCGGCCGTAGTGGGATCCACCGGCCGGGTGCTTCTCGCCGGCGAAGACGTCATCGGAAGGCGGAGTACGAAGCCGAAGCCGAAGCCGAGTGGTGGCGTCCCCGCTGCCGCCGCCGCCGCAGCCGCCGCCTACGTGACCAAGGCCAAGCCGGTCGCTCCTCCGAAGGAGACCGCACTGCGCACGTACGGGCGGGACATGACGGGGTCCGCCGCCGCCGCCGACCCGGTGATAGGCCGCGACGACGAGGTCGACCGCGTGGTGTGCATCCTGTGCCGCCGGACCAAGAACAGCGCCGTGCTCGTCGGCGCGCCGGGGGTCGGCAAGACGGCCATCGCCGAGGGCCTTGCGCGCCGCGTCGCGGCCGGGGACGTCCCCGCCGCGCTCGCCGGCGCGCGCGTCGTGGAGCTCGACGTCGGCTCCCTGGTGGCGGGCACCCAGTACCGCGGCATGTTCGAGGAGCGCGTCAAGAAGGTGATCCAGGAGGCGGAGGGCGCGGCGGGCAAGGTGATCCTCTTCATCGACGAGATGCACATGCTGCTCGGCGCCGGCGCGTGCAAGGGCGGCAGCATGGACGGCGCCAACCTGCTCAAGCCGGCGCTGGCCCGTGGCCGCATCCGCTGCGTCGGCGCCACCACCTTCGACGAGTACCGCAAGCACATCGAGAGGGACGCCGCGTTCGAGCGCCGGTTCCAGAAGGTGATCGTCGAGGAGCCGACCACGCAGGCGACCATTGCTATTCTGCAGGGGCTGAAGCAGAGGTACGAAGAGCACCATGGCTTGAAGATTCAGGATGCTGCCATTGTCGCTGCTGCACAGCTTGCGGACCGCTACATTACCGGTGAGAAAATTTTTCATTTTGTTTAAGGGACCGAAAAACAGTCAGATTTTTCATTATACTGTAAGTTACACATATTTACACTTAACACTGTAAATGTCTCTTGCAATGTAATGTTTGCATAGTGTGCAAATTGCTTAACTATACTTGGAAGAGGAGATAGGAGAAAACATGCTTATATATACAAGAGAGCGAGGTAGCAATCAAGTAAAAAAAATGTGAGACCATATTTTTAGCAAAACCGTTTAATTAGTTTATTCCTTGTGCTTTCATGATACTACCGGTTAAGGGGGATTGCACATATTCTAGGGTTGTTGTACATGTCTTTTGGGATTACGAGTTTTGTTCCGGGATTACATTCCCTGTTGTTTAAGTTTTGTAGGGATTTTAATATCAAATTCCCATTGTCAGTATACAATTTTGTTAGAAGCTAGTGGTATAGAACTTCACCTTTTTATGAATTCGGTAGCATGGACAACACTAGGAATCTCACAGTCGGGATGCCAGTATTTGGCCAGATGAAAATTTGGAGTTGGGTCAAATTTTAACATCTGGGAGAGGACTTAGGTGACTCTTCATGTTAGACATTCTTAAATTTGTACAATCCATTTTTTTAATTGGAGCTAAGAATTCTTATTTTTAATTCATGTATGTGAGATGAATCAGGCCATGAACTTTCAGAAAAAAAGAAGTCATCTCGTTGACCCTGATTTTTTTTTTTCTAAAACATCATAGATTACTCTATACTATTATTAGCTCACATATCATGGCGCTGTTAGTGAAAATGCATTTAGTCATTTTATGCCTTGTACTGTTGAGTTCTAAGTTCATTACATGTATATTTGGCTTCTGAGATTATCCACCAAAGAGCAACTGGTAATTTGTGGGTCTATATCACTCAATCGTTAAAGACCCTTTTAATTAAAATTTTCCATTACCAATCCAACATGAGGGTTGATTATTAGTGGCTGCAGTCACCTACATTTAGGAATTGCAATAAAAAGAAAGAGAAGAAAATCGAATAAAACGTTAATTGGATATCATGGTTGTGTTCTGTTCCTTAACTGTATGTACCTTCACTTGTTGACTTGATCAACTCAACTACTTTTGTAAAGGCGACTGCAATTGACAGCATAATCATTCATTCCCTGCTGTTCTGTGTGGTTTCTTACATAAGTTTACGTAAGATCTCCTGATATAATGGATCACATGAATTTAAAGATTGATAGAATTCCCGAGAATGCTTCATGGGCAAATATGGCACAGTGTTTCTAGCGATTTTCATGCGCATGACAGCTGAGTATTAGGTAATTTGACAGATGGTATTTCTTCCTGTAGGTCGTCAATTTCCTGACAAGGCGATTGATCTGATTGATGAGGCTTGCTCCACCGTAAGGCTGAAGATTGATAGTCAAAAAGGGGTGAACACCACAGGAATGCAAAATAACAATGGAAATACGTCAGTGAATGGAGTGAACGAAGCAATTGTTGGCCCAGATCATGTTGCTCAAGTAAGCATGCTACTTGTATTTGTATAATAATTCTGTTTCGATCATTCATTCTAATATCCTAATTATGTTCAAATGTTATATGAAGGTTGTGAGCCGATGGACTGGCATCCCGGTCACTACACTTGATCAAGAGGAGAAGGAGAAGTTAATCCACCTGGCAGACAGATTGCACGAGCGAGTTGTTGGCCAGGATGAAGCTGTCAAACTGGTTGCACAGGCAGTTTTACGTTCTAGGGCAGGCCTTGAACAACCTGGCCAACCTATAGGCTCTTTCCTCTTTCTGGGCTCAACCGGTGTTGGAAAGACGGAGCTTGCAAAAGCCCTTGCTGAGCAGCTATTTGACAGCGAGAAGATGTTGATCCGCTTTGACATGTCTGAATTTGTTGGGAGTGGATCTGTGTTGCGTCTCATTGGAGCACCTCCAAGGTTTTGCATACCCCTGCTCCCTTAGTGAAACTTTACACATTCCATATTTTTCATTATTGACTTGTTTTAGTGCTTTCTTGGACATCTTAAAGCTATCATGGCCATCAAGATGGCGGACAATTGACAGAAAAAGTTAGGACGCGTCCTTACAGTGTCATCCTTTTTGATGAGGTGGAGAAGGCAGATCCCTCGGTGTTCAACGTGTTCCTTCAGCTCCTCGATGATGGCATGTTGACTGATGGCAAAGGAAGGACAGTAGATTTCAAGAACACCATCATCATTATGACCTCAAATCTGGGAGCTGAGCACCTAACTGAAGGAGTGACTGGTGAAAGAACAATGGAAGCTGCACGGGACCTTGTTATGAAACAAGTTTGTTCTAGTCCCGATCTATCCTGATTTTGAAATCCTGGACTGGCTGCAGTAGCTTCTTTCTGATTGTTATATATACTTTGCACATGCAGGTTCAGAAGTATTTCAGGCCTGAACTTCTCAACAGGCTGAGTGAGATTGTGATATTTGAGCCGCTTTCGCACGACAATCTTAAGGAGGTCGTCAAAATTCAGATGAAGAGTGTCGTTACCAGTGTGGCTCACAAGGGCGTATCTCTACTTGCAAGTGATGATGCCTTGGACGTCATCTTGTCTGAATCATACAACCCAGTAAGTGCAGATTCTTTACAACATCATCACAAGTTCGCTCTACCATTTTGTAATGACCATGAGATCTTTCAGTTCGTACTAATATAGTTGACCATGCTTCCATCTCTTTCAGATGTATGGGGCAAGACCAGTAAGGAGGTGGGTGCAGAAGAATGTGATGACAAAGCTCTCTGAGATGCTTATTACAGGAGATGCTGGACAGGGGTCAACTATTTCCATTGACGCTACTGATGACAAGAAGGGGCTGAACTTTCAAGTATTGAAGGAGGAGGTAGTGGTTCCGCGAGGCAAGAGGCCAGTCGAGGAGCTTCAAAGCGACTCGGATAGCGATGACGATGTGTTCGAGATCGCCCCCATACCAAAGAGGAAGAAAGGTGATTATTAGCATATAGGAGCAGCCTGACAAGTAGCTAGGTTGCCACTTTTGGGTTATCCATATTATATTAGTGAATTGCAACATGGTAGTATCTCCTTTAGCTTGAACTTATGCCGGTTTTAGCCAGTGGGCGTTGTGTCTGTGAGAACTCGCGACTCATATGGTAAGGAGGGCTGCTTGCTTGCTTGCATCGGCTTTCCTCCATGACGCTGTAAGAGCTGAATGAGACGACCTGATGTCCTTAATGCATGTTACTTTTAATTGCTTTGTGTTCTTTTCGTGGATGACCAGGTTACAAAGAAACTACTGTAAGAACGAATTGGAAATTCTCTAGTTTCTTGAATAGACAGGGCAATGCTTCCTAGTTTCTGCTGGATCTGAATGGTTTCTTCGTTCTTGTGAATTCCTGCAATGTCTTTGTGCTTTTCCTCCCGATTGGACAATGTCTGCTGGGAGAGAGAATTATTCAACATCATTTTCCTGTCCTTTTTTTTTCCCATAAGTTTGGAAAGTTCATCCTAGTTCAGTGGTCTGTATAGACTGTTCCATTATATAACATGTCACTGAGATTATTAATTATTTCTACTATAATAATGTGTCATTTGGGTACGGATGCTTGTTTGAAAATACCCATAATATCCTAATAGACGTACACGCATTGACAATATGAAAGCTATATAATATCCTAATAGATTTACCCGCTCAAAGTTCTAAAATTTTTTTTTGAAAATATTTGTGCAGCTTTGTTAACACAGGACGTTGTGTATAAGTTTCAACATTAAATGTTCTTGTTTTGTGAAAAAATATTTATGTGTGGCATAGGAAAGATGACTTACATATAAAAAAACAACACGAAATTATTATATGTTAGTATAAAATTGATAGGTTTTATTTTATAAAAAATCACTACATGCAGAGATCTTAAAACATATAGAACTTTTATGTTTCTCGAGGGCATAAAACATTTCAGAACTACTCTCTCAGTCCCAAAATATAACAATTTCTAGCATTTAGGAATTATTTGAGATTAATAATATGCGCGTGCTAACACTACGACGCAACTTGAAATAAGTGTAAAAAGCTATATATGTTGGAAATATAAATGTTGAAATATCTCAAAACACAAATATCCAAGCAAAGATATTCATTACTATAATAGATTTGGCTTAAAAAATAATTACATATTCTTATAACTTTATTGCTATAAACTTATTGCAATGTAAAATTATTGTTAAATTCACAACCCCCCCCCCCCCAGCACACACACAAGACCTAATATAATTCAAATATTGGGGTTTTTTCTTGCAAAAGGAAGTTGTAGATTTAGCCTAGCAATTAACCCCACATTATGTATGTGCCAATCAAGATATATTAGCAAAATATATGAATGTGATATCAATATGGTATATTTTTTTCATGTTGGGCTCAACATAGTTTGTTATAACGAGGAGAGGTTAAAGCAAAAGAGGGGAAAAAAGTAGAACTAGCAAAAGCCAAATAAATTGCTCGATGAACAAAACTCAGCATAGTACTTCGCCTTAACATAAGAAAAAAAAATCTAACAAGCTGTGGTTTTTGCCAACAGAATCATAAATTAACAATACAAAGAATGCACTTAAATATACTGTTTATTCGCCGACTAATCAAGTGAGGACTAGAGACAAGGTGAATGGCACTTGGCAAAATTTAACTAAACAAAACCCAATTGTTCTAGAGGGTGTAACATTTACAGAGAAAAATAGATCTAGGGTTAAGTTCTAATTCGTGTAGGTGGAGGGAGACACTTCTAAGATGGACCTAGTCTATTACAAGGCCCAAGGCCCAAGTTCAGTTTAAGCAACATTACTAGCTTGTTTTGACGATTCCCATTGACTCGGAATGAATTTGGATATGAGACCGGATGCGTTTGAAAGTTAGTGAGATAAACTTTCCATCAAGTCCAAGATCACCCAAATCGGAGTTGTCACGAAGGCGCTAGGTCTGTTTGAAGTCAATATTGTCTCTGAAGGCCGAACTGGATTTCAAAACTTATTGGACTTGAATATCTCGTAGATTCTCCATTCATCCGACGTATTCTTTGGCAATGTTTTATATTTCTCATGCTTGGTTGTATGCATATACTTGATGGTCACATCACTTCTCCTCCTCCCTAAATAGAACTTGACAACCTCGAATCAGACACCACGAATATCTCCCACAGCATAGCCCTTACGCCCAAATCCAACAATCAACACCTCGTTGATAATGATACATGAAGAAATAAGTATAGGTGACAGAGCAAGCATTCAAGAAAGGTGTAGGAATACGAATGTTCATTTTCCTCAATGAAGTTCAGGCAACCAAAGTTCAGGAAGCTATTGTGGGATGGAAATAGCAGTGTGGTGGAAATCGGTCGTACCGACCAATTAATCAGCCGTATATACGTTAACGGTAGTAAAACCGTCCCGTTAACGTAACACGGTGTACATTTATCGTTCATGAAGTCAAAACTCTGTTTTTAGCGATTAGTTGGTCGTTTTTCCGTTTAATCACCCGAATAATCGTACGCTGTATTTGGTGATGATTTAGAGTAGTTTATTTTTTACTTAATTTAGAATTGTTTTTGTTTTGTAACACATATTTTTGTATTTTACTTATTTAACGCAGCAATTCTACCACCATGTGATATATAAATCCGGTATTAGAAGAGTTAATGTTTTACTTACCTGTTTAATTAAAAAACAACATGAACATATTAGATTTATATAGTTGTACACATCTAAATCTTGAACTAAGTATATAATATTATAAAATTTGCACATATATTCGCGAATGCTAAATTTCCGTATAATTCCGACTAATCGTGCGTATTCCAATCAACCGGTGAACGGTACCATTTCCGTCTGACAACCGTTTTCCGTCTTCCACAACACTGAAAAATAGTAACTGATATCAATATTTCAGAAATGGATTGTCATCACTTATCATGGAATCAGTTGGGCGTACTGAATTGCAATTATGCTGCTAACATGCTTAGCACCATGGGCAACATGCTTAGGTGAACCACTACCTAGTAACAAGATGCCTTCTGGAAGGTAGCAATCTTTTGAACAAAGCCAAATATAGAAAATATGTACATCAGAGTTCAGATCAATGCTGAGCCTTTTGAAAATTTAATAACAGTAAAAATGGGCTTATCATATATCTATAGTCATAAACACAAAATTATCGTCATATCTTAACCCCTGAAAATCATTGGGTGCAATCTTATAAAAAGCTAAATTGATGTTTTGTCCCCTGAGATTATTAATTGTTTCTACTATAATAATGTGTCATTGGGGTATGGATGCTTGTTTGAAAATACCCATAATATCCTAACAGACATACAAACATTGACAATTGATTTACCCACTCAAAGTTGTAAAAAAAATATGAAAATATTTGTGCAGCTTTGTTAACACAGGACGTTGTGTATAAGTTTCAGCATTAAATGTTCTTGTTTTGTGAAAAAATATTTATGTGTGGCATAAGAAAGATGACTTACATATTAAAAAAAAACATGAAATTATTATATGTGATAGGTTTTATTTTATAAAGAATCACTACATGCAGAGATCTTGAAACATATATAACTTTTATGTTTCTCGAGGGTAGAAAAAATTTCAGAACTACTCTCACCGTCCCAAAATATAACAATTTCTAGCATTTAAGAATTATTTTAGAATATCATAACTTTTTTGACCCAATCACAGCATTCCACCATTCAAATTGTTCATATACTTTCTCTTCTCAACCCTTCTCCCAAGCTACCTATTTTTTTTAATATCCGTATCCAACCTTATACATTGGGACAGAGTTAGTATTCAAAACTTGGGGTAACCTTTTATTCGAAACTTCTAACAATTTCAACTATTAATATACCCAGTATACTGTTATTATAACTTTATATTGTTCCATAAACACATCAGAATAAAAATTAACGGCGAGTATCATTTTGAGGTTCATACCAGTAGCAAAGATATCACATCACTCCATGGTGACTAGCAAATGACTACTGAAGCATCATATCTCAAAATGAAAGTCTATCCATTGTATTTGAGGAAGAGCATGGAACAATTTACAAAGACGGCTCGGTTACATCATTAACTCAGCTCATTGCTCCCGTCAAACCAATAACTCGAGCCCTGCATGCCCTTATACCTCCCAATGTACAAAGAATTTTCAAAGAATACTCGACAGAGCACAGCAAAGCCCACCGTTTCCTTGCTGATGACTAGTTAGTTTTGAATGCAAAAAATATATCAGTGCCTTAATGAGCACCGCAGCAGGCTTCACAGCGAAAGCAGCAGCAAGATTTACTCCCGTTCGACTGAAGCAGGGTGCTGAAACAGCAGGCTGGTAAGTTAGTTGACGCCACCAGCCTCCACAGCAGATGTGAATCCGGAATGGTGTCATCCTGATCTCTCGCACGGACTTGGTGTCTCGAGAAGATGCAGATATTCTGATGAAGACCACCCGGCTCTTTACAATTTGGCAATGAGCATTTGCTGTCATGCTTTCACTTTTCACTACAAACACCGCTCCAGGAATTCCAGATGTCATCTTTTCACTTCTGTAACCCCTGTGATCCTAGGGTTTATGCATGTCTGAGACCTGCATCTGTGGCCCGCCCACTGCAGATGGCTGCTGATTGTGTGAACTTGGCGTTCTAACGTCTTCAGATAGGAAGACATCCGTATCCAGGCTCTCATCCCACTGCACATCTGCTGTTTCCATGTTAAGTACTTCAAGTTGCAACAGTAGCTACTTATAAGTTACAAATGACTTCTAAACAAAACTATGAATAGTCCAAACAAAAGTGTAATGAACGATCATAAAGGATACGTGCTGTTTTCCACATATCAGTAATGCTGACATCCCCTTCTGATATGAGCCAGTAATCAGCATCAGTCTGCAAAATAGTGTAAAAAGGACCATAAGTATGATATGATATATTTAGGTCTTTTTTGACATAAGAGGTTCTCGGGCAAAGGACAACTTATGACAGAGCGGTTATGAACACAATAATATATAATAGTTTCTACACATGAAGGATTTGCATGTTTGAATTGCTAAAAAACACTAGAGAAGTAAAGCAAAAGTTCAAAGATGCATGTACCATGCCGTAATGTCTAGCTATAACTTTACAACTATAAATTATGCTATTCTGGAAGGAAAATCAAAATTAAAGAGGATCTGACTTACATCAATATCTGAAGGGATAATCCTTGTCATTCCTCCAAAATCATGTGAAGCACTAGGATCCTGAGGAATCGTCTGGCTGTGCTGAATATTATTGTCCACAGCAACTGAGTTGCTACATTGCCCAACCCCAGCATTTGTTGTATTGAAGACTTCAGTAGGTTGATGTTTTGGTACATTTGCATGCCCTGATGGTGTTGCACCCCCACCCAAGTCCTCAAATTTCTCATCAAATTGACTAAATAAAATGGTAAGGTTTTGATCAGGTGAAAATCAATTCATGTATTTAACATCAACAGAGGAATGCACCATTACCTAACTAAGTAGACATCTATTGGGCCCATTGTACTTCTTAATACGATTCTATATCTTCTCTGGAGATAATCACCAGCCTGCATAGGGAGTATATTACAAGAAGCTGTGAACCAGTTTCACGATGCCATTTATTGTCACATACAGAGTCCCTTAATTTTAACTGCTTCCTACCTCGTCAGGATCTGGGACTTCAAGTGTAGTGCCATGAGGAGCTTTTATTGCAATTAGTGTTTCATTCTGCAGAATGAAAAAAATATGTTACCTATAATACATGTGTTAATCAAATGATAATCTACAACAAGGTGGCCTTGTTATGGCATGTAAGTAGAATAGAAAACCTGAAAGCAGGGTAATCCCTTGATATCATCTTCTGTCACATAGAGCCATCTATGTAAAAATGAAATAGATGCTGTACATTAGTAAACACGATGATGACTCCCTCACACTATTGATGAAATTAAATAAGAAATACCTTTGATTGTTTTCATCTTCAGTTAAACCTCTTAGTTTTTCACGCATATCACTGCATAGAACACAAGCTCTTCGATTAAGCCATGTTCTTGTTAGGTTCTGTAGCATAGAAAATTGTGGTCCATGTGAAACCACAGACAGCTACTAACCTTATGCGCTCATCTAATGCTTGCTCCTTCAGACTAAGATTTTCAACTTCTGCCTGCAGAAAGGGTTGCATATGGATTTGTGCTTAGAAATATGCACAGGCATTCTTGTCAGAATAAAGGTATTCTGGTGCACTTAAGATAGTACGCCAATTTAAACTGTACATGACCAAATACCTGCAAAGCTGAAAGACCATTATCTAATTCCACTCCTGAATCATCCAAGCCCCTGAAATGTTGTGTGAGATTAGAATGACAATTTAAGGGTTAAAGAAATAAGATCAGGTGGCAATAAAGGAAGATAAGGGTTAAAGGAATAAAAGTGCTTACTTCCAACGGATTCTGTTCTTGAGTGTCTTTTCAATCAACCCTATTCCTTCAAGTACATTGGTAATATCATATATACGCCGTTTTTGAACCTGAAAATAGGAAAATGTGAATTGTGTATAAAGTGAGAGAAAAGAGATGTCAGATGAAATGATATAGTATTATAGTTTATAACAGTCTGTGACCTCTAGTGTTTCTGCAGCATTATTCAAATCTAGAATGCCATCCGGAGCCTGCTTCAGCAAATTTATGAACTTCTTTGTGAGAAGCCCTGGACATGAATTGCAAGGACAAATATAAGTAACAAGTAACAACACAGTAATATGAAAAGCCGAAAAGGCAAGATAAATTGTAACAAAATACAAAATGTATATAAGCTTCCCAGACTTTACTTATATATGATAGAAGTTGGATTGCAATGTCTCAGACTAAGACTTGAAAAAGAAAAAAACAATTGTAGGCAGAGAGTGACATTATCACCTAACGAACTGTCATAACGGCATGTACCAACAGGAGTTGGGGGATTAAGTGGTGAACCTGTAAACAGAAAATATGCATGTTTAATTGTTCATACGACATAACACACAGAGAAAATGACTAGAAAGAAGATTACACATACCAACATTTGATGTAGGTGTCTGAGGCCCAGCTTTGTTGTTCTTAGTCTTTGACTTGGAAGTCTTAACAGCTTTCCCAGAGACTGGAGTGAGCATTGGACTGACAGCAAATCCAGGGCTAGTAATCATACAGTCGCTAGACTCAGCAACATCACTTTCTTCTGGTGCTTTTCTTTTTTGCTGTGAAGAGAGAATAGCTTGTATTTTATAGTCGCTAAAAGTAATGAGAAACATCCCAAGAGGGATATGTCGATCATTGGTAAATTCAGAACATAGAACAAAAATGTATCATCTTAAGCATATGACCAATGTGGGTCCTAACAACAGAATCCATGGATGCTAGACAACATATAAAGAACAAACAAACACCATATTCCCATCCTTACTGGTTTAGTGGGACTGTCTCGATGTACTCCATAGATCCAGTTCAACTTGGAATATTAATCATGCCAACAGTTAAGAAACATTATGAAGGTAAACAGAAACACCTGTGGTGTTGCTACTGTAGTATATCCTGACTATCTGATGTCAGCTGTGGGATAGTAGTATATCACAACACAAGGATATTGTATACAAAATAGCTTGTAAAATGAGATAGAGCGCCCACAACTGCAGCATGCCAGTCACGGGAGCACACGCGATTCTGGCAAGATTAAGTGGCCTCTGTTATTAGCATCTGCCATACAGGTTTCCGTTGCTTCCCTATCTGGTCAACAAAGTCGCTGCACAGATTATTTCTCTTTGAAACATTTATGATCTGACATAAAAACTTCCCCTTCAGTTCAAGCCCTGCACGGGGTGACACGCCAACAACTGCACGGCTTGAATTCTTTCTTTATCGATCCACATCACGGATCTAACATAGTCGACACTTAACATAAGAATAGTTGGAGCTACTGAGCATTTATGCTTGGCTAAACTTGGAAGACTTTGAGGGAAGCCAAGAAATTGTCAGATTGACCAAAATTCTTGCCCGAATCTACCCACGGTTCCAATAGCTAGATTAGCATCTGCCGTACGAGTTTCCATCTATTCCGTATGTGGTCAACAAAGTCATCACTATCTTCACAACACTTATGATTTGACATAAAAACTTCCCCTTGAGTTCAAACCTTGGCTCCGACAACTGCATGGATCAAATTCTTTCCATATCGATCTGCGTCGCGTGTCTATCATAGTCGACATTTACTTAGCATAAGAATAGTTGGAGCTACTGAGCAATTATGCTTTGACCAGACTAGGAAGACTTAGCGGAAGCTTAGAAATTGACCAAAATTCCACCCAAATCTACCCAGGGTTCTGACGGCTACACTGAAACGGACACATGCATACAGATAGAACGCGCAGATTTTGACCCATAATCCTCACCAGGAGAGCTCAAACCACCACAGCAGCTTCGTCAGCTCCCGCGCCCCAAAACCCCCCGCCCTCCAAACAGAAACGGAGTAAATCGAGAACCGCGCGCTCACCGGCGTCCGGATGACCAGCCCCTCCTCGATATCGCCGCCGCCGCCAGCACCGCCCGCGCCGATGCCACCCGAACCAGACGCCGCCGCCGCCGCCGCGCCACCAGCGGGGAAGCGGTGGTAGTCGTTGGGCGCCGCGAAGGGCGACCTCGACGAGGCGGCGAACGGCAGCGGCGGGCGCAGCGACTGCAGGATCTTCTTCTGCGCCGCCGGCGGCCTCCCACTCCCCGCCATGGCAGCCCTCACCCCCTCCCCTCCGCCCACCCGCCCAGCAGCAGCAGCAACCTCCCCCGATCTCGCGATCGCCCTCCTCGACGCCGCGGTCCCCCGCAAGGGACCCGATCGAGGGGCGCGGCGTCGGGTGGAGCCAGGCCCGGGGCCGGGGGGTGGGAGGGGCTCGCCGGAGCTAGGGTTCCGGCCGGCCGGCCGGCGGCGGGGGCGTGGAGGTGGGTGGGTGAGGGGGGGAAAGGGGAATCGAAGAGAGAGAGGAGGGAAGGGGGGAGAAGAGAGAGAAAGCTAGCAGAAAACGAGGGAAGGAGGAGGGAAATTAGGTAGTCCGCGTCGCGTTCGGGGCGGCCACCTCGTTGTGGATATGGATCAAAATGGAGAGGGGAAACGCGGCCCAATGGGCCGGAGGAGGTTTCACTCCCCGTGGGCCGGGCCACTTCCCTTCTTCTTGTTCTTCTTCTTTTTTTTTTTTACCCACGCATTTTTTTACCGTTTGTTTTTTTTTCGCCGCGGTTAATTAATGCTGTACGTCTGGGCGGTTAATTAATTAATTGGGACCAATTTTTGGTGTTTCTGAATTCTGATAAGGGTTTCCAGTTGGGATTTTTGAAAGGGCTCGGAAATTGGAGGAGCCTCTGCAGCGCAGCACGCCATACAGAGAGGGAAATGGTGATTTTTATTCAATTTTTGGAATTGGATCCCAGAAAAGCAAATCAGTAATGACGTTTTGGAGAGTGGAATAAAACAAGCTGGCGGTAGCTACGGCTAAGCTGGCTCACAGATCATGTAGGCGAGGCAGAACGGATGGATATGCACGGGCGTGGCAGAGACGAAAGGGGTAGGATATTACGAGGTGAATAATGATTGTATTTAGAAATTAATTAATTGCCATACTCTTTTGCTCTCATCGGTTGCCTGTATCCCTAACAAACCAAATGACTTACTTCACTAGGGAATGAAAATTATTAATTTATAGGTCAAACTTTTATATATATTTATTTGTAACGACTTAAAAGTTACCGTTAAAAAGAAATTACGTTGAAAACATCTAAAAAATCAACTTCAAAATCAAGCTTGAAATTTCAAATTTTAGTTTTTTTTTTTAGCTTATTAGACCAACCTTTTAGACTTGCAATTCAAAAGACAGCTCACAAGATGTGTGAATGACACGACAGATCAAAAAGCAAATTGCTCCCTGCTGTAGGTTTCGAGAGGTAATTGGAATTTCAAATCTTTGTATTTATATCTAGTCTAGTCCAAATCTTATCTTTTCAATTGGTGAAAAGGGTACAAAACTTTTCTGAAAATAAGGGGGAAGGCTACAATCATTTTTCTTTTGATAGACAAGAAGATAATTACAATCTTGATGTTACAAAAATAGACACTAAAGTCATATCGATAGAGAGGTTCCATATCTTGATACACCACAAAACATATGAGTAGACGAGCGTAAACAAAACGTTGATCAACTCAGGCACATGTAAAACGGATGAACAAATAGCGGCCACCATCTTCATTCTTTTGATAGAACATCAAACCAATATCAACGAGCAAGTAAAAAAAAAACTAAGATCCCAACATCGGTGTCATCGATTTGATTATCGACGACCTGACAGACAAGCCTTCCCAGATCTTCATCGATAACCTCTGAATAAAATAACCACCAACAGAGAGATAGAAAAGGCAAAAGACTTTAAGATAAGCCAAACTCCATAAACATCATGGAAGACAAACTCTTGACTATCTAATAGATCTAATCATCTTAAGAGAAGGGTATCCTATGATATTCTTATGTTTCTTAGATCATGGTATGCATCCCGTAACATCTCACACATGATTTTCTTTCATACTAATGTGAAAAAATGGATTAAATTATACGGTAAAGAAAACAATACCCATGTTATTCCAGATCCATACAGTTAATATAATTAACTTACTATATAATATAATGGTATGCTCTTCCGTGAGAATTTCACCTCAAGAAAAGATGATTTGCTAATAAATTTATAATATGATGTGTTGATTGACACTCTTGCTTTTGTTGTGTTAATGTGGTTTTCAAGTTCGATGTTGAAAATGCGATGAAGTTGAAGACCATTTGATTAAAGCTAATTTTTTGTTTAGTTGTTGTTGTTATTTGAACAATTTAATATGTTTCATGTTCTCTTTTATTTGAAAAATAAATAAACAACTATAAGTGTGATCATGTATATTAAAACATCAGTCCATTAAATATCATCAAGAACGTAGTAATGACCAACTTTCAATGGTTTCTCTTTTTTATCTGTGATGACAATTGTAAATAAAACTATTATCTCTCTATTTGATTTGTATGCATGTAGTCATTCATATTAAAGAGATGATTCATGTAATATAATCAATAATGTAGCAATGACCAATTAACTACATAATATCTTAGAATTCACTTTCAATGATTTCTCTTCTTAGGGTTCATGGTTAGGGTTATTTTAGATGCCATTATTGCTAGTACTACCAAGGAAAAGTATCAACTTCATCAAGAGACAACGCAAACATGTAAGTGTTCAAGTCTAGTTCAGGTCAAACATCCTTCTCTTTGGTTACTTCTTTCAAATGACATTGATCTTACTCCATTTTTGTTTACATTTATCTAAATCTCTACCCAATTAAACCTTGAATTTCTCTTTATATATTTTCTCTACCAAATAGGCTTGTCTCCCATGAGTACATGGATACACGTAGTACACATATTCTAGAGCAAAATAGAAATTTGAATAGTTTAAATCTTCATGCTCACTGCAAGTAGGAGTATATATTGCATACCTACAAGCTTCCTGACAAAAATTCAAAAGAATTATGCATTTTACTTTGAATTTATAAACATAAGCGCCAACACATGGATAAGATTTTGCTTGAGTAGGCGAAAATGTGGGAGCACCTTATGGTACCTTATAGGTACAATTTTTGCCTACTTAATGGCATTTATTTGAAGCTTATTATCATTTTCCCACTAAATTAGTTATGCTGAATCACCATCGGTGTACTGACATGTGGTGTTTTATAAAATATTATACGGTAAAATGTTACAACTTGTATGCATAGTTTTCTATAGCATGAAGGTGGATATGATATCAAAAGCTAATGGTTACTTCAAACAGTAACCATTAGCCATAAATAATATTACTTGACAATGAAATTCTGATGCATGAAATATTTTTGTAAGTGAAAAAAAAGTTAAGTTATGAGGTAATGGACGTAGTTAACTTAGTGTCAGCAACTAGATATTTAAACAATGATTATAAACTGAACAAGTAAACTGGTGTCAAAACCATATGAACAATCTAAATGTTTGAAAGAGAAAGGTAAAACATCTAGGATACCCAAGTGCTTTCCTTTTATACTAGTTGATTTTGCACCAGCAGATTTGAAGAGGATAAGTAGTGCTAATTACATACTCTTTCAAGCTTAAGAGAAATCTTAATTATTGGAGAGAAAAACTTATTCGATAACATATAGCATAAAAAGGTGATACAACTAGGGGTGAAAACGGTACGAAAATAGACGGAAACCACATTTATTGTTTTCGTTTTCATTTTTTTTTCGGAATCAGAAACCCCGGATACGAAAACGGAATCGAATATTATCAAAATCGAAAACGGAGCGAACACGAACCGGCGCGAATACGGTAACGAAAATTTATCGGAATACAAAAACCCCTCAAAGCGATAAATCCAATTCTCAAGTCTCAACGGTCAATAATTCATCATAAAACACAATCATATAATTCCAATTGTTAAGTCTCAGCAGTACATCACAAAACACAATCTATGGAATAAATTATCTATGTTTATTCCAATGCATGAAAAAAATATTCTTACGTAACTTTATATTTGCATAACAAATATTTTTTAAAACAATAACGGACAAACACCATGGTATTTACTATTCATTGCTTAAAAAAGGAATCCATGGTATTTCAGTCACAAAATTTTCGGAAATTCCAAGAAAATTTCCATAAAGTTTCCGACCGATTCCGAGTTCCGACGGAAACTGCCCTTATCATTTTCGATTCCGTTTCCGGGAAAATATTTTCGAATTTGTTTCCGTTTCCGCAAAATTCCAAAAAAATTCCTACCGACAAATTCCGTTTTCGAAAATAGGTCTGGAAAGTTTTCGTACCGTTTTCACCCCTAGATACAACCATGCAGGTAGAAGATGTACTAAAGAAGTGCAACTGTAAGTTGATCGATTACTATTGGTAGGGATATATAGGAGACAAACTACTACAGATTAGAAAACAATAAAAAGCATATAAGTGATTCTTACACAAAATGCGATGGTAGGAAGAAAGTTCGATCATGAATGAAACCGAAGAATATGAAATTAGCTCTTCACGATCTAGATCGTTGATCAAGAGTGCAAGTGGATACTACCTTCGTCCTAACATAGTAGTCATTTATAGGTTATTTAGTAAAGATTAAGGTTTAGAAAAATGAGTATAATAACCTATCAGATGTATGGTTGGTATTTAGGGGTAGAATATATAAAATTCTGAATTGGAGATGATTAATGTGATAAAATGTATTCGAAAATAACAAGCTTTTTAGACAAATTTTATTCCTAAAGTGACATCTATTTTGGGATGGAAGAGTAGTAGGACTTGCACAATTACAGCTTACATGATGCAACTTAGAGCAAGTTTAATAGTAGGCTATAACCAGCTATAAGTTTATGTGGAGAAGAGAGAACTAGAAAAATAAATAATGTTACTCTCGTAGAAAACTAACTCTTTACATACTTCAAGATAAATATAATAAATATATAGGTAAGAGAAAGAGATAGAAGAAAAGAAAGATAAAACAATCTTATAATCCATCTACTATACATAACTCTGAACTAATATGGGCCTGTTTGGGGAGCTTAAGATTATGAGAATCTGGAAAAGCTGAGTTTCCCATCTTCTGACTTATAGTTTATTTTCTAGATTCTACAACTATAGCTTCTTAGAATCTGGAAAAAAGCTGAACTGTTTAGGGAAACTTTTTGTTCTAAGAGAAGCTACATCAGCTAAAAACTCCCCCAAATAGGCCTAGTTACTTCTACAGTTCTACTACACCTAATAAGAACATCTCCAACAGAATTGACAAATTAGATTATCCAAATACCCATATAGCCAGCTCTCCAACTAATTTGGATAACCAAACTAGTTGCTCACTCCAAAAGCCTCTCCATCTGCACTCTCTATTTTAAGTCTATGACAATGAGACCCACGTGTCAGCCTCTGTTACTCGTCTTCTTCTTTCTCCTCTTTTTCTCCCCCTCTTCCTCTTTTCTCCCTCTCTTTTCTCCCCAACGGTAGATGGCGACAGCGGCATCGACGGGTGGTGATGACAAGCATGGCGGCAGCGACGGGTAGCGGGCCAGACGACGCTGGCGCTTGCGCGGATGGCAGGAAAGACGACGCAGCTGTGCGGCAGCTACGCAGATACTCGGTGACGACAGCGCCGAACGAGGCGAACACGGCGGTGGCGGATGGCTGCCCAGACCTCGGCGACGGAAGCCTCCAGACGACGGCGCTGAGGACGAGGCCATCAATGGAGACGATGGAGGTGAGGCGGCCGACGCCGAAGAGGGGTTCAGCCCCTTCTTCCCCATCCTCGCTCCTGCCTCGTCGTCACCACTGCACCCTTTGCCATTGCAGCCATCCTTGGCGGCAAGTGAGAGGCCGCGGCGACGCTCGCTAGCTAATGACCTGCCACTTGGCCCCTTTTTTTCTTGTTCCTCACAACCTTGGCACGGCCATAGGCAGATCTCACGGTGACAAAAATCGGCACTAGAGGTCGCGGCGGTGGAAATCGACCCTAGAGGCCGAGGCGATGCTCCCTGCGGCGGCACTGGAGGTCGCGACGAGCGGAAATTGGTGCTGCCCTGCCGCCGCACCCTCTTCTCTCGCTTAGAGAGATGGGAGAAGAGTCTCAAAGATGTAGGATCCACGATTGGCAAGTTAGTGTGGATGGCCAAGTTTGGCCGATGAAAAAAGAAATTTGGCAACCCATTTGGCTTAACCATCCGAGTAGAGATGCTGTTGGAGTAAGATTTATTTTGTTAAAATTACTAAAACTAGCATGGTGGCCCGCGCATATTGCGCGGCTAGTACCGTTATATTTTTTTTCACTTATTAACATATATATTTTCATATTTTATTATTAAAATGTATTAAAAATGGCAACATAATTTTTAAATTCTATATGAACTTAACCAAACTAACCAATGTGTAGTATTCATGTTGTATTGTATATATGTGATAGTTATAATTATTTTTTAATTCCTTATTTTAGTTACTCCCTCTATACCATAATATAAGGCATGATCAAACTTGACACGGTCTTTAAAACTATTTTTTGTCTTATAATTTCTCATATACTGTAAGGTTTGTAGTAACAAAATTATAACCATATGAAAGTAAATTCAAATATCAATCCAATGATATAATTTCTAGCAAGTAAAATTAAATTTATATTGTACTAAATATTGATCAAAATGTTTTGAAGGTGGAATCTTAAAATGCGTGGACGCCTTATATTATGAGATGTAGGGAGTATTTCTAAATTATATTCCTATCTGGACTCTAGAGTAGTCTAGACTCCTCTTCCAATATTTCTTATTTTATTTTCAGTTTCAAAGTTCTCCAACATTCCTTATTTTTTTAATTTCAAATTTATGTTATTTATAAATTTTATTATTATATAAACTCTAAACCCTTCTTTCCATATTCTTTATTTTCAAATCCCGAATTACAATTATTTTTATATCGATTCTACACTATTCTTTCCATATTCCTCATTTTTAAATTCCAAAATTCGGTTATTTCTAAATTGTATTCCTATATGGACACTATACTCTTCTTTCAATACTCCTAGTTTTTAATTATGACTTTCAATTATTTCTAAATTGTATTCCAATAGGTGCTCTAGACTCTTCTCTCAATCTTTTTTTATCTTGAATTTTAGTTCTTTCTTAATTGTATTTCTATATGAACTCTAAGATGTACTATTATTTTTTTTAATTTTGACTTTCAGTTAGTTCTAAATTTGTATATGGACTCTTGACTCTTGTTTTAATATTCTTTTCTTAAAAAAAATGAATTCCACAAAATTGTATTCCTATTTGGACTCTAGACTCTTCTTCCAATATTTTTTATTTTTAACTTTGAATTTTAGTTATTTCTTTATTGTATTTCTATATGGACTCTAATATGTACTTTTAATTTTCTTATTTTTTTTTATTCTGAATTTTTATTATTTCTAATTTTTATGCCTATATGGACTCTAGTCTCTTCTTCCAATCTTGTTTATTTTTAGTTTTGATTTTTTGTAATTCTAAATTATATTTCTATATGGACTATAAAGCCTACTTTTAATTTTCTAATTTTTTTAGTTCTAACTTTTTTTAGTTATTTCTTTATTGCATTTTCACATGGACTTTAACCTCTATATTTAACTTTTTTTAATTCCAAATTTCAATTATCTCTAAAATGTATGACTATATGGACTCTAGTCCCCTCTTCCAATATTACTTATTTTTTAATCTTGAATTTCAGCTATTTTCAAATTGTATTTCTAGATAGACTATATTTTTTCTTTTCTCCAATTAATACGAGAATTTATAGGCCGTGAGAGCGAATGTCGAGGCTCCTGTATTTATATGTGGACTCTTTTTTAGTTTTATTTAGTTTTACTTATGAATTTCACATAGTTTGAATTTTATTTTCTAATTTTCACTTGAACTCTCATTTTTTCTTTTTTCTAAAAATTGTACTCTTAATAGACTCTTTCAATTACTATTTTTCAAAAAAAAAAAATCTATTTTCTATAATTTTTTTGAATCTTAGTTATAGGTATTTATAAATTATATTTATACCTATATTATTTTGAGACAAATTATAGAGGCTAGAAGTTGATATATTTTGGTACGGAAGGAGTATTATTTAGTTGTAATCCAACTTCAAACTATTTTTATACAATACTCGTACATGAACAATTTTTTTCATAATATTTATTTTTCTCTCCAAATTTTAGGTATTTATTATCTTAATATTATCTATTTTTTTGCCTAAATTGTATTTCTAAAGGTACTTTTATCTCAATATTAATTTTTTTAAAATTTTAATCCGAGTTTCGGATTTTTCTAAATTGTACATCTACGTAGACTCTTCTCTAATTTTTCTTTATTTTTTATTCTGAATTTCAGATATATTGAATTGTTGACCACGTGTTTCTGTTTGGACTCCTTTTTTTTTTCTCTAATTATTATGGATTATATTATGGGAGTTTCTAGGAAGTGAGAGCTAACATGGTGGCCTTTTTTCCTACTACATTAAGATAATATAGATAGATGGATAAATACATCAGGAGTCTGCACATCTGAACCCGTCATCAGAGATTCGATTTGTTGCAACGGAGAGAATAGAGATAAACAGTTAGCCAATATTGGATAGTACCTGTCACATACATGCACGCTTGTGATTTGTGCTGTACACGGTTACTGTAGCCAAGTTTAGGTAATTTTTTTCTTGCAAGAGATTCTTCTGCATTGTCCAATCGGACATTGCACACATAAAACGTGATTTTTTTTCTAAAAGGAAAAGGAAAGATTAGGTTTTCCTTTTTTTTTTTTACCGATTGTCCAATTCAAGTTTCTTAATATGTCTTTTTTTTTCTTTCTTCAGTTTTTAACTAATCCTAATCTAGTTCTATTTTTCTTTTTTCTTATTTTTTTAATTAATGTGAGAATTTTTAAACCGTGAGAGCGAACGTGGAGGCTTGTTTTTCTATTACTTTATAGATATAATAGATTTGGCTTGAAGAAACTATTGGAGAGGCTATTATAAATATTCCAAACCTTGCTCTTACCGATGGGGTCGAGTGCTTGGCGCGTGCGGCACAGATGCGGATCGAGATTGGAGGCCCAGAAAGTGTGGAGATCGTGTGCCGTGTGCGCTGTGGTGTGCAGCGGCGGTGCCACGTCCCTATTTAAAAGCACGATCCCACAGTGGCAGGAGGCACCCAAGCTCCCAAACCCCTCTCGCACCCAATCCAACCCAATCCCCTCCTCATCCACTCCGCTCTGCGGCCATGGCCGCCTGCTGCTCCTCCCTCGCCACCGCCGTCTCCTCCTCCTCCGCCAAGCCCCTCGCCGGCATCCCCCCCGCCGCGCCGCACTCCCTCTCCCTCCCCCGCGCTCCCGCCGCCAGGCCCCTCCGCCTCTCCGCCTCCTCATCCAGATCCGCCCGGGCCAGCAGCTTCGTCGCCCGCGCCGGCGGTGTGGTGAGCCCCGTCAATCTTTACCTGTATTTGATTGCTCTCCGTTGGTTCGGTTCTCCTGCTTGCTTACTTCTGCTCTTGCCGTGTTAGGACGATGCGCCGCTGGTCGGGAACAAGGCGCCCGACTTCGATGCGGAGGCAGTCTTCGACCAGGAGTTCATCAACGTATGCGTCTCATCGGCTCATATCTCACTTCTCAGATACAGAAAATTTCCTGGTAGCTGGTGGTTGTGTATGCTCCGAGCTCTGATTATTGCTCCTGTGGTTGGTTGGTTGCCACCGCTCCTCTGTGATTGCAGGTGAAGCTGTCCGACTACATCGGGAAGAAGTACGTCATTCTCTTCTTCTACCCGTTGGACTTCACCTTCGTCTGCCCGACCGGTGAGCACGGAATGTTCGCGTTAAGGGCCCCAATCGATGCTCATCGTGAGTGCCAGTGAAGTTTGCTCTGGTGCGCCGATTAATGCATTCCTGATGTTTGCAGAGATTACCGCTTTCAGTGACAGATACGATGAGTTCGAGAAGTTGAACACTGAGATCCTCGGTGTTTCAATTGACAGTGTGGTATGTTGTAGCGCCCTCGTACTCCATGCTTTCATCAATACTACCCAATGTCCCGTGCACTGCGATTGAGCTCAAATAAATTTTAAACTTGAATAGTTTTGTGTAATTCCTAGTAGAAACCATATATATTTTGCAAAAAAAATATCATCCACATACATAACATTATTAAAAGCCACATACGCAAATATCTACTCGTTGTTTAAAAGGTCCCACCAACTCAAGAGGTGGTGGTAGCAAAATAACCGTGCATTGCAATGGATTTGAAAAAAAAGAATTACCATAAGTTGCAATCAAACATCAATCCACAAAAAGCCAAGCCACATTCACAAAACCTTAGAAGATCCTGCCAACTCAAGAGGTGGTTCTATGTGGAGTTCTTTTAGTTTTAGCATGCACTTGGCCATGCAAGTTTGATTAAGCTAGTACATAATAGTTCATAACATAAATTAGTGTCTCCCTCTCTCTATAGATAGATACATGTGGCTAGATCAATCGGTTGTATATAATATTCTGCAAATTCACATGCTATGTGACCTTTGGAGCATAACTACTGTCCTTATGAGTGCAATTTTAGCACTTCCAAGTTCTAAAAGAAATCTTTGGAAGCTTTGCATATTTGGATGCTGTTTTTTTTCGAGGAGAAATGGTTTACAGAACATAGTTGTGGGCTCAGTGTAGTCGCATGCAATTCTTTAGCTAAATTCACCATTTTCTGAATATCTTTTTCTAACTATTCTCGTATTGGGAGTGATGGTGTGACTAAAAATATGTGGACGATGGGATAGGGTCACACATGCTTTGTTCTTCCCATTAAAATGCATGCCTGGTTAATGTATTGATTAACCGTAAAATCAATTTTATAGCAGCAGTTTGTCCCTAAGATCTTTCCTTTTGTATCTTATTATGACGCCTTAAGTGTTACAACATACTTATTTATTCTAGATCACATGGTTGTCATGTTGTATGACCTACTTTGTTAGTGGAGCAGAGCATTTACGTCTTACTTTATTGCTTTGTACAGTTATGATATGTCAATCCCTTTGATACAAAAGACGTTCCACTTTTGTTCCATATTCATCACAATACAATTATGGGGGCATATTTATCATAAAAGGCATCTTTTAAATCTCATGCTAATACACTATAGTAAATATTATGGTCAAAGTGACACCTTGAAAACTACGGTAAGTAAGAATTGATTCCCCTCTTTCTGAATCAGAGGGAGTATTTGATTTATTTTCTGTAGTTCCATTATAGCAATAACCTTAGTGGTATTTTTCCATCATTTTTGGTGATCTGACATGTGAAATAATTCTTTGGTTGTAGTTCTCCCATCTTGCATGGGTGCAGACAGACAGGAAATCTGGTGGGCTTGGTGATCTGAAATACCCATTGATTTCAGATGTTACTAAATCAATTTCGAAGTCCTTTGGTGTCTTGATCCCTGACCAGGTATCCATATTCCATCCAACCATAGCATTCTTGCTTTAGATTCTTTGCTATCAACTGGTGCACTTTTCAGGATCTGTTAGCTGCTTGTTATGTTTTCTAAATCTGAACGTTAATCTTTCAGGGAATTGCTCTGAGAGGACTTTTCATCATTGACAAGGAGGGAGTGATTCAGCACTCTACCATTAACAACCTTGCCATTGGACGCAGTGTAGATGAGACCATGAGGACCCTTCAGGTATGGCATTACATCAAATTGCTGCTTTTTGAGTAGGGCCTCTCTATGGGTCTATGGCCTCTAGGAAATAAAATAATAAATGACTAGTTGCTAATTTTGGAATTTTAGCCCAGAAACAGAGCACATTTGTTGAGCACCCGTAGTGCGTGATAAACACGTCATTTTGCAAAGATGGTTATCTTGAAGCACAACTCATGCACCATAAAATGGTTCTGGTGCGTTTTGATGTAGAGCAAAGTAGTGCTCTGTGTTTTAGAAACTTTATATGCACTTCGTTAGATTATGCAACCACCTTTCAACCAGTGAACTGAACACCTTTCTTTGTACTTCTATTTGCTAAGATGAACGTCTACATTGTTCTACATGTAGGCATCGAGTCTAGAGTATACATTACTTTCTGCACATATTGTAAGAGTACTGTAGACCCATCAAGGACCCACAATATTTACCTGACGAACCTGAAGGAAAAAAAAACAAAGGCTCAGAAAAGTGCATCTAGGATCTGCTTAGGCTCATCCTGGGCATAGCTCAACATGAAGTTATCAGGCTGGCTTAATCGGGCCAAGCTGTCAGGGCGACCTTGTGGTTTTTGGGGGGTGGAAGTTGCTAGGTGGGCCAAGCTGTCAGGGCGACCTTGTGGTTTTTGGGGGTGGAAGTTGCTAGGTGGGCGGTGGGCCAATCCTGGTCCATCCTGCATATAGGGGGGACCAGTTCATGTGTGTTTTCCAGTATGGGTTTCTTCAGTTAACCCGGTGGTTCACTGATCACAACTGTTAGCTGACATGACCACACATTTGCTGTGCTTCTACTCTGCAGGCGTTGCAGTACGTCCAGGACAACCCGGACGAGGTGTGCCCGGCCGGATGGAAGCCCGGTGACAAGTCGATGAAGCCTGACCCCAAGGGAAGCAAGGAGTACTTCGCGGCCATCTAAGCACACATATGCATATGCCTGGTGATGGATGTAGGGAGTTTTTTTGCTTTCGCGAGAGCCATTGCGTTTCGTCTCCAAAGTGTAGTACCGTGTGCTCGTCTGATCGGATTTTGTTACTTGTTCGCCACCAGCTGTTACTTTGTTCCCTAACAAATAAGGCTTTGTTTTGGTCGTGTTATACATGTATACATGTTAGTGCGTTTCAAGATCGCTTCTGTTTTGGGTTGGATTGCTCGCACGGTTTTGTTTTTCATTCGGTCAGACTGGTTTGTTCGGGACTTCGTGTTCGAGCTGCGGCCACATCTTGTGCAGATGAAGGGCCGTATTGGTTCAGCCCGTATTAACTCCGGCCGGAAGACATGGAAGAAAATGGGAGGGAAGGCCCAAGAGTAAGAAGCCCATGTCAAGTTTTGTATCTTGCTCCTGATTGAATTGCCTCCCTCAACCATAAAACCGGGTATTATGCCCCCCTCTTCGAAAACCCTCGTCTTTGAAAAGCGGTGTAAATCGGCTCCACGAGCATTCTTTTAAGATGGTTTTGCCCTACATGGTGCTTAACACATGTATGGCTAATTATTTTTTAAATGGTAGGGGACATTTATCGACCACGAGGTGTTTATGATGTCTTTGTCAATCTTAAGATATGTTGATCCAATCTTTCAAAAGTGTTTATAGGGATAAGATATGCGTGTGTGTTGATATGGGAGAGTATGCGTGCGTTGTGAACGAATGCGTTTGTACTTTGTTTAAGAAAAAAGAACTAACCAACTATGACACATCACAATAACAAGCATCGCCCGCACCAAATTCACTCTGACAAATTATCAAGCCGGCATCACAGAATTAATTGATCACAGGATCCTAAAGCAACATAACCAATTAGATAATCGATGAACCAGCAAACAAGCCCTCGATAGGGCGGGAATTTGACTATTTGCCACTAATTGGTTTAGCAATTATCCAAATGCCCCTCTTAGTTTTGCATATATTGATGTCTTAACTATTCACCACTTTTGCTCACGTGGCATGCCAGCGTGGCAACGTTCTCTCCTGCTCTCTCTCCAATTCCGGTGAGGGGAGGGGAGAGCTACAGCTCCGGCGACACCACTTTGTGGTCGCAGAGGAGGACGAGTGGAAGTAGCAGCCGGCGGCGGCGGCGGAGGAGGTGCCGGCAGGACCAGTAGCGGTGCGTAGTGGCTGTGCCCGCCGGTATTGGCGTCGAAGGCCGGGAGCGGCAGGTGGTGGTGGTGGATGATGGCGGCGGCGGGTCCGCACTGTAGCGGAGGCACTCGAGCTCCGCCACGCCAAGGTCGCGTTGCGGCGCTACTTCGCCGGTGAGGAAGCTTGCTGGCGCAGCCTCGGCCTCGCCATGGCCGCCGCGAGCTCCAGAGCGGCAGGTGGTGGTGCTGGTGGTGGTGGATGACGGCGGCGGCACCCCCCATGGCGGTCATGGCGGTGTTGAGGTCGCGGAGCAAGTCCGCACCGCAGCGAGGCGCTTGAGCTCCGCCACGCCAAGGCCACTGCTTCGCTGGTGAGGAAGCCTACCGGCGCAGCCTCGGCCTCGCCATGGCCGCCAAAACTCCGGAGCGGCCGCTGTCCCATGGATGGATGACGGCGGCGGTGTCCCATGGCGGCCGCTGTCTCCTCAGCACCGATGCCGATGATGTCGTCCTCAGAGACGGTGGTGGTTGGGCAAGAAGGAGAGAAGAAGGGGAGAAAAGGAAGAGGTGGCTGACTAGTGGGTCACACATCCACTTTCTACTATACTGCGTTGCCACGCTAGCATGCCACATGGATAAAGTGGCAAATAGTTAAGAAAGCATCTTTTAAGAAGGCAAAAAAAATATATATGCAAACTTAAGAGGGGCATTTAGATAATTGTCAACCTAATAGTGGTAAATAGTTAAATTCCCCCTTGATAAGGACGTAACGAAGGAGTAGCCGCGTACAAAATGATAGATGGATTCCATATACAAACCTAATAACTCCATTATTGACCAAAGCGGAAAAATTTTATACGAACTAATAAATCTAAACCTCTAAAAAATTATTAGAAGGATACCTTAAATACATACTTAACTAAAACAAAAGACGTATTCCCTTTCTCCCCCAATTCGCCAGTGATAAGGACATTAGAGACGCAGGAGGAAGGGGACACGGCGATGGGAAGATCCTCATGAGACAACTTTGTTGCAAGTCGGCGACATACGTGTAAAAAACTTTTTAATCTAACCAATTGGATTTTAGCAAATTTTAATTTATTTGTATGTCTATAAAGTAGAGGATATAGATGTAGTACAACTTATGCTTAAAATTTATCTGCCATCTTAGAAAACAATTGCTAGTTGAAAAAAAAGTACTTAATCCACCTCAAAATATAACAACTTCTGGTTTTTACAATTTATTTTTCAAAATATAATAACTTCTCTAACCTACATTCTCTTCTCAACAAATCACAACATTCCACCAAAATTTTCTACTTGCATCCTAAATCTTCTTATATTTTGAGACATAGGTAGTACATCATTAATTTTGCATCTTTTTTTTAAAAAAAATCATTTTACATCTGCACTTTATAAGAAGGATTAACTTTTTACCTTTTCTTAAAAAAAACATCATATCCTGTAGTGATCCCGGCGCCCATAGATAGATTAAAAGGAGGAAAGAAACCAATTAACCATCCATACATGATACATGCATGCTGCCGTTTGAACAAGCCGACGCGGGTCAGGAATATTTCGATCTACCTGAGATCTCTCACAGCTGCAAAAAGGCAAAAAAGACAGTAGAAGAATAGCCGATTGCACAGCAACAACCAGACGAAGTTAGCGATGACCGGCCATTCTTTCCAAGCTAATTTCTCATTGCCTCCCTATTCCTGTATACATTCTTCCTAGCTACCAACAGTACTAACACTTTACTGTTCCTGATCTAACACAACACAACACAAATACACAATCCAAGCATGCATACATGCGCCCAATTAGCAGCAACCACTAGAACGAGCAGAAGTGATAGGACACACAGAAACACAAACACAAACATGACATCTCCCATCTGCATCCATCCGCAATTCTGCACGCATCTCTGCATATTCCTGTACATGCGTAACTCACTGACAAATCACCCTGCATGCCTGCATGCCTGCATGTGCATATGCATTCAGCTTAAGGAATTGAAGGAGGAATGATTTGACATGCACTTTTCTTTTCCATTGCTGCTGCTCTGCTAGCTGCTTGAACGTACTGTTCATTCTAGTGCTGCATGCTCCTCTCACCGGAGTCAGGTTGGGTCAGGTCAGGCCGTAGGCCACAGGTACTCGCTTCGTGACAATTATAAGAGATTTTTGACACTTTTAAAAAGATAAAAGATTAACAAAATAAGACAATGATATCTCTCATCATATATAAGAAGTGGTTGGAGACCGAAGGGTAGTTTAGAGTAAGACGAGAAGAAATTTGAATAGAAGGTGATCGATCATCGATAGAACAAGTAGTACTCTAAGTACTTATATTTGTGAACAAATGGAGAGGATGAAAGTCCTTTATACTATTTGTGAAGGAAAGAGCATCACTAAACATTGTGTATAGTAGTAAAATGTGGATGCTTTTAGCCGGATAATGCCACATAAGTGCTTTTTAGCGTCCTTCTTCCCTCTGTATTACAGCTTTGAAAAGGATCGGTTCCTGAAACAGATGACAGGGCTGGCCTAGCTAATTGATAGTATTTGTTTTAATTAGTTTAATCTGATCTCTCGACAGGCTAACCTGTTGCATGTACTGTGCTGTTCCTTCCTGTGTCATGCATGCATGCTTTGCTTGCAACAGATAACTAGTTAAGCAAAGACTAATTAAGGGCTAAAAGAACTAAAGCTGGATAGAGCTAGAGAGATTAGTGCCTTGCTTATATGGTTTTAATTACTGTCTTTTGTGTTCCTTTTCCCCTTTCATATGGTTTGTATCCTTTTTCTTCCCCACTTTGTTTCTCTTTGCTTTTCTAATTTGCCAAGCAGCTTAGATGATGCTGTGTGTACTTTTACATGAAGAGCTCTCCTTTTGTAGTTTTCCCTCTTTGCCTTTGCAGAATACCACTGCCTTTGCTATCATTAGGGCTTGTCCTTTTGCTGTCCTCTGGGCCCCATATGGTCACAAAAGCTTTTCTTGACTGTGACCTGGGATTAGCTTGAAAAGATCATACGGTGAGAAAGATCATCTTGCATTGTAGTAATTTATGTATAGACAGCTTACTCAGAATCCTATAAAGAAAGCATATATCAAAAAGCTCACTAGAGATGGTTAGATGATCATGACAAAATTTTGCTCATACTTTTGAGTCTGCATGCAAACATTCAAATATTCTATGTTTTGCACTACTGTTTTTTATGTTGATGTGTATCATGGATTGCGCACAAATATAATGAGAATTTATCATTGAGAAATGAAGATAGATTTCTTGGAAGGTGCAAGGGCCTGACAAAAATTGAGCAACTTATGATCATTAGTGTTTGATCTTTTAGTCTTTTTCCCATCTCTCTGGTCATATCTCTACAAAGAACAACGTTGAAGCACGACTTTTGATATGCAAATGTACGCAATTATGACCCAGTCAATGGCGCTTAACCGCACTTTCATGCATTGCTTTGGCTTTTAACCTTACTGTTAATTGTTCCTACCAATCTACCCAGCACATCAATGATCTCACTAATATATATAAACAATGATCTCCATCAAAAGACGAAGCAGTTCTCCATTCATTTTTCAGTACTAATAGCCATGGAAATTTATGCAAAGTAATGAAATGTAATTCTTTGTCAATGAACTAGAAATTGTGACAACCATATATATATATATATATATATATATATATATATATATATATATATATATATATATATATATATATATATATATATATATATATATATATATATATATATATATATATATATATATATATATATATATATATATATATATATATATATATATATATATATATATATATATATATATATATATATATATATATATATATATATATATATATATATATATATGTGAATTTTTATTTTTCCATCCCTATATATATGGCATTGTATATATAGAATGTTGGCCATATAAAAGTACTATCATATTTCGTAAAGTATATAAATTGCTTTTGAGGGAACAGAAATATAGAAAGCTCCAACCTTTGGGCTTTTTTTTAATTAAACGGCCATGAATATACAGTGTTATGGCCTGTGAGAGAGATGTTAGTTCATGCATGGTACGTCACATAGAACATAAACTGAAATCTTGCATGCATGCATTCATTCGTCAGTGCATGACATATCTACGCAGTGCGTTCAGTGTCGACACTTTTCCTGCTGATACCTTTGAACACAGTCCAGACAGGAAGAGGCCGTACGAACACAATTCCCGATTGATATACTCCATATGCACAAACTATGTACATCTCGTCTTAGAAAAAACCAACTTGAACATATATTTATCCAGATTCGTTTCTAACAGTTACTCCCTCCGTTCTATTTTAAATATAGTGATTGTGGGTTTCTATGTCCAATGTTTGATCGTCCGTTTTATTTTAATTTTTTTTATGATTAGTATTTTTATTGACTAGATGATAAAACATAAATAGTACTTTATGCGTGACTTACTTCTTTTAATTTTTTTTATAAATTTTTTAAATAAGACGGATGGTTAAACGTTGGTCATAACAACTCACAACTACACTTAACATAGAATAAAAGGAGTATTCTTTTTGGATGAAGAGAGTACGCAGTAGATATTACATGCAATAACCTGGCGAAAAAAGAAATGACATGCAATATGCGTATACATACATATGCCTGCAGCTGCAGATCATCGTCTTCTCCTCTCGATCGTTATTGATCCATCGATCGATCAGTCGATCGATCTGCCTGCAGAGGCAGGGCCCAAGTTCCCTCTCTCTCAAAAGATGAGAGGCCACATCAGATCCATCGATCAGATCGTCGATCACATAAAGTATCAAATGTTGCATCACCATCATTGCTACCTGCTCTGGGGATTCCCGGCCGTTTCCCTATTGCATGCTAATTATTGGTTTATGCCCATATAATACTACATACCTAGTACATATACATAATACTATATATGTATACGCATGTGTCATGCTGATGATCTCATGATGTATGCGTGTTGCTCCCCTTCTTGTTGCAAGAAGGAACGAGCATTTCATTTCAGCCTCGTTGTTTATCAGTCACTAGTAAAAGAAGATCAGTACGCGTTTAAATAATTTACTAGCTAAACCGTGAATTTGTGAAGAGCATTACTGAAATATAAAGGCCCTATTTGGTATAGCTCCAAGTCCTATATCCACGCTGAATTTGGAGTTTCTAAGTTAAATTATAACGGTTTTAAAATTTATATTTCAATTGAAATAGGAATAAAACGATATTCATCACAATATTATCAATGTAAATTAATAGCTCCAGATACCATAGATTTCTAGAGCTAGCTAGGGATATCTAGCTCTAACAAATATTGAATCCTGAGCCGTGCCAAATAAACATAAGTCGTCGTTTTAGATTTGTGCACAAAGAAGCTAGTATAAGGCACGTAGCAGGTCAAATGAATTTGTTACCACTCATTTATACTCCCTCCATCTACTTTTGATAGTCATATTTTATTTTGGCACACCCACCAAAGGATAGGTAATTCTACTTATTATCCATTTAAACATGCTACTAGCCATTCCTCATAAACACGCGATTCATTAATATTTATATTTCTCGATGCCCATGTAGCCAATCTTGTGTGGAGGAATGGAGAGTTACGCATTAAATCCGAGAAGGTCATTAAGAGAATAGGTTGTTGTATTGAAATATGTCTATCAAAAATAAATTTTTCAGATTTAAAAATATAACTATCAAAAATAGATAGAGAAAGTACTACATAAAAGTTGAGACACATTTCTTTATGAGGGGTAGGGCATTACTTAGCAAGAACTAAGATATATTTTTTTGGATAAATAAAAGTGCATATATAGAAAGTCTAAAGCAACTTATATTTATGAAAGAGTTGAGAAGGATGAAATGACCTACATTTAGAATCTGAGGAAGTAGTTAGATATCATAATTGTGATTGTAATTATATATGTTTATAGGGTACCCATGTTTATAAGATGAAAGGAGAAGGACCAATACTTTTGCTGGAGTTGCATCTTGCAAGAAAAAGCTGTGGGGCCTTACTAAAGTTAGCAATATTAGACATTATCCATTCTCCTTGCTAGTACTAACCATAGCTAGTAGAACAAATTAAAGCTAAGGCCCTGTTTAGATTCTCCAAAATAGCAAAAGTTTTACCATTTTGTTGCACCTTTTGCCATTTTGGATCTAAACACTAGTAGCAAAAGTTGGCAATTTGGCATTTGGCATTTGCTAGTCCATAGTAGCAAATTGTACCAAAAAGTGCTTTGGGACCACTCCCTCTCTCTTTCTCTCTCTCACTTTAGTGCTAGAATGGCAAAACTTTAACATGCATCTAAACACCAACTAGTACTTTTGCAATGCCAAAACTTTTGCCACCAAAACTTTTGCCATTTGCCATTTGCCATTCCAAATGGATCTAAACATGCCCTAACTAACATGATGGGTCCGTTTGTTATGATCCCAAGGCAAATAAAGTGTCAGTAGAATCTCTCAGATATATGTACACCATGCATGCTGTGAATTTTAGTCTATTGTTAGCTAGGAGTAGTTGTGGTGGAACTTGGAGTCGAGTTTATAAAGAAACTCATTGTGATCATAAGGGCTAGGAGCCTTTGCCTCTTTGTTCCATAGATGACACGATAAGACAGGTATAATTTGCCTACCTTTTTTTTTCCTAAATCCTATGTACTAATTTAAGTGCTCTCCATTAGTAGTTAATATGATGCATTTTTACAATTGCTCTCCCAATTACCTCTTTTTTAGCAAATCTTACGTCATCTTAATTACTTCTAGCCTTGGGAAGCTTGATATACGACGATATTATCTTTCTAACTCTCTTCGATCGTGGAGTCGTTTTATCGCTCAATTTTTCTGCAGCAACGTGCGGGCTTTCCGTCTTGTCCACTAACCATCTTCTTCATCCATGAATAAACTGTATGAAAAAAATCAAATCAAATTAAAGGCACTGGAAATAAAATCTTTAGTAAAAAAGCAGAAGTAGCTAGCAAATGGAATCTCTGCTCCCTGGCGCAGGCATCCCATCCCTCGTATTCCCCCTCTACCTGCGGCAATGCACCCTGCCAGATTTGGCAAAAAAAAAAATGCTCGGCAAAAAGCACAAATGATCCATCAATATATGCACAATCTCGCTTGCATAAAAATAATGCAGTCTATGATCAGCTCTACTGCACCAATGATAGATCAAGTCATAATTTGGAGACACCCTAAATCTTTACCAGATCAGGTTCTAAATTTTAGGAGGTTGAGTTTACTCACTTTGATGCATGCATTCACACAAATGGTAGTATCAAAATGATCCCTGCAGATAAGGTTTTTAGTACTATATATGAGTTCTATTCTTTAGATGCAGATACATGCAATGCAATGCAGGCAGCTAGTTCTAGCTTATCACAGTCATTGCAAGTCTGCTTTGCATGCATGCATGACAAGAAAACAAACAAACAATCTAGTTACAGACACTGTGCACTAGCCCATCCATATGCTAAACCAGCTAGCCATCTAGTACTACTATAGCTAGTACTCCACCAATACACCTAGGTGCTCTGCTATCAACCGAGGCCCGGTTTAGTTACCAAAAATTTTTGTTTTAGGGTGTCGCATCGGATATACGGATAGACATTTGAAGTATTAAACGTTGTCTAATAATAAAATAAATTATATATTCTGCCAAAAACTACGAGACAAATTTATTAAGCCTAATTAATCCATTATTACCAAATGTTTACTGTAGCACCACATTGTCAAATCATGGCACAATTAGGCTTAAAAGATTCATCTCACAATTTCCCGACGAACTGTGTAATTGTTTTTATTTTTTTGTCTGCATTTAATACTCCATGCATGTGTCCAAATATTCGATATGATATGGTGAAAATTTTTGTTTTGGGAACTAAACAGGGCATGAATGATTTACTTCATCCATCTCAGAAAAAACCAACTTCTAGCTAGGAATCAAATATAGACTCTATGTTTAGATTCGTCATGAGAAGTTAGTTTTTTTTTTTACAAAAGAACTGAGGGAGTATCAAGACAGCTACAGTAGTCTAGCTTGTGTCCATCCAGAGAGAGATGGAGAGAAAGCTGATGTAGCTTTGTGTAGCTGCTTTGTCAGCACATGCAATCCTCTTTTCCACACCACAAAATCCCCTTTGGACCAAAGAAAGAAACCCTCTTCCCTCTCTGAAACCCCAACTCAGCCCTCCCCTGCAAGAAAAGCACAAACCCAAACACCACAAGAATCCATCCATCCAACCCAACCCAGTAGCAGTGTTGTACCATCTCACACTCTCTCTGCAAAAAGATGAGCACTCAGCTAGCTAGAGACACACACCAAACACCATATAAAGCAGCAGCAGCAGAAGCAGACTCCCCCACTAACCCATGACCCCTCATTTCCATCACCTGTTCATTCTTTCATCTCATCTCATCTTCTCTCCCTATAGCTAGATCAATTGCACTGTTGCTATTATACCTAATTAATCACCCAATCCAAGATTCCAAAACCTAGCTAGTGTGATCATCAGCTTGTGATCGATCCTAGAAAGATCTTAAGATAGGTTGTTGATTTGATCATCATCGTTGGAGATGAGAGCTGGGGGGTGCACGGTGCAGCAGGCGCTGACGGCGGAGGCGGCGGCTGTGGTGAAGCAGGCGGTGAGCCTGGCGCGGCGGCGCGGGAACGCGCAGGTGACGCCGCTGCACGTGGCGAGCGCGATGCTGCAGGCGGCGGGGGCGGCGCCGGCGCCGGGGCTCCTCCGCGCGGCGTGCCTCCGGTCGCACTCCCACCCGCTGCAGTGCAAGGCCCTCGAGCTCTGCTTCAACGTCGCCCTCAACCGCCTCCCGGCGTCGGCGGGGGCGTCGCCGCTGCTCGGCCATGGCCACGGCGTCGGCGTCTACTACCCGCCGTCGCTGTCGAACGCGCTCGTCGCCGCGTTCAAGCGCGCCCAGGCGCACCAGCGGCGGGGCTCCGTCGAGACGCAGCAGCAGCCGGTGCTCGCCGTCAAGATCGAGCTCGAGCAGCTCGTCATCTCCATCCTCGACGACCCCAGCGTCAGCCGCGTCATGCGCGAGGCCGGCTTCTCCAGCACCCAGGTCAAGGCCAACGTCGAGCAAGCCGTCTCTTCCTCCATGGAAGCCGCCACCACCAAGCCCCAAAACCCTAACCCTAGCAGCAGCTCGCCTCCGCCGGCGGCTCATCAAGAGGCGAAACCTAGTAGATGCATCGATCAGGTGGTGGTGCGGGAGGAGGACGTCGCGGCCATCCTGGACTGCCTGGCGACGCGGAGCAAGAAGCGGGTCATGGTGGTCGCCGAGTGCGCCGCCGCGGCCGAGGCGGCGGCGCGGGCGGCCGTGGACAGGATCAGGCGCGGCGAGGCGAGGCAGCACGCGCAGGCGCAGGTGGTCACCCTCGCCGTGTCCCGGTTCCGCGGCGCGCCGAGGGAGGAGGCGGAGCGGCGGCTGGCGGAGCTCCGGTGCGCCGTCAGGGGCGGCGGCGGCCGCGCGGTGGTGCTCGTCGTGGAGGACCTCGCGTGGGCGGCCGAGTTCTGGGCCGGGAGGAGGCCGCCGCCATCCTCCTGCGGCGCAGGCGCCGGCGGCTACTACTACTGCGCCGTGGAGCACGCCGTCGCCGAGGTGCGCGCCCTGGCGTGCGGCGGCGGCGGCGGCGGCGGCGGCGTTTGGCTCGTCGGGCACGGCACGTACCAGACGAACATCCGGTGCCGGACGGGGCACCCCTCGCTGGAGACTCTCTGGGGCCTCCACACGCTCGCCGTCCCCGCCGGCAGCCTCGCCCTCAGCCTCACCTGCGCCGACGCCGACGCCGCCGCCGACGACGACGACAGGTAATTAATTAACCTAACCCTAATCAGTTAAGCGCGGTGATATAATCCATTTTAATCACCATGGATTTGAAACGAAATGCCAGCGACTGTTCGAACACAGTTCGACGATCGATGTACTCTCATCTATTTGAGATGGTTGAGATGGTACAATTGGCGCCTTTTTCTTCTTGCCTGCCACGAGTGATGAGAGCTAAAGCTCTCGCATCTTTCCAAGCTTTTCATCAGGGAATGAGCTAGCTAGGTCATCAGCTTCACATTATCCCTTTAGCTTGCATCTTTGAGTATTTCCTACGTACTACTACTACATCTTTCCTTCAACACTACTATATATATATACATTCATGATTACAATTAAGGATCTATACCACCTAACTGAAACAATTAATCAGTGCGTGTGCATTGTGTAGAACTGTAACTACCACTTCATAAGTTACAACTTGTACAAGTCAAATTTGAACTTGCGTGTTTGTGAAGTGATATATTACATACTTGTTAATTTTTTTATTTTTTTTCAAACCATTTAGTTACATACGAGAAACGGGTGTACGTCCACCCGAGTATTTAAAACAGGTTCCCAAAATTAGATGTGTATAGCTACTCATCAGCTAGCAAAGAGTACATACCTATATATATGCAGGCATGATCAATACACATATATGTTCATGGTGGGGTAGAATCTTCAGTGCATGACAGATGAATCTTATCACCATCTTATATATATATCCTGCATGCGTTTGTTTGCAGTGGTGCAATGGCAGCAGCAGCAGTCAATCACCAGTCAGCCAAAGGCGCGAACGGATCGACGTCGCCGTCGCCTTGCCTGTCACTTTTGGACGCTGCTGCAGCAGGTGGCGCCTGCAGCTCCGGGCAGCTGGCGGTGATGGCCGCCGCCGTCTCCGGCGCCTACTGCGGCGGCGATTGCGCCGCCGCGACGAAAGCACTGCTGCCACAGTCAGTCGTCTTCATGCCGCCGTCGGCGACGACGACCACCACCACCATCCCTCCATGGCTGCACCATTGCCGCGATCAGGTAAAAATATATATACCCACACAAATTCACATTTGCCAATTTGATCGAGTGAATTTAATTTGCTGTTGTGTGTTGAAGTTTTCCGTCTTTTCTTATCAGCTTAGGTTTTTGGGTTGAATTGTTCGGTACATGTATAGTGGCCACTGACTAATTAGGTTTTTGTTGCACTCTTAATTAATTAAGCAGGAGCCTGCAGCTCATATGAAGAAATGGATGTCGGCGCATGGCGGCTCGCCGTCGCGCAGGACGGCGCTGAACATCTCGTCCACGGCGGTGTCGCCGTGCTCCTCCGTCTCGTCCTACGAGCAGTACACCCGGTTGCACCAGCCGTACCAGCCATGGCTCGTCGCCGACGACGACGACGAAGCCGAAGAGACGAAGCATCCATACATCGCCGGCGATGGCGGCGCTGGTAGGCTTGTGCCGGCGGCGGCCAAGGTGGTGATCAAGTCCGACGACTCGAGCGCCTCCAATGGCTCCGTGGAGGTGGAGTGGCGGCGGCCCAGGTTCAAGGAGGTGAGCGCCGAGAACCTCAAGGTGCTCTGCGGCGCGCTGGAGAAGGAGGTGCCGTGGCAGAAGGTGATCGTGCCGGAGATCGCCAGCACGGTGCTCCGGTGCCGGTCGGGCATGGCGGCGCCCGCCATGGCGAGGAGGTCGAGCTCTTGCTCGAGCTCCAAGGAGCACACGTGGATGCTCTTCCTCGGCGGCGACGCGGATGGCAAGTTGAGGGTGGCGAGGGAGCTGGCGAGCCTCGTCTTCGGCTCGTCCAAGAGCTTCGTGTCCATCGGCGGCGCCGCCAACGCGTCGCCGCCGCCGTCGTCATCGTCGTCGTCTCCGGCGCGGTCGTCGGGCTCCACCGAGCAGCCGCACCGGAGCAAGCGGCCATGGGCGGAGACGACGACGACGACGACGAGCGGGCGGGACCAGGACCACCTCGAGGCGCTCTACGACGCCGTGCGCGACAACCCGCGGCGCGTCATTCTGATGGAGCGCGTCGACCGGGCCGACGCGCGGTGCCACGACGGCATCAGGGACGCCATCGAGCGCGGCGTGGTGCGGAGCCGCGGCGGCGGCGGCGAGGAGGCCTTCCTCGGCGACGCCATCGTCGTCCTCAGCTGCGAGAGCCTCAACCCAAGTTCGACGACGCCGGCGAAGAAGGCCAAGACGGAGTACAGCGTGGAGAAGCTCGACCAGGATGGTGATGATCACCATGGCAAGGAAGCCGTCGCGGCGGCGGCGTCGCCGTCTTGCTTTGATCTGAACATGAGCATGGACGACGACGACGAGGCGGCGGAGGAGCGTTGCACCGGCGAAGAAGAAGAAGCAGGCCATCATCATCATCAGCTGCTGCTCAAGGCAGTAGACAGGGTGCTGTTCTTCAGATCAATTGGGGAATAATTGTGATCAATATTCCAATCTTTGGTGAAATTTTCTTGGGGGTTCTTGATCATATTAATGCTGGCGATCGAAATTGGTCGATGTGTATTAATTGTTTATGTTATTTTGTTGGTTGGCATGTTTAATTATTGTTAGTTTTCCTTTATATTTGTTTTTTTTTGTCGATCTTTGGAGATCATGAGATTGGATGCATGGGATATATGGAACTGATCTATATATGATGGAAATACTAGCTAGCTTGTAAATTTCTAGCTGTGGTCAACATATATTAAGGTATTTTAATATTATTATTATTATTATTATCTTAAGGTACTTATTACTCATTTATATATGGTTTGGTAGTTTTTCTCTATCTCACTGTTGTCCTTCATGTATGTACATATTGTTTTGCCTTTAGGACATGTGGCGTTATTTGTTGCATGCAAATATGCAATCTAGACGGTGACAAAAAAATTATGAAAGTATTCGATAACAAAAATTTCAATATCGTATATTAATCCACAAAAATATATATGATAGATCAAATTTGACTAGCTGATTCATGCATGATAAAAAAAATACAAATCCCAGCAAGGAACATAACTATATATAAGTATAGTTAGGTTTATTTTATTTTCTCCATGCGAAGCCACCAACATTCCAACCATGATGAGCAAACTCTCAAATCGCCTACGGCGCGCCTTAATTGATCGCTAGCAATTTGTGCTAAAATGCCTGTCGTGTTGTTTTTCACGAGTTGACAAGAGGAGGGAGAAATGGAAACTAGAAGACTATTTATACAGCAATGAGCGCGAAATTCAAGTTTTGTAAGAGAGGCAAAGGTAAAATATTATCAGAAATATGGTTTTTAATTTAACAATGTTCAACCTTTTATTAGTGCAGCTGGTTTAAAATAAGAACCATTTATAATAGTATCACACACTACCTCTGTCTCAAAATATATATAACATATGAATTTGGACATATATAGAAATGCTTATATTATGGGATGGAGGGTGTACAATTTTAGTTATATATGTCACACATTGCACATGAGTTGTGTTCAGACATCATATACCGAATCCCTATATGGCTATCACACAACGGCGTCTAGATAGTACTATTAAAGACGGTTAACTTTTAACCATATCTCTGAGGAGCATAACGAAATTAAATGCAGCATTTGATTACACATAAAGGAAATTGCATGCACCACTTTGTTAATTAGAATCAGATAAGGTTGAGTGTGTGCTAGCTACCAGACACACCGGGCCTTTTGTGCCCAGCTCCAAAGCTATGCCGGTGATCAACAAATGAAAGGTATATAGCACCCTATCCATATTCCTATCATACAAATTTAAATCATGCATGAGAAAATAATTAAGAACATATATAAACCAGCTAGATGACGTGGTACGTACTGCTGGGTACAAAAACACACAAGGGATTCAAAACTTAGAGCTTGTGCAAAGGAGGAGTCACTTTATATTAGAAGGCAAAGGAACAATCTCCCCCTTAAGAAATGTAACAAAAGGGCACTTCTTTTAATGGTAGACGAATGTGATTTAGAAAAGGGATCCCTGCTTCCTTTTGCTTTTCTTTTTTTTTCTTTTACAATTCTCTTGCCTTTGCTTTAGGTTTTCACAAGCCCAACATTCTCATGTTTGGAAAGTAGTGAGGTGTGTGAAAAGCTTAACATAGACACAGAAAAAATGAAGATATAAGCATATATGCCTCTTGGACCCTAAAGTCTGTTGCTTTAGGATCATTTGGAAAGAAAGATCTTCTATCATTTCCCTCCATCTGAAGATGAACCCTAAAATTAGTCTGGCAAAGAGGACAGTTGTAAATTGCTAACTTGTCGTTAATACTAGCACTTTTCACTTTTACACAATATTGTACTCTGTGATTTTTGCACTCCTTTTTTCTTATGTTATTTATAGACGAAAGAAATTAATCCGTACCTGGTGAAACTTTGGTGATCATGTAAAGAAACATAATAGTGTTGTTGCAAATACATTACTACTAACTATCAGAATCCAAAATTTTGTTGTTACCAATTAATTTTATGGGGAGCTCAGCGGTTTGAACCGCAAATATATTAGCCTAAACCACAAAAAAGGTTAAGCTCGACGGTGCCAACCGACAATGAAAAGACGAATTGCTTGGTGGTTGGCGCCTCCAACAGGACTTATCGCACTCAATGACATGTTACCTTGAGTGTGTAATGGATATTGAATTAGTGGTTCAAAGCACCCCCAAAGGTAATGTGTATTTTTGGTGGTTTCAATCGACAAGTATTGATTTCTTGTCATCCTGGAAAGTTTGAAATGGCTATAGTTTTCTGTATCGAGAGCGGACCACCAATTAAGCTTTCCCCAATGGTTAACCGCAAATGAAATGGAATTAATTTCTTTTGCCCTCTAGACTTGGCGAGTATTCCTTGAAGATTGGCCAACAAATTTGTTTTCACTAGCGCGGTTATCATGGTTTCTTGGCAATTTGTGCCTCTTAGGAAAAAATGTGATCCTTGTAAAAAAAGTTGTAAAAAAATTGAGTGAATAATACATCTTTGAGGAAAATTCTCGTGCACACAACACAAAGGGGACGCATGCATGCTAATTAACCTAGAAACTTTAAACGACATCCATTATTTTTTAGAACAAAACCAATTGGTATATACTTATATTTTTTTTAAAAAAAAAAGGCACAGATGGCATACTTATTAGAACGAGTGTGTTTGCTTTCTTTGCAACCGTCCTAGCTAGCTAACCATGCATATGCATGATATAGCTAGCATGGGCTAACGTTGAACAGCATCTAGCTCCTTTTATCATCAGACATGCATATATATATTATGTGCCTTCAACCGCCGTCTCTGGCCTTCTGCCCCCTCCAATCTGTGATCATGAGACAAACCTGGAATGGGACTTTGATCGGCATCTCTAGGGATTCTACATCTTTTTGCGAGATGGATGATGAATTTTGCGTCTTGATTGTAAGTAGTATATATATAGTGTACTACTACTCCTGTCCTCCTGCCCTTTTCTCCTTTTTCTAAAGTGCATGTTGCAAACGCTTTTTAGCACCTCAAGAGACTCTCTTCAATTCCCTTTAGTACACTTGTGGTACATATGCTCAATTTATACGTGGAAGTTAGGAATGGGAGCAAAAGAATGTGAACCGAAAAACCGCACTAATTTAATATTCTTTCAATATATAACACACTACTGGTGCCATGTTGAAAATATAATTCTCCGTAAAAAAATATATGGTACTTTTTATTTCCTTAGCACAAAATTTTGACCACCAATTGCTCTGTTAGAATATTTTTATGACACAAAATTGATGTTATTAGATTTATATTCAAAAGTACGGATTGCACTTTTGTATCACATAAATGATACTCTTGTTTCATATTATAAGTCGTTTTGATTTTTTTAGTCAAATTTATTTATGTTCACTAAGTTCATAAAAAATTTAGCAATATCAAATTAGTTTAATTAAATATAATATTAAATATATTTTGGTAATGTGTTTGTTTTGTGATGCAAATGTTGCTATATTATTGTACAAAGTTAATTAGTTAAACTTAAAAAAATACTATAAAAAAGTCTTATAATATGAAACTGAGGGAATATATTAATTAGTAAAGCAACTACTTGTTGGTTAATTAAAGCCTTGTTATAACAAAACAAAACATGCCTTACATTTTTATATGGAGGTAGTAAGAGAAAAGATGTATAGTCCATTTGTTCAGATACACCACCTCCTTTCTCATATACTTATTTGAATATATGGTTTTATATTCATATACATATACATTGAATAGACTGTCAACATGCAAAACATCAAGTAAAAAACAACGGATGTAGTAACGATATTGTTTTAATTTGTGTCCCTGAATATATAATTCCTTCCCATTCATTACATGAATTTGTGATCGATCGCCTACTTTGTGATTAACTAACTGATATTATACTTATATTTCATCAGTTAATTAGTTAAGCTTTATCGGTAGATCGATATGTTTGAACAAAGCTAGCTAGCAAGCTAATTGTGAATGAAAGATATCGAGGCGTCATGGAGAGACAAAGTTTCCACAGCTCAGAGGCTTTTGCTAGAGACTTTCGAGGAGAAACTCTCTCTCTCTTCTTTTCTCTTTTGATCTGCTCCTCTTTTCATGTGTATGTGAGGATCATATGAAAGAAGAAGCTAAAGCATATATGCATTGCATATGCACATCAGAGACGATATGCATGGCAATATACATGCATATATACGTTCTGCTCTGCACTTCTGCAGCATCAAAGTGAGGGCTTTGCCTAGTTCTTGGATCTCTCGCTGCCTAGTGATCATGACAAGCATCTTCACTGACACCTAACTGTGCTAGCTATATATATAGCTAGCTAGGAACCATGATATTCACATACAAATGCTTGCAAACTATAGTGTGTATACGTAGGCACGTGTATAGTAATATAGCTTTTGTATGGATAATGCATGCATGTAGGTGTCAAGAAATACTCCAACCATGAACCACCCCCATGAATTTGGTTATTTCTAAATGAGCCATGAATTAAGGGAATAATGAACATACCTTTTCTCCGTAATAAATAGAATAGACATAAGAAGGGTCAAAAACCGCTATTTCATATAAAGCCATCGATCGAGCCAACCCAACCAAAAACTAGAACTGTGTGCATTATATGCATCGGAAGCAATCGACTCGGATAATTATTCAATACAACATTATGAGAACAATACCAACGCAAACCCATGGGAATACTTCTTTAGCAAAGAAAAATAGACACCTAATTGAGCTATCATCGATCAAGTGGTAGCTATATAGAGAGAGTGGTCACTGATGGCATGGGGATCCAAGGTACATTGTTGGCTTTGATTTCGACCTCTTTCCCATGCATGTAGCATCATGAGCTACCATGATGCGCTATACCTGCAGCAGAAAGACCAAGATAGACAGCAAACCACCACATACTACCCTGATGGCCTGATACCCTCTTCTTCCAAAGCATGTGCTCTCCCTTGCTCCTTTCTGTCTTTTTGGTATTCTTTTTTCTCCTTTCTTTGATGTGCTACCTTGCCAGTAAAAGAAGAGCAAATTAAAGGGGAAAGGGTTCATTTGGTCTCATAGTTAATTTGGTGTGTGTTTTGGTATAGCTAGCTAGATGCACTGTTGGACTGGTCAAAAAGAGGTGAGAGAGAGAAGGGAAAAAACAGTAGAAGGGTAGTGTTACAGGAGAGAGAGAGAGGAAAGAATGCAATGTGGGAGCTTTTTGTTTCATGTGAGATATGGATACGTTTTGGGAGGACAAAGCACGTAGCTTTATGCATGCATGACAGGAGAGAGGGTTGGCAATCCCAACACAAGCCTAGAGATTATATTGAGGGGGACCCCCAAAAAAAGGTGGGTATTTTACAGCTTTTATGAAAGGCCGGCTTAAGGCCAGTCACAATGGGTGTTTCATTTGAGTGTCATGCGCATTTAATACAGTGACAAGTCAGCAAAAGAGCAATATTTGCATGAAATGGGTAGGAGAGAGAGTAAACTCGTTTCACCATGGTGACACGAGATAGCGCCGTTTCCCAGGTCACTGAAACGGGGTGAAACAGCATTGAGAGTTCATCGTTTCACCTCCGGGATCCCGTGCGAGCGCTGCTCTTCGCCATCTTCGCGCGCATCGCCGGATTCTTCCCGCGCGAGTCCCCCATCTTCCCGCGCAGCACCTCCATGTTCCCGCCCCCAAAGCACTGGCTCGAAGCTTTTTTCCCCAATCTCACCTGCAACCCTAGCGCCAGACTCAGTCCCCATCGCCCCGTCCGTCCCATACCCTAGCGCAAGAACCACGAGCGGAGATTGCGGAGCTGGATCCACAAGTAGGTGGTGAATCCTGTCCATCTGCCGCCGTCCGCCGTCCAGCAGCCATGGATCCACAAGGAGGTGGTGGATCCCGTCTGAGCGCCGCCGGCAGAGGAGGGAATAAGCGTGGGGGCAAGCAGCTGGGCCTGAAGAGGTCGTCGGCGCCTGCTCCATCACCGGCAACAGCTCAGCCACCGCTGCCTGCAAGTTCCCCTCCTGAAGCTCCATCGCCGGCAACAGTTCAGCCGCCTACTCCATCGTCAAGTCCTGCTGTTGCTGCCCCCAGTTCATCCCCTGCTGTACCGATGTCAACCATGCCCCCATGGCCACCGCAAGGAGCAGGATGGGGCTCTGTACCCCCCAATTTTGCTTTTCTGCAAGGAAACCAACAAGGCCCAAGTTCATGGTATTTTCTCCTTGTCACAGATTATTCATTGTACACTATGATACATGATATGACTCTCTTCTTCATGCATTAGTAATTAGTTCCTGTTTATGCTCAATGAAATTTGTTAGAATCAGTATGTCAGTACATTGGTAATTTGATATATGCCTGAGTAATGAATAGAAAAAATGTAGTATTCAGTATGGATTGCAGTAATACTTTGTTAGTGAAAATTCAGTATTCAGTATGCAGTATGGATTGCGGCTTGTATAACAGAAATTGAAAGCAAAAGATTCAGTTTGCAATCTGGACAGTGTACTGTACAACATGTAATTCACATACGTAAAGCTTGTTAAATATCTCCTTGTCAGTACATTGGTAACAAATGCTTTGAGTGTAAATGCCAAGGGTATCATCCTAACATTGGTATATATTTTTAGCCTTCTGTATGGAATGCAGACATGGTCTTCTTTGCAACCACAGCAACAGCTTGCCCTACACTCTGTGCTGTCGTCATAGCTAACCAAATAACCTGTTAGTACTGATATATATGGTCTTCTTTGCAACCACAGCAACAGCTTGCCCTACATGGTCTTCTGTATGCTTGACTAAACTTGTTACTTGACATATATGCTTGACTGAACTTGTTGCTTGACTGAATTATTCCTTACACATACTGTAGTACTTGCTTGACTGAACTATGTCAGGATCTTATTAAAAAAAATCTATGTCAGCACTGCTACTATGTCAGGATCATCAGTATGATGCTTAAGTAACCTGTTAGTATGTCAGTACTTACTATGTCAGGATCATCTTCTGGAACTTACTATGTTTGATTTTCTTATGCTGCCATCGGTTTCAATTGGATTTGCTTCTTATGTTTTCAGGTTGTATCCTACAGAAGGCTTCGTAAATTTTCTCCAACAGAACTGTCTGCCGCAGCCACAAGAAGGTGAAAATTTTCACCTTGTTGGTCAGACTACCAACACAATGTCTACTCCACCACCAACACCCCAAGCTGCAGCTAACAATACAGTCCAAATTGATATTCATGAAGATGCAATCAATGATGCAAGTGCTAAAAAGAGAAGTTTGAGATATTGGACTCATGATGAGGAAGAGAGATTGGCTAGTGCTTGGTTGAATGCTTCTAAAGATCCCATTCATGGGAATGAAAAGAAAGGTGATACGTTTTGGAAAGAGGTTACTGATGAGTTCAACAGAAAAGGGAATGGGAAGCGTACAAGGGAAATAAATCAATTGAAGGTTCATTGGTCACGCCTCAAATCATCGATTGGAGAATTCAATGATTACTGGACTAAGGTAACTCAAATGAATACAAGCGGATATGACGATGACATGCTGGAGAAGGAGGCACAACAGATGTATGCAAATACATTTGGAAAGCCTTTTGCACTTGTGCATTGGTGGAAGATACTGAGAAAAGAGCCCAAGTGGTGTGCAATGATTGAGAAGGACAAAAACAAGGCTGAAGTGGTTGATATTCCAGATGAACAAAAGCGTCCCATTGGTAGAGAAGCAGCACAAGCCGAGCGCAATGGAAAACGCAAGAAGGACAGTATGTCAGAAGGAATTGTCATCCTAGGGGACAATATTGAAAAAATTATCAAAGTGACGCAAGATCGGAAGCTGGAGCGTGAGAAGGTCACTGAAGCACAGATTCACATTTCAAACGTAAATTTGAAGGCAGCAGAACAGCAAAAAGAAGCAAAGATGTTTGAGGTATACAATTCCCTGCTCACTCAAGATACAAGTAACATGTCTGAAGAACAGAAGGCTCGCCGAGACAAGGCATTACAAAAGCTGGAGGAAAAGTTATTTGCTGACTAAGGTTAGATATCTAATCTAATCTGAGCTGCACTATTATTTATAATAATTAAAGAATGCTGCAATATTTAGTTATATTGTCTGTATATCTGTGCTGCACTATGCAGTCAGCTGCATATCACGAATTTGTCAAATCTGAGCTGCATATCTGTGAATGGTGCAATATTTAGTTATATTAATTACCCAGTGTGAATGATGTATTGCTGTCAGTTTCACATATAGTATGAATGCTGCACTATGCAGTCAGTTTCACATGCAGTGTGAATGCTGCACTAGGCAGTCAGTTTCACATGCAGTGGGCGCCTATTTATGCAGAGTTTAGCCATCTCTCTACTCCTCTCAGAAACTCATTCCCTCTTTTCTCATACGAAGACCTCCTCCCTTTTATCTTTACTGTTTCTCTCTTCTTCAAAGATGTCTGAGCAAAATACTGATGGAAGTCAAGTTCCAGTGAACTTGTTGGATGAGTTCCTGGCTGAGGATGAGATCATAGATGATCTTCTCACTGAAGCCACGGTGGTAGTACAGTCCACTATAGAAGGTCTTCAAAACGAGGCTTCTGACCATCGACATCATCCGAGGAAGCACATCAAGAGGCCACGAGAGGAAGCACATCAGCAACTAGTGAATGATTACTTTTCAGAAAATCCTCTTTACCCTTCCAAAATTTTTCGTCGAAGATTTCGTATGTCTAGGCCACTTTTTCTTCGCATCGTTGAGGCATTAGGCCAGTGGTCAGTGTATTTCACACAAAGGGTGGATGCTGTTAATCGGAAAGGACTCAGTCCACTGCAAAAGTGTACTGCAGCTATTCGCCAGTTGGCTACTGGTAGTGGCGCAGATGAACTAGATGAATATCTGAAGATAGGAGAGACTACAGCAATGGAGGCAATGAAGAATTTTGTCAAAGGTCTTCAAGATGTGTTTGGTGAGAGGTATCTTAGGCGCCCCACCATGGAAGATACCGAACGGCTTCTCCAACTTGGTGAGAAACGTGGTTTTCCTGGAATGTTCGGCAGCATTGACTGCATGCACTGGCATTGGGAAAGATGCCCAGTAGCATGGAAGGGTCAGTTCACTCGTGGAGATCAGAAAGTGCCAACCCTGATTCTTGAGGCTGTGGCATCGCATGATCTTTGGATTTGGCATGCATTTTTTGGAGCAGCGGGTTCCAACAATGATATCAATGTATTGAACCAATCTACTGTATTTATCAAGGAGCTCAAAGGACAAGCTCCTAGAGTCCAGTACATGGTAAATGGGAATCAATACAATACTGGGTATTTTCTTGCTGATGGAATCTACCCTGAATGGGCAGTGTTTGTTAAGTCAATACGACTCCCAAACACTGAAAAGGAGAAATTGTATGCAGATATGCAAGAAGGGGCAAGAAAAGATATCGAGAGAGCCTTTGGTGTATTGCAGCGAAGATTTTGCATCTTAAAACGACCAGCTCGTCTATATGATCGAGGTGTACTGCGAGATGTTGTTCTAGCTTGCATCATACTTCACAATATGATAGTTGAAGATGAGAAGGAAACCAGAATTATTGAAGAAGATTTAGATCTAAATGTGCCTCCTAGTTCATCAACCGTTCAGGAACCTGAGTTCTCTCCTGAACAGAACACACCATTTGATAGAGTTTTAGAAAAAGATATTTCTATCCGAGATCGAGCGGCTCATAACCGACTTAAGAAAGATTTGGTGGAACACATTTGGAATAAGTTTGGTGGTGCTGCACATAGAACTGGAAATTGAGAATCAGTAAATGTAATTATTTTATTTTTCTTGTAATTTATATATCTATGGTCCACTTGTAAATTTCTGAATGCTCATCGCCATATTTTTTAATCTCTGCAGGTTCCAATCTATTTACAGGTTCCCTAAAAAAAAATCTATTTGCAGGTTCCAGTCTGTTGTCTTCACAATGTAAGTTCTGAGAATCAAATCACTATGTTTTTCTCTTTTTTGGTAGCTACAGGGTGTTAGAACATGTGTTATTTTCTTTACTATGCAATTGTGATCCTCCAATATTTATCTACTGCATGTGTAAACCTGTTTGTCATGTCTGAACTACTTTCATTTGTACAGGGTGAAAGAATCAATGAAATCTATGGGTGCATCGTCAATTTGCCTCCAGTTACCTGCTTGTCATCGTCATTTGTAGCTTAGTTCTGTCATATTTCACCTCGAGTTAACATCTATTCAGTTATCTAAACTTTGCTATGTAGTGAACTTGGTTGAATGGTCATTTAAATTTATCAAGTGAACAATCGTACCTATCTGTGCTGAATGCATGTATTTTGTTTTGTGTTCAAGTGGCTACACACGTTTGTGTTACATACGATCCCACTATGTGGCTGGAATTAAATGCCTTGAATTTGCATTGGAAACGCTAGAGTGAAACACAGCATTGAGAAGGTCTGTTTCATTGTACGTTTCAACTTGTTTCATCTTCGTTTCAGCTGATGTGGCGTCTGGGAAACAGTGTAATGAAACACTGCATTGTGAATGGCCTAATAGTAATACTATTGCAACTTGCTTCTCCAACTATTGCTAAGACTTCGTTGAAGGGGAGCTGAATTCTTGTTAATTATCTCGTTTGCATCTCATTTCTTAAATGTTAATCAGACAATTATAAAAGTAGCTTAAAATTTGAATATAACCTACACACACACACACACATATATATATATATATAAAATACAATAGGCATGCACCTTCTTTAAAAAGTTCAAATCTAAATTCGATCTACATCAGGAGAAACAAAATACAAATTTAGTTATAAATAGCACTAATAATATTCATAGCCAAACAGGGGTGCAGCCAAAATAACCTACACATGTAGAGCTGAACTAATGGGAGTTTAAATATTTTCAGAAATTACATGGCATTTTTCAATATTACAATGAAGATCATGGAGCTAGGCATGGGGCTGCCCCATGCCTGCTTCGCCCCTTGGCCAAACATGTACTATTCGTAACCAAATCTATTTTTAACTTGTTTCTCCAAGGATTGCAATAAATTTCCACAACTCGAGTGCATGTGCACTTAACAGTTTGCTTCTCATTTATAAATGTCAATCAAATAGTTAGATTTATATAATACAATAGGTGTCTATCTTCTTGCCTAAATCCAAGTCTAAATTCAATCTTATAGAAACAAAATAAAAAAATGTTATAAATAGCACCAACACAATTCATAGCCAAACATGTACTACAGAGTACTTTTTTTGTGGGATGTGCAATAAATTGAATTTAGCATCGCATGTTCATGGAGAGGCATAACATTGTAATATGTGTTATACTTCTTCCGTCCCAAAATAAGCACATCCATGAGTTTTCGTGTCTAATTTTGATCGTATGTCTTATTTAAAATTTTTTATAACTGGTATTTTTATTGTTATTAGAATATAAACCTAAATAGTACTTTATACGTGACATATTTTTTAGTTTTTTTAAAAAAATTAAATAAGACGGACGATTAAAGTTGAACACAGAAACTCATGGCTACGCTTATTTTGGGATGGAGGGAGTAGAACTTTTTTTTTCCAAAAGTTTTCATAATTATTTAGATAATATGATATTGATAAGTGCACGCGCACTTGAACTGCTAATGGACTTTCTCATTTGAAGGAGCTGAACATCCTAAATTCCTACTATTTAGTGTTCAGTACTATTTAATATAATTACTCTTTAATTTCATTCTCGTATATATAATATTGTTTTAGAATACTTGTAATCAAAACCAACATCTAGATCACAATACTTAAAATAAGTTTGATATGTGAAAAAAGATACTCCCTCCGTTTCACAATGTAAGTCATTCTAACATTTCCCACATTCATATTGATATTAATGAATCTAGGTAGATATATATGTCTAGATTCATTAACATCAATATAAATGTGGAAAATGTTAGAATGACTTACATTGTGAAACGGAGGAATAGTAATAAGCTGTTAAAAAAATACTTCCGTAAATTTGTATTCTTAATTTTTTATATATAAATAAATGATTAAAAATGTATGGGCAAATATATACACAATATAGACCATGTCAATTTTCTAAACGATGTAATTAAGGGATGTGTTTTTTTAGCAAACTACTCCTTCATACACTTCAATGCTACAAATACATCTACACTCAAATTAATTTGTTATAAAAAAAACCTCACGATTAATTTGTTCTAAACAAAAGTAACACACTGCTGTGCTTGGTGGAGTCAGGTGGTGTTTGGGAAGGGGCTAGCGGGAGTCATCGTGATGGGGCTATTGGCGAAGAGATGAAAAGGATGGGCCTATAGGAGAGAAGACAGACGGTGGGGACGAAGATGGCTAGCAGCTAGAGCATCGAAACTCGAAAAGAGGAAGAACAAGGATCCAGTGTGAATAAAAAGAGGGAATAAAGAGGTCTAAAACAAAACTTAGATAAAACTTATATGGTTTATTATGTAATTCACTCCTTTTTTTTTTATTCCTGAACAAAACACACATGTTTTCTTACATATTTATCCATAGGGTTTAACCTAAATGGAAAAGAACTTAAGCGTTTCACCGGGGAAGGAAAAAGCTATTGTTACCCTTCAACATGTCATACGGTCATATAGCCTGTTTGGTTGCTACCTGAGCAAAACAGCCTGGCCTGAGCCCAAGCCTGTAATCTGTCTAAGACGTGTTTGGTTGCTACCCTGAGAATTTTAGCCTAAGGAATCTTGCCTGACGAAACTTGCCTGAGTCAGGCGTAGCAAAAAGGCCGTCTGCTTCCTCCTCCACTAAAATCTGGTACCATCAGTTGGAGCTCAGCTCTATGCGTGAGAGCTACTAGAAAAAAGAGAGCACTTTTTCAGAGAGCATGTTCTCAGGGCTTTAACCAACCACTACCTTAAATTTAAGCCATGCCTGGTTAGGTAACTCTTGTAAGCAAGCTCAGGCTATCCTCAAGCATGAAAAATACTCAGGCATCTTGCTCAGGGTAGCAACCAAACAGGCTTACCTAATATCTCAATAATGCAAGAGTGCTGTACAGCAGTTGTAACGGAGAACCCATTAGGAAGCTAGCATCAAATGTGATGCAGCCGGTATTGTACCTGATGAAGTGATGATATCATCGTACGGACGTACGAGCCACCACCAAACATCATCAGCTCCATTTGTTCTTTCATGTGCATTTTTTTTAATTAACCACGATTGTGCATATGTATCTAGTTGTATCAAACGTTTCAAACTATATATATGGGCAATGTGACTCTAAATTGTACATGAAAACCATGGAGAACAGACGCCTCGAAGCTAGCGATCGAGAGAACCCATGGGCACATAAAACCTTTGATTTAGTATACCAGGACATGGAGTAACCCTTTGATGAAAAACAAACACAACATCCAGCTCTTGATAGTGTTGTATCAAGCTTAGATCGTGCTATTATAGGAGATGACCAATGGGGCAGAAGCAAATGTAAATGTAACGGGGGAAGTGGTTAGCAGATTTGCGAGAACAATATGTGCATTTTAAAGGCCCTTCTAATCTCTGTCCAGTATATTACCAACATTAGTATCATTTGTCAAAGAAAGTGACAGTATAATATGGACACTATCAAAATGGGCAGTAGTGATTCTCTTTAATCGGGCAAAATAAACACAAAGCTAGCGAATCAATACATCCCACTCACGTAAACAGCTCACCTACAGGACCCTTTGATAACTTCGCCGCAGGATTAGTTGTGATACATTCATGGTTAATCACAAGAATATTGGAGCCATCACTAATGTGATTGTAGCGAGCATCTTAATAAGAACATGGATGGAAGGCCCCGCCGTGTCTTTAAATGGATCTCCAACCCTGCAGCATAACAAACTCCTATAAGTGTATCTATCCCATATTTTTGGAGATATTATTATTCAGAAAAACAACAAAATGGTCCCAAGCCCTGATGACAAACATTGTCACTCCCTCTGTTTCTGTCTTTTAGCCTTCTCAACTATTTCCTAAATCCATATTTCCTTACTTGTTTGCCCCTGCAAAGTAAATAATACACCTATCACAAATACATGACTCTTCTTGAGCTACTTTCTTAATTCTTGTGCACAAGTTTAATATGACTAACATTCGGAATATTGCTACATATTTTTGATGAAATGTGTGAACATAGTCCTAGAAACAACCCCCAAAACAGAATTTGAAAAGTAGAGCATAAAAGATAAAACACTTACGTATCACCAGTAACTGCAGCCTTGTGAGACTCACTGCCTTTGCCACCAAGAGCGCCAGTCTCGATGTACTTCTTAGCATTATCCCAGGCACCACCAGCAGTGTTCAAGAAGAGTGCCATGAGAATACCAGAAACAGTTGCAAACATAAGCATAGCGGCTACAACTTTGGCTCCAAGAAGAGGCCGGCCAGTAGCGTGACCCAACATACGGAAGATAATACCTGCAAACCATGATTGGTTTCCCCATTTTCAAAAAAAAAAAAGTACCCAACGCTAGAACAAAAATGCAATAACCCCCATATCTATAGAACTTACCAACAGCCATGGGTGATATAATGGCTAAAGCCCCCGGCCTTATCATTTCCCTCAAGGAAGCAGATGCCACAATTGCAACACAACGACCGTAATCAGGCTTCTCGTTGTAGTCCTGCATAACATTATATTAGAAGTTAGCATTAACTTTTATAGGCATAAGAAAAATGACAAACTTAATTATATGCATGTACTCACCATAATGCCAGGCCTCTCAATAAACTGTCTCCTGACCTCGTTAACAACTTCTTGTGCAGTTCTGCCAACAGCAGAACAAGCCCATGCACTAAACAGGAATATAAGCATTGAACCAAGTAAACCACCAACAAAAACCTCTGGGATTGCTATGTCAACCTGCAATCCATTACACAAGACCATTATATATGTTATAAGCACAGAAAGTAAGTATTTTGCGTGTCTAAGTAATAAAATACCTCTTTGAATGGCAATTGTGCGAAAGCAGCTACTTCATCCATATATGCACTGAACAGGAGAAAGGAAGCCAGTGCTGCTGACCCAATAGCAAATCCCTTTGTAGTAGCTTTTGTTGTATTGCCCACAGCATCTAGAATGTCTGTGATTTCTCTTACACTTTCAGGCTGCACAGTTTGCTCAGTTAGATGGTTGGGAGAACACAGAGATTCAAATATCACATGTAAATACAGGCTACAACTACATGTTAAATTTTATTTAATAGAAGCTTCTTATGGCGGAACAGTTTAGAGCAATTTGAAATTGCAAAGGAAAATGAGTAAAGCATATTAACAGAAACGGTAAATAAAAACCTACAGCAAAGACAAAATATTGGTTTGAACTGCTATATACATGGGAAAAAATACGAGTGTATTACCTGCTGACTCATCTCCACAATACCACCAGCATTGTCAGCTATTGGACCAAACATGTCCATGGTGAGAACATATGCTGCTGTGCTAAGCATCCCCATTGTAGCTACAGCTGTCCCAAAAAGACCACCAGTTGGGTTCCCAGATTCATCTACTAATCCAGATGTATGCCCCAACCAAAATGCTGATATGATGGCTACACTTATCACTAGAACTGGTAACGCTGTTGATTCCAGTCCCAAGCTTACTCCAGCAATAATATTAGTTCCATGCCCTGTGGAACTTGAAAGAGCCAAAAGGCGGACAGGCTCATGTTTGTAATCTGTGTAATACTTAGAAATCCAAACAAAAGCATATGCTGTGATGATGCCCACCAAGCCACACAAGGCAAAATTGAGCCATGCAGAAGGTGCTTGTTCAGTGTACAGGAGCCACCGGGTAGACTGAAAATGTACACAGGCCAATTATTATAACAAACTTCAGAGAAAAAAGAATTTGATGTTTACTGCAGAAAAGGAAGAACAAGACAACACCAACATAACCCAGAGTAACTGCATTGGGGAAATGTTTTTGTGTTTCAGTTCTTTGTTACATAATTAGTTCTCTTACTTCCAACACTCCTGCTATGCATGCAATGGTTATGATCCCATGGTTTAGTCAGAACTTTCCTGGGCTAGATTTTTTTTGTTTTTTCAAAACTTTATGTTTCTATTCTCCCCCGAAATTTAACCATGTACCATCAATTTTTTACTTTTTCTGTAATTGAATACAGTAATAGAAAGACATTTCAACCTTTCATAATTCATTAAAAAATGATACTACCTCCGTCCTAAAATATAGCAACTTTTGGCCATGTATCTGGACATACCCTTATCCAGAAGTTGTTATATTTGGGGACGGAGGTAGTATTTAAAGACATGCCGATGAGAATAGTACATGAAAGAAATTACACAAACCATGCCAGACACATTTTGCATCTTCTGACCCTAGAGAATATCTACATCCAAGCCCATGGAAACAAATGAAGTATTCTCGCCAGAACTTCTACTGCACTAGTACTCAAGGAAGACACAGTAAATTAATGACAAAAATAACTAGATTTACCACTCCAAAGGTAACAACAGCGAGCAGTATAGTGATAGAATATCCTTTCTGCATGATTGCCATCGGATCTTCAATAGGGGATATTAACCCAGAGTCACGTGTTCCCCGAATTGAGAGTATTCCAACTGATGAGATCACCAGATCAAATGAATGAACAACAAGAGGAAACAGTATAAAGCCTGAGGGATCTGCATTAGCAAAGAATGCTGATTATAAAGTAGAAATATTACCAAAAAAAAGTTATTGCAGAAGAAAAGATGAATCTCGATTTTACTCAAAACCAGGCACTGCCCATGAATAAAGATTTGTTGAAAGATCATGTTATTACATAACTAAAGTATTATATATACTCATATTAACAATATCATTTGACGGCTGGCTCTTCAGTGTTCTTAGGCTGCGTTCGATTCTGTGTTGGGAACTCATTCCCTCCGCACAAAAAATGGAACGGTCCATTAGCGCGTGATTAATTAAGTATTAGATTTTTTTTTCAAAAATGGATCAATATGACTTTTTTAAGCAACTTTTGTATAAAAACTTTTTGCAAAAAACGCACCGTTTAGCAGTTTGAAAAGCGTGCGCGCGGAACACGAGGGGGAGGGGTTGAGAACACTGAGCAAAGAACACAGCCTTAGGAGCTCACAGGAATTGTCACTGGACAATTTCGCATTCTTATCAATGATGTTGCATGACAAGCAAAAGAGACTTGCCTTCAATTTTGCAGCGTTGTGCCATTGTTCCCCCGAGTATCATTGCACTGATAATTTCAGCTGCTATGCTCTCAAAAAGGTCAGCCCCTCGTGCGGCACAATCTCCAACATTGTCACCAACCTGAGTAGCCCTCTTTTAGTATACTACTGATGTATACATGTGTTACAGAGCATAATAGGATAATAATAATAATACAAAGTGATTTTCGAGATGCATCTCTAAGTTGTGAGGGGAGGTAGAGGGAGGGATGAGGATGTAGAACTTATCATTACCACCAGTCCACCACCAAACTGAAATATTTTTACTGAAGAGCATGTATAAGTAACAGATAAAATATAAGCTAGCTATAACCAGACAATTCGTTCTGAATAACAGATATTATATATTCTATGAAGAATTATCCCCAGCCTTGGGAAACAATGCTAGTCCATCACCTATGGAGGTTTTTTCTTTTGGAGTGGGGTTGGGGGAGTTACGTAATGAATTGAAAATACAAAGAAATATTATCCTTGATAGAACTTAAGAATCATATGACTTATGTCTAGGCATATCCAACAAGAAAAAATCATATGCTTATGATAGAAAATAATAAAAAAATACAACAGGCTTCAAGAGAAGTATCAATACCAAGTCAGCAATGACAGCAGGATTACGAGGATCATCTTCTGGTATTCCCTGCTCAACCTTTCCCACAAGATCAGCTCCGACATCAGCAGCTTTGGTGTATATTCCACCACCCAACTGAGCAAAAAGGGCGACAAAAGACGCACCAAAACCATATCCCACAAGGAGAAGAGGCACTACAGGAAATAAATGTGAAATTGACAAAAGAAATATTCCATTTGAATAAAAGAACTAATTGCAAACATATAACCATAACCAGTGTTATCAACCAGGAAAAGCACAAATTTGGCCAGGGCCCTAAACCTGTTATCGACCACCGACCACGCTTATATATATTTTTTAACAGATAAGAGGACCTTAGCTTTTTGAATAAGCTGTTTTGTTTCCTCCACTTTCTGTTAGTCCCATTGTGGTCCTTCAACTTAACTAATTACTCCTACTTTTTATTGATGTTTTAGAAACTGTGGTTAGATTTTTAAATAGCGATGAACTTCGTGTCAGACAGACATTTGAACCAGGCCAACCTGTCAGTGCCATGGATAGCTTCTCCAGGACCAAGGATCGATTTCACATGATGAAACAGCTGTTACAGAAGATAGCCCTTACAGACCAGATGTGAAAGTTAAAAGAAAAAAACAGTACTCCGTCTGTTCATCTTTATTACCTAGTACTATTTTTTCTCATGGCTGTTCATAATTATAGGTTGCACACCTCTTTCAAGGTAACTGTATTTTTGTTTCTCTGAGTCCCTAGTTGCAGCTACTAAACTGTTTATTGAATGGAAAATAAATTTTCCAACTTCCAAAGCAATCCGTATCAGATAACTGGATTCATGGAAAGTATGTGTATTGCAATTAATATCAGAGGTTTGGCTCAACATGCATATCCTTGTGGATTTGAATTGCTCTTTGATCTTCAAGCCCAAATCAAGTGAGCGTAGTCTAATATAAGTGAATGGACAAAGTACTTCTCTTAAGCAGGACATGTTTTGAAAAAAGACAGGTTTAAGAGAAACTTACGATCAGTAACCTTCATTGAACCAGGTGAATCTACTTCAAGCCAAACATAGAATGTTGCATACAGTATTGCCACACCAAAAACAGCCATGCCAACAACCACAATGGCTGAGAAACCACCAGCGCGGACAGCAATCTGTTTAGAGAAATTAGTCACAATTTGAAATTCTATTGTGGAGGGACAAACACATGAAATGTATAGTATATCAAGAGTATAAAACAAAACCTGCAGTGCTTCTCTTGCAGACCGCCGAGCAGCACTTGAAACTCTAACATTTGCACGTACGGATACCCACATCCCAACAAAACCAGCAATCCCAGAACATAAAGCTCCAAGGAGAAAGGAAGCAACAGTAATATATGCCGATGTTGTCCTATATAACCATGATATTCATGAGATGTCAAAGGATGGGCACAAATAAGATTTCAGAATAAGAATGGGAAATCACCTTCCAACACCGGATGCCTCCTGCTGTGGGGTGGTGGAACGAAAGAGATAGATGCCAAGAATGACAAGTGCCAGGATACAAGCCATTTTAGAAATAGTCCCATATTGTGTCCTAAAAAATCCTTCAGCACCATCTCTTATGGCATCAGATATCTGAACATCAAGAAGGCACCCAATAAAAAATACAGCATAAATCTGACAGGTAAAGATGTCAATATACTAAGTACAACTCTCAAGAACAGTAGGATGTAGGATATATAATATCAACATCATGACATCCAGATTCAGTTCACTGGTCCAAAAAAAATTATTTATATAACTGTAGTTCACTAGCTAACAACATCAGCAGGTGAGCAAGAAATAGTGTAGCATTGTACCTGTGTTGCACCATGCATGCCAACAAATTCATATCATAAAGCCAGTGCACAACAGCACTAGAAACATGTAAAATACGAATTCTTATACCACAACTGTTTGGTCAGTTAATTGATACCCTGATTTTGTGGGTACTGGACAAGCTCCTGTGGTATGAATAAAAATTGCTCTAACATAGAACCAATGTTCACCTTCTCTATAGGAAAATTGTGTGCATTCAGGGGCCACATAGATGCCTAATTACTACATTACAAATGCATGCACCCAGATTTCCTTATTCTATATGGTAGAAAGTTGGTTTGTTTAGTTGGCTGCCTGCATTAACTCTTCTATAGTAATCTCCAGAAACTAGTGAATGGGCCCATATTACAGTAAATTGTGATCCGTCTGATATGATGCCATACGATGATATGGCATAAGTTTCCAATTATATTGTACTAAGCAACATGCAAACATAGTACATCAGCTAAACACCATTCTGCAACCCACACCAACAAAAACAAAATATAACTAAAAAAGAAAAGAAAAAATAACTAAACATTAAAACCATAAATGTCAAGAAGAAAAAGAAAATATGTCCAAAAATCTAGCATCCCTTTTGAAATAACAAAATATAACTAAACATTTAAACCATAAATGCAAAGCTGCAGGACAAAAGAAAAGAGCATTTACAGTCTCCTAGGTGGAAGTGTTAATTGAATAAAGCAAAAGATGCATAACACCAATAGTATATTGCATTTGCACACAACGAAATAGCTAGTTACAAAAAACAAAGAAAAACAGTATACAGCAATGAGCATATAGAAAATATGAAGCATCAGTATGTCATCACATAATTGAACATATGACATTGTAATACCTCAGACATTTCTGGAGGACCTTCATCTTTGGCAAGAACCCACTTTGTGAGGTAGAGAGAGAAGAATAAACTTAGAGTACATATGCAGAACACAAAGAGCACAATTGGTGATGTACTGGCTCCTACATAGAGCACACCACTGAATACCAAAAGAAGAAGAACAATGAAAGCACGGGGATTTATCCTCATCAACACACGGAAGATCTGCATCAAACAAAACAAGAGAATGAAGAGATGCAAAATAAGAGATTAACTGTTGCTGATGCCATGTTAAATAAACTCTACTTATAGGTAAGTAAACAAAAACATTTATCTGTTGATATTTGCAACTTGCGAAAATATTTTCATATAACAAACATATGTAGCTTGAAACTTCGTAGCATATATTATGCAGATCTAGATTGAAACGTCTAGAGTCAAACATATGAACCTGTGGGAACTAAAGTTCTTGTAGTTTAGAATTTTCTTTTAACCTCATAACAACTTTAAGCAAAATTATGCAAAACAGTGATAGAAATGTTGAATAATTTGAGCTAATAAACATATTCTTCTAGTATGAGCAGAGAGAGCTATCTTTGATTACTAATTACATGTTTTTCAATAGTGAAAAGCTCCAAAAGAGCGAAATACTACAAATGTGTGTAAAACAGATAGGAGGTGCAAAATTCGCAATGCAGCATTCGGTAGTGCTATGTTGATCTTTGGCTCTTTGCCATATATTTGCAAGAAAAAACAATGTACACAAAAGAAATGACACATTTCATCAAAATCAAAAAATACATATGTACCATACCATCGCACTAGTACAACATATAAGGATAAAACAATGAACGAAAGCTAAACCCATACTCTTCCTAGTCACCTACAAGAAGTTAAATCTATCTAAAAGGCGGAGAAATTCATACCGGTGGCAGAGATGATTTAGTTCGTACGGTAGAGAAAGTTCTGGGTCTCTCCGGATACAACCTCCCGTTCTCCATGTCCGCTTCCATCATGGCTGAATAAGAGTTCGCCCTCCTTGTCACAGGAAAAGGAGCGATCTCCCCACCCTGGGGCAGGTCGCCCCCGGATCCCGGTCGCTGAATTTTGGACGGTCCCTACCCAGACAGCTTTGGAGCCAAGAATACCAAGTGGATCCCCCTTTAGCCCTAGCTCCGCAACTTTCACTTCTCCCTTGCAATGCCACGAGATCAGATTAGTACTAAGGTTTAACACGAGGAAGGGGAAAAGAAAAAAAAAACAAACCTAGCTTCCAGATCTAGAGGAAAGGTTCGAGGCGAACTCGAAAGGAAGAGGGATGTGCGCGCGTGCGGCGGCGCGGGTGTGCTCACCGGAGGCGGAAGCAGAAGGGCGACGTGCAGCACGGCCACCCACCGCCGCTCCCGTCGCGGGGATGGATGGATGGAAGTCGAGGTGCGGTGGGGGGCGAGGCGAGGCGGGAGAGCTAGCGAGCGAGGAGAGACCTCCGGGAGTCGAGGCCGAGAAGACGAGACTTGGGGCCCGGCGCAAGGAGGAGTAGGAGGGGGGAGTGTGTGCGGCGCGGCGCCGGCACCGGCGCCGCTGCTCGTCGGCGGCGGCGGCGGCGGCGGCGGCGGCGATGGAGATCGGCGCGGCGGCGCAGGCAGGAGACGGAACGTGGGGAGATCTTCGATCCCGCGAGCGCAAGGACCGATTTAACCTCGCGTGGTTTTTAGCCTAACACCATATAACACACGAGATAATAGTATAATATTATCCAGTGGTCACTCCTGTAGAACTACTACTGCCGTGCAAAAAGCGCAAACGGATGTCAAGAAAGTAAAGGGAAAAAAAACTGGAATAATTAGGGCAAGTTTAATAGTACAGCCCACTCCTATCTCTAAATCATCTATATCTAATGTAATAGCCAATTCTTACAATAGTTGTTTACTATACTATTAATAACTGGTTCTACATGTAATACACACATTACGTTTTGGAGTCCGTGCTGCAGCTGGCTACAAATCTGTAGCCCGCTGTTATTCTCTCTCTTCCTTTATCTCTTTAAAATATGTTTATAACTAGCTTATAGCCTGCTATTGTACCTGTTCTTAACTATTTGCCACTCTTACGAGTGGTGCTAAATTATTTGCCACTGGACCCACATGTCATAGACACATAAGGGCCCACATGTTATAGACGGCGAGTGGCAAATAATTAATTGCCACATCGTAAAGTGGCATAGAGTTAAATGTCAAAAAAAAAAAAGCTACCGTGCAAACTAACCCGATTGTACCAATTTAATTTAAAACAAGATATCGATGGAGATGGGTCATCAGCATACGACCTCATCTTCTCGCTTATACTTATGCTTATGCTTATCAGCCAAAAATTTATTTTTTTTCAACCTTAAATTTAAATTTGATTTTATGTTTTTTTTCATCGAAGTTTATTTTTCAACCTTTATTTTGGATCGCTAAGAGCACGTATATAAAAGTTTTATTTACAAATTACTTTTTGTTTGTAAATATGTCATTTGGGCCGGTAGTATATCCGAACAATTTAGTCATGTATCGTGCATGCGATGTACGAAATCCACCATTACACGGTACACTCTCATTTTATTACGTAATATTAATTACTAATAACATGACCATATAATTATTGAAATTCATAATTATTAATAGAGTAAATTTCACAAAAACTATAGATAAAGATATATTGACCAAACTATCGCAAAACTCGCAAAGTAATAATTTGGTTAAAATATATGTACTTTTATTAATACCAGTTCAGTTTTGTACCATAGTGCATATAATCAAAATTTCACCCATTCTTTCCCTTTTTTACATCTTGTTATTTGTTTTTTCACCATTCTCCATCTTCGATAACAATAACATAAGCTTCATTTGCCAACTCCTTGCAATTAAGTTCTATTGGCTATGTGTGTGTTGGAGCTCTCTAGTTATTAGAATTAATATATATTATTTTGGCTTTTTAATATTATTTTATCTTTTTTTTGTCAGGCCGATGGAATATCGACTTAACTATATTATGGAAAGAAATGCACAAATAATAATACAAAGATTAACAACAAACATGGTTGTTGCACTTGACTCTATGGCTTTACACCATGGTTACACAAGGAGAAAGGGGAACTATAGGGCAGAGCCTGAACTCTTACACACAGTCGAGTAGCAGTAGATAGTTCTAGTACAATCTCTAAGTCCACCATTCTTCCATGATTACCTGAGCTACTTTGCAACGCCGCTTTGCATAGACCCTGAGTGTGGCACCATCTCCACACCATCCATGATATTAGGATAAGTGTTGCATAAAATGCATGATGACTGGCTTCGGGATGCTTCGGTGAGCCTCAAACCACTAGGATGCTAAGTCATCCGAGTCAGGATGCAAGGCGATCTTCATTTTCTAGCGAACATTGTCCCATACCTGCCTGGTGTAGCAACATATGAAGAAAGGGTGGTTGCGGATCTCAGCTACCACGCCGCATAGCAGACATGTTGTCATCGAGCATGGTATGTGCCGACGCATGAGATTGCCAGCTGTTAGGCAACTTCCTCGGAACGCCAAGAAGAAGAAGAAGTACTTGCACCTGGACGATACTTTGGCTTTCTAAAGAATACAGACAGAGATTTTGTCATACCTTCAAAGAATATGTCGTACAATGAAACACTGTAATAGAGGCCTCACTTGAGAACTTCTAGATTATCTCATCTTGTGCACCGGTGTGTAGCTTGCCCTAGGTGACAATTTCCCAATGTGCAAGTATTCTAAGATAGCCCGGGGGACAGACTTCCACAGATGTCCCGCACCCATCAATTTTATCTTGCAACGCCGTGGCCACCTTGCAACGACGATATTTGACAAAGGATCAGTCCAAAACGTTGTCTTGGATCCATCCCTTACCACTACTATGGTGGTAATCGTGAAACAGGGAATTGAGAGCGGAGTCCTTTGCCAGATGAAGCGCTACCCATGGCCAATCTGGTTGGGTTTATTGGTGCCATGGCCAGCAAAGCTGCAGTGCCACACCTAGTAGTATGATGTTTTTCATGCATAGCCCTCCGACCTCCTTATGCATACAGATCTATCCCATGCCACAAGGCAATTTCCCCCATTGATCTCTTCTTCCCCTTTCCATCGAAAAGCACAACACTAGCACTTGATTAGATCAATTGCCCGTTGGGGGCAACTCGAATACGGTCATAAGGTAGACCGGTAGGACCATCAAGCGCGTGTCGATGAGAAACTAGGCGGTGCACAGGAAACCAAAAGGATTCGGTTTCTAGCCTACCATCTTCTTGGAGTACCGGCCAAAGAGGGGGTAGGAGCTCTACTTTGCTTGGATGCTGCGTCGAGAGCGGGAGGCCAAGGTAAGTTATAGGGAGGTTCTTCACAGCACATTGCAATAGATCAGCCACCAATTGGACTTGCTCCTCTGAACATGCAATAGGGGAGAGAATTCTGTTACTCCCTCCAAGCTGATAATACTTATCGTTTTAGACAAGGTGAGGTCAAACTTTATAATCTTTGATTATGAATCATTTTTAAAATATTTGTCTTTCAAATATGGTGACTACATGTATAGATTAGTTTTAAAAAGTAATTTGATAAAAACATATATTTGTTAACACTTTTATACATATTACAATGAAAAATAATGGTCAAAGTTATTTTCTAGAGACCATGCTATTATCCAAAACAAAACGACAAGTATTATCAGCCCGGAGAGAGTAACTACTATCAAGCTTATAATATTGTCTTTTGGGACATTACAAATTATTTTCTTCAAGTTTTTTTAAGTTTTTTTTATTTTTTTTTCTCCGCTGCAACGCGTGGGTAACCACTAGTTTCCTAATGAATTCGTTCCTACGTGCGAATTCAAAGCCAGGCCCCAGGCAAGCATCTCTACCTTTGAAAATAGTTATGACCTGGTGGAAATAGTATATGAGCCTCCCTAATGTACAAAAAAAGAATACTGGACATTTGTTATATTGCAAAACACGGCGATGGCGATTATGCACAAAATTATTTGATCTGCTCTTCCAGACCTCAGTTGCTAACTTCTTCTAGAGCACAGCTGCTATATCGTGTATGTGCACAAGATCTAATACTCTACAATATCAACTGCTCTTTAGCATATTTAAATGTTCATAGTGAAGAAGATTTGTTCGCAATAGCAAGTTGGATTCTGCGAAAGAATTCATCCACAGGCATAGTACCAATCTCCCCACTATGCCTGGACCTGATAGTGAGGGTCCTGGCTTGAACTTCTTTAGGCCCAACGACCGCCATGAGCGGCACTTTCTTCGTTTCGGCATTCCGTATTAGCTTTGGTAGACGCTCGCCATGACATACCTCAGCTCGAATGCCTTTTGATTTCAGTTCTGAAGCCACCTCGTTACAGTATTGCAGCTGCAAATGTGAAACAAGATGCAGCTGGTTTACATCAAATACCTGGAAATATCTCCTGAATGGAGCCAAAAGTAAAAGTACAAAAAAGATGCTAGGTTGAAGTCTTAAACAGATTTAATCTACACTAATAAAATCAACCAGGATCCACAGATGCAAAAGAACACTGATGTCCTGACTTCGGTTGTTCAGATAAATGATGCTGTTACGAACTGAAGTTGGGTGCTTTTAATTTAATAGCACATGTAGTCATGCATCTAGATGATCAAAGTAAATGAAGCAAACCTCATTGTCTGTCACAGGTAGAATACGAGCTTGGATTGGTGCAAGCCAAAGTGGAAAATCACCAGCATAGTGTTCAATGAGGACACCAAAAAATCGTTCCAAAGACCCAAGGATAGCTCTATGAATCATGATAGGCCGTTTCTTCTCGCTATTTGAATTGACATAAGTAATGTCAAACCGCTCAGGTAAATTGAAATCGACCTGTAATGTAGTAAACTGTTAACGTGGTCCATTGTGCTCAAAGATTTTCGATAAATATACAACTGACCTGCACAGTGGAACATTGCCATTTTCTTCCAAGAGCATCCTCAATTTTCAAATCAATTTTTGGGCCATAGAAAGCGCCTCCACCTTCATCAACCTTGTACTCCCAACCTTTGTCTTCTAGTGCATCTTTTAGTGCAAGTGTTGCTTTTTCCCATATGTCATCACTGCCAACAGATTTTTCTGGCCTTGTTGAAAGGTTTATCTCATAATACCGAAAGCCAAATTGGCCCAGTATTTGCTCAGTCAGATCAAGAACACCTCTAATTTCATCTTTTATCTGGTCCTCCAGACAAAATATGTGGGCATCATCCTGCACAAATAGACCTATTTTATAACAATAACAAGAAAGGTTATGAAATCAAAAGGTAGTACTTCCTCCGTTTCAGGTTATAAGACTTTCTAGTATTGTCCACATTCATATAGATGTTAGCATATTCATTAACATCTATATGAATGTGGACAATGCTAGAAAGTCTTATAACCTGAAACGGAGGTAGTAGTAGTACTTAATGAAATCTGTTAGTACAATACATAGGAAAACTCACTAGAAAAACATGCCATAATGACACAAATCACAATGTACAATATATATTTGAATTCAGTGACTGCAGAATGCATAGAACCAGCATGATTCCATCAGAAAGAAAATAGAAGCAGAATTCTGAAGTAGAGAGGCACCTGCGTAAATCCTCTGACACGGAACAGCCCATGCAAACTACCAGATAGCTCATATCTGTAGACAGTTCCAAGCTCTGCCACTCGAATGGGAAAATCCCTGTATGAATGTAGCTTTCTCTTGTATACTAAAATGTGGTAAGGGCAATTCATGGGCCGAAGTTGATATAGCTCATCTTCAACATCCATTTGATTGTACATGTTCTCTTTGTAGAAATCGATATGCCCACTAACCTTCCAAAGTTCAGCCTTTGCAACGTGGGGAGTGTATAATAGATCATAACCACGTTGCAAGTGAATCTGTTTCCATGAGTCTTCTAAAACATGTCTGATAATAGCACCTTTTGGATGCCAGAATACTAAACCGCCACCAGCATCTTCCTGTTAAAAATTCATATTCTACAGTTACTATAAATAAAAAGTAAAAAAAAAAGTTGGATATGCATGTAATCAGGCCTGAATTAAAGTGGCATAGGGTTGTAAAGCTAAGCCAATGGAACATGGATGATACTGTGCCATAATTGGTGGTCTATAGCAAATACGTGTGAAGCATCAGCAGATGTTGGTGGTAGCAGACTAACAGCAAAATGAAGTTCTATGATTTGAATGAAGGTGCCACTTTAAGTTTTTAACAGTCATATCTGGTAGTGTAACAAACTAACAACTAACAAGGCATTCTAATACTTGGGAGTCAACTCCATTACTTTGAGATGCTATATCAAAATATGGCTATTGCATTAAAGAAGAAAGGACTGACTGACTTGCACACTCTAACCATACAAAGAGGCTATGGCACACTGTAATGCTAAAATTATATAACCAATATCATGGAGGGGGAAAAAGATCAACAAGATAATATATGTTGGATATGAAGGTTGAGACTTGCCGTTACTAACAAATTACCGCCATATGGTTCTCGAGTTAATTAGTTGCAGAATTAAGATTATACCTGTATGGAGAATAGATCAAGATCCAGACCTAATCGCCGATGATCACGGCGCTTGGCCTCTTCCTTGAAGTGGATGTAAGCCTTCAATTGGTCTTCAGTCTCCCATGCAGTCCCGTATATTCTTTGTAGCATTTGATTACTTTCGTCACCTCTCCAGTAAGCACCAGCAACAGACTCAAGCTCAACAGCTCTTCTATCGATTTTGCCAGTAGACTCGACATGAGGTCCGGCACAGAGATCCCACCACTCTTCTCCTACAGTATACAGTGAATTCACCAACATGAGCATAGACTCCACCGATCAACCAAAAAAAAAATGCATGACGAAAATGTAATGCTCAAAATCAAACGAGATGGCACTACAAACCAATGTGATAGATTGTGATAGGATCTTCCTTGATGCCCTCCAAAATTTCCAACTTATATGGCTCATTAAGCGCTTCAATCCTCTTTTGGGCCTCTTCCCTGGACACCTCCTCCCTCACCAATGGGAGATTCTTCCGGATGATCCGATCCTACCACCACCATAGCATGTTAAGCAACTCAAAAATTCACCCCAACAATTTAGTTCGTTCGTTCAGAGAATTACAAAAAAGGAACACATCAATCAATTCGGTTACATACATACCATCTCTTTCTTGATCCTCTTGAGGTCCTTGTCCGTGAGGGGCTCCATGTCGAAGTCGTAGTAGAAGCCGTTGTCTATCCAGGGACCTATTGTCACCTTGGAGTTGGGGAACAGCTTCTGGACGGCCATGGCCATCACATGCGCACACTAGAGCAGCAAGCAAAGGATGACGCGAATCAACCAACGACATAGCAGCATAATTGGTTAGCGAAATCAACACGAAATTGGAATAAACCAGATTAATGACAGGTAGAGAAGTGAGGAATGGGAGGCAGCAAAAAGCAAGTACGGTGTGGCGGATGCGGAGCAGGCGGTCGGAGGACTCGTTGGTGGGGAGCACGACGCGCTCCTCCTCCCCAATCCCATCCCCCTTGCCGTCGGATCCCGCCTGGGCGGAAGCCGCATCCGTGGCCTCGGCCGCCGCCGCCGACGGCGCCGAGGGCGAGGCGGTGGAGCGCGCGGCGGTGGTGGTGCTGCGCGGGAGGCCGAACGAGACGGAGCTGAGCCCACGCGAGAAGCCGGCTGGGTAGCGGCGCGGCGAGGAGGAGTGGCGGAGGAGGCAGCGGTGGTGGTGGTGGAACCGGAGAAGGGGCGCGGAGACGGCGGCCGCCATTGTGGCGCGCGCCGGGAGCGGTGGGCGCGTGGTGGCCGCTGCTGTTGGATATCGTTTTTGGTCTCTCTGCTTCGAGCCTCTCTAGCGTACAGATGTGTACTGTACTACTACGGGGCTAATACTCCTTCCATCCCAAAATGTTCCGCTTACTTTTTTAAACATATTTAATCTTTCATCTTATTTAAAAAATTTAAGTAATTATTAATTTTTTCCTATCATTTGATTTATTGATAAATTTACTTATGTATACATATAATTTTACATATTTCACAAAAGTTTTTGAATAAGACGAACGGTCAGACATGTTTAAAAAAGTCAACGGAGTCAAACATTTAGGGAGGGAGTACCTCTGTATATTAAATATACAATTTAATACTCCTTCTATTTCCATTTACAATAATTCCATTTTATATGGTAAGGCATTTGATTTTTTTTATAGTTAAATTTTGTTAAGTTTGATCAAGTTTATAGAAAAAATTAGCAAGATATAAAATACTCCCTCCATCCCACAAGACGCCGTTGACTTTTTTAAAAATATTTGACCGTTCGTCTTATTTAAAAAATTTAAGTAATTATTAATTCTTTTTCTATCATTTGATTTATTGTTAAATATACTTTTATGTATACATATAGATTTACATATTTCACAAAAGTTTTTGAATAAGACGAACGGTCAAAAATGTTTTAAAAAGGTCAACGGTGTCAAACATTTAGGGAAGGAGGAAATATTAAATTAGTTTTATTAAACATATATTTGTTTTGTGTTGAAAATACTATTATATTTTTCAATAAATTTGGTTAAACTAAAAAAAAGTATATGAAATGGAGCGAGTATGCAATATTGTTAATATTTTTTGTTTTTCTATAAAACTTTGATCACTACCACCTCTATTCCAATATAAGTGTACTTGTGGGTTTCGTGTCCAACGCTTGATCGTCCGTCTTATTTAAAAAAATATGATTAGAATTTTTATTGTTATTAGATGATAAAACATGAATAGTACTTTATATGTGACTTTTTTTTATAAAATTTTTAAATAAGACGGACAGTCAAATATTGGACATGAAAACCCACAACTGCACTTATATTGGGACGGAGGTAGTACTACTTTTCTACTCCCTCTACTTCATATTATAAGCCATTTTGATTTTTTTTTCTGTCGACGAGGGATACTTGCGGATCGGATGAGTTAAGTATTGGGGTACGTTGGAACGAGAGTCTACGTAGTACGACATCAAGCAAACAGAAGACAAGGATTATACTAGTTCAGGCCCCTTATCAGGTAATAGCTCTAGTCCAGTTTATATGAGATTGATGACGATGAGAACAGATTACAAAGAGAGTAGTCGAAACAGATAGTACCGACGAGATCGTAGTCGAGAGATTCGACGAGATCTCTCGGCGAATTGGCTCCGTGCACTCCGGCTTCGTAAACTTTGGTGGATGTGTGGACGGTGAGATGCGATAGCCTTCACCTCCCCCTAAGGGTCCCTTTTATACCGTGGAATACCTTGACCCCCAAGTAATACCGTAGAATACCTTGACCCCCAAGTAAGTCTTAGGGATATGTAAACTGGCACGATATAACAAAGACTTTACCCCCTTCTGAGTTGGACTCCGGCAATTTCTTAACTCATAGAGATATTTTCCATAATTTGAGATAGATTCCTAACGGCGTATACGGAAACGATACGTACACGTGAAGGTATACCTTATTGGTATATTTCATAAGTCGTAGGATAAATGGTATGCCTTATCCGTAACCCTGACATTTTCCTAGGTAAATTTTTTAAGTTTGCTCAAATTTTATAGAAAAATTTAGTATCATCCAAAACACCATATTAGTTTAAGAGTAAATTGCATCACCAGTACATGAACTTGTCATGTGGGTGCAATCTAGTGCACAAACTTGTAAAATGCTCGTTTTGGTGCATGAACTTATCTGGTGCATGCGAATGAAGGCGAAAAGGACATTACATGGCTAATCTTATTGATTTTGGTACTAATTAGGATACTATATAAACATATATCTGAGAAGATTGCAATTAGATATACACATTTTCAATAAAAAATAGAATATGATATAGTGATAGGGTGTGTTTAGTTCACGTCAAAAATGAAAGTTTGATTGAAATTGGAATGATGTGATGGAAAAGTTGGAAGTTTGTATGTGCAGGAAAGTTTGGATGTAATGGAAAAGTTGGAAGTTTGTATGTGCAGGAAAGTTTGGATGTAATGGAAAAGTTGGAAGTTTGAAGAAAAACTTGGGAACTAAACCAGGCCACAGTAGAAAAAGATTAAAAGAAAAACCGAGCAATGATATTTTGGTCCTCGTTCGCACGAACTAGACAAGTTTGTGTACTGAAACAGACATTTTACAAGTTTATGTACTAAATTGCACCCACCTAACAAGTTTGTGTACCACCAATGTAATTTACTCTTAGTTTAATTAAATCTAACATTGCAAATGTTTTGATAATATAGTTGTTTTGTGTTATAAATAGTACTCCCTCCGTCCCAGAATATAAGCCTTTTTAGAGTTGGACACAGTTATTAAGAAAATTGGTATGATTAAATGAGGGAGTGTTGTGATTGGAGGAGAAGTGGAGTTAAGTGGGAAAATTGAATGACGGAAGGTTGTGATTGGTTAAGAATAAAATGTTAGTAGAGAAGTTGTTATATTTTGGGATAGATTCTGAAAGCTAGAAGTTGCTATATTTTGGGATGAAGGGAATACTTTTTTTAATAAATTTGATTAAACTTAAGAAGTTTAATTAAAAAAAGTCAAAGCAACTTATAATATGAACATAAGAAGTATTATATACAACAACAATATCTAACAAAGTTATAATATTGTAAAAATATTTATAAATAAAACCTACACATATGGTTTTATGCTTTCGAACTGAACATTTAGAGAGCTTATTGATGGTCAACTTTGAAGAAAAAAAATCAGTTGTGCTATATACACACACATATACACAGAAGGAGTGCTTGACATGCTAAGATTCAAATATGGAATTCCTTCTGTTGAAGAGAGTTCGGACAAAAATTACAGCCCAAGTACTTTAGCTGTAAAAATAGGCAAAAATAGGGAGTGCAGATTTGAAACCCCTATAGTCATATATGCCCCCCTATGTTTCGAAGTAGTTGTCATTTTAAAGTATGTGCAATCCAGTGGCGGATCTAGAAAATTGGTTCGTTGGTGTCACAACGTGTCTATCGGTGTCATAGTATGTTAATTATGCTTAGAGCATAATGTTATAATATATGAAGCTGTTTTGCTATAGGTTTTGCCGAAAGTCGTCGGTGTCGGCTGACACCGACGATTATACTATAGATCCGCCCCTGCTGCAATCAAAGGTTGAAAAATAGGTGGAGGGGGAGCTAATTTCTTCCTTTTCATAATGGAAATGTTTTGAATCCAGGCCTTTACCGACGCACAGTTATAGATTTTGTGGTTGAAAGGAAAAAAAAAGCATAGTAGCGTGATATGACAAATCCCTGACTCCTTAAAAAAAATGATCAGCTGCACTAAATCTACAAAGAAAAATCACACAATTATAAGAAATGACGAGTCATGGAACTGCGACGACTTTGCATGGATCATGTCGTGGGCTTGGGCTTGGGCTGCGGCTGGGTGGTTTGCCCTCTCGTTTTGAGTTGAAGCGGACAGCATTACGTGGGCTTCGAGGTTGGGCTGGGCCGCTGGGGTTGGGAGTTAGATGATCTGCGCTGCGCTCCCCTTGCCCTTGCTGTCTTGCTCTCTCTCGCCAACCTCGCCGGAGTCGCCCGCAGCAGCAGCAGCAGCAGCGCCGCCTCCTCCTCCCTTCCGGACCCCTCGCTTCGCTTCGCCTCGCCTCGCCTCGCCTGCTTCCAAGCGAGCGAAACCACACCGCTCTGGCGCTCCCTCCTTCCCTGTAGCGCCCGTTCCGTCGTGGCGCCTAGCGGGAAAATTATCTCTTAAAAACCCTAGTTGCGAAATTTGTTTCTTTGCTTGTTGTCTAGTGTCCGTGCCATCTCAAGATCTCAAATCCCCGATCTATCGTCGAGTTCAATTCCGAATCCAAATCCTTCCAAATCAAATTCCTCCGCAAAAGTCTATTTTGCCTCCCCCAGGGTCGATGGGCCGAATTTCTCTCGGCCCATCTCCCCCTTCCTCCCGGCTATCTCTCTCTCTCTCTCCCTCCCCCTCCGCTCCGCCCGCGCGCCGCGCGCGCGTGCGCGTGAGCCGCCGAGCCGAGCCCTCCTCTTCGCTCCCTCGCTGCCGCTCCCCGCGCGTCGTTCGCGCGTGGGCCCGCGTGGTCGTCGCCCGCGTCGCGCCTGCGCCGTCTGCGCCGCCTGGCCCCGCTGCTCTGCGGCGCCTGCAGCCGCTCGGCCCCACAGCCAGCGCGCGTGCCCGAGCCGCGCCGCTCAATCCGCCGCGCCTCCCGTTGCATCCCGCGCGAGCGTGCCGTGGTGGCCGACCGCCTGGTCACCGCCGCCGTCACCCTCTGCCGCGCCAGCCCGCGCCTGTCGCCCTTGTCGCCGCTCCGCTCCAAACCGTCCCGCCGTCATCGCCGTCGTCATCGCCTCGGCCCCGCCACTCCGCGCGCAAGCCGCCAAGGGACGGAGGCAGAGCCCCTCCTCCCTCTGCCGCGACGCCCCGCTCCCCTCCTCCTTTTCCCAAAGCGGCAAGGAGGCAAACCCCTTTCTCTCCCTCCTTTTCCCCTTTTTCTCCCGCCGGCGTCATCCTCCCTCCGTCCTGTCGCCGATTTGGCCGCGAGCGCCGAGCGCCAGCTCGCGCCTTGACCGCCCAAAGTCGGTTTCCAAACCGACATTGCCGCCCTTAAAGCCCCAGGCGCCCTCCCTTCCTCTTTCCCTCCCCCAATCCTCCCCGTTTCTCGTCCGCGCCATTGCCGCCGCCTCCCGTGCTCTGTCTCGCCTCCGCCGTTCATCGCCGAGCGCCGGGAGAGCCGGTGTGTTCGAGGACGCGGAAGGGGACTCCGGGCGCTCGTCTTCTTCCTCTTCCCCGGCCCGAGGCCGGAGAGATTACTCCCGCGCCGTCGGCCTCTCGTCACTGCGCCCCGCCCGCACGGTAGTGCCTCCCTCCGTTCTTCCTCCTCGCTCCATCTCCCCCCTTAGTTTTCGGTGGTAGCACGAGTAGCCTCCCCGTAGCTAGACGGCGCCGCCTCGACCGTTGCCGTCGCTCGCCGTGTCTCGCCGCCATCGCTGCCCGAGCTCCGTAGCACCCGCTCGTCGCCGGCCTCGCTCGGCGTAGCTCCGCCCAATCCGACGCTAGCATCGGATTCCCGTAGCCGCGTAGATGCTCTCGCCGCCGGGAATTGGCCCCTCGTGACCTCGTCGCCGTTTCCCCCTTTTCCCTCCGCCGGGCGCCGCCGCCGCAATCCGCCGCCGACGGACTCCCTCCGGCGAATCCAAGCCGTTGGCTCGCTCCCTCTCATTCTCCCTCGTCATCCCGGTGTACGCCCCGTCGCCCCTCATCGTCGCAAGGCGTCCCGGAGAAACCGCCGCCGCCCGCCGTCCATTCGCGGCCGGCGCCTTCGTCTTCCTCCCGCCAGCCCGCGTGGTAGCCACGTAGGCGCCACGTCGGCGCCAGCTCGGCCGGGTCGAGCCGACCCCGGTCAGCCCCTCCCTGTGCGCGCGTTCCAAAGCGAGCCGTGAGGCTGCGCGTGGGCCCGCCGCATCCGCATCCACCGCGAATCGTGCGCGTGCACCGCGTCCCTCCCCCGCCCGCGCGCGTGCGCCGCGTGCTCGCTCCGCACGGTGAACCGTGTCACCGACAAGCGGGTGCCACCCGGGACCACGCGTGGTGAGCCCGGTTCACCGGCTCTCTCTCTCCTCCCTCCCGCGCGTGCGCGCCTTGGGCCGCCTTGGGCCGGCCGGCCCATTTAGCTCGGCCGGACCGCTCCATTTCTCTCGGGCCGCGCCCTAGCCGCCTGAGAAAAGTCTATTTTCCCTCTCTCTCTTTTCTTTTCTTTTCTTTTCTTTTCTAAAAAGGATTTAATTAAATCCTTTTCCTTTAGACCAAAAATCCAATAATCTTAGAAATTCAATATCCTTCCAACCGTTAGTCCGTTTGACTCCGTTCAACTTCCAAAATTCCTCAAATCTCGAGATCTATCTAATGGCACGCTTAGAGGTCATTAATAGGGCTTTATTTTCGCCGTTTGTTGAGTTGTCCCGTTTCGCGTGTAGTTTCGGAGCCCGAAGACCCGCAGTGCGAGGATTTCGAGGATCAAGCTCCAGATCTCGAGCAAGGCAAGCCACCTTTGAACATCTTGAGCCTATATTTGAAATTTAATTATGTTGCTTGAAAAATATTATGCATTGATAGGATCGCACTTAATCTGTTGTCCCGTCTGCAAGGCAGATCAGTGGACCTACCTAATTTGTTGCATTTGATCCTTCCTTTGCTAATTGATATACCATGTCCCCTTGTAACCATCTAGTTGCGTCTCGATATTCGTGCACCCTGTGCGAGTATCGACGGACGCCTTCAAACTTAAAATTCTAAGTAACTTCTTGGGTAAAACTTGGGTTTTACAAAAGACTTGGAAAACCCGACACCTGGGTCGGTGCTTGCGAACTAAATGAATTTCCAAAACCGCGGACCAGGGAACGTACCGGGTGTACGGTTTTCCGCTCTTGCACTTAAGGACCGTTTCCTTGGAATTTCATCCAAACATATGACAAGTACGACCACATGGGTGGAATGGGACACCCCTGGCTGAGTAACTAGCTTATCAGGGGAGCCTTGATGCCGAGAGACATGTGGATTCGCCGGGGTGGTGTCGGGGAGGACCCCTGGGCTTCCTGGCACAGTATGGTCTGGGACCTAACCTGTTGTTGGTCTGGGACCCCTCTCGTCGGCATATGGTAAACCTGTGTCGGCTTTGGAAATACCTTGTCATGAAAGCTTGGAGGTCTCCCGACGTGGCTGATCCCTACGGGCTGGGTGATCCGGGTTAGTAATGTCGTGTGGGTAAAGTGTACCCCCTCTGCAGAGGTTATCAAACTGTTCGAACAGCCCTGCCCACGGTCATGGGCGGATGTGAGGTGATTCCTAGCGTAGTTTTGTTTGACTACTGCTTGTGAAATTGCTGTTGTGGAAAGGGGTTCGATGATTGAAAAATCTGTAGCTGATGGAATCAGCTAGGCCCGGGTGGCCGTTTGAAAGTTGTTGGCCCGGGTGGCCGTTTGAAAAGCTGTTGGCCGGGTGCCAACCTTGATTAAAATCTAAAGACTGATACATTGCACATACTCCGACCGGACGAGACGCACTGTCTCATCCGTGTCGTTTGAGAAGCACTCACTTAGTTGATTTCAGAAAAGAGTTCAAATGAAATCAATTGCAAAAACAACAGCCTTTCCTTGAAGCCTGCAATAAACACCTATTTCCCATGGCTTGCTGTGTACTCCTGTACTCACCCTTGCTCTATATAAATAATCCCCCCCAGTTGCTGAAGAAGATGAAGCGGATCCCGCTGACAAGGAGTTCTTCCAGGAGCAAGCCGGCTACGATGAGTTTTAGGTTTTCGGCCTAGTTCCCAAGTCGCGCCTGTGTTGTTTGGTCCAAGTCCTGGTTTCCGTTTCCCTTTTGTAATGCAGTTGTGAGCTCGGGATCTGTCCGCAGCCCAACATGACTGTACCTCTACTCTATAATAAAGAGACCTCTGTTGCTGTGATAATCTGTCTTCCTGTGATACCAGCACTGTTTCCTGGGACTGGTATCGATTTACAGGTTAATTTGGAGCGTCACGGGCTAGTTCTGGTCGGTACTAGTTCGGGGCGTGACATTCCCTCCCCAAGCACTCACCTCCGCTTCTCCCCGCCCAACCAGTCGAGTCGAGTCCACCACCGCCATCGCCGCTGTCGCCGCCGCCGCACTGAACACGATGGCAAAAGCGGAGGGGAAGGCAGCGCATGGCGCCCTATACGCCATTTCGGCTTCAGCGTCTTACGCAGAGGATCACGGTCGAGTCGAGTCTGCCACCGCCACCGCCACCTCCACCTCCACCGCTGCCGCCACCGCCACCGCCGCCGAACTGAGCACGATGGAAACAGCGGAGGGGGAGGTAGCGCATGGCGCCCTAGACGCCGCTGCCGCTTCAGCGTCTGACGCAGGGGATCCTAGTCGAGTCGAGTCCGCCACCGCCACTGTCAGGAACCAAACGATTTTGGTTCAGACAAATTTGGGGAAAAATTCAGATATGGCAAATAGCTAACTAATGGGAATCCTAACACAGCAAGAAATGAAATTGTAATGCTGAAATCAACTAGAATCGAAGGAAATATATGTGTGTGCCGCAAGAACAGGAGGGGAAATTATATTAGGGTTCAAGTTCGATAAAAGTTACAGCCAGATCGCATGGGCTTATATGGAGTGTGCCCTCAGCTAAACGACAACAGCGATGACGTCCATAGGATGACAATCTCCCTCTCTGTAGCGCGTCGCGGTGAAGCACAACCCTCCGATCTTCATAACAGCTCAAAACAAAACGGTATCAGCGAATCTCGACCGTGGATTCATTCCCACTCATAACTAGAGCCAATACTGAACTCTGAACTCTGAATACTCTGAATATTAAGCACTCTGGACTGAACAGTCCTCACAATGCTCCCCCCTTAAGATCCATGTCCTCATGGATGAAAAGAGGGAAAAACTTTAGTGATGAAAGCTGCATCCTCCCAGGTGGCAGCAGACTTTGGAAGATTAGCCCAATGCACCTTCCACTGAACGACAGGCTCATTGTTTCGCGGGATTAAGCGACGCTCCAGAACTGCTACTGGTTCAGATAAAATTCTGCCTTCATCGTCAATTAGAGGAAGACCTTGTTCAGGAATAGCATGAGAGCCCAGATGTTTTTTGAGTTGGCTAATGTGGAAGACTGGATGGATTTGACTACTTGCAGGCAGCAATAACTTGTAAGCGACCTGACCAACACGATCCAGAACTCGAAATGGTCCATAATACTTAGAATGGAGTTTAAGAGAAGAATGAAGACCCAAAGAATTATGCCGATAAGGTTGCATTTTAAGGTAAACCATATCACAACCTCCAATGTGCGTTCTTGGCGATGTTGATCAGCAAAATATTTCATGCGAGCCTGAGCCTTAGCTAGATTGGACTTGACTGTTTCCAGGATAGCATGTTTTGCTTCTTGTGTGTTTCTGGCACCCTCCAGCAAAGAACCCGGTAACAAAGCTTCAGCTAACATAGGTGGTTTGGTGCCATAGAGAGCCTGGTAGGGAGACATGCCCAAGGACGTGTGGAAGGTGGTGTTATACCACCATTCAGCATGGGCCAAAAGAGCCTTCCATTTCTTTAGTTTGGTAAAAGTCATGCAACGAAGATAGTTCTCGAGGCATTGATTAACCCTCTCTGATTAACCAACGGTTTGTGGGTGATGGGCAGTGCTAAAATGAAGTTTAACCCCAGCCTTTTCAAAGACTTCCTTCCACATGTTGCTGGTGAAGATGCGATCTCTATCACTGACAATGACAGTGGGCAAGCCATGGAGTTTGTAAAAATTCTCCAAGAATTGAGTGAGTATTTGGTCAGCAGAAAAAGGGTGGCTGAGAGCAATAAAATGAGCATACTTGCTGAATCTATCAACAATGACCCAAATAACATCCTTGCCTTCAGATTTAGGTAAACCCTCCACGAAATCCATAGTAATGTGAGACCAAGCCAAATCTGGGAGAGGAAGAGGTTGGAGTAGGCCTGCTGGCATTTGGTGTTCAGTCTTGTTCTTTGGACAAACTGGGCAAGCTTTGACAAACTGAGCTACTGCGGCTTTCATTCCAGGCCAATAGAAGAGTTGTTTCAGTCGTTGATATGTTGCCCTTTCCCCAGAATGGCCTCCCATGGCAGAATCATGAAAGGAAACCAGTAATTGAGTTCTTAAATTGGTACCTGCCCCAATTACAAGGCGATCTTTGTACCTGAGAATGCCAGCCTTCAGAGTATATGGGGATTGAGGTTGAGGTGCTATGTGTAGGTGGCTCTCCAATTCTTGGCATTTAGGATCATGACTGTAACTAGCAATCACCTCGGTGATCCATTGAGGCACAATAACTATAGTAGTAAGAGCATTACTCTGCTGAATTCTGGATAGTGCATCAGCAACTTTGTTTTCCTTGCCTTTCTTATATTCAATCTTATAATCATAGCTCAACAGTTTGATTAACAATTTGTGCTGAACACCTTCTGTTATCCTTTGTTCATTAATATATTTCAAGCTTGCTTGGTCAGTTTTGATAATGAGAGAAGTACCCAAAAAGTAGTGTTTCCATTTCTTAAGAGCCTCCAATATAGCCAAAGCCTCTTTGTCATAAGTGGATAAAGCAGTAGCTTTTGGTCCTATGGCTTTACTGAGATAAGCAAGGGGTCGTCCATTTTGCATCAAAACAGCTCCGATCCCATGGCCACTTGCATCAGCTTCCAACACAAAGGGAAGAGAGAAATCTGGCATGGCCAGAACAGGGGCTTGAGCAAGGTGCAGCTTGATGGTATCAAAGGCTTGTTGCTGTGCTGTTGGCCAATGGAAATTGTTCTTTTTCAAAGCATCAAACATGGGTTTGCAAATAATACCAAAGTTTTTTTATAAATCTTCGGTAACAGCCTGCCAAACCCAAGAAACCTCGCAGTTGAGTGATAGAAGTAGGAATAGGCCACTATTGGACTGCTTGAATTTTAGCTGGATCAGTAGCAACTCCTGATTAACTGATGATGTATCCCAAATATTCCACTTGAGATTGCCCAAAGGCACACTTGCTTAATTTGGCAAATAAATGATGCTGTCGCAATAGTTGGAGCACTAGGCTCAAATGCTGGACATGATATGTGACTGATTTGCTATAAATAAGGATGTCATCAAAGAAAACAAGCACAAATTTGCACAGATATGGTGCTAAAATCTGGTTCATAAGGGCCTGAAAGGTAGCAGGAGCATTGGTTAACCCGAAGGGTATCACTAAGTATTCAAAATGACCCACATGAGTGCTGAAAGCTGTTTTATGTATGTCGGGTTCATGCATGCGAATTTGGTGATACCCAGACCGAAGATCAATTTTGGAAAAGACTTGAGCTCCCTATAATTCATCCAACAAATCTTCAATAACAGGAATAGGATACTTGTTTTTGACTGTATTGGCATTGAGTTGGCGATAATCAACACATAAACGCCAAGTGCCATCTTTTTTCTTCACTAAGATAGCTGGGGAAGAGTAGGGACTCATGCTTGGCTGAATTGTGTAAGAGGTTAAGAGTTGCTGAACTATGTCTTCAAGGGCATTCTTTTTGTGATGAGGTAATCTGTAAGGCCTGACAGTAACTAGTTTAGCTCCAGGTAAGAGTGGTATTGTGTGGTCACAATCTCTTTTGGGGGGTAGGGTATCAGGTTTAGCAAAGACATCAGTGAATTGCTGAAGTACTGCAGTGAGAGCTGGTAATGGAGTTGTTGCTGTCACAGGGCAGAACTTAAGAAGTGACAATAGAGAACAGCTCCCACCACTCCCTGGTTGAGCAATTTTTCCATAGCATGTGCTGGTACCACAAAGTTGGATGAAGGGACACTGATATCTGGCAATGTGATTTCCAACAAGCCATCTTTAAGAATTGTTAATTCTCTTGTTTTGAGATTGAGAGTCAAAGGGCTGTGGAGAAGAATCCAATCACACCCCAAAATTATATCATAACCAGTAATGGGAAGTAGCCTGAATGAATTGGTGAATTGATACTGCTGAATAGTATAAGAAACATTGACACATTTAGCTCCAGTATAAATAGTGCCCCCATTGGCCACCTTAACAGGAATAAGACTATTGTTAACTATCTCCAAGCCAGCTTTGCTAACAAGTTTAGGGGAAATAAAGGTAGTAGTACTACCACTATCAATCAATGCTGTGGCAAAAATTGTGCCAATGCACACATGAACAGTAAAAGTGGTAGCAGCAGTATTTGTACCCTCCAGAGCATGCAGGGACAAGTCCTGATGTGTAGTGGCCACATGTTCAGGACTGCCTGGTGGTGTGGTAAACTTGGTGTCAGCATTATCAGGTGATTCTTCCCCATCATCTTCCAATGTAACCAGATAGATCTGTTTAGGTGCTTTGCATACTCGACCATGTCCAGGAACCCAGGGTTCTTGACATTTGAAGCATCTGCCAAATGGCTTAGGTGCAGTGGTAGGATGAGGTTTATCGTCCTTCAAGACAGGTTTTGCCGGTATCCTGAGAGTGTCTTTGTTCTGTGACAATGCCACTGTGGTAGTACTGCGAGGAGGAACATCATAATTCCTTGCATGTTCATAAGCATCAACCAAGGAATGAATGTGTAAGGATTTCAGTGGCCGTTTGATATGATCCTTGAGGCTAGAAATGAAATAATCCAAAAGGTACTGCTCAGTTAGATTGGGTCTATTTCTTTTCACCAGAGCCATGACTTCCTCAAACTTGTCTATATAGAACAGAGCTGTACTGTTTCAAGTTCCTGAAGGTATCAGTGATTTCAATGTTGGATTTGGCTGCAAATCTTTGACAAATCATAGTCTTGAAATCTGGCCAGGTCGACCTCTCAGTGGGAACATCAGAGCTGGAAATCCACTGATCAGCACGACCTGTAATGTAAATTTCAGCCACTAAAACTTTCTCTTCCTCTGGTGTTTGGTTTAGAGCGAAATACTTTTCAGCTTTCCTTATCCATGATTCAGGACTTTCACCATTGAAAATAGGAAAATCAACATGCTTGGATCTTCTATGTGCATTCTCGGCATATTGATTTCGTTCCCGGCCAGGGGGTTCATGGTAATTAACAAATCGTCTGTCCCAATTCTGCTGAGGAAAAGGTTGGTTAAGTGGTGTATGGGGTGGTGGTGGGTGTTGGTAAGGAGGGATGTTCCAAGGTGTGTTATAGGGAGGGTAGGGAGGGTAATAAAAAGGTGGTATATACTGGTGGTTCACATTATAGGGATTGTAATTTGGGATGTTGGGCAAGTTGTTTTGGTTAGGTGGTGGAGGTGGAGCTGGTGGAAATGGTGGTGGAACTGTAGGTGTGTTAAAGTAAACAGAGGTATTCCATTCAGGTGGTGGGGGTGAGACATGTTTGGGAGTGAAAACAGTTGGTGGTAGGTCTGCTGTTTCTATGGTATGGGTCTGAATTGGGCATCTAATGTTTCTAGAATCAAAAAGGGGTTGTCTGTTGGTACTAGCTGCATTAGTGTCCACTGCTTTTCCCCCCTCCTACAACAAACTGTGCAAAACCAGGTGTTTTCGGTGTTCCCTTGATTTCCTGCCCCATGCAACTAGTTGTTCCCCCTAACATCTCTTGAATTGACAACAAATTTTGCATAATCTCATCCTTGTGTACTTGAGCCTGGACTGCTTGGTTTTGAAGCTGCTCCTGGACCAGCTTATGGTCTTCTTCCACCTTCCTTTGCAAGTCCACCATGTGCAGCCTGAGTTCTTCCACCGCTGTCTCCCATGGTTGAACCTCCTCTAGAACTGGCTCTTCCACTCGAGGTCCCCTTGGCATGGTTGCAAACACAGATCTAGGAATTTCACAGGGGAACAACTAGTTAGTCCCCAAACCCTCACTGCTCTGCTAAAGTTCTTGCTCCCCTGATCTGATTCCTTGGCCTCGCTTAGGAATTTTACCAGGAAAACAAGTTTCCCAACCCTCACTAGCCTGGACTATCAGATCCGGAGTGCTCCCATCAGATCTGAAGCTCTGATACCTTTTTGTTAGGAACCAAACGATTTTGGTTCAAACAAATTTGGGGGGAAAATTCAGATATGGCAAATAGCTAACTAATGGGAATCCTAACACAACAAGAAATGAAATTGTAATGCTGAAATCATATAGAATCGAAGGAAATATATGTGTGCGCCGCAAGAACAGGAGGGGAAATTATATTAGGGTTCAAGTTCGATAAAAGTTACAGCCAGATCGCATGGGCTTATATGGAGTGCGCCCTCAGCTAAACGACAACAGCGATGACGTCCATAGGAAGACAATCTCCCTCTCTGTAGCACGTCGCGGCGAAGCACAACCCTCCGATCTTCATAACAGCTCAAAACAAACCGGTATCAGCGAATCTCGACCGTGGATTCATTCCCACTCATAACTAGAGCCAATACTGAACTCTGAACTCTGAACTCTGAATACTCTGGATATTAAGCGCTCTGGACTGAACAGTCCTCACAGCCACCGCCTCCGCCGCCGCACTGAGCGCGATGGCAATAGCGGAGGGGGAGGCAGCGCATGGCGTCTTCGCCTACGCCGCCGCGGCCGACTCAGCATCCGCAGACGACCCGATGACGGTGAAGATGCTGCGCGACGCCGCCGCGGATGTCGTTAGCTCCTCCACGGCAACGCGCATCCACCTCTTCCGCGAAATCCTCCCGCCGCTTCTCAGCCGCGGATCTGGTATGCTCCTCTCTTTGCTCTCACGCGAGATCCCTCACTCCCTTAAGCACAACGACCTTCTCCCGCTCCTCCATAGGCCTCGTAGAGCACATGTCTCGCGGAGACACCAAGGACACCTCCTCTGTTTGCCTCAGGGTGGGTCGACATTTCACCGAACAGGTTGCAGGCACCAACCACACCCATGCCTTGCCAGATGCCACTGCCTACTCCATGTCAAGTTTGCTGCAAACATCATGCACACACCGGGCCTGCAAATTTGCAATAGCTCTTGCCGCTTCAAGACATGAATATCTCTTGTTGTATTTCCACACCTTCACAACACCATAAGGATCAAACACCTAATGAAGCACCATCTCAGTGATAGGATATAGGACATGTGTAGTGGTGAACCTGAGGACACGATTTAGGACTGCCTTGAGCGTTTTGCTGAGGCCTGGCGTTCCATCAAACACTTGGTGGGCGCCTGTTTGCTGAGTATAATCCAGTCTGACCACCGGTCGCTCCTCTGCCATCTCTGGTCTTCCTATCCACTTCCATGCTCCCGATCCCATGAACAGTAGGCTCTGATACCATATTATCATGAAGCAAGCACAATAACTCCAATAACATATTGACATGAGTCCCAGTTTTTATGCAGATTTTGATTGTTCTGTGCCAGTATTTTGGTCACATATGCAAGAATTTCATGTATATATGCCCTGTGACCGACTTTCTCACATTCCTTTGTTTCCAAATGCAGATTCAGCATTATTTGTTGCACAATTGATACGTTTCATTTTCCGAACGTTGCCAGTGTATGATGATCAAGCATCTAATAATGCAGTAGATGATCTTGTTCAATTGGCTTTGAGAAAACCAACCTTCTTGGGGCATTTTGCATTTATGCTTGTTGAGACAATGGAGCAAAACATGAAGTTTAGCAGGCCTCCACTTGTATGCTTCAAATTACTGAGATGGTCGATCTGTCTTTTGAAATTGAAACAACAAACAGAGCATGATTTCTCAAGAATATTCAATGCACAAGCAATCTTGTGTCAAACACTAATGACTGAAAACTTCCGTCACATCCATTCATGCAGACAGTTATTTGTCCATCTTTTTTCTGAGGTATTTTACATACATAACTGCATCAGATGTAGTTGCTATAGTTGTCTTAATAGTTATTTCATATTTAATCTCTTTTCCAGCTCAGCGAAACTAACAGGATTACTTGTTTCATATTTTGTTTCTTTTCCAGCTAAGTGATGTCCATAAAATGTATGTAGAGAAGGTCAGAAATTCTATGTTTCATGTCAGGGAATCTCCACAATTCTTCAAGTTGATACTAGATTTTGCGATGACCTCTTCATCCTTGTCTTCAGAATACAAGGTAAATATTCAAACCCATGCTTGGCTATTACTTTTCATTTGTTTCTTGTGCGTTCCACATATATTCACAAGAGCACAAGCACCCTTGCATGGATTACACACAGAACGAATATTACTGTGGACCTGGCTTCCTAGGTACTTCCCTTGTTAAGTTTTTATCTAACATTGACAATCTGTTGCTATCCCTTTCAGCAAGCTTTCCTATATTTATATGTTGGAGCGATCATAAATTCGAAAGATCAGCCGTCACAAGAATCAAGTTGAGCTTTTGTGTATCTTTTATCACATATTGGGTGTGACGACTTTGAGAAGGTTGTTCTTCCATCATGCTTAAGTGCCTTGAAAGAGAATCCTCAAGGAGTGCTCCAATCTATTTGTTACCTTCTGAAGATTATCTGTCTTGACCTAAGCAAGTATTGCATGGTGTTTATGCCAGATATTCTACGTCTTGTTCAGCATTCTGATGAACAGATGAGGGCGGATGCTTTGGTGATTGTTGGGACATTAATTATAAAATCCACTGATCCTGAAACGCTAACTACTATGCTGGATGCTATTACAACAAGTCTAGGAGGTTGTACATATATATTTTCTATTATCTCAATAACTCTTATACATTGTGAATTTTGATTTAGTCATCTGATACATTCTATGTGATCATATTAGCAGTACTATTTGTAATGTTTTAGATCCTGCTGGTTTGATTCATTCTTGACACATTCAAAAAATTTGCTATAGAAACTCATGTAGCTCTTAAAGTCTTGACAAGCTTGTTCTATGCAGGTTCTAAGGAAGAACTATCAAACACATACAAGAGAATTGGAATGATAAAGGCATTAGCAGAACTGTCAACATCTCCAGCTGTTCACCAAATAAACACTGTTGCTGCCTCAATATCTGGTTTCCTCATGACATGCTATAAGGATGATGGTAAAGTTAAAGTGTTCCTATCTATGCTTGATGCTCTCATCCAAATGGATCTCTCCATAGTTTTGCCAGCTATTGACAGGTATAAAGCAGGTCAAAATGGCAATTCTCTCAGCTTTGGGATCCTTGAGTTCAGCATCAGCTGAAGCTGTTCAACCAGATCTTGTTTCATTCATAACTACAGGCCTGAAAGATGAAGTCTGTTTAAGGAAGGGTTATCTAGAGTTATTACGAGCTGTATGCAAAAATTCTGCTGCATTAAGAAAGGTAAGAAATATACTTGTAATATTTGTCTAAAAAAAAAACATCTAGCCTTCCTCCAATCCACCAAAAAAGTAAGGGGTTTCGGTGCATGTTGGTTATGAAAACATACTCTACTGTGCAGATCACCAGTTTGTTGGATCAGCTGGTTCAGTTGCTGATAATTAGTTTCACAAGCACAACACAACGATTGGATGGAATTTACACACTCTTTGCAGTATCAAGAATTGTTGCTGTTGATACAGATGCAAGTTTACCTACAATTTGCTCTGCTATCTATGATGCTTGTGGGCAAGTGGACCTCTTCACATTGATTTGCCAAAATGAACTATCATCGAATTCTGCCCTATCGGTAATTTGGGGTGCCTTGAATTTCTACTGTGGAAGTTTTTACCACCTGCAAAATAATTTAGACTGCACATTTTATCTCCTCTGCACTGCTGGTTCATATCATGTCATAAACGTTGGAGTCATTTTCTGTGTCTATTATCGATTGATGTAATTAAGGGGTATGTTTCACCATATCATTCCCATTTTGTTTGTTTTTCTGAATATGATGAAAAGCTGCATGTATTATCATCATGATAACATGCCTGTAGAAAAATAAATTAATGTGAAGTAATGCTGTTCTTCATGGTAATTGACAGCAATTTTAAATTTGCAAGTTAGTACAGTTCTTTTGATGCTATCATAGGAGTTAATTATACTATGGTGTTTTTAATACCGATTTTCTCCTGGCAGCTTTCAGAACTGTCAGATGAAGATTGCTTGGTCACTGTGGATCTTGTTCAATCATTAATTGTGGAAAATCTTTCTTGGTATCTCTAAGCATTCCCCTTACATTTATCTGCATTGCCTTTTATGCATTATGTTTGTTGCATTAGCCATAACCACTTAACCAGTGTCCTTTTTGTCTTGCACCATTTTTGAACTGCAGGGTTAAGGAAAAAATCTCTATCCAATCATTACTACAGGTATGCATGGAGTAATGTTCCAAATTAATGATTTGTGTTGTGGCCCCGAACTTCTTTTGAACCCCTTGTATTGACTAGTAGCGTCTGTGGAGTATGGAAAGTAGAGTAGGACGCTTCAAATATCATATCAAATTGCACTAATTATCTTTTATCACACAGCTGCTAATTCATCCGGCGTGCCACCCACATCGTGAAGTTAGGAAGTTAGCTTATGTTGCTACCGAGAAAATACTTGCAAGCACTGCTGTTTTAGGCCAAGATCTTCTCCTCTTATTCAATAACTGGTTGTCATTGATTGGAAATAGAACATTAACTTTGGAACAAAGGTACATTATTCTTGTCTTATCAATAATTAATGCTTCTTTATTAGTAGTTCTTCACTATAGATTTCCACTTCCTGACACCTCTCCTTTATAACCAATGACGTGGATAGGTCTACTGCTGCAAATCTGTGTCCAACACCTATTCCTTCTACTGGGGTCCTTATCAGGTTCTTGTTTTTGATTGCACCTTATGTGGTTGGCCACAGCCCAAGATCATATTCTCAACTTATATTGTGCTCCCACCACCCTTGTATTTCCAACTCCCGCCCTGCTGCTGTTTGGAAGGTTTGCTCTTGCTAGCTATCTTTTGTGCTCGTTTCGTGGCTAATTGGTTTGTTTTTCTAACTTCAGAGGTTGCAGAGAGTTTTGAAGCACCACCAGATCGTTTTTATTGATTTAATTGCTACCAACATGTCGGCAATATTCATGGTAATTATTATTTTTAATTATTTTTTACATGTAGCATCTTTATTTGCCGGCTGAGAGTATGTTATATTTCTTTTTGATATACTTTGAATATAATAGATCATTGGGTTTTCTGAACCTCGCACCAAATGTAAAGAGGTTCAAAATGCTTAAGGAAAAAAAAAGCTGAATGTATACTTCTGCTTAGCATGTGTATATTGTTACATACTGCATTTCTGAATTTGGTTGTTCAATGGCAGTCATTGGCCTGGTTACAACATCTTCTGTTTTGCTATGATTCTAGGACATGATTAAGCTAGAATAAGCTGTGTTTGTACTGTGGTGAAGGCTACTTAGTTTCTAGGGTTGTTTGTTAATATTTCACATCCCTCTATGTACCATATACCTATCCAAGCAGTTGCTTGCAGTCCACCTGCCTTTTGTAATCTTTGTTTTTGAGGTCAGCATGTTCAGGTCGGTCATCTTGACCCCTTGGAACATCCTTAAGAAAACATGATACATTAATGAAGTGAACACATCGATTACTGTTTTCTTAAAGTATGTCAAATAATCATTATACCTTGTAAATATGATTTCAAACAGTTTTATTAAAGTTATGAACCAATTTCAAATAGTTGCGTAAGGTTAGGGCTATTTTCACAATTTTCTTGGTTGGGTTATTTCAAGCAAGATGAATGGATGGCTAAATCTGCTGAGAAAAGGATAAGGTACCTAATCTATGTGTTAATTCTGTCTATACTCTATAGAATACCGTACAATTCTTGTCCTAATTGGCCCAAAACGCGTGCATTCTGATGACATGCCACTTGAGAGATGTTGTAGTTTCATTTGAAGGATAAAAAGAAGGGGAGATATGCTGTTGTATTTTAGTAGTATACATTATAGTGCATATTCTATGTTACATTTTGTCTGTCTTTCCTTATTCTCTTCTTAATGCTGGCTCTATAGCATTATTTTCAGAAGATTTATTATTCACGTTTACTTCTAATAACCTAGAATATCTGTATCATCCATAATCTAATTTACTATTTGCCATGCATTTCTTTGTTGGGGAGCACTGATTACCAATAGTTTTATTTCCAGGAATTACTTAGACAGGATGACTCCTTAACCTGTGATGAATATGCACTTGAAGCAAGATTACATTCATTACGGACAGTAGCAGCAATATTACCCAACAACGGACTTCCAGAATTCGAGGTATGTTTCTTGATTTTTCTAATAAAACCTGTCTATTTTGTTTACACTTTCTTCTACGGTTGTCTTTTGAGAACCAGCACATTAGAGTTCAAGTCGTTCACATGACCTGTGATGTTTTTTGTTGTTTCTGTGACTAAGCTAAAATTTGCAACTATTGTTTGGTGAAAGGGTGGCAACAATCTTCAGTAGGCCAGAAGTGCTGAACCATCTGAAGCAGCAAATGCACCACCCACGGTCTCAGTACCAGCAGGAAGTAATGCAACACATCCAGTCACCCCAGTACCACAGCCACCAGCACCAGCAGCTGATCAGCTGCAGGACATGATTCCTATGCAAAAAGAAGTAAGCAAATTTGTTTGTTCTTATTTCTTCATTGATTAAACACATCCTCGTGAATAACATGTACCACCAATGTAATCGCAGGCTTTCATTAGCCTGCTAAAAGCAATCTCCACTAGTGCTGCTTCTGCCACCGCAACAATCGCCATCTTTGTAGTAAGCTACCCCATTAAATGGCCAGATAAAGTGTCAGTTAATTACCAGATGATACTGGAGGCTCTCCTCTTTGTTTTCTTTCCTCTGGCCCTTCTTGCCACGGGCTTATCCCATGCTGCTGAGAAAGATGAGAGATGGCTTGGTCTTGCTTCTGCCTTGGTTTTATTTGAATTCTTTTATGCTTTGGCTTTGGGGGGAGGGATATCCATCGCTATACAAGTGAGACCAAGAATTGCAGTGTGTGCCACAGTATTCTCTTCTATGGTGGTGATTACTTTTGCGTGGAGTTTAATGTTCTCGCACCCGGAGGTATGTTAATAGACCTTAAATATTTTAGTTTAGGTTCCCTCGATCTTTTTGTATTTTTTCTGTTTTTCACTAGAATCAGGTTGTAACTATTGCTGGTTACTATTCCAAACAACAGTTCTTAAAGAAGATGCACTTTTGGGCGCGCCACCCAGACATGCCAACAGGAGACATGCCCCAGTCTCCCCGAAGTTCTCTCTCGAAGCTTTTCAAGGTATGGTTTTTAGGCATTCATACGGGTTATGGGTATTCCTTTTCGTTGGTTCTTACATTAGCTTTAATTGGCTTACTTGTAAACCATAGTGGTTCAAGAAGGAGTCGTCTGCGCCTAGTCAGGAGTCAGTCACAGAACAAGTTATGCCCCAGCCAAGTTTTCGGTCCAAGTTCATCGAGGTATGGTTTTTAGGCGCTCATACTCTAGCATGATTATTCCCTTCTGTTGGTGGTTCTTACAGTGGCTTTAATTGGCTTGTATCTAAACCATAGTGGCTCAAGAGGTCGCCGCCGCCAGTCAATTTGTGCGGTATCAACATCGATAAGACCTCTTCTCAAAAAAAAAAAAAAACATCGATAAGACCTGATGACATTTGGATTGACATGATGATACCTGATGGATATCGAGCTGTATAGACGCACTTTCTCGTTTGCTTTGGCTGTACCTGTAATTAATGAATCCTGTGTAGCTGTATGGAGTGCAGTTGTTTGCAATTTGGACGCCGCTTTTTTAGAAAATTCAAACTCGGGTAATAATTATACTAACTATATTTATACTAAGTATTATGCATGTTATATCACTAAATTCATATTTTGAAATATTTCATCTGATACTAATTTCATATTTATTGGGATCATAAAATGGAATAAAATACTAGTCAAATATGTTATTGAAAACCGTGTAAAAAAATATAAACCTTATAATATGGGATAGAGGAAGTACCACGCAACATTTCGTGACTGGGAAAAAAAATTTGATGGCATGAATAAAAACATTTTGGAAATTTGACTTGAGCGTTACAAGTACAAGTATAATTTTGAATTTTTTTAGTTGAGATTGAAAGATTTTGATTCGAATTTGAGTTGAAAGTTTTAGTAAATCCCTTGTGTACACATGAAAACTCACCTAATCTCTTCTATACCCTCCAATTTTACACGATCCCCTCTGTATCCCTAAAATTTTGCTTTGATCCCTTCCATGCCCTTTCCGTTAGGTTTCCTTCATTTTCACATTATGTGTGGTTCCTAATGTCTAAAACACCCCTGTAGATGGAAGAGTGCCATCTAGAGTGGCAGCAGGAGGGAGATGGCCGGCGATGCCCGCGCGGCAGGAGGGGCGGCGGCCCGCGGCCCGCGCGGTGGGAGGGGTGGTGGCTGGTGGCCCGTGCGGCGGGGGCGCGGTGGCCGGCGACGCTCACGCGGTGGGAGGGGTGGTGGCGGCGTGACAGCGGCTGGACGACGGCGCGTGCGGCGGGAGGGCGGTGGCCGGCGACGCCCCTTGCGGCGTGCCGGCGGCTGGACGCCGGCACGCGCGCGGCCGGAGGGGCGGCGGCCGACTGCCCGTGCGGCAGGGGCGTGGTGGCCGGCGGCTCGTGCGGCGGGAGGGCGGTGGCCGGCGACGCCCGCGCGGCGGGAGGGCGGCTGGACGACGGCGCCCCGCGCGGCGTGACGGCGGCTGGACGACGGCGCGCGCGGCCAGAGGGGTGGTGGCCGGCGCCCCGCGCGGCGGGAGGGCGGCTGGACGACGACGCGCGTGGCCGGAGGGCAGCGGGACGGCGGCGCGCAGAGGCCGTTCGCGTGGAAGAGGATGCGGGAGAAGGAAAGGGGAACTTTAGTTAGGGTTGGCAGGGGCATTTTGGTATTTTCTAAAAATACTGACAACACAATACACGGTTTGAGCAACGTATCTAATGGAAACCTAACGGGAGAGGCATGGAAGGGATCAAAACGAAATTTCAGGGGTACAAAGAGGATCGTGTAAAATTCGAGGGTATAGAAAATATTAGGTGAGTTTTCATGTGTACATAAGGGATTTACTCAAAGTTTTAAAATTTAAGTTCGAACTTTTACAATTTGAGCTGATTTTTAAAAAAGTTTAAGCTCAAAGTTTAGTCCGGTCGGCGTCTACATGTGCATGAAGTCCGCCGCAACCTAGGATTCCTAATTCGCGCGTACGCGCCCCGTGCGCGTGGCGGCACTGCGTTGTTAGATCGATAATTTTTTATAATAACGTGTTTAACAAGTTAGTTAAAGATAATGACAGTAATTAAGGAAAGTTTATCTTTTTTTAGAGATATTTTACTAATAGATTGAAATTTTTCAAGTTACATTTGAAAACTTTGGACTTAAAATTTAAACTTTGAAGTCAAATTTTGAAAACTTTCAACTCGAGATTTGAAAACTTTCAACTCGAATTTGAAACTTTCGACTCGAGATTTGAAATTTTTTTACTCAGATTTGAAAACTTTCAACTCAGGTTTGAAACTTTCAACTCGAGATTTGAAAACTTTCAACTCAAAATTCAAAAACTTTTAACTCATATTTGAAAACTTTCAAGTCGATATTTTGGAAACTTTCAAATCGTATTTTCAAAATTTTCAAGTCAATATTTGAAAACTTTTAACTTATTTTTATTGAGAAATTACTTCTCTAACGTCACGCGTGCTGTTTTGTTTAAGAAAAGCACTACTACTGAGACAGAGGCCCGCGTGCTCGCTGACTTCATGTCCTCACGCGTGCGTGCGAGCTAGCACCCCCGCCACAACCTCGACACCTCGTGCACCACTTGATGGCGTGGAATTGCTTTCTTTGGCCTACAGCCGTTTCCCTTTGCAAAAAGTATACTTTGACTCCCTCAACTATTGCCCGAGTATGATTATCTCCTCCAACCATAAAACCGAGTATATCGACTCCTCCAACTATCAAAACCGGTGCAAACAATGCCCCTCCGTGGTTTTGGAGGTAGTTTTGGCTGACGTGGTGTCTACGTGGCAGTCTTGACCGAGTCTTTGACCCATGTGGCGCTTACATGGCATTAGAACAAAAACAAAAATTAAAAAAAAATAGGACCCATATGTCATTGGCACAAATAAAGTATTGTGGGACCCACATATCATCCACCCTCTCCTTCCCTTCTTCCTCCCCGGTCCCCACTCTCTCTCGCTTACTCCTCTCTCTCTCTCTCTCCCCCCGGCCTTCTCCATGGGCGGCGCGTCTGGTGGTAGACTGGTAGGGGCGGCACCGTCGGGGGCTAACCCAGAACGACCGGCCGGGGCCAGCGCCCGTGCCGTCGTCGGCCATCGACTCGTTCCCGACGGTGCAGACCTCCGGAGCGCACCTGTCTGACGGCTCGCAGTGCCCCGTCTGCAAGGAGGACTTCGAAGGAGGGGCACTTGGCGCTGTAAGCTATCCTGTGCATGGCGGCGACCGTGTCGATCTCTGCGGCGGCGGCGACCTGTACCGTCTTGCGGCCGCTTGCCGGCGTCGGCTTGGGTTTGGGCTTGAAGTGATCGACGTCGTTCTCCTTGCTGCTGGCGGCGGGATGGGGAGGAACATGAACTTCTCCTTGCCGTCGTTGTGGCTGCGGCCGACGACGAGCTCGCTGATGCGTGTTGATAAACTTTGTTGTGTCCTCGTCTCCCTCTCATATTTCTGTTAGCTAGTTGTTAGACTTAGCGTTTTTTCAGTTCCCTCTGAGTCGGAGTCTGTTAGCCCACGACGCCATGCGCGTGGAGCATTTTCTTTCTGTCCGGGTCGCTCGCCTGTATCGCCGGTTCGTGTGGGATGGCACGCGATGTAGTGGCGTATATATGGAGCGCGCATATTGCATCTGTAATCGCGTGAATAAAAGGAGAAGAAAACCCGAAAACCCGCGGTGGCATTTGCAGCACAAACAGCCTCTTTTCTGTTCGTCATCTTAGGTTAGTTTCGTTCCATTGAATCTCCAACAATGCGGCGCCACCGCGCCATGGAACCCGTTGAGCCGCTCTTCCTGGGCGGGCGTGGGGAGGCCGAGGCCGAGGCGGGGCCGGCGCCGGGAGTCCAGAGACAGTAGCTCTCCGGCGGCGCGCCGTCCAGGCCGCCCTCGTCGGACGCCACCGCGGAAGACGACGACGACGTACGTGGAAGAGGACCACCTGTCGAACGAGCCACGGGACTCCTCGAGGAAGAGCCGCCCGAGCGGGGCCCTCGTCCCGTCGTTCGCGCGGCTGCACCATTGCCGCAGCATCCTTGGCCAGCTACTGCTGACGATCGCCTCCTCCCCCGGCGCCGGCACGGCCGAACACCGGGTAGAACGGCTTGATGCAGCCGTCGGCGAACAGGTCGTCGGCCACGGCGGCGGTGCCCGCGGGGGATTTTTTTTTTGTCCGACAATACTTTATTTGTATGAATGATGTATCGTCCCACATATTTTTTATTTTTAATTTTTTTATAATGCCACGTAGGATAAAGAATCGGTCAAGACTGTCACGTAGGCGCCATGTCAGCTGAAACCATCATGTTTGAAGGACATGAATCATACCCGGGCGCAATAGTTGAGGGAGTCAAAATATACTTTTTCCTTTCCCTTTTAGGCTTGACCCATCTTCCTTTTCTTTTGTAGAGCGGCCCAAATCCGAAAGGGTGGGGAGATCAGATGGGCTTTTGTGGCCCACATTATCATTTTGTCTTTTTAGATTGTTTTTTTTCGAATCAGTTCGATTTTATATTTACAAAGTTTACAAGTATAAAATTTTTATGTACAAAGTTTCTATATATAAAGTTTACGTGTATAAGCGTTATGTGTGTGTATGTATGTGTGTATATATAAATATGAAAAATATAAGTTAACACAAGTATACTAAAAATATTTAAAAAATAAAATATTTTAAATAAAAAGATTTGCATATTACCATAGTTAGTTTAATAATATATCTAGTAATATTATTGTTACATGATTGCTTGTTTTTAATTTTTTAGCTATTAATAATTAAAGTTAAAATTGCTTCACTTAGCATTATTTTGGAGGGAGTAGGATTATGTCACCAAGGTGTGATATTTGACCTAATTACAGGTTAACACTACTCCGTTTTACATACGTTCTGTTGTTTTCAAAACGCGATTTATCTAATACTCCTACATTTGGGATTTGGCCCACACGGGCACAACAGTGAGCCAGTGAGCGGTGCTAGTATAGCTAGGCATCCTATCGGAGCCATCGTAGCTAAACGATATATTTGCAAATAAAAATAAATTTATGAATAAAATTTTTATACACGTGTTTCTAGCTAGCGATTTAAAAGCAAATGCTGAAAAATAAACTTCGATTAAAAAAAAATCTTAAAATCAACTCTAAATTTAAAGTTAAAAATTTAAATTTTAACTGATAAATATAAGTATAAGGGAAAAGATAGTCACTATTAAAGTACTAGTGTAGGATTAGTGCTACGGAATGATGTGGATGCGTGGCCTAATGCCACTTTCGTTTAATCTAAAGTACGTGCGCTGTTGGGTGGTTGCCCCCCATCACCCCATCAGCGACCTTTCTTTTCGGTGTACTTGCTCTTCTCTGAACTTCATCAGTTCATCCATTGCTTCATCAACAACTATGGTTAATTAATTTCTCGAGAAATATTACCTGAATATATATTATTAACAATAATTCAAAAATTACAGCAACGAAATTATACTAGTACACTTCATATAGGAAATTAATGTGTTGCAATGGTATACATATGAACGTACGTAACTTTATTCTCTCACATAGAGTATGCATGAGCTACATGAACACAAAAAAAAAATTAACAGCTTGCGGATTAACGCGACCGATGAACTTAATTAATTACCATATTGCCACTAGCCGCTACTCAAATTTGTGACTCACACCTCGACGCTGCACCCTGTCGGCTGCGTGAACCTGAGCGACGCGACGGCGCCGGCGCCGGTGCCGTTCACGACGGCGGCGGAGGCGCCGCCGAGAGGCATGGGGCCGACGCCGCCTGGTCCGGCGGAGGCGAGCATGGCGGGGCAGCTGACAAAGAGGTGGTAGCTGCCGGAGACCCAGCTGCCGACCTTCCACTTGACGCGGCCGTCGACCTTCACCTGCAGCGCGACGTACCCGGCGGCGACGTCCTGCCTGAGCGCGTCGGCGACGAAGCCCGCCACGGGGACGGACTCGCCGGAGAGCACGGGCGACCAGATGGTGACGTCGCGGTGGCCCTGGTAGGTCGGCGGGAGGGAGACGGGCACCGTGACGGGTTCGTCGCGGTAGGTGACGAAGACGTCGAGGCGGCGGTAGTGGACGCCGACGTGGTCATTGGGGTTGCGGGAGGCGAGGGTGACCTGCGCGGTGGCGGAGAGGGAGGGGTCGCCGAGGTCGACGGAGCGGAGCTGGAGGTCCTGCAGGTAGAAGGACGGCTTGGAGGGGCGGAGCGCGAGGTAGACGACGAGCGCGATGAAGCCGACGACGAGGACCAGCGCCAGGATGCACGCCGCCATCCCGCCGCAGCATCGCCGGAGGTGGTGCTCCCGCTTGTGGTGCTTCTCCTTGCTCATGGCGGCGGCGACGGCGGCGGCGGCGGCGCGAGCTAGCTTAGCTACGAGTAGTAGAGTGAGAGAGTGAGCTGCGAGCTGTTGCTGAGTGAGAGAGAGAGAGAGAGAGGGGCGTTAGATATGAAAGCGAGTAAGAGAGTAATAATGGCTTTTAAGATTAGTGGAGCGAACGAATTGAATTTAAGTGTCCGTACTCAAAGAAAGAAAAGGGTTTTAAAATTTCGCCTTTGAAATTTGAGTAAAGTGCACGTGCAGTATTTAAACTTGTAGGGGTGTGTCATATAGGTCGCTAAACTCTCAAAATGCATATCTAAGTACCAGAACTTGTCATAGTGTGTCATCTAGGTCCCAAATCACCACAACCCCTTTAGAATCCTACGTGGCGTTGATGTGGCATGCCACACAGACATGACGTGTTTTGAGATAAGTTTTGGGACCTGGATACACTTTGACAAGTTTTGGTACCTAGATATGCATTTTGACAATTTTTGGGATCTATATGACACAACTGTACAAGTTTAAGGACTGTAAATGCATTTTACTCTTTAAATTTTGAAGGGAATTGAAGCTAGCTAGAGAGGCAGAGAGCTCTGGATCGAAAGCTACGTCTCAACCGAAGAAGATTCTTTCGATCGTTGTGCTTGGGGTTGTTCTTTATGCTATGCTATGCTAGGTAACCTCTTGTAGATGATCTGATGGGCCATCGGTTACTGGTTTGGGGGCGATTTCTGCATGATCGATCAATCTGCCTTTAGATTTGTGCCCCACTGCATGTGTGTTTCCTTTGCGCGCTTAGGATGGATCGAGGCTCGATCGTGTGCTAATTCGGTGCTTTTAAGTAAGTTTTACTCAAACTTGTTAATTTGGTCAACGTATAGGACGGCAATGGAATTATGCTATTGTTTCCAACTTTTTGGGTTGGTGATCTCAAGACATGCACGCACACCCACCACTTAATCTGAAAACTCAATAATTTTCAGCATGCATATGAAGAAAAATGAGATAACTAAAATTTTACGCATCTGTCATACACACACACACCCCATGCATCTAACTATAGTCTCACACTCTCACTGTGTGTGTACATATTATTTTTCGATAATGTAATTGGATCCAATTTCACTGCATATATGAAATTGTTGGAATACGAAGTACCCATTGTATCTTACTATTTTCACTGCATTCATTATTAATAGAGAAGAAAACAGTGAGATAACCTGTATTTGTACGGATTCAAACTCAGGATGACGCATTGCTCATGCATGGCATCCCCTACAAGCAGAACTAGCGATTGTTCATGGTAACACCCATTATTGATAGAGAAGAAAACGGTGATATAAGATGTGCATATATGAGGGCACGTATTGTGTCATACACCTATGGAATAATAATGACACGAGACCGCTTGACTATACTAGCTAGCAAGTTCACCGTACTTGGTTTTCATAAAAAAACTTTTGTTTTAGACAAGATCTGGTCAAGTTTTTTTTTGAAAAAAAATCAAATCCATTTTTAAAATTTGGACAGAAAAGCGAGCAATTTATATTCTCGAGCCAGTCAAAAAGTTCAATTTTAACTAAAAATTAATCCTGTCTTCGTAGGTGAACCAGGACGGCTCCCCCCTAACAGACTTCAGTACAGGCAGTCGTGGAGTTACCCACTCGGTCCGCTCGTGCAGTAGGAGTGCCTGTAAAAAAAATCATTTTTCAATAGTGCGTCCGGTTTTCGTCGGTTTTGTAAAGGAAAAAGTATGAATTACCCCCCGAACTATAACAGTCGATCGAATTACCCCTTGAACAACAAAACCGGACATTTTACACTACCGGACAAATTAACCCCCCCCCAAGCACTATTCTGAGTGGTTTTGGCTTAAGCTTGCACACGTGGCGGCAACGTTGCAATCCAGTCAGCAAATAAAAAATAAAAAAGCGTTCGGGCCCACCTATCATCCCCAAATCTCTCTCTCTCTCTCCATCTCTATCTCTCTCTCCCTCGGGCGACCGGCGGTTGACGGTGGAGGCGGACCTCGCTCCGCGCGGGGATGGGAAGCGGATGGCGGTGCGTGGGAGGCTGCGGCGTGGGTGCGCGAGGACGGGCGGTGGGCGGCAGCACGCGGAGGCGGGCGCGGCTGGGTGGGCGAGGTGAGGATGGCAAGGACGGGAGAGGCGAGCGCTGCTGGGACGGACGAGAAGAGTGCGGCGGGGACGGGCGAGGTGAGCGCGGCGGCGGGGAACATCTGCACTATATCGGTCGAAGACGATGAACTCCGATTTCTCTCTCGCAAGCGCTCAGGTGGCCGGCTGTGGCGGTGGAGGCGGAGTCGCCCAGGCGGTTGGTGGTGGCGGCGGAGGTGGACCGGACAGTGGGTGATGGTGGCGGAGGCGGACAGGGCGGCCGGTTACGGAGGCGTGGCTCGCCCGGGCAGAGAGAGGAAGAGGGGAAGGAGAGATATGACAGGTGGGTCCCACATCTATTATATTATTAAAGGAATAGAAAAAGGAGCCTCCACGTTCGCTCTCATGGCGTAGAAATTCGCACATTAATCGGAGAAAAAGAAAAAGTAGAGTCCATATAGAAATACTACAATTTAGAAATAGTTGAAATTCAGAATTAAAAATAAGGAATATTAGAATAAAATTAAATTTAGAGTATATGAATTTAAAACTAACTAAAATTTAAAATAAATATAATAAAATTAAAAGTAGAGTTTAGAGTCCGTATAAAAATACAATTTACAAATAACTAAAATTCGAAATTAAGAAAAACATGGGAAGAAGTCAATATAGTAATACAATTTAGAAGTAACTGAAATTCGAAATTAAAAATTAAAGAATATTGAAAGATGAGTTTAAAGTCCACACAGAAATACAATTAGAAATAATAAAAATTCAGAAATAAAAATAAATAATATTGGAAGAAGAGCATAGAGTCTATATAGAAATAATTCATAGAAAATTCAAAATTTTTTAAAAAATAAATATTAAAAGACGAGTCTAAAACCTATATAGGAATATATATAATTTACAAATAACTAAAATTTGATATTAAAAATAATTAATAACAAACACGTATATAAAATACAATACGGGTGTTATACATTAGTAGTTTTGTAAAGTTATTGCAAAATTTAAAATTATGTTGTCATTTTAATATATTTGAATAATATAATAAAAAAACATATTCTGCTATTATATGAGAGAAAATATAATGATACTAGCTGCGCAATCTGCGCGGGCCACCATGCTAGTTTTTTTTTAAAAAAATAAAACGCTGAGTGGTTTGCCACGCGTGCGCCACGTAGGATGAAACCACTCTAGATTGGGTTGAGGGGGATAATTTGTCCTGTATTGAAAGTTTGGGATGAGAAATGTCTGGTTTTCGGGTTTAGAAGGGTAATTCAATCGACCGCGATAGTTAGGGGGGTAATTCGTACTTTTTTTTTTCTTTTGTAAACCCCTGCTAGCCAGGGTGCCAAAGTATGTACAGTACTTGGAGGAAGGAGGTTGTTGGGAAGTACGTAGCAGGGGGCAGGCAGGGCAGGCACAGGAATGATCGCATGGACCGGGCGCGGCGGTTGTGATGTCGCCTCCGGCACAAAACGCCGCGGAAGCAGATGATCGATCGATATAGGCCAACCCAAGGGCATGATGCGCATGGCTACTGTACTCATGTGTAGGTGCATAATATCTTTCGATTCCCACCGACTCTCCGATCCAGGGGTGCACTACTGTGCCCTACGCACTGCCTACGGCCAGATCCCATCAAAATTGCAAGCCAGATGCAGCTAGCAGAGAGTCTGAGTACTGTGCACATACAAGTGCACATGCCTAACCGTGACTTTGTAGCTTTCCTTCTTCTCTATGTGTGTAAAGATATACTCCAGTTTAGTACAAAGTAGTACGTAGTATATGTTAATTTCTGGTATATATACACGTATAACTAACTCGAATCTTAGATGCATCATGTGGTACTACGTACGTGCACCGTCTTTCATTTCTGTAGAACGAGTTAACGGTTCATTAATTTTGATTTGGATAAGCCTGCTGGATAAGTTTTAAAGTATACTTCATCCGTCCCAAAATATAAGTATTTTTAGCATAATAAAAAATCAAACATTTTCAACTTTGACTATTAATAACAAGAAAAATAAAAAAGAGTAGTCATGTAAAATTGATGTTAGTAGATTTATTACTAAACAAACTATCATAATATTCATAATATTCATAATATGTAACTCTTTTTATTTAAAATATCTTCATTTTAGTACGGATGGAGCTAGCTAGCCAAACCCGTCCCTGGAGTAATTCCCTGTCCTCACCTGCACGGTCTTCATCTCCCTTTTTTCCTCCTTTTTCTACGAGGTGATGAGACATGTTACTTTGCATATCTCTCACCATCCTCATCGATCTTCCACAGTTCACGTTGCCGTGCTACTTCTGATTCCAACCAACTAGGCATGCATGTTGTTACATTACACCCACCAAGGCACCAATTACCATCACTTGCAAGTAGTAGTTGCAAATCCCTCTATGGCTTTGGTAGCTAGCCATATAGTATGTGTGCATGCATCACACTCTTGGTCGCCCTGCAGGCCACTCTCTGCATAATGAGCTCTATGACAAGAACAACTAATGTCCGGGGAGGAGGCCATTGCGATTCAACAAATTTACAAAGTGACTACAACTTTTATTTTATATAGAAAAAAAATCCTACTTTATTTGTAATTGTATGCCACTGATGTATGTCACTTGGATTTGTAGCACTGAGACGATGTCACTAGCCAGCTGGGCTTACCATAGAGCTTTCATATATCAACATGCTAATTATAATTATATAGCTTGATTATGCTAGCTTCTTATATATAGAATTTTAAATGTAACGGTGCAAAAGCACTTACAAATTCAACGGTCTTATAAGAAAAAGGAAACACATACGACCCAAATGACGTACTCTTGGACATGCATATGTCACCTACCGATACAGTTTCGTTTTTTAATTTTAAGTTTCGTCCTTTGGTTCATGACCAAACCTATCGTCGGCACCAGCTGCTAATATAAGCGTGATGAATCATTCGACCTACCAAATGAGCATTTAGTACGTGCCCATTTCCAATATGATCTTTTCCTCCGTATACGTAAGTGCTGCAATTAAACAGATCAACTGGCACATCCAGTGTTATTTGGTCCAGTGGCGACGAAAAGTTTGATCTCAAGATTACAGATTAATTTACAGAGTCTGATCGAATACACACAAATATATACTACAGTACTACATGACTTGTTGATTCATTCATGTGCACATATATAATGCTGATCAAACTTAACCAGCAAAATGTTCTAAATCGTACTCACTGATTCTATGTACGTACATGCATGATTAATCACGTCTGTTGCACCAAACAGTTTACTTAATATACTAGTACAAGTACTTGAAGTTATATATGAGATTGTGGTATATATATATATTACTCTCTCGGATCCACTGACTACGAAAAAACGGTGTCCAGGCTAACTATCGGTTGTTAATTAATTTGTGTGAAATTAACAACCCAGTGGCGGAGTCAAGAATTTTACCCTGTGGGGTACCATTGCTTCATAATTTAGTGGGATCATTTACATAAATTTTAGTGAATTTACATGTATAAATCAAGAGTTACAATGGTGTATTGGTGTTTGTGAAAAAGCTGTGGGAACAAGCGATCCCACAGCCTCATACATAGCTCCGAATAATTAATTAACACCTGGAAATGGTATAACTAGTTTTTGTGTGGAGAAACACTAACCTGAATTTATATTAATTAGTACCTATTTAGGATTCATTACAGTATTCACTTCGATAGTAAATATCGTATGTATAAGATTCAGTCAAACTTTTAAAATCATTATTATAATATTGTGACATTACTTCTTAATCCAAATTTACGCGTACCTTTTTTTTAAAGGAATTATCAAGTATTTAGTAAATAACATATAGAGTTTTAGAGGTTTGACGAAATCTCTGTCTTACTCATATGATCAGGTATAGCATAACATAGTACTAGTATCAAAGTCGCACATGCCATCTGGTTGGTTGGCTTTGAAAAGTAAAAAAGGAAAAATATACTATGTAGTTTCATAATTGTGTTATGTGGAGAGGCCAAAATAGAGCATCTTAGTTAGTGACTAAATTATGTACCTGCTTTGTAACAATATATAACGATTAGGTTTTCTATCCATTCAAAAGTTCCTAGAGTTGTTAAATTTAAATTTAAAATTATGGGCCCATCAGATCCGTTAAATACCTTATTAGCTGTTACATTCCTGACAATTGCACAGATTAATTCATTAAAATTTGCAAACACCATTACTTCATAATTTAGTGGGATCATTTTCATAAATTTTAATGAATTTACATGTAAAAACCCAGAGTTACAATGGTGTGCTATGTGGATCGGGGTAGTAGTAGTAGGGGGAAGTCGACCATTGCACAAATTAACTGGGCCCATCTTATGCCCACAAAACGCAGCACAAGATGGCCCAAGTTCATCGCATTGTCGATTTGATCATTCCGCAGATTTAGGCCGTGTATAGTTCTTTTCAAATTATTTTTTGAAGTATAGGGACACATTTGAAGTATTAAATATAGACTAATAATAAAACAAATTATATATTTCGCCTGTAAACTGCAAACGAATCTATTAAGCCTAACTAATCTGTCATTAGCAAATGTTTACTGTAGCACCACATTGTCAAATCATGGTGTAATTAGACTCAAGAGATTCGTCTCGTAATTTACATGCAAACTGTGCGATTGTTTTTTTCGTTCATATTTAATGTTTTATGCACGTGTCCAAACATTTAATGTGACGGAAAAGTTAGAAGTTTGAAAAGAACTAATGCTAAAACAAAAAGGAAATGATTTTTTTTTTTTTGCAGGGGGGGGGGTGGGTTGGGGGTGTGCTGACCTTCTAATAACTAATTACAAAAACTAGTAAAAGAATAGAATAGAATATGCCGTGCAAAGGTACAATTTTAGCGCCAAAAGCGACCAAAACAAGGATAATCGGAGGATCATGGCCAGCAAGCATTGCAGCTTCAACTGCAGAGAAAATAACACCAAAGCACAAGCTGCAAACTCTGACGCTAAACACAGCAATTTAAGCAATGCAAAGATTGCTTCATCTCATATGTGTTCGATGGAAGTCATTGCAGAATTCTACAAAAAAGATAAAACTTGCATGATAACCTCAGCAAATCTTCCGCGATAACGACTGATGTTCTCTCAACTCTCTCCCTCTCTTAATCTCCCTCTCCTAAAAGATGGACCCATAATAATAAACCTATGGTTGGTCAGGTTAGTGAACTGTTAACCACAAACTAATGATATTGCAAGCAATTCTGTCACAGGTGAAGATCAGTGCAGGCAATGTTGGTTGTTGCTGTCAAATTTTCACATGCCGTAGCCGCCTCTAGGAGGAACAACAGCGCCGCCGTTCAAGCTGAGCTTTGACATGTCGAGCATCTGCCAGTTGATCGCAGATGGGTCTCCTCCTCCAAATGAGTTGGCCTCAAAGCAAGAGGTGACGCTCCTGCTCCTGCGGTGGCGCACTGAGAGCTGCTTCAGCCTCTCGGTTTCCTTCTTCAGCATCTGCGTTTGGCCTGCGAAATTCCGTCGAAAACCATTCATTGCGATGCACGAGATGATAACATGATTTTAACGCGATTTAACATATAGTTCAAGCAAGGCATAAAAGTTGGCATTGTCACTTTCATTTACAAATGTTAGGACAGCCAAACATGGAAGATCAAACCTACGGCATGAATGGTGCAAACTAATGCTTTCGCAACTATTGACACAACTGAAAGCTTTTGAAGTTAAGATATCAAACTGACACGAGCTTCTAGATATTTATGAATACAAATCCAAATTTTATTCTGTGTTGATTGTATCATAATGATTTAATTGGTATCCGAACTGAAACATGCTGATCATCAAACAGTACATCCAACAAAAATCCAGCTGGATAGAAGGTTACAAGGCTTGCCCCTGCCCTAACAATTTGGTAAGTGTATTAGGCCACCAAACAACTTAGAAGCAACAATAGAAGACCTCCAGAATCAAACATAGTAAAGCACGGAAATACAAAATCTGGTGGCCATTGTAACATTTATTGTCAAACTAGCATTGCATGAAGCTGGATGCATAAGAATTGCCTTCATGGCAGGATGAGCTATATCTACGATTCATTCTGTATGATTCAGGTTTTTTTTTCTGTGACACATACGAACCTTGTGCACATAGCTTGGCTAGCTATATCTACGAAACAGTAACAATCCTTCAAATAACCCGCATTCAACATCTGAGCATAGCTTGCATGACAGCAAAAGCGTGAAACATTATATAGACCAACAAAAAATAGTCACATCATCTCTGCTACAGACTGAATTCACCTGTCATCTTATTGAACAGAACTACAATTTATAACCAAATGATAGGTGTTGTTTCTGAATTGTACTTAGGTATTGATTAAAGAGCACGCAAAATCTATGTAACTAAACAAGGATGCATACTCGAAAAGGTTTAATTTGTGCTGGCAATTTATGAAAGGGCAAACAGATTGACATACCATCCTTAATTAGTTTTGCCTGCTGAAGACTAGTGATCTGCCTCCTCAGTTGCTTGTTTTCCATTGATAGAGCATTACGAAGCTGGAAAAGAGATGCCACCCTCACAGCCAAATCAGCCCCTATGTTCTGAAAATCAGAAAATAAATTTATGCCATTAAGAGCAGGTACAATAGCAAGCTATAAACCGGCTGTAACCATATATTGAGAAGAAAAGAGAAGAGAGAGAAGAAAGCGGGCTACAGATTTGTAGCCGGCTGCAACACGGACTCCAAGATGTTATGTGTGTATGAGAGGTGGGACCGTGTATTAATGGTGTAGTATATTTTTATAGTTAACTATTGTATGAATGAGCTATTAGATTGGCTATAGATGTTTTGGAGCCAGTAGTTGGCTATACTATTGACCTTGCTCTAAAGAGTTAAGCACTACTTAATCCAAAATGGAGTAATAATAAGGATTAACAGCACTACCTGAAGTGAGTCAACAGTTCTCTCAAGATCAGCAATGTATTGAAGTTTTCTGACCCTTGATCTTTGGCCTGAGCGCCTGCACAGATGTTAACATGTCATCTCGATATTCAGACACATTCTATTGTTCTTAATATCTAGAGCAGAATTTTCAACAGTTGACGAAATTCAGTTTCATGTATGAAATATGACAATAGTACATGAAAAGAATCTACAGAGATAAGATGGTCTTGACTTGGTAGCATCATGCTTCATAGAGTTAAAAACTTAGTAATGGATTTTCATCAGCAGAAGTGTGGGCATCAAGATGGTCATACTATCAGCTCCTCAACCACATATATTATCTAAGATCTGTCAGTGTTCCAACAGATACAATGGGATGCCCTTGGTAACAGGATTCTTGCATAATTCACTTGTCACAGTTAAAAAGCCTTAGTGCGAGAAATAGATCCTTTTTTTATTCTGAGAACTAGAACCCAATTGATAATCTTTGAAGAATACATATATCACAGTCCTGATTTCCAGATTTTCTGCAGTGCTGTTTCGATTTCATGACTGCAAGTTCAATGAAAGTTGTCACATCATTAACACAAGGGCACTCTTTTAAATGAATTTCTTGTCAGCGTCAATAGCTGACACCGTTATCTTTACTAAGCTCAACTAGTGCCACTAAACAAATAAACTGTGAACCAATACCAGACCAAATTTCTTTAACTTTCTGAAACTTAAAAGACAAACGAAATGAACCACCATATATGAAAAATTTGTGAGAAATGGTCCAAAAAGAATCCTAAAATAGATCTTTCAAAATCCAGTGCCCGCTTAAATATGAGTGTTCAATGAGCCCAAAGTAGAGAATTTTGGTCATGCTCCAAATTGAATATTTGTGTAAATAAATATTATACCAACAAGTTCACATAAAATTAAAGGGCATGGCTAGTCACGTCATATGCCAAATGCCTCCTCCCTGATGCTCATCACCGACCGCTACTCCTCTCATCCCAATGTCCCTCAAAACCTCCACCCCATGCTCCTTCCAGTAACAGCCCACCATCCAGCCTCACTCACGACTTCAGGTATAGGTGTCAAGCTCTCATCCCCATTTCTTTGCTTCACCTCCTGCAGTACAGCACCACCCTCACCATCCTCCCACTGCCTCTTAGCCCCACCCAACCTAACTCCATGAGATTCCCTTCGTGCCACTTTCTTCCTGATGTTCAGTGGCTAAGTTCTCCACTCTCCACATCCTGCCCAATAACTGCTTCACTGTCATTGTCACTTCTTGTGACCAGCAGCACCTCACTGCCTCGCCCTCACTCTCCTCCCATGGCCCCCTAACCACACCCAACCTAACTCCAGCGAGCTTTGTCCGCAACACTACCCATCTTCCTCATATCCGGGTGGCAATAGCCACCAATTGCTCCCCCCCCCCCTTTTACTCCAGAATGACAGGGAGCTCCCCCACCCCCCACCCACATTGAACTTAACAAGGCCACAGGAGGCAGAGGTTGCATATACCCAATGTGCTATAGACTAAGCCAAAAATATCTTATATCTGGAGTTGTTACTGCTGAATAGCTGATGATAGAAACCTTAAATTGTTAGTGGCAAAGACAAAAGGCAAACAGAAGTCACTAAGATTAGCGTTCAAGCTTAACCCTCCACTGCAGAATGCTATAATATATCAGATATACTGGTACATCGCGTCAGCATTTGCCAAAACAGCCAACTGTACTGATTCTCTTTGATATAATACTACCTAGCAATACATTCTTTTCACCTGGACTCCCACTTATATATATGAAATAGTGAGAGCATATTACATTGGTTACTGTTGAATTTTGATTTCAGGGAATTGATTTGAAAAGACTTGGAATCACAAACGCTATGAACAATGCACGGCAGAGAATCATAAATATAAAGCGGTGTACCTTTTAAGTGACTTCTCTTGATCAGCGTGGCATACAGCATCACCTGTGTCTCCAGTTCCATTGGCTGCACCAACATTACAGTTCACACCACTTGTGGCATCAATCATCAGGTACTGCAATGGGTTGCTAGGGACATTCTCCAAGACAGCGTTAACCATGGAACTCTCTGAACTGGTCAGCCTAGTCTTCTGTCTCGGCGAATTTGGTCCATAAACACAGCTACCTTCGATGCCAGCACCACTTCCACCCCCTTCAGCCGCAGCATTGAACGACTCCCCAGCTTCGCCAACCGGCTGCGGATCCCCTTCATCGATAGGGTAGATTGGGCTCTGGAACGACGTCAGCACATCCAAGATAGCATCAGAATCGCTGCAGGCTCTCCTGAGAGGAGGAAGGGTGTGGCTCTTCCCGGAGTCCGCGAGGAGATCATCGAGCCAGCACGGCGGCTCACCGACGAATGGATCCTCCGACGGAAACCTGCAGCTCTGCGTGAACAAGCTGTCGTCCCTCCTTGTGATCTGAGGACCCAGCGGCGGGCAGCGGGGAGGGAGGTGCGGCGACCGAGACATGGCGAGAGAACACGCTCCCGACGTCTGTTCACCTCTCTTGTGCTACTTAACTACAGCCCCTCCAACATCATCTCCTTTATCCCGTTCATCTGCAAAAACCAGAAACACATATAGCACATAAAACATGTGACAAGAAACACCAAAAACATCCAGCAAGTACTAGAAATCAAGGCCCCCTTGTAAACTACATTGCCGCAGAAACATTTCCTGTTGCAAAATAATAAAAGGATCGATCTTCTGTGGGATCAGAACCCAGTAAGTGAGGACAAACATCAAAAGGGTGCAACATGTAAAACAATTGCAAATTAATCTTGAAGCGCAAACTACAGAAGCAAGTGCAGAGGAGGAAGACCTAATGTGTGGAGGTGGTAATGGGGGGTTCGGATGTACACCCAAAAAAAAAAAAACCTTTTTGGTTGGAAACACGAGCATCTATCAGTTAAAGGACATGAAAGAAATCCCAGAAGAGAACCGAGGCTCGGTTAATTGCAGGGAAAGCAAAGGAAAACCAATCCCCCAAGTCCTCCGGATGGACTCCCAAAACCCACACCACGCCCGGATCATCGAGCCGCGCGGCGCCGCGCCAAGGAGAAAAGAGAGAACCTTCGATTCGATTCGGTTCGGTTCGAACCGAGGCGGCGGCGTCAGGTAGGTGGCGGTGGAAGGAGGCCGGCGCCGCGTCGCGTGCTCGTCTGCCCCTGCTCGCCGGCAGCGAACGCGCGTGGAGGAGGAGAGGAGGACGTCCGGCCGCTCGCACCGTGCCTGCTGTCGCCGGCGGCGGCGAGTGGGAGGGGATTCGGGCGGCGGCGCAGGGTGGCGGAGGAGGAGGAGGAGGGAGAGGAGGGGTTCTAGTAGTTTAGGAGGAGGAGGAATTATATTACTCCTAGGAAGGAAAGAAAAAGAAGAAGAAAAAATGATTTTATGTCCCAAAAAGACGGGGCTAGTACGCGGGATGGGCCAGGCCCAGCAACCACGCCCCATGCGTGTTTACTCCTCCCCATTTTTGGCAACCAAATATCTCTCGCCTCGCTTTTTGGGCAGAAAGAGAGATGTAAAAATAATACAGTAATAATACTGTAAGAGAAAAATATCTTGTCTTGATTTCTCTTAGTAGTTATTACCAGCCGAGGTAAGATTAAATTCACGTCAGGTTCGCAGAAAACACCACGAAATTACCGTGTTTGATGAACACGGCTGTGTTCGGGAGGCAATGTTCCCAACGTTTATCTCCTGACATGAAAAACAAAGCTAGGTTAATTGAGTATTGGCCTTAAAAAACTTAAAAAATAGTTAATATAATTTTCTTTTGAAAAACTTTCCTATAGAATACTTTTACAAAATACGTATTGTTTAGCGGTTTGAAAAACGTGCGTGTGGAAAACGAATGAGATGAGCTGAGAAATAAAGGGGAAGAACACACGGGTTATACAAAGGTTCACAATTTTGATATCTGATCAAAATCTGCTCACAATCAGGTATTACCGGTTTTATAGAATCCGTTGACAAAAAAACCGATAAAATATGACTAAACTTTGTTAAAATTTTAAATTTTATCTTCATTTTGTTTGAACTTGATCGAAAAACCAAGTTGTTTTGTGTTTTTGACCCGGTCCGGAAATTCGGATTCCACTGAATTATGAACCCTGATTGCAATCGAATTTGGAGCGGAGTTTTACTTAAAAAAAAAATGACGCGCAGAGTGGATGCGACGCAAAGCTTCTAGAAGTTTCCGTTTGCTGCACTCCTCAGCTTGATCACTGCTCACTCACACACATGCCATCCGGCCTTCGAAGTTCGAAGTTTTGGAGTCCTCTCGAGTGCACTGCACACAAGGTAAGCTATGCTCAAGGTTCACCTTTTCGATTCAGCCTTAACTGTACGATGGTTTCTGAAAAATTTCAATACAAATTTTGGTCAAGTCTACTGTTTGAAACTTGAATACTCGAAAATCGTTCGAAATAGTATTTAGGAATCTGCTTTCGTCCCGCGTGGAAAAGCACACCGAGTGGGCCTCGAAATGCTTTCCGCTGATTCCAGTTCACTGTATTTTTAACTGAACTTTAGGAGCTTTTTAACAGCTCTACGCCTACGATCTACGAGCTTAATTGGCACTGGATTATTGCCAAGATGCTGCTAGCTGACAGCCCGATTCGTAATTTAACTCCAAATGGTTGAGCGGATCGACGACGACGCTGATGGTGGAGTAAAGAAAAGAAAGGGAGGCGATATGTCCGTTGGATTCCGGGCAGGGCAGACTTGTTCAGTTGCTGCTACTGCAGGCTATTCCAGACTTGTGTTCTGTGTGTGCCAACTGCCAACGTGGGTGCACATTGGTCTTTGTATTTACTTGGAATCTTCCATCACTCAGGGCTGTTCAAATCAATACCAAAATTAACCTTTTCAAAATTTGACAATACCAAAAATAAATTTGGTATGTTGGTAGCATTAAAGTTTTGATAGGATAGCTTAATGTGATGGATCTAGGGGAAAAAAACAAAGATGATGGAGGGACGGAGCCAGGAATTGGAGCTACCAAGGTCATATCGTAGCTACATTGTACTATACTATCTATACTATACCAAGGTCATAACGATGTTTTCATGAGCCTAGCGGCCCCAATATTTTGCTTATTCAGGAAATAAGCCAAATGACATATTTGCAAGCGAAAAATAAAATTTATGAATAAAACTTTTATATATGTGTTTTTAATGATCTAAAAGCAAATGCTGAAAAATAAGCTTCGACAGGCCCGGCTCTGGGGCAGGGCAAAGAGGGCGACGCCTAGGACCCGTTTTGGCTAGGGGCCCATGCCTAAATGAGTACTGTATGAGCCAAAGTGGTATTTAATATTAGTGAATAATTCCATACTATCTACTACTCCTGGTTATCTACATAATTCTGATTAGTGAATTAATAAAGATTCCAGATTCAACAATCAAAATTGTATGTATAGATAGATTCTTGTTCATAATATATATTTCCTTAATAATTTTAGGTGCTGAAAAGCTGTAATTTTACTCAAGATGCATTTTTATGGTGCTAAGTAAATGGGAAAAATAAACAAAATCAGTTTAAGTGTTGATATTTTTCTATTTCTTTGAACATATATATATGAAATATTTTCAATGTTCATTTTTCTCTATGATTAGATTTGAAAACACACTTTAAAATTAAAGGGGTTGTTCAGATTGTAGCCAAAATAAATCTAACCAAATTTTTGCAATGCTAAAATTTTGACAATCTAGCAATATTGCCAAGTTTTAGTAGGATTTCTTACGTATTTACTAAAGTTTGGTAATTAACTAAATAAATGCACATCATTGACAATTTTGATATGGTTTGAAATGTCATTAATCTAAACAACCAAAAAGCGTGAATATACATATAACACGTCTCTCTGTAGGGGAGAGAGGGTTAAGGGTCATGTTATCAAGTTTGCCCTAGGGCCCTCAAAATTGTAGAGCCGGCCTTGAACTTCGATAAAAAAAAACCAAAATCATCTATAGATTTAAGGTTTAAAATTTAAATTTTAGCTAATAAACATAAGAATAAACGAAAAGATTAGGCTATAAATGAGACACTTCACTTTCTACTGTCAGATTATGGTTTTCCTCCTTGTGATTTAACAATACTAACATTGAAAACATATTGAGAGAGATCACTAATAAATCATACTAGTATCTTACTATACTATCTACTCCACTAGTAAGAAAAGTTATTCTTATGCAAACTTTAAAGCACATAGAACTGCTTTGAGTTTTTTACACCACTATACGGTGCTACGATATAAACCTAATGAAAAAGTAATGTTGCTAACAATCCTTTTCTCTAGCTACATTTCTACTAATTATTTAACTGATAACAAAACGCAAATCAGCCGAGTGAAAGTAGGTTGATTCTACCAAATTATTGGCAAACAAAACTATAAGAAATAAGTTGAGTAACCAAAGAAAACTGGGTTTGTGTAGACGTGATCCTAGCTAATGCGTGAAACAATATTGCAGCTTTCCCAAGACAATCTATTTTTTTTACGCTACAATAAATCGTTACTTCCTTCGTCCCAAAATATTAACATTTAGGAAAATTTGCCATAGGACACCCAAATTTCGTGTAATTAGCTAGGAGACATCATAAAATCGCGTCGTTGCTGATGGACACCATAAAATTCGTAAAATTTGCTATAGGACACCAGAGACAATATTTTATTATTTCCGAGCAAAAACAGGAGAGAGAAATTTTAAAAAGACAAAATTGCCCTCAGCCCTATCTAACCCCACTAGAGTCACACTTTTGCCCCTCACGCCCCCCAGCCGCCCCGTCCACACCCCTAACCCGGCGCAGAGAGGCCTGGTGCTGATTTCGATGACTACTGGTGAGCCCCGGGGTAGCGGCTTCGGCAGTGGTTGGCGAGCTTGGCGATGGCTTCGATGATGGTCGACGAGCCCGGCAACAACGGCTTCAACGACAATGGTGGCGGCGGAGGCCACGGCTTCGACGATGGCCGACGGCAGCGGCGGGTTCGACTGCGGTTAGTGAGCAGCGCTAGGAAGCGCGTGGCGACGACGGCTTTGATGACAGTCAACGAGCCCGGTGGCAGTGGATTCGACAGTGGCGGTGATGGCGGAGGCAACAGCGCTGGGAAGCGGGCGGTGGCGGCGGTGGCTTCAATGATGGTCGGCAAGCCCGACGACAACAATTTCGACGGTGGCAGTGATAGCGGAGGCAGCAGCAAGCGGCGTTGGGAAATGGGCGGCGGTGACAACTTCGATGACGGTCAAAAAGCCCGGCGGCGGTTGGCGAGCAGAGCTGGGAAACAACTGCGACAATGGGGAATAGATAGGGCTAAGGGCGATTTTGTCTTTTTGATATTTCTCTCTCCTCTTTTTGATAAGAAATGATAAAATATTATCTCGGGTGTCCTACAACAAATTACACAAAATTTATGGTGTCCATCAGCAGCGACGTGATTTTTCAATGTCTCCTAGCCAATTACACAATTTTTAAGTGTCCTAGGGCAAATTTTGCCAACATTGTTTAGGTTGGCAAGTGTATTAAGAAAGCACTACGTGAAAATGATTGGAGAAAGTATATGCTTGATTGAAAAGAAAAAATATGTGAAGGATAGTTATTGTGATTGGTTGAGAAGAGGAGGTATGCAGAGAAATAACTTTATTTTTATGACAATATACATACTGTGATAGAAATAGTTATATTTGGGACGTACTCCGTAGTTTTCTGGGTTAGCGAGCCTGTACCGATAGGGTCATTGATTTAAAAACAGAGAGTAAAACATTGATTTGGTTAAATGTCTCGGTGTCATCTAACCCTATGGGAGTATTGTAGCTCCGCCCTTGGACGCAGTAAAAATTCCCCTGATCTCAACTTCCCAATTAACACCGGTAATGGGGACTTGACACTTGAGCATTGAGCTCCTATTGCCCTCATAGCAGATCCGTTAATGTCACCAAGGTTACGGTTATCACCAAGGGCCGAGTTTAGTTTTAAATTTTTTCTTCAAACTTCTAACTTTTTCTTCACATCAAAACTTTCCTACACACACAAAAATCTATCTTTTCCGTCACATTGTTCCAATTTCAATCAAACTCTCAATTTTGACGTAAACTAAACACGCTCAAGATGAAGTAACCATAGAATCTAACCTAGTACCAAAGTCAAAACCAACAGAAATCTAATTTGGACAATTTGTTCGGTTTTTCCATCGTCAACACATGGTTGCGAAGCGGCACGAAACTTCGAAGCTACTGGGAAGAAATTCGGAACGGCACGAAACTCTTTTTTGTTCTTTTCGCATGAAACAAAAAAAAAAAAAGAGAAGCCAATCTGATGGACGAGAGATGAAGCAAACCTCAGCCGTCCATTTGTCTCCCACACACAAAAGCATATTCTGATATTCCCATCCACGTCAGCATTTCCCCACCCCAAACACGCGATCCCCATTGGCCCCCCGCGAATCCAAACCTCGCCGCTCCAAACACTGACACCCCCGGCCCCACCTGCCAGCCTCCCCACCAACCGCCACGTCAGCGTGCTTCACGCGTGACGTCACGTCGTCGTCTTCTCCGTCTCCTCTCCTCTTCTTCCTCTCGCCATCTCACTCGACTCGCCCAAGAACTCGGAGGTGTTCGACGCGGTCGCCGCCGCAGCAGCAGCGAGCCATGGAGGCGAGGGCGTCGCCGTCTCCGTCGCCGCAGCGGCCTGCGTCGATGGGTAGAGGCGGCGGAGGAGGCGGAGGAGGAGGGGACGCGAGCGCGGCGCTGTCGTTCATCTACAAGGGGTGGAGGGAGGTGCGGGACTCGGCGAGCGCGGACCTGCGGCTGATGCGTGCGCGGGCGGACTCGCTGCGCACGCTCGCCGACCGGGAGCTGGAGCACCTCCTGGTGTCGGCGTCCACCACGGTGGCGGCGCCCGCGCCGCCCGTCGCGGCGGGGGCGCCCATCGCGGAGGTGGAGTTCGTGCGCAACCGGATCCAGCCCAAGATCTCCGAGCTGCGGCGCCAGTACGCGGCGTCCGGGGACTGGGAGCTCGGCCTCGGCAGGAGGGTGCTCGAGGGCTGGGTGGCGCCTCCGCCGCCCAGGGGCGCCACCACCGCCCGCGTCGACCTCTCCGGGATCACCGCCATACGCAACGCCCTCGTCCCTGAGGTCGCCGGCGGCGGCGGGGCGAGCACCGCCTGGTGGAGCGGGGATGAGATGGAGGAGGAGGAGGAGAAGGAGTGGGAGGTGGTGAGGATGATTCGCGGCGGCCTCAAGGAATTGGAGCGCCGCAGCCAGAGCAGCGGCGAGATCTTGGGGGGAATCCCTGGCCCCAGCGAGCTCGTCGAGAAATTCAAGTCCAGACTGGTAATTTCCGCCCTAAACCTAATTGTTTCTCTTATGCAAGTTCTTTGTATGAAAAAAAAAAACAAGAATTCGAGACTTGGTACTTGCATGACCTGTATACAAAGCAATAACAGTAGAACAATCTGTTAATGAGTGGTGATTGCTAAAAGGGACTTGCTCGCATTGCGAGCTCACTCTCATGCCAATCTCAGATGCTGGCCGAATGTAAAAATTAATTTTAAAATGTAAGGAAAAATTATAGCTACAAACCCTAGTAAGAAAATGTAGGCAATAATTTATGATTGCTATCTTCATTTTTAGTTCATTCTTACAAAAGTATAAGCATGATTTTTAGTTCTTTGTGTGCCAATGTATATGATTCCTAACTTGATTACTATATATCTTGATTGAATGATTATGTCATTTGGTTCATCCAATTAGAAAAAAAAAGGTGGTGTTGTCACAAGTGTTTGTTTTAAGAGCAAAAGGTGCTATCTGGCTTAATCACATTCTCACCTATATTTGTTCCCTTGGTGCAGAAATCATTTAACATGGAGCCTCTTGGATCCAAGGTAACTCCACAAACCATAAAATTAATATGACTATAACTATACTGTTTACTGATAGAACATTCATTTACCATCTGAAGACATCCCTTTGCATTATATGATTACATTATTTCAAAACAATTCTGGGGAAATCAACGTTCAGTAAATTTTTTCCCTCTATGATATGATGAACTGCAGCAATCTGGTGTCAAGGAATCCTCTGCCTTCAAAGGCACCATGCCTTTGTCACTGATAGGTGGGCCCATGGTTCATCGGGCCCACATGTCAGTGACATAGGCACATACCTTTGAAGGTAGAGGAGCCTGATCCGTCAAGGAACATGCCATGAGAAGGGAACTAGACTTTAAATCTGTATAGACACTGTTAGATGATAAATGGATTTTCATCCAGTGCCTCATTTCTCCTGAAAAGTGCCTAGTCTTAAACTCTTTAGTTATATACTGCTTAGTTATGCCTTAATATGGAATGATAGTGTGAATAAGTAGGATGTTTCATAAAAGAAAGCAACCAACAGTCCTATCAAAAGACACTCTATAGCCAAATTTTTGTTCTGAACTTTTGATGCTTGGTTAACATCATTGCATGTATAATCTTTGAGCATAATAATGCAGGAAGTTCCTCCTCTTGATCTGACTGAAATTATGGCAAATCTAGTTAGGCAATCTGGGCCCTTTTTGGATCAACTTGGTCTAAGGAGAGGTATGCATAAAAAGCAACACTGTTGTATTTCATTCCATTTATTAGGTGATGGCCCTCTTATATGCTATTGGTACTATGGTGCAGAACTACGTGACAAACTAGTGGAGACATTGTATAGCAGACAAAATCATTCCCTTTCAGCAGATTCATCCTTACTCGGAGATGATAACTCAACGGATGAGCTTGATTTAAGAATTGCTAGTGTGCTACAAAGTACTGGTTATCATACAGATGATGGTTTATGGAACGAACCTTCAAAATACGAGGTTTCAGACAATAAAAGGCATGTTGCAATAGTCACCACAGCAAGCCTACCATGGATGACAGGAACAGCAGTTAATCCATTGTTCCGGGCAGCATATTTGGCAAGAAACTCAAAACAGGATGTCACACTGGTGGTGCCTTGGCTTTGCAAGTCAGATCAAGAACTTGTGTATCCAAATAGCATGACCTTCAGTTCACCAGAAGAGCAGGAAACATATATAAAGAAGTGGCTGGAGGAAAGGCTTGGGTTTGAATCAAACTTCAAGATATCATTTTATCCTGGCAAGGTAACTATCATACATTTTTTTGTCAAGGTGCATATCTTGAATAACTCAACTGATATGCTGTATGCCGTACCCTGCAGTTCTCCAAAGAGCGCCGTAGCATCATTCCTGCTGGGGATACATCACAGTTCATTTCATCGAGAGAAGCTGATATAGCAATATTGGAAGAACCAGAGCATCTGAACTGGTATCATCATGGGAATCGTTGGACTGACAAGTTCAATCATGTAGTTGGCGTAGTTCATACGAATTACCTAGAATATATCAAGAGAGAGAAGAATGGTGCTCTTCAAGCTTTCCTGGTCAAACACATCAACAATTGGGTGACCAGAGCATACTGCGATAAGGTGCTGTATCTAGCTCAACTTGTTCTGGTATCATCTGGATGCACTTCAGTTTCAGTATTGCTAATGAATGGCTTATGCAGGTTTTACGTCTGTCTGCAGCAACTCAGGATCTTCCTAAGTCTATTATTTGCAACGTCCATGGTGTAAATCCAAAGTTCCTTAAGATTGGAGATAAAATAATGGCCGATAGGGAGAATGGGCAGCAATCATTTTCCAAGGGAGCATATTTTCTGGGCAAAATGGTATGGGCCAAAGGTTACCGGGAACTGTTAGATTTGTTGGATAAACGTAAAAGCGACTTGCAAGGATTCAAGTTGGATGTATATGGAAGTGGCGAGGACTCACAAGAAGTCCAATCTACCGCCAAGAAACTGAACCTGAATCTAAACTTTTTTAAGGGAAGGGACCATGCAGATGACTCACTCCATGGGTATGTATCACTCAAGAAAAACAGTGTGCTCTCAGGTTCCATATCATTTCATCATCTGTGTTTACCTTTTGGTGATCACTGATCCAGCTGCCTTTCTTTTGTGCTACTTTCAGGTACAAGGTATTCATCAACCCGAGCATCAGTGATGTCCTGTGCACAGCAACAGCGGAAGCTCTCGCGATGGGGAAGTTCGTCATCTGCGCGGAGCATCCATCGAACGAGTTCTTCATGTCGTTCCCGAACTGCCTGACGTACAGGACCCCGGAGGAGTTCGTCGCCAGGGTGAACGAGGCCATGGCCAGGGAACCCCAGCCTCTCACCCCGGAGCAAAGGTACAACCTGTCGTGGGAGGCAGCAACCGAGAGGTTCATGGAGTACTCAGACCTCGACAAGGTTCTCAGCCAACCTGTTACAGAAGGCGTGCACAGAAGCAAGACGAGAAGAACAATTCAGAGTAATCTGTCGGACGCCATGGATGGAGGATTGGCGTTTGCTCACCACTGCCTAACTGGTAGCGAGGTTCTCAGGCTGGCAACGGGAGCGATTCCTGGTACGCGCGACTACGACAAGCAACACTGCGTGGACATGGGCCTCCTGCCGCCTCAAGTGCAGCACCCTGTATATGGTTGGTGAAGTAAACCAAACCTGCATCTGCATGCACTAAGTTACTGGATAGTTTGTAGGTACATATGTACTGTACATGACAAGTCATGTAGATCTTTGTAAAGTCTCGTACTGTAACATGGGTAACTAGTCTAAGCTATTGTTGTCATTGTATTGTACTGCTTGTAGTAATATTGTTTTTTGTCAGTAAAATTGGAGCTTCAAGTATATATGGTACGTTGGTACTAGGTTCCTTGTCAACATGAAGCTCTCCTTTGTGCAGACAGCAAGTTAATGGTATATACCTTTTCAAAGAGTGGGAGAAAACCTAACTTTGTAAATAGAACATGTGATGAAAACAAGGTGTGGTTGGATGCCTGAAAGGATCCAGTTAGCTACTGATAGTTGTATGGTGGGTGTTCTAAGAAATATTAAGGTTAGATTTAAACTGTTTTATCGAATTTTCAAATTACTTCTTGTTTTAGGTTTGTTCTAAGTCCAGGGCTGGTTCTATGATTTTGAGGGCCCTAGGTGAACTCATTGTGATGGGACCTCTAAGCTATACATAAAATTTTATAATATATATGTAGACACTAATTTTACTTGTAAAACGAAAACAAATATATCCATATATTAAATTTAACATGTCTGGTAATTATCAAGAAATTAAGTCGACTAAAATAACAATATATTTGTACCTTGGAACTAATATCATTATTCATTAACCTAATGAAGAATAGAACCCCATCATATCCATTGTTTCCCGTGAAAAGATACTTCTTTGGGCATATCTTGATGCAAAATTATCAAGAAACGGTATTAAGATCAATAGTGTCCAAGATATCCTTCTCGATTGAGCACATAGCCAAGCCATTTAACCTTTCTTGCGATATAGTTAATCTCAAATAGTTCTTCAACAACTTCAATTTTGAGAAACTTCTTTCAGCTGAAGCTACTGTCACAGGTACAGTTTACAGAATTCGATAGGCAACTGAAATATTTGGATAGCAATCTGCATCCATAACAAATTTTAGAATCTCAAGCACGGACATCGAAGAATCTGGCAAACTCACTTACAGCACCTTTTAATTCTGAATAAAAATCATTGATCTCAACATCGGATGAGGTACTAGACTAGTATTAGGTGTTGACTCCCCTCCCCCCACACCATCATGGCCCCCGGCAATCACCTCGGCTGCATAGGGCCAAGTCAAACATACGTATTTAACGTCAACTTTTAGAAATTCATATACTTTAGCATCATAAGATTTATGTTTTAGATTTATTATGAGAAATGCTTTCATAATACATAATTCACATATTATTAACCTACCAAAACTTTTAAAAATTAGTGGTGAAATAACATCTTTTTGGCTTGGGACAAATCTATAACGTTTTACATATGGAAAAAAGGGGTCTGCGATCTGTACAGTCTGTGTTTAGTTTGACATTGTTCTTGCTGAATTTGCATGTTGTAGTCAACCATAGCGTATACAATTAAGCATATTTCTACGTCAACGCATCTCCACATTAGATGGTTGTGCAGGTTCTACACGGACTCAATGATTGCACACTCACCACCGCCACCCAACTATAAGTGATGATCGATTAATTAACACATCGCCGACCCACTCAATGATGCCTAAAAGTCTTGAGGATTTAATGGAGAGAAGATTCAGTAGCTAGCCTAGCACTGACGATATCTCCATATACTATCATGCATCACTCTCACACTCTGCGAATTAATCAACAAATTAAGCAACTTACTCCATCGGTCTTATCAGGAACAGCGTGTCTTACTGCAGATTATATTAATTACTACTACTACTTTTCTGCAGTAGTAGCATTTTGCATCACTCATCATGTATTAATCCAACATGGAATGGGCTTAGCTGCAACTTGCAATTAAGCAGCATCTCCCAAGCTTGTGCATGTGCATATTGATGAAAATTCTGCATTGAAATTTCGTAAGATTTGCATGGTTTTTGACTTGGTTTTGATCCGGATCATGTCACATCATGTGCGGTGGCGACGCGCCGGCGCCTGCATCAAGTGTATCTAGCTGAATGTTACCAGATCTGTGCAGCTAGCTAGCTTTGGAGACTGGTTTACCTTTCAGAGTGCATAATATATCTCCAAGATAAGAGTCAGAGAACATCAAAGCAAAATAAAAGGGATAATATGTAATGTGGTACAACTGAATTGTCGCCCTGTACTTATCCTGGTTGAGTACCCATTTAACAAGGATAAACATCTGACTGTTTTATCATGTCTGTCGCCTGGTGATTGATTAGATCATCTTAACTCCAAATACGTCTGAGTTTTTAACAGGTCCTTCGGCACAGAATCAATAATTGGTTTTCTACCGTCTAAGTCAGGTTTGATTTGTTCATATGTCATTATATTAATTGATCCCTTCGATCATAAAAACATATCATTTTGGACATTGATATGGTCTTCGGAATATAACTTTATCCACAAATTTATACGGCGGAACATTAAAAAACCCAATAAAATTATAGCATTACGGAAGTCAAATGTCACATGTAGTTTTCATTCATCCAATCCAAATATTTAATCAAAATTTTAAAGTTTGACTTAAAACATATCCAAAACAACATGCCTTCAAGACCGAAGGGAGTATGAAACTTAGAATTACCTAGCTAAACTAGCACCTTGAACCGCTGTCCATGGATGCAGATGCAGGTTATACACTTTGAGTCAGAAACCATCGGAGCAGAGGAAAGGCCTGAGATAAGCATTTGACGTGGAGGTTTATTTTAGGTTTGACAAATTGACGTACTACAAACAATCATGAATATCATATTTGTTGTTTCATTCAAACCATCAGATGTGTAACACTTAATTATAGTGTAATTTTTATCGCCTCTTTTGAGGACCTTTTGGTTATGTACGAGAGAAAAGGTCGCCTAAAAGAAAAAGGAAAACTATACACAGAGTGAACAGCTGATAGATTCGGCTGTATGATTTTCTTTTTCTCCCCTCCAAATATGAAGAAAAGGTCTTCTATAAAAGAAACAAAACTACGCAAAGTGAACGGCTGATAGATTCGGCTGTGTAATTTTTTTCGCTCCAAATTAAATATGAAGAAAAGGTCATGGCCGGTTGAGCCAAATGTGACTAACTACACACTCTTAACTTTATTTTAGTTTGTTCTCTCTGATTCAGTAACTCCAATTTCCGATTAACAATATTTTTTACTTGGCTGCTTCAAGTGATCTAGAAGCAATCAATCAAGAATGGTGGAGAGAAAAATTCAGATGCAGAAAAGGTATCTGCTAATTTCTTCCGGTGGCATTACGGTCATGAAGCAAAAGTAACCAGCACACCAAATTATTCTAAAATCCAATATAGTACTATCAGTCTAATTAATTGATAGAAGGTGATGCCACTGTTCAATTAATATAATGCACAATTCAATGAAATTATTCCATGCATATTGAATAAGAAAATAAATGAAGGACAAGGGATCAGTGTCTTTGTACATGTTATGAGTCACTAACTTAATTATGGGAGATGCCTATCAAATCCCAAGTTAAGAGCAAAATGTTGGATTTTTCATATTTGAGCTATATATACAAAAGAAAGGCTGGGCAAGATTATGCATAAACAGGTAGTCTAAAACAAAATGGCATGTAACAAAGCACAACTTAACAGCTTTATATCATGTTAGTTTTTTTCCAAACAAAATCATAATTACGTCATATTAGTCAGTGAATAGTTAGACAGGACCAAATAAAAGTAAAAATACATTTCAAGTCTCTAACTTAGCTAGATGAATTAAGGATCCAAAACTAACGCAAGAATGCAGCATCCTTCCCTATGCACAGTGACTCTGTAGTCCTATCTGAAACTCCACATCATGACACATGAATATCATTTTGGTACGAATCCACATGATCAACCCAATAATGTATCAAGCTCTCTATCTAATAGGCTTTCGCATGAATGCTATGGGCCTCAAAATAGTGTCTTTAATTAGATGCTTTCTCCTCTTATACAGCTTTCTACATGCATTATTCTTGCTTGGTGTAAGAAGGTTATACTGTATCTTAAGCAACATGCAAACTCTCATATTCAATTTTCCCCTCCAAATAACCTAGAATCATATAATTAGATGGAGTAACTATAAGATTGTTGATAATGCCCATATGAAGCACATCCCTAAATTTGAAGTTTAATGAATAATTATCTTTTTGCGACCATCTATATACTGGTATTGTTCTGTCTAGCATAGCTGTACACAATCCTTTTGTATTCACAGAGGGAAGCTGTGACCGACATAACATCAAATTAATTAAACACTTCATTTGAGCAGGAACAGCGTGACCTATTACAAATAAATCAACAATTATTTTTTCCCTTTGGTGAGCACATTAATTTGATACATGTAATCTAGGCAATGAAAGATTTATAGTGTATTTTTGTACAGAATTAATGAAAGATTTACAGTGTATTTTGTACATTCAGATCATAAACAAATTAAAGAACTAAAAGTAATCACAAAATCTAATTAACTACTAAGAGGAGTGCAAATTAAAGCATGTGCTCCTCTTAGCAATTAATAATAATTAATAGATCGGTGGATGGATGTGATGGTGATGAAATGATCAGGAGGGGTAAGAAGCCTTAAGGTGAGCTTGCAAGCATGGCGAGTCCTTCCAAACCCTAGCGTTCGCCCTGAGCATCTCCCTCGCCCTCGCCCTGGCGCGCTCGCCGCCGTCCGCCTGCAGCACCAGCAGCAGCTTCGCCACCACGCCGACGGCGAGCATCTCCTGCAGCACGGCCGGCGTCGCCGCGTTCCTCGCGACGGCGTGGAGCGCGCGCACGGCGCTCTCGGTGGCCGCCGGCGACACCCGCATCGCCCTCTTGGACACCACGGCGAGCCCCGCCGGGTGCGCCACCAGCTCCGACCTCCCCTCCGCGCACCCGCACAGGTGGTCGATCGCCACCACCGCCAGCTCCGCCGCGCGCCGCCGCCCGCCGCCGCCCTCCTCGTCGAGGAGGAGCTCCACCAGCGCCGCCACCGCGCCGGCCTCCACCGCCTTCACGCGGTTCCGCCCCCACGGGCACAGCCGGCACAGCACGTGCAGCGCCGCCTTCACCGCCTTCGACGACACGCCGTCGGACACCACCCGGACCACCTCCTCCACCAGCTCGGGGCTCACCGCCATCAGCCGCTCCGGCGGCATCGCCGACGTCACCGCCTTCAGGAGGAGGATGGCATACGCGCGCGAACGGTAGCTCGGGCGGCGGAGCACGGAGGCGAGGGTGTCGAGGAAGCCGACGCCATTGTCCTTGCCGAGGACGCGGCGCAGGGTGGGCTCGGACGGCTTGAGGGAGTAGAGCACGCCCAGGGCCTCCTCCTCCGGCGAGCTCGTCGACATGGGGGAATCGATCACCGAGTCGAACAGGTCGTCGTCGTCCGAGCTGGCTGAGGTGGAGGCGGCGGCATGGCTCTGGACGACGACGGAGACGAGGAACTCGACGGCGCCGGGCGTGGCCTCGACGCAGCGCTTGTTGCGGTCGCTCTCGGCGGCGATGGCCTTGATCTCCCGGAGCGCGGCGAGCTGCCGCTGCCTGCCGCCGCCGCCGAGCATCGTCGTCGTCCCCTCGTCGACGAGCGCGGCGACGCGGCAGGAGTCGACGGGCGGGCGCGGGGTGGGGAACCTCTCGACGGCGTGCGCGGCGCACCACGCCTGGATGAGCCGCCGCAGCGTGTGGTTGGGCGTCGCCTCCCGCTCCGCCGGCGCCAGCTGCCGCCGCGTCACCGGGCACGTCCCCTTCCCCCCGTCGCCGCCGCCGCCGCCGAACATCCACCGCTCGATGCTGCTCCGGTCGTAGGTGATCCCCGTCGCCAGCGTCACCGGGTCCCTCATGATCTCCAGCGAGATCGGGCACAGGAAGTAGGACGGCACCTCCGCCGCCGCCTCCTCCATGCTCGCTACTACCACGAGACGAGTTCGAGCTCGAGTTGATCGCGAAGGAGAGAGATCGATGGGAGGAAGAAGAAGAAGAGGAGTTTGAGTTGAAGGGAATGAATTGGCGGGAGAGGGGAGAAGCGCGTTGGTTTTATAGGGCGAAGAGACGGAGGCGCGAAAAAGTCCACGCGCGCGGGTAAAAAAGGAGGGAGACGACCAGGGTTGGTATTAATCAATTTAATTTAATTTAATTACGGCGATGAACAGTGAGCGTTAATTTAAATTAATTAATGTCGTGCCGGTTTTTTTTTCCCCGTCGCTTCACCATGCCGTGTTGGTGTGAAATGTGCCGACACGTACGAACGCGTATGTGCCGTGGGAAATTGGATAGGTGGCGCGAGTAATTAATTGTACCTGTTTAAACTAAATTAGTAATTACTATAGCTGTTTAAATTAAATTAGTTTCGGTAAATTGGGTGGTAAAAACGGGTGGTTGTGTCGGGTCGGCGTCGGACGGCTCGTCCGCGCTGACCGAGTGACCGGACAGCGGCTCAACGGTTTGGCTTTTAATGGATCCCTTCCTCTCTTCTTCTTCTTCTTCTTGTTTTTTTTTTAACTACTATTCTGCTTCTTCTTCTTTGTCTTTTTGCTTGGTCTTTTCTTTTCTTCTAATCGCTTACCCTTGAAAGATTCCGTTCCTAGCCGATCGAATTGGCTCTAATTTGAAAATTCTGCCCTGTTTAATGGTATTCATTTCTTTCACACATTTTTTAATTCCCCCTGTGGCTATTTCGGTTACTTTTGTGTGGTGGAGAGAACAACCACTACTGCCACTACGAATATAATTTCATGCTTATGGTTGATCACAACTGACTAAGCTTGAGAAACGCGTATTACCACTTTTAGCCCGAGGAGGTGTTGTACGTAGAAAATATTTTTACACTATATATTATGGTATAATAAGTAGTAAAATGTTTTTATAAAACAAATTGACAACCATATCATGACACTGCTGGAGAAACGGTTTTTACTCCCGGTTATAGCAACCGGGATGAGCCAATCGTAGTCCTAGTTGAGAGAACCGGTACTTAAAGTTACATAGCAAATGAAAAATACATGTGGGATGTGGGTTTAAATTCAAGATCTCTCACCTCAGTCCTCACGCACGTAACCATCTCATCAGTCCTCACGTACGTAACCATCTCACCTACTACACACATCTAACTTGAATAGAGATGTTGTCCTTTTGAACTAACTCTAGAGACATCTTTAGTCTGAGTTGGTGTTAATTTTTAGTTCGGGTTGGTGTTACCAACCGGGACTAAAGATCATTCATCTTTATCTTTAGTCTAGGTTAGTGTTACCATCCTAGACTACAAATCAATTTTTAGTCCCGGTAACATCAACCTAGACTAAAATGTTTTGAGGGACTTGAAACACTTTTAGTACTGGTTCTTAATCTAACCAGGACAATTGTGATTTTGGGTAACATGGGAAAATATCAGTTCGCCACTAGTGTGATGATATCTATAACAATAAATTATTTTTTTTGAGAGGGTGCAACTCAGGACGCCACGAACACAAACGCACACATACGCGTGCGCGTTCTTAACACACGCTAGAATTGAGATTGGAGGCACAAGGCTACCGGGATAACCGAAATTGATCCCGGGGAAACGGGGAAAAAATCCCCTAGTGAGACACGCGAGTTACGATTCCAGGGATCGAACTCGCGTGGCTGCTTGCTCACCTAGCGACGCTAGCCATCCGAGCGACGCTCGGTTCCCTAATAATAAATTATTTTAAATAGAAAGAGTTACATATTGGGATATGATATGATGTTTTACATATTCTGATGATATCTAGTGATATGTGCGTTGTGTGGTATAAAATTTAATTATTCTTTTTTATTTAAGTGCAGATCAAATTTAGACTTGTATATTTATGTGTAAACTTATAGCATCACTGAATCTATCCACTATCTCTCTTTTTTAAAAGAAAATGTCTATAACTATTTAAACCGCATGTAAGTAATAGTAGGTGTAATTACATTCCTCTACTATTTTAAAAGTGGAGTAAACTTTCTTTTATCTCCTACTATTGTCACTGCGAAGCACATCCATAAGCTCCGTGTGAGTAACCACTAGATCCAATGTTTGTTTTGCACAGTAAGCATGACAAATCTAAGTCCGTATTATTGTTAGTAACAAAAACTAATTGAAACCGCTCGTGTACGTGGGACAGTGTAAAAACATACGCACACTTACGTGAACAAATTAGCGGGATGAATAGAACAGTATTACGGTCCGTATATATCTTCTTGCCATGACCAAGAGCCGTAATACCAAACAGCCGTACTCCATGTGTAACACGTGCGGTTATATATGGAACAGTACACCCAATAACTTGCACGTGTCACTGTCACAAAACAACGCATAGCGGCTTTTAGCCTGCTTGTCCTGACCTGCACCAAATTAAGGCGCACACGTTGGATTTGGATAGTAGTAATTGCGATGAATGTGCAAGCATATCAGCATATATACATAGGCCCTGCTTAGTTCAAAATAATAAAAGTTTTATTATTTTAGAACACATTTTTTTCTAAAATGGATCTAAATGCTAGTAACAAAAGTTAGCAATTTAGCATTTGTCATTTGGGAGTCTACAATAGCAAATTTTGTTAAAAAGTGCGTTGGGAGTCGTGCTCTCCCTCTACTAACACCAACTAGAAAAACTTCAATGCCAAATCTTTTGTCAAAAAAATTTACCACATCAAATCTATCTATTATATACTAAAAGTACATGAAACATCGTACAAACGCTTCTAATAAACATGTGGCATTCCTACAAACATTACTAGGCCGCCACATTTTCCTTTAAAAATTAGCACCAATTAAATTTATATATCTTTTATAAAAAAAGGCCCCCATCGTAACATGCAATACGTACGTACGTCCCGTGCAATTCTTGCACGCTCGTAGGTACGGAAGGTCCGATTCCCCTGCCCGGCCTTTCTTTTTTTTTATTTCATGGATTTATTCTTTTAATTGTTAATATTTATGTATTTATGTCTACTATATACTTTTTAAAAAAGGTCCATTAAATTTTCTTAAAATACTCTTAAATCATAAATGGCGCTCTAATAAATTAGAGATAAATCCTAAAAATTCAACATCTAAGCATCGTTTTTTACTTAAACCGATAAACCCTTAATTTTAGAAATTAGATTATATTGATCATAAAATAAATTAGAAAAAGTGCTCTTAAGTCTCAACTCTCCTGATCTCTATATACATACGTGCATGCATATTTGATCGATCCCAACAGCAAACTTTGCCGCTGCAATAGCTGCACGCTTTGGCCCCACAAAAATAATTAATTAGAAGCTAATAATCCAATTTTATTTGAAATTAAATTAATTTTCAAAGAAAATCCTCGAAGATTTTTGAAAAAGAAAAAAACTAACTGCGTACAATCACGGTTGCTAGCTAGCAACGTAGTTCCAGGATGATAGTATGCTTATATAGCAAAAAAAAAAAAAATTGACGAAAATCCAGCAGGAGAGGCTCCTACTAAAATGCATTGGCAATAGTAGATATTTACAATCCCAAAAAGTTCTGAGAGGGAGAAAAGAAGAAAGAAGAAAATAGAACTTATAAGAACAAATTACAGATTATCTAGTCATGATTTCTAGGGTGGTCTGTCTGAGCTTTAACCCTATGCAAAAGTAGGGTAAAAACTATATAGCGAAAATCAAGAAAATGCCATTAAATTTGTGAAAAAAACCACAAAGATTTAAATTTGAGCAAGAGAAGTGTTGGCCTCTGGTTTTGAACACCGAAAATGTCATGTGTTTAGCTGTATTAATCCCTGGATCAGTAACACATTCATAACCAAGCAATACATACAATGAAATGAATTTAGGCTAAAAGAGCGTAATGCCTTTACAAGTACCACTAGGGTCTTGCCCTATCACATAACAATAGTGGAAAACAAAAATATATATAATATTATTTTGGACCATATTTTAACCATTTGCATCATATCTACAAAGAAAATGGGCAGCATAGATTATAATATCATATATCACTTTGCAAACATGTATAACTAAATTAGCTCTGCAATGCCTGAAAACAGAGTTTGCACCATTATATTGTTTACCATTAAGTTAACAAAACATGATCTATATTAACTATATTTCAACTTGTAAAAGAAAATTATATTTTAGCTCGTATTTTTATTCTTTCCATGTAATCCAAACAAACATAAAAATTGTGAACAAGATGACAATATATAGCATATCACTATATATCCATTATCAATTCATAAATACACACAACTAAATTAGATTTATGATGGCAATAAGTAACATGTCATATGTTGACGCTTTACATGGCATTCGAGAATTATGACAAATCATGAAATTTTATTTAATGATATGGATTATAAATTTGATTATCACGTAGGATCCAGTCTATTCGGCCCATGTCAGTTCATAATTATACATGACTGAATTAGATTTACATGCTCGCATCTTGGCACTCTACATGGCATGGGAGAATTATAAGAAATCATGAAATTGTTTTTTAAGGTTTTAATGATATGGATTATATCATCATATAAATATGCCTAAAATATAGTTTCCAGTCTATTCGACGTATACGGGAATAACCTAAAATATCAATCTTATTTACCACCATGTATAAGTTATATGTTTTGGCGATTATATTATGCCCTAAATAATAACTAAAAGAACAGAGAGAGTACACATTATTTTTTTCTTCTTTGATTTCTAATGAATATGCATGATGTGTGGGAACTTTATACTAACTTTAGTTAATTAGGAAACACAAATAATACAAAACTTATATATGAGAATTCATGCAATAAAAAGAAACTTTATAATAAGAATTGCCCTAATACAAGCATACGTTAGTCTTTGACACTTAAACATTTAAAAATACTCTACACATACTAATTAAAAATACACTAGCATATAATTGCGCTCTTATTTCAAGTAGAATTCATTTCAATGAAAATAAGAAAGCGTGTGAAAAAGGACAAGTAAACAGAATTTTATCTTTAATTAGATTAAACAATTCTATTTGCCATTTTTTATAGAAATATCCTCAATTAATATATCTAAAATCCATAAATACATTTATAAGAGAAAAAAATTGTTACTTAAAGTATATGAACCCAAAAACAAGATATGCTAAATATTCCAAAAGTAATCACACATATTACAAATAAGTTTCATTGGAACAAACTCCATGTTGCGACAATATCTTCTCATATACAACGGTCCAAGTAATTTTAGTTGAGAAATGTGGCAAGGATAACTATGAGAATATATAAGAAACATTCAAAGCAATCTCAAATACATTATTGACAAAAACAAGTTTAGAGTTGAATCAAAGCCACACATAAATTAAAGCGATAACAAATAAGGTGCCCGCGCATATGCGCGGGCTACCTTCCTACACTGGTGGAGAAGTGCTTTTTAGTCCCGGTTCATAACCCCCCCTTTAGTCCCGGTTGTCCAATCCGGACTACGAATCCGGGACTAAATATCGCTATCTTTAGTCCCGGGTGAAATAACCGGCACTAAAGATCAATCTTTAGTCCCGGTTGATAACACCAACCGGGACTAAATATAGGGATCTTACCAACCGGGACTAAAGAGGGAATAACAGCAGTACAGATGGTCCTCTTTCTTTTTTTTTCTTTTTTATTTTCTCCTGAATCAAGTGGCATGCATATTCCCAAATCCCAAATCAAAGTAACATCCCAAATCCACATCACAAATCTTTAAGTTACTTATACACATAAATCAAATACATCGCAAATCCTAAAAAAAATTACACAAATCAAATTACATCACAAGTTCTACAAAATTCATCGCAAATACGTCACAAGTTCACATCGTATACAAATCAAATACATCACAGGATCATATGCAATAAATCACGAATTCTTAAAGAAAAAGGAACCACAGAGGTGCCGCTCGGCCGGCCGCTGCCGCCTCCTCTCCGCGCCAGCCGGCCACCGCCGCGCGGCGCGCCGCCCGCCACCGCGCAGGCCGCCGCCACGTCGGCCGCGCCGCCCGCCACCCGACCGGTCCGCTCGATCTCGCTCGATCCAAAAAGAAGAGAGGAAGGAAGAAAGAGATAAGGCAGAAGTTAGAGAGGAAGAAAGAAAGAGATAGAGTTTGTTGTGTGGACGAGAGAAGAGGATAAATAATAGGGATTATATAGTACGTGTTGATTTTTATTCCCGGTTAGTAACACCAACCAGGACTAAAGTTAGATCTTTAGTCCCGGTTGGTGTTACAAACCAGGACTAAAGATCCTAGGCGCCTAATATAGTCTGACATGGTACCAACCGGGACTAAAAATCATATTTAGTCTCGGTTGGTATGATTTTTAGCACAAACCGGGAATAAAGATCATCTAGGACTAAAAAATCATTTTTAGTCCTGATTTTTAATGGAACCGGGACTATTATAGATTTGGGTTGACCGATCAAATATGGTTTCTACACCAGTGCAAATTGATCTAAACAGGCCCATAGCCACATTCATATACTCTCTCTCTCCGTGTCTTAATGCATGATAATATTGTTAACATTTGAACAAATGTTTAATCATTTGACTTATTTAAAAAATATATATATTTTTTAAAAATATGATAAAGTAACTAACAATAAAGTAAATAATAATTATATTTTTAGTGAGATGTGTTTTACAAATTAATTAACAGCGTCATCTACTTTAAAAGAACAGAAGAGAGGGAGAAGAATATACTAGTTCGTTAATTTCTCGCCATCACGAGATGAGCTTAATTAAGCTATAGTACCCGTACCAGCATTTGCATGCATCGTCCAATGAATCAGCCGCTTCCAAACCAAATCCAAAGCGAAGGTGCCAAGCAAAGCGCACGCACGCACGTTTCGTTAAACAAGGCCAGTGGATTAGGACGCGAGTGACGGCAGAAGTGCGGGCGGTGGGGCCCGCATGTCGGCGTCATTTGACCGGACCGAAAGGGGCCGGAGTTTTTTCAACGCACGCGCGCCCGCATGCATGTTGGTGCGAAGTGCGTCTCCTACTATTAATTCGTCACGTGCCGTCGCTGACCGTTTACCAATTAATTAATGCTGATCGATCAGTTAATTACTCCTTCCGTTCCATGATATAAGAGATTTTGAGTTTTTCCTTGCACTGTTTGATCACTCGTCTTATTCAAAAAATTTTGAAATTATTATTTATTTTTTATGACTTACTTTATTATTCAAAGTACTTTAAGCACAACTTTTATTTTTTATATTTGCATAAATTTTTTAAATAACACGAGTGGTCAAACAATACAAACAAAAACTACGGAGAGAGTAGTTTGGAGGTACATAGGATCATAGGAGTATGTCATCGCTTCCTCCCGCTGATGTATCCGGATCCTCTGCATACTTTGTTCATACTCCTCTTAACGGGTCACTTATCAATGCTGCATAATAAAAGAGCATCTCCAACATACTCCCTCTGTTTCATATTACAAGATTTTCTAGCATTGCCAATATTTATATATATATTAATGAATCTAGACACATATTTATTAGCATATGTATGAATATAAATAATGCTAGAAAGTGTTATAACGTTTCAGATATAACAGATATAGGCTCCCATCGGTTGCCATTTTACCCAAAATGGCTTATTTGGCTTATTAGAAAATTAAAATTAATTTATAAGTAAAACTTTTGTAGATTTGTTCGTAGCGACTTAAAAGCTAACATTAACAAAAATTACGTTAAAAGCATTTTAAAATCAACTTCAAAATCAAGTTTAAAAATTCAAATTTTGGCTTATTCTTTGGCTGTTTAGGCCAAACGATGGGGCTGATAGTAGTTATCTTCGCCGTCCCTCCGCCGCCCCTTTGTTGTGGCCTCGTCCGCTACAGCAGTTGCTTGTTGTCCCTTCGTTGTGGCCCCTGTCCACTGCGGCGATCACCGCCGTACCTCCGCTGCGGCTCCTATCCGCTTTTGCCGTCATTCGCTGCGACGGTCGCCCATGTATTAAATTCTTTTTACAAAACAATGTTCTTTTAACTGTTTGATTTAACTAAATGAAAGTGACAGGGAATTATGACTAACGCTAAACAAGTACTCCGGTACGTTGTCAACATTGAACTATTATGACCTAGCTTTGCCGACCAGGCCAGCTCTCGAATCTTGATCGGCTTTTGTTATATATTAACTGTTAAATGCTAAATTATTCGAGGATGTAACGAACCATTCTAAACTAGACTGCTGAAGACGGAATCTTGTTCTTGTACACGGTACACCTGAACTTTTATACGTACGCAACCTCGTTACGCCATACACTACCACATAATAGGGATTCGGTGCCGGTTTTCCTAACCGGCACTACAAAGACGGCACAAATCACAACAGATTAAAGGTGGTGGTTTCAAAATCGACACCTTCAAGGCGCACACAAGCCAAGAAAAATCGGCTTGATGCATTGAGCCGATGCATCAAGCCATCAAACTGATCCCAAATAATACTCAAATCCCAAAATTTTGCATCAAATCCATGAACACATCTAGATCACATTCAACAAATCAAAAGAGGAAATAATACAAACACAAGGAGGGAAGGACAAGAAGGGAGGGGAAGAAATCGATCCGTGGGCCTCCAGCCACCTGCCGCCGCCGCATCCCCCTTCCTTCCGCCACCTCCCTCCCTCCCCCCCAGTTGGCCCGCCCCTCCATGGGATCTGGCAGAGGGAGGAGAGGGGAGGTCGTGGCCGCCGCCTCCGCCGACCAGACGCCCGCCGTGGCGGAGGGGAGGGCGTGGCCGCCGCTGCTGCCTCCGCCGGCCAGCCACCGGGCGAGAGAGAAGGGAGGGAGAGAGAGGGAAGGGATGGATAGAAGACGCTCACGTGAGTGGATGGATCGAAGTCATCGAACCTTATCTCCTCGTTCTGGTGGGGCCCGTCGACTCATCGATTTGCCGGCTCGGCTCAATTCGTAGGTGTCGGTTTTTTATAAAAATTCAGCATATTATAGGTGTCAGCTTTTAATTAATCGACACTTCTAATATATTAAAGGTGCCGGTCTTTTTTAAGAAAACCGACACCTGTAGAATAGATGTCGATACTTATTTAGAACTGGCACCTATAATTGCTTAAAGGTGCCTTTTTTTGGATTTCAACCCGCGGAAGTTGGAAAATGGTTATAGGTGATGGTTTTAGCACTTCCGGCACCTATAGTGCCGAGATCTATTTGATGTTTTGTAGTAGTGATAGCTAATTTAGCCAAAAAAATTTCCAAAAGTAAGACACGCATGCTGGTGTAGAGGAAAGTATTATTGGTAATTAAACCCAGAAAAAAATGCAAATAATCTAATTACTAGATAATATTATAAGTAACATATATAGACAACTAGAAATGCATATCGTCTTGACTCCTGTGATGCTGTGCAGTTTGGGCAGGTGTATTAGGTGCCCCCAATTACAGGGCCATAAACATCTCTGTTGATCCTCAAATTCTATCATTTGATTGTATTTTGTCTAATCTCTTTCTATATACTTATAATATGGTAGAGACTTAAGAATACCCATGGCCGACAGAGAACGATGTTGGTTACAAGAACTAAAGGTGAAAATGGTGTCGGTAATTCCTGACCTAACGGTTTTTATATTTTACCCATTTTTTTAGGAACGGAACAAAAACAGAAACGGAAATGATAAGAAAAAAATGAAAATAGAAACCAAAATGATCTCGCTATTCTACAAACTGTTACATTGTTTTATGATATTTTCTTGGAATTTATCATTTTATTACTCCAACACGTGGTCCTCGTCTTTAGTCGGCCCATATATCATAGTAGAGACTCATCAATTGTATTACTCCCTCCATCCCATAATATAAGGCATGGTCAAACTTGACACAGTCTTCAAAACTAATCTTTGACTTATAATTTCTCATATATTATAAGGTTTATTGCAACAAAATTATAACATGATAAAGTAAATTTAAATGTCAATCTAATGATATTAATTTTAGCAAATAAAATTTAATTTATATTATAATAATTATTGGTCAAATATTTTTAAAGCTGAATCTTGAAATATGTGTACGCCTTATATTATGGGATAGAGGGAGTACTAAACTTTGAGCACGTAGGAAAACATAGGCATATCTCGGATGACCACTCAAAATTAATGTAGCCAAAGCTCATGTATATAAATAAAAAGAAAAAAAATGTAGGGGGGAGAACAATTATTTTTCTTTTGCACGAGTGACATTTAGCAATTCGCTTATTAAACTTTTGATCAATTATATATTTCTGTTGTATGTTATATTATGTTTACAGTATTTTAAAAAATATGTAAGTGGACCACCCATATCTAAATTTCTAGACATGTTACCGTAGTTAAAGGGAAGCCAATTTAGATAATGCAAGTATGAATTAATGTGGTCATATTATATAGTCATGTAAAGCTATATCTGTGATTTTATACTTCAGAATTTATGACATGAGTATATGCTTTTATCTATGCCTGTCTGAAAAGTTATGTTTTACGAAAATTGCAAAAACCACATTTAGTTCAAATTTGGCATTTCATTCCATGTCATTATGTTACAAATGCTCATCCTCCTACTTAATTTTGTTGCAAAGGAACACCCCATTACGCACGTGTTTAGTTGAATCCACCGTAGACTAAGCTAGTTGAGCTAATCTTGTCCAAGTGCTTGATTAGACTTACTTTTCATCTTTCATTATTTTTTTATGCATATAACGGAACTCAATGAGATAACGTTTTAGCTCTCATTAGTAATTTTATTTATGGAATATCCAAGAAAAGTGTCAAGGCTATACTCCGTATTTAATTTTGGAAGAGACCACATTAACGGCTCACAATTAAAAAAAACATGTTGATTCGGTTAAGCCGTGCGCACGGGGGTACGTGGTTTCTACTTTCTACACAAAATTGAGTAGGGTTGAGTATTTACAACAAAATAACTTATATGCTAAAATGTCAAACTTCAAATGACTTATAGGATGGTTTTTCAAATTTTCGAAATGTTTTTTTTTTAGTTTTTAGATATTGTTTTCTGTTTCCGGCTCTACTCTTTCCAATTTCAGAGGGGAAAAAATATGCTAATGGAATTGGTGGACCGTTTGTTCAAATACCGATTTTATATTCCTGATCCGAACTGTTGTTCGAAGTGGGTGTGCGAGGGGAAACATAATGTGCAATTAAGCACGTGGAAAGTGTGTGCGATGGTTGGACAAGTACTGACACATATGGATGCATTCGCCTTTTTGGGGGAATTGGGATTTCTGGTGTAGTGTTGTAGGCGTAGATTGTACACTCTACGTGGGAAGTAACGTCGTATACGTACCAGCCGGGGTACGCACATCGGGGCCTCTCACCTCACATGTGCATGGGCCGGCCCAGCCGGACTCCCGCGAGCATGGGCCTAATGCTGATGGACTCTACCAGTTTGCCACTAGCCCACTACTCCATCTACTACTATTCACGTATGGAAAAAGTCCACTCTGACTCCCTTAAAAGTCGGCCGAATCTAATTCGTGCCCTTTAACCACAAAACCGAATAGAACGACTCTCTGAAATATTGAAACCGGTGTAATTTGACTCTCTTAATGGTTTTCGAGGGTGGTTTCGCGCAGACGTGGCGCTTACGTGACGGTGTTGACTTGTCTTCGTCCCACGTGGCGTTAACATTGCGCTTATGTAATATTAGAATTAAAAATAGATATGTGGGACTCATTTGTCATTTACACACAATAAATACAATGGACCCACTGACTGTGGGGCCCACATGGTCATCTTATCTCCAACCCTTCTTCTTTCTCCCTCTCTCCCCCCTTATTTCTCTCTCTCTCTCTCTCTCTTCCCGTCGGCCGTCTGCAAGGAATGGGATTGGAGCGGCGGTGGCGGGCGGTGGAGCAGCGGACGGGAGCCGGAGTGGTGGCGTCGGGAGGGAGGGTGGGTAGCGTTTGGGGTGGTGCTGGCGCGGATGGAGGCGAAAGGGGAGGCGGCAGCGGCAGGGAAGACGGCTGTGATGGTAGCGGCGGCGGGCAGGAGGGTGGACGAGAGAGGATGGGGCGGCGACCATCCATGCAACGGAGACGGCTCGATGACGACCCCGCGACGACCGGGGACGCCCCCGCGATAGAAACAACTCGGCAATGACCTTGCGACGCTAACGGGCGGAGGGAGAGCGGTGGCGGCGTGGCACTCTAGATCCGGCCTCCACGTGCCGCTCACCGTGGCGGAGGAGCCGTCGGCGGCCCCGTGAAGATCCGCGATGGAGACGACATCACGGCCACCGGCGACGGGAGAGAAGCTAGCGGGAGAGGGAGAGAGAGGCCACCTCTCGCTGTCGTCCACCCCACGTGCTGCTCGCCGTGGTTGAGGAGCCGTCGGCCCACCCTCGCGCCGTCGGCGGCCCCGCGAAGATCCGCGACGGCGACGATCTCGCGGCCGGGGTGGGGGACGGGGAGAGGTCGTCAGCGCCGGCGTCCGGCTGCGACCTGGCATGGATCGCCATTGATGTCGCTGCTGTCGGAGAGAGAGGAAGGAGGAAGAAAGGTTGGAGAGAGGATGACCATGTGGGCCCCACATGTCAGTGGGTCCCATTGTATTTTTATGTGTGAATGAAAATGGGTCCCACATATATATATTTTTATTTCTAATGTCATATAAGCGCCACGTCAACGCCACGTGTGATGAAGACCCAGTCAACACCGCCACGTCAGCGAAACCACTCTCCAAAACCACTAAGTGAGTCAAATTACACCGGTTTCAATATTTTGGCGAGTTGTTCTATCCGGTTTTGTGGTTAAGGGGCACGAATTAGATTCGGCCGACTTTTAAGGGAGTCGAAGTGGACCTTTTCCTTCATGTATCTTTTCAAATTCACCGTACTAAGGTGCATCGTACCTGTAATAGGTTGGAAGGAGTATGGTAGTAGCACTAGCAGCCCCATCGTTTTGCTTATTCGTGGAATAAGCCAAACGACATATTTGCAAACAGGATGTAATTTGTGAGTAAAATGTTTATATATATTCTTAGCAATCTAAAAGCAAATGCTGAAAAATAAATTTCGATGAAAAACCCCAAAATCAATTCCAAATTTTAGGTGGATAATTCAAATTTTGGCTGATGCGGCATAAGCATAAGCGAAAAGACGAGCCCTCCTAATAACGATCCGGCTCAGACCCCAACAGTTCTTAGGCACACCCACTCGGGGAAAGGTCTAATCTCCCTAAAAAACTAGTCCAATAGGAGAAGGGTGGCTCTCCCTTTTAAGGTGGCTTCCTCCTCCCAAGCTAAGCAAGTGGGATTATTCAGAGGCTCACTCGGTCGCCGCCTGACTTTTGCGTCTTTGTCAGCGGGTAATAGTGGAGAATGTTCTCATCACCTGCTCCATCTGTTTTAGCACTAACATTTCTATCACTCCGGGATGTGTATAGCCCGCCATCCGAGTAGAGTACTAAGAGCTTATTCAGTTCCTTATCATTCTCAACCATTTCAAATACTATCTCCTTCTCCGTAATATGTTTGACGTTGACTAGTTCAATTTTGTGCTAACCAACATCAAAGAAAAAAAAATAAAGGCAGTAATTTGGTAAGTTAGCAAATTAAATATATCATTAACAACACGACCTTATCTATTTTAGCTAATTCCATAGCTTTCTGCTCACAAAACTACTGCCAACATTTGACAACACTACCATCTTCATTTTACCTTATCAAAATTTACTAATGCCAAAATTTAGGATTATCAAAGATTAATAAAGTTTTGTTCATCAATAAAGTGAAAAAGCCCTATGAAAGCTAAGAGTATATCAGGTTTGAGACGATTTGTTTGGCCAATCGATCCAGATAATGTTTTCCATATCTTAGTGCGGATCTCAGTAGTTTTCCTCTTTTTTTTTCCTTTTGAAAAGGCAAGAAATTTGCCTTGTCGATCTATATTGAGCAGATCTCAATAATGTCACTGTGGAATTTGTGATCGTAACAAGAGGAGAAAATAATTGCGACTACAAATTAATGTAATTAACTGTGAGAAAAATTAACGCAAGGAGAAGGCGTCTTGTTGACTTTAGCTTAAACAGTGTTTAGTCCCCATTGAACCGCCAGTAGTATATTCGACGCGCCACCATCGTGGTGATTTTAGCAGATAAAAAAAAGAACACGATAAAATTAATTTCCATGCTCCTGCGGCTGGTCTATTGCAGGGAGCATCATTCCTCGGATACAGTTGCTGTTGCCTTGTTGGGTACAGTTGTTGTACCACCTGAGTTTTTTTTCAGTTTGTCTCGTACAGTACTGTGATCATATTCTTGTGCTAGACAGCTAGAGCATGACTCTGCTGCCATTCATTGAATTCTAAATAGAATTTGAGGTCGCCTGAGTCACTTTAATTGGTTGACTCTTTTTCATAATTGCTAAAATTATAAGTACAAGAATCTATATAAATTTATTAAAAGCCAAAAGTTAAAATTCAATACTATTTTGGATTAAAATCTGAAACAAATTCAAGCCATGCAAATTCATATATCTTTGCTTCCGTGCAAAAAAAAAGTATAAACATCATTTGAGAATGTAAAAATTTCCAAAAGTTTTACTCACTTTTCTCCATTTTCTGGCTGTGTTTTCCCCCCTTCTTTCCAACTCTCCTTCATCTTTTTTCGCGCTCATACTTTTCAAACTGCTAAATGGTTACACTATTTACAAAATTTTTTTTATAGAAAAGTTGTTTTAAAAAATCATATTAATCAATTTTTAAGTTTTTAGGCTAATACTTAATTAATCATGTGTTAATGGAAAACACCGTTTTCCGTGTGGGGAGTTGGAGACTCAGCCTTTGATGGCAATCCAATGATTCTTGTCCCTTGTCCCTTTTTTTTCTTATTATATAAAAGGTCGAACAACATATTTAAATATTCAAAAATTACAAAATTACATAAAATAAATAAAATTTACAAAACCACATGAAAAATATTCAAACTTAGATAAAAATAAAGTAAAGACATATATAACAACAAAGCTATAGCTAAAAAGAAGTAAAATTGTGCATTGCATACTACTGCGATTTTAGCCTCAGGAATATGCAATTTCAAGTGACTAGGAATTTACAAATTTCGAGACACTTAAAATCTAGCAATACCTTTAAAATCTATCTATATCTATCGATCAATCTATGTACACGTCTTAGATTTTGGAAAAGAACATGAGAGGTAGTAGTGGCCTTTAATTATTCATAATTGCTATATATATATTCTCTCCTTTTAGTAACAGGGCGCGGGACCTGATTAACCAACATTAGCAATTTCAGATGAATAGTACTCCATCCGTTTCACACGGTAAGTTATTTTAACATTTTCCACATTCATATTGATGCTAATGAAGATAAGTCATTTTACCATTTTTCACATTTATATTGATGCTAATAAAGATTTATTAGCATCAATATAAATATGAAAAATGTTAGAATGACTTACGTTGTGAAACGGATGAAGTAGCAATGAAACCGTGATAGCAGCACGCGTGCTTGCTGTCACGGAGCAGCGACGGCGCACGGGGTGGTTGGGAAGGTGGTTAGAATTTTTATACATGAATCGGATCGGATGGTCCTGGCCTGCTGGATTTTGCATGGAGCAGCCACGGATGCACAGACCGATTCGCTGTAGGTTAGTACTACTATAGTACTACGTGCTTAAAGGAGAAACAGAAAAGATACATAGGATCACTTTTAAAAGCGACTGTTTTTGTCCTATTTGCCCGTTAATCCTGCTCGACAGAGCTGTTGCTTATTTTGTTAATTTTATTGGATTTATTGTTAGGATTAGTTGGAACTAGATTCTTTTTTATGTTTTGGTAGAGAAAAAGCCTACAAAGATTGAATTACGGTTGACACGGTAGCATGTTCTACGCTAAAACATGCCGAGCACACCGTGTGCGCTCCACTTTGGTGCATAAGGACGTGATTCTACAAATATATTGGAAACTTGTCATCAACAAACCAGAACTTTTGGTATAGATAGGTTTCGTCGAACGCTCATCTTGGAGGAACATCATCAAGGCAAGTGTGTGCTGGTGTACCCTAAGGGCAGTAGCAGTGCAGCGCACGTATAGCGTGTCTCTGCCCACCTGAAGCAGCGAAAACAGATTCAGAGTCACGAGCTTCACAACGCAAGCGCGAGGAAATCACGTCTCCGCTGTGATGCGAGGGAACCGCGACTCCGGAGCAACGAACTCCACAGCACACGCGCCCCTCAAGTTTCTGCGTTGCGTGCCCTCGATGCGACGAAAGAACTCGCGGTTTAGATAAGATGCGAGTGGCTACGCAAAGGCGCGAGTGAAGGTGACACGTCCGCATGAGTCTGACCTGGTGCGGTAAGGCAACTCGCCAGGTCAACGCATTGTGAAGGGCCTTAGGGGTTGTTTGGTTGGTTGCCACACTTTAGTTATGCCACAATTTTTTAGGTATATGTTTATTTTACTACCGTAATTGTGTCGTGCCATACTTTCTTAGTCATGGGACCCACATGCCATATTCTTAAATTTGGAGCTAAGCATGCCACACTTGTGGACAACTATTTCCAAGCCACACTTGTGCCAACATACCTCAACTAGGCTAAACTTAGTTATGTCAATGTTAGGCATCAACCAAACATCCCATCACCCAATAAAACTTAGGGCATATTTGGGAGGGGGTGGTTCTCGTTGTTGCATTTTTTTTCCAAAATACTCAAAACGATCTAGGGTGAAAAAGGTTATAATAAACTAGAAGCCAGGAGTTATGTATCAACCAACTATTTATTAAAATCTTAACTTTCCTAAACAAGACCTTAAATTGTTATCTTTCATCGTAGAACTGAAAACAATTTAGGATTAGAAAAAAAAAAGATGAGAGAGAAATAAATAGGTAGAAGTGATATATTATTATGATGATTGGGTATGAACGGTTTCAATCAGGTTTGACCCCCCCCCAAATATTTGTATGAAGGATGATCTTGTTTCTATATATTTTTGGTGGGTCTAAGGATAAAGCAGACTACTGGTTGCATGAGCCTTGGCGCCCGTGCATCACCATCAATTATTTACGTAGTACTCGACAACTTCCTTCTCTCTCCTCCACCTTAGACTTTTCTACCGTCTATAGGTTAATAGATGGCTTTGGTAACTTTATTGCACTTGTCCTAACTGAAACCAAATTTAGTTTTTTCTATATAAGGGTATTATTTTACTCGGCATGTAAATCCAATTGAATATATGCATTTTTTTAAATCAACTTGAAATCAACTTCAGTTGAAGAGCTGAAGATATTAGATACCCAAACAGGATGCTTGTGGAATGGCATATAGTAGTTAGATGAGCCGTGAGCGGTAACAAAAATTGGAAAAATTTGGAAACCAGCCGACGCAGCGGCAGCTTACACGTTGTCTTTCGCTGACGATGATGTGTTAGTAGTAGCACTGTAGCAGCCAAGCAGGAGCAGGCAGGAGTAGTAGTGATCACGGTGACTCGGAAACGCGCCGCACAAGCCATCCCAAAATCTCCTCCAATTTGCTTGGCTTTGGAAAAAAACCCAATTAAATTATACCATTATTCCATAATCAGCAGCGGTGACGGCTTGGCTTAGCTTAACTTTGGCTTTAGTACTCATCTCCTACTAAGCTCGTGGACTTTTCCTTCTCTCGTCAACAGCAGCGCACCTCACCTCCGCCGCTCGCCTCGCCTCGCCTCGCCTCGCCTTCCTCCTCCCATCCTCACCCCGTTGAATTTCTCCCACCTCCGATTTCTTCTTCCTCGTTGAACCATTCCCCACCCTTCTTCTCCTCCTCATCCTCCTCTCCGCGCCCCGCCTCTGCGGCGAGGTAGGTGTTCGATCGGTCGGATGGACGCGTCGGATGGCCGCCCGTCGCCGCGGAGCCGGCAGCTGCAGGGCCCGCGCCCGCCGCGGCTGGCCGTCAGCAAGGACTCCCACAAGGTCAGGAAGCCGCCCGTCGTGCCGCAGCCGCGCGGGGGCGGCGGGGTGGTGGCTGGGCCGTCGCGGCCGCAGCAGCAGCAGCAGCCGCGGGCGCCGGTCATCATCTACGACGCCTCGCCGAAGGTTATTCACACCAGGCCCAGCGAGTTCATGGCGCTCGTCCAGCGCCTCACTGGCCCTGGCTCCGCCGCCGTGGCGGCGGTGGCTGCTCCCGTGGCCGCTGGCTTCCACACCGAGGCGTCGTCGTCGTCGTCCGCCTCCGCCTCCGCGCTGCCGCCGCAGTTCCAGCTGCCGCAGGAGTTCATGCTCTCCCCGACCGCCGCGCTCTCCCCCGCCGCGAGGTACGCCGCCATCGAGAGGTCCGTACGGCCGCTTCCCCCCACCACCGCGCACTACTACACCGCCGACGCCGACGACCCCATCCTGCTCGACGTCGACGGCGACGCCGCCGCCTTTGCGGCGGCCCTCGGCCCCGCCCGCCCGAGCATCCTCTCCCCGGTGCCCTCCGCGCTGCCGCCCGCGGCGTCGTCGGGGCTCTTCTCCCCGCTCGACCAGGCCTCCCTCTCCTGGCTCAGCGACCTCAGCCCCTTCCTCCACTCCGCCGGCGCCGCCGCCGCACCCCCGCCGCCGTTCGCGCCGAGCCCCCGCAGCCTGCTGCTGTCCACGCCCACCATGCCGTCGCCGGCGACCTTCTCCGTCATGGAATTCTTCAGCAGCAACTTCCCGGACCTGTAAACTAATCCCAGCTCACCTCATTTGATTACTCCCTCTCGCGTCCGTGTCACCCCCGGGGTTAATTACTTTAATCCTTAATTAATCTTTTACCGCGTGCGCCGGCGAGGTTAAAAAGTAAAAAATCACATTGCCGCGCCGGTGAGGTAACTTCCAGCGAGGCGGGCGGGTTGGCGAGATGGCACGGTCGTTCGATTTTTTAATGGAGGAAAAAGAAAACAATATTCTCAGATATTTTCTCCTGTGGGTGAGGGGAAGTTGGCTTGGCTAAGCTAGCATTAATTGTTGGAGTAGGTGAATTTCTCTTCTCATACTTGCTTCCTCTCCTACTGTTAATGTATTGATAATTTGATATTATAATCAGCTTTAGGTAGGCTAACCTCTCGTTGGCTTTATTTTTCTTCCTCTTTTTCTTCTTTTCGTTCTGCTGATTGTGTAACTTGTAAACGAAGGAGATGATTGATTGGTTGATTTAATGCTAGTTTCATTTGTTCATTCTTTATTACCCTGAGCCCTTCAGACTTGGTCATGTATGGTTGAGATGATTTAATTGCCGATGATTTTACGTCTCGGTTTACCGCCGGTGTCTACCTGGCTTTTTGTCTGGAGAATTCTTTGGTACATAAACATGTGTCTGATCGATGCTTAAATGTTGAAAGCCTTGTTTTGATGGTAACAGGAAAAAAATAAGCATCATGTTTTAGAACTAGATTAGTATAAGAGAAAATAAGCTAGACAGATTTCGATTACTACTTGCGATTCTCTAGTTTTGAGGCAACTAAAATATTTGAAGATATATCAATCCCTTCAAAGGTGATGTACCACAAAACTATTGATTTAAAAATAAATTTATCATAAAACTATGTATTTAAGGTGGAGTATCGAAAAACTATAGATTTATTAACAAAATTATCACAAAACTATGAATTTTGGAGTTTAAATCCTTAGCGCTAGTGTTATATTTGAGTTATAAATATCTAAGTTTTGGTATTAAATTGATACTAAACCTATACTTTTGTGATAACTTTGTTACTAAATTTATAATTTTACGATACTCTACTTTAAATCTATAGGTCTCCGAGAAATTTATTGTTAAATTTATAATTTTGTGATACATCACATCACCTTAAATATATAGTTTTGTGATAATTTAGTCAAAGTATCTGTAGTTTTCTGAAATTTAGTCTTATTTGTTTTATAGAGGGGAAAGTTCATTTTATATTCATGAACTTTCATAAAAGTCTAAAAATCATTCCTTACCTTTTAAATCAGACAATATTTATCCCCGAAATTTCAGTACATTCACTTTTCATTCTATCACCAGATTCAAAGTGATTTTGGATGACATGTAATACATATTATCTTTTGCGAGCTATATAAAAAATAATTGGCTGGTGGAAAAATAATTCTATAGTACTCCCTCCGTTTCATAATGTAAGCCATTCTAGCATTTCCCATATTCATATTGATGTTAATGAATCTAGATAGATATATATGTCTAGATTCATTAATATCAATATGAATGTGGAAAATGTTAGAATGACTTACATTGTGAAACGGATGAAGTATGTTGTTTGTAATGACCTTCATTTTGGAACATATCTAATTTATTTCATTTTAATATACACAAATGTCCAATTGAAAATTTTCAAAGATATTTTTATGTAAATTATAAAAGTTAAAAATCCAAACATAATTCTAGCTTTTAAAATTCTGAAAACATTAATTAAAATTTTAGATTTCTCCAAAAATAGTTACAAAATAAAAAAAACTTAGAAGTACATTAATTTGGTCCATTATGATTTGATTTTAATTTTATCCAAATATATGATTTCATTCAAAATTTAGCTCTTTTTTCTAAAGGAAAAAAAACCATACTACCTCTATTTTTTAATAGATGACACCATTGACTTTTGGTACACGTTTTATCATTCGTCTTATTAAAGAATTTATGTAATTATAATTATTTTTTGTGATTTTTTTTATCGCTAAATATATTTTAAGCATGATTTATATCTCATATATTTGCATAAATTTTTCTAATAAGATGAATGATCAAACATGTATCTAAAAGTCAACAGTGTAATCCATTAAAAAACAAAGGGAATATGATATGTTGCTTGCAGAAAAAAATCGTTTTAAATGCTCCGTGCAAGATAAGATAATTTATTGAGATTTTTTTAGGATTTTTATAGATGTTTATAATTCATATAATTGTATCACATTGTCACATCTAGGCCATGTCATCCAAAACCACTTTAATCTAGTCTAAGGATGAAAAGTGATTTTTTTTTTAGATAATGGATGTAAAGTAAATGGTATGGCCAGTTCATGAATGAATAATACCAGATTTTAAAGTCTAGGGATGAATTTTATACTTTCCTGAAAATTCAAGGATGTAAATTTTCTTTTACTAAAAATGCGAACAAGTTTTACAACTAAAATTGCATCTGAAACAGTTTTGTGCAAATGTCCTGCTTTGTGAATACGGGTGGCACGAGCTATAAGCCTATAACAATATTGAAAGCATAAACCACATGGCATTGCACCTCGAGTTACCAAGTGCATGATTTTTCTTTAAGACTTTATTTTGCATAGGTACAAAGGTAACATGTAGTAGTTCGTCTATAACAAAAGGAAAAAACAATTTCACACTAACTTGCGTGAAAAGTACACATGAAAATCATCCATAATTAAACTTTAAAACCAAGCATTATTTCTTGATAAACTTAGCAAACCATATAAAACACCCCTAACCTAATCCCTTCTTTCTATAAAACTAATACACACTAAATGCCTAAAGCTCAATATGCAAGCATACTATTTATTAGCACTCCTAAAAACTATATGCAAGAATGCCACATCAATCCATTAAATCCATTAAGTATACAAAGCTCAGCATGCAATCATGATAATGGGGATTTATATACAAAATATATGATAATGTGGATTTATATATGCCTTATATTATTACAATACAATTCATGATTTATTTTTTCAAACGTCATTGTGTATTGTTATAATATATTAACACTATTTCCATGCGCAATATGGGTATCGTTATAGTTAGACAGTTATAGTTAGCCAATTCGCATATTTCTACTTCACTCAAGTTTTTTTTTCCTGAAAATAGATTCAGGTAACAATACATAATAATTATATGCTATCTTATCATGCATACTAAAACAAAACACACATATTAAACAATAATCACACATTAAACAATAATTTGAATTGTATCCAGAAAACATGTTGTTATGCGCACAATATGTAACAATGCTATGTGTGATTGTGAGGTGGAGCAAAGGGAGGTGAATGGATAACTAATAAATGATTACATTGGATGAATAAGTAGCTTATTGATCCAACGGTTATTATCTTTGCACAAATATGATCTAATAGCTTAAAACTACTAATGATATGGCTTCTTATATATCTTGCTTTATAAGAATAAATGTCTCTTAGTGGGTACCAATTATATATGAAGATAGGATCTATAAGATCTCCCTTCAAGAGATTTTTGCCAAATCAAAAAGATATTGGTAGATGTCAACATGTTTAGAGTTTATTTCGGGAAACTTTTTGTAGCTATAGCTTCTCCTCTAAACAAAAGCTCCTAGCTTGTTTAGCTTTTTTTTTTCCTAAATTTTCAGAATCCAGAAAATATACTGGAAGCCAAAAAAAAAAATTGGTTGGTTACCCCAACTTCTTCATACCTTTACCAGCTGTTTTTCATAATAAAAAGGTCTACTAGACATGCCCTACCTATTGTGTAATTTCAACATAAATATATAACATATCATCAGTGTATGTATTTCTTAGGCTCAGTTGAAACACGTAATTTCTAATAAGGATTTAAATTTCTCATAAGGATTTAAATTTCTTTGTTTTACCTAGCTCACAGAAAAACTCATAAGAATTTAAATTTCTCTAAAATTCCTTTAATTTTTTTTTCAATCCAAAAGATTTTCCTTACATTTCGCAAGTCGAAGAACAAATTTGAAACCAAAACATGTAAGGAGAACAAAATAAAAAAAAAATCTTAGAACTTGGAAGCGTAAAAGGGGAGTGAGATATTTTGGACAGGTTTGGCACTATCCCATCCGTTATCCCCTTGGCTTTCCTTTCCCTCCCTCCCTTTCGCCTCGCTCCGGGCCACTCCCTCTCCCTCCTCTCTCCGCCGCCGCCGCCGCCGTGCGCCATGGTGGCGCTCGCCTCCCTCTCGTCCCTCTCCCCCTGCGGGCTCGCGCGCCGCCGCTCGGCCTCCTCAGCCGCCTCTATCTCATGCTGCGCGGCCCCGCCCCCGCCCTCCGCGAAAGGTATATACGTATACATGCCATGGCTTGCTTACATCTCTCTCTCGTTTCTTACTCCATCCCGCCGACGCTGATTCTTCGTGGGAGGGAGATGATGTGGAAGGAATCGGAAAAATGGCAGGCCATGCACGTCCCCCGTGACGAACTTTGTACTCCTTATCGTCCCAATTTCACTTGCGAGTCTCTGTGATTGCGGACCTCGCCGGTAGCCGCCGGTCGTCACCTCCTCCCCATCCTTGTCAAGCGCGCCCTAGGACCTATTACCCCTGAACTAGTACCACTCGTTTAGGGGTTTAGTGTCAAATTTTTGTTGGGGTTTAGTGTCCAAAATGTTTGGAGGTTTAAGTGAATCTCCCCAAGCCCTATGTTAGGTTGGTTTTGTTAATTTGCGGAATCATGGATCGCTTTCGTATAGTTGTGTTGTATGAGGTCGCGTATTGCTATTGAGAATCATCTGTCACTGCAAATCGTCTCCATTTTTATTATGTCAAGGTGATTTTGTTGGATGGAGTCTCCCAGTCTGTAACACAAAAGCATAGATAGTTAGAACACATGGTTTCAGCCAGTGGGGGAATCCAGTAAAAATAACTGGGTTTCTATGCATATTATAACACGTCGAGTACTCCTATTATCAAGTTGCAACTATTATGAGCTAAAACACCTAAAAATGGAAGTCTCACCCGGTGTCCTGTGCACCAGGGTGATACTATGTACTAGTTCAGTCCCAGTATTCAACTGTTTACAAATCTGCCACAGTTACGCGAAATGGAAAATTCTTCTCTGCTTAGACACTCACAAGTGAAGGGCATTTCTTCCTAATGTCTACAGGATCTCAAGAATCCAGAACTCCACGTAGAAGGGTGAGGAAAACTGAGGGTGCCACCAAGAGCCTGGAAGATTCAGTCAAGCGAAAGATGGAGCAGTTTTATGAAGGATTGGATGGTCCACCTCTCCGAGTCCTTCCAATAGGTGGCCTTGGAGAAATCGGCATGAATTGCATGCTCGTAGGGAACTATGACCGTTACATATTGATAGATGCAGGGGTCATGTTTCCAGAGTATGTATTCTGTTTCTGTTGCTTGCTGCTGCTTACATTACTGTTTGATTCACATCTTTTTTGTCTGTAATTTTCATGTGTCTATTTGCAACTTTGCATTTTGTGAATAGCGTTTATTTTGGCAAAACATGTATACAAGTGAGGACTTTGATAGATAACTGCTCACTTATTCTTCTACACTGTGGCATGATCATGATCGCTTGGCATTTATAGACTTTGATAGAGTTCCTGCACACATTTTCCTGTCTACGTGTATGCTAATTTGTTTTTCCTGTCTACTGCTATATTTTGACTGAAGTGAATTCAATTTAAACTTGTGTCAGCTTTGATGAGTTCGGTGTGCAAAAGATTATCCCAGACACAACATTCATCAAGAAATGGAGTCACAAAATCGAAGCTGTTATTATAACGCATGGCCATGAAGATCACATCGGTGCGTTGCCCTGGGTAAATGATTCTTCTGTTACTCATACATCATTCATCGTTACTGCTTGGCTATGACTGCACAACAAATGCCAAAAAGGCTTCGGTCACATGCAACTAACAACCTCTACAGCTATTTGAGACACAAATGATTGTGCAGAAGATGGTAGCAGAGTGCCATACTGTAAATTTTAACAACATGAGTCAACTGCTGCAAAAAAGTCAGAAAAAAGATAACTGATTTGAAGGATATAACCTTGTTCTTGTGTCAAAGCTAACATTCTCTAAAACTCAAAGCTCTCAGCATATCTAAGTCAGTAACAAGAAACTTTCTTCATTTAAACTTATTGGGGCTCATGAAAGATGCATTCATTTCTCTCTAACAAGATACGCGTTCATTCTTATGTTTTCCATTGTATTTGCTGTCCACAGGTAATCCCAGCGCTGGATTCAAGCACACCGATTTTCGCATCATCTTTTACCATGGAGGTAACAGTCAGTTCTTTTGACTATGCATGTTCTGCATTGTTGGCCGTTATTATTACATATAATTTGTTTCGTTAATCTTCAGCAGTACTAAGATGTAGTTTTTCATATTTGGCAGCTAATAAAGAGGCGTTTGAAGGAGTTTGGAATTTTTCTCTCGTCCAGGCTTAAGGTTTTTAGAGTAAGGAAGAGATTTCAGGCTGGGCCATTTGAGGTGGAGCCCCTCCGTGTAACTCATTCAATTCCGGACTGCTGTGGCTTAGTGCTTCGTTGTGCTGATGGCATAATTTTCCATACTGGTGACTGGAAAGTAAGTTATATAAGGAATGATTGCATACTCAATTTCTTTAATTTTGGTGCCCCTTTTAACTAATTTTTCAATAAAAGATTGACGAATCACCAGTGGATGGAAAAATATTTGATCGGCAAGCATTGGAAGAGCTCTCCAAAGAAGGCGTTACACTTGTAAGTTTATACAATATCAGCCATGCATCCGGACCAGTACTTTTCAATGGTTTAAGTTATTGTCCTACGTTGCACCTTATACTCCCCCCATCCATGAATGTTGTCACTCACTTTTGTTCACAAAATACTTGATATTTCATGTTTCCCAGTGCATGTTTTTCCGTTTTCTATTTTTTTTTCTCTCTTTTTCGTTGTCCTTTATCACATATTTGGTGGGTCCATAATTTATTGGTTAGTTTGGAAGGGCATTATGGGCATATCATATAAATTCAAATGGTTTCCTATGTGTGCCATGGTCAGAAGTGACAAATAAACGTGGACGAAGAGAGTACCATGTAGGACGGAAAGAAATGATGATGCAGTGTCACATATTAAAAGAAACTATTGTCAGATCACTTCTGTACTGGCACGCCGAGCTATTTGTTGATATGTTGCTAACATTATTTCTCTTCTCTTTCTGGTTATTTTTGATGCAAGATGATGAGTGATTCTACAAATGTTCTATCCCCTGGAAGGTCCATCAGCGAATCTGTTGTTGCTGGTTCATTGTTGCGACATATTTCAGAAGCAAAAGGAAGAGTAATTACCACACAGTTTGCTTCCAATATACATCGTATTGGGAGCATCAAAGCTGCTGCAGACTTAACTGGTCGAAAGCTGGTAGAAATTGCTTCAACATATAGTGCAACTCTACCTTGTCTTGTTTGACTTGGATGATGTTTTTAATAGTTTGTACTTTTGATAAACTGGAACAGGTATTTGTTGGAATGTCACTCAGGACTTACCTTGATGCTGCTTTCAGGGATGGAAAGTCACCGATTGATCCATCAACCTTGGTATGCAATAATATTATTAGAGTTATTCAATAGTCTTTGTGTGGAATTGCTACACTATTTTGTTGTAATTGGAACTTAATGATGCAATATATGGAACAATGTCTTTTACTGTCCTGGTGATCTATGCAATTGGCATCGAGATAAGCACATCCTTAACAATTTGTTTCCATTACCATTTTTATAGCTATCGACATTGCATCTCAACATCTTTATAGCTTCTAAATATTAACTTGTTTGGCTCTCCTGGGTGCTACTTGCAGCAGTTCTGACAAACCGTAGAGTAATTTGATGCTTGATTGTATTCTTCCCGGTTAATTGCCACATGTATGCCTTGACCTATACTTTTTCGTATCTCTTAATAAATTTATCTGGTGGTTCTGATATATTTGTCTTGGACAAGGTGCACTTAATAGAATCTAGGTTCTTGCTGAAGGTACTTGAGCTTATGGAAACAGTAATATATGGTGAAACAGCTATAATATCAGAAAATGCTCTGAGTCTTCTTTAGATGTCTTAACTCTTAATGATTGTGAGTAGTGCTGTAATGCACTAGTTTGAGAGTTGAGTTATTTTTCCGTATCACTCTGTTGGTATGACGTGTGATGATATCACGGAATGTAGTCCTCCTTATTTCATAGTAGTCGTTCTGCAGGTTAAGGTAGAGGACATGGATGCCTATGCCCCAAATGATCTTCTAGTTGTTACTACAGGTTCACAAGTAAGTCTTACAGCCTAAGAGATCTACAATTTTCAGTAGCCCATGCACCACCTTATAATTCTTTCAAATATTTTCAGGCAGAGCCACGTGCAGCTCTAAATCTTGCATCTTTTGGAGGAAGTCATGCCCTTAAACTATCCAAAGAGGATGTCCTTCTGTATTCTGCTAAGGTACTTCATCATTGTCATTGTCATCATCTCTTCACTTTATTGACCTTGATACATTACTTTAGAAGCTTTGAGATTAGTTAAATGGGATGGTGCCATTGTATGTTACCTACCCACAGCCATGCTTCCTAGATCAAGTCGTCATCTTTTCACTTGCTGCCTTGCTGGCTTCTTCCTACAGCAGAAGTTCCTTATGCTCTGTTGAGGAAATTGTCTTTTCTTGTATGTGTGTGCTTTTATCGATTAAAATCTCTTTGCTTAAAACTACTATATATAGAATGATGCCTAATTCATCAGTAAAAGAACTCATGAAACTATGGCAATAATGCATCCTTTGTGTATTACGTACGCGTCCAGGTTGATTGGTTTATATTTTGATTGCTAGAATTGCAAATGATCTTGTGATGTATATGCTTTCTTTTCAGGTTATCCCTGGAAATGAGTCACGTGTAATGAAGATGTTAAATCGCCTTACTGAGCTTGGTCCAAAAATTGTGATGGGAAAGGATGCTGGTCTCCATACCTCTGGGCATGCCTATCACGATGAACTTGTAAGTTCTCCTTCGCCTGTACTGTTTTCTGTTCTTTGATGTTAATTAGTTCCTTTTCTGCAATAGCAATTGCCTTCTACTATCCTGAATCTCCTTGTTAAATAACTCTCTACTCTCGCCTGACATGAGCTGACATGGCATGCCATTTTTTCACTATTTCCAGGAGGAAGTCCTACAGATTGTCAAACCACAGCATTTCTTGCCTGTTCATGGAGAACTCCTGTTTCTTAAAGAACATGAATTACTTGGAAGATCTACTGGCATAAGGCACACCACTGTAAGTACTCTCTTAGCGATGGTTTAGATATCATGGGCAATGGATTTCTGTAATAAGGGGGAGACTACTTATCAGTTTAAGTCTTTGAAGGTTATGGTATTTTGAACAAACAAAATTTATGTAGTGTTTGCTTTTCCTCCATGCCCCTTGTAATCTTAAATTACTTGCGTAAACAAAAGGATTTAATTATTATTCACTTTAAACTGTAAACTGGTTGGAGCTCCGTTTCTCTACTCTTTGAGCTTCTTACAATATTTGTTCATGCATCTATCTGCAAATGAATTAGCACTTAACTACTGAAGTATCTATCTGCAAATGAATTTGTTTTTTCCTTAGTTATTTGTAAACATTTGTGCTCGGGTCAGGATTCCAAGTATCAGCATTCCATCATATGTATTTTTTAGCCAAATGTAAAAACTATTTGGTACTTGTTATTGTTCTTAGATTGCTTGCTTCAATCTCAGGTAATTAAAAATGGAGAGATGCTTGGCGTGTCACATTTAAGAAACAGAAGAGTTTTGTCTAATGGGTTTGTTGCATTAGGGAAGGAAGATTTGCGGGTGAGGATCTATTTTGTACCATTCCCTTTTTCTTTTCTTTTTTTTGGCTTCACCTACTCTAAATCTAACATGATGCACTGTATATTGTAGCTAATGTATAGTGATGGCGATAAAGCTTTTGGAACATCCACTGATCTCTGCATTGATGAGAGATTAAGGATTGCATCTGATGGCGTTATTTTTGTCAGGTAATATTAAACAATTTTGGTGCATTTGCTATGGTGTTTATCTTCAGTAAAAATCTCCTCTGGGATCAAATGAGAGAACAAATTATATTAACATGCTGCTCTTGTGAAAACGGCAAAATCATATATGGTGATTGTTAACACTTATCTTGTTTCTTGCAGCATGGAAATCTTCCGACCTCAGAAGGAACTTGCTTCATCACAGTCAGGATTGAAAGGGAAGTTCAAAATAACAACAAGATGCCTATGGCTTGATAATGGAAGACTATTAGATGCACTTTACAAAGCTGCATATGCTGCATTATCAAGTTGTCCAGTGAATTGTCCACTTAGTCACATGGAGAGGATGGTATCTGAAATCTTGAGGAAAATGGTAAGGAAGTATAGTGGGAAGAGGCCTGATGTCATTGCGGTTGCTACAGAGAACACAACAGTGAGTTTTGTAGAAGACTCAGAAACTAAATCATCTGGAAAGTTTGGATCTTTCTCAGCTCCTAGGCATTCGAGCAGGAGTTCAGGTAGGAGTCTTGAAGAAAGTGATAAATCATGCCCAGAGAATACAGAGGGAGAGGCTAAAGGTACTATTCGCAAAGTATCTTAATCTTACCTTTGAAAATGTGGCGGTCTAACCCTATATTATTATCTGTATTAAGTGTCCCATCATACTGATTTTCTTGTTCACTGTTCAGATTCATGAAATTCTGTGCATTTGATTCCATGCCTTTTGTGCTGTCTAAGATGTATCGACACTGTCGTTACTTTGTTACACAGAAAATCTTCCTGATGTCCTGAGAACAACACGTGATGATGCAACCACAAGCTCCAATGGCGAAGCATTTTTCTCCTCAGATTTGCATAAGCCTAAAACACTAGAGCATTTTTGGGACTCATTCAAATCCCCTACAGCTGTAAAAATTGCAAGAATTGTCAATGGTTCAGCTCAAGGGAGTAAATCAAAGATTGGCAAGATCAGCATAGTGGGTAAGGACTCTAGCGATCCTTCTTCTGCTCCAGTTAAATCTTCAAAAAAGAACAAGTGGAAGCCTGAGGAAATTAAGAGCTTAATTCAGATGCGTGGCGAAATGAATGAGCAATTTCAGACTGTGAAAGGGAGAATGGTTCTGTGGGAAGAGATATCTTCTAGCATGTTGAGCCAGGGGATAAGTCGTACACCAGCACAGTGCAAGTCTCTATGGACATCATTGGTTCAGAAATATGAGGTAGATCATTGACGTCCTTACAGTTTTGGCATAAATTCAGTTTATCTTTTTTATTGCGAGGAAATAATTAAGTTTGACTTGTTTTCCCATCTTGTGGTATAGCTTCCCAAATGCAGATATAATACCACATATATAAGCTATATGATGCATAAGGAAAAATAGTCAAATTATGTAATTTCTATAGCTTATCTGGTTATATGTGCATCATATAGCTTATATATGTGGTATTATATCTGCATCATGTACTGCACAAACGTAGCAGCTGACATTGCATTTGTTAGTCAGAAGCAGCATAATAGGATAAGCTTAACCCTTCAGTTTTTATTTGTTTGGCAGGAGAGCAAGAAAGATGAGGAAAGCGTAAAGACGTGGCCGTATTTCTTGGACATGGACAGGGTTTTATCAAGCCAAGGGGAAATGGCAACCCAATGATCCCAAGGCCGTAGTTTAGTGGTTGTAATTTTGGAGAGTGATGGCATAATCAATCAAGTGGCAGGATGAGATGGCTGCAGCGTGTTCTTCTCCAGAGAATATACATGCCATAATTCATTCCACGAAAAGGGAGGCAGGCACTTGGAATGACTAAGCTGCTACGTATTCACCATGAGTGTGCTACAGGGCTAGGGATAGCTGATATTATTTGATCAACTATACTAGATTAAGTAATTGAATAGCTAAGTTTTGTTGTGCTATTATTTTTGGTGTAAGAAGACACCAAATGCTAATCCGAAGGCTTTCAATTGAGCTACCCACATGCCTATGCGTGTAAATTAACATGTTTGATTGTGGGACGTGATAGGGTGGTTAGAGCGAACGCATTTATCAGGTGTTGTAGTTTGAGGGTAAGTGGGATGAGATTATTCTTTAAAAAGGAATATTCATTTAAGATCTAGGTTAGCTCTATACCTTAAAAATTAAGGCCCTTTTGATTCAAAGAAAAATCATAGCAATTTTTAAGAATTTCATTCCTATAGTATTTTTTTTTCTATATAGCCCTTTGAATAAAAAAATGAATCATATGAAATTTCTATGGAATATCTTATTCTATGCAAGTTTTGGAGGAAATTTAATACGAGGTAGAACATCATGGGAAGTTTCCTTTGAGTTTTTATCTCCTTAATTTTTGTGTTTTTCTCGTGGTCCAATCAAACAGTCGTTTCTATGTTTTTCTTATGTTTTGCAATTCTATATTTTAGACTTGCATTCATATTAGAATCCTATATTTTTTTTCTATTTCTTCGTATTTCTATTCCTATGATTTAAAGGGAGCCCAATGGACTAATCCAATCGCTCCGATATTGATATGTGGGCTATGTCATCCTCTAAAAAAGCATATCATCTCTCACGTCAAATCTATCTTTCTAAAGTTGGTTCGTCTCAAGCTATCTTATTGGGTCATATGGTAATGTTAAATTTTTAGATAAATCTAAGGAAATTATGCATAAGGAAAAATAGTCAAATTATGTAATTTCTATAGACTTCTCAATTATCTGTCTTCAGACAAATCTAGAGAATATCCATAAAAAAAATACCGAGAAGCAAACAAAATGCACATCATCCAGATTCTGGAGGCTTCCCAATATCCCTTTGCAATCTATCTATCTATCTCATGTTGTTGGTTGGTTTTATGCTAGATGATTAGTTGCCCTCACCATCCTTTAGTTGACCTTGTCTTCAGATAAATCTAGAGAATATCCATAAAAAAAGAAATACCGAGAAGCAAACAAAATACACATCATCCAGATTCTAGAGGCTTCCCAATATCCCTTTGCAATCTATCTATCTATCTCATGTTGGTTGGCTCCCAATATCCCTTTGCAATCTATCTATCTATCTCATGTTGGTTGGGTTTATGCTAGATGATTAGTTGCCCTCGCCATCCTTTAGTTGACCGACACATGGTAAGATATAAGCGGCAGAAAGAGCGTTGGGTAAGAAACCATCACTATAAAACTGGCAAGCACACAAGTTATGATGGTGAATTAAAAAAAAGAAGAGTCACTCCATGTGCGTAGCTAGGCCACGCAACACCACAATCCAACAGTGCGTGATCGAACTAAGTGCAAACACGTAAAAGAGGGGAAAAAGGAAAAAAAGATGAAGCAAAACTTTTTTGTAAAATTATTTGTAAATTATTCGGGGCAAGTATCATGACCACATATCCTATATTTCGAGAAATTAAAAAGATAAATAGAAAAATAAATGACAGAAACTTTTTAATCCCGATAACCTAACCATTTTCTAAATATATATATTTTCTGCTTATACTATAAAATAAATAATATGCAAATCTTTTAACTTTTAGAAAAAGTTATAATTCCAATAAAACAAACAATATCGGTGTTGATCCATATCTAGAGTCTTAAAAGTCATACACATAGGTTAATTAGCGGAAGCGCCAGGCGTTGCGTTGATTTTCAGTTATTCAAAACCACGCACATTTTACTGCATCTCACTTCAAAATTTTTCGAAAAAAATCCACTCGGCCTGTTATAAGCGTCTGCATTAGCCATATGTGTCTCTAAATCAAAAAGAAAAATAATTTATACCAATATATTAAGAAGCTCCTCCAATAAATAAGAAATGACTAAATCGATTTCTGATAATCCCAATATTCTTTCCTCTTCATGGGCATCCTGCGAAGAAAAATGTTTAGTTTTAGACATAATTAGTTTTATGGGACTAGATGTCAAAGTTTTGTAGTTAGAATTGGAAGAAGCATTGTTAAGGTAAACTGAACCGACTTATGCTAAATAACATTTAGCTAGCTAATTAACTAAGCAAAAATACTTAAATAATTTAACAAGCAAATTTGAGATGTACACTTACTCGTGAACCCGTGGACTCATGCTGCTTTATATGCCTTGAAAAAAAATTAGCAATCACGGTTTGGTTCAAAAGGAAGTCCCTCACCAGTGTTGATAGCTCCACCCTCATTACTCATTATAAGAATCCACATCATTGTTCACCCAAACAACTTATTTAAGACCGGGAGGTCGGACATAACATTCACCCAAACAACTTATTTAAGAACAAGAGGTCGGACAAAGCATGCATCGCATGTTCATCACAATTTGCATGCTTAACCTCTGCAGTAATGGAATAAGTGTTGCACTGTTGGTCTTCTTATGCTGCAGATGGAATAAGTGTTGCACTGTTGGTCTTCTTGTGCTGATTGGTCTTTGTATTTTTTTCCTTTTCAGCTTCTAGGACAGGACTATTTTGGGATGATTATGGGACATCATCTCCTTTCAGTTTGGGATACTTACATGACAACATCTCCTTTCAGTTTGGGATAGGACATCATCTCCTTTTATTGTAGGATGCGCTAGGACATCCTTGGGAAGAAGGGATGGGTTGCAAGGGGTAGTGCTGGAGATGCTGTGAAGTTAGAGGATGGGGAAACAGATGTTAAGGTCTATGGTTGGGTTGCCCGAGAAGGGGACTATAATGCCGGGAATGTGGTGGGCAGGTACTTGAGGAAGCATACCAACCTGACAACCATATATGAGGTCTCCAAGAGTCAATCAGAGAAGTCGGGGAAGATGGTAGCGAAACATCTCCTTTTTCACTTTTTGGACTAGCAACACACCTATAAATATGTATCCTATCCCGGGTTTGGGATATTTGTAGGACATCATCTCCTTTTAGTTCTAAGATGTGCTAGGACAGCATCTCCATTTTTACTTTTTGGACTAGCAACACAGCTATAAATATGTATCCTATCCCTCGGGATGGTATGATATTCGTGAGAAAATAAATAGAAAATGCCGCAACACTCCCAATGTCATCCTCTCGATAAGAGTAAGGATTCTGCTACTAACAAGTGGTATTTGAGCCGTTCTATACTGTAGCCTGATATCTCCTGCTCATATCCTTCCCAAGCTCCCCTCTATTCTCAGCCGGCAGTAGGAACACCAGCTGTTCCTGCTCATCCCTCTTTCCCTGCGTTGACGAGTTGTGCTCGTCAGAGGCAGTCTCTTCCCCACGCAGTAGCCCCCCAGTGGCGTGCCATGTCCGCAGGACAGTCTCAGCGCTCGGTTGTCTCGAGCGCGCGGCTCCGGCAGGATGCCGAGCTCACCGCGGCAGAGGAACGCGAGCGAGTGGCGGCAAAGACCGCTGCGATGACAGCGAGGGCATCAAGGCTGGCGGCGGCGGAATTGGCAGTGGCAAGGGCGGAAGTGGAAGCAGCAGCGGCAACGGATGCAGCGCGTGCAGCGGCGGCGGAGCTCAAGGCTCTACGCGGCAGTAGCACCAGCAGCTCTGTCTCCGCCTACGGCAGCACCGATGATGAGCTGATGAGGGAGGCAGCTCGTGAGCAGGCAGAGCAGTGGGCTGCCGCGCAACCCCACGCGCGTGGCGGCAGCAGCCCAGATAGGCGCGGACACGCCGGCGGCGCTCCTGGCGGGGGGCACGCGGCAGCGGCAGCCTCTTCCCAGTCTTAGCGCTCGGTCACCTCGAGCGCGCGGTTTCGGCAGGAGGCCGAGCTTGCCATGGCAGAGGAACGCGAGCGAGCGGCGGCAGAGACCGCTGCGACGGCAGCGAGGGCGCCAAGGCTGGTGGCGGCGGAATTGGCAGTGGCAAGGGCGGAAGTGGAAGCAACAACGGCGATGGATGCAACACGTGTAGCGGCGGCAGAGCTCAAGGCTCTACGTGACAGTAGCACCAGCAGCTCTATCACCGTCTAAAGCAACACCGATGATGAGCTGACAAGGGAGGCAGCTCGTGAGCGGGCGGAGCGTGCAACCCCATGCGCGCGGTGGCGACAGCATAGACAGGCATGGACGCGCCAACGGACCCCCTGGCGGGGGCGCGCATAATGGCGACGCTCCTGGTGGCAACGGCTGGGTCGATGGAGATCGTGGCTGTTGCAGGCGGCGCGACTCTCTCTCACGGGATCCAGGCCGTCAACAGGGACGTCAGTCCCGGCAGTGGGTGGCCTACTCTCACCAAGACCAACTACGTCAAGTGGGCTGCGGTGATGAGGATAAGGATCCAGGTGCGGCACACGTGGGAGGCAGTTCGGTACAACGACATCGACTACGACGAGGATTGGCGAGCGCTGGATGCCCTCATCGCTGCAGTCCCGCTCGAGATGTAGTTCTCGCTTTCCAGGAAGCGGACTGCCAAGGAGGCCTGGGACGCCATCGCTGCGGCACACATCGGCAGCGACCGCGCTCGCAAGTCCACACTACAGGCGCTTCGCAAGGAGTGGGAGAACCTGGCCTTCAAGCCAGGTGAGGACGCTGATGACTTTTCCCTCCGTCTCAATACTCTGCTGCAGAAGATGGTGCAGTACGACGGCGACAACTACGACGAGGAGAGAGTAGTCGAGAATATTTTCCGTTGCGTCCTAGAGAAGTACAAGTAGATCGCTCGCTCGATCGAGTCTTTGCTGGACCTCTCCACGATGTCGATCGAGGAGGCGATAGGTCGCCTCAAGTTCGTCGACAGCGATGAGCCACAACCTTTCTCGGGGCATACCACCATTGGCGGGAAGCTCCATCTCACTCAGGAGCAGTGGGAGGCCTGTCAGGATGACGAGAGGAAGGGGGAGTCCTCTTCCTCGACAGGCGGCCGTAAGCAGCGCAAGGCGCACGGAGGTGTCCAGCTGCAGTGGGCGCGAAGACGCGTCGAGGGTGGCGCTTGCAGAGGCGCCCAGGGCGGCGCCGCTGGCAACCACAAGCTGGCACGAGACGACGCCTGCCGCAACTGTGGCAAGCTTGGCCATTGGGCCAAATACTGTCGACAGCCGACGCGGCCAGGCCCACGTTGCACAGGTGGAAGAGGAAGAGCCGGCTCTACTCTTGGCACACGCAAGCATCGAGCTACCTCCAGCGGCATCGGCCGCAGCGGCTCTCCTCCACCTTGATGAGCCGAAGGCACATGCCTTCCTCGGAGATGGCTCTAGCAACGACAAGACTGATGGGTGGTACCTCGACACCGGCGCCACCCATCACATGACTGGCCTACAAGAGTTCTTCACCAAGTTTGACTCCAGCGTCCGAGGCTCCGTCAAGTTTAGGGATGCCTCTGGCGTGGAGATCAAGGGTGTCGGTTCCGTCACCTTCACCGCCAAGTCCGGTGAGCACAGGCTGCTCACTGGAGTCTACTACTTCCCCCCATTAAAGAACTCAATCATCAGCGTGGGACAGCTGGATGAGAATGGTTCACGCGTGTTGGTCGAGCATGGAGTCATGAGTATTTGGGATCGCCGCCGTTGTCTTCTTGCCAAGGTAATCAGAGGCACCAATAGATTCTACATCCTCAGCGTGTAGGTGGCACAACCGGTTTGCCAAGCCACCCATTGGGACGACGAGGAGTGGCAGTGGCACGAGCGCTTCGGGCAGCTCCACTTCGAGGCTCTGAAGCAGCTCAGTGCCAAGGAGATGGTACACGCATGGACGACGACGTTACTACCTGCTGCTCGTCGACGACCTCTCCCACTACATGTGGTTGATGGTTCTCGTGGCAGCAAGGGAGAGGCTGCGGACGCCATCAGGCGCGCACAGGCTGCTACGGAGGCGGAGTGCGGCCGCAAGTTGCGCGTGTTGCGCATCGACAATGGCAGTGAATTCACGGCGGCTGAATTCGCGTCGTACTGCGCTGATGAGGGCATTCAACGCCACTACTCCGCGCCGTACAGCCTGCAGTAGAACGGCGTCGTCGAGCGGCACAACCAGACGGTTGTGGGGATGGCTCGGGCTCTCCTCAAGCAGAGAGAGATGCTGGCCGTCTTCTGGAAGAGGTGGTGGTGATGGCTGTCTACATCCTCAACCGCTCGCATACCAAGGCCCTCAACGACAGGACACGTACGAGGCTTCGCATTGTCGCAAGCCGGCAGTCTCCCACCTGCGGGTCTTCGGCTGCCTCATGTTTGCCAAGGAGCACGACCACATCGGCAAGCTCGATGACAGGAGCACCCCAGGGGTGTTCATCGGCTATGCGGAGGGCTCGAAGGCCTACCGCATTCTCGACCCGGAGACACAGCGTGTGCGCACGGCGTAGTGTTCGACTAAGGGCGAGGGTGGGCATGGGACAAGGCGGTGGACGATGGCTCGACTCTGACGTACGACGATTTCACTGTCGAGTACGTCCACTTCGAGGGAGCTGGGGAGTAGGCAGCTGTTCCTCCTCACCAAGCATACCTACCCCAGTCCCCGAGTTTCCACCGACTCCGGCAGCAACACACTCTCAAGCTACGACTTCAGTTGCGACGAGTTCTTCACCGACACCACCACAATCAGCTACCCCACGCACTCCAGCACCAACAACCACCCTAATGGGCACGTCCACTCCCATGCCAGCTCGTGTTGAGCATAGCCCGGTAGAGTTCACTACTTCGCTCTTCCACAACAAGGAGCAAATCGACACGTACCACGATGGCGAGCCGCTGCGGTACCGTACGATGGAGGACCTTCTCGGCGACCAGCCGGTGCCGGGACTGGTGCCTCGTGACCTAGAGGCGCAATTGCACCTTGTGTGCAATGATAGTGAGCCTCGGTCATTCGTAGAGGCCTTGAGACACGCGGCATGGTGTGCCGCGATGCAGTCGGAGATGGACGCGATTGAGGAGAACCGCACCTGGGAGCTTTCTGACCTCTCTCGTGGTCACCGCGCGATCACCCTTAATTGGGTGTTCAAGCTGAAGAGGGATGAAGCCGGAGCCATTGTCAAGCACAAGGCTCACTTGGTGGCACGCGGTTTCGTGTAGCGGGAGGGGATCGACTTCGACAATGCCTTCGCCCTTGTGGCACGGATGGAATCCGTGTGACTCCTCCTTGCGCTGGCTGCTCAGGAAGGCCGGTGTGTTCATCACATGGACGTCAAGTCGGCGTTTCTAAATGGCGATTTGAAGGAGGAGGTCTACGTGCACCAGCCGCTGGGATTTGCGATCCCCAGCAAGGAGGGCAAGGTGCTACGCCTGCACAAGGCCCTCTATGGCTTGCGGCAGGCACCGAGGGTGTGGAATGCCAAGCTGGATTCCATGCTCAAGGGGATGGGCTTCGAGCAAAGCCCGCACGAGGCGGCCATCTACCGATGGGGCAATGGTGGAAATGCCCTGCTGGTGGGTGTCTATGTCGACGACGTGGTGATCACCGGCACCAAGGATGCGTAGGTGGCGTTGTTCAAGGAAGAGATCAAGGCCACCTTCCAGATGAGTGACCTAGGGCCTCTCTCCTTCTACCTAGGGATCGAGGTGCACCAGGACGACTCCGGGATCATGCTTCGACAGACCGTCTACGCCAAGCGCGTCGTTGAGCTGGCTGGGCTCACCGATTGCAACCCAGCTCTCACTCTGATGGAGGAGAGACTGTAGCTGAGCCGCGACAGCACGACGGAGGAGGTGGACGCTACGAAGTACCGACGTCTTGTGTGGATCCTTCGTTACCTCACCCACATACGGCCAGACTTGGCATTCTCCGTCGGCTATGTTAGTCAGTTCATGCAACGACCGACAACGAAGCACCAGCAGGCTATGAAAAGGATCATCTGCTACGTTGTGGGGACTCTCGACCACAGTCTCTACTACCCGAAATGTCCTGGAAAGGCACACTTCGTCGGGTACAGCGACAATGACCACGCCGGCGATATCGACACTAGCAAGAGCACGAATAGGATGCTCTTTTTCCTCAGCGAGTGCCTCGTTAGTTGGCAGTCAGTCAAGCAGCAGGTGGTGGCCTTGTCCAGCTGCGAAGCCGAGTACATAGAGGCCTCCACCGCTTCAACCTAGGTGCTCTAGCTTGCTTGACTGCTTGGTGATCTCCTTGGCAGAGAGACTAGAGCGGTGGAGCTCAGGGTGGACAGCAAGTCTGCTCTGGCCCTGGCAAGGAACCCCGTTTTTCACGAACGGAGCAAGCACATCTGGGTGAGGTACCACTTCATCCGAGGCTGCTTGGAGGAAGGGAGCATCAAGGCGAGCTACATCAACACCAAAGACCAGCTTGCGGACCTGCGCACCAAGCCCCTTGGGAGGATCAAGTTCCTCGAGCTTTGCTCCAGGATTAGGATGGCCCAACTTTCCTACAAGACGATGCATAAGACTTAGGGGGAGAATGGTAGAATAAGTCTTGTGCGGTTGGTCTTCTTGTGCTGATTGGTCTTTGTGTTCTTTTGGTTTTTAGCTTTTAGGATAGGACTAGCATATTTCAGTTTGGGATGCTTGTAGGACAATATCTCCTTTCAGTTTAGGATGTTTTTAGGATAGCATCTCCTTTCAGTTTTAGGATGCCTAGGACAACATCTCCTTTTTCACCTTTTAACTAGCAAGAAATATGTATCATATCCCCTTGGGATAGTATAGCATTCGTGAAAAAATAAACAGAAAATTGCTCCAGCTCTTCCAGTGCCATCCTCTCGATGAGAGTTCTCTTCCAGCGCCATCCTCTCGATGAGAGTAAGGATTCTGCTACTAACATGCATGAACATTGGTCTGCCCCATGTCACCAGTACTGGTTTCCTTACTTTTTCCCTTGGTCAATTTTATCCTTGATGTTTTTCCTACCATTTTTTGTATCGTTTTGCCTTCTCTTTTTTCTCCGTTGTGCTTGCTGTTGCAAGTACATGATTGTCCTGTCTAGATTGCAAGATACAACGTAAAATGAAAGCCGCATATTTCCCCAAGGTTTTCAGGATTTGATGGAGATTATCTAAAACTGCAGAGCGGATCAACGGATGTTTTAAAGCAAAGTAAGCAATCAACAACTTCTGAAACTTCTTTACTGTTAAATATTATATCCCAACAATCAGCGTCCCATGAGAGAATCGCCCTGATGCTTAAAGAAGGCTGGGAACATCCCATCACACTTAAACATTGGTAGAATATTCTTCGAGACCACTACAAGATCCTTCAACAAAATCTTGACGCTGCATTTTGGATAAAATGGCCTTATTATTTCAACAATATAATTTTTAGAACATACCGTAACATGTACGCTAGTATATGATGAAATGGGATAAATCTTCTTTGCAGTACTGCCCTCCGACTTGGTCAAACAGTAGTGTAGTGTGTAGAGGATTTGTTTATGATGGAACCATCTTATACTAAAAAAATTAGGATGAGCCTTAACCAATCTCACCTCATCTCCAAATCACAGCCAATTGATATTGCCTAAACGAAGAAAACGATTAAACCCGATAACCTTACGAGCGAAACATTTTGACTTTATCATATATATCTATCTACCTATTATATTATTAAAACAACTTTGAAAGGAGACACCACGTTCGCTGCGGGAACTATAAATTCTCACATTAATCAGAAAAAAGAAAAAATATTAACCGTTAGATCCTAATAAGTCTAGATTTTAATGGTTGAGATTCAATATGAGTCCGTACAAAAGTTCTGAAAAATTGCAGTCCGTTTAGCTAAAGCACAAGGAAAAAGTTGCAGTCCTTCAACCATCGGTGCATTACAGCTGGACTATGCATCAGATATGGATTGAAGTATGTATGGCATCAACAACACCATGAATGAGATCCTATTTGCAAACTGACACAAATCAAAATCAGAATAGCACCATGGGAGACACCAATAAATACTACCCACATATGATTCTGTCACTCGGTTGGTGACTAATAATAATTCAATTCGGAATACAATATTCAAAATAAAAATAAGGCCAGCTGAAAAAAAAATACACCATGTAGAATATAACACGAGGTTAATTAAAACTTAGAATAAAAATAAAATAAATTCTAAAATTAAATTTCAATACTAATTCCAAAGAAACTTAAAAAATCATTAAAATACGAAATAAAATTATAATAAAAACTCAATCTAGATGCTATAAATTCCCATACTCATCGGAGAAAAAAATAAAAAGAATTCATGTAGGTATACAATTATCAATAATTAAAATCCAAAATAAAATAATAATAATAATAATTTGAAAGAAGAGACCATCTAGAATATAAACGATGTTACTTAAAATTTAGAATAAAAAATAAAGTAAATTCCAAAGTTATTTCTCAATATGATTTTCAGATAAACTTAAAAATATCATTAAAATTTGAAACAAAAATAGACTATAAAATTAAATAAGTAAAAACCACATGCAAGAAGAGTCCATAGAAAAATACAGCCTATAAATATCCAAAAGTAAGAGTAATTAAAATTCAGAAAAAAATATAATAAATTCCTAAATTAATTTTCAATACTAAATCGGTATAAACTTTAAAAATATCATGAAAAATCGGATAAAGTAGGAATATAATTTCGAAGTAACCAAAGTTGGCAATACAATGTTGTTGCAATATGATATATGTGCCCTAAATGAAACCACCAAATTTTATTTTGGATATCTAGAAAATACCACATTTACTTATCGTACCATTCAAGCCTTTTTTCATGCTTTTCCCGAAGGTCTGGAGAAAGTAGTAATCAATAGGACTTCCCTTATCCTCCCTTCCTAAAAGGAAGAACTTGAAATTCTTTTTTCCTTTCCGCAGGGACCGGGAGGTTGGATCTATCCATAAGAGGAATGCTTGGTATAAATAAGACACTTCTTGGTCTTTGACCCCCCTAAGTCACTACGAGCGCCCTAGATGAGTGCAATGGGATGTGGCTATTTATCTATCTCTTGAGTCAAAATGGAAGCAGGGCAGGATTAAAAAGGATCTTAGAGTGTCTAGGGTTGGGCCAGGAGGGTCTCTTAACGCCTGGTAACTTTAAAAATATCATGAAAAGTCGGATAAAGTAGGAATATAATCTCGAAGTAACCAAAGTTGGAAATACAATGTTGTTGCAATATGATATATGGGTCCTAAATGAAACCACCAATTTTTATTTTGGATATATAGAAAATACCACATTTATTGAAGGAAAAAAATGAAAAGGCTACACCATCTGACTGTAGATTAAGAAAAGAAAACAAATGAAGAATTATAGAAGAACTTCTAGATGTATATATGTTCAATTTTTATTACAAAATAAAAAAATATAGGATTGACATTTAAAAAGGGCATCTCGACTTTAGAAACGTTTTCTGTAAGGCTGCTGGATGGCAAGCTGCTCAAGTGACCAATAATGAGAGCTACGAGAGCCAGAGAGCTACGAGTAAGGCAAGGGATACGGTGGTGGCAATAGTTGTGGGACTTCTAACGTAATCACATCGACGATAAGTTCCAATCTTCTTTGGCGCCGACGACAAGGAAGAAGAGAGATTGCATGTGCTAACGAGTGGATAGGCGATAAAGGGACAGTGAGGTGGTTATTGCTATGGGAGAGCGAGCCGAGAGGCAACAAATAAGTAAAATGGTAGTGGTGGCATCTAAAAAGAATAAAAATGAGCCCGATGATGATAAAATTCAATGTTATAAAGTGTTGATGACAACAAAGTTGACGGGGCAAAATGGCGGGCCACAATGGAACAAGGAAACAACGGTTGTTGTGGGAGAGCGAACCAAGGGGTGACAGATGACAATAAAGAAGGGGGCAACAGGCAGGCCGTAAAGAAGTAGGGTGGCAGCAGCTGATAAGACATCTAAAAAGTATAAAATAGAAACTCAAAGATAGATATGTTTGATTTTTAGAATCCCAATAATAATAAAGAGTTGGGGCAGCGGACATACCATAAAGTAGTAGGGTCGCAGCGATTGATAGGAATTCTAGAAAGTGAAAAAGAGCACAACAATAGTCAAGTTCGATTTTTAAAATCCTAATGACAATAAAGAGTAGAGACGACAACGGATAGGTTGGAAAGGAGGGTGGCGGCATTTCACGGAACTTCTAAAACTTATTAAAATGGAATCCGGCGAGACAACAAAATCTAAAAAGAATAAGATCCAATTTTTAAAGGCATCAAGGATGATGAATAGAAATTATGACGGGTCGAGCAAGTAAGTAAAAGCGTGGCAAATGACTAAAGAGGGTGACAGTTGGTATGACTTTTAAAAACTATAAAATTGAAAACATGAGAATAATAAGGTTTAATTTTAATTTTAAGAATCCCAATGTCGATAAAGAGTAAGTGTGGTGGGTAGGTCATAAAGGTATAGGTTCATAGTGGTTGACTAGACTACTATGATAATAAAGAGGGGAGGGGCAATAAGCGGACAGTAAAGGAGCATGGTGACGACATTTAATTGGACTTTTAAAAATTATAAATACAAAACCTGGCAAGACAACAAAAACTCGTTGATTATGGGGTTCAACTTTTATAAAGTCCTCAGACAATGATATTATTATTTAATAGTTCTTAAAGAAAATTATGTGTAAAAAGATTAAAAAATTTTATCTAGATACTAGCCGCGTAATTGCGCGGGCCACCCTCCTGCTAGTTCCTTTAACAAGAAACAACCATTCTCCCTTTCTTTCTTCCCTCACTTTGGCGAAATATTTCTAACTTTATGGAGTACCATATTCCTTTCCTTCTTACAGTTCATACTAGTCTCTTCTTCCCTGCTACCAATCTACCTATTCCGCTTTGGCACTTTGCCAAAATTACTATTCTCCACGCACGCATGCATGCAGCTCGATAGCTCATCACTAGCCAAGCAAGCTTGCCAGCTGCCAGCAGCAGCTGAGAGTCAATGGCGACATCTCGCCGGCTTACAGGCTACAGCCTGACCGGCAGGCCGTAGTTGTGGAAGGCCCTGATGGCGCCGCCGCGGCTGCCGGTCACCACCACCATGTTCCACGCCGCCGGAACCTGGGACCGGCAGTCGTCCATCCCGGCGCAGTTCACGTACCTCAGCGACGGCAGCAGCCTCTCCTCCGGCCACGTCGTAGCCGCCGCCGCCGCCGCCCCGTCGGGCACGACGAACCACGTGCCGAACGAGCACCGCTCCCGGTCGTAGCACAGCGTCGGCGCGTCCGCTCCGCCGCCGCCGCCGCCCATCGCCCTCGCCCACGGCGCCACCGCCGTGACGCCCTCGGAGAAGAAGAGCTCGCGCGAGCTCACCACCCTCCGCCGCCTGCCGCCGCCGTCGAAGTTCCAGATGCGGATCTTGGAGTCCCTCCCCGCCGATATCAGGTACCTGCCGTCGGGCGTCAGCGACGGAGGCACCAACACCTTGGACCTCCATTGTCCTGGAAATATAATAAATGCTTGATTTTTTGAATATTCCAAAACATGATGACATATACTCTCCCTGTTCTAGATTATAAGTCACTTTGATTTTGCTCAAGGTTAAACTGCCCCAAGTTTGATTAAGTTTGTAGAAAAAATAGTAATACTTTCAACCAAACGTAAAAATATATTATGAAAATATATTCAATTATAGATTTAGTGAAACTAATTTGGTGTTGTAAATATTATTATTATATTTGTCTCTAAACTAGGACAAACTTAAAGTAATTTGACTTTGACCAAAATCAAAACGACTTATAATCTGAAACTCAAACGGATGGAGTACTATGGCCCTGTTTGGGGGAGCTTCTCCCAGCTGCTTCTGCTATAAGCTGCCCTAAACAGTCCACAGCTTCTGAGAATTTGTAGTTACAGATTCTAAAAAATGAACTAAGAAGCCAGAAGCTGGAGAAGCTGGGTTTCAGAGCTTTTCCAGATTCTCATAAGCTGGCTACCAAACAGCTGCTTCTCAAAATTTAAAGCTCCCTCAAACAGGGCCTATATATATCAAGTGAAAACCGCTTATGAAATTTTGAGGAGATTTGTTTTCATACAATAGAATGGTGAAAGAGACTGAAATGAAGTCTTTTATACCTTGAAACTTTTGGGTGATCTTATGACCTTCAGAGACTCGGATTTTGTGATCTTTCGATGTGATTATCATCCTAGATGGATGGCCCTGAGAGAACTGCATGAGAGATGACAATAATAATCAATTGGCCGGTATTCGTGTAGCAGGCTAAAATCATAAACTATATATATATGCATGGGATGAAAAAAAAATTTAAGCAACTAACCTGAATATTGGTAATCTTGTTGGCAGCACACCGTCTCCGCTTTATGCGCATCAGTTTGTTCCTTTCAATGTTTCGACCTAATGGGAAAAGACCTATTGGGAAAGAAAAATAATAATGTACAATGCTTAGTTAATAACAACATTATTCCCTCCTTGTCCTTAAAATGAGAAATATCTGAAGGATCAGAAAAATAAAAATAAAATGCAGTCATATATACCAGATTGATCATAGAAGCGGCATCTCCCTTTGACAGAACCGACAACGAAACCCTGACAAGGGTAAAATGCAAGAATCAGCAGCTAGTTACTGGGAAATAAAATTCAATGACATTTTGATAATCAATTTTTGAAAAAAATAGCATTTTGATAAAGCATGAACCTTTCCATCTGGTCGGTGACTTATAGCTGTTATGATGTATTTTGTGTCATCCCAATCAACTACTCGCTTGTCTGAAACATCCCAAACACGAACTTTGCCATCTATTGAGCCACTGATGAAGTACCTTTCATCAACTGGATTGAATTGAACACATGTAACTGTTGACAAGAAAAGAATATCAGGTCAACATCATTAAGTTGAATCTACTACATAAGGAAAGAAAAATTAGGAAAAAATATTTTGTGGGCAATTAACTTTTTTAGGAAAAGGAATATATTTATTCCGGCCTCTTCATAAGCCATGGACTAAACCATTCATTATTACAAAGAAGTATTTCCAGTTTAAAATAAAGAATGCTAGCAAAATAACACGTTCCCAGAATTTGAGCTTTGAATAAAAACGCTTAAGCACAAAGCCTGTTTGATATTTCCATCACCATAGTTAACTGCTATGGGATGTTTGCACATACCATAATCTCCATGTCTGAATACTGCAAGGCAGTCATAACAGCCAACTTTCCACATGCGTATTGTCGTGTCTTTCGATGAACTCAAGAGAAACTGCAGGAGGTATATACTACTAGATCAGTTCATACCAAATTTAACATTACACTTCTCACAAAAAAAATACACTTCAATCATTTAAATATCCAAACTACATGAGACAGAAGACTTACATCTGACTTTGACCATGCCAAATCCAGGACATCACTTGTATGGCCTTGAAACTCATGCAGAGGTGTCTCTGTGATACTGAAAACCTTCTTTGGTATGATCGCGAGGGGCTTAATTTTCACGTCCTTCTTCTTGTTCATGTCTTCAGGAACATCTCTGCCGTACAAATCAGGCGAAGATTCAACCTCTGTGATCTGCCAAACGCGCACGACGCAATCCTCGCCGCCACTGGCTAGATGCCACCCGGATGAACTGAACTTCATCACCCTGATCAATCCCTCGTGTGCCTGGATCTCCTGGCACATGTAGACGGCAGTGAAGTCCATCCACTTCTTGTTCTGCTGATGAACTTTTGTCCTGTACAATGTGCCTGAGTTCAATCCTCTTGGTTGGACATGTACATCATCCATGGAAAGTACTCTATCTGAAACCTTCTTCCTCATGAAGATTTCCCACAAGCTCTTGAATTCGTTTCTCTTAGGGCCGTGACCGAAGCGAATGCGCAGTAGTTTTCGCATTAGTTTAGAGAATCCAGGCACAATCTCAGGCGCATTTGGAGTCACCATTTCATCAGATGATGTTCCAGCCTCCTCAACAATCTCCGAGAGGACATCGTGCTGGCCTTGATCATGAGATGTTGTGCTTCTCCTTCCACTACTGTTATAATCCACATCCCTTGTGCAGTTATCAGCACTATCATTAGTATTGTCTGTTGCTGCCAAAATACTGTCAGAGAAGCAAGAACGGAAGGAAGAGCAGATGCTACTGATCCTCTCCTCGAAATCGTGAAATGAGCAGCAATCCGTTGTTGCGATTTCTGCCAGCCACTGGGGGAAGGCCGTCCCGGTAGGACCGGGCTCAAGAAACCCCATTCCTTTCAGGAATCTGTGTCTCCTTTCTCTGACACTCATCGGCTCACCTGCCCACAGCTCGTACCCAGCTTCACTTGTACTAATCTCCGTTGAGCTTCTGTTCTTATCGTCGTCGTCGTCGTCGTCATCGTCAAACGCGTCGAAGAAGACGTCGTCTTCTCCATCATCGGAATAGTCTGATCTTGGCATGTTCATCAGCTACTTTCAAACCAAGCAGAACTGCCAAACAAGGCCGTAGATCGTAGGATGGACGTCCTTAATTACTCAGTCAGTAGGAACAAGTACATTTTGGTATCTTCAAGAATTCCCAACTGATGATCCGACGTAAGTGCCAACAAAGTATTAGACAAGGAAAAACATTAGAACATGATCGACGGGAAACTATTTTAACAGCTCGAGTGGATGTCTACCCGTTTATTGCATGTCATCTAAATGGTTATGAAAAAAATTAAAAAAATATGAATAAGATAGATCAATATCTAATGTATCAATCCACAAACATGCAAGTTAAAATTCAACTTCTACAGATTGTAACAAAAATAACAAATAAAACTCAAATTACTATATGTATATTTACAGTTAAATTTGTTAGTTTTGTTACAACTTGTAGAAGTTGAATTTTAATTTGCATGTTTGTGGAGTGATATATTACATATTGATCTATCTTGTTAATTTTTTTGAAAATTTTTCGTAATCATCTAATTGACATGCAATAAACGGGTGGACATCCACTCGAGCTATTAGAATCCATCCCCCATGATCGACTGAACTACTACAAATGAAATACATATACACGCACAGACTAGAGTAAGTAGTGAAGGAAAATAACGAAGAACGGAATAGGCGAATAGCCCATCAACACTTCGAACATGTATCGAATTATACATAGAGATCGTTATGTCTTGAACCAAATGGAGAACACTTTGATTAAAGAGAAGAGAAAATTCCAATCCAGATGAGACGAGAAAAGCTAGCACAGAGTGATGCCAGTTTCTGAAGCCCGGAGTTGCTGCTGCACTGCACTGCACAGATCGTGCCGTGCTGTACTGCTCATCTCCAGCCGTTGTCAGCCTCACGCTGGCAGTAGCAGGATTCATCAAGGGAAGCAAAACAAGAGTTTCACAATGTGCAGCCGCTGCTAACTGACAAAAAAAAAGATACAAGAGAAACAAAACACAAAAAGATTGCACTAGAATTCTTCCTTTTCATTGTGATGGTATACTACTGTATTTCACTAGAAGCGCAGATACGTACTGTGCCATCTCCAGCAATAAAGCGCGTGAATCCAATCATCCCATATCATGGATGGTTGACAGTGAGAGTTAGATGATCAGAGGACAAAAGAAAAAAAAAAGAAAAGAAAAAGAAAGGAACAAAAGCAACCCTGCCAACAAGACAACACCAATAAATAATCCCAACCACTAACCACTGCAAAGAAAAATCTTTTTTTTGAGAATGTGCAGAGACAAACTAAAAGCACTAAAGCAGCAATGTACTCGGATCCTTTTCTTGGACCTCATCAGTTTCCGATGATGGATTGATCGATCGATGGCATCCGATCCTTCTGCAAACATGCAACTTTTCTTTCTTTGCAGTTCTTGCCGGCAACCAGGGCGTCACGTCGGGAAACCGGGAATCCGACGACAGGAACACACACGCCCATGCCACGCGCGGGTCCCAAGAAATTACGACAGCTGCAGAGGCCAGCAGGTGATCATCCATGGTAGTACAAGAAGACGAGAGAGAGACGGCTGCACGGTGCAGAGCTCGTCGGCGGCTGACGCGTGTGCCGCCGCCGCCGCAAGATCTCATTATTCTCACCGCGACGGTTACCGTTGATGTGGCGTGCAGGTACAGCGGCCGTACTGGCAGTAAAAACAAAAAGACGCGATCTTTTTTTTTTATCTGTTGGTACGGCGCTGGAGGGAGGAAATTAAATTAACCTCCATTAATGCAAGCGACAGAGAATCAAGCATAGATAAGCTTGAGGAATTCACTTAGTTTTCTACCGCAAGATAGAGAGTCGCAGACAGCAAGCATAAGAAGCAGAAATTCTTATCAAAGAGACTGAATTGTTCAGAGAGTACTACTACTGTTCCATTCGAACGACCAAAAATGCAACGATCATCTCACAACTCTATCCATCGCTAAGCACATCAAGAAGCGAGAGGAGAACCAAAAAAAAAAAAAGAAAGAAAGAAAACAAAACAAATTCAGACAGAAATGATGCAGAAGAAGAACTAACACCACAGCTTATTAGCTCAAAGTCTCAAACCAACAGCAGATCGCTCACCTGAGGCATTCATGATCGTTCTCTTCCGGAGCCAAGAAACAGCAGCTAGAAGAAGAAGAAGAATTCTCAGGTCGGTTTCCCGGTGGTCGGGAGGGTTCTTGGCGTCGATCAGCGAACTGAACTGAACTCTGAACTCTGAAATGGTGTGGACTCTGAAGAAGAAGAAGGAGACCGACGAATCCGACGCTTAAATACGTCGTGTCCGGTGCCCCTCTCGCCCCCCACGCACGCCCGGTATTGCATATCCTGTGGGCCAATTCCGCCATGGTTTTGCCGCCGCTGACAGGTGGCACTCGCCTCCTCCCTCCACGTGGACGTGCACGCCCCGGTATCCCCCTTCCACCAGGTGGTCTTTTTCTGGACTTTCCCATGCATAAGCATGCAAACTGACCGTATGCTTTGCTGCTGTACATGTGATGTGATGGGGGATGTTGTTTGCAATTTTTTTTTTTGCACTGTTCGCCGCTGGCATGTGGGCCCGGCTTTTCGTATGGCTGGAGCCCTCCACACGCGATGCACAATAATCATCGGCAAAGCAAAGAATTTCGTAAACGATCCAAAAAGCTAGCTAGCTAGCCACTATATTTCTTGTTCCAGGAAGCAAACCAATCTATCAAAACGTACCTGTACGTAGTGATTCCGAGGAATAATGGTCGTTCTCGATCGTCGGTTCACCAAAAATTTGCCTTCAAAATGTGTATTGGAATTTCAAATCTAATTAAGCATCAGATTTGGAGATGTGGAACGGGAAAAACCGGTTGGAAAATTTTCAGAGCAAACACATTGAAATAGGTTGACACCGATATATGCAGAAACTAAAGAATAGACAATGAAATTATTCATCGAAATTTCTTACCGTACAATCACGTTGTAGTCGTAGCATTCAATTCTAAATTGATAGTCTGAGGATGATCACCATACTTCTAGTTTCATTGTTTTGCAATAATTTTGGTGCAAAAACAGTTCTCTGTGTACTAGCCATATAAAGTTGCCATTTCAAAAAAGCGCGGGAGCAAATTAATAGGTGTCTAGAAAGGGCTGAGCGAAGCATTGCGGATATATGCCACAAAATTTAAAAAAGCTAATTTGAGTAGGTCTAAGCTTAGCACGATGACGGATGCACAATTAAATAGAAGCTTCGATAGAAGCGAGCAAAGCATAACGGATACTAGAAAATTAAATAGGAGCATGGCTATAGTTGAGCGAAGGACAAGACTTGTACGACATCTTGATACTAAAGATTGGTGGGCCATAATTTACCAATACATCTGGACGGACAACAAATTAAGGCAACCTGGGCTATCGTTTTAAGAATTGTTTAATTGGGCCATAATATGATTACGGCATATAATATTTATTTTTATATATGTCCGTTTTGTTTTTTAATCTGAAACGGATAGATCTATAAAGTTTCACTCAACATCATGGTTAGTAACCTCGAAATATTTAAGGCTTAGTTTAGAAAGTCTGAAATTCCCACAACTTCAAAAAAGAACCGCCAACAAACCAAACAAAAAGTGGCAAAAATTAAGAAAGAAGCTAGGATCTATTTTGTTTCCAACACAAATATTTTTCTCCACCTCTTGTTCTTCTAACTTTTATTCCTATTTATCAATACAATTGTTAGATATCATTCCATATCTTATAAATAAAGGACAATAAAAGGAAACAGCCAAATATGATTTCACTCTACGTACCACCAAGAGTGCAAGACAATATTCTTACCATCTCCAATAGATATAACAATAAATTTTCATGTTATAACGGGAAACAAGCGAGTTAACCGCTAACATAATAATGTTTTTCGTTAAATAATTAGTATATATTCCCTCTATTCTTTTATATGTGACATTGGTTTGGTTCAAAATATTGTACTAACCAACACTATATAGAAAAATGGAGGGGGCACACACAATAGCATATATAATGTGAAGCTCAGATCATTTGATGGCCTAAAACATAGGACGATGGTCAGAGTTATATTTTTCATGTATACAGTACTCCCTCCGTCCCGTTATATTTGACGTTTCCGACCAGATCGTGAAAATTAAGGAACGTGTGAAATTACATATTTGCCCTGGGCCTTCTCCTCTCAACGCGTGAGTCGCCGCCGCGAGCCCGCGACGGAAGAAAGAGGCGGAAACGCCGCCACCCCCAACGCCGGAAACGCCGGCCGCTACGCCCAGCCGCCGGGGCTCACCTCCAAGATGCCGCCGCCACCCGTACTCGCTGGAACCGTCGCCGCCACCCCTCTTTGCCGGAGCCGCCGGCGCTCTCTCCCGACGCCGCTACTCATAATTGGGCACCCCAGGCCTGAGACCCAGCAGAATCTTTGGACAAAATTTTACAACACTTGTAGTAAGATCTCATGCCCTCCTTTTCACCTACAACGGCATCGATCGATCACCTGAGCCATTTGCCATTTGCCACTGATCTATGAACACTGTAAAACCTTATCATTTATCAGGTTCAGGCACGCTGCAACTGCTGCATCTGCCAAATTGTGCTTATCCTGTGCAAGAAATAGCTATAGATTGACTCGGCCGGGCAGGTGAGCAGTAGAACATTCAAATCTCCTTTTCTAAAGATGAATAAGGAAGAATGAATCAGTTGTGTTTACAATATTCAGATTTTACTTTAAAAGTTTGTGTTTTTACAGTATTTTCAGAGCTGCTCTTGGATTGCCAGTTTTTCGGCTGAAATTTCATAGCAGTTCTGATGATTTACTCCCTTCATTGCCCACTCAGAAAAACTCTCTTTTGCAGTAGTACACTAGTTTATCAAATTTCAACGTCCAATCTTCTGGGAAAAGAAGATTCAGACCATCATCTGCCAGAAGAAGTGCATTCATCATCTAATGCAACAGGACAGTAACTCCTGAGCTATGCAAACAAGTGAGTTATATAATGCTCAGACAGACAAAGATCATCTTATGTTGAATTTGGCTCAGTAATTTTCAGTGGGCAGATATGCTCGGACAGACAAAGAAAGGCTGACAGTGTCTTCAGACTTGTTCAGTTGCAGTTCAACTGGAAGAGTATGTATTGAGTGTACTCAGTTCTTGAGTTTCATTTTATTTACAAAATCTGAATTAATCCTTCAGTAGAAACCATGTTTGCCGCTGGGCTGCTTGAACCTTCCTGGCTTCATCTCCTAGTAGAGCAATATTTTGTGCGTCATTGCTGTGAGGTGATAATAGGACTAAAAAGTGACAATATGGTCAGATTTTGTGAGGTGATAATAGGCCTGAAAAGTGACAATATGGTCAGATTTTGTGCATGTTGAAATTCAGATTTTGTGATAATGTTGGAGAGGAAGAATCCAAGAGCAATTAGGATGTGACTTTCAGACCTACATTCAGATTTTGTAATAGTACTGTTCATTTTTAAATCTTGAATTTACTTCAGTTTTTTTGTCCCCTTAGCAGAATTTATGACAGTTCTTATGAATTCAGCATTTCACTGTGAATTCGCAGGACAGTAGTAGCACTCCTTGCTGAAACCTTAGGTTACAGCTTCATCAAAGCAGACAACTACCATTCTCAGGCAAACAAAGGTCTGAAGAACTCATCATCTCACAACCAACCTACATTTCCCTTTTTCATTTCTGAACTTCTCAGTTCCTCCCTGTCCCTGACAACAGCAAAGATGAGCAAGGGCATCCACTGTGTGCTGGATGAATCATGCCAAAAACCTTATTTATAAGCCACAGACAAGTGCAGCAGCTAAGCTAGCTCACCTTCCTCTTCACCACCAAGAACGCAAGAACGCAGCGAGAGAGGAGGAGATTCAAGAACCGGAGGAATTGATGTCGTCTTCGGCTGTGATTCCGCCGCCGTCGCCGGAGAGGAGGGTGCCGATGGTGGCCGACGACGGAGGTGGAGGACATGGGACGAGATGGTGGCGTCCGTCTCCATCCACTACTTCATCTGCCACATGTGCCGCCACGCCGCCGCCCGGGGCTCGTCGGCCTTCTCCGCCGCGTCGTCGGCGTCTTCCTCTGCTGCGCCGGTGCTTCCCGTCGTGGTGCGTCCCGCGTTGGTGGAGCACGCGGCGGACATGGAGCGGCTCATCTCGCAGCTGCCACTCTTCACGCTAGCGTCGTCGTTGGCGGCGCTCCCGAAGTCGTCCCGCGCCTGCTGCCGCCATCCCCTGCTTCTCCACGCCGTCTCCGGCGAGGAAGGTGACTGTCGCCGTCGAACAGAGGGGTAAAGATGGAAACGGTTTTTCTGATTGTACTGCAGCGTCAAACATTTAGACTCCTTTTAAAATGAACTACAACGTCAAACAAAACGGGACGGAGGGAGTAACGGATTTAAAGTGTATAAAAGAATTGGAATGGACGACATGTACGACACCAACAGTGACCTCCTCATATCTGCATGGACGGTTACTTGTTGACTCCAATAATAAAAGAAGCCCAGTCCAAATAATAATAATAATAATAATAATAATAATAATAATAATAATAATCTTTACCTATTATAAAAATTGAGGATGATTCCATACTCACCTTAGCTTTCGTCCGTCATCCGAGTTAAACACATATAAAACCCGGATCGGACTAAAAAAACCATATAGTAGCGATACGACTGTTGGACCGGAAAAAAACTGTCTACCGGCAAGAAAAAGACTGGGAAAACCATCTACCGGTGACGTGGACTATATACTATGCAAAAATCAGGGATACATGCATGTGTGTGTGGGATTCAAACTCCGGTCTCCTAGGGTACATACTACATGCTGCGCTCATCTAGCCACCAGAGCAATGTGGTTATTGTTTTCTTAAGAAACTTTTCTCTATTTGGCCGGTTTTTAACTCATCAATCTCCATCCTCAATCTTGTTCACAGGTCCATGTTACATCGCTTCTATGTCATCTCAGCTTCTCATGTGTTATTGCGAATTCTCACATGCTTATCAAGGGTCTAATTGGGGAAAATTTATACATCTTTTGGGAACGCAGTGGAAAAATTCCATGCCCGTATTAGGGTAGAATATGGCTCGAGCAGAGGGGGCTGCCGCAAGCGCTTTACTGGCATATCAAGGCAAAGCGTCGTCCGAGTCCGAGTCGTCTGACTCAATAAAGCGACGTGTCGTTCGTGCATGATAATGTAGCCATCCGATTCTGACTCGGTAATACGTCGTGCATGCATGAGAACGCAGCTGGTGCGCTTAGGACATGTTTTTTTCTCATCTGCATCGCTTCCCCATGCAGAAGCACCATATTCAATCAATATGTATCAATATAATTATGATTTGAGCCAGATATATATGATCTAACAATCTAACATTGAAACTTGAAAGTCATTATAATTGGAGTATGTAAATTATTTTTATCCGTTGCAACGCACTGGTATTTTTGCTATTTATTATAAAATTTAAAGATGCATGCATGTTTCATAAGCAAGAAAACTTCTGGCTGGCATGACATACGGAGCGTATACGTACGTGATGGCGACCAAAGTGATCGAGGTTTATTTTCCCAGAAAAAATAATAAAAAAGTGAGTCATATATTTTGTTTCATGTCTGCCACGGTGACAGCCTCTGGCCTAAGCTAGATCACTCCAAAACGCCATCTCCAGTGACGCACGCTGTATACTATAGCTACTAGCAAAGAGTTATGCCGTGTAAAGTCGTACATACATACGATGTACCGTTGATTGATCTGAGAATTTATTATGGTAATAGTTGACAGTTGTTATACAGTTTCAGGGTCGTGTTGGACGTACGGTTAATTCGCACGGTAAATTTGAAGTGCACAATGGATGGATGCACAGGATCTTGCAAATGCCAAATTCTTTTCCTTATTTGAGGCTACTTCGTCTCGATCTCTCTTTTCATTTTGTCAAACAAGATTATGTGTGCATGCAACAAAAGAACGACTAGCTTGGAATATTAACTTGTACAAACACATGTTTCGTTCCGGCAACAAATATAACTAATTAATTGCAATAGTTAATATAGAGTACCTCCAACCTTATCACAAACCTATATCAAGAGAAATATGTGTTCCATGCTCCATCTAATATGCAGCCTTATCTTTTTCTTATACTTATCAGCCAAAATTTAAATTTTTCAACCTTAAATTTGAAGCTGATTTTGAGTTTTTTTTTCATCGAAATTTATGTTTCAGCCTTTGCTTTTAGATCGCTAAGAACACATATATAAAAATTTTATTCACAAATTACTTTTCATTTGCAAATATGCCTTTCTCTTATTCCGCGAAATATACCTTAAACGATGGCTCTGATGCTAAGTGCACCATGCATGTCGGAATTATCAACCTAGGATCTTACATGAAGAACTAAAACGTCATAATAAATCCACCTTATAAGTTAGTTAAGATGCGAAAGCGTGCCAAAATCTGTAGCCATAATCATGAGTTGAATAACACCAAAACATTAGGCACACCTAATTTCTTAAACTATTGACGAGGCATAGTGGATTGGTGCGTGTGCCCCAATAAGTTGCTGGATTTCTATTCTAACACATCACATAATAGGAAACCAATATCCGGTCTCTACACATATATAAAAGTACGCTTCCATATAATTAATTAGATGCTTAGATCTCAATACAACTCTAGTTGATCGCTTTGTTTTTAGGTCAACTAGTCATAATAGCCATAATATGTTAATGCCCCCCATAGAAATTTATTCTAACAATAAATGCATTAAGCATCTACTTCAGTGAATGGACCAATTAATAGTAGCCAAACAACATGGATTGCAGAAGAAGTACAATTAAATAGTAGGGAATACATTCTGCACACAGTTTTGGAAAAAGAATTTTCTGAAGACACTCTTGATTCCATATATATATGTACACGTTTGTTTCCTTGAAAAACAGATCAATTGTTCTGGCTTCACTTTTCTAACCACAAGGGGTAGTAACATATTTAAATCAGATTTTGCTAATTGGCATTTGATAAAAAAAATTAGAGCAATATTGTAATTTATGGAGCATGGGATCTTCTCCATCCACTCATTAGCTTCCGGGGTTAGGGTTGGGGTTGGGGCCAAGGGGGAAAGATCCCAATGATAGTGGTGAATACGGGTTGGGGGGAGGGGGTGTCGTTAGCAAGCCAGCGGTGGTGCCGCCAAAGCAGCATAGTCGGTGGAGGATGGTGCAAGCAGTAGAGGCATCTTGGCCAACTGGTTAGATGGTAGTAAGAGAGCTGCTGGAGGTAGGAGAGATCGACGATGTTGGGGAACCTTACTAGAGAGCTGCTTCATGACCGTGGTTGTGGAGAAGGGTGGTTGATTACAGAGAAGAGGATACCGGCACCAGGGAGCGACAAAAGGTTTTGGTGGGTGGCGGTAGTGACGGTTTGGGGAGCCCGGCATCGCCGGCGTTGGCTATCGGTGTTGAGGAAGGAGGCGCATAGAAGGGGCTGGGCAGCGGGGATTGGGGTGATGTGACTGGAATGTGGGAAAACAAGAGGATTAGGTTTTCTCTCTTTATATATGTGTATCAGTGTTTGAGAGTTGATCTAGCCCGTTGAATAATCTTTATTTGAGGGATGATAAAATAGATTGAGATGGGAGAGGATTTTCTTGCTAAAGTTGTATAGGCCGTCCCCATTTAATTGTCACAGTTAAATTGTACATAATTGGCTATTTATGGAAAATGCTTGGTTGCCACATCGTCGCATGCAGTATATTTTCAGCACCATGGCCTACAAAATCGTTATTTTACCAAGATGTTTTTTATTATTTGCATAACAACCCCCCCCCCCCCCACACACACACAAAATGAAGATGCCAGTGCTTGAATGCTTATTGTGACACAAAATTTAAATAACAAAAATTCTTATATTTTAGAACGAAGTGAGTAATTGACAAAGAATAAACTTAATTAATTAGTTAGTTAAATATCCGTAATCTTTATGCCTTTAGCCCTTTTGTTAGTTTGTCTTCACATCACAGCAGAGAAGATGGGTGGCAGCAGCTAGCAGACACACTTCATCCCTTCCATTCCAGCCATTCCAAAAGCATATGCCCCCAAAATCTCAGCATCCCTACCACTCCAGGGAGAAAAACGAACAATCTAGGACCAATTTAACATGTACTAGTACAATTGTTCCTATCTACTACTACTCTACACACTGCAATTTCTTCTCCCCTATCTAAATGCAGCACTAGCTAGCAATCTGAAACCCTATCAAGCTTCCAAAAAGCCAATTCGGTCAGCCTAAAAACGAAAACGGCCGTCTTTGTGGTTGTGGCAAAGGCAAAAAGGAGTACAGAAGCTTTGTTTCTTCTTGGTCTACTAGTAATTCAGTTGGTCCCATGCATGGCATGCTACTACTTAGGTCCCTTCTAGAACAAAACAGAAAAACATAAAAGTTGTAGAGGATTTAAATCCTATATATGGGAAATAATTATGAAGCATTTTAAAACAAAGGATTGATTGTGTCAATGTTCTAGATATGAGATACCTTATACTTATGTATTATGGCTAGGCGGGCTCACCATATACAAAGTCCTATATAGAATATTGATGGTTGTTCATGTATTCATCTTTATTTCAGGGATCTGAGGCATCATTTTGGGGGATATGATATCTTAAGGACATGAGGGTTCAACGAATCGACTCAATTCGAGCTGGTTGAGAGTCGGCCTTTTTTAAGGCTCCTGGAACATAAAGGTGCTGATTCTAAATTTATCATTGGTGCCAGTACGCATTGTTGAATTAGTGTTGCATGAAAAACCGGCACCTATGACCCTTTACAAGCTGGCACCAAAGGCGTTCATTTCTCAGCCCTCGTTTCTCATTCTCTTCTATTTCAACATACAATCTATATTTATACCTAATTTAACACCATAATAATTCAAATGTAAGAATTTAACCATATCCGAATATACAATTACTCAAATATAAGAATTTAACCATATCCAAATATACAATTACATTGTACTTCTGCTTAGAATGTGTAGTTACAGTGTAACTACGATGTTACATCCTAGTTACATCGACAGTTTTTTAGCGTTTTTTAGTTAACAATTTATAGAACGACACCCATATAGGTAGTCCCTTAATTTAATTTAAACCGTGTGGGTCGACGGAAAACATGGAAGGTGTGAGCTGGTCAATTGGAACTGAAGCCCAAAATTTTTTTTCTTTTAAGGAATAAGTTCACCTGCGGTTCCTAAACTTTACATCGAGTTTGTTTGTCATCCCTTATTTCCAATACCATAAATCTTCATCGTAAACTATACAAAACCGTACAATCTAGGTGCTATAGCAATATATATGTCTGGTTTCGTTGATGTGGCATCCTAGTTAGCAAAAGAAATTAAAACAATGTGAGGCTCACATGTCAGCGCCCTTTTCTTTATTCTCTTTTCTTCCAAAGCCTCGAGGGAGAGGGCGGTAGCCGGCGGGAGAGGGGCAGCCGGCAAGCCTACCTTGGACTTAGGTCGGGCTCCAAGGTCAGCACCGGCGCGACCAGACCCTTGCTGCGGCTGGTTTTGGTACTCTTCCAACCAGCAGCATGGTGGAGGACAGGTTTGCGCAGGATGAGGGGCACTACATCGACAACAGCCACCGCCACATCCCCAGCAGCGGCCAAGAGGAGGGATCCTGCAGCCACGACGTCGTCGTCCCCAACAACCACGATGGTGAGGAGGACTATCACGATGACCTCGACCTCGACATTCTCTTCGATTGCGTAGTCGTACCTGTCCCAGGTGGCCACCTCAACTCAAATGCCGCCGTCTTCATCCCCATCACCGGTGGGAGCCAGGACCTCTACTTTGCCAACACCACCGCTTATCGCCACCTACATCACCTTGTATGTGCTCGTAGCAGCCGGTCACGGTGGAAGAGGTGGAGGTGGAGGCGGCCTTGGGGCGGACAGATCCAGCTCCCCCGCCCTCGCGAGCGGCAGCGGCTTAGGGGGCGGGTGCTGCCGGTGTGCGGATTCAGCGACCCCCGCTCTTGGGAGTAGAGGAGGCGCCGCCGGCCGTAGATCCAGCACACCGCCTGCAGCAGTAGCCCATGCGATGGCCCATCGCCAATGTCACGCCGACCGCCTCTCCCCTCGCCCATCTCCCGTCGGTTGCCTCTCCCACCCTCTCCGGCTGGCCGTGTGGCTTGGGAAGAAAAGAGAAGAAAGAAGAGGGCCGCTGTCATGTGGGCACACATATTTTTTTCTATTCTTTTTGTTGACTAGAATGCCACGTCAGCGAAACCAGACATCTATAATACCATGGGACATAAATTTCACGGTTTTATATAGTTTAGGGGTGAAGATTTCTGATACTGAGGATTAGGGATGTCACACAAACTCAACGTAAAGTTGAGGGATGCTGGTGAACTTATTCCTCCTTTTAACAATGATGCACTAGCTCGGCCCGACTAGTTAAAGGCCATCAAGGTACAAAATGGGCTTAAAACGCAACAACATGGCGACGAAACCCATGAACTTGTGCATGTGGGCCTCAAAAGGCAACACTTGCTAGTACCTGCCCTATCTGCCGCTGATCGGCTTATTTCTGCGTGTGTGTCGGTGTGTGTGTTTATCCGGAATAAGTTCACTTCGTAACCCTCAAATGTGATCGAAATCCATGACCCTAAACTACAAAACCAGATATCTCGACCCCCAAACTCCTAAGACCGGTGCAATTTGACTCCCTCGATGGTTTTGGAGGGTGGTTTTGCTGACGTGGCGATATTGACCGAGTCTTCGTTCCACGTGACGTTGACGTGGCATTTACGTGGCAGCAGAATTAAAAAAATATTTATGGGACCCATTAGTCATTCATAAAAAAGAAATATGGGGTCCACATGTCAATCATCTTCCTTCTTCCTCCTCCCTCTCTCCCTTCTCTCTCTCCCCTTCTTCCCCTTTGGCCTGCGGCGGGCGATGAGAACGAGCAGCGGCGGCCTCCGCGCGTCCGCGCGTGCCGCTCCTCCCCCCGCGCGGATGGCCGACGTCTACCTCCCTAGCATGCAGACGGCCGGCAACCTCCTCCTCGCGCGCGGCGCTGCCGTCCGGCTGGCGAGCTCCTCATCTGGGATGGGACCCCAACGCCGCCTGGCCGCACATCTCCTGCAACCGCACCAACCACATCAACAACACCGACCTCCCCGGCGTACGTTGCCGCCGCGCAACAGATGCAGAGCCTCAGCCTCCAGGACGAGGCAACGTTTGATGGCAATGAGGTAGACATGTAGAGCTCGTCTCCAAGGGTCTGCAAGGCCACCATGATGGCTTCAGCTTGATGTATCAGCCATCGACCCATCATGGCCGCCGACGCAGGCCGCCGTCGATGTTGTCTGGTTGATGGTGACAGCTGCGGTGGCAGAGGAGGAGGAGCTGACCGGATGCGGCTTGGGCAGTAGTTGCTGGTCGCCTGCGCTGAGGCAGTGGCGTGTCGCGACCGTGCGCAAGCGGTGGCGCCGTTGTGTGAGCTACAGGGCGGAGCGCCTATGCATAGCATGGGAGAGAAGGGGAGAGAAAGAGAGAGAAGGGAGAGAAGGAGGAAGAAGGAAGAGGACTGCTATGTGGCCCCCACATGTCAGTGGGCCCACATTTTTTTTTTTTGTGTGAATGACTAATGGGTCCCACACATATTTTTTAATTCTGCTGCCACGTAAGTGCCACGTGGAACGAAGACTCGGTCAATATCGCCATGTAAGCGCCACGTGGCGCCATGTCAGCAAAACCATCCTCCAAAACCACTGAGGGAGTCAAATTGCACCGGTTTTAGAAGTTTGGAGGTCGAGATATCCGGTTTTGTAGTTTAGGGTCATGGATTAGATTTCGATCACATTTAAGGATCACGAAGCGAACTTATTCCGTGTTTATCCTCTCCCTCTTTGGTGCTTCCGATATATAGTAGCACTCTCATGATTTTAAGAGAAAAAATATAATAGTACTCTCTACGTTTCCATTTACGAAGTTTTAGCATATAAAAATTAGAATTATTATTAAAATATTCATTGTGATATTCAAAATATTTTTAGAGACGTCTTTCCTTTCTTCATTGAGTACTATTCCTTTGAAGGAATTGTACTACTACCTCCATTTCAGGTTTCAGGTTATAAGATTTTTTAACATTGTCCACATTTATATAGATGTTAATAAATCTAGACGCACATATATATTTATATTCATTAACATAATATGAAACAGAGGAAGTACCTGTTTTGAGAACGATTATTATGATGCAATTGATAAGAGTAGCAATGTAATTTATGAGTTATATGACACTTTCTTGTGAGATTTGATAGAGCCATATATCCGTATGTGTTATGGTGTCTGGATGTGAATTTCTCTCTGTTATTCTATATGTCATATTGGTTATTTCGAACCTCATATATTAAAAATGGCGGTAGTAGTTTGATGAATTTTAAATTTTCACATGCGCCTCCGTCTCCTCTCAGGTTCTGAGATTCAGAAGCTTCAGCGTGCATGTATGGTGATTAATTTTTCTTAGAAATATTGTAGTACAAACACACTCACTCATAATATAAATATATGTATGCTCATCTTTTTTAATACACACGTATATTCTACCTTTATTATTTCCAGTAAATCGAACCATTATTTTAATTAGTCTCGTGCATGATGCAGAGACCCTGGAAAGGGCGATCGAGAATTCTCTATCAAGTGTCAACTCACTGGCACTGCACGTACATCCATCGTAGACAACAGTTTCACAAGGCTCTCGCAAATGCACGAGCATATATATACGTATGATTTGTCCCTCGTCCATCGATTTAATTAGCTAGCTTTTGGTTTGTGTTGTCGCACACAAGAGAATGATCAATCATGTTGTCCACAGCTGCCAATCGATCGATCGAGCTTTATTTCGCCTTTAAGCAACATAGTAGCATCGATTGATGGCAATATAGACCACTCCCTTCCTCCTCCTGCTAGCTATAGCCCCGTTCGACAATAACATAACGGATGAAGATTAAGTGTTGACATACACAAAACGAGAAAAAACACATGGTTAATAATGTAAAATCAAATGTGTTTTTGATTATTATTCTGTGATGAACAATTGGCATCGGAGATTATTGGTTTTGATATTTGGAATTTATTCACGAAGTGGTTTTGGAGATGATTGGATTTCACAGGTGAATCTACAGGTACTGCTGGAATTGGGTCTGGTCAGACCGAGCAGGTGTTGCCGGTCAGACCGGCGTGTATCGCGCGGTCAGACCGGCGCAGCCCGCGGTCTGACCGGCCGACGCTGTGTCGGTTTCGGTTTCGGGTTGTTTGTTTGGATATCCGTGATTATTTCATGATTATGGCTTTTAGATGGATACTATACGTATGTAATACTGTTGTTTGCTACTAATGAGTCAAGTTGGAGATAGCTTGGTCTCGGAATATGGTTTCTTTGTTTATTTCATGTGTAGGTGACTCGATGCCTCGGGAGAGTATTTGCGGTGATGGACCGGGAGTCGGCTCGGGGATAAGACGACGTCCGTGGTGGTCAGAGATCATGCGGGATACTTAGGCTAGAGTTGATGCACGTGGTTGATGGAGATTCCATATGGCATACGATGGAGGTATTGTGTGCGTATGGGATGCGGAGTCGAATTTTGAAGGAGTCCAAATTTAGTATGATTGGTTATGTAAAATTTGTTTCTTGTACTAGAGGGTTTCCTAACTACAAGAAACTTGTTAATCCGTGACGGATTCTCGGTGACGGATTTACATATCATCACTGACAAACATACACCGTGACGATATTTTGTTTTTCGTCACAGATGAGCCCAGTGGATATTCACAGCCCGCTAACTCGTGACATTTTTATCACGACTGTCACAATGTATGATTTTAAATTCATCATACGCTAGTTTGCCCAAAACAATAAAAAAATAAAACATATTTAGTGCAAAGAAAAATGAAAAATGTGATTGCAACAAGAATCAAACCCATAAGACAATTTGTTAAATTTGAACAAAATAATTTTGTTAATATGTTAAAAACAATAAAAAATAAACATATTTAGTGCAAAGAAAAATAAAAAATGTGATTGCAAGAAGAATCAAACCCAAAAGACGATTTGTTCAATTTGAATAAAATAATTTTGTTAATATGTTACATGTATATGATGCAGAATATGGCAAACTAAAAAAATACGGTGAGCATGGGTTTTTATCTGCAGCATATGGGATTTGAACCCACACTTAGCTAGGAGTAGGAATGTGTCTTACCACTTGAACCACTTGTTCTAGATGTGTCAATGCACACTTAAAATACACGTTCTAGATCATGCGGGATACTTAGGCTAGAGTTGATGCACGTGGTTGATGGAGATTCCATATGGCATACGATGGAGGTATTGTGTGCGTATGGGATGCGAAGTCGAATTTGGAAGGAGTCCAAATTTAGTATGATTGGTTATGTAAAGTTTGTTTCTTGTACTAGAGGGTTTCCTAGCTTGCCGCCGGTCTTACCATCGGTGAGTCGTTGGTTAGACCGCTAAAGCCCGGTAAAACATAAATCGAAGAACTCTTAGAGTAGTAGATGACGACTTTATTGATTCTCTCTGTGTTTACAAAGTGCACCAACAACACTCCTTACAAAAATTTCGACTAAACTCGAAACCCTAACTTAAAACTCAACTCAATTGCTCTCCAAAGCGATACCGGGAAGCCTCATGCTCCCCCTCTATTTATACCCGAGGTAGGCAGCCTAAAGTCACGAACCAAACTCATACTAAAAGTTCTAAACACCTTACAAGGCGACGGTCAGACCGGCGGGAGCGAGGCGGTCAGACCGGCGACGGCAACAGGCGCGGCAGGAGACTTCGGCGATCGGACCGATTGATCTATATCGGTCAGACCGACGGCATCCACACGGTCAGACCGGCAGATCAATCTCGGTCAGACCGATCTCCGTCGAATTTGAGGGTAAGTTTTATTTCCGCTAAAAGTTTTTGGTTTTTGGGTATACCAACCATTCACCCCTCTCTGGTTGGCTTAGTTATTGTGATTCGATCCTACAAATAAGACGTGAATGTTAGGAAAAAACCTAATATCAATAATTAGAAGGGGTGAGGCTTCGAACCCAGGTCGCCTAGCCTACCACTTTGTGGAGTTAGCCGGAACACCCCTGGTGTTTCTCCATGGTTTATTAAACTTTAATTATTTCAAACTCTAAAAATTAGATTTACTTCATATTTTAGAGTAAACTTCACAAAACTACAGATACTTTGACCAAATTATCACAAACTACAGATTTAGGGTGATATATCACAAAACTACAGATTTAACACTAAATTTCTCACAAAACTACAAATTTAAGGTAGAATATCGTAAAACTATATACTTAGTAATAAAATTATCACAAAACTATAGGTTTAGTGATAATTTAATCACAAAACTTGCACGTTTATAACTCAAACATAACACTAATGCTAAGGATTTAAACTCTAAAATCTGTAATTTTGTTATTAAATTTGTAGTTTTGCGATACTCCATCTTAAATCTGTAGTTTTGTGATAAATTTAGTGCTAAATCTGTAGTTTTATGATACATCACTTTACATCTGTAGTTTTGTGATAATTTGATCAGAATATATGTAGTTTTGTGAAATTTACTCTATATTTTATAACATCTTCTATATTAAAATATATGTACGAAATATACCGGTTAGCTGTTTAAAAAATGTGATAATAAAAATGAGGTAAAAATTTATATCTTAATTAATCAGAAAAGAATTAGGTCCTCGACCTAGCTAGCTCTCTTATTCTGCATATAGTAGAGTAGTTCATGTTGAAACGTTATTCCTGCTCGGTTTTCTGTAGAGAGGAGGACGATGCCTAATCATGGAGCTCATGAATGTTCATGGAAGCTAATTAATCAGTGCACATATCGATATATAATATCAGACCGTAAATCTTGGCTGTCACCGCGGTGCTGGTCGTCGGACAAACTGATCGTGATAGATGCCGGTGAAGATGTCGCTAATTTGCTGGCACAAACGTTTGAAATGTTCCGACAACGACATGGAAGTGGAATGTCACCAAGTTGCCTCCTTGCCGGCATAACGAGTTGATGGGGGTGGATTTTCAGTTATACACCCTTATTGTTTGGGATGCCCTAACTCTCTTAAAATTCATAACACTACGCCGGATTAGATCACCTTTGACGGACTCGCGCACCATCATCTTTGATGGGTTTGACCCTGATTAGAGATGAATTGTTACTGATGACTACACTCACCCCGTTAATGGCGACAGACACCTCTAATGGGCCCGTATATTTTTGGCTCGTCAAAAGTGAGGATCTCCACAAATCAATATGTGGTTGTAACCCGTTAGAGCTGAGACACCTGTGATGGGTGCAAAATTCACGGCCCGTTAGAGATGACCCCATCTCTGACGAATCTACTTTGGCGCCTGTCACAAGTTACCCACCTCTAACGGAGTGATATACCAAAACCGTCACAACCGAGGTTACTTGTGACGGTCTTTATTTACGACCTTTAGTGATGAGGTAATTTCGGAAAAAAAATAATTTCTAAATATTTGCTAGCCTCAGTATTTGGTAGGCATGCTCTCTAAAAAACAGTACATTACAGATATTCCAACCACACCCAATATCACATATTTTTACAATTTATCACAGATGCATCCCAAAATTAACATTCTACACATGCATTCTAAAATCCCATAAAAATTACATAGACAGTCACATATTCCCAATGCACATTCTTACCTCACATTTCTTTTGAGCTTGTGAAGCCACAAACTTACCCAATTTCTTGCATTGCACATGAAGCTGTAAACTTACCCAAATTACTTGTAGCATATGCCTTTTAAAGAAGAACGATGAGCTGCCATTTAAAAAAGGGATAAAACAATTGAAAGATACAAAGTAGCAATTATTGAGTAGATGCAAGGCGTAGTAACCAATTTTTATGATATGTTGTTCAAAACTGCCTTAAGTTATAAAAAAACGATAGAATACGAGATGCTAGGGGTCCCAAAGTGTTTTAAACGGGCCGCGGCCGGTGGCCTCACCTGATACGGTCTCCCGATGAACCTATCAAAGGTAAGGCTATCCTTGATGAGTACTTTGGCCCATCACTGCTGGGCTGTCAGAGGTGAATAGTTCTGACGTAGTGTAAACATGTACATTAATTTTGAAATCAGGTTTTTGAAGCTCCAGAAATGGGCATGGACGGAATAGCACAAAGCACATAATTAGGTTTCAAGTGGAAGAAATGATTTATGTAAATTGCACTGTCAATGAATGAACTTTGTGCAATTTAGGACATCAACTTATAAATCTTGTGGGAACAGATGTTGTCCACGAGCCCATGTTGCCCTAGCAGCAGTTCATTATCAGGATAGATGTCGTATACTCCAAAGAGAGACACCCCAGTATAGGAGACACCCCAGTTCGGTGTCACCCGTTGGATAGGTGACACCCCAGTAGTTTATTCCGACAAAATGCTAGAAAAGGAGGTTAATTACGAGATGACAAAGCTTTCTGTAGTGTTTTATTCTTACATTTATTAGTGGAAGTCGCCAAGCTGCCGGCCTAACTAGCGGTGGTGGAGGTGATGGATTTTCAGTTATCAAATCATATGCATTGCGTGGGATGGCTAATTACCTATCAAAATATTCATAAACATGTAGGTATAGTTTTGAAATACTCACTCCGTTTCACAATGTAAGTCATTCTAGCATTTCTCATATTCATATTGATGTTAATGAATCTAAACATATATATCTATCTAGATTTATTAGCATTAATATAAATATGGGAAATGCTAGAATGACTTACATTGTGAAAAGGAGAAAGTAGATTTTTTCAGCTCGGCTATTGTGTGTCACTATATTCATCCTAGCCACGATTTTTATGACTTGAAAAATTCTATAGTCAGCTTTGTCGGAGTAAAATAATTGCCAAATTACCACTGCGATAACAATATAATGAGTTACCCGTAGTGATTATTACTCACTCCGTCTCAAATTATAATGCCTATATATTTTTTTACACGGTGTTATTGATTTTGACTTTAATTTATTTCATATTATGTTCTTAAAAATTTAAAATTAGCATCATACTTAGTATATATATAGTATGAATCAAGGGATATAATATGCATAATACTTAGTATATATACATAGTTAGTATGATTATTAGTTAAAAGTTACCAAGTTTAATTTTTTTTAAAAAAGAGATGCCCTATAACTTGAGACAGAGGGAGTAGTACATAGTACAATACTAGGCTACTGCAGCCACGATGTGCTGTTTTATTCTGGGTTGTAGGAACATTGTAGCACATTTATTTAGACCATTCATTTTAGATCAAGCGATAGAAAACGCTACTAGCTAATGCGCAATATTTTTTTTTGAAACTAACTACACCAGATGATGTGAGATTTTATATTAATATAGAAAAAACTATAAAATTACAGCCTAGAAAACTATAATCAGGAAAAGTGAAAAAATCGCACCTCCACACCCTGACGACTCCTACACACCTATTAGAGGACATAAACTAACATCGAGCCAACCGTTATACATGACTGTTCGCCATCAACTCTATAACGGGGTTAAGGCACTCCACACTATAAATTTAGTTAAACTTAGAAAAATTTAAGTAGAAAAAAAATCAAAACATCTTATAATATAAAAAGAAGGAACTACTAGCTAATACACAATGACGTTCAACGCTACTGTATAACGAGCAGCAACGGTAGAGGATCACAATCTTCATTGGATATATATGGTTTGAGAATAGAGCTGAGATAGATTCGAGGCAGAAAATTAACGAAGAGAAACAGCTGAACCGGGAAAGGAAGGTAGAATTGGGAGAGAGTAAATTTGTTTAGTTTATTGTTTTTCTCCTCTTTTTTGTTTTTCTTTTTATGCACGTGCGGCCGTCCTCATTTCGTACCGATCGTGTGGAAGGCCCAACTGCAGTGTTCGTGCTTGGTAGGCAGCCTTTCATTTTTGACAGGAACTGACGGCTCCTTTGCAACACATGATTTCAAAAAACATAAGCACAAGAAACGTAGGTTTAATATATCATATCTTGTGAATTTCTCGGGAAATTAGAAACATGGGAATGTTCTTAAAAATAGTCATTTGGGTGATACACAGGGAAAACGAAGTAATTGTAGACACGAGAATAGAATACCACCAAGAGGTAGGAGTAGGACCTCATGTATGTTTTCCTTCAAATCTCTATATAAATTAGTTCATTTCGTAGGATTTTCATGCATCAGTCCTCTCTTCCAAATGATTTCAGAGGAATTTCATCCTAAGAATTCAAATCCTTTTCCTTTGTTAGTCGAGCGATGCTCCTAACAATTTGTTAAACGATGGAAAAAACATTTGTTGCTACTAACTAAAACTCTATTTCTTTTTATATACTGACGTTCAATCAGGGTTGGATATACAGTGTAACGGCTGGAATCAGGTGACACTGACGAGTTTTGGCAAAACCTATAGTTAAACTACTTATTCATATATTATAGCACCATGATCTAAGCATAATTAGCATACTATGACACTAGTAGATACATTATGACACCAACGAATCAATTTTCTAGATACGCCACTGCGTTCAATCTTTATGTGTGTTCGTGAAAAAACATTCGCTGCTGGTAACAGATGGAGTCCTTGCTAGATTTTGGCAGCAGGCAGGCAGGGTGCTGCAATTACGATCTGTCGGATTCGATCGAGCAGGGATCGATCGTACTCGTGTGTCGGCCTTTTCGCCTGCATCTTGTCGCCTTCTTGCTCATAGCTGCTTACTCCTACTACTTGTACTATTTACAAGTGCGTATATACAGTACCAGAATTTCTGCAACGGTTTGGCTAGGTAGAAAAAATAGACCTGAACATTTTTTTTTAATAATGAAAATGGATTACATCTCTGGCTTTCTGTCATAAGACACACAGCCATAAGTACAGCCATAAGTTTAATAGTAATAAAAAGGTAAGGTAAAAGTAAATCAAAATGAGAAATAAGGTGATGGGACAAATCTCCAACTCCCCTTTATTATTGACTAGCGTTAAACCACATAAAATTTTTTTAGCTAGCAATTCTAATAGAACTACGCCACCCATAGTGGAACAAGAGACCCTTAGCTACCGATTCCAAGAGTATAGCACCATTGCGCATAGTATCCTGCTCTTCCTGTGGTAGCATCGTAAACCAAAAGTGGAGCTAGTAGGAAGATATGAAGATAACCTGTATAAGGTTAGATAATTGTTTACCATTAAAAACTTTATCATTACGACAACACCAAATTAACCAACATATAGCACTAGCTCCAATTAGAATCATCTTTTTAATGGACCTAGATATCCCTCTAAGCCAATTACCGAAAATGTTTTTGGCGTTACGGGGTGGGGGATATTAAAAGCAAAAAACACACATCTCCAAACAAACTGAGTGACATGACACTCAAAGAAAAGATGTTGGATTGTCTCTTGTGCATAGCAGAAAGAACAATGTTTGTCCCCCTCCCCCTCTCCCCAAATTTTCTTTTAGCCAGGTTATTATCTTTCGTTAGAATTACTTTCTTATGAAGAAACCACATAAAGACCTTGATCTTTAGTGGAATTTTCAAGTCCCACAGAATTCTCTTTTTGATCCGAACATTACAGTTCATGATCGTGGCATACATAGATTTGATGGAAAATTGACCATTCTTATGGAGCGACCATACAAAGCTATTCTTTTCATTTGACAGAGTTATATTAGCCCGAGGATCAAATCGTTCCACTCGATTAGCTTTTGGCCAACAATAGCTCTCCTAAAAGATATATTTAGCGGCGTTGTGTGTAAAATCAAAGGTGCTTTTTATTATTATTCTGTGATGAACAATTGGCATCGGAGATTATTGGTTTTGATATTTGGAATTTATTCACGAAGTGGTTTTGGAGATGATTGGATTTACAGGTAAATTACAGGTGCTGTTATTTTATGTGACCGGTCAGACCGGGCAGTCGTTGCCGGTCAGACCGGCGTGTATCGCGCGGTTAGACCGGTGCAGCCCACGGTCTGACTGGCCGACTCTGTGTCGGTTTTGGTTTCGGGTTGTTTGTTTGGATATCCGTGATTGTTTCATGATTATGGCTTCTAGATGGATACTATACGTATGTAATATTGTTGTTTGCTACTAATGAGTCAAGTTGGAGATAGCTTGGTCTCGGAATATGGTTTCCTTGTTTATTTCATGTGTAGGTGACTCGATGCCTCGGGAGAGTATTTACGGTGATGGACCGGGAGTCGGCTTGGGGATAAGACGACGTCCGTGGTGGTCAGAGATCATGCGGGATACTTAGGCTAGAGTTGATGCATGTGGTTGGTGAAGATTCCATATATGGCATACGATGGAGGTATTGTGTGCGTATGGGATGCGGAGTCGAATTTGGAAGGAGTACAAATTTGGTATTATTAGTTTTGTAAAGTTTGTTTCTTGTACTAGAGGGTTTCCTAAGGTGTTTAGGACTTCTAATATGAGTTTGGTTCGTGGCTTTAGGCTGCCTACCTCGGGTATAAATAGAGGGGGAGCGTGAAGCTTCCTGGTATCGCTTTTGAGAGCAATTGAGTTGAGAGTTGAGTTAGGGTTTCGAGTTTAGTCGAAATTTTTGTAAGGAGTGCTGTTGGTGCACTTTGTAAACACAGAGAGAATCAATAAAGTCGTCATCTACTTTGAGAGTTCGTCGATTTGTGTTTCACCGGGTTTCGGCGGTCTAACCGGCGACACACCGGCGGTCAGACCAGCGGAATCGCGGCGGTCAGACCGGCGGGTACACGGCGGTCAGACCGGCAGCGGCGACAGGCACAGGCAGGCGACTTTGGCGGTCGGACCAATCGATCTACACCGGTCAGACCGACGACAACCAGGCGGTCAGACCGGCAGGACAACTTCGGTCAGACCGCGATCCATCGAATTCGAGGATAACTTTTATTTCCGCTAAAAGTTTTCGGTTTTCGGGTATACCAACCATTCACCCCCCTCTGGTTGGCTTAGTTATTGTAATTTGATCCTACATTGTGCTCATAACTTTTGCCACAGTAGACTGTTTCTTTCGAAAATAGACCTGAACATGAAAGAGTGATCAAACTAGTATATCACTCTTGATCTTAAGAATCAATTTCCTTTTACTCTTACTAGTAACAATCAAGCATAGTGATTGTTGTGATTGCATCATTGCAATTTGCAAGCAAGCTTCGATATCAGAATCGTACGTAAGTACGATCAGAAGCCCGGACATGTTTACACAATCTGACTGAAAAATAATACTCCTACATATCAATCCCAATCCCAACACTCTTTTCTTCTTAAATATCCGGTGGAACTCCTGTCGTCAGTTCTTAAAAGAAAATCCCAACATGTTGCTTCCTACACCAGGAGAAGAGAAAAACGAAACTTCAGAGAGTTCAGAAGAGAGATACAATTCGACACACAATCTCATTCACCAACTTCGCAACCACTCTCTTGCAAAGACTTTTGCCTTGCCCGTCAGATCACAGATCGACCCGATGACCAAGACAGTAGTAATTTGATCAGGAGTGCGTGGTACGTTCACTGTGCAGGCAATCAAGTCAACCGGGCGTGCCGGTTTGGATTGCTTCATGGCCTACCGCCCCTTGCTTTTCTGTTTCCTGACGAACCAAACATTCAGAGATTCAGAGAGAGAGAATTGTGCAGTTGGCAGCAAGTCATCGTCGAAGAAAAGGAGGACGCAAAACAAGGGGCCCATTTGAGAACACACACATTGATGCAATATCATCCTCTTGTCACATCACTTGCAAAAGACATAAAGAATGGTCCTTTGGTTCATCTAGCTTCGCAAGCAAAAACTCTCAGAACTCTCCCTCTCTCTCTCGCTCTGCGCAAGAAGCTGATTGAACCTTTCGTGCATGCATGCATCTCGTTTAGTAGTATTTAGTATCTGTAGCAAGAGTGATCAAGACTAGATTAGGACTAGCTTAATTAGCAGTCCAGAAAAGGAATTAAGTTGTTAGTTAGTAAGTACTACATGGTTAGTTACCACTTCCATTATCTAAAAAAAGGGTTAGTACATGGTTGTCGCTTTTGGTCGAGATTGCAAACACTGAACTTTCGCTGTTGACACTGAAGCCCCTTTTCTTATCTGATCTGTCCATTCAGCTGCTGAGAGGTAGCGGCCGGCCGCCGTGATTTCTCTGCCTAATTGTTTTTTTCTTCTCCATCTCAATCTCTAAAATGACGTGCAAGAATTGTCAAAAAGAAAACGTTGAAAACAAGGCAGATTACTGAACTGAATACTGAACACATTTTTTTCCATGGAAGCCTAACACTACTGCGACTAACATAATCAATCTTGGATTGGATTCAACGTGATAGCAGTAGTCAATGACTGACCAAGATTACATTGGAGTACTAGCCTGTATGTATGTGAATGCAATCTGACTACATGCATCAGCATCTACTCTGATAGGCTCTTGGGTTGCAAATAATCGCCATTATTACCACCAAATAAACCGGAAGATGCTTGACAACGATGAAGAAATTAAACTTGAAGATTACTGAGACAGCATCCATAGAAACAGCAGTATACACACTGTATCTGTATGTGTCTTGCATCACAAATGTTACGCAAAATCACTTCTTTTTTCATGTAGTTCTACACCTTAATGCCTAATAGTAATTCTTTCTTTTCCTAGATGCAGATCATGAGTACGTAACACAATAGTGGATTAAATTATGGCGATTAAAAGATGGAGGTACACAAAAGGAATGAAGAAAAGAGAAGGAGGGTCCGGCAGTCAAAAAGTACTACATCAATGGTTAGACACCCTTCCCAAACTCTCTTCTTCGACATTTTTTTCAACAACCAAATCCATCATCAAACCATCTGCATGCTGCAAAAAAGCCTCATTTTCAGACACACAAACTCTCTCTCTCTCTCTCTCTGTGTCTCTTCTCTAGTAGTCTAGTCCTCTGTTCTCGCATCGATCAGATTTCAGATCTTGCATGCATGGAGAAGAAGCAGCAGCGGAACTACGCATGCAGATCATCAGAAAGCCAAGCAGTAGCTGCATGATGTACGTAACTGATGTGTGCAGCTATAGCTGTAGTTGTTGTACACTCGTACTCGATCTCTTCTAGCTTTTAGAAAAGCAGGAAAGGAGAAAGAAAAGGAGTGATTGCAGCAGAGGCATCAAACACACACAGCAGCACACCTAGCTCTGCACCGAAAAGGGATGGCAGCAAAGCCAAAGAGTGGAGTAAAGATATGAAATAACTCCAACGAAATTCAGACCACCAAAAGACTGAACAAAATTCAGAGCACCCAGTGTTTGTGTTTTTTTTTTCCAAAAGAGAAGAGAATGCCATGAACAGCCAACACATTTGACAGAGAGCCCTACCCAAAAAAAAGGAAAAGAAAAAAAAGCTTCTTCATGTACATCATCCTTGATCCTACTGTACTATACCTGCGGCTTCTTCTTCTTCTTCTTCTTCTTGCCGAAGTGTATATACTGCTACTGCTACGTACTACTACTACTACTACATGTGCTACTGCTAGTGCTAGCTACAATTAATTAACCAAGAAGATTAATTTCGATGATATCTATGCAACTCTGATCTCTCTCTCTCTCTCTCTCTCTCTCTCTCTCTCTCTCTCTCTCTCTCTCTCTCTCTCTCTCTCTCTACATGTATCGAATTCATGGGTTGCCTTGGTCCTCGGCTCCAATGGCGTTGTGCTGCCGGGACGGGCCGGACGGCGGCGCGGGGCCACGGGGCAAGAACCCGAAGAAGTTGTTGGAGACGCCTCTCTCCAGCGGCCTCCCCTTGAACGGCTGCATGCCTCGCGTCGCCTCGCAGCTCGACGCCTGCAGCAGCAGCAGCAGCAGCGCCGCTACCACCAGCCACCACCATGGCCGCCTCCTCCTCCTCCTGCTTCTCGTCTGCAAACAGCCGGCCATGGCGAAGACGACGACGACGACGACGACCAGCTAGACACGATCGAGCTAGCAAAACGAAGCGAGGAAGAAGAAGAAGAAGAAGAAGAAGATGATGATGATGATGATGATGATGATGAACACTAGCTAGTGTGGTGTGGCTGTGGTGATGTGGAGAAGAGAGAAGAGAGAAGAGAGCAAATGGTGAGTGAGGGGAGAAGAGGGGTGGAGATATATGGGTTAGGGAGAGGAGGGACAGAGGAGTAGTATAAAAGGATATATGTGTGACAATAGAAATTAAAAAAAGGGATGGTTGTTAAGCTTAGTTATATAGTACTACTAGTGCTAGTATTAGCATTGCATTATATTAGTATAGGATGGGATGGAGTTGTTCAAACCTCAAAGTCCAAGGGGGAGGAAACAAGGGGAGCATGTTAGAGCAAGTTAGGCATTATGTTTCTCCTCCTTTCAAACTCTTGCTTAGGAAATTTTCCATGACGTACCAAGGAAGAGGTACCATGAGGGAAAAACATCCATGCTTGGTTGTAGTTTTCCCACCTCAACTTTGAACACAGGAATTTTCGTTTTATCAGTTCCCATGGGAAATTAAATCAATTTATATAAAATTCTTGTTGATGAAATAATGGTTTGCGCATTTCTTCAAAAGGAAAAAAAAGAAGTAAAAATGATTATATATGCAGACGATCGATAATATGACTGTAACTATTACTCCCTCCATCCCAAAATAATTTCATCTTTCCTCCACTCATTTGTCCTACAAAATACATCGTATTCAGATTTGATAAAGTTAGGACAAATGCACTAAGACATTATAAATTTGTGTACAAATATATTGGGGTTTGATAAAGTTAAGACAAATGCATTGAGACATGATAAAAGTTGTGGACAAATATATTGGTACTTGATAAAATGGGATAAATGTATTGGGATTTGTTTGAGTGAAGGGTATTTCGGTCTTTTAAATTTTGTAGTATATGTAGGATGGGCTAAAAATAAAACTATTTTAGGATGGAGATAGTATTCTATTAGGACGATTATGCACAACTATATATTTTTCTAGTGCACATTTACTAAATACCATTTATGAATTTAAGGCTTTCCAAAATGAAATATTTATATATAAGATTTATGATTAGATACGAAGCAACAGTTTTATTAATATTCTAATATGCCCTCAAAGCTCAAAGATATAGCAGCATCATAAATTGAATTGTTGACCCTGAGGATTAATCTACAGATGATAATTTTTGGGGAAAGGGTGACGATGAAATATGAAAAACACTCCTTCTCACATTGGCAATGTGGAGTAAATTTTAGGCGCGTAATTTTTTGTTTTATAATTTTTCAGTCACTAACTAAATGTCCGTGCATTGCAATGGCAATTAAAAAAGAAAAACCTGTCGTACACTTTAAAGGCTAAAAAATTAAAATTATTGTCATTGTAAAATCTCCGGTTCATATTATTTGTCATCATTTTTCCTCACTTCAAAAGAAAATTCTCTCTAATGACTTGGAGTTGGAAAAGAAACAAAAGTTTACCTACATCACTGTTTGGGGATCCCACGTGACAATGATGAAGGATGGTGACGAGATTCACCACTCACCATCATCATTGGGGTCTTTTAATTAAAGGACTATAGATTTAAAATTGCAACACTTCTTTTTTTTTGTTTGAATTGATACATTATGTTTTGTGAAAGTTTCAATACTTATAACTTTTAACTTAAGTATTTACATGATCTTCTTACAAAACATGAGCGGTCAAAATCTAAAAATGAACAGTGTCTATATAGTGACAATGTATATATTCGAAAGGCAGTGTGAAGTAACGTGTAGTTTCAGTTTTATTTTTAATTGTGAAGTCACTGAGGGTGTGTTTAGTTCACGCTAAAATTAGAAGTTTAGTTGAAATTAGAATGATATGACAGAAAAATTAGAAGTTTATGTGTGTAGAAAAGTTTTGATGTGATAAAAAAGTTGAAAGTTTGAAAAAAAATTTTGGAACTAAACAAGGGCGTAATTTTGCATACTGTCGGCATGCATGTTGAGTGTTGACACCGAATTGAAGGAGGGAGCTAGAGCTAGTAAAAAGATGAAGCAGACATAGCGAGTACAAATGGGACGCGATGCCCCTTCTCTGTCGACGGTATGGAGAGCAGGATTTTTGCTAGCTAGGCTACAGTGACATACATATCTATATATCCACATTCCACGCCCTTTTGAAACACAAAATATCGATCGATTGGATGGGGACAAAACGCATATAAACATAGCACCAAGTATCTCGGTTGAATGGAGAGATTTCCGATTCAATAGCTAGCTACTTTCTCCGTCCCACTGTGTAACAATTTAGGATGGAATTAGATATATTTTACTACGAATTTTTATAGTTATAGGATGAATCTGCTATATTTTAGGATAGAGTGAGTAGCTTTGACTTTATTACCAGTCAAAATTTATCAAGTTTGATCAGTTTATAGAAAAAAATAGCACATCTAAAATATCTAGTTAGCTTTATTAAATCTAACATTGAATATATTTTGATAATTTGTTTATTTTATGTTAAAAATACTATTATATTTTTCTATAAATTTGGTCAAATTTGGAGAAGGTTTGATTAGAAAAAAATCAAACAACTTATAATACGAGATGGAGGGTGTAGCTCCTGGTTAATTAGCGTAATTACATCAGTACATGTGCATATGAGATTGCAATTTAGGACGACGTGTACTACGTAATGGCTATGCGTATGCGGTATGCCTACCATTTCAAGTCAAACCGATCGGGTACGTCAGGGAAAGCTAAGCTGCGCTGCCACCCAAACCCACTGATCGTACGCGCCACTGACTGCCCCTGTACGGCCAAAAGCTGTTGGCACAAAGCAATCTGAATTTTTTTTTGGAACTTTTTATTTTCAAAACTGAACTCTCCTATACAAATTATATCCAAATCTGAACTTTTTTATCACGACTCGCATGACGAGGTTTTTTCATGCTAGTTAGAGTGTGGCCGCCCACTATATGCGGTGGGAGTGATGGTGTTGTTTCGTCACACTTGAAAATAGGTTTGGAAATAGGTTTTTAGGGTTCTTTTTTGGAATAAAAAATGTTTTTAAAATAAAAATTCTCTACTGGTATTTAGCTAGTGGTTGCGTGCTGCTTGGCTTGGCGAGAGCAACTACGTACTCCTTCTGTCAAAAAAAAAAAATCCAATCCTCAGTTTGAATCTGGGCGCGATTCAAACCGAGGATTGAATTTGTTTTGGAACGGAGAGAATAAGCATCACCAGTTCATCACTGCGCTGCTCTCTGCCAACATCTCCCCGTCTCCCTATCTCTGTTCTGCTTGCTTCTTCCACAATGCCTCGTTTGAATCTATTCATCGCTCTTTCGACAAAGGCTATACTATTATTTTCTAATCAAAATACAGATTTATCTTGATTTTCGTCACATTTTCAAACAGCTAAATAGTGTTTTCGTAAAAAACTTTCTACATAAAAATTATTTTAAAATATTATATAAATTCATTTTTAAGTTTACAATAATTAAAACTTAATTAAAAATATACTAATGATTTTTTTGTTTGTATATTTCCTCCGTCTCTAAATATAAGAGATTTTGGTTGGATGTGATATATTCTAGTACAATCTCTTATATTTAGAGACGGAGGGAGTATGTCATAATTTTTCAATCTTCATTAGACTTCATTTCGTGTTTGTATATTTCGTATAGGGCTAGCCCAACGTGTGCATTCACCTGCGCTAGCTGCTACTCCTAATTAATTTTGCCACGTCTGCTAAACTAAAGAGAATTTTTTTTCCTTGGCCAAATTAGTTAGGCTGGTGGGTTACTGAACACCGATCATTACTTCATTAGCATTGTCGTCGATCTACTAATGAATACACATTTTTTTTATAATCTTCAGTACAACTCAGAAATAGTAACGATTAAAGATGGACGGTTCGACCAGCCAGTAATCAGACCGGACAGCTCCGGATGGTTCAGAAAGTTCAGACAAGCAGCCCAAAGTAACCCAAAATTAACGTACATGTGCGATGAAATGAGAAGTTCTCAGCTCAAGAACGCAGTGCTCTGTTCTCTTCTCTTCTCATGATTAAAGGAAGATGCCACATATGATGATCACACATGGAACAACAGCGAGAAAGAAACACAAAAATTAAAACAAACTGATTAAACACTTGTGCAGGGATTCATCTACAGAAAATACGTACGTGCGTGCAGCGAAAGAAACACTAATCCAGGTCGCTAATTAAGCAGAGAGACAGACAAGAGAAAGAAAGAGAGGGATTAAATTAAAGTTTGGCGATGGCAAAGCTTGTGCCTGCAATCATGGCGCACGGTCTCCTCAAATGCTCGTCCGCTAATGAAGCTGACCGACCCCACGGTTGCCTTTCTGTCGCTTGCAGTCAAGTGTTCCAAACGAAAATGCAGGTTGAAATGCAGCAGCAAACCCCAGGGTTTCAGCAATCTGCTGCAGAATTTTGCCTGCTAATTTTGTTTAAGATAATGATTTTTGCCTGCTAATTTAATCATGTTAGTTATCTCTGACAGTATGCAGATAGATTAGTAGGAGGAGATTAACAATTTTTTTTCTTTTTAAAACTAGAAGTATTTTGTTGTTGCTTGGTTTGTTCGATTAGTGTGGTCACCTAACTAGTAAACAGTTTGTGGCTACAGGTAGCCCTGTACTGAATCCTCAGACAAAGCAAAGGCATTGCTGCTCTGCAAAAGCTATGCAACGCCACTTAATTATATCTCGAGCCGAGGCTCCTCTTTCCGCTGGGATAGCCCCAGCCCCACTCTCCATCGATCGATCTCATGTCCTTGCGAAAATTATTGCAGATTCTTATGCCTGCATGCAGTGCTGCTGCTAATGACATTTTTGCATCGCAACGTATTGCTGATCATGAACCATAATAATGTGCTAGCTTTCTGCTCATTCCAACGAATTACTGCATTACAGGTTCAGCATTTGCATGATAAAGCCAAGATTTGTGGTGAACTATCATCGCTGCCTAGGATTCAGATGCAATGGGAGTATATCTGCTTGGTGGGTAGGCGTTGAAGGTCGATCTTATCTGACAAGACCCTGACTGAAAATTGTCAACTCTGAATGTTAAACTATATATCGCTCCCGGTAATGCGTGAGATCTTGGAATGTCACATGCATGGACTCACTCACCTCTTAATAATGCCTGGCTCCTGCTGCTCAATTAATCAAAGTCTTTTCAGCTAGTATCTCACAAGAAACAACAGGCTTGCATTGCATCAAGATAAGCTTCAGACTCGCACACCAGCAAGGCAGCAATCGGCAATTCACAGCATGGCTGCGCCTGCAGAGACAGCAGCAGCAATACTGAAACTAAATTAAGTATACCTAACAACGATGTGCAAGCTGACACAAGCTTCATAGGAAACAGGAGAGAGACTGACGGCTTCTGAAAGATTAGAAAACGTAGGAGCGACAAGAAGCTGGCCAGTCCGACAAAGAGTTTGCAACCGGACGATCAAGATCGACATGGGCACATCTGCATGGGGAGGGAGCAGAGACCAGTGAATACTGAATGAAGAGTTCTGGCTTGCTTGTCACTGCATGCAGAGTGCAGGCCTGACCTGTACAAACTACAAAGGGCTCCTTTAGATTGCGACAGGGAGAGCTGGAATCCACCTCGTAGAACAGAAGTAGTTGAAGTACTCCTGCGTACTACTATCTTCCTCTTAAAATAGTAACATATTCATTGTATCCTCAGATTCAAAATGTATCTCATCTTATACTAGCTTGATATATTTTAAAACGGATAGAGTAACAATGCTACTACAGAGTTGTTAATAAGGGACAAAATAATTGTATCCCATGTACTTTCTTTGTCTCAAAATATAAAGGATTTTGGTTAAATATAACACATCATAGTACTACGAACTTGGACAAACTATTTATCCAAATTCATAGTACTAAAATGTGTCAGTTCTGATAAAAAAAATTTATATATTTTTTGAAACGGAAGGAGTAAACTCTTGACATTTTAGGATTGAAACTTAGGATATGTATCGCATGCTAAATGTTAGGAACGTTATGGTTTGGTTGGTTGATTTAATCGTGGCGAGCCATATTTTACTCCAAAATCTATTATAAATTAAATAATTTAGATTTATTTTCTATTATTAGAAGCAATGATTTAGTTTAATGTTTAGCTCAACATACATGTCTAAAATATTATGCAAATGCGGGCTGATGAATAGCCCGCATGAATTATTTTCTTTTACTTTTGAGGCTTTAAAACATATTGTGATGTAGGTTATACTTCATTATCATTGCAACGCACAAGACATTTTGCTAGTAGAGGTAAAAGGAAGTAGTACGTTGTCTTTTTATGCATAAATTCATAATTTAACAAAAGGACATCCACAATGACCACACAGGCATATGCTACAGTTGAGTCATCAAGTTGGAGTTGCATCACCTAAATTTTACTGTTGTACACACTGTTCGGTTGTAAGTATATACTCCCTCCTTCTCTAAATGTTTGACGCCGTTGACTTTTTTAAACATGTTTGACCGTTTGTTTTATTTAAAAACTTTTGTGAAATGTGTAAAATTATATGTATACATAAAAGTATATTTAACAATAAATCAAATAATAGGAAAAGAATTAATAATTACTTAAATTTTTTGAATAAGACGAACGGTCAAACATTTTTAAAAAAGTCAACGGCGTCAAACATTTTAGGATGGAGGGAGTATTAACAATCGGAAAAGAACGGAAGCAGGTTGAACGAAAAACCAGAGGAAGTTAGGCCATGACCATGAATCAAGGAGAAAGAAATGGAGCCATCCATATATACTTGGAAGCTACTAGCTAGCTAGTATATGTACTGACAAGCTAGCATGCCACTGCACGAACGTAACAAACAAACAGAGATTGGCAATGCCGCAATGGCTCAATCATACGCAAACAAACAGCGACTAGCAATGGCAATGGCTCAATGATACGGAGTATATACTATCACCCGTTCTAGCTAGCCTGCCCTGCCTATAACCAAATGCTAGTCTAGTTTTGGTTTGGCAAAAAAATGAACATGGGGATTCTAGATAAGTTTTAACATGAGGTCCAACCTGTTGAAAAATAATACTTAGTTTACCTCTCTTCTGATTTCTATTGTTTTTCTGTGTTTCATCTAAACAATCATTTCTGTAGTTCTCTCATGCTTTATTAATTCATACGATTTGAGATGCTAGGGTAGTACAATTATGTTTGTTTTTTTACGATTATAGTGTGTTTAAGAATCATGTGTTCCAAATGAGCCTTTAGATTCAGTGAGAGTAGTGAGAAATTGCTTTGTAATTTTCCAAGGAAATAAAAACATGGGGTTGGAGCTCATGTTTGGGCTCCTTTCAAACGCAGGAATTAAAAAACATAGAAACAGTAAGGGCCCCTTTGATTTGGTGGAAAATCATAGGAATTTTGAAGGATTTCAATCCTATAGAAAAATTTCCTATGAAGCCATTTGAAGCAAAGGATTCCCATAGTATCCTTTGAAAATTTCTATGGAATGGACAATCCTATAGAGATTTTGGAGGAAATTTAGCAAGAACTCCGACCTCTTGGAAACTTTCCTTTGAGTCTATCTCTCTTATCCAATTCTTGTGTTTTTCCTGCAGTTCAATCAAACGGTTATTCCTGTGTTTTCCTACGTTTTGCAATCTTCTGTTTTGCACTTGCATTCCTATTAGAATCCTATATTTTTCATATTCCCCCGTTTTTTTATTACTACGATTCAGGGCCCATTTGATTTGCAGAAAAAACATAAGAATTTGGGAGGATTTCAATCCTATAGGAAAATTTCCTATAAAGCCCTTTGAAACAAAGGATTGAATCCTATCTAAGGCCCCCTTTGATTCAAAGGAAATTCATAGGAATTTTAAAGGATTTAATTCCTATAGGAATTTTTCCTATATAGCCCTTTGAATCAAAGGAATGAATCCTATGGAATCCTATAAAATTCCTATGGAATGCCTCTTCCCATGCAAATTTTGAAGGAAATTTAACATGAGGTTCTACCTCATGTTAAAAATCTTTTGAGTCTTTCTCTCTCCTCAAATTCCTGTGTTTTTCCTGCGGCTCAATCAAACGGTCATTCCTATGTTTTTCCTGTGTTTTGCAATCCTCTGTTTTACACTTGTATTCCTATCAGAATCCTATGTTTTTCCTATTCCCCCGTTTTTTCATTCCTGTGATTCAAAGGGGGCCTAATCCTTTGAAATCCCTATGGAATGGAGAATCCTAAAGAGATTTTGGAGGTAATTTACCAAGAGCTTCAATCTCTTGGTAGCGTTCCTTTGAGTCCATCTCTCTCATCCAATTCATGTGTTTGTCCTACGGTTCAATCAAACGGTCATTAATGTGTTTTTACTATGTTTTACAATCCTCTGTTTTACACTTACATTCCAATCAAAATCCTATGTTTTCCTAATCCTGCGATTCATCAAAGGGGCCCTAAAAACGTAGGAATCGAGATGGCATATCTAGTTTATTCTTATAAATTCGAAAATACAAGAATTGTGCGAATATTGTTGTTCAAATGTTCCATATGAAAGTATAAGAATTTGGAGAGAGATAGACCAAAGGAAAGTTTTCCATGAGGTCATTAACATGAGGTATGACCTCATGTATAAAATCCTCTAAAATCCCCATGAATTGAGCCATTCCATAGGAATTTTGTAGGAATCTCAAGTGCTATTCCTATGTCCCAAAGGAGCACTTAGAAAAAAATTTCATAGGATTTCAATCCTACAAAAATCCTCTACTTTTTCTTTCTTCCAAACGAACCCAGAATCCTTTGAAATTGTGGCATAGGAAAATGAATTTTGCAAGTCTAAATCTTGCAAAAACAATCAAAATATGATATAAATAATAAGAATTCCAAGTCCCTCATTTTTTTTCCTTTGAAAATGCTCTAATCCAAAGGAGCCCGTAGTGTAGGGCTGTGTGTAGCTTTGTAGTTTTGTAGTGTAGCTTTTGCTTCGAGTAGGCCTGAGACAAGGAGAGCAAGGCCCAGGCTGCAAAGCTAGTACAGAGTGTGAGACCATTCTACTCGTTGGCAGTTTTTTTTTCAATAGTTTTATAAACAAAGGAATGGAAAAACAATTATCGGTAGAGAGCCTGATGTAACAGCTAAAGCGAGCAACTGGGAGCTCAAGTAGGTGAAATAGTTTCTTCCTTTTTTTCTTTTTTTTTACAGGAAGCTCGAGTTAATTTATTGGCCTGAATATTACATCAGCCCAACTAATTATAGCCCATAAAGGCACTGCATGTCAAACATTATTGTATTGGGCCTTCGGTTTGTTGTTGGTCCAAAAACCTTAGTATAGTGGAAGAACCTTAGAAGGAATAAGTTCACTTGAGATCCTTCAATTTGTAGCCCAGTCTTATTTTCGTCCTTGCACCCAAAAACCAGATGGGACTCTTCCATCCTCCCCCGCTCCCACGGCTGCGTCATCCAAGCGGGTGACAGCCGGCCACCTGTGGCTTGCGGGCTCCAAGAACGCCGATGGCAGCAGATCAAGAGGGAGAGGAACGCAACGAGGACAGCGGGCGCGGCGAGCAGCGTGAGAGGAGTGGCACGCGACGCGTGGTGAGAGCGGAGAGGCCGCTCTTCTTTCCCTCCAGATCTGACTGACATGTGAGTTCCACATTTTTTGTTTTAATTTTTATATTTTGCTCTAGCGCCACATCACCGTTACGTAGGATGAGGACCAAGTCAAACTAGTTACGTATGCGTCACGTCAGCCAAAACCACCATCCAAACCGCAGATGGACCTCGTTTGCACTAGTTTTGTAAGTTGGGGGACTAGTTATATCTGGTTTCGATTTTACTATATATTTGTCGATAAATTTTCTCTCAAAAATTTGACAGATGTAATTACAATACAATCGTAGTGTAATTATATTGTAACTTGCATGTAATTATACTGTAACTATAATGTAACTTGTATATAACTTTCAAAAATCTCTACGTAATATGTTATTTCGGTAAAATAGAGGTTGTGAGAATAAATCCTTACACATATATGTGTGCTGTGATTTTATTTTTCTTCCTCACCAAAACAAATCTTGTAATAGATCTAAAGATTCAAAATTACATGAAACTTATATACAAGTTACACTGTAGTTATGTGCAAGTTACAGTGTAATTACATATAAGTTACAGTGTAATTACACTACGATTGTACTATAATTATATCTGTCAAATTTTTAGAAGAAAATTTGTCGACAAATGTATAGGTGGTATAATTATCGTACCACCTATACATTTGTCGACAAATTTTCTCCTAAAAATTTGACAAATATAATTATAGTACAATCGTAGTGTAATTACACTGTAACTTATATGTAATTACACTGTAACTTGCACGTAACTACAGTGTTACTTGTATATAAGTTTCATGTAAGATTTGTTTTTGTGGGGAAGAAAAATAAAATCACAACACACATATGTGTAAGGAGTTGTTCCCACAACCTCTATTTTACCGAAATAACATATTACGTAGAGATTTTTGAAAGTTACATACAAGTTACACTATAGTTACAGTGTAATTACATACAAGTTACAGTGTAATTACACTACGATTGTACTGTAATTACATCTGTAAAATTTTTGGGAGAAAATTTGTCGACAAATATATAGCAAAATCGAGAGGTGAAGAGTATTGGAAGACATTTGGGTCCCACTATTTTTTTTTTGGCTAACGACGGATCCCACATATTTTGTTTTATTCTTTTAGTTTTTAATTTTGTTCTTTTTTTGGATCAAACTGCCATGTAAACGTTACATCAATGACATCAATGCTATGTTGGACAAAGATCTAATCAAAGACACCACGTTAGCCAAAACTGGAGACAATATTATCGAGGGATCTCGTTTGCACGGTTTTATAAATTGAGGGATGGTTGTATCTGGATTTTCGGATCAAGGACGAAAATTAAATTAGGCAATAAATTAAGGGTGTGTTTAGTTCACACCAAACTTCTCCCCAACTCCCAACTTTCCATCACATCATATCACATCCAAAACTTTCCTACACACATAAACTTCTAACTTTTTTTTCTAAACTATCAACTTTTCCCAAACTTCTCTTCAATTCCAGAAACTAAATACAGCCTACGACACCTAAAGTGAACTTATTCCGTGGAAGAATCACAACTCTCTTCACAGATTCTGAAAGTCTGAAGTCCGAACAACAGCTAGCTACTCTGAACAAAACCCAGCTATCAACATTTTCTCACCGGGGCCTGCGACTTTGGCATTTGCTGACCGGACCATCTGGAATCTATCTATCTGAAAGCTGCAGCAGCAGCAGAAGCAGGAAGCATCTGCTTCTTCTTCTTCTTCTTCCAGAGAACTTGTGAACCATGCCGACGCCAAGACAAAAGCCGTGTGAAAAGCTGACCTATGCAAGAAACTATCGCAGTAGTCAATCTGGGCTTGCAACTTGGCTATCTGATCCGCAGCCAGCAAGCATGGCGGAGTTGAGTTGTGTGTGTGCTCTGCTGGCCCGCGGAATGCACCGAATTTCAACGGCATAGTTCTGGACTTTTGACCTTTGGAAATGACTGCATATGTAAGTATGAACACGTGTTGCGTGAAGAACACAAGGTGCTTTTAATTACCATAGTCCATAGTCCGTATTACCCACGGTTTTAAGGCTGCATTATTAAGTCTATCTTCCCGCACATCCTTTCTAAACTGTTAAATATTATTCTTTTTATAAAACATCTGTAGAAAAGTTGTTTTTAAAAATTACGTTAATCTAGTTTTAAGTTAATTTTAAACTAATACTTAACTAATTATACGGAATGAGTTGCTACTTGTCCAGAAGAAAGAAGTTTCCAACCATAACACATGAACACAGCCTAAATCGTCTAATTAGTGGTATATCACATTCTTGAAATATTTTTGGCCGGTATATAACTCATTAGTGACTGCAAATAGTACTCACACGAACACTATTCACGTGCAGTCAATTTTTTTTACTTGTATAAATTGAATATGATTTATCTATCTTATTATTTTTTAAAGAAAAAATGTAAGTTTTGGGCAACTTGCACAAACAAGAACACATTCCCTAGAAAGTCCACCTCAGCTTCATCTTAACTACATGTAGTCAAGCAATTTTAACCATTGATTTGTTTTCCACATCCAGACATCCTAGTTAATACTCACTCCATTTTGAAATATACTCTATTATAAATTATATTATATAATAGAGTAAAGCGTATTTTATTTTGTTAGAACAAGACTTTGATAAACAATTACTCTATTATAATATAATTTTTGAGAAGTAAAATTAATGTTATTGTATTCGTCTTCAAAAGTAATTTTGCATGATTATACTTTTGTATCATATAAGTATATAAATAAGGAATCAATTTTAGTTTAAGCCTTAACCTTACAAAACAAAATACGTCCCATATTTTGAAATGGAAAGGATAAATTGCAGCATATTTCGAAATATTCTGAATATTCCATGATCATTTAAGTGGAGATGGTCTAAACACTAATACTATTGTATTAAAATTTGAATTGTACAGATTTGAGCACATATTTAAGATTTTAAATGATAATTCCAGATGTAGATACACACTATTTCGAAGATGTAATACTAATTTGAAGAAAGCAACATTTTCTAAAACGATATATATAAATCCAAAGTTTCCAAATTTTAATATATTAGGATATTAACTAATATCTAATTAAGACAACATTCGTGCATTCCTTATTAAACTACAAAAATTGACTTTATTAAATTAAATAGCAATGAATTAGCCCTAGCCCTTGTATCAATGTCTCTAATTTGGAGTCTCTCCATTTTAAAATATAAGTAGAATGTATTTATCTTTGTTAGGATAAGAATTTGACTAACATAGTATGAGATAAAAGAGCAGCACCAGCCCTTTGATCAATGTCTTGTGTATTCCCAAACAAAAGACATTAAAAAGGTTGTTCTGAGTTCTGACCTGCGTCGATCGATCGAGTTCTAGCCTTCTAGGTCCCCAGTGCTGCTAGCTTTCGGTCGTTTCCATTAACCTTTTTCTTTTCATGTGGTTGGTCGCAAAAGCATGTTCCCACTGTATTGTAACCAAACCTTATTAAAATTTCTCGCCAAAAAAACATACTCCTTTAACTTTTAGTTAACTTTGATTTGGAACTAGCAAAGTTTTTTTTCCTAACCATAGCATATCATATATATAACTCCTTTTTCTTATAATAGTGGCTGGATGGAGTACTAAAGGAAGCTAATAAATTAATCACTTCGTTGTGGTTGGGATTGGCCGGCCGGGTTACTGATCGATTGACTAATTTTAATTTGGGGTTGACAATACAAGGAGGCCGGCCGAGATTGGTGGTTTACAATATATAGCTGTGGAGGAGAAGACATAAGAATAGATTTGGTTGGACCGAACCGAAGTACAGTCGTTCGTGGGATGGAGCAACTCAACCAAAAGCGCACAGCATGCACACAATATATGCAAATTATCGCGCTGTCCGTCACAGCTTCGATCTCCTTTTTTTTCCTTTTCTCAACAAAATAATTGAAGAGGTCAAAGCTAACTACTGTACAGCTCTCGAAATGATTTAAAGTCGTAGTTGGTGAGTGATAAATTATGTTTTATCTAAATGTGTACAGTGCTTCGACGGCATGCATGATTAGTTTAATTTTGGTTAGACTAGCAAAAGTGCCCGTGCGTTGCACCGGGTGATTACGGAGTGTGTATATTGACCAAAAGTGTTGTTTGGTCTAGCAAAAGTGCCTGTGTGTTACAATGTGAAGCGTACAGATTAGAAAAATATGCAATTAATTAAAATACAAATTCGCTGAAATATTTGGTATTTTTAAGTAGGTATGTGTATAATTAAATAAATTTACAAGTAAAGCAAGTGTGAGAAATAAAATGACATGGTTAAATTTAATTTTTTTTAAATTCTCCATGATTAGTTACGCTCTTTGAAATTATATTTGAATTTTTCAGAGCTTAATTGTTAATTTTACGCTCTTTGAAATTATATTTGAATTTTTCAGAGCTTAATTGTTAATTTTATTAATACAAACGTCATTTAACAATTATTTACTTGGAAAAAGAAAGAAAATACTTCCTTTTAGGTTTGCTTCGAAATAAACACATTCAATAACTTATAATTGTAATGCTTCTGAAAAAATGAGCACTAAAAATGAACTTATTCTCTTTTTTTGGGCCTGAGGGACCTAAAATAGACTTATTTCCGGCCCTTGCCGGTCGGTCCACGGCCTTTTGTGCACGCGCAAGTGCACTTCCCCTCCCCAGGCCACAACCTGGGCTTGGGCCAGAAAAGTGGCCTCACTCTCGATCCCTCTTGGGCTGATTTCGGCCTGGACGACACCGATCGTCCGATCTTTAGGGTTTTGATCGGACGGCCGAGCGTCGATATCGGGGAAACAAAACCCCTCCTTCTCCTCAGCCGCCGAAACCCTAGCCCATTTCCCTCCCTCCCATCTCACATCGCCGCCCTCCCCTCCGCGCCCCCGAGCGGCGGCGACGGCGCCCCTCTTCCCGCGAGCGGCGGCGGCGGCGCCCTCCCCCACAACCAACGGCGCGGCGCCCTCTCCCCGAACAACGGCGGCGTGGAGGCGGCTGCGGCCCGGCGGGAGCGGGAGGGGCGGCGGGCCGGACCTCGCCTCCGCCAGATCTGGCGGCATGGAAGCGGCTGTGGTCCGGCGAGGGCAGGAGAGGCGGCGGCGTCGTCTCTTTCTCTCTCTCTGTGCATGGTGGGGAGGTGCGGCAGTGGTGGTGGTGGCGGACGTCATGGAACGCCGGTCGGGCCTCGCCTCCGCCAGATCCGGCGGTGTGGAGGCAGCTGCAGCCCGGCGGGGGTGGGAGGGGCGGCGGGCCGGACCTCGCCTCCGCCAGATTCGGCGGCATGGAGGCGGCTGCGGTCCGACGGGGGCGGGAGAGGTGGCGGCGTCGTCTCTTTCTCTCTCTCTGTGAATGGTGTCGGTTCTCCTGGTGATGCTAACCGAATAGGACTTGGTATAACAGATGGGAGTTTGTTTCCTATTTTCGTGGAATCGGACATATTCTTTTTTTTTCCCGATTTTTCTTTTACCGCGTTGATGAATCGGATTCGTTCCGGTTTTTTTTTCACCCGGTTTTTTTGACGGACGATGGAAGCACCTCTTATTTTTTAAGTAGTAGTAGATATGGGGTGATGAAGTAATGCGAATCAGGAGCGGAGACAGGAATAACAATTCTAATCTTCTACTTTAATCCATTAGAATTGTAGTACTTTAAAACTTCAAAAAACAAAACTATGTAAATTATACATTAGTTGAGTCTTAGACTTAGAAAAATCCTGGTTCCACTTGTGCGAATGCAGTGTACGTGTACACTCAGTATAGCATATCGTAGCAACATTATTAGTCTTGGGGAAAAAAATCATTAACGTAACAATTGTAGAGACGCGATAGTTAGCTAAGGGGCGGATATATAGGAGTAGAGTCTTACTCTTATGCCCAAATATCCATAGAAATTATACTTCAAAAATTGAAAAATAAAAGACAAATTTATGTAGATTATAGTAGTTCAGCCTTACTCTTGAGTACATTTTGGCTCCGTCACGGGGTTAGCTAGCTACTTTCGTGTTTTAGAATATAACAGATGTAATACATTTTATTACTATATGTTTAATCAGTGTAGATTGCTATATATTTTAGTTTAAGTAGGCAGAGAATGAGAGAGAAAAATATCCAAGAGCGCGGCGGAGGCAAACAGTGGCGTGACCCCGATGGAGCGAGCTGCGTTGGAGCCGCGAGCATCACACGTAAGCTAGAGTACGTGCCAGTTTTGCCAGTTGGCAGCTGGCACTAGCTAGCTAGCTTCCAGCCGCCCGTCTCGGACTCGATCCGCGTAGGAGTCGATCGACTCTGTACCTGGACGACGACGTACGTACGTACCTTCGGGAGGGATACGGAACAAAACGGCGTCGCGTAGCGCTAGTCAAGATCTAGAAACTTCCGCGCGCGCCGATCGATCGACCAACACACAGCAGGTAGGGAGACGACTCTGCTTCGGAACTCCGATATTCCACCGAATATCGGACGCCCAACTGTTTACACGTCATTACACCACCTACGTATGCAGCATGCAAAAAAAGAATCAGTCAGTTAAATGTTCCAGTTAACTAACGAGTGAAACATCAAGTTATATAGGGTGAAACAAAAAATCAGCAACTGAAACATTTAAAAAAATTATGAAACATGATGAAGATACACGTTAAAACATATCGCTATCACAAATAAAACAACCAATGTTAATGGATTGAAACATATGTTTTTCTTTCATCAAAATATAATCATGTGATATCTTGTTGTAAAGATTTAATTACAAAGAATACAACGGTGTGATCGAATCGTAGATTGAATAATTAGTTTAAGAGAAAAATCGTTTTGAAACTAGCTAAAATGCATGCATCATGCATGTGGTGGAGAGAGAGAGAGGAGAGAGAGTAGTAACAGTTATTTTGTGAATTTTGTGAAACACGCTGAAGACACATATTGAAACATGTCCCTATCACCTATAAAACAAAAAAGTGTTAATGGATTGAAACATATGATTATTTTTTATCGAAATATAATCATGAGACATCTTGTTGTAAAGATTTAATTACAACGAATACAACGGTGTGATCGGATTGTACATTAGATAAATAATTTAAGAGAAAATTCGTTTTAAATATCGTTAAAGGTGCATGTTATATGGTTAGAGATGTGTATATGTGTCAGAGGATGCTATCCGATTTTTCAACTTGCTTCGGACGTTCGAAGAGAAGCATTCAGGTAGGTGGCCACGGTTAACGTCGCAGCTAGCTAGCCAAGCGTTGGATATCGACGGCGATAGATAGATGCTTCTCACCTTCACCGCGGGGCCAGCCGCAGTCAAATCCCGCCCCCGCGTAGTCGCGTACTAGTAGTACACGTATTTGGAGACACTGAGAGCAGGTACAGTAGCAGACTATAATCCATCTATAAATATATTTTAAAGAGATAAGATAAAAGAGAGGAGAACAGCGGGATACAGATCTGTAGCCAGCTGTAGCACGGATTTTAAGACGTACTATGTGTATTGTAGGTAGGACCAAATATTAATTGTATAGTAAGTAACTATTATATAAGATGATTTGGAGATAGTAGTCGGCTATCCTATTAAACGGCACGGCGTTTTGCCTGCGTGGGCGGTGGCGCCAGCTTGGCGTTTGGCCGCATGCATGCGTACGTTGCTACACCGACCTTGACGCCGCCCGATACGTACGTAGCGTACGTACGCGCCGTGGACTCTCCACGTACATCTCGATCGACTGGCCGGGCCGGGCGTGCGGGTCAAAACCGATCGATCGATCGATCGGTTGGAGTAAAAACAACCGATTAACGGCTGGACTAGCTAGCTAGTCCCCATCGATTACGCTACTTCGTCATCGATCAATATTACGGTACCATATGCATGGTCCACTGTACATTCTGTACACGATAAAGTCAACAAATCGCCGGGCCGGTAATAAGTCCACAAGGCCGCCGATTGCTTAATTAGCTTCTCACCAGGTCTGAGCTAGCCGTCTTCTCTGGAGGGGTTAACAAACAAATTAATGAGTAATAATATGCTTCTAGACTCATCTAGTTCAACAGTTTTTTCTTCTGTGTCCCCTTTGAAATTCATGACCCTACGCAAATGATCTAGGGTCTGTGATTTAAAACTGATTACTCACTTGATTATTTTAGTGAGATAAATGTAATAAATATTTTTAGAAATAAACTTAATAAATAATTCAGAACATATAGTCTAACTAATACAATACTCCCTCCGTCCCAAAAAAAAAGACAAACCCTGGTTTCCGTGCCCAACATTTGACCGTCCGTCTTATTTGAAAAAATTATGAAAAAAATTAAAAAGACAAGTCACGCATAGAATATTAATCATATTTTATCATCTAACAATAATGAAAATATGAATTATAAAAAGATTTCATATAAGACGGACAGTCGAAGTTGGACACGGAAATCCAGGGTTTGCCTTTTTTTGGGACGGAGGGAGTACAAGATAGCTTTTTTAAAAAATATTTTTTAGAAGCGTAGAGCAAATAATCTAGTATTAATTTCTATAATGAAGTTTGCTTTTTTTTCTTAAAAAAAAAAGAAACCGTGGTCAGAGTTTTCACCTACCACTTTAGTTTGCGTTTAGGAGCAGGACGCCTAGGCAACTTCACACGCATTATATATGTGTTTGATTATATAGTTGTGCAATTTAATTTGTTTCACTACTTCTAAAAAAAAGAACAACTATATTCAGCAAGACGAAGACAACAAAAACCCAAATGGGAACACTAGCGACGTGGTACGTACGCATCATGCAAGTCACCGCCCAAATTGCATAAACCAAAGTTTAACTAGAGCTATCACAGCACAATTTCGTTAAGCAACATCGCTGGAGACTGGAGAGTACTGTAGTATGCAAATTGACTATTGCCAACGGGGCCAAGGCACCAAAACCGGTCCATCTAAAATTCTACTCCTCTTTACTAAATTATAAGTATATATTTTTTTATACGATATTCAATGGTATATTTTGATTATTAATTCATTTTATATTGTATCATCAGGATGTATAAATTTAGTATATATCACATGAAAACATTTTAAAATACGAATAATCAGGGGCGTCCCGGTCAAATCGGGTTCCCATATAAAATATTAAAATGGGGTCCTAGTAGCCTAGTAAATTTTTTATAGTAAAATTTAAAACGGGCGTGGCGATCAGCCGATCATCAGCGATGAAGTAGAAGCGGAGGCCGGAGGGGATTGGGGAGAGGAGACGAAGCGGCTGCGGTGTCGGGACTTCGGCGATACGCGACGACGCTGATGCCTGGACGGGAGTACGATGGAAGATGGATCGGTTCACCTTCTGCAACGTTTTGGGCCTTGTTTTACTACTATTTAGACTGCAAATTAATAAAATTAAAGCCTCTAATATTATTATATATGGGACATACTTAATATTTTAGGGGCCCTTAAAATTTGGGGGCCATGTTCAGTAGCACAGCCCGCACAGGTCCAAGCACACCCCTGCGAATAATAATATAACATACACAATACTTGATGTAGATTTTGGCTTGCTAGCGTAATTATTAGTTAAAAGTTACCAAGTTTGGTTTTTCTAAAGATAAGGTTGTTGTTGTATAATTTGAGATGGAGTGAGTAGTATGAAGATGAAGATAAAGTTGAGGTACGAAAAACAAGAATGCCATCAGTATAAAATTAATTGAGTTTTCATTATTACAAACTTGGAAAATAGATTTATATTTTAAAGCGACTTTCGTATATATAGCTTTCGTACCAAACACACCGTTTAGCAGTTTGAAAAACATGCTAATAAAAATTGAGGTAAGGACTAGTAGTATACTACTATGTTAATTAAAGAGAAAAAAGAACATGGTCTTAACGAGAGGGTATAATTAAACAGGTGAAGAAAATGAGAAGGGAATTTCAGTATCTCTCATCTCGCCTCCAGTGGCAGCAAAAACAACTGGCAACGGGAAAAACAATGCCGAGAAAAACCGTTACTACCATGTGCCAGTTGGCCGTTGGCAGTTGCTTCCGGCCGCGGGCGTCTCGGACTGGATCCACGTAGGCAAACGGCGTCGTGTAGTGGTCGTAGCAAGTCTAGAAACTTCCGCGCGCGCAGGCGCAGGCACAGGCGCAGCCAAATGGTTGTGTTTTACCGCGGGGGGCCAGGCGCAGTCAAATCCCCCGCGTAGACGTAGACGTAGACGTATATTGGAGTACACTCCCTGAGCTGTCTGCGCGTATCAGCGTATATACGATCGAGTAAACGGCGCCACACGGCGCGTGCCTGCGTACGTGGGCGGCGGGCGGGGGCGGTGGCACCAGCTAACGTCCTCTTCCAGCTTGGCGTTGGCCGACCTCGATCCCTGTTCACTGTTGCTAATGGCTAAGAGCAAGTCTAATAGTACAGCCTACTACCAGCTCCAATTCATCTATAGCCAATCTAATAGCCAATTCATACAATAGTTGTTTACTATACTATTAGTATATGGCCCCACCTGTTATACACACAGTGTGTCTTGGAGTCCGTGCTGCAGCTGGCTACAGATCTGTAGCCTGCTGCTCTTCTCTCTCATCGTTTATATCATTAAAATATGTTTATAGCCGGCTAATAGCCTGCTATTGTACCTGCTCTAATGCACCACCATAAAGAGCAAGTTTAATAGTATAGCCCACTACTGGTCATCTATAACCAATCTAATAGCCAATTGATACAATAGTTGCTATTAATATATGGTCCCACATATTATACATATATTGTGTTTTGGAGTCCGTGCTGCAGCTAGCTACAGATATGTAGCCCGCTACTTTTCTCTCTCATTGTTTATCACATTAAAATATATTTATAGCTAGTTAATAGTATGCTACTGTACCTGCTCTAATTACGTACCTACTTACGCGCCATCGACTCTCCACTAAAAACAACCGATTAACGGCTGGACTAGGGCTAGTCCCCATCATTTACGCTACCAGTACGTACTTCACATCCACCGGTATTATACGTACGTACCATATGCATGCTCCATTCTACGTATATACGTGCTGTATAATATACCCTCCGTATTTTAATGTATGACGCCGTTGACTTTTTAACCAACGTTTGACCACTCGTCTTATTCAAAATTTTTATGCAAATAAAAAAATACTTATGTCATGTTTAAAGAACATTTGATGATAAATCAAGTCACAATAAAATAAATTATAATTACATAATTTTTTTTAATAAGACGAAAGGTCAAACGTTTGTTAAAAAGTCAACGGCGTCATACATTAAAATACGGAGGGAGTACTCAACAAATTAAGGGTGAGCATCACCAGTAGCTTTCTTATTCTATTCCCTATCCTTAAATTTAGAAAATTTTGGTTAAAAGTCGCATCCAACAGAATCCCTAGCATGTCTTCCAATAATCCAGATTCCCAACTCTGGATATGTCATTCCCGCTCAAGGGAGCGATTTTTTTTCCCAATCGCTCTCTCGCGCGCGCACAGAGAAAATTAACAAAATGAAGGAGGAAGAGAAAAATTAATTTTGTCCGTTGGTACTTGGTAGTTAAAGGGAGAGCCTATTTTTCATTATAGGAAATCAATTTTAGGCTTTCTCTTGGAGATAGGTTTTCTCACTTCCTATATTCAGTTTTGAAGATCCAAAATATATAGTTTTAGGAATTGATTATTGGGATACTCTTGGTGATGCTCTACTACTCCCTCTGTCCCAAAATATAATACACAACCACTTTTCTCTCATGTCTCATAATATAAGACGTGCATACATGCATACATTAACTATCACTTCTTAATCATTTAAATTTGGTTTATTTTAAATCCTTTACCATCAGACCCCCCCAATTGGCCTCATCTTTTCGCTTATGCTTATGCTTATCAGCTAAAATTTGAATTTTCAACCTTAAATTTGGAGTTGATTTTGGGTTTTTTCATCGAAGTTTGTTTTTCAGCATTTGCTTTTAAATCGCTAAGAACACGTATATAAAAGTTTTATTCACAAATCATTTTTCGTTTGTAAATATGTCGTTTCGCTTATTTCGAAACGATGGGCTCCATTGCTTGTACTCCCTCCGCTCTCTAATATAAGGGATTTTGACATTTTGTTTACACTGTTTTACCATTCATCTTATTTAAAAAATTTAAAATTATTTTTTACTTACTTTGTTATCCAAAGTACTTTAAGCACAACTTTTCGTTGTTTATATTTGCACAAATTTTTTGAATAAGACGAGTGGTCAAACAGTACAAGCAAAATGTCTAAATCCATTATATTAGGGGACGAAGGGAGTATGTATGAATATGATTCAATAAAGAAGGTGATTAATTTTTTTCCTTGATCTTTATGTTAGGGATGGTTGAGTCTTATATTTTGGGATGAAATGAGTAGTACTAGTGATTAATCTGCTTCTAGTTAAACAGATTTCTTCTCTCTCCCCTTGAAATTCATGATCCCTCGCATGCATATGAGGCCTGTTTAAAACTTCTTATTCGCTAGATTATTTTAGTAAAATAATAATACATATTTTTAGAAATAAATTTAATAATTAATAAATAATTTAGAACATATGGTCTAATTAATACGATACATAAAGGTTCTTTACAAAAATATTTTTTTTTAGAAACGTGAAGCAAATAATCCATAGCTATATTTATAAAGCTTGCTAAAAATGGGCCCTCGTTGTCAGAACGTTCAACTACTACTTTAGGTTGCGTTTATTCCACGCCAAAATTAGAAGATTGAAGAAATTAGAACGATGTAACGGAAAAGCTGAAAGTTTATACTTTAGGTTGCGTTTATTCCACGCCAAAATTAGAAGATTGAAGAAATTGGAACGATGTAACGAAAAAGTTGAAAGTTTATGTGTATAGGAAAGTTCGATGTGATAAAAAAGTTAAAAGTTTTTTTAAAAAAAGTTGGAATAAACAGAGCCTTAGTTTCCGTTTAGGAACAGGACGTCCAGGCAACTTCTCATGCACAAATTCTGTTTCCCTACTTCTATAAAAAAAAAAAAAAACAACCCATGCATGAGGGAGTTGACTGCATTCAGCAAGCCTGGACAACAAATTAAATCTATCTCACCCCAAATGGGAACACTAGCGACGTGCTACGTACGCATCATGCGAGTCACCGCCCAAATTGCATAAACCATAGTTTAAATAGCACTATCACAGCACAATTTCGTTATGCGACATCGCTGGAGACGGTAGTATGCAAATTGACTATTGCCTATAACGGGCCCAAGTCACCAAAAACCGGTCATTCCAAAGTACTAGGGTGATGTTGAATATAAAGATAAAGTTAGGATATGAAAAATAAACAAGAAAAGCTGTCACCGCATCAATAATTAAATTTTGATTATTACAGATTTAAAAAATAATTTATTTAGCATTATTTTTAAGCAATTTCTATATAAAAAGATTTTATATGAAATATACTATTTAGCAGTTTTTTTAATGCCTCTATTTAGCAGTTTAAAAAACGGAATAACAAAAATCAAGATAAAATCTGTCTCCTTGTGAGAAAAGAATGAAGCCTTAACGAGAGCGTATAATTAAACAGGTGAAAGAAAATGAGAATGGAATTTCAGCATCTCACGCAGCTGTCGCCTCGCCTCGAGTGGCAGCAAAAACAACTGGCAAAACGGGAAAAACAATGCCGAGAAAAACGACCACAAAAAAGCAGCAGCAGCGTCGACGACGACAGCGACCTCCTCGGCGCCCCGTCCATACGTCATCCTCGTTTCCTCCCCTTTGACCATCTTTCTCCTCTGCCCAGCTTTCCTCGTTCCACACCTCAGTTTCTCACTGCCTTCCGTTGGCCACCCTGCAAAGCCCCAAAATTACAACTTGGTGCTTGGACGTTCATCTACGGTCACTACAAGAAAAATACTCTGTATAGACATTTTTCTAGTACTGTAGAGGCACTTATCAAATGCCTTTACAACAATGTAGAGGCATTTTAAAAAATGTCCAATAAGTGTCTTATGGTGAATTGTCTCTACAAACGAAGAGACATTTTATAAAATGTCTATAAGATGGTAGAGGCATTTTTTAGAGACTAAATTGTACCGCAAACATATAAAACCAGTCAAAAAAGAGAATAAAATAGTTTCCTTGCTTTTGATAAGTCTTGAACTCATGATCTTTTGGTTAAATCATTTTAATCTTCGATACACTAACCAACTCAACTCCATGTCATTACTTGTATATTTGTTCCTTTAATTACTTATATTTAGTCGTTTAGTACACATTATCATTCTAAAAAGTGTCTCTACATAGTTTAAAATGTCTCAACAAAATGCCTTTACATATTAGACGCATTTTATAGTGCCGAAAGAATGCCTCTACAAGATAAAATCTAACAAACTGATATAAAAATGTCTCTAGAGTAAAAGTTTTCTAGGCAATTTTTAAAGTGTCTCTACACTATAAAACTTCTGATTGTAGAAGCAATTTACAAAATGCCTCTACAAAAGTGCCTCTATACGAGTTTTTTGTTGTAGTGGGTCCACTGTTTTTTTTTTGTTATTTTTAGATTTGTACTAGGTAGCTGTGGTAGCTTTGAGCACTCCAATTTTTGTTGGATGTAGTGCATTGCAAAATTAATTTTTTGTCTGTAATTAGGAGATCCTAAGAATTTCAAAGAGAGTGTATAGCTTTGTGTAGCATCAAGTTTGGATAGCCCTTTTTTTTATTTTGGTGTCAACAAAAAGACAAAAGAAAGCTATACAAAGCTACTCGCAGCCCAGCACAAAAGAATTTTAAGTCTGATATTTTTTTTAAGAATATAAAAGGTTGGCTTGTTTCTTGCTAGTTATCACGGTCAAAATATGTCCACGGATTTTTCGCTACCGTTTCTTAGAGCTGGCATGACGACAAAAGATATAAAGTGTTCATACTCAAGCTTTTGGGAGTGCTTCCATAATAGAGTTATTGTAGATGTATTTATGATTCGATATTGTAATTTGCATGCATATCTTCGAAGGGTAAATGTTTCAGATTGTTAGGAACAAATCTAACATTATTTTTAAAGAAAAAAAATCCCCAATGATAGTACAAAATAATATAGGAAGATGAATAACTACCATTAAACTACTTTCAATGATATCCTTTTTCATTCAAAAGGGTGATCTGCCGTATGCTTTCTACATTTAATTGGCTATATTTCTCATAGAAGTCCATTTCCAAGCTAACATTAAAATAGCGTGTGGGTGATAAATTTCTTTCTTTTTTAAAAAAAGCTAGCATTGAAAATAGCGCGTGAGGACGAACTGAGCTGCCATTTCTGCATTTCATTTCCAGGTAGAGTACTTGTACAATCCAAGGAGCGTTTCGTAAATTGTTTCCTTAGTCAGGGTGTGAAACGAAAAGGCCACCACTGCCTATAATACTAGCCTCCTCCCCCCACATGGACCCCTCATCCTCCTCCTCCTCCTCCTCTCCCTTTTCTACTCCATTCCATTCCATCTCCTCCACTTCCACCCTCAGGCCTCAGCTCGCCATCGCCATTGTTGCAACACCAAGTGTTTGTGGTCGGAACGAGATCGAGCAGCAGCCATCCATGGTGAGGAAGGAGATGGGCGGCGGCGGCGGCAGGCTCGCGGCGGAGTACCAGGGCCTGGAGGTGAAGGTACCCACGTTCTTCCGGTGCCCCATCTCCCTCGACGTCATGCGCTCGCCGGTGAGCCTCTGCACCGGCGTCACCTACGACCGCGCCTCCATCCAGCGCTGGATCGACTCCGGCAACACCACCTGCCCCGCCACCATGCTCCCGCTCCCCTCCACCGACCTCGTCCCCAACCTCACCCTCCGCCGCCTCATCGCGCTCTGGGCCTCCACGGCCGCGCCGTCGTCGCCGGCGGCGCCATCGGCTGTTGGCCCCACCCCGGCTGCTGCGGCGGCGGAGCTCCTCCGCCGGGTCGCGGCGCCCGGGGTGGACCCGTGCCCGGCGCTGCGCAAGCTCGCGGCGTTCCTGTCTGACGACGACGTCGACGAGTTCGACAAGAACGCGCTCGCGAGGGCCGGTGGCGCGGCGGAGACCGTGGCGTCGGTGCTCAGGAGGAGGGGGAAGGGTGATGATGATGATGGCGGCGTGGAAGCCGTCGAGGCGGCCGTCCGGGTGCTCGCGGTGCTCGCCACGTCGGACTGCATCGAGGAGGAGAACAGGAGGCGCGTCGCCGCCGCGCTCGCCGCGGGGGGCGCCGCGCCGTCGGTGGCGGCGTCGCTGGCGCGCGTGATGCGGAGCGGGAGCGGGCTCGAGGCCCGCGTCGACGCGGCGAGGCTGGTGGAGTCGCTGCTCCGGGACGGCGCGCGCGGCGCCACCGCGCCGGGGGTGAGGGCGGCGGTCGCCGAGTCGGAGGAGCTGGTCGCGGAGCTGATCCGGCTCGTCGGCCCCACGGACGAGAAGGGCAGCCTCGACGCGCAGGCCGTGGACGCCGGCCTCTCCTGCCTCGCCGCCATCGTCGCCGCGACGCGGCGCGCGCGCGCCGAGATGGTCCGTCTCGGCGCCGTCCCGGCCGCCGTGCGCGTCCTGGCCACGGACCACCACGGCGGGTCGCACGCCCAGGCGCTGCGCGTGCTGGAGGCCGCCGTGGGGTGCGCGGAGGGGCGCGCGGCGGTGTGCGAGGTGGCGGAGGCGGCGATCCCGGCGGTGGTGTCGAGGATGATGAGGTGCGGCGGGATGGGCGGCGCGGAGGCGGCGGTGTCGGTGCTGTGGGCGGTGTGCCACCGGTACAGGGACCGGCGCGCGGTGGAGGCGGCGGCGGCGTCGGAGGGCGGGCTGACGAAGCTCCTCCTGCTGATGCAGAGCGGGTGCTCGCCGGCGGCGAGGCAGATGGCGTCGGAGCTCCTCAAGATGTTCAAGGTGAACGCCAAGAGCTGCCTCGCCGGCTACGACTCCAAGACCACCCACATCATGCCTTTCTAAAACCCAAAAAAAAAAAGAGAAATTCAAATTCTCCATTAATTTGTCAGCTTCGTTCGATAGAGAGGAAAAGAATCGAGACTGGAGAAAGACAAACTTGTACATGGTTAGAGAAATTTTTCCTAGAAAGAAACAGATCAAATTTCTTCTTTGTTCTTTGGCCAAAATTCAGTACTGCCATGATGTGTTCAAACAAATTCAGTGTTGCAAGGGAAGGGCAGAATGACTTTCATCTTTGCATCAATCACACGATTCACATCGCACAAACCATCGTTTGGGAAAAAAAAACACCAAAACGATTCGATTCTCCATTAAAATCGGTCAAAACAAGAGCTTATAAAAAAAAATACTATGCATTAGGTGCACATCCAGCATGGTTCTTTGCTCCATCTTGGAGCATGTTTCATCAGGATAAAGAAAGATTATCCAGCTACACACGCTATGATACTGGAGTAGGGAGTATTGACCGCTGACCATGATCTGATGACCGGATCCTGACAGGTGGACCGAAAGATTATGAGATCACACAAAAGTCAACGAGAGTCATTGAAATCTCCTTCACCATAATACATGCAGGCACAAAAGGGCATTATTCATCTGACTCAGCAGCATCCATCTTCTCTGCATGGCTATCCTAAAAATTGCAGGATTTGTAGACTAGTGCCTTTTTGACCTGAGAAAAGAGAAAGAAAACCAGCTGCCGAGCACCTTTTCAAAGTTGAAAGTTTGGTTTGAAATTGATACGATGTGACTTTGTGTGTGTATGATATGTTGATGTGATAGAAAAAATTAGAAGTTTGGATCTAAACACAGCCATAAAGAGAGGATTGAGAGCTTTATCAGTTACCTATATTTTCTAATAACTCGAAACATTTTATCAGGAAATAAAAATTAATTTATAGGTAAAACTTATATATTTATTCGTAGCGACTTAAAAGCCAACATTAATAAAAAATTATGTTAACAATATCTTAAAGTCAATATCAAAATTAAGTTTAAAAATTTAAATTTTAGCATTTGCTTTGGTTTATTAGGCTAATCGATGGGGCTCTAAAAGGAGGCGGCAAAGCGTGTACGTTCCGATGAATGGATGGATTAGATGGGATGAGTGGAAGGAAGAGGAAGCAGGTCGACGACCACATGCAATTTTGCGGTGCGCTCACGCCGGCAACGCGGCTCCTCTGCCCACTCTCACTTGTATCTCAGTACAGCTAAGAAGAAACACGGTAATGGTAGTAGCTGTCTTGATTCTTAAGCAATGGAGTAGTATATATATATATACTGCTTATTAAATGGAGCAGCTCGTGGTACAAAATGGTACCCTTGTTAATTATTAGGAGTAGTAGTACTCTAGTTAGCAAAATTCTTTAGATACAAGCCATGTTTTGGAAGACATTTGTACGTTGTGGCTAATAAGTCGATTGCGTGTTAACCGGAACAATGATGAAAAATCAATTTTGAGAGTAAGAGCTTTTTTTTTTTTTTTGGTGGCGTTGCCACAATTTGGTAGGATGAGAATTTTTTTTTTTGTTTGAAGGTAGAGGATTTCAAGTAGAAGTTTAGAGTTTTCAAATTTTGGTAAAGTGCTAATGGTTGAAAATGTTATCAGTTTATTACCTCACTGACATTTGTCATTGCTATCGACGTGTGATAGTCAGCAGAACCATATCTGGTAGTAATCCGGTGTTCAGTGACAGGGTTTAAAGCTATGATTATAGGAGCCCACGACTGGTCGCTGACTTAATCTCCGATTTATGTTCTGTTGAGATTAGTTGTGTTGGCTAGATTAGATTATAGAACCCACCTCATACTTGGCAATGGTCTGATATTTCTAGCCAATCCATATAAATTGGTGTAGTGCTATTACTCTTTTGGGGCTCGAACCTATATAAAAAACGTGAGTCTCACTCTCTCTATATTACATCTAGACGTATATCCTTGTATTATCGCAGTAGGATCTTAGCTATTGACGGACTATCATTTGACAATGGCAATGGGATTTACCTATATGATGGACTAGGGTGATCTTGACCTTAAGAGGTATGAAAGTTATCGGCAAATTTCGATCGAGAATTCACTGTTTCAAACTTGAATTTATAGAAAACCATTCGAAAATCGCACCGAAATCCGCTTTCGTCCCACGTCGATACCTCAAGATTGTCACGTTATTTCGTCAAGAAAACGTGATTTCACCATGATGCGCAGGAAGGAAAGGAATGTGAGGGAGGAGGATTAAGGTTGGTAGAGGAGGTGCGTGCCGGCATTGATGCCCCTGCTTGACTGCATATGCCCCTACGCATCGCAAAGCAAGTTGGCCACTGTTTACTTTGCCTCCGGGAATCATCAGATCTCACCTCAAATCTTTCTTTATTTCTGCCCGGCAAAGGCATCCTTGATGAATCCTTTGACTGGACTGGGATTTTGCACGCCGCGCGGCGCCATCATTTGGCTGTTCGATTCAACAAACTCAAGCGATCGAGATCGAAGCATATCCGTTGTTACCCACGCTTGATTTGGCTGCGTTCTTTTGCAGCGGACAAAGAGAAGAAATCCGTTGTTATTCATGTCCACGTTTATCGAACCGATAAATAATACTCCCTCCGTACAAAAATATAAGCATTTTTAGCGTAATGACAAGTCAAACTTTTATAACTTTTACCATTAAAGTAAAAAAAATTAATCATGTAAAATTGATGTTACTAGATTTATCATTAAACAATCTATCATAATATACAACTCTTTTTATTTAAAACATCTTATTTTTATAGATATTATTGGTCAAAATAACATCTCGGATACCGTGTCAGGGTCCATAAATGCTTATATTTTAGGACGGATGGAGTATGTTTTTTTTAAAAAAAAATCTATAAGAAAATTGTTTTAAAAAGTCATATTTATTTATTTTTCATGTTCAAAATAATTAAAGGTTGTCTATCTACCAATTGAAAGAAAACACCTCTAAGAATTAATCAGGTGAATTTTACATCGCCTGATAGCTATGAGCTTTGTACACAACCTCTAAACTAACCCTACACATCCTCTCCTCCCTTGTTCACTTCTCCCTCCTAGCCCCACCACGTGCGATACACGACTCGAGCACTCGACCGTGACACCTCCTCAATGTGCTGCCGTCCAGCCATGTCGGCTGGCTAAAAGGCATCAACAGCACCGGTGAGCCCCCACCTCCCCCCCTTCCCTGGCCAGCCTCCTTCCCCTTCCCTCATCCTCTTCCCTTCTCTCCCCCGCTCCGCTATCTTCCCTGTCTCTAGTGACTCCCCATCATCGGATCCATCACCATCAGCAGCCACCTTCTAAGTATAAGCTTGTTTTTGCCCTCTCCATCAACAATGGCCCACTGCTCTCCTGCTCTCCTATATCCTCACGGCTTTGGCATCGCCACCGCCACCGCCGCTTCATCACTCGTCTATGTCCACCATCGGTCACCGTCTCCCGCGGTCATCCCTATAAGCCAAGCGATGTACCCCCTTCCATCTCCGCCCCAAACTAGGACTCTAAACTCGAATTTATTAATTTGCCTATGTCAGGACCGTTGGAGCTATCGGAGCTAGAGAAGAATGTGTCCTTAGAGCTGCTGGAGAAGAGGTCGCTGAAACCTGAATCACGAAGCAAATCCCATAGTAAGAATTCTGCAAGATTTTTGACCCAAAAATATGTCGCCAACCAATTAACCATCCCCAATAATTTATAGTCAAATCATGTACTAACTAATATCTCACCTTGTTTTATATATCTTCTCAATCTTCTTCTTTTCCCCTCTCTCTCTCTCAAATACACATTGCATCGGCGAACAAATGTTAGGTCACCGTAGCTTCTGCTCGCTCGGTTGAACTGAACACCGATGTCTCTCGTTTTTCCTTGTCCAGAAAAGAAATTGTCCGTGACCACCTGTTTCCTAGTGGCATCACCGAAGATTGACAGCGTCAAACCGAACGTGTGCTACTTCTGGAAGAGCGCAACGCTCCAAGGACCAAGAGACTTCCTGATGACAAGGGCATTATTTCAGCAGGAGGAGATTATTAACCTGCTGGTTAATTACTTCATATGCTGATTGAGAAAAGGAGAGAATGAATTAGGCTGAATCTTTATTAGCAGGGTAAAAGGTCAATGTGTGACATTGTTGTTTGGCTGTTAATGCGACTTGCTGCTGACAATGACTGTGTTTAGATCCAAACTTTGAATCCAAACTTTCAACTTTTTTCATCACATCAACCTGTCATACACACACTATTTTTCAGTCACATCATACCAATTTTAACCCAAACACAGCCAATATATGGCTACCGACCTAGAAGTACGGTGAAGACAGTAGTTAAAAGAGAAGGGTACGCAAGCAGAGACGGAAGATGCTACAGAGAGGAGGAAAATGGATGGAGGAAATGAATTAAGATGATGAGGTTGAATCAATCACTTGCTAGCCACGCGATTGACTTTTGCATTCGATCATCGATCGCCGGTTTTCTTTCTTCTTTCCAATTTCCTTTCGTTTCACTAGTCACTACATTGAGATCTCACATCTTTAAATTGACACTTGATTAAAGGTCCTTCTAGACAAAGGTTGAAAATATTTTATTAGTCACACGAGAGTTATGATTAGCATATAATTAATGGATTGTTAATTATCAAACAATAATCAATTTATTTATTTTGTTTTTTATGTACAAAACGTGACATTTAACAATTAAAAAAAACATGCTAACTAGCTAAATCATGTGTGCGACTGCGTACTTAGGGTGTAGTACTGCAGTGCAGCAACTAGAATATTGCTGGATTAGCTGTGGTGTTTTGTGATGGTGATGATAGATGGATTGGTCGAATGTGGCCGGTCTTCCTCAAGAAAGGGGATAGGAGAGTAGAGGAGGCCAGACAGAACGGTTGATGGAGGAGGCAAGGCGATCCTGATCGCGCATGTAGCGTACGTACGGGCTTGGTACAACTCCAGCTCCAGTTCTATTTCTTCTGGAGTTAGAGTTCAGCCACACAGTTTCAGCTCCACTTAAAATAGGAGCGGAGCTGAATAGAGCTCTCTCACATGACAAAATGAACTAGAAAAGTGGAGTTGGGTTTAGGCAGCTCCACAACTCCATTTCAAACCCTAACTTCTGAAGCTAAATTTAGAAGTTGGAGCTCTACAATTAGAACCATAAGATCTTTTTTGGTTAATCATGTCAGAAGGAGATTGAGGGTGATTTGTTGATGGTTTATTTAATATGTATTGATGTGGAATTTCGTTTTCTTTTAGGATTAACCAAACAAGTTTTGAAGGAAGACAACGAGGTACGTTGAGCTGATTTTGATCGAGCTGGCTGCCGGTGGTTGATGCTTCTTGCTCCAGGCTCCAGCCAAGCCAAGCCATTTTGCTCTGTTGACAGCGAGAATTATTTATTATAGTTATATTTTAAAAAAAAAACTTAAAAAGAAATTACGACATTTTTTTTCTTTTTCTAAGCAATTTTCTTCCTTGTTGCGGAGGGATTGAGATCTCTTTTTAAAATCACGTTACTTTGGAACTCACATGTGGTCATCCGTTGCGTGGTTGCCCATACAATTTTCAGGCCTGCGTGAACGAGGAGGAGCTAAAGCCTGCTAACGCTAACGGTTTGGTCTTTTAAATTGGGCCAGCTTTTTAATGGGTGCAAACGGACTACACGTTGCTAATAAGCTGGAAGTGAGGTTTGCCGCACACTGTAAATGATTCGGGGAATAAGTCCACTCTAGGTCCCCTATCAAAAGGCCTAGTTTGAATCTTATCACTCAACCGAAAAACAGGGTAAAATGCATCCATGATCTTTTAAAACCGGTGTAAGTGTAGTCATAAGCGGTATTGAGACCGGTTTTAGGTGCCGTGGCTATTACAGTCCACAAAAAGAAATATACAACAATGGGGTCCATATGTTAGACAAAAAAACATCACTATCCCTCTCTTCCCCTATCTCTCTTTTAAGCTCTTCACATGAGGGCTGGCGCGTGCCGACAGTCAGCTCACATCTCTCCAAACCTAGCGGTGGCAGTGGCACGCTCTTTGGCGGATCTTGCCCTAGTAGCGGAGGCGGCGGAGGCCGCTACGGCGAAAGCGACGGCGACAATGTCAGCAGAGGGGATTATGGTGGGGGTTACCGCGTCTACGGCGTTTGTGGCACAGGAGGTCATCGGGCGGTGGAGCTCATGCAGCTGCCACCGAACCACGTTCCTCACCGCCATGGTGGGGGAGGTCAAGGAGGTGGCTATAGCGGTGCCTTCCTTCATCCCCTGCAAGCTATTCCATTGCTGTACCACCGAAGAGAGAGGGAGCTCGACGCCCACACTGAGGCGAAGAGTGAGGAAGCGAGAAGGCCGGCAGCCGCACCGGATGTTGATAGTGGTGACGACGACACAATCAGGCAAATTGGAACGATGGCGCAGTGGGGATGGCCGACCATGGCCATTGTTTGTCTTCCCCACGGCAGTAAAAACAATGAGGCGCTGCTCCTCTATTGCTCATCTTTCCCACGGCGATGAAGACAATGAGAGGAGTGCTGATGGATCTAGAGCAGCAGGTCGGTGGAGAGGAGAACAATGGTGTCGAAGAGGATGAAGAGGGACACCCTCAACTCCAAATCGACGTGATGGAGGCTTGCCGCACCGGCAACCCCTCCGGTTTCTTGACCACCACCATCACCGCTGCCTCCACTCCCATGATCCGTCGGTCCGCGTCGCCGTTGGGGAGCTGGCGGCCTCCTACATTGATTTGCCACGCACCATTCAGATTGGGGCTGTCGGCACCCGCACTGCTTCGCCCACCGCCGCTCCAGTCTTCTTGCCTGCTTTGCTGCTCCTTGCTCAGAGCATGCCTGCCGCCGCTCCGCTCTACTTGCTGCGTTGCTCCCTGCTCGAAGCGTCCATGCTGCTCCGCCCGCCATCGCTACCGACGGAGGGAGAGGGACAAGGGAAAAGATGATGTTTCACTGACATATGGGTTCTACATGATTTTTTTTAATAAAATTTTGCTTCTGTTTCCACGTCTGTGAAAATGGCTTCAATACTATCTTGGGACTACATTTGTACCAGTTTGGAAAAATGAGGGATGCGTTATACTTGTTTTTGCGGTTGAGGGATATGATTCAAACTCAACGTTAACATGATGGACTTAAAGTGAACTTATTCGTAATTTGAGCTGATTTGTTCTCGGCTAAAGGTCAATCAAGAGATGAGGCCTGAAGACTCTAGTTTGTGGACTATGAGATCTTTGGCGTCTGGTGGGCTAGGCTGGCTGATCTCCCCAGGCTCAGCCTAGCCCTACGGTGAGATTCATGCCGTGGAGAATCTGCCTGTTGTAAACCAACACGCCTATTAGCGAATCACCGGATCCGTTCCCTGTCCCTCCCACAGCAATAGAGACGTGAGATGATGTAGAACACTTGCGCCCATCCCTTTGCCCTCAAGAACATTGCAGAAGTAGACAATGAACACAGATATAGGGTGGAGCTCTCTCTTCATTATAGATCTCATCTGAAGTACAAGCCAGCCATCAGCCATAGATGTCACACCCTGCCCCTGTATATATAGGGGTCTTAGAAGGAGATAGATCTTATCTCTACTCCGGTTCGGATTGGCCCACAAGAAACTTATCTCTAAGAGATTTGTTTCGCAACACTCCCCCTTGGGCTAATCCGCGACTAACTCATGCCTCGTCAAAACTCCTACCAAAACCTAGTGGGAAAAAGGCTAGGAGAAAGAGTACATAGTTATCGCTCATGCATTGCACGTTGTTGCCTCGTTAAAAACCTTATGTGAGGAACAACAGCTCCACTCACTCAAGGAAAAAGAGTACAACACTATAGACTACACGGTCCATACTGTGGGTCATGTTCTAGGGTGCTCTCCCCCTGAACCTAGCAAACATCAAAGTCTTCTTATCCCAATTCTCCGGAAAAGCTTTCGAGAACTAACAGTTGGGAGAGACTAGGTGATCAATACTCTAGATTATCACTCAACTTAAATTGCTACTCACCTCACCTCGCCTCAGTAGTCTGAGGTAGCCCACTTGTATCTGGTGTCGGTCAATAAAGACAGGTCTTCCTATGATAGGACCTTAGAAACAGGTCTAAGTGATCATCATCGAGTCAATACCCTGAGCATACTCTAAGACATTTCAATGTCTCGCAAATGACAATCAACACATAGCACATACTCCCCCTGATGACAACCTTTGTCACAGACCATGTTCCCATAGCATTAAACATCTCTCAGATGTATGCGTACGCAAGAATCCTTCAGATCCTCAAACCATTAGTCTTAAAAGACTTGTCTCATTTCACCGCTAAAACGAGAATAGGGAACATAGAGAGTAATGCATTCCATCACTATCATATACCACAATACCACAGTGTTGTGCAACGCAATCTGTTTCATCCTTCAGAAGGATTATGGGGATAAATAAGTCACAACGGTACGCACCTTCTCGGCGTGACTCCATCAAGAACTAGGTCTTGATCATTGCAACTTTCTCTGATGATGTCAACAACAATTGGGGATCCACAAGATCAACCATAAGCCTTCCAAAGACATGCTGTAACAATCAGAGTAACTAGCTAGTCTAAAAATTTAAGCACTGTGGGGGATAACACACAGCCAACAACACCAAGTATACCTCAATAGGTATTAGAGGACACCACCATTCCAACCATCAGGTGGAACAGATTTCACGAGTGTACACACTCCAATGATAATCGCGAGATGCACATGTGCCTATAGACCCCGTCTGTGATCTTATCAGGTTCCTCATTTCAATCTTACCGGGTCATAAATGGGTCATCATCCCTCCAAGGGATTATACAATATGGTGTGTTCAGACTTACTAATTATTTTGTATCTCAGAGGAAAATTCATCAATAAGGTCTCCCCCTTAGAGAAAATTCTGTCAATGAGATTTTCTCCCAACGGGAGATGGTACTCTTACCGGAATACCCATTGGTACAAGATTTGCATGCCGCAATTTCACTATGGAGTCTATTCAAGACCTCATGGATTTCCTAAATCCGCTAACTGCATATTTAATTTCATGCCATTTTGCCAATACCTTTATTTAGCAGAACATTCAACTAACGTGGGAGATGTCTCATCTAGGGCCTACTTGAACCATCGCACATCACCACCTCATTATCTCAATAATGACCCGTAAAAATCTGAACAACATTCGCGACTTTTACTTAGCGATTCGGTTCAGCCTCAATTGCATTTCCATTTGACCCGATTTGAGCATCGCATGCTCATGCCAAGGACTTTTTCCGGATCCGGGTTCTCTCACAGAGAATTATTAGCAAGAGGCGACATAGTGTCGACACATTTATCCCCACTTACACATTTAACTAGATCTTCGTCATTTCCCAAAACGATCGATCCATGGTTGTTCCGTATTCCTAGCACCATAATATGCGCGCATTGCTAGGAATGTCATCTCCATGACGAACATCATTGTGAGGTATGTCACCTTCCAAAGGTGAGTTCTCCTTTCGGAGAATTAGAGGAGTCTGCTCACATCCAGTGAGAACTCTAATGCTCTGACTGAGGCCTACGGACTGTGTTAGCAGGCGTCCCCGCATAACATGATCAAATGCCATAAGTCTTATATGGACACGATATTATTCCCGGGTCTATCCACATTTACCACAATTGGGAGCATTACTATTTTTGACAACTATCTAGTTGTTCCTCATATGATTTTGTTGGCAAAAATTCCGTGCACCAAGCAACCAGGAGTATGAACTAAACATACAAGTTCAGCTCATTTAGTGCGTTCACTCAAAGAAATCTCCAGGCATTCCAAAATGGGCAATTCTCTCCCCCTAATGCCGAGATATCTTACAATAGCATACTACCAATCCCCATATCGTGGCATAGGATTAAGGAATTTCACCTCGATCACAAATGTTCTCCCACGAATGTATGCTACGGTGGTGATATATTTGGGAAATATTACACACTTTAATAGGAGAGATTTTTCCATTATATGCAGTGAGCCTGGACATATACCAATACAGTGGCATGAATACTGTTTTCTTCCTTCTTCCGAAGGGTTATCCCCAACCTCCTAGTTAGGATATACAGGTCTGCAAAAACCACCATTGCTACCAAATGTATATGCAACCAACATGCAAATACTTTAGCCAAATGCACTCTCCATGGATTAATGCTCACCTAGTGCCACTCAAACTCACAATCGATTCCGGATCGACGTGCGTTAGACATCGCATGTCATATGCTTAAGAAGGCAACCTATGGTGGCAAAACGCATTCTGATGCGCTCAACAAGGAGTATGATAGCAAAATGCGCGGCCACTAGCCTGCGCTGCCAAGAAGATTTTTGTGGTGCAGAGTTGTTTTAAAGTCCATCTCGTTTAATGCCCAAGTTTGACCCCAATTACTCATACCAAACTCTAGAATTGGGTCATAGTTAAGCAGCATGTATTAGGTACGATCCATGAGCGAATTATCAAACCACATTTGCTAATGTCCCCTGGACATAGCCATCAAGAGATAATCAATACCTCTGACAATGGTAATATTCATAATAAAACCATTATATTCAGACATATCCACAAAAATAGTGGAATGTGTCGGTGCAACCGTCGTTGGCATAACGAGCTCAACGCATGCAACACGACGAACCTTTGCATCGCTTGCACATGTCCACAAGCGAAAAACGCCAGTGTGCGACAAGCATGGTCATCAACCCGTGGATGATCAACCAACACAACTAGGGAGTAGTCATCGACTACGAGAGCGCGATAAAACGCAATAGTGCATAGCCAACATTTGTCTGAAATACAGTTACATCGGACTGTGTGAGTGGTTGTAACTCCTCGGATTATACACTAATTGTTCTTCTAAACTAAAGCATTTTATCAATTCCAGCATGAAGATAAGCTTTAGAATAGAACATGAAAGACCAAGAACGTTATTTATCTGAGAAATATCGATCTAATGCAAAGTTCCAAACTAAGCAAAAGATAAACTGCTTGGCAATAGTATAGCGGCCAATGTCCTCCTAGGACATGCTCAAAACTAGCAATACAACTCCCGTTGTCAGAACAACTTATTAGACAGACACCACCAACCATCGACATCAACCAAAGGTGGTCATTAGCGCTAGATCCACGCGAGGACAAGACTGGGTCAACACCCAAGTTTAGCTGTTGACGCTATAGTGGAGTGGGAATCACGCCTATTCACAGCATCTACCCTCGGGCTTATTCCGCTAGATTTGCCTCCAATTTTCCGGTGTCCTCGCAAGACAATAGGTTCCAAATAATATTGAGAAGATATGTGCACACCAGGGGCAACCATATGAACAGTGTCGTTCCACCACATGGAAAACACTTTACATCTTTCACCGGACCGAGTGAAAAATATCTCAAATTATTGAACCTCGCAACTCCACGTTGCCAGAAATTGAGGTATAATCATTTATCTCCAAATCAGAAAAGCATGCTCTCAACCATTGGGAAAGCAAAATGTCGACCGTAGTCCGACCATACTCTGATTGAGATGTTAAGCCACTAGAGGAAAGGCACAATGAATCCCAAACACATTGTCTAATTCCACATATTTCAACGACTCAAAATCCCATTCTTGAGTGTGATCATAGGGATAGAGTGATCTACATTAATGCCCAAAGCCAGACAATAGTCATTGAGGGCCTTTACGTGAAATCACCCACACTATCATCCGAATCGTTTCATGCGGTTCTTAGAGAACGCAACACGCAAACGGACGATTTGCACAGTGAATTCGGCAAAAGCATGGATCTCGTACAACAAGTATACGTGACTCCATCTTGTAGACACATCGATATCACCATTTATGTATGGAGGAGTGTATCAGTAAAGAGTGGTCTTATCCATAGCCATGGATATTTAATTTCCCAGAATTTCCATGCATTAGGTGATTTTCTATTATTTACTTGGTCTTATTTGGCATTATATTCCCAATATTTATGCCACACAGAAAACCATCACACATAAATGCAGGAAAATAAACCCATCATAATGCTTCCAATGGGGGATTCTACACTATGTGAACACAATTTATGGAAGCATCATAACCTAGAGAACCATCTCTAGATTATTTAGTTGGAATTGCATCAATTTTAAAAGCAAAGCAATGCTTAAAAAACACCATTACATGGTTATTTACGAGTCCGAAGACCCACATGCAAAACCAAACTATACAGGGCCTAAGCAACAAGACATTTAAACAGTGAACTATAGCATAAAAACCCAACACTCCGGGGGCTTAAACGCAAGTTGTCAATAAACTGAAATTAATCAGGCCGAATTACCGTTCAGGCCACGATCTTATTTGGGCTAGCAAGCACAGTGTAGCCCAAAATGCCTAATGGGCCGAATTTCCGAAACTCTAGGCCCATGAGGATTTCCAGGTTTATTATTTTTATTAATTTGTTTGGGCTGTCTCGTTACTATTGGGCTTTATTCGGTATGGCGAAGGCAGACCGACCCAGCCGGTTCGCCTAAGTGACCGAGAGAGGGAAGGGGGGAATTAGGGTTTCCCCTTTCCCATTCATTGTCCGCAACGGCGTCCACCTCCTGGCACACAGGCCCCTCGGGCACGGCGGCGGCGTTGGAGGCCGTCGACTGTCGACTTTGAAGGGATTTAGGCCGGCGCACGGCGAGGAGGTCATCGACGACCCATCCACTACCCCGATTGGCAGGACGGCGGCAACGACATCACTCCCGTGTGGCAATTTGGTGCGGTGGCGGCTCGGTGGCACACGACGGAGTTTCGCGTCGACCCGCGCATCCTCATGACGGCGGCGAGGCGAATTCAACGACGGCAACTGAGACCTCAACAACGGCAACCAAATTGCATCCGGCCATATCGTCTCGGTGGAGGTTAATCCGGTAGCAGGCAGGCGACGACCCATCATCCTCCCACCACGGCTCGACGGCAGCGTTGATGGGAGGTCAACGATGGCGGCACATCGCTTCAGCATTAACTCCAGCGGCAACAACGACATGGGTTTAGGGCTTTCTCCGAAACGGCGGTTTCCTGCGGCGGCATCGACACAAGGTCGACGGCATACCCAACAGCGACAGCGAACGACGGTTTACACGTCTCCAAGTCTAGCAAAACGGACTGAGATTATGTCACCGTGTTCCCGGTGTGGCATCATCAGAGAAAGAGAGAAACAGAGAGATGCGAGGGAGGCGGGCGAGACGGCCGATTTGGCCTAGCCGAATTAGGTACGTCTCCAGTCTAGGGTTTCCCATCAATTTTAGTGATTTCTCTCACACGGTTTTCTCTAGTTTTCATCAAATAAAATAGATGCATATATAGATCAAAAGCAGGAAATTAATCTACCGCTAGATCAAGAGCAGGATCAAATCTACTGCAAGCAAAGCATCCATAATATGATAAAAACGAGAAAATATAATCAATCATAAAAACATATATATAGACCGCATACCTTAATAGACACATGCCCGGATGCATCTATATATTAGTAAATTAGTTTAGAAACTAATCTTACTAATTACCTCAGTTTACGTGCTCGCCAAAAAAATATGCACGTACACCTGCATCGCAAGGCTCCTACTGGGCGTAGTGCGCGCGTACCACATACGCGGCCAGCCATCTGGCGAGTCCAAGCGCGCAGTCCTGGGCACATGTGTGCGCGTGGTCAGTACGACCGCACGCGTCGTAGCTCCGGCCGGACATGTAAACAGGCAAAAAAAAAATCAATCTTTAATTAGCATCAACAAATTAACTTCAACTAAGTAGATGTGAGATGCATGTCGATCGATCTGCTTGTCCAACGTGCATGCAAACCAATTCATTCATGCATGCGAGGCGCTGGGCTTTTGCGGCTGGCTCGCCGTTTGGTCCTTGTGACCGGCGTGCATACACACACAACCGATCGATGGCATGAACCAATGTCAGACGGTCGAACTCCCAGGCCGGCGGTGCGCACGCCTCCGAGGCGTGCCCGCAGGCCGCAGCTGCATGCACGTACGTGGAGAGCCCGCAAATCGCGTCGTATGCCCGCCGACTGCGGGCGTGGTGCAGCGGACCACATCGCTTCACGTACTCGCTGTGTTGGCGATTGGCCTGGGCGGCGCCTCCTCTCGTGCACGTGGCGTGGAGGAGATCGGCCGGCCGCGCAGCTGCCGCACGAGCACACAAGGCGGCGTGGCTACGAGTTTACGACCGATCAGATCGACAACGTCGATGGTACTGTAGACAAAAGCAATACCATAGCAGATCAATCTGTAATTAGAAATTAATCTAACAACAACAACAACAGATTGGAACGACAAACCGGTGAACGGAGAGCTGCTGATAACATGTTGTAAACCAACGCGCCTATTAGCGGATCACCGGATCCGTTCCCTGTCCCTCCCACAGCAGTAGAGGCGTGAGATGATGTAGAACACCCACGCCCATCCCTTTGCACTCAAGAACATTGCAGAAGTAGACAATAAACATAGATATAGGGTGGAGCTATCTCTTCATTATAGATCTCATCTGAAGTACAAGCCAGCCATCAGCTATAGATGTCACACCCTGCCCCTGTATATATAGGGGTCTTAGGAGGAGATAGATCTTATCTCTACTCCGGTTCGGATTGGCCCACAAGAAACTTATCTCCAAGAGATTTGTTTCACAACACTGCCTACTCGATCCTGGACTCCTCGTGCCCTGCACCCTCACGGTCTCACCGGAATCGCTAATGCACGCGCGTGCCGGCGGTGCGCGTTTCGGCCCAAAGGGCCCAGCGCCGACGCGCGCTCGCGTCATCCCACCTTTTTTTTTCTTTTATTTACCGATTTTTTCGTTTTTTTTCACACTTTTTTCTGATTATTTTTTTAATCTTTTAGCATGTCTTGAGTTTGAAAGTTTTTAAATTTTGAGTTGAAAATTTTTGAATCTGGACTTGAATGTTTTCAAATCTTGATTTGAAAATTTTCAATTTTTTTCAAATCTTGATTTGAAAGTTTTCGAATCTCGATCTGAAAGTTTTCGAATCTCAAATTGAAAGTTTTCAAATTTTTCAAATCTGGACTTGAAAGTTTGTCCAGATTGAGATTTGAAAACTTTCAACTCAGATTTAAAAACTTTCAACTCAGATTTGAAAACTTTCAATTTGAGATTTGAAAACTTTCAAGTACAGATTTGAAATTTTTAAGTTAAGATTTGAAAAAATATGAAAACTTTCGACTCAGATTTAAAAACTTTCGACTCGAGATTTGAAAACTTTCGAGTCCAATTCAAAAACTTTCGACTCAAGATTTGAAAACTTTCAACTCAGACTCGAAAATTTTCAACTCAGATTCCAAAACTTTCAACTCGAGATTTGAATACTTTCAAATCAGATTTAAAAATTTTTCAATTTAAGATTTAAAAACTTTCAGCTCAAAACATTTTTTTTAAAAAATAAGTGTGCTAAAGATTAAAAAAAGTAATCAGAAAAAAAGAAAAAAATATCGCAAAAGAAAAAGGAAAAACAAATCGTGAGAAAAGGAAAAAATGGCTGATGGTTTGATGGGCTTGATGGGCCGGAAGCAGTTGGCGCGCGTGCCGCCGGCGCACGCGCGCCAACAGCAACCCCCGGTCTCACATATTCCCTACGTCTTAAATATAAGATATTTTGAATAGTTGAGACATATCTTTGATACTATAAATCTATAAATCTGTACTGAAAATTGAAAATTGAGTAGTACTATATGTATCATATCCAATTAAAATCTCTTATATTTTAAAAATAAAGAAAATACAACTCTACTCTACTTGTACTACTAATTTTATTATTACTACTTTAGTACGAGTGTACGAGTTCCATGCCTACCTTGCCAAGGAAAGACAAACCAAACTGTACGTCCATCCATGTGTACGAGTTCCATGCCTACCTTGCCAAGGAAAGACAAACCAAACTGTACTTCCATCCATGTGACTGATTTTGCTCATGCCTACTTTCATGGAGTACTGTATTGCTCCCTTGATTTTTATATTATAAGTCGTTTTAATTTTCTAACTAGTTAAACCTTTTTAGCTTAATTAAATTTATAGAGAAACATAGTACTATTTTTAACGCTAAATATATCATTAAAATATATTTAATTTTAGATTTAATGAAATTAATGTAGTGTTGTCAATGTTGTCATTTTTTCTATAAACTTAGCCAAACTTAAAAAAATTAACAAATAGAACGATTTATAATATGAAATGGAGGGAGTAACAAAATGGCATACTTTACTATGGTTAAAAGAAAAATATATATATATAATAATAGCATAAGCAAAATATACTACTCCCTCCGTATTTTAATGTATAACGCCGTTGACTTTTTGACAAATGTTTGACATTTCGTCTTATTTAAAAAATTATGTAATTATAATTTATTTTATTGTGATTTGATTTATCATCAAATGTTCTTTAAGCATGATATAAGTATTTTTATATTTGCATAAAAATTTTGAATAAGACGAGTGGTCAAACGTTTATTAAAAAGTCAACGGTGTCATACATTAAAATACGGAGGGAGTATTTCTTATCAAATATCATGGTATTACTTGTTTACTTTATTTGATTCAAAATAAATATTAAATTATTGTACAGTATCGATAAATATATGTAAACAGTATAAAAGTGGTGGTAACAAAACCAGCCACCATCACCACTAGTGGCTTTTTATAGTAGTATATAGACAACTTCCTCTGTTCAAAAGTTTGTTCTAAAATATAATAACTTACTCCCTCCATATTTTAATGTATAACGTTGTTGACTTTTTTTTCAACGTTTAACCATTCGTCTTATTAAAAAAATTTATGTAATTATCATTTATTTTAATGTGACTTGATTCATCATCAAATGTTCTTTAAGTATGACATAAATATTTTTATATTTACACAAAAATTTTGAAAAAAACAATGGTCAAACGTTGATCGAAAAGTCAACGGCGTCATACATTAAAATACGGAGGTAGTATCTATCTATGTTCTCTTTTTAATCAATCACAATTTTTTCTCTGTTTAATTTCTCCATATGCTTCATCATCTCAACCACTCATAATATTTTTCAATATAATTCTACATGTTTTCTTCATATCCATCTCTAATCATATTCTTTATATTTTGGGACGGTATCTGTACGTCCTTGGCTGCCTACATTTAACGTATGTACGTTCCAAGCTATTAATTCCCTTTTAAATACGAATGTTTATACGATCAGTACCCCCTTCCACCTCGCCCTGTTCTTTATACTCCGTATTTTGGGACGGTAGCTGCCCGTACAGATGCATCAGCCGTATCCACCCGATCGTACACAGGTTTTTTATTTTTTTTTCGAATAAGATACACATGTTTTTATTAGTTACATACAACTTATATATATAATTGTACTGTAATTATAGTACATTTATAGTGTAATTGTAGTATAATTATATCATATTTTTATTTAAAAGTTAAAAAAAACTTACAATAAATATACGACGTACCATACCGTCCCTAACTTTTAGAATGACATTTAAACATTTTTCTTGTTAAAAAGTACTACTTTGTAAGTATAATTTATTTGGCTGTGAAAGTTAAATTGATAATCACCGTGATTTGTTGAGATGATAACGTATGTGAAGTAATAAATTAGAGATGGTTATAGTTGGTTTGGAGAAGTGAAGTTGTTATATTTTGAAATAGATTATAAATGTTAAAAGTTGATATATTTTATGATGAGAAAGTAATCTAGTATTATCCTTTCCCAGAATATAAGAATTTTTAAAGGTGAATACAGTTATTGAGAAAGTAAGTGGAATTAAATATGTGAAGATTGTAATTGGATAAGAATTTTTAAAGGTGAACACAGTTATTGAGAAAGTAGGTGAAATTAAATATGTAAAAATTGAATAGTGGAGGGTGTTGTAATTAGTTGAGAATAGAATGTTAGTGTAGAAATTGTTATATTTTTTGATCAATTCCAAATGCTAAAATTATTATATTTTGGAATGGAGTAGTTGTAATCGAACAATGTATATACATGACTCAATATCAAGGGCAGCTATACAAAACATCTTTTTAGTTTTCAGCCTGAATCGTATTCGTACGCTTAGAGTTTAAGTAAATCGTCTGCTGAAGCCGTACTTTTCATTATAATCCTATACTCCCTCCGCTTACACAAAAGTTCGGTACTTCATTACACGCTAATATTGTTATATACTCATTTCGTCTTAAAATATATAATAAAATATCCATTCAAAATCTTTTACTGTATCCATCCCTAAATATTTGACGCCGTTGACTTTTCTAAACATATTTGACTATTCGTCTAATTTAAAAATTTTTATGAAATATGTAAAACTATATGTATACATAAAAGTATATTTAATAATAAATCAAATAATAGAAAACAAATTAATAATTATTTAAATTTTTAAATAAGACGAACGGTTAAATATGTTTAAAAAAATCAACGACATCGTGTCAGAGACGAGGAGTATATTTTAAAACGCAGAGGTAATCGATACTTTAGGACGGAGAGATAGTAGATTGAGGGCACGTATATACACATCCTAGCTAGCGTGCCATTTATTAAGATGTAGGTACATAAGTAGGTACAGTAAGTATATAGTGCCGTGAATTAGAGGGCAACATAATTTCAGTTGCTAATGCTAAGGCCTCTCACAGTGCAAGCTATGGGGCTCGTACCCCTAGTTCAAAAAATTGGTCCAAATACATTCACCCCACAGTGCAAACACCCATATATGTGTGGCTTAATTGGATGAAGTTACTGTGGGGAAACAGGGCCCACAGTGGGCGGAACCCCAAGCGCATGGACACGGGTCTGCGGAACGAATTTATTCCTCAACTACCCTCGAGCGGTCCGCGTTTCTTCCTCCTCCTCTTCTTCTGCCGCTCCTATCCTCCCCTCCTCTCGATTCATTCGCGTTTCTTCCTCCTCCTCCTCTTCTGCCGCTCCTAATCCTCCCCTCCACCGCCGAGCCTCCTCTCCACCGACTCCATCCGCTGGAAGCGCGCGACCGTGATGGGAGGACCGCTCTCTACCCTAAGCACGTGGACACGGCGAGCATGGCAGCAACCGCCGCTGCCGCGAGGAGGAGGAGGGTGCGCGGCAGCCGCCGCCGCCGACCGCTCGGCGTCGACCTGGCCAAGGCAGCGGCCGGGAGGAGGGCGCGCTCGTCCTCAGCGTTCTTGGCAGCGGCTCAAGAAAGGGCGGCGGGGTCGATGGCGCCGCCTCGCCTCGCCGTCGGCCGCTCGCGTGGCGGTGGAGCTCGGCATCGACCTGGCCAAGGCGGTGGTCGGGAGGAGGGCATGCTCGTCCTCGGTGTTCTTGGTGGCGGGTCAAGAAAGGGCGCGCGGTCGACAGCGTTCTTGGCGGCGTTTTTGTGTTTTCTGCTTGGTTTCTTCGCCGCACTCCAGCTCCTCCACCGCCGGCTGGGAAAGAGAAAGGATTTTGTGCTTTCTTGTTTTATCATCTATGTTCTCTTTCTCAGATTTTAATGAAGAATAATTGTGATTCAATCTGTTTCTATTCTTGATTATTCTTTCGAGATGGATGTTTTTTCAATCTGAAATTGCTAGCATCTCTGATGTCGTGGGGATTTTGGAGGGTGATTTGGGGATTTACCCCCCCACAGGCTCGCGAGGGCACGAGGCAGCGAAGAAACGCTGCCCACAGCGCGCGTGCCTTGCTTTTCCCCTTCCACTCGCGCCCTCGCCGCAACGAAGTTTCGCGTCGCTCAACTTGGGGGCGAGAAACCTATCTAAGACGCGGTCGCCCGCTCCACGTCGACGCGAATCCTCCGTGGCACTACTGATGAACGCTCCAGCTAGGAGCACTTGAGAGGCCTAAGAAACAAAGGCAAAAAAAAATCATGATGGGCCATTTTGTTTTTTGATGTCATGCCAAAACTGGTAACCAACGTTTTGAGAATGTAGAGTTAAAGTTGATTGTTTGATTTGACGTTAATTAAAAGTATTCATGTCCATGGGAGAGAAACACATGGGCAACATATATACCAAAATCTTCGCAGGATGCTTCCTTTATTTGCTATGTTGTTAAAATCTAGGCAGCTTAAAATTGGTTGGTACTAAGTAAAATTCGAAAATATTCTGGAATAGCATCCGCATATATGCGCGCACACATGCCTAACTGCGTATTCCCTATGTCCCAAAATATTCGGTCACAGATGCTTAGCTGTTTACTATACTGTTATATACTCTCCCTTTTTCTCTCCTAAAATGTGAAAGCACATGATTTTTTTACTGGTCACTAGGGGCGAATTAATGCCCACCTGAATATATTACTTCCAACGATCTTACACAGGGCAGATTCGTCTGCGCAAGCACAGAAGCGCTGGAGGATAATAAAAAAAATACACGGAGATATACAGAGAAGAGAATACAAATGCATCACAACATCCCTACTAAGTACACACACAAATGCATAGATATAAGCGGAGAAGCTTTGACGTTTGCCACCTGCAAGAACACCCAACCAAATTCCAAATCAAACTAATGCTAGAACCCTAATTCGACATCATCCAATTCGCATGCAGACTTGAAACACCAGGAATCGAAGGTGCCAGAGGGCATCACTGCCACGCGCATGCCGGCTCGGTTCTCTGGCAGTCGAAAGACTGTGGTTATCCAAGACCATCCACATCAAGCCGTCAGAAATACGACTTAGTCATGTCGCTGCTTGAATCAATGCCCACTAACGACAATTGGGGAAAGAAGCCCCAAAGGAGGCTAGGCCACTGAAGGATGGGGTCATAGGCCACCCTCAAGAAGTCGTCTTCAATCGGGCTTTAACAAATTGCTAGCCAGTTTAACGCCCTTCGAGGGAAGGAAGCCCCAAAGGAGGAAGGGCCGCTGAACATTGCAGTTAGGGACACCCAAGCGGAGAGGGTGAAGGCGATCCGGGGGCTGAACAAAAGAGAAATGAAACAGATGGGGATCTTACTGGTGGATGGAACATCAATATGAGAGAAGAACCTAGATCGGGAGCATCACAACCGCTGGAGAAGCATGTGTGCCAACGAAAAGACAGACCCAAGTAAACGAATGAGAAGCATGCTAGAATTGAGGAGATTTAGAGGAGGCAACAAGCACCAGCGAACTCCTAGACATGCAATTTTGGGCTGAGCTGGTCGTGGCAAGGCTCAAAATGCTTCCAACCGCCGGGTAGACAAGAAGAAAAGGGAATTGAGCAGACATTGGCAAAGACGGCAGCGTTGTCACTAAGGCGACCACATCGGCAGCACACACCCAACGACTCCACAGTGGAGCAGCCCGAGTTCATCCACTGCCGCCCTACACACAGCCCCTCGGTCGCTGCTGATCCAACCAAAACGGGGAAGGTGAATCTGGCCACCGGCGACACGCGGAGTCGCAACCCACCGCACGACATTGCAGGTAGCAAGCCGTCCGGCCCATCCCCACCGCACAACCTCGCCAGAAGGCGGAAGCAGCAAGCCGTCGGCAAGCTCCAACTCCGACGGGACCGAAGGGGAGGAGGAGCGTGGTAGGAGGCGGATCCCCCACCCACCACCACGGCCGGCTGCCGTCGCCGGAGGCTGCAACAGGGCTGGGAGACAAGACACCGAGTAGAAGAGTTTTGGATGTGGAAAAGGAAAAGAGAGAAAGGAAGAAGGCGACGGTGGAAGGAGGTCGTGGTGTTTGGGTGGGGGGAGGGGGGGCGCCGGCGGCGGCACCGCCCCAACGGGCGTAGCGTCGCCGGTGGCGACGAGGCGGTGTACGCGTGGGAACGGCTGGCCTTGGTGACGGTCGCCTCGCCTCCCGGGTTGCCCTGGAGAGAGCGACACGGGAGATTTGGTTTCCGTCTTCGGTTCGGCCCTGTCAAGCACATGATTTTAAAAAGTCAACAATTTGTAATAATTAAGCTAAATAAGTGTATGTAGTTCAGCGTTATGTATCATATTAGGAGATTATTCCATATGATGTTAATATTTTTGTAATACATTATAACAAGTTAACCATCAAAGTGTAATATTAAAGATAACCAAGAAAAAACTTGGCTATCAAATAATTAGAAAAAAATATGAGTCTGTTGAGAATTAAACACATATTCTTTAGACTAAAACCATGGACCCTTTAAATACAGTTTAAATGTAATATACTCTCTCCATTACAAAATATAAGAATCTAGAATAGGATGAGTCATTTTTTAGCCTATCCCAGATTTATAGTACGTGCGGTCGTAGGTTATTATATTTTGGAAATGCACCTCTTATTGTTTGAAATGGAGGATACGATTTTTTTTTCCTTGTGATATGTTGTGCTAGCAGGCCAGAGTATGTAAAACAACAGAAAAGCACGTGGACCAAAATCTCGAGTGAAAACACATTGATATTTTGATTCTCGGACGTTATCGTGCACCAGTGATCTGACGTCGACGAGAGTGAGGTGGCAGGTAGGTGAATTTTCATTAATTTTGAACCTTTTGATTTTCTTTTTAAAAAATATCTTCACATTTAGAACTAATTTTTGGAGAGTTTATTTTTAAAATTAAAAGGTTAAAAAAATTCTCCCTCATTTGTGGCATAATGTAAGAGATTTTACCTATGTAGTTTGACCCATAATATACGAGTTTGAGATTTTGTGTTCCCAACACAACATATTAGTTTTCATCTATTCTTGTATTATTATAATTTAATAAAATTTGCTATATACTCCCTCTGTCCCATAATATAAGGGATTTTGAGTTTTTGCTTGTACTGTTTGATCACTCGTCTTATTCAAAATATTTATGCAAATATAAAAAACGAAAAGTTGTGCTTAAAGTACTTTGGATAATAAAGTAAGTCAAAAAAATAATAATTCCAAATTTTTTTAATAAAACGAGTGGTCAAACAGTGCAAACAAAAACTCAAAATCCCTTATATTATGGGACGGAGGGAGCAGCACTCAAAGTTCACGATCTTCGTTGCAAGACACCTAAATAACATGTATTTACTGTAGAATACCATGAAAGCATGGTAATTAATTGTTGGATGCCTGAATGCATTATTTTATTATATCCGGTGCAATAGAGAGATAAACAGTACGAAAAGTACATATTTGCCCTTGTGTCCATCGGCTTGTAAGATGGCTCGGTCTCATTCGAACCAGGCTCAGTCCATTCCCACTTCCTCGATGCAGTCATTCTCACTGGTGTAGTTGTTAGCGAACTAAACCTGATCGGTTTATAAAGAAAGATACACTATGGGCAAACTTGTCTTTCTTGAAAGATTCTCTCCATTTGGACCGGATACAATAAAGCAATACGCTCAGTGTCTAACAGCTAATTACCATATTTTCGTGATTCCTATAACAAATACAAGCTATTTGGGTATTATACAATAAAAATCATAAACTTTGAGCGTTCTGAAGCAAATTTTACCTATTTTATTCACATATCAACTTCTTTGTATTATTTTATTTCCCATTTATACCCTCTTACCTATTTTCTTTTGAACTATTAAATGTTGTTACTTTCTTAATATACAGAAAATGACATAATCTTTTGTATTATACTCCATTCATTCTAAATTGTAAGGCATATAGTTTTTACACGGCCTTTACTAATATACTTTGATCACTACTTTATTTTATAGTATGTTATTAAACAACTAAAAAAATTAATATCACATAAAAGTATTTTAAAATACAAATATAATGATATAATATACGTAATACTTAACAAAACTATATTGCTAGTGTAATATTTGTTAAAATTTATCCAGTTTGATTTAGCATTTTAGAACGGATGAAGTACCGCGAACGGATGGAGCATTCCCCCATCCAAAAAATACTCAACTTATGTGGTTTGAATTTTGTCTCACAGGAAACAACTTTCACCATCTTACCTACTGTCTGCACATTAAATAAGAAGTTTTATCTCTTAAATACCCTTTACCTATCTATCACTATTACTATTTTATTTAATAATAAGGGGGTATTTTAGTCATTTTTACTCACTATTAAATTTACATTGGAATATTAGGAATTTTTTTTAAAAAACGGAGGGAGTAGGTAGGTAGAAGAGCAGTGCCCCACCATAGAGGAAGACAGGGAAAGACAGACATGAGGAGGCAGCCGTTGGCGCGCGTGAACGGGCAACGGCAAAAGCAAACCCCACACGCTTGGCGCCACGTCACGTGGACGAGGCGCGTCCGTGGCGTGACCAGAGGTGGGCCCAGAAGATTCCCACGCTGGCTGCGTGGTCGTGGTGGCGGCCTCGCCTCCCACGGGCTCGGCCCCACCACCGGATTCAGGAATCTCGATATTTTCCCCTTTTCCATGGCCCGCACACCCCGCCGGGCCCACCTGTCAGACATGTGGGCCGAAGAGATACTACTGTAGTAGTTTACTCCGCTACAGCGCGCTACTGACTTGTCGCGACAAAACAAAACAAAAAAAAGACACCACAGTATTGCAAATTGCAAGCGAAGCCGTAGAGCAGGGCGCTACTGCCTACTGGTACTGTGCACAAATCCTGCTTAATGTAACAATTAAATAAATTGCTGCTTACTAAGCGTAACTTTGCTGCTACCAGTAGTAGATGCGAGATTATCATTGATTTGTTAAAACAAGATCTAATCATGGTTACACCAGATCCTCTCACGTGTTAGAGCAAGTTTAATAGTGTAAATAACTACTAGCTCTAAATTATTTATAGTCAATTTAATAGATAATTCAAACAATAGTTACATATAAACATATAATACATGGTCCTACCTATCATACACATATTTTATCTTGGAGTCTGTGCTGTAGCTGGCTACAGATCTGTAGCTCACTGCTTCTCTCTCCCTGATATGTTTATAGTTGGTTAATAGTATGCTATTGTACCTGTACTTAGCGTGATTATCAATCGTGGTCGACCACAAATCCAACTGTCCATTTTTTTCATTAAAAAAAAATCACCAAATCCGGATCTTAGCGATAAGCCCCACACGTACGCGCCATGCATGTCAGGGCAAGCAAAACGAGAGAGCCCCTCTCTTTCTCTGTAAAAAAAAACCCAAAAAAATGAAAAAGAAAAAAAGCAGGCCACGTGGCACCTGTCGGGCTCAGACCGACTCGCACCGATGCACCGACCCTCCTCCGTGACAAACGCCCACCGACACGGCGGGCCGGCCTTCACCTGGGCCCCACACGTCAGCGTCGTTGTGTAGAAGGTGAAAGCCTCGTGCGATCCGAGCCCGAGCCGAGGCGGCTACAGTGTGACGACGCGATTTTATCGCGGAGCTCCTATAAATAGGCCCCCGCGAAACCCTCGTAACCCCTCTTCTACTATCTCTCTCTCTCCTCCGGCCGCGGCTGCTCCCCCCCCCCCCTTTCGTCCCCCAAAATCTCCGCGCCTCCGAGAAGATTCCACCGGCGGCGGACGACGACGACGAAGAGGATGGTGGGGAGCGTCGGGAACGGCCTGGTCGACCTGGGTGGCGCAGCCGTGGCCGTGAACGGCGTCGGGAAGGGGATGCGCCCCGAGGCGGTGGCGGTGGCGATGGAGGTGGAGTCGCCGCCGAGGCCTGCGGAGGAGGAGGGGGAGGGGTCGCCGACGAGGAGGGAGATCGTGCTGGGGAGGAACGTGCACACGGCGTCGTTCGCGGTGAAGGAGCCCGACGCGGACGACGAGGAGACCGGGGAGCGGGAGGCCGCCATGGCCAGCGTCCTCGCGCTCTACCGCCGCAACCTCGTCGAGCGCACCAAGCACCACCTTGGTATGTACGCCCCGCCCCCCTCCCTCCCCTGCTACTACCCGACCTCCTTCTCCCTCCCCCCCGATCTGGTTCGCGGCGGCCCCGATCTGGGTGACGTGTGCGTGTGGGCGCGGCGATTTGGGGGCGGATTGGCGCTGCCCTTTGCTGTTGCTGTCCAGATCGTGACATTCAGGTTGTCGTCTTGTGATGTTACATTTTTTTTTTCTAAAAGAAATTATGAAGTAAATGACGCCTTCACAAAATTCGGCTCTGCTCTGCAAATGCCTCGTCGTGTACTCGTGAACCGAACAGGGGAACCTTCAATCAGGTGGTAATCGCGCGATTCTTTCGTGCGTAATCGAATTGGACATCATCGGCATGCTTCATTTTTGTTGCTTAATTTGATTGCCACCTATACTTATAAGGAATGGTTAAAAGTTCACTCGCGCAACGTGTAAGATTACACAAGCGCTATGTGCTCAATTTCCACAACATTCGTCGTGGAATCGAATTTTATGATTGGGATGAGGTTGCATACGCGAGCACTGACAGACAACACACTGTAGCAGTAAGCACGCGCTGTATGCAATTGAGCATCACATGTTTTTGTTTACAGGGATAAGAAGGTGGCATTTTTTATCAGTAGCTTGCTCTTGACCCTTTTTTAATGAAAGCAAATTGCAATTGGTTTGCCAGTGTCAACTTAGGCATGTGCCAATATTTATTGACTGTTTATTTATTCAGAGGTTTTTGCATATGTAATTAGGTATGTCCATGTTGGATTAGTAACTACAAATTTAATGTGCATGCCAATTGATGAAACTCTTACAATGCTGCACATGAACCCCTTTTACAAAATTTTTCCTCGAACTTATAATGAACATTTTGTAAGAAGTTCAATGTTCAGCAATGAAAAACTGGAAATTCTTCAATTCAATAAGTATGTTTGGTCTTGCAAAGCTTCGGGACCATACACATCATATATAATTGTATAATGTCATTCAACATCATAAATGAAAGCCACTCTGCTAGTCAAGCTCTTTCTCTAAAATGAGCTTAACCTGGCTGCCTCCTCTTTGGAACAAGGGGCGATTCCGGTTCCGTGGGTGCTTCAAACAATTTTGTGTTCTCTATATTACCATATCTCTAGTCAATAATTTTCTGAGGAATTACAGAACTCAATCACTTGCTGCTAGCTGCAACTCATGTTTTCGGAATAAAAACAATACTGTGTAATGTGAACAATTCATCAATTAGAAAAGGGTAGCATAGACATAAACATGGAATCCAGTGGGATAAATTGACCCATTCAAATATCACATAATCCTTCTTCCTTTGGAAGCTAATCTCACATGTCCATTTGTTCTGATGAAGGTTACCCGTATAACCTGGACTTCGACTATGGTGCACTTGGCCAGCTGCAACACTTCTCCATCAACAACCTTGGTGATCCCTTCATCGAGAGCAACTATGGTGTACATTCCAGGCAGTTTGAGGTGGGAGTATTGGATTGGTTTGCTCGCATCTGGGAGTTGGAAAAGAATGAGTACTGGGGGTACATTACAAACTGTGGCACAGAAGGAAACCTGCATGGTATTCTTGTTGGGTTAGTAGTCGAAGAGACCCTATTCTATTGACTGCAAAGTGCATTTTTTCCTGTCAAAATGTCATTTCTGTAAAATCTGTACTGAATCTTTCTCAACAAATTGTTTTTCAGGAGAGAGGTATTCCCTGATGGAATCCTGTATGCTTCCCGTGAGTCTCACTATTCAGTATTCAAGGCAGCAAGGATGTATAGGATGGATTGTGTTAAGGTGGACACCCTTATTTCTGGGGAAATAGATTGTGAAGATTTTCAGAGAAAGTTATTGCTAAACAGAGACAAACCTGCCATTATTAATGTTAACATTGGTGAGCTTGGTCTCATTCCTCCATGTCCCAGCTTAGTGCTTTTGTAGCACATATGGACTGTTTTAAAACGAATTTAACATGCAGGAACAACTGTTAAGGGGGCTGTCGATGATCTTGACTTGGTTATTAAAACACTTGAAGAAGGTGGCTTTAAAGATCGGTTTTATATCCATTGTGACGGTGCTCTTTTTGGACTGATGATACCATTTGTCAAGAAGGTAATTTCCATTTCTTCCCGCTGAGTCCCTCCTGTGCCTTATCTGTTGCACAGCTATCCTTAATGGTTTCAAATAGTTCATTCCCCTGATGTGGTATATATGTAAATTTGTTCACTAGGCACCTAAGGTATCATTTAAGAAGCCTATCGGGAGTGTGAGCGTTTCCGGGCACAAGTTTGTAGGATGTCCCATGCCATGTGGTGTCCAGATAACAAGACTGGAGCACATAAATCGTCTTTCTAGCAATGTTGAATATCTGGCATCAAGAGATGCGACGATCATGGGAAGTAGGAACGGCCATGCTCCGATCTTCCTCTGGTACACCCTGAACAGGAAAGGCTACAGGGGCTTCCAGAAGGAGGTCCAGAAGTGCCTGAGGAACGCTCACTACCTGAAGGACCGCCTCAAGGAAGCTGGAATCGGCGCCATGCTCAACGAGCTGAGCAGCACCGTGGTGTTCGAAAGGCCCAAGGACGAGGAGTTCGTCCGGAGGTGGCAGCTCGCCTGCGAGGGCAACATCGCTCATGTCGTGGTGATGCCCAGTGTGACCATCGACAAGCTGGACTACTTCCTGAACGAGCTGACGGAGAAGCGGGCGACCTGGTACCAGGACGGATCATGCCAGCCTCCCTGCCTCGCCAAAGACGTAGGCGAGGAGAACTGCCTCTGCAGCATCCACAAGAAGTGAAGAGGAGCTTATATATTATAACAAGGAGCCATGTTGCAGTGTAGCTTTGTGTTGTTGTCGTGGCCTGAAGTTAGTACTCCTAATGCGTTGTGTTGTACCCCGATGCCTTCTGTATGTAATAATGCGTTATGCAGTCAGTGCAGCTTATAATGTTGTTATCGTCAGGATATTACAGTTAAGTTAAAATTGATGGGATGAAAATTGCATCATCTTTACCTCTTCTGTTCTCTACCTGATGTGATGGTTCCATTTGCTATATTCTTCGATGCTTCTGCAAAGACTGTAAAATCTGTAGAACTTCAGATGCTGCTGGTGCTTTGCTGGCTTTGCTGAAACTTAGGGTGTGTTTAGTATTTTGGGTGTAAAGTTTTTGAAGTATACGGACACACATTTGAAGTATTAAACATAGACTAATAACAAAATAAATTACAGATTCCTCGTATGAACTACGAGATAAATTTATTAAGTCTAATTAATCCATCATTAGTAAATGTTTATTGTAGCATCACATTGTCAAATTATGGCGTAATTAGACTCAAAAGATTCGTCTCGTAATTTACATGCAAACTGTGTAATTGTTTTTTTTCTATATTTAATGTTTCATACATATGTCCAAATATTTAATGTGATGTTTTTGACTTAAAATTGTTTGAGATCTAAACAAGGCCTTAGTGATAGAAGGGAAACAGATTGTGACTGACGCTACACCTGCCTGCCACATCTTAGCCGTAGTTCCTTTAATTAAAGTGGAAGGTTGCAAGCAAGACATGATTACTTTACTTTGTATTAAGTGGCCAGATCAGTTTTTTTTTAACAAAAAAAACTAAGTACGTCTAACTGTGGAAGTTAACTTTTGCATCTTTTTTTCAAGAAGAAACTTTTTACTGCTCCTGATGGTAACTTGGTAGTAGTAACTTTGACCTCTTACAGTCATACCTTCATTTTCCAGGCTCCCAGCAGATTTCGCTGTCTAGAGTCAAGCGAGTTGAAAAGTTTAATTAGGCCTAATGTGGAAAGAAAGTGGGTTACTGCTAATCCTCAATCTTCTAGGCCGTAGTTGGCACAACGTGCTGTATCCACATTGAGATCCTGACCTGCCAACAAGTAGCGAAAAAGAGCAATCTTTCAACAAGTATCAGATAAGACTGGGGAGGCTTTGCAAGCACTAATATATTACTTCATCGTTATCCTGGACTACTCGATCTTGAAAGCTCAACAAAAGCAGATGATTTTCTGGATATGCTTCACTGATTGGATTAGCTTTGCATGTTAATATTAGTTGTTTATTCAGAGGGATGGCTTGAGATTTAGGAGCAAGATTAGCCCTTTTTTTCGGAGACAATTGTCATATGAGACCCCAACGTGTAGATTTTTAATTGAAGTCTACTAATATTAGGATTGTGGCCTTTTTTACAGCAATTATTATAAAATATATACTAGTTGCTAACAATCAGACATTATTTTGCAGTATTGAAATGCCAGATAAAAAAAAAGAAGAAATTCTAATGGCATCTATCACTTTCATTATTTGGTTGCTCTGTTGCCTTCTGATCTAGTAACACTCATGATTAGTGACAGTCGTTATTAGTTTCCTGCACGTAATGTGGCTATATCCATTCGTTTTTAGCTGAAATTCTGAGCTTGTGGGGCCAGCTACAGCCACCATCAAACTGCTGAGTGCGTCTCCATTTATCCTCCATTTGCTCTCCTCCTCGTTGTTGGCCAAGTCACAAGTATTGGAAGGATAATCTTTTTTAAAGTGTGCATGTCAACTTAAATTTGCTGAACAAGCAATGCATGAATGAAGTAGCTGATACAATGCGGTGGGTAAAGGATTAGATATGAACAACATTGGATCTTACAATAATATATACTTTCTCCATTTCAAATTATTTATTGTTCTATATTTATCTTACGTTAAACATTTTAATCTTTAACCATCAATTTCTAAACTCATACAGTTTAATATTATAAAATTTATATTTTAGATTCACTATGAGAAATAATTTTATAATATACAGTTCATATGGTATTAAACTACACAGATTTATAAGAATTAATAGTTAAAGATGGACATGTTCGACTCAGTATAACATAGAACGATAAGTAATTTAAAACCAAGGAAGTAATTAAGATAGTTTAGCCCGATCATCCATTCCAATCTGAATATTTTAGTTTTGTACAATCTTTGCGAAAAGCAGACAGATAAAATCTGGATATCAAGATGTGATAGATGGATCTGGATTTTTCACATTTTGATCCTTTTGAAAAACTTATTTCGCAAATAGACCCCTGAAAAAACTTATCCTAGAAATGGTCCTTTTTGGGGCGCCAGAGTGGCTGGCGCCGTCATCTGGCGCCGTCCTCCTGCCACCGTGGCGTACGCGAACCGACGTGGCAGGAGGAGGGCGCCAGCCATGCTGGCGCCGCCCCAGGGAGGAGGGCGCCAGCATGGCTGGCGCCGCTGCCTCCATTCCTGTTTCTCTGTATGGAGTTGCAATGTGTTATTTTTATTTTATTTTTTCGGATGTTTTTTCACACTCAGGATCATGATACAACCAACCACAAAAAAAATTTAAACTCGAACTACCACTTAGCTAAGTCTGAAAATATCTAGTATACCACTTAGTCTACTTTGCACCTTCACTAAAATTAGACCATAACTCCTTTAGTAAAACCCTTTGATCAGCATGTTAAACATAATGCACTCTACCACTATATGAAATTACTTAATCTAATTCAAAATATAACCACATGAAATGACATATATAAGTTAAACAGTACATAGAGATGCAATTTTTTTTTTATTTTATTTTTTTGATATTTTTTTCACACTTAGGAGAACATAGGAACCAACCGTATAAAAAATAAACTCAAACGGATAAAATATGTGACATGTAGAATTTTCCAAAACTCTACCGAAACGGACAAAATATGCCATCTATTAAAATAGGCGTAACTTTCTCATACGGACTCGGAATCAGGCAAATAATATATGCACGGACATCTACAGAAAAATTTACATCCGATTCTCCCCAGCTTTTCCGGGTTCGGCGATATTAAAACCTCCAAATTCCGCTTGCAAGATTGTGTTTTCGAGGAGAGAAGTTTTTCGGTGGAGCTTTGGAAAATTCCACATGCCACATATTTCGTCCGTTTGAGTTTATTTTTTACGTGGTTGGTTCCTGTGAGTTCCTATGTGTGAAAAAAATATCAAAAAAATAAAATAAAAATAAAAAAGTTGCACATCTCTCTCCTCTGCACTAGTTCGGAGAGAGGAGAGGAGAGGAAAAATTCTACATGTCACATATTACGTCCATTTGAGTTCAATTTTTCTATGGTTGGTTCTTGTGTGTCCCTAAGCGTGAAAAAAATATCAAACAAATAAAACAAAAATAAAAAATTTCGGGGGGGGGGGGGGGGCGCCAGCCACTCTGGCGCACTCCCCCTAGCCACCTCAATATCGCCCCGTCACGTTGGCGGTGGGACGGCGCCAAAGAGGCTGGCGCCGTCGTTCAAGGACGGCGCCAGCCACTCTGGCGCCCTAAAAAGGACCATTTTTGGGATAAGTTTTTCTAGAGATCTACTTGCGAAATAAGTTTTTTAAAAGGACCAAAATGTGAAAAATCTAGGATGTGATTCGAAGTCACTTACAAAGGTCACCATTGCTTTAGTTTTACAAAAACTTTTTATCGAAAGTAATCGCATTTGGAGATAGAAGAGTTGGTGGTGCACAAACAGTGATATGCAAATTTATGAATCGGTGAGGTTGTATTTTAAGTATGATCTTCCTCAGTTGCTTCTAAAAGGCATTCATGTTACAGTAATCCCAGTATCAACTTCTTCCCTCTTCAGATGCAATACAAGGCATTTCATGCTGTTGAACTTGTTTAGCATTGTCTTATAATTTCGTGGGGCTCTCTCAGATCCTGGTTTTCCTCCTACTATTCGGATAGGTATTTGCAAGCTGTACCTGATTAACCTGTAGTTCTGAAACATTTCAGTCCCCCCCTATAACTTTCAGAGGTTACATATCCCCACAAATAAACAAAAAGAGCACACAAAATAAATGCAGAGGTTACAAGGGCTATACTAGAGCATAATAAAGCAGATAGTTAGATAGGTTTTAGGGACAACTTGGAAAGATGATGACCTAATGACTTACACGTAGATATCAAGCAGCATCATCTCAGACAGAACAGCTGAACAGGGTCTTAGTGCAATGTGCTTGTGGCAAACATTCCTTAAGCCACAGCCAACAGATGCTAGAATATCCCTTCAATTACTTCTCCTTTATAGATCTTCTGGACTAGTCCATTCATTCTCAGTAGTTCTTCTTAGCTATTGCCTAATTGACAAGTAAAAGTACTTTGTCACTGGATAACCAGATAGCCATTGACCAGTAAAAGTACTTTGTCATTGGCTAACTAGTAACCACAAGTTAATTTGACCTATGCTTTGTAAGTAGGATTGATTGCTGTTGATGGCCTGGGCAAAGGCAAGGTGACACATCAGGAGTTGTCAGCTCTGATGGAACCAGGTGCTCTCAGAGTGGAGGCTTAAACATTTGCAAATTGCAAATATTATGATCCATGATTGGTAAGTAGTGGCTTTGTTATCTTCACCATTATGCATACTGCACAAATGTGACCCGTTGATCATTATTTTACTGCCTCCATGATTGCCCATGAAGATATGATTTAATAAGTATCAATTACTGAAACTTTTACTCCCCAAAAGCTAGGTGCTTCACTGATTCACTCATCTGGACCACAGTTGTTTTTCCTTCACTGCAGGGACAAGAATGTTTCATGTAATTATCTTACACAAGAAAGCTTTACATTGGCAGCATAACATTACATTTTTAGCCTTCAGGGCTTCACAATTAAGGCTTTTCTGTGATCAAGGCTTTCATAATTCAGGTTCAGTGCATGGACAAATAGGAATTATAGTGCTGTCCAATCTTGAAGACTCAAAGACCATGTCTATCTGCTCTGTTTCCTGGACCAGACTGACTTGGTTTGACCCCCCAATTCCACTTGGCCAAGCAAAGGTCAAAGATACATCCTCCCCCACATTGCCAAAACAGCTTTTATTTTATCTCTCTGCAAAAAGAGATGCAACTACACAAATAATTCAGTGTTCTCTCCTTTTCTAATCCTCTCCTTGTTGCATGTGTGCTATGCTTCATTACACTCTCTACTCCCTCCGTACCCGTAAAGGAAGTCGTTTAGGACAATGTTTAAGTCAAACCTTAGGAATATAAATCATGAATAACTCTCAAATTGTTGAGTTTGAAAATGTAAAAAGTTATATAAATAGATTTGTCTTGAAAAATACTTTCATAAAAGTATACATATATCACTTTTCAATAAATATTTTTATAGAAACAAAAAGTCAAAGTTGTGTTTTGGAGACCGTATCGCTGTTCAAAATGACTTCCTTTACGAGTACGGAGGGAGTACTTTACACCAGTATCATCAGGCAGACAAGATCTGGTGCCACAACACTAGATTAGCTAGTGCCCTCTGATGCCCAGAAAAGCCACCACTGTTAATCCAATCAGGCAGAGTAGAGCCCCATCACCCTAGTGATCATAATTCACAAATGTGCTTTGCTTGCTACTAGTTGTAGTGATTAGCATTCTGACCTTTGCATGCCCAAAAGCCCCTGCCTCCATTAGCTCCCTGCTTTCAGTCTTACTCTCACTTCACCACCCAGTAATTACTGCTTAAATCTGTTTGCCTTCACTGTTGCTGTTTATTAGTGCCTATATATACTTGCTCAGCCTCAGCTCATCAAAGACTTACCAATTACTACAGACTTCAAGAAGTTACAGTCTTTGTGTTCCAAAGAACAAGAGGGATTTTTGCTTAGGAAGGAAAGGAAATAGAATCACAGATTGGTTAGGAATTAAGCAGAGAGGTTTAGTTCAGTGTTGTGAGGTGAAGAAAGAAGAGAATGCAGGAAGGTTACGTGTACTCGAGGAGGGCGATGCTGCTGGCTCCGGCGTACGGACACGGGGATAGCTCCGCCGCCGCCGCCGCGGCCGGGGCGAGCCAGGTGATTGCCGGACAGGAGGCGCCGGCCGGCGGCGACGTCGTGGCGGGGCCCGCCGGGACGAGCAGCTTCGACGCGAACGTGGTGATGATCCTGGCCGTGCTCCTGTGCGCGCTCATCTGCGCGCTGGGGCTCAACTCGATCGTGCGGTGCGCGCTCCGGTGCTCGAGCGGCGGCCGGATGATGATGTCTTCGTCGTCGTCGGCGGCGGCGGGAGATGACGGCGAGCTGGGTCCGTCGGCGGCGGCGCAGGCCGCCGGGGTGCGGCGGAAGGCGCTGCGGGCGATGCCGACGATGGTGTACTCGGCGGCGGGCGGGCCGAGCCCGGCGTGCGCCATCTGCCTCGCCGACCTGGAGCCCGGCGAGCGCGTGCGCGTGCTGCCCAAGTGCAACCACGGCTTCCACGTCCGCTGCGTCGACCGCTGGCTCCTCGCGCGCTCCACCTGCCCGACGTGCCGGCAGCCGCTGTTCGCCACGCCGCCGGTCCGGCCGTTCCTCGCGCCTCTCCGGCCGGAAGGCTTCGTCACGCCGTACGATTTTTAAACTAGACAATAATTATTGGCTGCATTATTATTATGCAGGTTAGTTTTGTGGTGTTTGGCGTAATTGTAGATAAACAAGATTTGTATTAGAGGCGAACTTGTGAGTTACTTGCTTCTCTGGGTGTTCGGTCCATCGAATGGGTTATTCGAGTCTTCTCATTTCAACTCATGCATATGCATGGTTCTGTCTTTTAAGTGGTACTCTCTCAGTACCAAGAAATAGAGGTTTTACGGAAAAAAATTTGGTGGAGACCGGGTGTAATCGGCCTCATCTGCAGCCCCGCACTGGATGATTGCCACGTGGACTAGCTAAGAATCGAACGGGTCACGTGGCCCGATCGGCTCTAGGCGCTGTGCGAGGAGGATGCAGATGGCTTGGCTCCAGGCGTAGCGAAGACGCGGCTTTCAGCCTCGCCGACGGCTCGATTCAACACATATCGCGTCTCTTCGCCTGGATATCGGCTACATCGACGACCGTCTTTCTCCGTTCCCGTTCCAGGCGGCCGCCGCCGGTGAGCCGCGGCGCGTTTGGATGCACTTTAATTTTGATCGATTACGGCTTCGACGATGACCCTGCAGCGCGTTTTAATTTGCATGTTTTCTTCTCATGCCATGGAGAAGCGGCCGGCGACAGCACCTGACCCTCCTCGAGTCTAAACGGTGTTCAAGCGCTGTAGCCTCTACCTCTAGCTGGTCAGAAGCAATGTCGGTGGTGGAGCCGTGGTGCTCGGCACATTGGCCATGGTTTCCGCGGTGCTGGAGGAGGAGGAAGATGACGATCCCTGCAGCACCGGAGGAAGACGCAGGTCACTGCTCACCAGGCAAAGGAGATGCGCGCGATATATATGTGTCGAATCAAGCCGACGGAGAGCCTGAAAGACACGGCTGCTCGTGGAGCCAAGCTGCGTGCGTGTGTCCTCGTCACGCAGCGCCGGGAGCCGGGCCGAGCTAACCGTTTGATCCCTAGGTCATTCACGTGGCATCCATCCGGAGCAGGGCTATAGATGCGGCCGGTTACATCCGGTCTTCACCAAAATTTTTTCCGGTTTTACTGTGTTTGCATTCTAAAAAGGCAAAGATCCAACGCTCCACAATAAAAGGTACCACTTAAAAAGTATTTTAATATTGGCACATGTACTTAGGTAGTAAGGGTAAAAAGATAATATTCTAGTAGATAGAGAAGGGTATAATTGTCTAGTTCTTGGTATATAGGTACCGCATTGGTACTGGTAGTTGTCATCTCCATGACATTATTTACGTGTTCTTTTTGAGATTTACATTTTTTCCTTAAGAATAGATTCGCACAGTAATCATTCATTTCGTTTTTTACAAGTTTTGTAGAATTCACTAATTAACAAAATTTTATGTCTTAGGGAATTAAATAACTTATTTTATAATGTCATCCATACACTTAGATTTTAATACTGACCTGAAAATAACCATCTCCCTGATTTACCTCATATATGATAAAATGGAAACCACCCCCGATTGCATGTCCATTTATTGGGCATATATGTGCATGCATGCATCCACGGATTGCATGCCACTTTAGAAGGCATGCAATTGCCGCAACGTCCGCACCACATGCCAAATATCCAGAGATATATTCGTTGTAGATTGCACAAATACTCAACCATGACGACCGTGTCTCCTTGCGAGTGCACTTATTCAAACCCTTGAAGAAGAACAGGGGAGAACTCTGAATGAAATTGTGAGCTATGTAAATCAGTAATCAACTGTGTAAATGGAATCTTAGCGGATGCGCTTCGCCTTGCCATTGATCGGTCGACCTCATCTCCGCTTCAATCCTCAACCATGTTGATAGTTCTCCCTTTGTTTTTTTTCTAGTGAACCAATTCAAACCCTAGTAAGAACAAAGCGATGTGGGAGACGAGAAAGAAGACACAACCTGATTTTTTTTCCGTGTAGATCTAATTGATGCCTAGGTAGATTTACATTTTCTCTATCGTACAGTAATGATCAACGAAGCAAGGTATTCAATATATTCGACAATAATGGCAATATTTCACTAGTTAATTACTTCATTTTCATTGGTTATGATAATTTTTATTCCATACATTGCCCCTCTTTTGATCAACGGTGCATATTACTCTACCTCTTAATACCTCTAAGTACCTCACAAACACTGTAAAACCTCTCTAAAATATAAGAGATTTTAGTTGGATGAGACGTATCCTATTACTACGAAATCTATATAGTTATATTTTTAAAACAGAGGGAAGATACTTTAATCTATAGATCATTGGGTGAATGGTATTTTAGTTTAGAGGGTGACAAGTACTAGATCTGTCAATTACAACCGATTTAATCAACCGAAACTAGAGTTTTTGCATGTCATCACCCTAGTTTCCATTATTATGTGTTCTATCCTTTCTCAACTTTTACAACCTTGTTTTCCACGCGCACACTTTCTAAAATTGTTTCCAAAGAAAGTCTATAGGAAAGTTACTTATTAATCCATTTTAAGTTATTTTAAACTAAATACTTAATTAATTATGTGCTAATCTTTTATCCTGTTTTCCGTGCATGTGAGAGGTTCCCAACCTCTCGTCTCGAATACACCCTTTAGAGCAAGTTTAATAGTATAGCCTACTGTTAGCTCCAAATCACCTATAGTCAACTTAATAGCCAATTCATACAATAGTTATCTATGAATATATACTACACTATTAATACATGGTCTCATCTGTCATACAAACATTGTGTCTTAGAGTCCGTGCTGCATCTAGTTATAAATATGTAGCCTACTACTCTTCACTCTTTTCTTTTATCTTCCCAATATGTATTTATAGTTGGCTTATAGCATCTGCTATTGTACCTGCTCTTAGCCGCAACTCTTTCCCAAATTTTGACTAATTTGTGACCATTCATCAGTTCCAGAACCTATGGTATATCCCATACCTTACCGGAAAAACTTTGAACACTACTATCTATTGTAAACTATTTGATATTTCTAATGATATATTATAATGTTCTACAAGTACTATTTAAGAAAAATCTACCATATTTTTCTTACGTATCTAATATACTTTTTCATTAAAAATATACTGATGTTCTTCAAGTTAAGGGCTACTTTTTGGAAGGTTGATTTTTTTTAAATACGATAATAGAAAAAAACATAAGATTGGAATGCAATGTAAACGAATCCCGTAGAAATTGAAAACACAAAAAAAATTGAAAGATGATATGTCTGGAGAGCTGAAAGGAAAATAACACATGAATATGGAAGGATTTTAGAGAGAGATAGGAGAGATAAAGATAGAAGATGCATTGAACTTCTTAAAGGAAAAATAAAATGGGGTTTGACCTTATTTACTTAAGGGTATAGGAATGCACTCCAAATGAATTTGGCAATATGCAATCCTATGCTCCTAATAACCTACTTAGGAAAAAATTCCTTAGGATTTGAATCCTCTAGAATTCCTATAAAATTCCTTTAATTTAAAGGAGCCATAAGTTTTTTGAGGATGGTGATGGGTAAAAAATAAGGAATAAAGATTCCTTTGGAACAAAGGATTCTTGAATTTTGGAGGTTTTTAATCCTACGCATATGTGGTCATTTGGATAAAAGAAATAGCTACAAAAAATTGTATGAAATTCCTTTGGATTGGCTAAAAAAAAAAGGGATTTTAGAGAAATTTTAACATGAAGTCTAATTTCTTAGGAACAAAAATATCTTTTTTGTCTATCTCTATTTTCTGATCCCTGCATTTTTTTCCCTGTGCTTCATTCAAATGGTTATTCCTACATTTTTTCCAACGTTTCTTCAAGAGGGAGTTTCACAAAACCCCAACCCCAAATTTTGGGGTGTCCATGACACAAATCCTTAGGTTTTATAATTTGTTTCATGGAACCCCACATTTTGGGACAAAATATTTCATAAAATCCTGGATACGAAGTTTATATTGTTCCATTTAACTAATAAGTTTTTCTATAATTAATGAAAAAAGTTGAATGACATTTTTTTAAGTGCATATCCACGTATATACTTTTCAACAAGCATTGATCATTATCACATCGTTGTTTGATTGTTTACGTACATATTTAACCGATTATCCTATCATTATCAGGTTAGGATTATGACAATTTTTTGTGTAGTGCAAAATTGAGAAAAAAAAAGATGAGTAGAAATGGGATGTCTACTTTGAGTCAACTGATGTGAATCTATGTCAAAATAATCATATCAATAAAAAATAAAATATGAGGTTTATTGAAACATTTTACCACAAAACATGGGATTCCTTGAAACAAATCATAATCTCCGGTATTGGATGAATAGAATGGTTACTTCTGAGAGCAGGTGCAGTGTGTGCATGCTTAAAAGTTGCATTAGCCAATAGCAATGTCCGGGGATGTCATCATAAAAGCTACTCCCTTCACCCCCTAATATAAAGGATTTTTAACATTTTACCATTCATCTTATTCAAAAAAAATTTGGAATTATTATTTTTTTACTTACTTTATTATCCAAAGTACTTTAAGCACATCTTTTCATTTTTTATATTTGCACAAATTTTTTGAATAAGATGAGTGGTCAAACAGTGCAAGCAAAATGTCAAAATCTCTTATATTATGGGATAGAGGAAGTAGTATACAATAGCGAGGTGAATACAGAACAACTGAGAGGATCACCACTGGCTTAGGCTAATTTTGTTGCTTGTTGGTGGGAACTCATCCCTCGCGCATGTAGAATGGAGTGACTCGTTAATATATGATTAATTAAGTATTAGATATTTTTAAAAAATAATTAATATGGTTTTTTAAAACAATTTTCATATATAATTTTTTTTTAAAAAAACGTACTTTTTAATAGTTTGAAAACATGCACCTGAAAAAGGAAAAGGTTGAGTTAAAAACTTTAACAAAAAGATCTCGGCCCAGTTAACCAATCAAGCTACTGACCAAGGGAAAATGGCCTGTGTTATGGTGATAGTTTTCAATTGCTCATGGCACCTGCCTGCCTTTTCAGATGAAAGGGACATTCCGGTACTGTGGCAAAACTACCAAATAATGGTGTAGGAAATCTCACTTTGGAGGATAGCACATAAGCCGTCTTTGATTTTCCCACGGATCTTGTTCTTCTTCAATTCCTTTCTGACTTTCACAGTTATGGGATGCAATTAGCCGAGCAATCAGCATTGATGTATACTAGTAGTGGTTGCACGACTCCACTAAGGTGAAGAACACAATGGTTGGATAACGTATATTGTCTAACATTTGTGAAACAAAACAACAATGATGATCAATACAACATTTGAGCCCTTATTTGTGCTCAAAATTTTGTTTCACGAATGTATGTATGTTATCCTACCATCGTGTCCCTCGCAACATTTTCACTCTTTGGACACACAGTAATACAATGCAAATTAGATCAAAAATGAAAAACAGTAAACCAAGCACCCAAACACCTAAAAGGTGCCACACCTTATCGCACTGCCAAAAGGAGCTTCGGCAGCGTCCATGTCCTGGCATTTTCATTCGTACTGTCGTACACGAAAGATGTTAGCGTGCATCATCGCACGAGTTGGACGAGCACCAGAGAATCAGAATCTCTCTTTTTGTAACGTGTGAGCAGGGCACACCGGCCACTTACCATATGATCCACAACGTTACACCACTGAAACTGAAGGGAAAGGTCAGAAACAATATGTGTGCGACGCATCCAGCATCCAGATGGAGAATTCACCTGGGACAAACTGGTTTAACGTTGCACATCTGCTGAAGAAAATCGGATCGAAGTGGTCTCTTTTGTCAGCAAATGAGCTGTCGCTGCGTCGCCATTTGCACAAGCTGCAAGCAGTTCAACCAGCCTCCTCTATGACATACCAGATGGGCCTCGTCATCCGAGAACTTGAACCCAATCAGTATCTTGCGAGAATTTGAACCCCAACAGTCAATAATGGAAGTGCAAAATGGATTCATAGTCCCACATAGAGTACACATCATGGCACAACAGTTTGAAATATACTCCACAAAATCACAACATCTTGGAGCATTCTACTCGGATTATGTAGACACCAAAGATAAGAAATCGTTATTACCAGCTCGTGGTTTTTTTAACCCGATACACAAATCCAGACACTGGCATACGTGCAAAAAACAAGACAGAAGCAATATGGAAAAGGCAAATGACAGCATTCCGTGCTCATTCACAATCTGGGGATATATCAATTATGAACCGAAAGGGAAAAAGCATGAGCCAATAACGCAGTACGAACCCAGATGTAGAGAGTTCAATGCCTCTGGCAGAAATAAAAGTAAAGTGGCGGTTGAAAAACTGTCGTATTATCCGACAGGCAAAACTTTTTTTCTTACAGATATTAAGCACCTGACATGTCTACAGGGCGCAGAAACGATATGATTATTCTCACTGTTGCGTAAACGGTAGCAAGAGAGAACATTTTCCTTGTCATTTTAAGCTATCAAAAAGCTTCTCGGCAACCTGCATGGTAAAACATAACCAACATGAGCAAGATAGTTTTTACCATGATCCACAAGGAATCAGAAGAAAAACAGAATATCTAGGTCGCCAATTTTGGTGGATCTTATTAAGGTGCCAGTCAAGATTGAAGTAGATATTGACATTTCATGGCTAGTACATCTCTTTGATGTGAGTACTAAGTACCCATACCTGTTCACTTAGTTGGCTGGGATTTTCGGAAGGTTAAAATAGAAAATAGAGACAAGTGGTTTCTTTGGATCAACAATTCACTCAAATATAAGTGTATATATGGCAACAAGCACTCACATTTTTGTCGACACATTTCCAGTAATCGAAGTATTGACCAGTACAATGCTTCTGACCAGTCTCATCATCTTCAATTCTCTTGACACATTTCTGTGTGCACAACATAGAGTAGCATAAGATAAGATCCAGGCCCAGCAGTACCAAAGGTGCAGAAGAATAGCTATTCAGAAAGCAATAATGTACAGCAATATAGATAGCATGGAGCTTCTCCAAATAATGCTCGGATTGACTACATTTAGATAACAGTACTGATACATTAATATTGTGAAGTTGAAAACTAAGCACAAAACGCCAAATGTATCGGTTGGATATTAATAGCAAATTAATACTGCTATCTAGTTGAGATAGCTGGGCACATAGACCATAAAAACAAAATGAGAGTTCACCAACAGAAAAAAAAAAACAGCATATACCTGATATTCATACCACTGGTACACACACTTAGCCTTCGATCGATCCTCTAGGAGTGCCTTCGGGTCAGATACCTCCTCATCCGACCTGAATTAGAGTGCAAGGCTACAAGCTCAGGAATATAATAACAAAAAGTCGCACTATTTGTTATATAACTACCACAAATATCTTTGATGGAAAACCATAAAATGCAGGACAAGTTTCCAAATGCAATACCGGGTACTTGCCATGCATTTCAATAAATCAAACAATAAGATCTAAATTTGGAAAGAGTAATCACAATATTATGCAGTACTCTCTTTTTCCCAATAGCGCCTTAACCACCAGTGCATAAAACATGGATGCAAACGCAAAATATGATACACCGGTTTAATCTAATGAGATTGTACACAGTAAAGCTATAGTTTAAAGCAAGTCAACCTTTTTTTCAGAAACAAGCAAGTTGCATTTTGGTCAATCTAGAGTTACTTGATGTGTCCACGCATGGTGCACAAAGATGAGAAAACGATAAAACCGCAACAATAAAAAGAAGCTGTATAGGTGTAATGCAGATGGCAAGGCGCTGGAGTGTGTGCTCACACCCATTCGATCCCCATCGGCAGTCAGCGTGTGTGTTAAACTCTCTCTTAATTACATCGATATGAAAGGAGGAGCTTTCATATCCAGCTGTTAGAAAACAATAGAACTGAAACAATCAAAACTGACTTCTGCATGGGCACTAGTATAAATATTTGACGCTTTCAATCTTCAGAATCAGTTCCTACTAAGTTAACAGCACACAGGAGAGTTTGCTAATGTGCTTTGCTAAACTATGAAACGGTAAGCACCATAGTTTGATGCTTTCGGTCTTCAGAATAAGTTTTGCACTGAAGGTATCATCACATAAGACTATAAGTGTTTGCATTGCAGGTGTGCTTTGCTAAAGTATGAATCAAAAGAACTTCAAGCGTCAGCATCATAATGCAGATGTAGAAGGAACCTAATCAATTATAGCCAATGCTAGGCTTCATGAATGACATGGGAATTGGATATGGGTGCTGGGCAACCAGAATTAGCACAGCATAAACAAAAACATATGGAGGACGAGATAATCAGATAGGAAAACTCTCACTTTTTTTACTAGATCCATATCACTCTGCCCTGCGACCTCGCAAGAATCACGCGTGGCTACATCGCATCCATTCGCTGCAACTCCCCACGACACAAAAGCCATCCACCGACAGAAAAATACGGCCGTGAAAATTCGGTCGGAGCAACCGCGATGCAAGTTCACTGAATCCCCCTACGATCATGGCGCCCGAATCGTTCCAAATCAAAACCAATCAATCCCCCAAACGCATGGCCAATGCAGCACGCCCGATCCGTTCCAACCAAACAGGAGACCGACCGACCGACCGATCGACTACCAAGCAAGACAGAAAAAATTGAAGGGGACGGGATCAGGTGAGAGACTCACATGCTCGCGACGGCCGCCGGCGAGGCGACGCGACCCCCTCGACGAAGGAAGATCCGGATTCCAACTGCAGAAAACGGCGGCGATCAGAGAAAGCGGGGAAAGGAAAGAGAGAGAGAAAAATAAACAGCGCGCTGATCAGCAGAATACGACGGCGGCGGGGGAGGGGGATCGGTCGGATCTAGTAGACAGGAAGGATTACCGGAGCGGCGGCGAGGGCGGAGGGCGGCGGCGGCGGAGGATGGTGGGGAGGCGAGGGAGGGATGAGGTGAGGGGTGAGGAGGAGGAGGAGAAGAAGATTCCGGACCCTTGGGTGGGCCGGGCCGGGCCGGGCCCTGTGGGCAGGCGTGGGGAGGAAGCTGCTGAGATGGGCCGATTAGTAGGCCCGTAGGAGAGCCACAAAGGTAGGAAACGTTCGCAAGAGATCCCTCATTTCTTCGTCGAGTTCCAAAACGGTCCCTAAACCGAAATCTATCTTATTATGAATTTGATGATGTTCACTAACTCCTAAAATTTAACATGCAACTGTGTCGTATTATCATCCACTAGCAGTTATTATCTAGAGTACATTAAATCAAATGCAAGTATGCTGCATCATCACCCACTCGCAATTATTATCTAGAGTATTTTAAATATCATACAAATATGACATATCATTTACATTTTTTTTTAATTTTTAGAACTCAATATGAAAGAATATCAAATTATTATATTCACATCATTTTTACATTATTTAGATATATACATCTACCATTTCTATAATGTATAGCATACATTCATCCACATATTCCGCAACAAACCTAAGTATCAACTAATACCAAGATATTTCGGCTATGGTTGGCCGGTTGTTGGACCATGTATGGGCAACCACCATGAAAAGAAGAGAATGTCTAAACCTAGCATACCAAACGCAGTAAAATGCATGTACCATTGGTACTATAACTTTAACTTGTAAGGTGAGTGCACATTAGTCGTTAATCTTGTAAATTGCTCAAGTAAATCGCTCAACTTGTGTGCTGAGGGTGCAAATATTATAGAATACATGTCACATGGAATATTTGTTGCTAAATTAAAAACCCTATTGGTATAAGATGATGCACTTGTGAACCGTATGGGTAGAACAAGGTTGCAAGTTTCAAGTTTAGAAAATGCAAATTAAATTCCATATTCTTACATGAGCTCCTATATGCATATGATTTCTGGTCAACAAAATTGCATAGTGCTTAGCAATAAAAAACTGAATTCATCTTAAACTAGATTTTACTATCAATACTATTACACCATTGGCTTATTTGTAGTCATCTTTATGAAAGAAATTAATATGACATCTAATTTAGAAGATTAACGTCCCACACAACATATGTTTTATGTTATTTGCATCTCAGAAACAAAATGGGTGACTCGTTTGAGCAATTTGAAAAATAAGTGACTTAATTGCACTCATCTTACATTGGTATAGCTTATTCTACCATATAGTTCACCAACACGGTCCTACATACTTCATACTTCATTCATCAAATCCAACATCCTAAAATCATCCAACGCATCACATCCAACATCTCAGATCTGCTCCCTTCCCCTCCTACCTTTCCCAAAATGTCATGTCCTTCGGAAAAGAAGTCCTACAATCTCCTCCCCTCATCGCGTGGCTCCCACATTATTGTCACCCTACGCACGATGCATCACCGTCTCACCGCATAAGTTGCCTTTCCATCCCCAGCATCAATGATCAGTATCCTCGGTCTTCATTCTTGCCATCCTGTCACCTCGCCACCACAGATAAGGGCTTCTCCTCTTTGTTTCCCCTGCTTGGCTGCTTGCGTATTCTCCAATGCAGCGACGTCTACTTGACCCGTCTCCTGAACCAGCGCCGGCGAGCCCATAGTGCGGGAGCTTGTCCATCTCTCCCCCTGTCGCTGTCACCTTCCACATAGTTGCCAACGGTGAGGTTTTGGCTCTTGTGCCTTTCATCTCCTTGGTTTATTTCTTACTTTTGTTGGGTTGATTTGGTGGAGTTGGTGAGAGAATGGGCATTTGTTCATTTGGTGTGCGATCTTTTAGGAGGGTTTTTTTTTTGTGGGGTTTTGGGTATAGTGCAATTTGTTAGCGATGGTGTGGAATCCGAACAAGCGATGTGAGAGCAGAGTGGCTGATGCAGCTTGGGTAGGTTTTGCATAGCTCCTATGAATGGAAATGATGGATTTGGTGGCCATGATAGAGGTTTTGCCTGTAGGGGTGGGCAAAGACCGAACCGAAGAACCGAACCGAAAAGACCGAGACCGAGACCGAGAAATTCGGTTAGTAGTTCGGTCTTGGCCATTAAAAGACCAAAATTTATTCGGGTAATTCGGTCATTGCCCTCGGTTAACCGAATTAACCGAGAAAACCGAATTTTGGCCCAATAAGCCTAGGAGGCCCAATAAGCCCAATAAACTACTAAACCCTAGAGGCAACCACACATCCAATCCCTCCTCCCACCAGCCTCACGCAGCGCCGCCTCTCCCCATCACGTCGCACTCGGCTCGGTCACACCGTCTCCGCCTTCTGCCTCCACCGCGTCGCCTCCGCTTCCACGGTGCCTCCGCCGCCTCTGCCTTCCGCCTCCACAATACCGACTCTGCCTTTCCGCCTCCACTGCGGCGGCGCCGCCTCCACCTCCGCAGCTTCGCCTTCCGCCTCCACGGCGCCGCCTCCACTCTCCGCCCTCCACGCTCCGCCCGTCTGCCTCCATCGCGCCACCTCCGCCGGGCGCCAGCCCGTCCTCGACCTCCATCACGCCGGCGCCGCCTCTGTCGGTCCGTCCTCGACCTCCATCGTGCAGACGCCGCCTCCGCCGGTCCGTCCTCCACGAACCCGCCTCTGCCTCAACGCCACCACCACGTCGCCTCCGTCTCCAGCCAGACTGCGGTGGGGGATTCGATGCGTTCGCGTTTGAGCCGGTCCCCCTCTGTCAAAATTCGGTTAGACCGAGACCGAGACCGAATTTGTCGGTCCTGAGTTTTTTTGGAAGAAATTCGGTCCTCACTTTTCAAAGACCGAAATGACCGAAAGGCCGAAGACCGAGACCGAATTTTTCGGTCAGACCGAACGCCCACCCCTATTTGCCGGTGCCAAAGCCGCAGCGCTCGGTGCTTGAACATGATGAGCCATCCACTTATGGGGAGCAGGAGGAGCCCAAGGAGAGTGCCGGTCGGCAACAGGACGGTAAGAGGAAATGAGACGAGGAAAAGCAGGAGCCAGTGGCGCAGAATTCACTGAAGCTGGTTAGGAAGGGCCCTGAGGTCGTGTACTTAGATAGGAAGCGATGCCTGTGATTGCACTCTTCCCATTGTCATTGGACATGCTCATGCTACAGAGGTGAAGTCCATGGCAATGGGAAGAGTGCGAAGCTGAGGGTGAATGGCATTCAATAGCCATTACCTTGACCTTGTCCAGGTTACTTTTTATATCTTAATGTCCAACATATTGGCGATGGCTCCATGGCAGGCATCGTCCTCGACGCTAAAGGTCAGTGCACCCTCCCCATTTTGTCTTCTCCCTCCTCCCATCCTCTATCCCTCTCATCTTGCCACCAGCAGTTGTCCTGCGGGGCAGTGGGTGATCGTACTTCTTCACGGTGACCAGCGGTAGCGAGTGGTCTTGAATTTCCAAATCCATGTGATGAATTCAATATTGGTTCTGTGATGTTTTATTTTATGATTTTTTTTTTGTTGCGTATCTATTTCATTTATTTTTTGAGGAATTCCAATCATGGCTTAATTTCTATGATGAACTTGTGACTTGCTTTTCGATTTATTTTTAGTGGATTTGGATCATTGGCTCGAATCGTGTTGAGCCACTTTTTTTTTTTTACAAATCGAGCCGAGACTCTAGTCAACGGTGCAGCCTGACGGGTGCAAATTGCCAAATCCTACACCCACGTGGGGTTGACAACCGACACCGAAAGGGTTTTCTATAGCAATGATTCAATTTGAAAACTTAATAATAGACTCAATTAGCAATTACTTCATTTGAAGTAACTTCATAGTTTTCACTTCACCATCTAAAGCAAGCAAGATTTGGTGGTGCTTGGTACTTCTCAAAGATGGTAAAATCTCCTTCATTGTATACTTAGAAACCATCGAGAACTGCAAACTAATTATAGGTGCTGTTGTTTCTGTATTTGCCAAAAAAAAAAACTACTTCTCCTTGCCCTCAAAACAATGAGGTCCACGATAGACACTAAACCAGGATTAACCACATTTTATCACCATATATTCACAGCCTATAAAAACACTCCATGGTTGGTCAGTTTTCACTAACCAATCAATAAAAAGCGTTCCCTTCTTCCTCCCATTAAATTTTCTCTCGTAATTAAATTTGACAGGCATGGGTTCTTCCGTCGGTGCCACTATTTTCTACTGCGTCGCATTGTCCATGGTCATCGTGATGACCCAATTGCCCCCCACCGAAGCAGACTCTGTAGCAGGTAGTAGCACATGCATGACTCCTGCAAAAAAATAAATAAATACTGATCAGCTAATAACTAACTCCGCACATATCGCCTTTCCTTTTGGTGCACATATTGATCACGCACACTCTTGTGGACATGCATTCCAGCGGCAGAGTTCGCGTCCTCCGACCTGAAGGCGGACAAGTTGACCTCGCGCAAGCTGATGGGCGCCGCTAACGCGCCGGCGCCGGCGCCGCTAGGTAATCGACCATACTAGTAGTTGCAATTTTGGTTCAAAATTTCGGACCCCCCAGTACAAGTGATTATCTCGACCGAAATTTTCAGTTTTTCTCAATTTTCTACGAATTAGATTAAAATTTAGTTAAATAATCAATCCAAAAGGTGTCAAAAATCCCAAAATTTCAAGAATTTTGGTTGTACCAAAATGACCGAAATTTCCGGTGAAATCAAAATTGAAAACCCTGAACCATACTACCGCGTCCATGTATGTGTGGTTAATAGCTTGGCGATATATATGGGTGATCTAACGCGTGCGTGCATGGTGTGGCATGTGGCACACAACACAGGGATGTGCCCAGTGCGGTTCGACGAGATGAAGGGGCCATTCACCGAGCTAGGAAAGAAGTGCAAGGCGGCATCGGTGACGGAGTGTTGCGACGCGTTCAAGGAGATCGCGTGCCCACACAACACGCTGCTCAACGACCTCAACAATGGGTGTGGGGACGATATGTTCTACTTCATCCACACCTACGGCCGCCTGCCGCCCGGAACCATCTTCAAGAAATGTGTCGAGGGACCCTATGGGATGAAGTGCTGAGCTCGGTCCATATCACTCCATTGTTGCTAGCTTTTGGCCTGATTTGTACTCTACCTAACAACAAATGACCCTTTCGCTGCCTTGCAATGTAATTAAGAACTGTGTATAATTAAACTTGCTTTTATTACTTCAAAATGCATTGCACTACAAAAGGTTTATTATAACTTTCTCCCAGGATGTGGGTTATGCTGAACACTAATACATCTAATTATTATAAGGGATTGCGGCTTTTGTTAGAAAAAAAACTAAATTTTATAAATTCTGGTCTATTTGATCGCTTTGAGATTTGTACAACAACCAAAAACCTATCTTTTTTTCCTCCTTCCCATCCTTAGTCCCGCTCACCGCCGCCGCTTTCATATGCTCATGTACGCTTCTCTGCCTCATGTGGCATTGACACCCTGCCTCGTCAGCTGGTGGGTTGAGGTCAAAGGCGCCGGCGTGGACCACTGAGAAAAAAATGGAGGACTGGTGCCGACAGTTCATCACGAAAGAAAAAAATTCACAGTGCCCCTGCCCTACTGTCTTCGTAGAATGATGTTGTAACCATCATTTAGAATGAGGAGGATGCAACCATCACGTAGAATGAGGAGCACCTTTCCCTCGTGCTCGTCACAGTTACGCATGACGTCTCCTACTAGGGTGCATCATCCACAGGTAATCTGTGGATGTACTGTATAGAAACTCCATGACGTTGGCTACCGGTATATTGCCATAAGATGAACGAACACATTAATAGCTCAATGAAAGCAATCAATTAATATTAGTTATGTATGATAGATAGACAAACATACAGATAGATGTTGCCATATGCCATAATTTTGACCATGACGTAAATCTAAAGGGTTCGCCAACACAACTAGATATACCTCTACAGAGTATTTGCATGCCAAGCTATGTCTATACTATAGTGGTATAGTGGTATTATTCGTTTTGTCACACCACCCCTACCATTATTATTTGGGTTCCACAGTCTATACTATTACACCATCCTTTAATGATTTATCTCTCGTTTCGCAGTTGGCTTTCCCCAAATTTTAAAATCAACTACTTGTTTAATAAGGAAAATCATAAAAGTACTACTTAGACTAAATATATGCTTAATTGATTTAATAAGCTATAAACACAATTTGTTTTCCATTGTAACGTATGGGCTCTTGAATAGTGTACTTTACTATACCAAAAGAAATAGTAATAACAAAGTATTTATAGTTATAGATTGATTTGGCTTGTAAAAAAAGTAGCATGCTAATAATGTTTTGGAGCGAATAAACAAAAATTTTGACGTAACTTTTGGCATCTTTGGCCTTTTTTTTGGGAGTGAATCGAAGAGACTGTTCGGGCATCCTTGTTTCCATCAAGGACAGTAATCACGGAAAACAGAGCGATCCATTATCATATGATTAATTAAGTATTAGCTAATTTATTTTCAAAAATAGATTAATTTTATTTTTATAAGTAACTTTTGTATAAAAACTTTTAAAAAAACATACCGTTTAACGGTTTGATAAACGTGCGCGCGGAAAACGAGGAGGGGTTAGAAAAAAGGGTGCCAAACACACCCGTACTGTCTTGTGTCGACTACATACAACTTAAATCCGTTAGCAATGGTAGAGAGCGAAGTAGCTTGCACTAAAGAAAGAGAAGCCCAGGCTGACTCTCTCAAGCCTGCACTGCACTGCACGTATTGAAACTTCAAGAGAGCTCAAATTGATGAGTGCTAATTAAGGCCGTGTTTAGTTGTTTTGGCAAAAAGAAAATTAACGTATATGAATACACATTTGAAGTATTAAATATAGACTAATAACAAAAGAAATTATATATTTCGCATGTAAACGGCGAGACAAATCTATTAAGCCTAATTAAACCGTCATTAGCAAATATTTACTGTAGCACCACGTTATCAAATCATGGCGTAATTATGTTCAAAAGATTCGTCTTGCAATTTACATGCAAACCGTGCAATTGGGTTTCTTTCGTTCACATTTAATGCTTCGTGCATATGTCCAAATATTTGATGTGACGGAAAAGTTGGAAGTTTGAAGGGAACTGAACAGAGCCTAAACATAATTCAAGTAAGGCGAGAGATGGCGCCGAACGAAGCAGACGGCGCGCCAAGTCTCCACCGGCGGCAAGGCGCCGATCGAGGAAGCAGCGCGCTGGCGACGAAGAAGCCGCACCGCTTCCGCCCGGGCACCGTCGCGCTCCGCGAGACCAGAAGAGCACGGAGCTAGCTCCATGATCCCCGCAGCAAGCTCCCCTTCCAACGCATGCAGCACCTCCGCTTCCAGAGCTCCGGCCGGTCGCCGCCCTGCAGGAGGCCGGCCGCCGAGGCCTATACCTCATGGGTCTCTTCGAGGACACCAACCAACCTCTGCGCCCCAAGGACATCCAGCTCGCGCGCCGCATCAGAGGCAAGAGGGGCCTAGCCCTTGCCTTGCCTGGAGGCTTCTTCCGTGTTCCTGGCAAACTGGCACGTTTTTTTTTTTCCAGATTTCAGTCTGTAGGTTGGGAGATGTGATGCTGTAATCGTTGTGGTTTGCTAATCTTAATGGAAATGCTATGCCGTTTGGTATTTCTGAACTGAATGAATGCTTCAAAGTGGAATGTTTCATTTTGTTTTGTGCTAATATGTTGAAATTTTTTGAAATGTTGGATCTTGCGAACTGACATTTTGCTCTGAACTGAAAAAAAAGTTTCCGCAGGGGTTGAAATTAACCCTTGAAATTTAGGCTTACATGTTTACATTCCAGGGACCGTATGCTATGCAGAAACTTGTTTCATGAATTCGTTTTACTTGCATTTCATCAAATTGCGAACATTTAGGAAAGTCAGCAAGAGATACTAATTTGACAAAATAGACACATCTCCTAGCATTTATACAATCAAAGCACAAGTGTGACAAGCTTGTACAAATGAGCTTATGCTATTGACATATCCCCATCATAATGGCATATTTCTAAACCTGCAACTCTAAGAGTGGCATGAAATCTAATCCTTCCAAAGATATCATCTCTAGTTCTCTACTCTGTTCTACAGACTAGTCCTACATGGTTCATGTAATCATGTTCACATACAGGCTACAAAATAGTCTACAGTTCTGCACCATCCACCATCCGACGATTGCAAGAGAGCTAACACTTCGTTGGCTACTGACGATAGATCATGGATGTGCTCTGAATGTCCTTGGTGGCTTGGTATGTCACAATTGATGAGCGATATGCGGGAGAATTTAACATTCAAATTGCTAATCAACACAACACCAAGTGGCTGTCACTCTGGAACTTGGTGAGCGCTATCACTGCTAATCGTCAGCTAGTCATGCTGCGTAGCATGGCTTGAACATGCTGCTGATGGATGTACCCAGGTAAATGGCTGTTCTTGGTAGCCTCAATTACTGACTGATATGAATTTGAGAAGTTGATTTGATCTTCAACAGAGGGCCAGTTCTGTCCCAAGAGTTATATTGAAGATTGAAACAAATGTGCACTATGATTTTCAACAGAGCTGTTGATTTCTACAAACCCTGAAAAGATGGACAATAAACAGCAGAAATAAACTAGCAACTTCATCCATTAACTGCTTAATGGCCAACAGAGCAGTGACGTGGGCCATGATTAACAAAAAGCTGAGTTTAATTAAAGATAAAGATCCTGCTATACCCATGTGTAGCTACAGCCATTTTTCAATTCTTGCACATTGTGACTTTAGGAAATTCTGAAAATAAAAACATTTATAGCATGTTGACCTATATTCACACACAAAATTATGTAAAGATATAATCATGTATAGGTGTGCAACAAAAATTATGTAAAGATAGATCAGCTTTCTTTCTTTGATGAAAGATAAGACGATTTAGTTTTCTTTCTCGTATAGCACAAATTGATCATATCTGCATGTAAACGTACCTTAAAATGCTCTATATGTATAGTTTTTTTCAGAATCTAAATTGCCAAGTGCAAAATCCAAAGTGGATGGAGCTACACGAGAGTTAAAAAATCTAAACACTTTATTAAATTAGAAAGTAAGGAGGTGGCAACTTCAAAGCTTCATCAACATGAAAGTGAGGAAAGAGACAACTGTGAAACTTTACCAATTTATACCTGCTGATTATGTTGATTGTTACTTGATGGCTGAGAAAGGTATGCAGCAAAACCAAGTTCCTGAAAGCAATGACCGTGTAAGTAATTTTTTCAATATTCAGATACGGCGCAAGGGGCACCATTTCTTATCAAAAAGAGAGTAACAGGCAATTGACAATACTCTTGATACAGTAGGTAAGCTTGGGCATAGGCCTGGTTGTGACTGCACTCCTCCATAATTCAGTTGCCCCATTGGAAATGGATTAGAAATGTCAAGACCCTGAAAATGAAAAAGGGAACTAAAAATTAACCATGTTACATACAATAACTAACCTCAGGGTTAGAACAGGCTACACAACTTCAGGTACATCTAACATCCATGCCCAGCATATATATTGAAAAGAATCCAGATGGCGTGATGAATTGGCCCGGCATTGGAATGTTGGACTAAAACGTTGCTGAGGCATGAACTATAGTGAATTCAAGATTCTCCAGCCCAAAATACCCATAATCATAGTCCTTTGAGCTACTATCAGTTATGACCACAGTCCATGGTGGTATGGCATAGGATTTTAAATAGAAAACCTCTGCATTGCAGAACTTAAAAGCTGTAGAAGGCCTTAGGAACTACAAAATTGAGATGAAAAATAACTTGTTCAATATAAAATTTTAATAGAAAAAGAAACAACCTGACGTTACAGGTTTTTGTGACTGATTCCAATTTTGCATGGAGTTCATATCACATTAAAAAGAACAATCTGACAGGAATTCTCAATTGAAATGACTGTAGCAATATAGGATTGTTGGGAGTTTACATAAAGCAAAGGTTCTTGATGTCACCACCAACTGGCTACCGTTTAGAATAATATCAGTTTGTGATTACTATCACGTTATGCCATCACCATATAATGAACAACAATGCTGAAATTACCTGAAATAGAACATTTCCAGGTTGAGCAGCATCCAACATGGTATATTGTATTGGGGATTGTTCTGGTTGCACTTTCTTGGTTTTTTGTAAACCTTTCTCAATACAACTTTTTCGTTGGCTTTTAGCATTACGACCTTTCTTTTTTCGTCGCTTCGGTCTTGTGCTGCTTGAATAATCCAGTGCTCTTTCTGATTCATTGTCAGTACCATTCGCAGACAAGGATATTGTTACATCCTCAATATCAGACTGAGGAGCTGACGCATCAATGCTTGTTTGTTTCTGCAGGATTTCTTCAATTTTCTTACCCAGTTCTACTGAACATTGATCTAATACTCTGTACGACTCCTCGCATTCTGATGCTCGAGCAACAAGCCTAACATATACTGGGCACAAGTATTCATAGCGGCTAGAAAATTCTAATGTGGTATCTGCCTGAACCTTTCGACCTTCAACCTGCGGTGCAGTCAAACACCTTCCATATTTGGTCCATCGCTTCAGGATGTACCTATCAGGCATATACTTTATGTCCATTGTATCTAAAACTTTCAAAGCATGGCTACACAGGAAACCAAGTGTCTCAAACTTCCTACATGAGCATGTAACTGTCTGCTCACAAGGGTTTCCATGAACTTTATACCGTCTTTCTTTCTCAAGAATGGCAACAATATATTCACGGCTGGGACCACTTTCATCACGAGTCACAATGTAAGCTGACTGAAACTCTTCGTATTCTTCTTGGAAAAGCTGAAATATCATACCAGTATAGGCCTCAGAAGCTTGTCTCAGAATAGGAGCTCTAATCTTGAAGTCTGGCAACTTGAGCCTCGAACTAAATTCAACCTCCAATTCTATGTACCGTCTATCATTGACCAATTTCTTAAGATGCTTCAAGAACGAAATAATATCTACATCAGATTTCAAATAATCCCGAACGTCAGAATGTAGACGTTCATTTAATTGTGTGTTCTTCATCCCAGCTGAAAATATCCACTTTGTGTATGGCCTAGCCCACTTCTCTTTTTCTTCAAATACCTTCTGCAACCACACGTTGTTGTGAAGGTTATATTTACTGATCATAGCTTCCCAAGCAGTAAAAAACTCCACCTCCTCCTCATAATCATTGATGCATGCCTTGAATTCCTTTATGAAACCACAATCCCCTCTAATAAGGTGATTGAGGTTACTTTTTGCAGACTGCTTCAGGTTCCATGTACATATGGCATGGCATGTGTCAGGCATCACCAGTGAGATGGCCTTTGATACAATTGCGTCTTGGCGTGAAAAGACAGTCCGCGGTGCTTGTCCAGACATCGCATGCAAGAAGGTCTCAAACAACCACTGGAATGATTCAAGGCTATCATCATACATAAGTGCCATTCCAAGCAAAACAGTCTCCCCATAATTGTTAAATCCAACAAAAGAAGCAAAAGGTCGGAGATTCATGTTGTTTCTGGGGACAATATCAAAGGAAACAACATCACCAAATTGACCAAAATCAATTACCATCTTTGCATCGGCCCAGAAAATGTTTGTAACTTTATCTTCAGCATCCAGCTGTACAGCATGATAAAATAAAGGATCTGCTCGACATTGATCCTGGAGGTAGTTTAACAGAGCACTGGCTTCCCCACACTTAATTTCCCGCTGCCGCCTAGTATGCAGAGAGCGCTGAGAGATTTCTGGGGACTTAATAGTTTTCTCGGCAAGAATGGAATTTCTGCTATCAGGTTCGCTAGCATGTGTTACACTAGCAGAGTTATCAGCATCAGAAGACTGAACATCACTTAACTTTTTTTGCAGTGGATTTGCACAGGATGGAATGAACAAGGGATGATTATGCTGTGCCTCGAAAGCATATACCTCATACTTTGAAGTATCATTTTTGCGCCTGATGACTAAATTAGCGTGGCATCCTGTTCTTGTATCAGGCTGTGGAGTCCTCGTATGGTTGGTTCGTTTGTCTGGGGCTTTGAATCCTTCCCTCGAACAAACAAACTTTCTTGAGGTTATTTCACCAGTTTTCCTACTTTTGTTTGCATATTCTCTTCGGACACTGAACCCCAACTTCCATGCGTAATAGCGATAGAATTCATATGCTTCATGTTCAGACGCAAACTCTTGCCCTAACCATGGTGTATAATCTCCAGTCGCTGCTTGGAGTCTGGGAATGCAAGGACCTGCTTCGCTGTCCTCAACAGCTGTGTTACCTAAATTATTTTAAGAAGGAATTTAAATCTAAAAGCATGATCAAAATGCAAACGTATCTGCATAGGACAATTGAAAATCAAGAATATGATCAACTAGAAAGTCATGTGCAAACATAATGGATATCTTGCGGTTTATTAAGTGTGGCACGGTCTTACTTGGGCACTATTATCAATTTGCAACCGCAAATGCCACAATTTGATGAAAGACAATAATTTACCGGCACTAGTGCACTATTCTCCCTGCAACACCCAATCGCGTTGCACATTCTTCAAGAAGCCCTAATAAAACATTTTACTCTTTATTCTCCCTGCAACTTTGAGTAAAAAAACAGATCGAATTTCAGACCCAATTTTGAGTGTACAGCTAGGGTTTGAGCTAAGCGCACATCAACAACGACATCTGCAACCAAAAACGATACCGTTAGGGCCGTACAAAGCGAATGCTACGATTCGAGGGACCGGTGCTCTCCTTCCACCTAAAATCCGAAGCCATCGACAGGTCCAACGCCCGAGCAGCTTGAGGTTTTGAAGCCCAAAAAAAAAAAAAAAAAAAAAAACTGAGCAGCTTGGGGTTTGGTAGAGAGCGAAGGGGGTGCGGAGAGAGAGAGAGGCTGAGAGGGAGACCTGAGGGAGCGGGAGGAGGAGGAGGAGGGACAGGTGTAGGGTTGGGGGGTGGCTCCGGCGAGGGCGAGCTCATCGCCGGCAGCAACGGGCGGCGCGGCGCGGCGAGGCGAAGTGCTTTCCTGTTGGCGTCTCGTGTCTTCTTTTTTTTTTCCCTCCGTTGCTGCTGCGGCGACGAGGTTGGAGACTAGTAAATGGGCCGTGTCAGGAAAGCCCGGTGGGTGATGACAGGTGCTTCATGGGCCCATTCTTTTATTGGGCTTGGGGATGGTGCAGATCGAGAAAAGGGACGATATGCCACTCTCTAACGTGGGTTCAGATAAAATGCCACTCAATACAATACACCGGATAAAATGCCACTCAATACATTGCCTACCGGATGAAATGCCACTTTAGAGATTTTTTACCTAAAATGCCCTGGAGAGAGAGGGAGAGGGGAGGGCCGGCTGGGCGGCGCCGGAGGCCTATCGGGCGGCGGCGGAGGCGGCCGGCGGTGACAACAGGGAGGGGAGGACAGGGCGGCGGTGGCAGCTGGTAGGGACGACGGGGGAAGGAGGACAGGGCAGAGGAAGAGGCGACTGCAGTGGAGCTCAGACCGTCGTCCCCGTCGCCGCCCGGGCGGTGCTGCTCGCCGCGCTATCCTCCTCCCTCTGTGTCGCCTCCTCCACCTCCTCCCCACGCGTCGCCTCCTCCTCCCCCCCCCCCCCGTCGTCCACGCCGGCCGCTGCCCAGCAAGGCCTATCCTCCTCCCCTGTCGTCGCCGCCCCATCCTCCCCTCCCCGTTGTCACCGCCGGTGGCCTCCGCCGCTGCCCGGCGAGGCCTCCGGTGCCGCCCGGCCGGCCCTCCCCTCTCCCTCTCTCTCCAGGGTATTTTGGGCACAAAAATCTCTAAAGTGGCATTTCATCCTGTAGGCAATGTATTGAGTAGCATTTTATCCGAACCCACCTTAGAGAGTAGCATATCGTTCGTTTTCTCGGTGCAAATCATGGTGCCGGGGCCGAACCGATTGCCGCTTTGCCATCTCCCACCACTATTTTGAGCTGCCCTAGGGTAGCACAAGTAGTAAGAGTTTACCAATGAGACATCGATTTTTCGTTAATTTCAAATGAACAAAATAGGTCGAGTGCATTTCAAGTCGGCTCCAGATGTTGGAAATCATAAACCCAAAAAGCTATAATGGCGTCTGGACTTATTATACTTACTCTGTTTTATATTATAAATCATTTTAATTTTTTCTGATTAAATTTCTTTATGCTTAATTAAGTTTATAGAAAAAATATCAACATCCACAACATCAAATTATTTTTTCAAGTAAAGAAACATCAAATTAGTTTCATTAAATGTAACATTGATTCATTAAATATGACATTGAATATATTTTAATAATTTGTTTGTTTTGTGTTATAAATATTGTTTTATTTTTATAAGCTTGGCCAAAGTTCAAAAAAATATGTATAAGACAAATCTCTTTATATGACACATAAATAATTTTTAATAACTAATAAATAAATATTAATTTTGTATGTTATATCTACAAATAATTTATCCCATAAATAATATCCCACATAACAAACTCATAGATATAAAAATCTCATGCAACAAATTTCTACCCTTCAACAATATACCCCATAAATATATATGTTTCTTTATACCCAAGGATAAAATCGTTTTTTATATGAATTTAACAGTCAACTAACAAAAAGGGTGTGAAGGGACCTAACTGAAATTCGGGAAATATAAGGAAATGAGCAAAACTCGAAGGCATGGATATGATTGGGTAAAATTTTAGAGGTACATAACAAAAAAAGGTGCGAAGGGATCCAAACTGAAATTCGGATATATAAGGAAATTAGCAGAACTCGAAGGCATGGAAATGATTGCGTAAAATTTAGAGGTACACAGGGGATTTTTCTCTATACTTTTTTTTTTGTCATGAGCAACAGCAGCTAGCACAACTGCGAAAGTATGGACTTCAATGGAGAAAACCCCGAATCAACATCAGTTCAATACTACTACTATTTACTACTCCCTCCATTTTATATCATAAGTCATTTTGAATTTTTTTGTAGTTAAACATTTTAAAGTTTAATCAAATTTATAAAAAAATAAAGCAACATTTTAACACAAACAAAATATATTAAATTTAGTGTTATAGATGTTGCTTATATTTTTTTATAAAATTTAGTAATTGTTTTAAAAAAAATTGACCAAAACAAGATTAACCGATTGACTAATAATTGACTAGTGCAAAAAGAATCTTTGCATACGGCTAAAACTGATTTTTTTTCCATGCGAGCGGAACAACCGCATGCACCCAGGTGTCAGCAAAAATTAACTTTTTTTTATGTGGGCAGTGCAACCGCATGCAAAAATTGGATTTTCGCATAGGTCACTTATGCCAACTGCATGTGAAAATGATTTCAGTGAAAAAAATAAATATTCTAAAAAACAAATTTGAAACCCTAGCTCCCCTGTTCATCCCCAAACCCTAGCTCCCGAAGCCGTCATCGTCATCGCAGCCACCACTGCCACCGTTATCATAGTCGCTGTCATCGCCGCTCCCTTCGTCCCTGAACTAGGCAGATTTGCTGCTCCTGTGGGCGCCGGTGGTGGATCCACCCAGTCCGAAGCCGCCATCGCCGCTCCCAAGGACAAGGGCTGTGGTCTCCGCCCGAGGCCGCCGGATCCACGCGCCCTCGAGCCGGCGGCTGTCTCCGCGTGGCGGCACTACCTGCCCCCAACGCCATTGTCTCCGCCATGTGCCAGACGGGAAGTGGAGGAAGGAGGAAGAGGGGAAAGTGGAGGTGGAGGAGGAGGAGGAGGAGGAGAAGGGAAGTGAAATGGAAAGAAAGTTACTGAGAATGAAGGAAAGAGAAGGGCAGAGGAGGAAAAGAGGAGGTGGACAGGCTAAGGGGTAAGTGAGGAGGAAAATGTATTTTCGCACTCGCCTCTTAAGAGGTCCATTTGGAAAAATAAGTCTATTTTCGTAGACGGCCTACGATAATGTTTTTTTGCATGTGGCCCATGAATCGTTTTTTGGGGAAACGATTTTTGCAGGGTGCGAGCAGTTGTGGTCCACCTGGAACCTAAAGAGTTCTCATTCAGAAAAATTGTTTCTGTAGTGGTGTGTTTTACAAAACCACAACTAAGAAGGTTTACAAAACCGTGCGGTTACCGCACAGTTATCACGGTTATCACGTGTGGTAATCTTTTCAGTTTTTGAAACTATGGTATATCACATGGTAACCGTACGGTTTTCACGATAACCACGCGGTTAACATGGTAACTGCCAAACCATGGGGTGGCGATAACCACCCAAAAACGACGTTAAAGTGACCTATAATATGAATCACCGCCACCCAAAAATGGTGGCGACCTATAATATGAATTGGAAGGAGTATGTTTAAGCGCTTATGTTATTTATTGTTGACTATAACCTCACATGGGTACATGACGACATAATGTTCCCTGTGCACTACTTTAATCCAGAGCATGCAACTACAGTCATATGTAGCACAACTTTATCCTGAAACATTGGCTGGTTAAAAATATTTTCCGGCGGAAGCACAATTGCAAGCTCTATTGTTCTAATCCACGCTACAGTCTACAGACTAGCTGACGATCGAGATTTATATCCATCCAGTTCTTTTCTCCCTCTCGGAACTTGGAGCAGGAATAATCTGAGGAAAAGGGGCACGAGCGAAGATTAATTAACAAGCTCCTGACAGGGAACAGCACGGATCAATCTGAAAATGCAAGAAGCATCAACAAGCACGTCCGTCGATCTTTGTGTTAGGGACCAACCTTTGTCATCTCTCCATTTTGAGAGACCAACCTTTGAATCTGCAAGTGTTTATAGCTGGGCAAATGGCTTATTTAGTCACTGATGACATGCCTAACACTGATGTAGGAAAAGAAATCGAAGAAAAGAAACCTGAAGAAGAAGAAGAAGAAGAAGAAGAAGAATTCAGGTTGCCCTTTGCGTGTTGTGAGCTGACGCATCTGGTCCAGCCTTGGGTACGTACGTGCTCAATAAAATTAATGATTCAACCTGCTGTCAATGCAGCTATAGGCAATGAACTTAAAAGTACAGTCATTGTTAGGTATAGGAGCTTTGTACTTAATCACAATTAATCACAAGCCATGCCGACGACTGAAAAGAAGGTGTCGTTGAAAAAGACAGGGATAATCCCCAAAACTAATCGAGCCCCCAGAAGCAAGGGTTGGTTTTCCGTGCGCACATGGGCTATTAACCCCATCATGATTCATGCATGGTCGCCACACGCCATTTTCTTCTACTGGCTCTCTCTAGAACAACCATTTTTTTACTACTCGTCTATTCTTTAATTAATCAGCCGAAGTGCTCATGTAATTAGTAGTAGTACTTGCATGCACGCATGTTTTGTGTTTTGACTCCAAGGACGCAGCAGCAGCGGCACGAAGAAGACGACGCCAGCCACACGCACGAACAGTCCGGCCAACATTTGATTTGGTTAGCTGAAGAAGATTAATTAAAGATATGGTGGAATCCTAAAAATACAAGTTCCAGTTGGTGTCAGCCATAACCATCTTTGTTACTGCAGCCTCGTACCACCACCATCTACCTAACCAAATAAACCTAGTCCATGTTAGAGAGAGGGAGAGAAGAAGAACAAAAGAAGAGAGTGATTTTTTTAAGAGAAAAGGGATTAAATTAGAGGAGGAAAACGAAGCTGGTGAGATCAGCCGAAAACGACGCCTCGTTTGCCTCCTCCTGCAGGCGTCCACTCCACTCGCATATACGGAGAAGAAAATTATGATGAAAATAAAAAAAAGGAGAGAAAAAGAAAAGAAAAGAGATGGAAATCTCCTGCAGAAGAAGTGGCCGGTTCGATGAGCCCCCATGAACCGGCGGTCAATTCATCGCCGGCGTCAGCGCCACCGCGCCCGGCCAAGGAGAAGCCGTCTCTCTCTACCTGCGCGCGGCGGGGCCCGTGCGTGTGTGCGCCGTGCGCGCCCTCTCTCGGCGCGGCCGGCGCGGCGGCGCCAAGTGCTCTGCACCGAATCCCACACGTCACCCTCCTCCTCTCCAACTTGCCTACGGACCCGGGACCCCTCCTCGACTTTACTGGATCTTTTACACTATGGTCCTTCTGCAATACCCATTTCATAAATACTCCTTCCGTCCCGAAAAGGAGGTCGTTTTAGCGCTGAAGCAATGTCCCGCAAAGAGTGTTGCTGGGAGCCTGTCTTCGTAGTTCAGACCTACTCTGCCAGAGCTCAGCTAGTCTGACGTTCTGCCACACCACTCACCGCTCTCTCACCCCAAACCAGCAGACATGAAGGTGTAGTAATGATAGAAGTATAGGGGCAGTACAGGTTATTTTTGCATTGTCTTGGTACTCTCACCAGAAGCTAGAATGTCAAGTTTAAAGGGACAGAGGGAGTAGACCCTAAGGAAACCGATTCGGGTACGGATCCCTAGCTCGGTGTTAGCGAGGTTGGTGCGAGGATACATGTGCGTATGCCGGAGATGTTAGCGTTGATGTTCCAAGGTGTTATCGTCGGGCTGTTCCTGTTTGGCATCGACATTGAGCTGGTGCAGGCGGAGGCCAAGCTTTGAAACAGCGTGGGCGGCATTTTATCAATGGACGCCTTCGTACCGTACTTCTTCCCAGAGCTGGAGGACTCTGCAGCGAGGGACGGAGTGATGAGGACATCACTTCCTCGGATATACACGCAACTTTACACGTTACAATGATAATTCCGAGTCCGAGTCCAGTTCGGTCTCTGGAGACAGTACTGACTTCAAACGGACCTAGCACCTTCATGCTAACTCCTATTTAGGTGATCTTGGACTTGATGGAAAACATACCTCGTCACCTTTCAAACGCATCTTATCTCATATCCAAAATCATATTGAGTCAACGGGAATCGTTAAAACAAGATAATGTTATTGCTGAAACCGAACTTGGGGGCTTAGGCTTTGTAATAGACTAGGCCCATCTCGAAAGTGTCTCCCTCCACCTCCACGAATTAGCACTTAACCCTAGCTCTAGTTTTATCTATAAATGCCTATGTACACCCTCTAGAACAATTAAGTTTTGTTTAGTTGAATTTTTGCCAAGTGTCATTCAACTTGTCTCTAGTCCCTCACTCGATTAGTCAGCGATTATAGGTTCAGAGCCCCCAATAGTTGGTGATTTGCCGGGTCGATTAGATCTACCACTTCAATCGCAACTATTTATTTGTGCTTAGTCACCTATTCGCAATATTTAGATTGCATTATCTTGTTGTTGTAGTGTTCTCTAGTTTGCATTGCAGGGATCATCAACGGCACGTCATGGTTGGTACGACATCGTCCTGGACTTGTTCTAGTTAGTAGCCATATCGCAAACGTCGCACTCGATCAAAGCGAGAGTTATCCCCTTACCAAAAAAATGGGCCACGAGAGAGTGTTATCACGGAGGGAAGCAGCATGACGAGCTGAGGAAGATGATGGCCGACTTCAACAAGGCGGTGCCGACGATGTTCATCTACCCGATCTAGCTTGAGCCCATGGTAGATCCCGTGACACTGTGCACCAGGTAGACATAAGAGAGTGCAACATCTCACGGTAGCTAGTCCTTCGTTACTAGATGTGTACTCTAAGAGTTGTGTTCCCTTGCCGCCGTTTACCAGTATGTGACCAAATATTGATCTTGCTTCTTGGCCCCTTTACGTCACACGTTGAGGGGTTCGACGCGAAGGCCGCATTATTGCAAACCACGAAGGTGCCAATCTTAGTGGACATACTCAATGAGGATGCAGTTAAAATCAAAATCATTTGCGTCAAATCACATTGGCATGCTCATGGAGGAGAAAGGCAAGTGGCTAGCATCGCCGCTAGCGATGGTCGTCCAGTTGGTGGACCGCGTCGACATCCATTCCCTTCGTCCCAAGCTCGGCCTCTGACCACACGGTCTTGAAGCTCGGCCCTCGCCGGCACTAGCTCGACATCGGCGCCAAGCAACCTAACACCGACCCCTTTACCATGTTTGCATCACCACCGGATTTGGCTCCAACGTATCTGACTCAACACATGAAATCTCGGCACCAAGCTCACCGACGATAAACTATAGGTCCATAACTTTCAAAGCTTGTTTATAAAATAAGTTTTAGAAGAGGACCATAATATAAAAATCCATGTCGATTTTCTCTGGCCTAGTTTGTTTATTTATCTTTTATCCCCTTTTTGGTGCAATCTTGGAAATATCTTGGTTTTTACCAACATCTTTTGTGCGTATTTTAGTTGCAAACTTTATTGCTCCGCGTTCTTCCTTTCTCTGTGTTTGTTTGTTTCCAGTTGCCACTAACCAGCCAGAGCCCCGGGGGGGAGAAGAGCGAGAGAGGAGGAGAAATCTTGCAGCAATCCCTCGCTTAGATTCGCCATTACCGCCGCTTTTGTTCCCACCAAGATTACCACCCCCTCCTCCTCCTGTGCTCGAGCGCTCGCATCGCATTTCAGGCTGCTTCTTGATTCTGCGAGGAGGTTGAAATCTCTCGTGGTATGATCTGATTTCGGGTTGATTTTCGTCACGCGGTGGATTCCTTCCCCCCAACACTATTCCGGTGCCAACCCTTTTTTGTTTTTTGTTTTTTTTTGTGGCTGTTCTTGGCGTCGCCTCTACTGGCTTCTTGCCGTGCTGCAGATTGCAACAGCTGCCATCCGTTCGTTCCGGTGGAGTGCACCCCTTCATCACCAAGGAGGAGAAAAAGCTGTAATCTTCGGCCGTTTCTGCCTTTCTGCAGCAAACGGTTGAAGAAAAGCCGCGTCTTTTGGGCGGATTTCGCGGAGGCCGCTTGAGGTTTTTAGGCGTGGTTCGTGTGAGCTTCTCTTTGGAATTTGTGGGGGAAAGAGTGAGGGAGGGAGGGAGCTCAGTGGGAGAGATGGAGGGGAATTTGCCGCCGAGAGGAGCCCTTGTCCATGGCCATGGCGGCGGCGTCGGCGCCTTCGATCTGGAGGCGACGATGCAGCCGCCGCCGCCGTTCCACTTCGCCCAGGATCCGCACCTCCACCACCACCAGGGCATGGTCCCCGTCCGCGGGAACCCGATGCTGGATTTGGGCAATGTGGTCAAGACCTCGCCGAGCGACGAGGAGGACGTGGATGACGGCCACCACCATGGTGGCGGCGGCGGCAGCGGTAAGGAGGCCTCCCAGTGGCACCGGGTGAAGTGGATCAGTGGCATGGTCAAGCTGCTGGTGTCCGCCGTGGCCTACATCGACGAGGACGTCGACATGGACTACGGCACGGGCAGCGCCGCGAGGAGGAAGCACGCCATGCTGAAGAGGAAGGGGAAGTGGAGGCTCGTCTCCGCGGCGATGACCGAGAGGGGCTTCCCGGTGTCGCCGCAGCAGTGCGAGGACAAGTTCAACGATCTCAACAAGAGGTACAAGAGGATGACCGAGATCCTTGGCCGGGGAACGGCGTGCCAGGTCGTCGAGCACCCCGAGCTTCTTGAAGGGATGCGGCTCTCGGGAAAGCTCAAAGAGGAGGCTAGGAAGCACCTGAACTCAAAGCATCTGCACTATGAGGAGATGTGCTCGTACCATAACAGGAACAAAATGTGTCTGTTTGATGATCCCGCCCTTCAGAAGTCATTGCGTTTGGCGCTTAGGAGTGGAGAGGAGCATGCAAAGAAGAACCCGTTTGGGTATGATGATGAGGATTTTTCTGACGATGACGACGAAGATGAAGAATTCGATGATCTGGAGGTCAGCGCTGAAGATCATCACCATGGAATTCATGGTGCCAAGAGGCTGAAGCATGATCAGGAGGAGACGCATTTTGGGTCTAATCTGTCAGAAGTTGCTGTTATTGACATGAACAAAATGCTCTCTGAGGGATCTGGTGGTCCAACTGCTGAAAAGAGTCCCTCTACCCCTGGTATGCGTGATATTCGACTTGAAAAACGCCGCCTGAAGATCAAAGCTCAGATGCTGAAAATTGAGCAGAAGCATTTCAAGTGGCTGAGGTTCAGCAAGGAGAAGGACAGGGAATTGGAGAAGATGAGACTGGAGAATGAAAAGATGAAACTGGAGAATGAGCGGTTGGAATTGGAGCTGAAGCTTAAAGAAATAGAGATGGGTATCAAACCAAAGAAGATTTTTAGTGATTGAAGCCTTGGAATGATAGAACTAGAAATGGTTAGAGTTGCTGGTGATCCTTTTGTCTTTTGCAGGAGCTTGCAGATTTAGGGTCTTATATATACATTGATCTGTGCCCCTGTTTGAATTTTACCTTAGCTAACTGCAATCGGTCAAGTGAATGGCTATTCCAGTTGTTAAGTGTTTAAACTTGGTACTAGTTGGCCTTTCAAATGATAAATGTTTAAGCCGTCCTTGTACATGCCTGCTGTTAACTTTCTGCAGTTGTTTGTGTGTTGCTATTGACCTCTGAGTCTTTTTTCTTCAAATTGTTTACTTTTATTTTGCTGCTCTTATTACTTTGGATGGAATTTGTTGGGGCTCTGTCATGGCCTGTGCAGATGGTGTGTGATGAGTGATAACATGAGGCCATGGCTCAATACGACAATGCACTTGTGGAACATCAGTAAGTCTATCTTCACCATACTTTCCAGGTTGGTTTTATTTAAGGTGGTTGAAAGTCGCCGAGAAGTGTTTCACAGATGCTTAGGATATTATCAGTTTCTACTCCTATCCTTATATCAACCATATTTCTGAATTAGCATGCAAGGCAACCAGTATCCGCAATTCAGCTCTATAAGCTACTACCATTTATGCAGGTTCTGCATTTGTGGCAACTGGTGGACTACAGCTCTTCTCCCATTCTAAATTAACACTAATCTAGTTGTATTGTACTAGTATTGTTTTCTATGTGTGTGGTCAGATTGTGGCATCTTGTTGATGCGATTGTGGTCTTTTTGTGTAATAATAATAATCCCATTCTGGTTTCTGATGTGGTGGACAGAATGCCTGGTTTCAGTGAAAACTGATGAACAGGTGGCACCTTTCCGTTCCAACTGCGGCTGTTTTCTCCAACCATGTAAGGTAAGTGTGATACGTCCAGCAAGCTTGAGAAATTCTTGGCTGTTTTCTCCAGCCATGTAAGGTAAGTGTGATATGCCCAGCAAAGTCTGAGAAATTCTTGAATTGGTAAATTATCTCACACCATTGTAATTTGTGAATCATATCATCATCAGTTGAAAGAGGAAGCTGAGTCCCCCAGGTTTTTATTTTCAGTTCTGTTTGCTGTTGACTGAAACTGAATAGTGCAAGCTGAGAAACAAGCTGCTCATGATTGTTACCAAGATAAATGACTTTCCTGTCAACAACTACTACTACCACAGCAGCAAATTAGAGTCATGAGAGTGATCATTTTCCAAAAAGAAAATACAGGCACGAATGATGCATTCACATAGTATATTATATATACCCATTTGCATCAATGATTCAATGATCCTGTGGAGCAAAGGAATCACAAAGACCATTCTTTCAGACAGGAGACCTGCTGGAATGCTGGTGCAGGCGCATGATTGGGAGGAAGATTTTAACAATTGGAAGCCACTTGGCCATCACATTGCCAGAAAAAGGTCCCATGGAGCACCACACACGAATGCGTCGTTGGTTTGGCAGAATAAAAACACGGAGGAAAGGCACCAATTTTTTTTTGTTGCTGTTGTTTTTTCATATGCGAAAGCTCAAGGGGAGCACATGAACCCAGGTGTGTTGTGTGTCAGTTAATTCTGGTGATTTGTCCTGCAGATGCCCAGCAGAAGCAGGGCAGCAGTTGGAGGACGAACTGGAACAAGTAGAAGTAGAGTGAGGAGAAAAGCCTACCAACCGGGCTGTCTCGTCCCAAAGTTGAGGCGCACTCCGTAACGTCCGAAATGATTCGGATCTTGGCTTGGGGCATTTTCTTTTTCCCATAATTCGTACAAATTTTGAGTCTATTTGGATGAGCAAAAGTGTTCAGAAGGTGTCCATTACCAGCGATAAGCATGGCAACCATGTTGAACAATGAGAAAATTTTAAATTTTCATTTAACGTTTTATAAATTTGTTAAGGTTACTGGGCACTCACCATTATCGCACCGATGGTAAGTCATGGTTACCGCGATAACTATATGGTAACTGATGATAAATAGAAAGGAAAATACTATACGTACGATTTATATGGACGATCATCATACGATTGCTAACATATTGTGGATGTCATGTGTTGCTTTGTTAGAAACGGCCAGAAAATACCATGGGATTTGGCTGGCAAACGTTACATCTTACAAATATCGTACGCAAATAATCGTACGTATAGTAGCTTTCTAAAGGGAAACCCTGCCATGGACATGGATGAAGCGTGTGTGCTTGCTAATAGTCCCTTCGTCCTATATTAAGCACAACTAAGTTTTTATGTTCAATTTTAATCGTTCGTCTTATTTAATTTTTTTTTATGATTAGCATTTTTATTGCTATTAAATGATAAAACATGAATAGTACTTATACGTGACTTATGTTTTTTAAATTTTTTTCTAAAAAAATTTAATCGGACGATTAAAGTTGGACATAGAAACTTATTACTGCGCTTAAAATGGGACAGAGGAGAGAGCAGTGCTTTGTTAATTCTAGCGACTGATGATGCAACTCAGGTCCGACATGTATGTACGACTGGCCTTGCCTGCCAATTCCATCCATCATCAGACTCCAGAGATGAAAAAGGCCCAGGAATAATTCGAGTATGGATTGGTTGTAACGGCTTTGCACACTGCCAATCATCTTATTTCTTGCAATCATGTACGTATACTGTCGTACATGTAACCACTGTATTATACTCCATGGTGTGCAGATTTTCGCTGTACTGCCAGTAATATGATATGGACCATATGGTTTAAGGAATATAGCGTGTGTGATGCGATTTTTGTTTATTGAGGTTTTCCTGGGTCCTGTGCCCCCGGCCATGGCGTCTGATTTGTCGGAGAGACCCAAAAAAAAAAAAGGAGAAAAAAAACTCTGCATTTCTCGATGATAGCACCAGCTAAAGCACATTCGCTGGAGTACATATGCACGCCTAAAGCTCCGTGATTATCATCTCGTCCTCGCATCGTCGGAGTTGTCATTAGTCTAGTCGTCTCCCTCGTCTCCGGTGAGCTAGCTGGTGGTGTGGTGGTTGGTTCTTGGGAGCAATGGGGGCGTGCGCGACGAAGCCCGGTGACCTCAAGGTGAAGGGCGGCGAGGCGCCGCTCGTCAAGGAGGACGCCGCCGTGGCGCCGTCGCCGCCGGCCGCTGAGGAGAAGGAGAAGAACGTCGACGAGGCTCCGGCGGCGGCGGCGGCGGCGGTGGTGGTGGCAGCCGTGGAGGGCGAGCCGGCTGAAGCCGGTCGCCGGAGGTCTCTCAGCGACTTGCTCAAGGAGGTAAGCAACAGCTCGGTTTCTGCCCGTTTCGTTGTGCGTCAGTAGCAAGCTTGAGCTTGAGCTTGAGCTTGAGATTTCTTCTTCTTCTTCTCGCAGGATGCAGAGAGCGAGGGATCAGAGGCGGCTCCAGCTCCAAGTGCAGAGGCAACCAAGGCCGTGGAAACTGAATCTCCGGCTGCCGCTGCTGAATCTGGAATAGCAGCAGCAGCAGCAGAAGAGGAGAAAGCCGAGGTGGTTGAGCCCTCGCCTGCGACGTCCGAGCAAGTCGCAGCCGGAGAAGAAGAAGAAGAAAAGGAAACAGCAGCAGCAGCAGCAGAAGAGGAGCAAGTCATGGCGGTTGAGACCTCGCCTGCGGCGCCCGAGCAAGGCGCAGCCGTCGGAGAAGAAGAAGAAGAAGAAGAAGAAGAAGAGGAAACAGCTGCAGCAGCAGAAGCAGAAGAGGAGCAAGTCACTGTGGTTGAGCCCTCGCCTGTGTCGCCCGAGCAACACGCAGCGGGAGAAGAAGCAGAGGAAACAGCAGCAGCAGTGGAGCAAATCACTGCGGTTGATCCCTCGCCTGTGGCGTCCGAGCAAGAGACAACCGGAGAAGAAGCTGAAGCAGCAGCAGCGGAACCAGAAGCTGCCCAAGAAGGCGGCGGCGGCGGCGCGCAGGAGGTAGCGGAAGAGGAGAAGCGCGTGGATCCTGACTCGGTTCAGGTTGCCGCCGCGGCATCATCAACACCATCACCACCATCATCAGCTGATGATGATGAGGAGGAGAAGAGCAAGGAAGAAGCTGCTGCTGATGTTTCAGCTCCGGCGGCGCCTGATGAAAACTGACGCCTCTGCGCTTCTGCTTCCGCGAGTTCAGCGTTTTCTGAACTCTGAACTCTGAAGACATTTGTTTTGTTTCCTTTTTCTTGTTTCTGAGAGATACTACTACCTGGATGCACATTTGGATTGTCTGAGATTGTTTCAAATATGTCGTGCTTGCTTGCACAAATCTTTGAGAGTTTTGGTACTCTTCCCTTTTTTTTGTGTTTTGTGTTCTAGGTGAGTGTATCAATCTGTATTCAGTTTATTGAACATTTTAGTATACTGTTTGTGATTTGGAGCGTGTGAAACTACACAGTAGGAGCACTTTGCAAGAATCTGTGGAGAACAGCTCGTTCTTATCCTTGAAAGAGCATGAGTTTTTAGTTGAAGCTTTGTCGTTAGAAAATACTACTCCAGAGTGAAGTAGTAGATCCTTCTAATTTAGGGGCTTCGTGCACCCTTAAATCCTGCTGAAACAATTGTGAACAAACTGAGAAATTTGGTGATAGAGAAGCATGGTTGGCAACTTGGCACGCATCATGCATGAACCATCCTACAAATTTATAGCCTAACTTCAATTAAGACATACAAATCCAGTTGTATGAACTATTTAGTATTTAGCAACTAGCTCTATCTTATTTAGAGATGTGTTGATTGGACTTCCAATTTATGTGTTAGTCTGGATTATCTAAAAAAAATGTGCTAGTCTGGATTATGCTTCCAAAGCCTCAAAATAACATAAGTCTCATTTTCTTTTAATAACAAAAACACTTCATACAGTCATAAATATTTGATCTCCAAGTCCAAGAAAATTTGGTCAAATTTTTAAAATTTTGATCATAAATTTTACTCCATCCGTTTTATATTATAAGTCGTTTGATTTTTTTTTAGTCAAACTTTCTTAAGTTTGAATAAGATTATAGAAAAATATATTAGTATTTGGGACTGTCTAAAAGTCATTCGACAGATTTTTAGTAGAAAATCAGTCGGATTTTCAAGCCACCACGACATGCGGTTCAAATGAAAACATATCCACGTACGTCAGTCACCGGACGGTAATCACGTCAATGATGCTTAAAGAAAAGGAAAAACAAGCAACTTACATCTATTTACATCAACTTACATATGTAATTTTAAAACTTACAGTGTAAATACACCAAAATTACATATGTAATTTTAAAACTTACAATATAAATACACTAAAATTACATATGTAACTTTGGGTACTTGCAATGTAAATTTTTTTTATGAAAAATATAACGGTATATGTAGTCCAAAAATATCAAATCACACCTCAAACAATTAAGTTAACTATAGTGCAACAAAACAACGATGAGTAAAAAATTCTGTACATGTAAAACAAAAATTACACCCGCATATACTTAAAATTACATTGTAATTGTAGTGCACTTACGTTTTAATCGTGGTATAACTATGTTGTGAGTGGGTGTAGTGTAACTGCAGTGAAAGTTTTAAAAAAAAAGTTACGTATAGAAAGAAATTAGTTGTTTGCTGCTTGCTCAGTTGGTAGGATGCATGTCGTAGCATCCCGACATCATGGGTTCGATTCCCTGTTCTAGCGACATTTTTTTTTCACTCAATGGCACATGCACGTATCTCAAAGTAAATCATACGGTCAACAAATCGACTGATTTTTAACAGAAAATCTGTCCCAAGATATGTAGCAATTCCGATAATATATTTAATGCTAGATTTAATGAAATTAATTTAATATTTTAAATGTTGCTAATTTTTTCTATAAATTAAACTTAAAAAAGTCAAATGCCTTATAATATGAAACGGAGGGAGTATAAATTAAAATAGATAGAATTTTATTTGGAAGAGAAATAGTAGAACTTTTCAAGGCACATAAGCACATACAATTTATTTTATAACTAAGTATGTGAGAAGTTATTGACTCAAAGTTTTGAAAGTCCACTCCATCCGGTCATAAAATAATTTACATGTCTAAGATAAGATTCAATCAAACTTTTAAAATTTTGACCATCATAGAACTTCTCAAGGTTTTTTTTAAAAAAAAGTATTTGACAAGCCAATGTCTCAAATTTCTTACCAGATTCTACATGTCAAATGATGGAAGAAGTAACATTCTAAGAAAACTTTCCTTACTGGGGCGCCTCTGGGCCGGCCTGGCGGCCCAACCAATCAACGAATTCAGCCCAAACAAACATCATTTACTGCCGAATTTATTCGGCGGTGATGTTGTGTGTGGACCGACCTAATAACTTGTGCGTGGCTTTAGCAGCACCAGTAATGCGGCCGCACCTTGTATGAACAAATGGGCTCACTGCTCCGCCCACGCGCCCCATCCACCCGGCCCGCCCGGCGTCCGTGACCGAATTGATTGACCATTCTTCTTCCTATTACTACTCTGTTTTGCTGTAGAGTGAGTACTAATACTGAAGCTGATGGGTGGCCACCATTGGGCTGCTGCAATAGTTTCATCTGTCCATTACTTCCTCTAAATGTAAAGTTGTTTTAGACTTGTTCACGCGAAATTGAGTACTAGTGGTATTCAGGTGACAGGAATATGAAAAAACACCGATAGTGCCTTGCACTGGGACTATTCTTCACTGAGAGCAACTCCAAGTCTGCAACAACTTACCTATATCAGGTTCAACCGAACACCCGTGTAGCTAGCTCTTAAACTGATTTGACAAGTCAGACTTGTTACTCTCACTCCAACAATCATTTTATTCGAAATATAACATGATCCATATATCAGCCTCTACTCCCTTCTTGATTATTCATGTCCGTCGTCTGCCATGTCTCCGCACTCACCCACTTCCTTGTCCTCAACGTGGCCGGCCTTGTTGTCAACCGCATCGTCGTCGGCCGGAGCTCTACGGGAAACTGTTTTAACAGCTCAAGTGGACGTCCACCCGTTTATTGCATGTCATCTAAATGGCTATGAAAAATTTTCAAAAAAATTGACAAGATAGATCAATATGTAATATATCACTCCACAAACATGCAAGTTCAAATTCAACTTTTACAAGTTGTAACAAAAACAACAAATTTAATTGTAAATATACATATAGTAATTTGAGTTTTGTTTGTTATTTTTGTTACTACTTATAGAAGTTGAATTTGAACTTGCATGTTTGTGGAGTGATATATTACATATTGATCTATCTTGTCAATTTTTTTGAAAAATTTTTCATAGCCATTTAGATGACATGCAATAAACGGGTGGACGTCCACTCGAGCTATCAGTACCCATCTCCGGAGCTCTACCCCTGCTCCTCCTCGCAAGCCGTGGATCTTGCAACGCCATTGAGAGAGAGATGTCGGAGGCCTATGCGAGAGAGAGAGAGAGGAGATGGGATAAAGTGGTGGGATTCATGGTTGGCAAGCCAAAATGACTCTCAAGTTTGGAAGTGAGCAAGCAATTTGGCTAGCGGGATGGTTTAGTCATCCAGTTGGTAAGGCTGTTGGAGGCCGGATTTCGATTAAAATTTTTAAATATTGACTTGAAAAATCATTTAGAAACTCTGTTAGAGATAATGTAATAATGCATTGAGTGCATGAAGAAATCAATTACCAAATGCGTTCTAGTTTACCGAATTCCCCATGACATGAAGTAGAAAGCGCGTGCATGTGCCAACTGCTGTTTGTGCAATTGAGTGGTGAGTACTAGTACCAGCAGGGATTCAGTATATACTGTGAAGTGAGCACTAGTACCATGCAAATGCTTTTGCTTTTCTCTCAAAGCAGCCACAGCCACACCCATCTTTTAGTTCCTCTCTGCGACTACTGCGAGTGCGCATTGCTAATCCGGAAAAAAGGAAGACAAGAACGTGGCCATGTAGGTAAAGGAAGGCGAGCTTTGTTTACAGATGATCAGAGCAGAAAGACAAACTGAGATGAGATAAAGAACATACATAAACAAAGAAGCTTTATCACTGCTAATACTACCCTCACTGCTGCTGCTGGTACTATAGATACTATAGATAAAGAACAGCTAGTGTAATGCCCAGAAAGACGCCATCATGGTGATGAGGCCAACCACAACCGGTGCCATAACGGCTCGAGCAGAAGCAGCTGCTGCCCCCACTTCCTGCAAATTAAAAACACACACATATTCAGCAACCAGGCAGACTTATACACATTTGAAAGAAAAACACACACAACTTGAATGGTGTTTGGAATTAAGCAAATATGGATCGGAAGACTGCAAAAAAGGTTGAGTTGAAAAGATCCTCCAAACTTTGGTGCCATCTCGAAAGCTACTGTCTACGAAAAGAAGTGAAAGAGAGAGAGACATAGAAAGTGCAAAAGGATTGGCAGAAAGAAGAAGAAGAAGAGGAGAGATGCATTGCATGGCATGGCAGACATAGCATGTACTCGTACCTGGTGCTTGTCACCGGGCGTGGGCATGGGGAGGATGGTGGCCGTGTCGGTGACGCCGCGCGGGACGGGCACGGCGGGGCTGCTCCTGATGAACGCCGTGCCGCCGCTCTGCCCCGGGGCGGCGGAGTCCGGCGCCGACGCCGAGGCGTCGGGGGACGGGGCGCGCGCTGGTGCCCACGACGAGGACGGCGATGGCGCCGCGGCGTGGGCGTGGCCGTGCCCGTGCGCGTAGTGCGCGTGGTGGCTACCGCCTCCGCCGCCGCCGGTGTGTCGCTCCTCGCCACGCCCACCACCACGTCGCCACCGCTCCGTCGGCAGCCTGGGCCGCATGTCGTCGTCGCCGCCGCCGGCTCCCGACACCGGCGTCGGCGCGGGCGCCAGCGACGGCGACGGCGACGTGGGCTCCCGCAGCTCCGGGGAAGGGTCCGGCACGATGACCGCCGACAGCGGCACCTTCTCCTCCTCGCCGTAGCCGCCGCCGCGCACCTGAGCAACAAACACGTCGCCCGCAAAGCAAGTCAGCTCGCGCTGCTACTACGTGATCGATCGCGATGATCACGTGTCGTCACCATACGTACCTCGATGGCCAGCAGCAGCATCAGCAACGCGACGCCGCACAATGCCGCAGCCGCCGCCATTGCCGCCTCGTCGTCGTCACCTCGAGCTCTCCTTCTTCTTCTTCTTCTCCTCCTCTCCGGCAATGGCAGTGTGAGACTGTGAGGTGGCGGTGGCGGCAATGTAAGCAAGCAAGGAGGAGGAAGGGAGGGAGGCAGGAGGTGGTGGGGCGCATGCACTGCGCTTCAATTCACTGCACCGCAGCGACTTGTGTGCGTGGACGTATTGGTGTACAGGCTGAAAAGCAAGCAAAGGAGAAAGAGAGGGAAAAAAGAGGGCCAAAGCCCAATGGGCAGAGTGTGCTATCGGCCGAGCAAGTAAAGCCTGTAGCAAACTAACAAAAGCGAGGGAGAGAGAGAGAGAGAGAGAGGTGACACCTTTTGCGACTTTCTGGCCGTCATGATGGGCAGAAGGGTTATGTTAATCGGCGGCCTGGATTCGCCGATCTGAGTGACCCCCGCATCGGTAATCATCTTCTTCGTCTCCATGTGGATTAGGAGGGGCTACTCTAATCTCTAATCTCTCCTGGATTGCAGTGACCGAGTAATTAATCAATGAATGATGAATCGAGAGGTGTGTGAGAGTGTGACGACGCAGACAAGGAGACGGGGGGCGGAGATGGTGTGGTCGCGGTTGGAATGGATTCAACTTTTTGGGTTGGGTGATTGGGAGTTGGGACCCAAGGCAGGCAGAGGCGTGGGATTCCGATGCGCGCGTGGAGTACGAGGACGACGCTTTTGGGGCCCGATAATTGTGACATCAATGGCCGGCACGCGCACCGCCGCTGTCAACTGTCAACTCGCCTGTCTCATCACCCGTGGCTCTGAACAGAGGTTAACTCTGAAATTTAGCTTCAGGAGTTAGATCTGGAGTGGAGTTGTGGAGCAATTAAAACACATCTCAACATCTCTAGTTCATTTTACGAGAATGCTCCACTCAACTTCGCTCTTATTTTATGTGCTGAAAGTAGTTTGAAACTGTTCGGCTGAGCTTTAGCTCCAATAACAACACAACGACGATTGTCGCCCCAATGCAATGCAAAAACTACAGCGTCTACTACTAGTACTACAACTCCTAATTATTAAGCCCGCGGAGTAATGTTCAAATTAGAGCAAGGATAATAATATAGCTCACTTCCTACTATTAGCCTATCTTAAAGCCAACACATATAATAGTTTAGCTATAAGATTAGCTACAATTTTTTTCTCATCTCTCTATCTCTCACTTGTACATAAATTGTATTTGTCTTGGAGCTTGTATTAAGTTAGCTCTTGCATGAGAGCTGGCACCCTTAACTTTTTGTTACATCTCTCTTCCACATAAGCTTATATAGTAGACTTATATCTCACTATTATACTTGCTCTTAGGCTGTGTTTAGTTCAGCGCAAAGTTTGGATTTTGGTTGAAATTGAAGATGACGTGACTGAAAAGTTATGTGTGTATGACAGGTTGATGTGATGAAAAAGGACTGAAGTTTAAATCGAAACTTTGGATCTAAACGAGTCCTTAGTAGTACATGTGTTACGATTGATGTATACACGATCGGATGGAAGCCGGCGTGTGAGAAGAGAGGCGGACACGGGAGAAGAAGCTGCCTGAAAAGGGGCTCAATCATGGTGCCATGATGCGGGTGTGAGGATTACCATTGGTAATAATGCGCTTGTAATCAGACGGACAAAACAGAATCATTGCATCGTCTTGTTTAATACTCCTTCCGTCCCAACGCAACCATGAGTGTCAATCTATAATTTTTTATTTATAATTTTTTTAATGATTAGTATTTTTATTATTATTAGATGAAACATAAATAGTATTTTATGATGTGTGACTTGTGTTTTTTAATTTTTTTCTAAAAAATTTTTCAAACAAGATAGACGATTAAAGTTGAGCACGAAAACTCATGGCTAAGTTTAAAATAGGACCGATGGAGTAGCGCTGACTTCTATTTCCTCCATCCCATAATAAGTCCAATTTTAGAGCTCCTTTTATTCGTAGGGAAAACATAAAAAATTTGAAGAATTACAATTCTATTGAAAAATTTTGCCTTTGAAACAAAAGATTAAATCATATCCTATCATTTGAAATTTCTATGGAATGAATAATCCTATAAAGATTTTGGAGAAAAATTAGTAAGAGCTCCAACCTCTTAAAATTTTTCTTTGAGTCTATCACTTTTATCTAATTCCTGTGTCTTTCCTGTGGTCCAATCAAATAGTCATTCCTATATTTTTCTTGTATTTTGCAATCTTCTATTTTGCACTTGCATTCTTATCAAAAGCATGTGTTTTTTTATTGGCAAAATTTGCTACATGACACTAAAAAATCGAGTAATTGACTGAGGGACACCGTAAAAACTTGACATTGCCCATGGACACTACAAAACCAAAGACATTATTTTATAATTTCCGTGCCGAAAGAGGGAAGAGAATTGTCAAAATGACGGGAATGCCCCTCTCTTCTCGATGCAGCAAACATGTGGGCCCATGTACAGTGTCGTCGTCCTTGCATCACACGAGCAACTTTCCCACGGCCTCCGGCGCGGATGCCACTGCCTCTCTCATCCTCTAGTCGTCTCCCACGGTGAACTCGCGCGAACATCGGGATGGCGCCTGGCCGGACCATCTACGAGCGAGCTGGGCAGCCTCGCACCTGCACGATTGCCGCCATGCAGCAGATTGCTGGCGTCCTTGAGGACCCATACCAGATCTGGGAACAGCTGCGATGAGCGTGTTCATGATGTGGCCCAGATCGCCGGCTATGAGGGCATTGATGAGACCTTCCTTGGTATCTTCGTTTACCTCATCCGCGGACAAGACGGCAGCCAAGGCATCGACAGCCATCCTGACCCACCCGCGCTTCTCCGTCCCGTCTCCGGTCAAGTAAGGGACGAGCTCCGGCGGTGAGACCATGGCGGAGCGCCGCCGCTTTTTCTGCTGCACGCCGAGCCGTCCTGGCTCAGGCCGTCGCGTCGGCCGCGCGCTGTTCCTCTGCTCTGCCGCGTGCGTGAGGAAGAAGAAGAAGAAGGATAGGAGAGAGATGTGAGCCCACTTATGATTAGCAAATAGTAATCACCCTACTAATTAGAAAAAAATTAGTCCATGACACGTGGGGCCAGGTGGTTAAAAACCTATTATAAATTAGATTAAACATACACTGTCCATGACACATGGGACCCACCGGTGTTTAAAGAAGGAAAGAGAAGGGGCAATCCGGGCATTTAGAAAAATATCTCACCTGTTTTGACCCGGAAATAATAAAATAATGCGATCAGTGTCCTACAGCCAATTACACGTTTTTTGTAGTGTCCATCAGCCGTGTCACGTTTTCGCAGTGTCTCTCAGCCAATTACACGTTTTTTGCGTGTCCTGTGGCAAATTTTGCCTTTTTTATTTCTCTGTTTGTTATTCCTGCAATTCAAAGGGGCCCTTAGCTCTTTCAATTTGTCCCAAATAAGTTTATTTTTAGAGCAATCATTGCATCAAAATTAGTGAAAGTAGGGAATAACTATATTGGAGGCAGAGTAGTAGGGGTATTATAGTTTTTGATTTTGTAAGTATGTGTTAGATGGGTGAAAAATGAATTTATTTTGAAACTTAACCATCATGTGCTTGGAGGGATGGAGTTAGGAATTAGGATGTATGTGACCAGGTTCAACTTTTCGATGGAGAACTGGAATTTAACTGAAAGCGGTATGATTTTTTTTTATTTTATTGAATTTGGGTCAAATTTTACTATTTGAAATTTGATTTCTCAAAAACCATTTCAATTTGCACTTGGAATCTACTTTCATCCCATATCGAAACCACGAAATATCGTGTTTATTTTTCCGAAAATTTAAACCTAGCATGTGCCCTTGTCAATTAGTTTTTAGATAACACAGAAGTATAACTTCAGTGATCTCTCTTCACGGAAGGAAATAAACTACCGTAATCTGCATCAATAAAATATATCCGTTTTAAAATATGAGAATTTTTGCCCAAATAACTTTAGGATGGAGGTAGCTCATATACCTCTTCGTTCTAAAATAAAAGCATTTATATGTTGTTGACAAGTATAATATGGTTAAGAGAAAATACCATCTTTTCAATCATCTATGCGATCAAAATTTTAAATTTTGAATTGCTTATACTCCTCCCAAACATCTAAATGGCTAAAAATATATGGATTTTTGTGTATTGGATTCAACGTCCCCAAAATACATAATAATTATATTATGGTATAAATTTCGAACCCTAAAATTCATGGTATATTTTAGAATGGATAGAGTAGTAAAGCTAGGTTTGAACTTGGGAGTAGCTATACAACATTGAACATTTTCTTTTATAAATCTTTCAAATGATTATATTAATAAAATTTAAATATAACTATAGCGTAATTGATGTATAATAACATTGTAACTAAACTATAATCATAATTTTGCATATAACTGAACAAAACTGGTCCACTCGGTAGGGACACGAGCGTTCGCGAATTTTTTCCTCATCGTTGCATGATCACAAAGCCATCAAGTGGTTATAAATTTAGAAGTTTTGGGGAGAAAAATATCGAACACGTTTTATAGAAATTCTGTTAACTTATGTTACTAAGGTGACATTAGTTTTGGATTTAATGAAAATCTTATAGCCACATTTCTTAAAGTTAAACATTACCTTTAATGTTACGGATTTGCGATGCATAATCACCAGTAGTCCTGTGCGCACAATTGTGCAGCAGTGTACACGTCTATAATTTATGCAATGTAAAAAAGTTCATAGGAGTGTAAAAAATCCTTCCCTGTGGCGTTATTTTTCAGAAGAAAATAGTTAATCAATTTTGACACGATTGATGGGCCCGCGCACTGAGTGCGGTGGTGGTCCACTGGGCTCACTCTGTCGTGTGGTGCTTGCGTTACTGGAGAGGAATAAGTTCATTTTAGGTCCCTTACCTTGTCAGCGAGTTCGATTTTCGTCTTTCAATCGAAATACCAGATATAACAGGTCCCTCAAGTATCAAAACCGGTGCAATATAGATCCCATGACAGAATAGCGGGGTGGTTTTGTCCCATCTGGTAAATTTACCCAAATCCAAAGTGATGAGTTAGTGTGAGCCCACATGTCACTTCAATTCTATCTCTTCACCCCCCCCCCCCCCCCAATATGAGGAGGACAGCAGCTGGCGTTGGGTGGTGAGGAGGACGATGGCAGTCCAGAGTAGAGGCCGGAGGAGGGCCCCCAGGTCCCAGCCACCGGAGTTGGCGAGGAAGGTTGCCGTGGTGGAGCTTGCCGTACACCGTCGACGCCGCGACACCAGGAGGAAGGAGATGGACGAGCTCCACCCGCATTCCATGTCAGCATGTAGGCGATGTCTTCCCTCTGCGCAAGCCCACTCCTCGACGCAGAAGCCGCGCATGGTGAGTAGGTAGAGTGTCCAATGCCGCCGTCCTCCCTCTTCTCCACGGTGTCGAAGCTGAGCAATTGGGGGGGGGGAGCCAATGGGTCGGCGATGACGAGCTCCTGTGATTAGGACGTGGCCATTGTGACAGTCCGATAACTGCCACGGTGCCAGTGCCACCGTCGCCAGCCAACCATCGCGGAGAAGGAAGCAAAGGGAGAAGTCGCCATCCCAGACATCACCAGCCCTAGTAACAATGGTGGCGGCGGGGGAGAAGGGGACCAACATCGAGGCTGGCTGGTCAGTATGGCTGGGGTGGTGGACGAGGCAGTCGAGGAGGAGGGGGTCGTGGAGTTGGTGGAAGCGGTGGAGGAAGGCGACGCGGAGGAAGGGCCTGCAGACAAGAAAGGAGCGGACGAGGTTGGTGCCGGTGGGGAGCAGGAGGAAAACCTCCCAAGGGAGGTCGTTGGTCAGCGTGGCGATGATGATGGTTGACATGCCATTCCCATCCTCGTCGACTACTCCTTTGCACCGACTGCATCCCAACGTTGATGCCGGTGACATGTTGTTCCTCTCATCTTCTCTTCGCCTCACTACCCGCCACTGGCCGCCGTCCTCCTCACCGGCCGCCGCTGAGATGGAAACGAGGGAGGAAGATAGGGATAGAGGTGAAAGAGGTCTGATACATGGAACCCATGCTAACTCAGCACTGTTGACTTGTTCAAATTGCCACGTCAGACAGAACCACCCGCTGTACTGCCATGGAATCTATATTACACCGGTTTTAATATTTGGGGGACCCATTATATCTGGTATTTTGGTTGAAGGATAAAAATTGAACTCGCTGTCAAATTAAGGGACCTACATGAACTTACACCTACTGAAGATCAAAGGGCGGGTTTTGTCTCTTTTGGGCCAAGACGAATTAGCTCAAACACATCTCATATGTGGGTTGTGTGGCTTATTCATTAGTATTACAGGGGCCCATTGCTGGCACCATCCGGCCCATCGTTCGACAATCGATCCACCGACCGTGCCTGGTCAGTGTTTAAATTAACACGCCTAATAGTGGATCACCGAATTCTTTTTCTCCTACAATATTAGACCGTGTCCTTCTCTTTGCTCTCACAAACATTACATGAGTTGTGAAGAGACATAGATATGGGGTGTAGCTCTTTTTTTAAGTATTGATCCGTTCTTGAGTAGAAGCAACTAAATTTCTTACCCTGTCCTTATACATTGTATATAGAGGTGTCTTAAAGAGAAATAAATCTTATCTCTACTCTGACTTAATTGATTCACAAGAAATGAATTTATGTTCGAAAATAACATTCCATAACAGTCAGTATCGGTAGCGCCATGCCATGCATGCAAATTCACTCCGTTGAGAATGACACGCGCCGTATTGATTGATCTCTAAGTTCTCAACCATGCAAATTAATAGGCCGGAGAGCCTAGGTGAGAATGTGAGATATTGCACATTTCACAAGCTTAGCCGTGTCTTACGCCCTTCATTTCAAAGAAGAAAAATAAAACGAAACCAAAATTTCTGTGTGCAGCACAAACGCACTTATTTAATACTCAGTGCGGATACAGAATTAATGTACATGAACACGAAGTAAAAGCGACGACGTATGACGACGAACAAGAAGAAGCAAATTAAGCCATCAACCACATGCATACATGTAATTATGGGGAGAAAGTAATTAAGCATATAAACCGTTCGTTCTTGCGTTCATTCGATCGGGATCGATCTAGTATTGGTCGGCGGCGTGCTTCTTGGCGTCCTTCTTCTCGTGGTGCTCGTGGAAGGCGAACCCCGCGGCGCCCAGCGCGGCCACCGCCGCCACCTCCTCCTTCACCTTGTGCCCGTGCGCGTTCTCCGTGTCCTTCTTCGCCTGGTGCTTCTCGTGCTGCAACGACGTACCACAAATAAATTCTCCGTTAATTATCTCTTAATTAATCAGCTATGGCTAGGTAGTTATCATTAGATCATAGTTCACCACTACATAATCGATTTTTCCAAGCGGCTAAAACATATAGGTTAGTTAAAGTGGGGGATGACATATACGTCTGCGAAAATCGATTTTCTTGTAATAGTGGTGGTCAAATGTACTAATTAATGACTTACGAGAGCGTAGGCGCCGGCGGCGATGGCGCCGAGGCCGCCGAGCTGCTCGAGGTGCTTGTGGTGCTTCTTCTCCTTGTCGTAGTCCACCACGCCGGAGCTCTCCTCCTCCCCGTCCTTCTTGTGGTGGAACAGGTGGTGGTGCTTCTTCTCCTCAGCCATGGCTAGCTACTCACTGATTAATAATCTTAGCTTCCTTCAGACAGAGTTAGTCGGTTGCCGGTGTTGATCTGTGCAAAAGCTAACTAGCAAAGCACATGTATTTATAGCAAGGAGCGGCTAGCATCAGCTACTTGCTAATAACATTAGTTTGGGCCTCAAATCTCAGTTTAGAGGGGGAGGGCGTACTTGGGCGTGTGGTATGTGTTACGCGCAGTTGTTGTTGCAGGTATGAACTATGAACCCTCAAAAGTCTCAAGGAATCAAGAGAGAGATATACTGTTTGGGATAATGGATATATCCATCTAATTAGGTTAATTAGCTAATGGCCTATTTAATTTGATAAAGACTCGTTCATGGTCACTCACCGCGTAATGGCGCGCTCGATCGATCATCAATTAATTAATCAGAGCCAGTCAGCCACTGCAATTATCCGAATGGGACGTGCCAGCTGGTGACCTAAGATGCATCATCAATACTACTACTAATTAACTGGCATGATTATTCAGAAACCTAGTTACTGAAATTACCGAATACGTTTAGTTGTTTGTACACAGTACAATGGTGTACATAGGAGTTATAAGTTTGCCATTAATTTGTTACTGCTTGAATTGTCTTTCAGAAATGAAGCAGTGTGATGGCTATTACAGCTCATCTGCTAGATCTTCACCTTAATTGGTGGAAGGACATGCAAACAAAGTCAAGATTCATCAGCTAAGCATCGACATGGACAATGGTTGTTAGCGTCGACCAAGGATTTGGAAATGTAATCAACACGCGGATTGGCCAGTTGGGTTTTGTCACACTCCCTCGGTTCTTATCAGCCCGGATAGAGACAGCCCGACAGGACAAAGTAGGTTGAACTCGGTTTCTTGATTTCTTCAGAGCTAAGGATACAAAAATTAAGATTCAGAAAATGAACGGTAAAACTGCATGAGTTGTTCAAGCACATCCTTTTAACTTGTACCTGTGGGTTCAAACCTACAGATTTTTCTTTCGTTTGAAATTACTTGTTGTTCTACCTTTATCGTGAGTAAAATATTTTCACCGAACCACTTTTATACCTTAACCCCTAGCAAATTCGAGTGCCTAGTTCATTGGATCAAGGTTTCAAAAAAGTTCATTAGATCAACAACTCATGGCCCCACGGTGTGATTTGGGCCAAGCGGCCAACCGTCCTATTTTCCGTTGATGACAACGTGAATTTCAAGACTTTTCTGAATGAGCCCTTTGTACCAATTCTGAAACCAGAGATCATCATGCAGACCAGGCAGATCGAAAGCGTGTCAGGTATACTCCCTCCGTCCCAGAATATAATAAGTTTTAGAGTTGAACATGATTATTAAAAAAGTAGGCAGAAATGAATGGTGGAGGGTTGTGTTTGGATGAGTAGTGAAGGTAGGTGAGAAAAGTGGATGGTGGAGGGCTGTGATTGGTTGGGATGATGGATAAGTTGATATATTTTGGGACAAATCCTAAGTGCTAAAGGTTGTTATATTTTGGGACGGAGGGAGTACTACATACCATATGTTTAGATTCGTTGGTGTAGTATAAGATACGTAGATCAATCCTAAATTGCTATGTCCTGGGATAGAGGTAGTACAAACTAGTACTCCCTCCGTATTTTAATGTATGACGCCGTTGACTTTTCGACCAACGTTTGACCATTCGTTTTATTCAAATTTTTTTGTGCAAATATGAAAATATTTATGTCATGCTTAAAGAACATTTAATGAAGAATCAAGTCATAATAAAATAAATGATAATTACATAATTTTTTTGAATAAGACGAATGGTCAAACGTTGGATAAAAAGTCAACGGCGTCATACATTAAAATATGAATATGGAGGTAGTACTTCATAGCGAAGAATTGGAAGAACTCGCGGCTTCAGAAATTCAGAGCGCTGATTTGGAAGCGCTCAGTGCTGGAAGTAACCGCGGGAACGATGCAAAACCACAGAACCGTCTATGTAAAACACGGTATACGCAATCTGATTTGTACACAAGAATTTTCTTGCCCTTTATTTGATCGAATTGACTATATTAGAAAAGAAGAACGGTGTATTTGTGAGGAGGATAACATTTATTTGGCAAAAGCAAATATACAAGAAAAGATTAAAGAAAGAGTTTAAACAAGATTTACATTTTACATCTAGGAAAGAATTGAGAAGGCTAAAGTAACTTACATTTGGATTCAGAGGGAGTAGTAGATATCATTTGTCCATCCCTTCCCTGGTTTTCGTTTTCACTTTGAGGCGCTGTCAAGGGTCTGAATGCACGCCTTGCGCACGTCCGGGGATTAATTGTCCAAAAGAAAACTCCACTAGTTTCTGCCTGTATTACGATCAATAGATAACAACAACTCACAGTAAATATATCTGAAACTTGACATTTTTCAGTTGTAAAATACTCTCGTATATATGTATGAAATCATCTCCCGCGCGCATAGATAATATGTGTATCAGTCTGGCAATTTACAAGTTAACTGCAACTTATCCCTTTCCTTTTCCTTCAAAATGGTTCACAAAATTCATCACCAGAAGCACTACAATTAATACTTGTCTGACGATGTAGAAATGAGCTGACTTTCAAACCAAATTACGATCAATTGACAGAGACATCTCCAGCTTAATAAGAGTCTAGAAATAAAATTTCCAGCTTAGCTTGACTAAGTCTAGAATATAGCATATATTTCCAAATCATATTTTTAGATGATTTTGGTGACAAGCGGGCCACATTCTCGTGGAGTCATTGGTCCATTTCCATGTTCCAGCTCAGGCTGCCATGGGAAGAACCATTTCTTTGGACTGAAAAAACAAATTAAAATGCATTATTGCATCAATGGTTCACATGGTTTCCCATCACTAATTCTCTAACACATCCACCACCATTATCGTCATAACCATCTCATCTCATTAGCAAAGGGCTTCTCAACAACTGTAACACAGGAGATAATCCTTATTTTCCTCACAAGTATCTAGATTTTGTTTGCTACAGATATCAACAAAAATTTAGTGCCAAGAGAGAGCACCCCTGAAACAAGTTTCACTGCTAATTCAACTACTAGGTAAGTAGCATCAACGTAATCTCTCAACCTACACTACAAAAAAAATCTAGAGCTGGGATCATGTAAAAGTAAAACTCAATCTGCCAATATGAAACTGAAAGTATGAAGCCTGCGAAGAAATCATCCATCGCTGGTTAGTGTGAATGCTAGGAGAACACATGAGAGGGTGAAAACTATCATAGCAGAGGAGAAAGACAAGATGACACGCTGCGAGAAGCCCTTCCTCTCTTGGCCAGCCAGCTCAACTTCGTTCAGCAGACCCCTTATTTCATCCATGTCTGAATCTTTTGCAGCCTGAAATAGTCTGTTCTGAACCTTGTCGAGCTTTGCAAGCCTTCTGGCATGACTGTTGTCTATCGCAGACCAAATGAAACCAGTCATCCTCCACAAGAGGATTCCGACGTAGATTGCCACGATGCAATCAACACTGTAATGATGGCGCTCCCGTATCTCCCTCTGAGCGCTGTGGAGGACAAGAAACCATATAACAACAGAGATCCATCCCCCATATGCTTCCTGTGACGATGGAAAAAGGATCTATTATGATAATTGAACAGTAAGTAACAGCCCAACACAGAAATTAATCAAGATGGAGTTATCATCAGGAGGAAGGGCCATGCCTACGAAAAGAAAATAGACAAGGGTAAACTGAACTCTTCACCGCAAGAGTCCTAGCTGTCACATAAATGTAGTGCTTGATTGATTTAACAATAATTATCACAGAGCATGTTAGGGAATGCTTAAAACTGGTTCATGATGTCACTTGCAAAGAAATAAATCCAATTAATGATGCATTGACACAGGCCATGAAACTATAAAAGCAGGCATAACCATGTGCATTTTTTAAAAGAACATATAGCAAGGATGGCTTGATGAGTGTATAACATTCTTTCGATTTAACGTGCAGCCAGTTAATTCCGTTTTGGTTTTAGCAGGGCATAAGGAGAATAAATGAATGCATCTTGGTCGTGACTTGTGACAATCTGGAAGACAAAATAGCCATAGCTTACCGTCCATGCCATAGCGGTGAGGACAGCAACAAGCATGTGGCCACTATACATAAGATCACTGCAGCCACCACTTGCCTTCTTCAGAAAATGATACCATGAGGACCCCTCTTCAACAGTTGGCCTCAAAATGTCTACTAAGAAGCTCATATGTCCCCACTTAGGTCTATACTCACGAGGGTACTCTTTAACGAAAGCTATAATTAGGAAGGAAGAACATTAGCTACTGCAGGCCAATAAAAGAAGCCATATCAGTAAGGGTTATAAGTTGGATGTGCTGACCATATGGCATATCCTCTTGTATGACCCTACGGATCGCATCTGGATCAGAGGCATATGGAGCATAGTATTTCTGTGCCCAAGGATGAGGATGATCAGGTATTTGATATCGAGCTTCAGCACACCAAGGCCTCGCGGATGGTAGAATCGTAGCAAGAAATGTTACAGTCCGCAGCGAACGTCCAACTGCCATTGTGAACATATATCTTGCAGCTATGCCAAGTCCAGGGCCTTTGATGCAGTCAAACAGAGCTGAAAACCCCAGCATGATAAACAACATCAGATAGTGATGAAGACTGATGATGGGTGCTCTGAGGAGATCAACCACAATTTGCGGAAGTTTCTCATTCAATGCTAGAAGCAGCCACTGCCCAGTGTCGGGAAGAGGAGCTGTAGATCTGTGGAGAAAAAAATGGACCAGTCTTAGTTTATCTCTTGTTAAGATTTTTATGGCACAAAAGTGCAGAATAAACAGTGCAGTCAAATAAGCATAAGCACAAAGGGAGGAAGTTGGTCAGGACAAAAAGTTGTCACTGCCTCACTACTAGTAATATCTTCTAGTGGTAGTTCAATTTCATGGGTGGAGTAAAAAACATACCATTAATGGAAAAAAAAAAGTGAAGGTGCTAACCTCACTACATATTTAACTAACAAGGCGAAAAAGGTTATATATGGAACAAAATGTTGCATAAATGCACATAAACAGTTAATAGATTTCTGTGTTTTCCCCCTAAAGGAACCATTCTATTTCCTATCCAAAGCACCACTAGGATCCTTAAAAAGTTTCCAAGCATTGTGGACTTGAGTTAATCATCCAAATAAAGTGTGAGCAAGAACTAAGAACAGATTCTTAATCTTCACGAACTAATAGAAATGCACTAACCCACAATTGTTAGATTTCAGAAACAATTGATGTCTTATCTACAGTTCTCAGTTCTCACACCAATCCGTTACCAGAGGTAAAAAGTACCTGTCTTGCAAATCATCTGATAAATAAAATATAAACGAAAGCAAAACCCAATCCTACCAGCAAGCAATTCACCGAAATGGTTTTGATTGGCGGGTAACCAAATCAAGCATTTGAACCACAGTTAATCAATGCTCAGTTTTACACATTGCTACGAGTAACCGCTGCAAGAGCATCCTTCTTCGAAAAATCCTAATCACAACAACCGCGATCCACAGGCTCCACGATGATTAGCGCAAGAACGCGAACAAACGATGTCACCAAGCCCCCGACATTTTTACCCGAAACCCCCCAAAAAAAGAAACCCTCGCTGATTTCGCTGCGGCCGGCTAGAAGAAGAAGGGACTGACCGGTGCCAATGGAGGCCGAGGACGGTGGAGACGAAGCGGACGGAGACGGCCTCGCAGAGGAACGCGGCGAGCATGAGCGCCATGGCGGCGAGGAACCGCGGCGCGGCGCGGAGCTCGGCGTCCCACCGGCGGTAGAAGGGCGCGCGCGCGGCGGCGGCCAGCGCCAGCGCCCCCCAGAGCGCCGGCTGCAGCCGGCCGTGCCACCGCCACCACGCCGGCGGCAGGTGGCGGCGCGCGTAGTCCACGCCCACGTACGCCGCGGCCGCCAGGCCCAGCCCGCCCGCGCCCGCGCCCGCGGCGGTGGATCGCCGGTGAGCCCGTGGCGGCGTGGGCCTCTTTGCCTTGGGCTTCGGCATGGCCGGGAATTCCGGGTTGGGGGGCTAGGCTCCTCGATCATGGGATTCATGGGCCGGACACGTTGGGGCCGATCGGGAGAGATGCACAAACTGTTCTTTGCTATTAACTAGCTGGGTGACCTGCGCAATTGCGCGGCTAGCATCCATATAAAATTATCTATTTTTCTATATTTGATATTACTTAAAATTTGTTAAATAGCCATTATGTTGTCTTATAATTTTAAAAGATCGAACCTTATCATCCTTAAATTTTTATAGTTTTTATTTAAAAGTCACACCAGTCGTTACCTCTTACTCTTTTATCACCCCTTTATCTGTTTACCCAATCTATCACGGATTTATTTATCTTCCTTTAAACCTTTAAAAAATAGACCTTCTAGTTTTTAGAGTCCATTGTCTCGTCAAGTTCCCTTATTATAATTTTTAGGAGTGTTGTCAAACATCAATACTGTAATTCTCCACGATCCGTCTGTTGTCTCCCACATTTATTGTTATTGGGATTTTGAAAATTGAACATAACTATCGTTGGGGTTCATCTTTTACTTTCTAGAAATCTGCCCAACCACTGTCGGCTTTACTATACTCATATATTTTTATTATCATTGAGATTTTAAAAATTATATTATTAAAACAGCCTTGAAAGAAGGTACCACGTTCGCTGTGGGGACTAGAAATTCCCACATTAATCGGAGAAAAAGAAAAGGAGAGTCCAAGTAGAAATACAATCTAAAAATAAATAAAATTCGGAATTAAAAATAAGCAATATTAAAAGAAGAGTCCATATAAAAACCCAATATGTGATTATTCAAAATTTGGAATAAAAATAAAATAAAATCCGAATTAGAAAAGAAAAGAAGAGTCCAAGTAGGAATACAATTTAGAAATAACGGAAATTCGGAATCGAATACGAGATAAATTAAAATTCTGAATTAAAAATAAAATAAATTCTGAATTAGAAAAGAGAAAAAGAGAGTTAAAGCAGGAATACAATTTAGATATAACTGAAATTCGGAATTAAAAATAATTAATATATGAAGAAGAGTGCTTATATAACTGAATACGAGAATAATTAAAATTCAAATTAAAAAATAAAATAAATTCTAAAAATAGAAAAATAATTATAAGAGTTCTTGTAGGAATACACTTTATAAATAAAAAAAATATCAGAATAAAAAAATTGAAATTTTCAAAAAATTAATCAACCTAGAAGTCAACGGTGACAAATAACAATAAAGAAAGAAGAGACAAGTAATAGGCCCGTAAAATAGTAAGATGGTGAACAGTTGATGAGACATTTACAAATTATAAACAAAACTGCAAATAGAACCCCCAAGAACGATTAAGAGGTGGAACGACAGACATGACGTTAAGCAGTATAGTCACAACGGTTGGCGGGACTTATATAAAGTAAAAAAAAATAAAACACAATAACAATCATGTTTTTTTTAGAATCTCAATGATAATAGATAGGGGAGATAACGGGTATACCATATAGGAGTATAATGGTGTGGAGCCGGCGGCGGTTGGCGGGACTTCTAGAAATTAAAAAATGAATCCTTAAAATTCAAAATAAAAAATAAAATAAATTTCAAAAATAGAAAAATAATTCTAAGAGTTCAAGTAGGAATACACTTTACAAATAAGAAAATATCGGAACGAAAAATATGGAATTTTCAAAAAAAAAGTCCATCTAGAACTCAAACATGACAGGTAACCATAAAGAAGAGAGAAACATTAGGCCCGTAAAGGAGTAAGTTGGTGGCACTTGATGCGACATCTAAAAACTATAAACAAAAGCACAAATAGAATCTCAATGATGATTAAGAGAAGGGACGATAGACAAGCCGTTAAGCAACATGGTCACGACGGTTGGCAGGACTTCTAAAAAGTAAAAAGTAAATCACATTGACAATCTGATAGTCTATGCATAACTTTTTTTTTTTGTAGGGAAGGGTATTTTTCACCCGGTCTCTATATCTAATCGGATATATGTAGTCTTTTAAATTAGGAACTTAATACCTTAAACAATCCAATTTGAAATTTGCTCCTACAGAGATTTAAACTCAGGACCTTGAGATGCTACTCATGTCACTCCAATCACTATACTACATGCGTTTTCACAATCACTGCATAAATGGAGTAGTGAATTTCGGATATCTCAGCTCAGTGCCATTTCAGCCTAAGGCCTAACCGCCTTATACTTGTGGCCCAAGTAAACTCGCAAACTGAGATCCGGTCCAATTATTCCTCTCACCGAATGTAGTAGTACAAAAAGCCCACGCGGCGTCGCCTCCAGCTCATCTCGCCGCCTCCACCAAATCCCCCCCGCAAATCTCGCCCTCCCCTTTCTTCCTCCTCTTCTCTCCTTTTCCCACCACCAACGGTCGTTTCCACCCGCACCCCCATCTCGCCTCGTCGGCCATGGCGGACAACGGTGGCCACGAGGATGCTCCGCCGAACGGAGACCACCACCCACCGGCCATCGTCGCGAACGGAGACGACCAGGAGCCGGCGGCGAACGGAGACGACCAGGCGGAGGCGGCGGCGAACGGAGGCGACCAGGCTGCGGCGGCGAACGACCAGGCTGCGGCGGAGAACGACCAAGCTGCGGCGGAGAACGACCAGGCTGCGGCGGAGAACGACCAAGCTGCGGCGGCAAACGGAGGGGAACACGAGGAGGCGAACAGGGACTTGCCGAATGTAGCAGGGATTCGTGCCCCGCGCGAACTGCGGCGCGTCGAGGTGGACGCGCTCCACCAGGTCCTCCTCCGCATGCCGGCCGCCGAGGTGGCCCGCTGCAGCGGCGTCTGCAGGCGGCTGCGCGACCTCATCGCCACGGACTCCTTCCGCCGCGGCCACCAGCGCCACCGCTCCCGCCACCCCATGCCGCTCTTCTTCTACCGCCTCGACCACTGGGCCTTCCCCGACCGCGTCCGCGTCCACCTCCGCGCCGTCGACGTCGCCGCCCGCGAGACCCACCCGGTCATCTGCTTCTCCCACGCCGACGCCGACCTCCGCAGCGCCGACCCGCGCGTGTTCACGATCGAGGGCTCCTGCGACGGCATCCTCCTCCTCTCCTACCACACCAGGCTCTACGCCTGCAACCCCTCCACGCGCCGGTGGCGCCGCCTCCCGCCGCTCCACGACGACCACGTCATCGTCGGCTTCTACGGCCACGGCGCCATCGACGAGAGGGAGTACAGGGTGCTGTACCACACGGCGCGCCCCGGCTGCCGCTACTGGGTCTTCTCCCTGAGCTTCTTCCCGGACCAGCCGCCGAGGGACATCGGGCGCCCCGCCGACCTGGAGGCCGTCCGCGCCGTGCTCGCCGAGGGGATCTCCCCTTCCTACGAGATGCCGCCCGTCGCCATCGCGCACAGGCTGCACTGGCGCGCGCAGGCGGCCAGCCTCAACGTGCTGGTGTTCGACACGGTCGCCGAGTCCTTCGGGTGGATACCTCCCCCGAATCAACAGGAAGGTAATCAGATGATCCCGGTGGAGGGAGACCAGCTGCTTGAGATCAACGGGAGGCTCGCCATGACGCTCGTCTCGCAGACCACCGTGGATGTCTGGGTTCTTCAGGAAGGGGAGGCTTGGGAACACCATTACCAGATCTCGCTGCCGGTGGATCTGCTCAACGTTTTCGGTGGCTACGACGACGAAGGCTTCGTATCCGCAGCAGTGTTCGCCGTGTCCCAGGAGAGGAATGTGCTGGCACAGTGCCCGGCGATGATGCTCCAGTGCGACACCGAGGGGAACGTGCTCATGTTTTACTCCCTCGCCGGCCACCTCACCGTCCTGTCCAGATATATGCTCCAGGAAAGCCTTCTTGCGCATGCGTTCCTTCCGATGCGGCAGGAAGATGCAATCGACGGCGACCCGCCGTTCTTCCAAGGTCCGTAATCTGCTAGATAGCAACCAGGTTTTGCAATCTGCTGAATCTATGCTTTAGATGTGTGTTCAAGTTTCCGTAGATGTAGAAGAAGCTTGAAATTGCCTGTGGCAATCAATTCGACAGAATTGGTTTGTTGCTGTTGCTAAGTCATTTGGACATTTTGTATTTAGTAGCAAGCATGCTGGTTGGGATTCATGTTGATACAGATGCTCTCTGTTAATTTCTGAATTTTCAGTTGGACTGAAATACTGAATGAAAAAGCTAACCACTGTTCACCACAATATATAGTGTTGCATCCTTTGTTGTTTGTCTTGTTTGTTTATCATAATCTGCACAACAGCACAAGTACATAGGCAGAAGCTACTAGTTATTTCAGGCTTCTGCCATGCTGACTGAGTTTACCAATTAGTATGAAATGTATGCTTCATGAAATTTGCAGTGATTTATCAGTTGCATAGCACATGATACGTGTGCTTTGAAAATTGTCAAGCCCAAGCTTTAGTTGTGTGTTCCAGGAAAGTAGTATCAAATTTTGATTTGATTATTAGTCTGCACGTTCAATGCCTGAAATATGTAAACCAAAGAATTGAAAAATGATTGGCATGATAGCTCTATTTTATTGTCAGGCAGTCCTGTTGTACTCAATTCTGAAACCATGTTGCGATATTGACAGTGCACATTTAGGAATGAATAGGCATATTAATCTTCCTCAGTTAGTATTTGTTTACTGATTTTTGTTCCTAGATGCTACAGTGTTTGAACCAACTGCATGGTTTCTATGTTTGAACACGTGTAAGGCATATCTCCAGCTCCACATAGCTATATTAGTAGTGCATTTGTAATGAATTGGCAATTTCAAATTTGGACTTCCACAGTTTCTAATTTCTGGTTAATCATTATGATTATGTGGGTTCTGTTTGATTTACTCCCATTGTATGAGAAATGCATGATAATATGATTCTCAAAGTTGATCATGCAAATAGCTTATCCAAATGGATGGTGCGTGCATTTGACTTCAGGTCACAGAGCAGTGATATAATTCTGGTAGTACTTTTTCGCCCTTTATTTCTCATGTTCTTGGGTTTGCGGTGATTGTTTTCACCTGGTGCAGACAATTGATACTCTACATCAATGCTTGAAATATGAGAACCGAAAATTTGAAAAAGATTGGCATGGCAGTTTCATTTCGTTGTTAGGCAGTCTGACTGCTGTAGTTAACTCTGCAAACAATCTGTTGATACTGAAAACAATGTGGAAAGAATAAAAAAGTGTTACCTAATCTTTGCCAGCTAATTGTTTACTACTAGATGTTACAGTATTTGTGAACCTACTACATGATTTCCATGTTTTAAAACATTTAGGGAGTATCTCCAGCTCCACATATCTATATTTGTCGTGCATTTGTAATGAATAGGTAATATTTCAAATTTGGATTCCCATAATTTCTGATTTCAGGTTGTTAGTACTGGTAATCCTTTTGGTGGTTCTGGTAAGGTTTTTAACACTATGTTCCATCATCCATGGTTGTATCTCTGGATCTTACTCTCTTGATTTAGGTTTCAAAAGATTTTGCATGACTGGAAACGATAGTTCGTCAGTATGTGAGTTCAGTTTATTGCTGCCGCTTTATGTGAAATGGTAATATGGTCCTCTAAGTTGATCATGTAAAGAGCTTACGCAAATGGATGCATTTATACACTTTGTAGTCCAAACATAAGTGGAAATTCTGTAGTTCTTAGAATTTACGCGCAATACAAGTTTGCTAAGTCCAAGTTGATCATCATAATACATACTGGAATTTTCTTTTGACGCTTTATACTGGTAGCTTCTTTCAAGTGCCTTTTCTCCCGTTCCTTTCAAAAAAAAAAAAGTGCCTTTTCTCCCCATAAGCATCCAAATACTTCATCAACTTGAAGTACTGAACTAGTATTAATACATTAGTGAAGATTTCTTATTAATGCTCTGATGTGTTCCAATCTAGTTTGCAAGTTTACCGGTAGAAGTTTAACCTAGATGATACCGTATTCTAGTTATTGCTTTATTGGGGATCTGTCTTCTGTGCAAATGAAAAAAAAAAAATCAGAGCGGAACGATAATTTTATCTGTTCAATCAATTCACGCTGAAAACCTTTAAGATATGCACATTGAGGACTTTTGCATAAACCATGTTATGTACTACAGCACGTTGAAATTTTGTTTTGTTTGTTGCAAAGAGACAATGGATCAACCGCATAATTGTTGCAGTAATCGCAAGAAACGATACTGTACAGGAACCGGCAAGACGGCCTAAGCAGAAAGAGCAGAGAAAACACCATTGCAGGAAGTTAAAAAAAATATAGCAGGGTTTCTTCTCTTCATAAATACACCCAACCCACAAGATTATCCATCCGTACAGCTGACAGTATTACACAGAATAATCCAACAATTTCAACGTATATATACAGGAGTTTCCGGCAAATTACCATCTTGTTGCTACTCTTTTGTCATCTGATTGTCACCTATACTATACATATGTCACTATAAAATCATTGGTACATCAAAACTGTATAATCATGTAAAATGATGCATTTTTGGTACATCAAAACTGCACAGTCATGTAAAATGCATACTTGGTTTTGGTTGTATACTAACATATCTCAATTTACCAGGACAAAACAACAGGTTAGCTCCTACATACCAGTAAACATAACTATACTTTCTTAGCTAAAGTTCGTTGTTTCGTGCCATACTCGACAATTTTCTCTTCAACGTGCAGTCCCTTTCTTCGCCTCACAGAATTCATGAGCTTCGTTGCCAGGTTTGGGCCAATGTTTGAGCCATCTCCGAATTCTTCAATCTCCTCGCGAGTTTTCGGAACAAAGAAGGGATCCTGAGGAACAGTCTCCCAGTGACTGAAGGCCAGAAGCGCGCTGGCTGCACCTGCAGTTGCATTCCTGAGCTTCTTAGAGAATTCAGAGCTCTCGGCAACTGACAAATACGCATGCACCGTGAACAATGAGGTTCCCTCCTGCATCTCTTCCTTCAGCACCCTCGCCCGACAATTGCCAAGAACAGCATACATGGAACCTAACTGCTCAGTAGGTGTGGTCAGTTCGCAGAAGTACATTGGCTCCACAAGCCTTGGTTTGCTCTCAAGGATGGCTGCCTGGCATGCTTCTCGGACCGCTGTAATGATCTGACCACTGAAGGTGCTGTAATGGTCAGATTGATTATTGCTAGCATCTGCACTATCCGGAAGTATGTAAGGTTTAACAAGGAATATCAAGCCCCAAGTAGGTTCACCACATAATGGTCCTGCATTGGTTGCAAGCTGAAATCCTGTTGCAATGCTGTTCTTCACTGTTTCAGGATCAAGACCATCTACTGCTGATTGACTGCCGTCGATGCCAATTGTAGTTTTTGCATCAGAAGAATTCACAAGCCCTAACCTCTCAGAAACATGGCATGTACCGCGCACGAGAATACCTTCTCTTCCATCTTGGCTGGTCACCACACCATCGCTTGATGTTGCATCAGGTGAGAGGAGGAGATTTGGTCCAACTTGCAGAGGACCAAGTGCCCAGATTCTCTGAAGGTACCCAATCAACATCTTTCTGTAACTCTCTGTCTTTTCATCATCCAACTGAGCAGAGAGCGCTTCGAGATCACTGTCTATGGCATTGATGAGGAGCTGCCTAAGTGTTGATGCAGAATCACCGCCATCCTGCGAAAACCGTGAATCCAACACACCATTACTATTTCCTGAATCCCCCTCGATTACTTGAGCAAGCAATTCTTTGCTATCCTCAATGACCTTAGTGACAGCATTGGGAAGCCTGAAGACCTTAACTCTGACAGTGAATCTCCCATTTGGAGTAGTCCTCTCAACAAATTCATGTGAAGCTTTCAGGCTCTCCATTATACCGGCACCTTCTCCTTGGATGGTGTCCTTGAACGACACCAATGGCTTGGACACCTCCAGCTGGACTCTTGCAAACCTCTCCTGCAGATTCTTGATGCAATGCTCCAAATGTATCTCGCCAGCTGCAGCGAGGACATGCTCGCCGCGTTCCGAGACGGTGTACTCGATGAACGGGTCAGCCTGGTTGAGAAGCTTGAGCCCCTTGACAAGGGCGCCCAAATCTGACGGATTGGAGGGCTCAATTGCGACCTTGAGCATCGGGGACACCTGGAACATCATGCCCGAGAACGGCTGGCAGTTCTTGGTCGACGACAGCGTGGCGTTCTTCAGCACGTGATGCCCGAGCCCTTCGATCGCGAGCACGTCGCCGGCGCGCACGGCGGAGACGATCTCCAGGTCAGGCCCCATCATCTGGTACAGGTGCTGCAGCTCCACCTCCTGCAGATGCTTCTGCTGCATTGCGTCGTCCCCTCCTCTCAGTGGATCATACATGGGGGACAGGACGAACACCTTGTGGCCAGCACGGAGGACGCCGCTGAACACCCTCGCGAACGCCAAGAAACACTCCCCTGATTCGGCGCTGGATGATGATCCCCTGTGGTTCAGGGGCTCGCCATTGACGCCCCTGGATGGCAGGAACCTGTATGGCACGGCGAACATCTTGGACACGAACACCACCACCGGCGCGCTGGTGCTCGCGTTGCACGTCGCCACGCACCTCCTCACCTTCTCCACCTCCGCGGCGACAGCGGCGGGGCACGGCGCGGCCGCCGTTAGCTGCTCCGTCTTGGCGGCCGGCATGAGCCTTGCCACCCTGGTGGCCTGCGCGGCGATGGGGTTGGGAGTGCACTCCACGACCATGTCGAACACCGCCTCCGCGAGCCGCAGCTTCCGCTTCATCTTGTGGTACTGACCCCAGAGCGGCTCGAGGACGTACTTGACGAACATCGGCTTCGGGTTCGGGTTGGCCGTCGCCGCCGCCATGGCCTCCTTCCCCACCACCGTCCTGCTCCTCTCGTCGAAGTACTTCTGCCCCCATAGGCCTTTGAGAAGCTCCGCGGGGTCGGCTCTGAGCTTGGGGGCTAGTAGCTTGGCCAGCGTGACGAGGCGGAAGCCCCAGCCCTCGCGCGCGCAGGCGAAGACGACGTTGCCGTTCTGCGGCTGGAACGCGTCCTCCTCCTCGTCGGCGGCGTCGCCGTTGTCGGGGAGTTCTTGCGAGAGGGCGCAGGCGGCGTCGAGGGTGGAGAAGTAGGAGCGCGAGCGCAGCGCGGAGTAGATGGAGTTGACCTCGGACACGATGCGGCGGAGGCGCGCGTGCGCCTCGGCGGGGGTGAGGCGGAGCTCGGCGACGAGGCGGTCCACCTTGTTGAGGACGAGGCAGGGGCGGAGGCGCTCGACGAACGCCTGGCGCAGCGCGGCGTGGGTCTGGACCCGGACCCCCTCGGCGGCGTCGACGAGGACGAGCGCCGAGTCGGCGAGCCGCGCGGCGGCGGAGACCTCGGAGCAGAAGTCGATGTGGCCCGGGGAGTCGATCAGGTGGACGCGGTGGCCGCCGCCGTCCTCCCCGCCGCGGCGGAGCGCGATCGAGGCCGACTTCATGGTGATGGCCCGCCGCTGCTCCTCCTCCAGGTGGTCCATCACGCGGGCGCTCCCGGCCATCCTCTCGCTCACCCGGCGCTCGCTGCCGTACGCCGCGATGAGGTGGTCGGCCAGGCTGGTCTTGCCGTGGTCGACGTGCGCCAAGATGCAGGTGTTGCGCACGCGCCGTGGCCCTCTCCCCTCCGCCGCCGCCGCCGCCGCCGCCATTGGATTAGTTTTGGCCGGTTTCGTCTACGTCGGCGGGGCTCTCCGGCGTACGGATATACGGATGGATAGTAGTAGTCTGGGCCTCGGGGGAATCCGACTCGTACACGGTACACGGCCCATGGGCCAGCCCAAGTTGGGAACCCGTCGCCGTTTATATCTCAAAAGAAAAAAAAGAAAAAAGAAAAAAGAAAAAAAAGAAACCTAGTTCGTCACCGTCACCGACGCCGGGAAGGAGGAGGAAGCGGGGAGATGGCGGCGGCGGCGGCGGCGCGGCTGCCGCGGACGGAGGCCAGGGTGCTGTCGGGGCACGAGGGGGCGGTGCTGGCGGTGCGATTCAATCGGGACGGGAACTACTGCCTGAGCTGCGGCAAGGACCGGATCATCCGCCTCTGGAACCCCCACACCGGCGCCCTCGTCAAGCCCTACAAGTCCCACGGCCGCGAGGTCCGCGACGTGAACTCCTCCTCGTAAGCCACTTCGCTTCCTCTTCCTCGCTGCGATTCCGTCCCCCCAACACCAACTTCCCCTGTCTGATTTGGAGGAGCTGAGCACCAGTGGGGAATTTGAGGATCCTTTGCTTGCAGGGACAATGCCAAGCTGGTGTCGTGCGGCGGGGACAGGCAGGTCTTCTACTGGGATGTCGCATCTGCCCGTGTCATCCGCAAGTTCCGCGGCCACAACAGCGAGGTATGGACCCCAATTCTCACTGTGATGATGACCGCGCTGTTGTAATTGTTTGGTGATCGCGGTTGGATTGAGCAAGTGAGAAGTGCTCATGAAAAATTGTACTATTAAGCAGTTTCAGCACCATACTATCAGTGTGTTAAGCGCCGCTGCTATTTCAATACTAGTATTGATTTTATCTATACAGAGAGAGCACGGTTGTTTATGATAGGATTAGCAGTAGCCTGAGATTGTAGTGGAATAGAGCAGTTGGCACTGTTTATAATCAAACAACGTCTGTTCCATTGTGCTATGTGGAGAACACCACGAAATCAGCACTCTAGCATTATCGATCTAGTCACAACTAGTCAATTGCAGGGTGAATTGTGTGAAAATGAGTGTGCTGTAATGATACCTCTGTAATGGTGTTGTTGTACTTCCTTTTAAATCTAGCACTGCACATCGTCAATATGATTATTGGGATACTGAAAACAGATCAAGAACAACCTCGGTGACAGGTTTTTGATCCTTGATAATATTGCTTACATACCTCAATTCTGTCTTCCATAGATCAATTCAGTGAAGTTTAATGAGTTTAACACAGTTGTAGTCTCAGCTGGCTATGATCGCACAGTGCGTGCATTTGATTGCAGATCACAGAGCAGTGACCCTATTCAGGTATTCTTATTATTGTTGAAGAACATGGACCCATTGATTTTAGTAGTATTATTTCCCCTTTGTTTCTCATATACTTGGGTAACTGGGTTTCTGGTGATTTTTTTCACTTGGTGCAGACAATTGATACTTTTCAAGATAGTGTAATGTCAGTTAATTTAACCAACACAGAAATAATTGCTGGCAGTGTTGATGGTACTATCCGCACATTTGACATTCGCATGGGTAGGTAAGTACTTTTCTTATTTCACAATCAATATTCAACCAATTCTCATTTGTTATCTTAGCTTTCCTAAATGGAACTTTGGGTGCTTCTCTTTTTGAATAGAAGTATTCAGATGCTTATCCATGCTTCAACAGATTATCCACTGTGTCTGATGCTTCTGTTACCCTCTTGCTGATAACAGGGAGACTGTCGACAACTTGGGGCATCCTGTCAACTGTATATCTTTGTCAAATGACCGCAATTGCCTATTAGCTAATTGTTTGGATTCTACTGTGAGGCTTCTAGACAAGTAAGTATTCTCTGCAAGCTGACTTTATACTTCAACATCGGCAGTCCCTCCTCTATTTCAAGAGTGACAAAACAACACCCTTCTGTCAATTTTTAATTTGGAAGACGACATAACAGCATTTTCTGCTAACACTAATTTCACATATTAGTTACTTTTCTCACCAGTTAGGGAGCTCACTCCATTCCTTTACTGGATAACATGCTGTTTCCCTTATTAAATTAGTCAATCCGTGGGGGCTTTCTTGCTCGGCTCTGATACAACAGTGATCTCATCTGCCATCTTCCTCTTAAACATGCTAGCAAAATTTGCTTTCCAAGAGCAAGTAGAATGAGTCCAACAACTATATTTTGCATCTGTGCTGAACATTGTTGGTGTTGTTGCCTGTGGAGCTACTTCATTTTTGCATCTGCAGTTTCCTTTAAAGAAACAATTTGGGAGTTTGTATTGCAAAATCTGGTTAGACACTACTTTTGTTTTGTGGAAAAGAAAGCTTCAAGTTAACTTGTGTTATGGAACTGTTTACCTTTTTAATGTCAAATGGACCACTGTCCTTGGTCTTTGCAACAAATGTCAAGCCAAGTGAAGTTAATGTGCCATTGTTGTGCCACACCATGTATTAGTGAACAAATCCATACCAACAGCATGGTTTAGGAGCCATAGTTTGCTTGTGGTCCACGTGACCTGGCTACTTTGGATGATTTTGTTGTGCACTTGTGCTTAACTACTTACAGTGTCTGCATTATGATTGTCTGTCTGTCATTCATAGGTTAGACCTGCTTCTGTTATAGTACAATATGGAATGTAAGAGGTTATGGTTGTTTTGTTTTTTGAAGGGAGAGGCTATGGTTGTAAAGGGTGGTTTTTTCTATCCTTTAATTATTTCCTAGCAAGTCCTTAGAGTGCATCACTAACTTTAATGCCGTGGACTTGTGGTACATGCTGCCACAAAATTCAACTCTGACTCAGACCAAAAGAAAAAAAAAACTCTACCATGTTTCCATTATGAAAACTGACTGAACAGGGGATGTTGTGACTCTGACCATGTTATTTTGTAGAATTCGTGGGTGTTGTTTTTACAAAATGCTATGTGGAGGGCCCTAACCCACTGCAAGTGCACCTTCATCATTAAATTGTTTCTTTTGGTGATTGATCCATTTATCTTTTGTTGCATTGATTAGGTCCACTGGGGAACTGTTACAAGAGTACAAAGGGCATATATGCAAGGTATCTCTCAAATAAGCTTCCATTGCATTGGTGATTCTGTAGTCATAATTTCTGGATTTTCATATGTACATTACCAGTCTGTTCAACTTTTTCTTGCAATTAATGTTCGTGAATGAAATACTTAAGCGAGATCAAAACTATGCATCTCATCATTATCAGTTTTTAAAACTTTTAACTTTCATATTTCCAGTCCTTCAAGATGGATTGCTGCCTAACCAACGATGATGCATTTGTTGTTGGTGGATCCGAGGATGGTTACATTTTCTTCTGGGAGTTAGTGGATGCACCTGTTGTTTCAAGCTTTCGAGCTCATAGTTCTGTGGTATTTCCTTGTTTTGCTTAAATCTGGCCAAACCATTATTACTGATTAAATGACATTTTCTCTTGTTTTCTGTCATTTTTGCTTTTAACCATGTCATATACTATATATATATATTTTTCTTATGGCAGGTCACTAGCGTCAGTTATCACCCAACAAGGGCTTGCATGCTAACTTCATCTGTTGATGGCACCATTCGTGTTTGGACCTAAAAGTGGGAATTGCTGTTGTGCTGGACTCATATCCTGACAACATTGCTTATGTGGCATTATTCTCCAATTCATCTATTTTTGAAGCAGAGAGGATTGAAAAGGATAGATGTTCGCAAGTTCAACCCTAACTGGAACCAAGGAGCTGGGTGTTAAGATAAGATTGTGCTACTTGGCAGTAGTTCTGGACACGGTCAAGGCAGCAATTTGCTAGTGAGGATGAACTATATCCACCAAGCTAAGTCTTCTGCGCAGCAAGCTCCGACATGTGAAATACAGTCTGCCGATGTACCATGGCCATTACAGCTAGTTCAATCGTGAGAACTGGACCAGTCGAACTGAGTATCCGTTTGGAACTTTACGATCTGGAACGAGTGTACCCATTTGTTACTACGGTCACCTACGGGTAATTTTTAACCTGAGATTGATGATGATATAATACGGCTCTTTTGGTCATAAATAACTTAGTTCTTTTCCTCTAAAAAAAATTTAACTTAGTTCTTTTCGTATTGTCGATGACGTCTTCAAAATTGCTTCCCATAATCTTCAACCGACAAGTCGTCTTGCTTGAAATACTGAAGAGAGCCAAGATTTACCTCAATTGGCAAAACGGCAATTTCAACAATGTTTTATTACTCGACTCGGCTTATCCATTAGCCTGAGCGTAGTAAAGAGAAGAATTCAACAACTTAATATCATAAGATTTGGCAAAACTTCTCACTTCTTTGGACATAAAAGAAGCTCCTTTAGCGTTTGAGGAATACCGAATCTATGAACAATATACTCCAAAATAAAGTCAATTACCTCCGCACAAGTAATATTCTCGAGCGGCACGGCTTCGGCCCACTTAGTGAAGTAATCCATTGCTACTAGCACGAACCAATACCCTTTTGATAACGAAGGATAAATTTGACCAATGAAATCCAAAGCCCAATCTCGGAACGGCCATAGTTTAATGATAGGATTCAACACAGCGGTACCCGCTAATTGAACATTGCCGATCCGTTATCAAGCTTCATTCCCTCTATAGCATTTGAAACAATCATCAATTATTTTCGGCCAATGAAACCCCACTCTCCTAAGCAACCAATTTATCTTACGGGCCGATTGATGAATTCCACAAATCTCTTCATGTACTACTCTCCTAGCAACTTTAGATTGATCATTATCTAAGTACTTCAACAATACTTCATCTATTTTTCGGCGATATAATATTTGAACGCTTGCCGTCGAATCTCCCGATCAACCTTAAGTGTAGGATCTTTCAAATATCTAATCAAAGGAATTCTCCAAGCTATTTCTACCTCATGGGCACAAACGTCCGAATTCACAATTAATTCGGCCTTTTAATCAATCGTAACGTGCCCCCAGCCTCCTGTCTGGGATCGGTCAGACCAGCCACGCAATGCCGGTCAGACCGCCCTGTCTGCACGGTCAGACCGGCCATGCAAAGCCGGTCAGACCGCCGGTACCACCGGTCAGACCAGCCATGCAATGCCAGTCAGACCGCCCCTGGTCTATGGTTTTACCAATTTCGTCCAAAGTTTTGAAATCAAGCATCGGCCTTCAGTATATAATTTTTCTTCACATAATAGCCAGATGCTTGGTGTATCAAATTATTGGACCAAAATTTCTTCTCTCTAGACATATAAAAAACTATAACATCCAACTAACATATCTAGATGAATACTAATTCAAATGGCTTTTGAAACAATAATCATCATGGCATCAAAACACTTAGCCAATTGAAGTATGATCAATAATGAATCACCAAAGTCATATGCCTCACACACATGAATTCCAATAAACTACAAATGTAAATAATCGGCTTGAGCATGTATGCAAAATATTAACAATGCCAATGTTTCTAAAGAAAACAACTGTAGAATAAATCATCACATTGACCATTGACATTAGCCGAATTACTAATAAGCAAAACTTTCATGGTGCAATAAATATGAAATCTATATCTTATATAGTGATCCATAAAAACACATACGATTTGGCTTTAAATAAATATCAAAGAGTCACGAGCCAAATCATACTTGAAACAAATTATATGCCAACCTACTAATTCTACTACTTAGAACTGGCATTTGCAACATGTATGTATAATATCAATTTGATAAGCAAAAACACACATGTGCTAGATAGCAAGCAATGTTCTAACATGACATAGGCATATAATATAACGATGAACACCATAAACCCATACCTTGCCTTAGCATCCAACGAACGGCGGCTCGAAGATGTGATGTTGTATCCATTGCCATTCTTCTTCTCTTGGTTCCCTCATGAGCATATTAATGTCTTGCCCCCCAAGCAAAATCGGCTTTCTTGATTGCACGATTTCGAAGGCAAGATGAATACCGCACTAACACCCATAGCATCATGTGAAGGAGACTTATCTTTAATGACCGATGATTCTTCTCTCACCAAATTGAATCCATCACTACTCTGTGAAAGCACCGATCTTTTAACTTTTACTTCTTTAGGCCTACACACTCGCTTAGGTGTCATTCGAGGCTCTAAATTATTACATGTTTTGTTCTCCACATCTTCGGCCTCTTTTTCTTTTTTACCTATGGCCCGAAGACGTTGTAGCCTCTTCTTTTGAGAGCGAGATAAGCCAGAAGGTATCCACTTCGGCTGTGGTTGTTTTCCAGGAGCTAAATAATGATTCTTAATATTTTTGGTCGAAATAGAAGCTCCTGTGTTGCTCTCGATTTTCCCGCTCACCTTTAATGCCCCTTGGTCTGATCGGCCTCTGGGCCCGGTCAAACCGGTTGCAAGCCGTCGGTCAGACCGGCCAGGAGGGTCGGTCAGACTGGCTGTAGACAGGCGGTTAGATCGGCCAGCTGTCTCGGTTAGACCGCCAATGTTGACAGTTATGGCGTCAGCTTCGATGTCCTTTGCTTGCATGGTTTCCACGGCATCTCCAGTAGGTACATGAACATCTTGAGACTCCTCCTTGACAACAACGACCTCCGGAGCTTTGGCTTCTTTTCTCACCCACACCTTCTTCACCTTTTTCACCTTTTGTCGCGACCGAGAAAATTACCTTTTCCCGAACGCTACTGTATTAATCCCCGTCCCAGGAAAAGCCGGGGTACACCAAACAAACATGATACAAAAGGCACATCTTTATTATATCGATTATATTTACATTATTACAAAGGCACTTTAGGCCTGACAATCAAAAATAAACAGCAGCGGACTAGCGGGCCTACGGCTCCATCTTCACAGGCGCTCAACTGGGATATAAGCCAGGACTCCACCTAAGACTTCTTCTCCAAAGCTTCTCTTACTGAAGGGGGGAAAGATTGAGTAAGAATGAGTACAACCACCGTACTCAGCAAGTCACACCGGGAGATGCATGATTAATGCAAGGGAGTACAAGGGGTAATAATATAGGGGTTAAGTTTTGCAGTAAACAGCATTTAAAAGTCACTTAGTTGCCCAAAGCTATTTTGTAAACACGATCCTAGAGCTATACAATATTATTAATCAAGGCCGTGGACCCACACGAACCTGCCTTAACCCAAGGCCTACGATGATTCAGACCGAACTGGCAACCCGACCCTGGGTCCCAGCTCGTCCCAAGCCAACCCAGGCCAACCATTCCACATTTTAGTTATTAAGCAGGTTTTAAGAATTTAAAACACTAAGTTGGGTATATTGCTAGGCTTGCCCATAACCGAGGGCGCGGCTATTCGAATAGATTATACTCTGATCAGATGTGTACATCTTTACCCACAAGACACATCTTCCTCACGTGTAACCACGTGCCACATACCACCACGGCATACGGACGAAAGACGTGACATAGTTCCCAACCCATCCTAGCCATAGACAAGAGTACCGACCCAACCCCACCTACGGCCGGAACCTCCGGGACAGGTAGGCAGGACTGAGCCCCTGGCAGCAGGACACCAGCCCTGTGCCATGACATCTCGACTACCGGGCCGCAGCTCGTGTAGCCTTCATTTGTCCTAGAGATGTCCTTCGGCCCCCGACTTCGTCCATCTCCATCCGTGTACTTTTGTTTATAACCAGACTGAGCCACAAACTAAGCCTTACCTAATGTCTAGAGTTATAAAACCACATAATGTTGCCTAATTAATCAACGAAGCATCTACCTAAATTCATATTAGTGGAACCATGAATAGAGTACCCATTAGTTGGGGTTTTATTTATTCTAGGGTGAACAAGGTAATAATAACAATAGCAATAATAATGTCATAACAAAGGTAAATAGGCATGGCTAAATAAAACAGTGATAACGCGGGAATTTAAATAAAGCGATAATGCATTAATTTAAATCAAAATAATTTTATAAACTGGGATTCAATATGCTCAAGGATGATGTGACTTGCCTTGCTCAGAGAGAACGGCCTTCCGAACCTTCGGCGACGACCGCGAACCACGCTTCGGGAACCTCCGGAACGACAGAAGCTACGCGAAGCACACAAGCAAAGCTACAAGCCTATAAAGAAGCAATAACAATACATAAAAAGAAAGCACAGGGTTCTTTAGGTTATAACAAACATTAGGAGACTTGAACGGGTCGATTCGAGGTTCGTATGATCAAGATATGATCATCCGAAGTTTAATGCTGTTATATGGAGATTTGCGGATTATTATAATTAGGTTTTGCAACTATAAAACATGTGTAAGCGCTAGCCTGGAAAAGACAGGAAGGCTGCGCCGTTGACATGCGGACCCCACATGTCAACCTAAAGGACCGCGGTAGACCGAGTACACAGAGACGGTCCACGGGTCGACGGAAGCGGACCCCGTGTGTCAACCGAGGCGAGTGGCCGACAAACGGACTCCACTAGACACCACACGGGCTGCACACGTGGAAACCACGCGGCTACCGAGCGGGCACACTAACACGGACACTACACGGTCACCACCCGCACACGTGAACGACTACCGACACCGGTACGCGGGTACCGGGGTCGACAACCGCACAACGGGCACGGGCGACACCGAAAGGACGAGGACGGGGCAGCGAAAGGAGAGATCCTTACCACCACGCGACGAGGCGTGGGAACGACAACGACGAACGAGCGCGGCGGAGACGGCTCGGGGACGACGGAGGCGAACGGCGAGGGAACGACTTCGGCGGCGATCCTTGGACGAAGTCGAGACGCGGCCGGCACGAGGCTTGACGACGCGGAGCCGAGGACGAAGACGACGACGGGGCTGCCGCGGCTCGCTTGACGGACACGGACGACGGACGAGAACGGCTCGACGGAGGGACGAACGCCACGACAACCGGGAACGACGAGAGGACGACGACGACGACGACCGGGGCGGGCGAGGAGGCGACGAGGGCAGCCGGTAGCGGCTGCACGGAGACGAGGACGGCGTGGAGACGAGGCTTGGGCCGGGCGGCCGGCCCAGGAGGAGAGGAGGGAGAGGTGGCCCGGGGAGAGAGGGAGGAGGAGGGAGTGGGCCGGGGAAGGAGGGAGGGCGGCCCAAGGGAGAGAGGGGGAAGGAAAAAGAGAGGGAGGAGGGAAGGACTTTGGGCTGGGCTCGGCCCAAAGGAGGAAGGAGGATTTATTTTTAGTTTTTCTTTTTAGTAAACTTTGATAATTGTTTTTGTTGCTTAATAAATATTTCCGGTGCTCTGAAAATTCAAGTAAAATTTGAGGGCTCATTTTAGACCAAGGAGAATTTAACAAAAATTCTCCGGGCCACATTCGAATTTTTCTTGTATGTATTTTAGTGTTTGCCAATTTCTTTTCGAATTTTAATTAATTCTATTATTTCTTTTAGAAAATAAATTTTATTTCGGGATGAATTTATCAGGACGTGACACCTTTGATCCACCGGACCGATTCTTTTCGTGGGAAACGGTCTTGTCTTGAGTTAAAATGAGTTGGTACCGTCCTAGGTGATTGCTTCCATCCTTGATGACACGGCATAGGTGGTTGAGGCATCCATGGCATATAATACATAAAAGGATAACCATATAGTGACATTGGATATGGATACCATGGCATCACAACCGGAGGTTTATATGGAGTTGGTATAGTTGATGGCTCCGATTGCTTTGATGTTTGACCAAATCTCTTCCTACGAGATGATCTTGGTCTTTTCGAATCACTAGTTTGGTTATCAAAACGTTGACCGGCTAATCCTTTCTTGTACTTAGCCATAAGCATCTCAAAAGTGAGTTTCGGCTTTTTAGTCTTTTGGGAACTAGATGAGTCATCTTTTGTAACTTTATGATCTTCGGCCTTCGCATTTTTTGTCCTATTCTTGGGCCGAGGATCCCCAATAATAACACATTTCCCTTTCTTTTTGCCAACATCAATAGAACTAACAGGGAGATGATCACTAACGATTCCGGTCTTAGGCATAGATGTAACCGAAATAGTTTCACAAGTGACCGATGAAGTATCAATCGGTCTTTGCTCCATCAAGCTTGCATCTTTGAAATAACCATGAAACTCATGCTCCATTTGTGACCATGTAGAAATTGAATTAGGAGCAAGTAAACTATACCATGTAGATGCAAAGTTTGACAACGAAAGAGGAAACAATTTTAACTTAAGCAAATCATCATTACTGGCCTTACCACATTGATCAATAAATTGGCCGATATGCTCCATTGTTGTTCTAGCATCCTCACATATGAATTTCGTGAAGTTGGGCACCTCAAATCCTTGCGGATATGAGATCGAATCTACGTGCTCAGGATACGGCATTTGATATGTATGCATAGCTACATTGGATTTTATTTCACTACTATCCCGCAAGACATTATCATCATCTTTTCCAACATCCACATGACTGATTTGTGATTCGGTCTTAGGTGATAATGCTATTTCACTTTCACTTGTGATGCAATCCGAACCGTCATTTAGTTCGGCTATATCTTCAATGATGCTATTGTCCAAGCTAGCAACACAATCCGAACCACCACTTGGTTCGGCTATTCCATCATTGTCTAAACTAGTAACACAATCCGAACCAACACTTGGTTCGGCTATAATGGTTATTGCATAATCATCCAAGCTAGTAAGACAATCCGAACCAACACTTGGTTCGGCTATAATCGTTATGGCATCATTGCACAAATTATTAACACAATCCGAATCATCGCTTGGTTCGGCTATACATGATATTGCACTATCATCTAAACTAGCATTTAAGCTATTGTCATCCACTCGGCTTTCCTGAGCCAGAGCTTCATGCAACACATGATCAACATCAAGAAATATTTGGCCATTCAATTTCTCTTTATTAGAATCAAGCAATCCATCATATGCAATGTTGGCCAAATCTTTATCAGTTATTTTCAAACTAAAACATCGGATTTTAATATCTCTAAACCTTTTAATATAATCAGCAACAGATTCATTGTATTTATGCCTAACCGATGTTAAATCAGACAACTTAAACTCAGCTTCATTAGTGTAAAAATAATCATGAAATTTTTGTTCTAATTGAGCCCAAGTACTAATAGAATTTGCCAGTAAAGAAGTAAACCATATAAAAGCAGTACCGGACAAAGATAAAGAAAACAAGCGCAATTTAAAAGTATCACTATTAGCCTCACCACATTGCGCTAAAAATTGACCTACAAGCTCCCATGTGGTCCTACTATCCTCACCACTAAATTTGGTAAATTCGGGAATTCTGTAACCACGAGGATATAGTACATTATCATAATAATCAGGATACGGCCTTTGGTAAACCTTAGCACGATTCCTAGTTTTAATCCCGAATTTATCCCTAATAATCCCACTAATTATTTCCTCCATATTATCAGGCCTATGTTGATTTGGTGGTGGATTTGGTGGCCTAATAGGTTGTGTTTGCGGCGCAATATGGTTATATTGGCCTTGCCTAGTATCGGGAGGATACCCCTAGCAACATCATTATAAGCATTAGAAACATGTGGGGGAACTTGGGGATTAGTTGCAGCAGTAGATACAGGAGGATCAAATGTTCTAAGATGATACAAATAACTAGCATTGGTCATTGGATCTATCCCCTGAATCGGTATGATTGCGCCGGTCTGACCGGTCCAGAGCCTGGTCTGACCGACATCCAGAGGCGCGGTCGGACCGGCCTGAGTCCCGATCTGACTGCCGGGGTAATACCCGGTCAGACCGGCCGTTTGGCCGGTTGGACCGACGGCGAAGTCGCGGTCTGACCGGCCATCAGGCCTGGTCGGACCGTCTATATGCGCCGCTCCATCGGTTCCACTGCTTGTTTGATCTATAGGAGCTTGGCTAGCAGTGGTAGAGGCTTTATCTTTACAAATAAAATCGGCCAAGAGAGGGCCAACTTTAAATCTTAAAATCTCATCAAATTTACCTCCAAAAGTTGCATCTAATCTATCTTTAAAAACAATCATGGATGAATCTATTGTAGATGCTACTTGTTGTTGGATAGATTGTGTTACCTCTCCATTGCGTACCAAATCGGGAGCGAGCTTAGGAAGTGGCCCGGGCTTAATGATCACACCTTGACGAGTCCTAGTGCACGCCCTTATCAACGCCTCCTGTGTGATCTCCTTGATATACTCCTACATGGACTTGCGGTCTTCTCCTTCGAAATCATCCAATGAGATCGGCATGATCTCGTTCCCGCTCATCATGGTTGATGAAGAAATTCCTTGATTAATTCCAGCCATATAGCTCATAGCCGAAATATTTGACCGAATAAATTAATATCCGGTCTTGATTTTTCCTTTGAATATAACAAGCGTGTGTGCAAGTAAAACAGAATTGCTTCTGTCTCCTCGTGTGTAAGCAAAAATTCAGAAAATCGATCTCACAATAACAGCCGAAACAATATGAATCGGCTTTGATTTTTTTTTAATTCTCCTCAGTAGATGTGCTAATGTATGTACTAACAGATTGATGTTGCTTCTGCTGCTTGTGACCCGGTAGATCGGCTCTAGGAGCCTGATCTTTTTCTCTGTTGCCGTGTGAAACAAAAAGGAAACGTTGCCAAGCCGTCTGCTGCTTCCTGATAATGATTTTCGATACACACGACATGGCAAGTGCTTATATGAATTTGATGAACGACCAAATAGCTTCGCCGCCGAATAGATTAATCCAGCGATAAGAACAGTGCAGCGACTAATTAAGGTATAGATTAATTTCGGCCGTTTGGCCGAAACAAACTATTCGACGAGACGACTAGATTAAACGAAATTCGGCCGTGATATGGCCGATTAGATCGTTCCCCAGCGGAGTCGCTAAAAATCGTGTTGCCAACTTTTTTGACAAGTCGACAAGCATGATCGCAACACCTAAACGCCTTGCGGTGGTATGGAGTCGCTAACCACCTCAATCTAGCTAAACGGCCAAATCAAGATGGGTTTTGAGGAAAAACAGCTAAACCGGCTAGTGGAGCCGATTTAGAGATCAAAATCAGCCTCTAGGCCGATTTAGATCGATATGAGGATAACTACCCGTCTCGTGGGCAAAATGGAAGGTTTTCAGGACAAACCTACAAAGAGGTGTCGCACTCTCGCAGCGGCGGCAGACGGTTTACGGCGCAAACCGATAAAGATGGACTAAACTAGGGTAAAATAGAAAAACATAGTAAAAGAACGATTCAAGTAAATTGTATTAGGGGTTTTACAATAAACCGGCCTTTTCCCTTAAATGAGGGTTGGTCTTGCCCTTTACAAGCCCTTCTCCACATCCAACTCGGGATAGAAACCAATAGAAACACGAAACATGCCTTCCCAAGCAAGGAAACCCGAGACCCGACGAAAACAGACTCGGACTCGGACCCTGACAGTCTGACCGCCCACATACCTGCGGTCAGACCGGCCCTACTAGCCGGTCAGACCGCCCATATACCTGCGGTCTGACCGGCCCTGCGAAGGAAACCCGGTACTTTCCAAACTTTGACAATTTTCCCCTATTTCGTCCATAGGTGTCAAATTTGGGTGTAAACAATGCCTATTAAAACTAGATGGAGGGAGTACTATATTAGAAGTCAAGCAACTCTAATTGAGCTACTACTCCATTATTGTGAGCTTAATTAAGCGTGGTTATCTATACCACATGAGTGACAGGAAAGCTCTGATAGTCGTGGTGCCTGTGCACACGCACGCCGGCGTGCGTGATCATTGCCCAGATGTGGGTGATGAACTCGCCGCCGTTGGCCAGCGCCAGCGCGTGCCCCTCCGGACCCGCCGACGGCCTCTGCGCGACGACGACGAGCAACGCCGCCCAGAACTCGAGAAGCATCGTCCACACCTCCTCGAAGCCCTCGGTCGACTCGGAGGCGCGGTCCTCGAGCAGCTTCCCGAGCTTGACCCCCCTGGCCATGGCGGACGGCGCCTCCGCCTCCCAGTCGTCGCCGAACCGCACCAGCTTCTCCCGCCGGCCCGCGGTGGCGCAGCTGCAGCTACGGAAGAAGCTGCCGAGGCCCGACTTCACGTCGTTGTACGCCTTCTCCGTCCACTCCGGGTCGTCGGGAAGCAGCCCGGGCTCGTAGGATACCAGGTAGGCGCAGTACCTCGACAGCGTCACCGCCGCCTCGCCCTTGCGCGGCAGCGGCTCGCCGTCGCAGCGGGCCTCGAGCAGCGCCGTGGCGAGGTGCCACGCCAGGATCACCGTGGCGGCGCCCTTGCTGCTGTCGCACGCCCACTCGGGCCCGTGGTGGAAGAACCCGTGCCTGCGCAGGACGGCCACGCAGCTGGTGAACTGGAGGTCGCCGCCGTCGCCGCCGTCGCTCTCGAGGAAGGCCTTGAGGGCCGCGACGATGGCCACCTTGGCCTCGGCGGTGACGACGGCGGGGCGGAGGCCGGCGAGGCGGCGCGAGAGGATGCGCGACGCGAGCATCCACACGCGGCGCGGGTGCAGCTGGTGGAGCTTGAGCATGGTGACCTGGTGCGCCTTGATGACGGGGCGCGACCGGTGCCTCACCCAGAGGCCGCTCCGGATGGCGCGCTGGGCGTGGCGCTGCTGCGCCGCCTGCCTGCGCTGGTGGTCGCGGTTGATCCGCATCCGGGCGTAGTTGCAGAGCATGGAGGCGGCGAACCAGTCGGAGAGCAGGTACAGCGCGAGCTCGTAGGTCTCGACGGAGAAGAGGGTGAGCGTGAGGAGGAAGGTGACGATGAGGTCGGAGGAGGAGCACACCATGCCGACGAGCGCCGACACCTGGTGGCGGAAGCACCTGAACTGCACCACCGTGTCGATGGAGATGCCGATGAATCCCCGGAACAGGGAGCCCAGCACCCTGAACATGTTGCCGTTGCCGGTGACGAGCAGCACGGCGATGCAGTAGAGGAGGATGAAGACGACGGAGAAGGCGAAGTTGGCGATGAAGATCCCCGGCTTCGGCAGCGCCAGCGGGATGATCGCCTGGTAGTACTCCACCAAGAACCTCAGCTCCATCTCCACCACGTCGAACGCCCTCTCGGCGTCGGCGGCCTCGCCGCCCCGGTCGCCGCCGCCGAGGGCGAGGAGGCCCCTGAGGACGAACGCCCGCGCCTCCGGTGTGCCTCTCTCCGCCATGTGGCACCGCTCTATCCTCCGCCGGAGCAGCTTGTAGAGCGCTATGCCCAGGCAGATGTCCTCCAGCTTCTGCCTCCTCCGCACGTTGTACTTGAACAGCGGGTCGCTCTCGGCGAGCTTCCAGATGGTGCTCACTCGGACCAGCTGCTCCTCCGTCTTGCCATTGCCATCGCCATCGCCGCTCGTCCCGCCGGCGGCGAGGATGTCCTCGAGGCCGTCGATCTCGAAGCCGTGCGGCGTCCGGTTGATCTTGAGCTCGCTCTCACCCATCACCGTGTAGTTGCATGCTCTCATGGTGCGGTTGCCGCGGACGTCGCCTCCGTCGTCGACAACCTGCAGGTCCAGCTGGCGGTGCTCCCCGACGAGCTGCGCCATGTAGCCGGAGACGAGCGTGGCGTTCTTGGCGAGGTCGAAGGAGCCCTTGGCGAGGTGGATGCAGGCGGCGCGCTTGCAGAGCTTGGCGACGCTGAAGATCCAGAGGATGACGAACAGGGACTTGACGGCGAAGCCGTGTACGTAGGAGTAGACGAGGTAGCCGATCCAGATCATGCGGGCGGCGTCCTCGACGGCGTCGAAGAGGCTGTACCTGCCGACGCCGCGGGAGAAGGCGTCGCCGGCGGGGGCGACCATGGCGAAGACCTTCTTGCGGAGGAGCTCGACGAGGAGCATCCAGAGGAGGATGAGGTAGGCGCGGAAGGGGAGGTCCCTGCCCTTGGCCTGGGAGAACATGAAGGACATGAAGGGGAGGAAGAGCGCGAAGGAGGCCCTGAAGAAGATGCGCGTCGCCGACGAGTGGCCCCTGTGCCTGCCGGAGAAGCGGCCGAGGACGCCGACGGCGAACAGCGCCGCGCCGAGGAAGGTCATGAGCACCGTCGTCGTCACCATGAACTTCTCCGTCGTGCGCAGGTCGGGCGACACCGCGAACGTCGCCACCAGCATCGGCCCCGGCGTCGTGCACACCGTCTTGTTGTTGATGACGATGTCCCGCATCACTACCCACCTCCCCTCGCCGCCGCCGCCGCCTCTCGAGTAGTGCTCCATCTCTCTTGCAGTAGTGTCTTGCCAATGCATGCAGAGCGCAGTATTTGTAGGCGGCTCGATCGTATCGTATGCATGCGTACCGGAGAGCTTGTCAGGACAGGGTGGTGAAGAAATTAGGCGGTGTTTAAGATCAGGGGTTGAAAGTTTTTCATGTCACATCGGATATACGGACACACATTTTAAATGTATTAAATATAGACTAATAATAAAATAAATTATATATTTTGCATGTAAATTCTGAGATGAATTTATTAAGCTTAATTAATCCAGTCATTATTAGCAAATGTTTAGTACCACATTATCAAATCATGTAGCAACTGGACTTAAAAGATTTGTTTCGTAATTTACACGCAATATGTATAATTAATTTTTTTTATATTTAATACTATAATCATATCCAAACATTCGATGTGACGGGGTGAAAAGTTTTTGCATGGAAAGACCTTAAAATACTTTGCTCGCAAGAGAAACAATGCTGTGCGCGCTGAGGGGTGGGAGCATATATGCGATCGATCGACAGGGGTGAAATCTAGTGAAAAGCTGTGTCGGGTCGAGAGGCTGCTGAACATTAACGTACCTAGCTAGCCGGCACACGCAACGTGCCAAGAATCGAATCGGTCCTTCTTCTTCCTGCGATCACTGCGTGCAGCCAGCCATGCATTCAGGAGTGTGTGCGTCAATGGCACGTGTTCTAAGCGAGCGGGCAGGGTATATGAATAATCTTTCAACTAGCTAGCTGTTTCACACTTTCACTAATCACTCGGTGGAGAGAAAAACTCTTGTCCTTAATGACAGCAAAATATGGATTACATAGTATAGAATGGGTTGTGAACTAGCAGAAGGTGAGAGCACACTAGTACACACAAGATTTTTCCAAACGGTCAAAATGCATTTTTCCGTGCAGAGGTCCGGTCCATCTGCACCCATGTGTCAACGAAAATCCATATTTTCGCGTGCGGGTGGCCAACCGCACGGGATAATTCATCTTCCCATGCGGTCCGATTAAGGGGACCGCACACCGCATGGGATAATCAATTATCCTGTGCGGTCAAATTATACCGTCCTCACACAAAAAAAATGAAAAAAAATCGAAAACCCTAACCCTAACCCTAGAATCGCCCGACGCCGCTGCTCGTGGTCGCCAATGTCCTCGTGTTGTCGCCTTGGTCGCGCCGCCACCGCCGCTTCTGAGCCCGCCGCTCCCGGCCACCACCGCCGCTCCCGAGCCCGCCTATCTCGACAGCCGCTGCTCCTGAGCCCGCCTCCGTCGCAACTGGCCGCCATCACCACTCCCGGGCTCCTCCTCCTCCTCGTTGTCGGCGCGACGTGGATCCGGCCAGTCGCCCGCCGCGCCGCCTCCGCCAGTATCCGCTCGCTCCCGGCCATCGCCTCGTCGGTGGCAGCGGTGGCGAGCCGGGCGCCTGCCGCGTCCTGTGCGCTCGGTGGGAAGGGGAGGAGCTAGAGGAGAGGAGAGGAAAGGGAGAGAGAGGGAGGAGTGATTGAGGGAGAATAAAAGGGAAAAGAAAGAGAGAAGATGAAAATTTTGAAGTGAGTGAGAGGGAAAAGAGGAAGAGGTATTTTTGTGTGCGGTCCACTTAAGAGGCCCGCACGTGAGGCTTATTTTTGTGCGCGGACCGTTAAGAGTCCCGCATGCGAAAATCAATTTTTGCGTACGGGCCTCTTAAAGGTCCGCACGCGAAAATAGGAGGCCAATTTTTGCAGACGCACACGAAAACGGTTCGTCTGGGAAAATGGGAGCTCCTTGTTTAGGAAAATCTTTTGTGTACCAATAGCACCGAGTAGCACACTATGCACCAACCCCTGACAAATATGAGTAAATTGAAGGCAAATGGGTACAAATACAATTTATGTCATGTGAGGAGTGAAATGGCACATATCAACAATTATAAGGCCTATAAATCTGCGATGATAAATAGCAGTATACTACAGCGTGGGAGAGCTTGAGATAACCAATCAGACCCCATGAAAGGAGCTGTATATAGCTGACATTGTTATACAACCTCGAGTTGTCTCAGTCTCAGATAGCAGAACATACGATTTCTCTAGGTGATGTAGGGAAACATATATATACGATGTCTTCGGTTTGCCTATTCCCCGATCAGATGAGTATAAATAGTCGGTGGGTTTGGGAAACACCAGGAGTTCATGCCCCACAATTGGTCTTGAGTTGACAGTAGTCAACTCACACCTCAACGCATCTACAGCACAACATTCTTAAGTTTGAGTTGCATTTAACCCCTAACTAGAATTTGCACATCCCATACATACCGACGTTCGTGGTTCGATCGCTGCAATTTTAGAAAAGGTCCACGGGCAAAAAAAAAACACATTTTTCATTTGTTGTCGTTCTGCTAATCATATAGAATCTCTAGCTAAGACCGAAGTTGGAACTTATTTTATTTTCTGGAAAATCATTGGCTGGGTTCTTTTTAATTGATGGGGATTTGGACTGTGGGATTGAGAGTACTCGGGAAATAGTTAGTGTCGGGGTTGCTTGTTCATTGATTCAGAGTATATCTTTCTACATACAAGACAAGCTAAATCAGTACATTTTGTCTTTGCCTTGCAAACCAACGAGAGCCTAAGCACTTGACAAGTGATCTCTACAGCATGCTGGATATCCAGGGTTGGAAATTCAGGAACGAAATTTTTGAAATTTCGGTCATTTTGGACCCCTCCGGTACGATATTATTTCGGTCGGAATTTTTTAATTTTTTTCGTGAATTTTAGTAATATTTGTTAAAATTCAACTAAATTTTGTTCAAAATTTTGGAAATTTTTGGACCGATCCAGGATATCCAAGGCTTCTTAGCAGTCCGTGCTGCCATCCTCATCAGCTGAAAGCTCCGCAGGGTATCAAAACAGGTCATTTTAATTGTACGAAGGCGACTTATTTTGAGTATCACTGTAATCAACAGTTTGCAGCACAGCAGCAGCCTTTGTCAAATTATTTGAGTGTATACGAAGGTTTCTTTTCATCGAGAATGTATCAAGTTTTTCTGGTGTAATTGTTGGTGCCTCTCCATAGTCCGTACCTTCTTAATGTCAGGGTACCAGGAATAATTCCAAAGTTACTAAAATAAGCACGGAAAAGCATTGTAGTTTTTTATCCCTTCAAAAACCCTCAAGCTGATTTACGTGTTTGGATGAAAATATTTGTTAATGTCCAAAGCATAGTGAAAGTTAAAACAGTTTGACTTTGACCAGTTAAAATAGTTTGACTTTGACCAAAATCAAAACGTCTTATAATCTGAAACGGGGGAGTATGATATATGCGTCGTCAGTAACTGAAAATTGATCTAATTATGTTGGTTCCAAACCGAAATTAGTGGCCTTTAATCAAACCATCAATGTGATGAAATGCCACTGATAATTAGAGCAAGCTATTACTAGTGAATGCTGACACAACCAGGCTAACATGGCTTTAAGAAGGACACAGCAGAAGAAAAACATGGAACGAAAGAAATCAGAGCACGAACCAAAGAGAGTCTGTGAGATAAGAGCAGGTACAATAGCAGGCTATAAGTCAGCTGCAAACATATTTTAAGGAGATAAATAAAAAGAGAGAAGGGCAGCGGGCTACAGATTTGTAGCCAGCTGCAGCACGGACTCCAAGACACTATGTGTGTATGACAGGTGGGACCAGGTATTAATAATGTAGTATGTAACTATTGTATGAATGAGCTATTAGATTGGCTATAGATGAATTGGAGCTAGTAGTTGGCTATACTTTTAAACTTGCTCTAAGCAGAAGGAAGATCAGAGAGTAGTCACATTCACAGGCGAAAGAGAGCAAGGCAGAGCACCAAATTAAACACGCAAGCACAGCCTAACTTTCTAGATCATGGGCATGGAAGACACCGGGAATGAGAACCCCTCTACTCGGAATCTACACAGGGCATACTTGCTGTTCTCTACCATCCATCAGCCCTAGCATGGTCGACGCACAGTATACAGATGGAGGGAGCAACCGAACACAAGAGGTACATCGATGCACTGCCGGTGTTATATTAGGTCTTGGGATGCTGCCGTGCACGTCCGGGAATTAGACAGCTAGCGCACGGGATTCCGTTGGATATAGATGTCACGGGATAGATTAAATGAGCCAGAGATTAATGTCTCTCTTCACAAGGTGCTGATTTCCCACTCCGTCCAAGATCTTCCTCCTCGGTATCGCGATACCTCGTCGGCGCCGGCAAGATCGAGCTCTGTATCGCGCGCGGAGCGCGCGACCTCACCGGCGACGAGTCCTTGCGGCAGCATCTGGCCCGAAGCAGCTTGCTCTCCCCACCCCTAGCTCCCCCCGCAGGAAGGTACTTGATACCTCGCCGGCGGTGACTCGCTGCAACTAACCGAAGCAGTTGTGCTCTCCGACGCCGTCCACAAAGTTTCTCTTCACGCTCTGCAGACCGCAGCTCTGCTCTCCGCACCAGCATGAGGTTACCTAGCAAGGTATCATAGCATGGTTTGGCCATCTGTTGGATTTGGGCTGTGCAAAAGCACAGTTACGTGTCACCGGTACGTATGTGATAGCTATAAATGGTTCTGGATTTGTTGGAAATAGCTATAGCTACTACTACAACTTGTTAGCTGAATAATACAACATTATCGATACTTAAGAGTTATTTCATGGTACTCCATGATGATACGTATGTATATGTACAAGTTGAGCTACTGTTAATTGGGTTGGATTATAAAATCTTAATACTTGACTGGTACCCATCAGATTCATATGCATGGGTTACTTGACTCCCTCGTCGGTCGGGTGTGCGCCGGGGAGTCGTCGCCCCAGGGAGGGCAGAAGCGGGAGCTCCCCTCATCCTCGCCCTCGGCCTCGGCGTCACCGTCGTCCCCGCTGCGGCCTGCCACTTTGCGCCTCCGGGATGGACGCCGGCAGCCTGTGTCAACCTGCAGCAGGTATAGCCGTCAACCTCCTCCTCGGCTCCTCCTCGAGACTTCTCGCGCTCTCTGGCTCGGGCCTCGACCCTCACCTCGCCGTGCCTCCTCGACGCCATCCTCCACCGTTGCAGCCCTCCCTCCCCCACATCTCCTCCTCTTTTTGACAGTACCCTCCGATACTCCACAAGTATCAGGCTTGATACCTTGGTACCAAGGTTTGATACCTAGGTACCACCTGGTACCTTAGGTACCAGGCATCAGGTATCGGTCGATACCTAATCGGTACCAAAGGTACCAGGTACTAGGTACCAATCGGTACCTAAGGTACCAGGTACTAGGGGAGCACACGTCCCTCACCTCGCCGTGCCTCCTCGACGCCATCCTCCGCCGTTGCAGCGCTCCCTCCCTCACGTTTCCCTCTCTTTTTTACGGTACCCTCTGATACCCCACAAGTATCATGCTTGATACCTTGTACCAAGGTCTGATATCTAGGTACCACCCAGTATCTTGGGTACTAGGCATCAGGCATCGATCGATACCTAGTCGGTACCAAAGGTACCAGGTACCAGGTACCAACCGTGTAGCGCCCGTTCCGTCGTGGCGCCTAGCGGGAAAATTATCTCTTAAAAACCCTAATTGCGAAATTTATTTCTTTGCTTGTTGTCTAGTGTCCGTGCCATCTCAAGATCTCAATCCCCGATCTATCGTCGAGTCCAATTTCGAATCCAATCCTTCCAAATCAAATTCCTCCGCAAAAGTCTATTTTGCCTCCCCCGGGGGTCGATGGGCCGATTTCCTCCCGGCCCATCTCCCCCTCTCCCCCGGCCCTCTCCCTCCCGGCGCGCTCCCTCTCGACCTCTCCCGGGCGCTCTCTCTCTCTCTCTCTCTCTCCCCCGGCCCTCTCCCCTCCCCGGCGCGCTCCGCTCTCTCCCCCCCGCTCAGCTCCGCTCCGCCTCGCCCGCGCGCCTCGCGCGCGTGCGCGAAGAGCCGCGCCGAGTGCTCCTCCTCCTCCGCTCCGCCCGCGCGCGTGCGCGTGAGCCGCCGCGCCGAGCGCCCCCTTCCCCTCTCCTCGCTCTGCCGCGCCTGCGTAAGCCGCCCGCGCCGAGCCAAGTCCTCCCTCTCCGCTCCCTCGCTGCTACTTCCCGCGCGCCGTGTTCGCGTGCGCACGCCCGCGCGGACGCCACCCGTTGCAAGCCGCGCGCGCATGCCGAGTGGCCGACCGCCCGGTCGCCGCCGCCGTCAGCCTCTGCACGCGTCTGTCGCCCGTGTCGTCGCGCCGCTCCAAACCGCCCGCCGTCATCGCCGTCATCACCGCCCGGCCCCCGCCACTCCGCGCGCAAGCCGCCAAGGGACGGAGGCAGCGCCCCTCCTCCCTTTGCCGCGTCGCCCCCGCTCCCCTCCTCCTTTTTCCCGGATCGGCAAAAGGGCAAGCCCCTTTCTCCCCCTCCTTTTTCCCCTTTTCCCCCGCCAGCGTCATCCTCCCTGTCGCCGCTTTGGCCGCGACCGCTGAGCGCCAGCTCGCGCCTTGACCGCCCTAAGTTGGTTCCCAAACCGACATTGCCGCCCCCTTTAAACCCCAGCTCCTTCCCCTCCAATCTCCCTCGTTTTCGCCTCCTCGCCATAGCTGCCGCCCCCGTGCTCTGTTCGCCGTCGCCGTTCGTTGTTGCGCGTGTCGAAGGAGTCGGCACGAGCAAGGACGCGGAAGGGGACTTCGGCCGCGCCCTCTCCTTCCTCTTCCCCGGCCCGAGGCCAGAGAGATTACTCCCGCGCCGTCGGCCTCTCGTCACAGCGCCCCTCCTCATCTCGGTGATGCCTCCCTCCGTTCTTCCGCCTCGCTCCATCTCTTCCCCCTAGCTTTCGGTAGTAGCTCAAGTAGACTCCCCGTAGTTAGCCGGCGTCGCCCCGACCGTTGCCGTCGCTCGCCGCGTGCTCGCCGCCGTCGCCGCTCGAGCTCCGTAGCACCCACACGTCGCCAGCCTCGCTCGGCGTAGCTCCGTCCAATCCGACGCTAGCATCGAGTTCCCGAAACCGCGTAGATGCTCTCACCGCCGGGAATCGACCCCTCGTGGCCTCGCCGCCGTTTCCCTCTTCCCTCCCCGCCGGTTGTCGCCGCCGCGATTCGCCGCCGTCAAGCTTCCTCCGGCAAATCCGAGCCGTTGGCTCGTCTCCCCTCATCACGAGCAACCGCCCGGTGTGCTCGCTTTTGTCCGTATCGCCGTGGTTCGCTCCGCCACTCGGCGCCGCCACCCGCCGTCCATTCGCGGCCGGGTCGTCGTCTACCTCCCGCCGGCCCGCGTGGCAGCCACGTAGGCGCCACGTCGGCGCCAGCTCAGCCTAGACCGGGTCGAGCCGACCCCGGTCTGTCCCTCCCCGTGCGCGCGTTCCACCGCGAGCCGTGAGGCTGCGCGTGGGCCCGCCGCATCCGCGTCCACCGCGAACCGCGCGCGTGCACCGCGTCCCTCCCCCGCCCGCGCGCATGAGCCGCGTACTCCCTCCGCACGGTGAGCCGAGCCGCTGACAAGCGGGTCCCACCCGGGACCGCGCATGGTGAGCCCGGTCCACCGGCTCTCTCTCTCCTCCCTCCCGCGCGCGCGCGTCTTGGGCCGCTCTAGGCCGCCTTCTTGGGCCGGCCGGCCCGTTAAGCTCGGCCGAGCCGCCCTTTCTCTCAGGCCGCGCCCTAGCCGCCCTAGGGAAGTCTATATTCCCTCCCTCTCCCCTTTTCTTTCCTTTTTCTTTTCCAAAAAAAAAGAGATTTAATTAAATCCTTTTCCTTTAGACCAAAAATCCAATAATCTTAGAAATTCAATATCTTCCCAACCGTAAATCCGTTTGATTCCGTTCGAATTCCAAAATTTCTCAAATCTCGAGATCTATCTAATGGCACGCTTAGAGGTCATTAATAGGGCTTTATTTTTGCCGTTTGTTGAGTTGTCCCTTTTGCGTATAGTTTCGGAGCCCGAAGACCCGTAGTGCGAGGATTTCGAGGATCAAGCTCCAGATCTCGAGCAAGGCAAGCCACCTTTGAACATCTTGAGCCTATATTTGAAATCTAATTATATTGCTTGCAAAATATTATGCATTGATAGGATTGCACTTAATCTGTTGTTCCGTCTGCAAGGCAGATTGGCAGACCTACCTAACTTGTTGCATTTGATCCTTCCATTGTTAATTGCTATACCATTTCCCCTTGTAACCATCCAGTTGCGCCTCGATATTCGTGCACCCTGTGCCAGTATCGACGGTCGCCTTCAAACTTAAAATCTGAGTAACAACTTGGGTAAAACTGGAGTTTTACAAAAGACTTGGAAAACCCGACACCTGGGTCGGTGCTTGCGAACTAAATGAATTTCCAAAACCGCAGACCGGGAAACGTACCGGGTGTACGGTTTCCCGCTCTCGCACTTAAGGACCGATTCCTTGGAATTTCATCCAAACATAAGACAAGTACGACCACATGGGTGGAATGGGACACCCCTGGCTGAGTAACTAGCTTATCAGGGGAGCCTTGATGCCGAGAGACATGTGGATTCGCCGGGGTGGTGTCGGGGAGGACCCCTGGGCTTCCTGGCACAGTATGGTCTGGGACCTAACCTGTTGTTGGTCTGGGACCCCTCTCGTCGGCATATGGTAAACCTGTGTCGGCTTTGGAAATGCCTTGTCATGAAAGCTTGGAGGTCTCCCGACGTGGCTGATCCCCACGGGCTGGGTGATCGGGGTTAGTAATGTCGTGTGGGTAAAGTGTACCCCCTCTGCAGAGGTTAACAAACTGTTCGAACAGCCGTGCCCACGGTCATGGGCGGATGTGAGGTGATTCCTAGCGTAGTTTGGTTTGACTACTGCTTGTGAAATTGCTGTGTGAAAAGGGGTTCGGTGTTTGAAAAATCTGCAGCTGATGGGATCAGCTAGGCCCGGGTGGCCGTTTGAAAAGTTGTTGGCCCGGGTGGCCGTTGAAAAAGCTGTTGGCCGGGTGCCAATCTTGTTTAAATTCTAAAGACTGATACATTGCACATACTCCGACCGGACGAGACGCACTGTCTCATCCGTGTCGTTTGAGAAGCACTCACTTAGTTGTTTCAGAAAAGAGTTCAAATAAAATTAATTGCAAAAACACCAGCCTTTCCTTGAAGCCTGCATTAAACACTTATTTCCCATGGCTTGCTGAGTACTCCCGTACTCACCCTTGCTCTATATAAATAATTCCCCCCCCAGTTGCTGAAAAAGATGAAGCGGATCCTGCTGATGAGGAGTTCTTCCAGGAGCTAGCCGGCTACGATGAGTTTTAGGGTTTCGGCCTAGTTCCCAAGTCGCGCCTGTGTTGATTAGTCCAAGTCCTGGCTTCCGCTTTCCTTTTGTAATGCAGTTGTGAGCTCGGGATCTGTCCGCAGCCCAACATGACTGTACATCTACTCTATAATAAAGAGACCTCTGTTGCTGTGATATTCTGTCTCCCTGTGATACCAGCACTGTTTCCTGGGACTGGTATCGATTAACAGGTTAATTTGGAGCGTCACGGGCTAGTTCCGGTCGGGACTAGTTCGGGGCGTGACAAGAGATGGTATCAGAGCACAGGCTTGGCCCTAGGGCGAAACCCGACGCTTAGGACGACCCTAAGGATACTAAGTTCAAAACTACTTGCGAAAAGCTAAGGATTCTTTTGTTTTCTTTATTTTCAATAGTTTGTTTCTAAAATGGTTACTGATCCTTCTCCCTCTTTCAAAATTGTAGATGGCAGTGAACGCCAGCTTCAGTTCCCACGGTTTTGGTGAGGGTCACCACGTCGCTCAGCTTCGTGACCTCGCCCGTTTCCTTGGCTTCTCGTGTCCCGAGTACACGGGGTACTCTATGGACCGTGTTCCCCCTCACTGTGAGCTCTCTGTGTACCTTTACCCCCATGGAGGTATACACGGAGCTGGCCTTCGCCCACACCACTTCACTGTGGCTAGGCCCACCCTCCAGATCGCATACCAGGACCTCTCCTGGACTGCGCTTTGTCGCCTGGCCCACGACTACAGCCACCGTCTCGGAGGCTCCGCCTTCCGGCAGCTTCCACGCCTTCCTTCTGGCCACTCAGACGCCAGGTACCCTTGTCCGTACAGCGAGTCTCAGCCAGTACTGACTCACATGGTTGAGCTTTCGGAGGCTCAGGCCACTCAGCACGACCTACTCCTTGAGGCTTACCGCTCCCTTGCCCGCCGCTACGCCGCTCTGGAGGCCCGTCTGGCCGAGGAGGGTGTCACCTCAGTTGACACTGTCTCTTGGGACTCAGGTCGCCTCTGCCACGCCAGCCACCTGTCCTCCCACAGCTCCCGCGGCTCTGCCCGCACTCCCAGTGGCCCGCGCTCCCCCAGCTCGCGTGCGCCGTACTCACCAGTGTACTCCCCCTACCCGCACCCAGTTAGCCCTTCCTACACCCCCGGACACACCCCAGTTGCTTCCTCCCGCCGTGGCCCACGCTTTATCCGCACTGCGCGGAAGCGTGTTGTTGGTTCTTCCACCGTGTTCCGTTTCCACTACCCAGCTCCCCTACCGCCAGCGGCCCGTGCTGCTGTCGGCCCTCGACAGGTTCCGCCGGTCCCTTCGCGTCAGCCGATCGACGTTTCTTCGACTGAGGAGCCGACTACTGGAGGCAGCCTGGCCGACGAGGAGTAGAGGAGGCAGTCTTCAGCAGCCGTCCGTGTGTTAGGCCCTTTTGTTCCGCCGCCAACTCTTTTGGAGTCGTGGCGAGGTAGTGCGTGCGTGAGTTTGTTGTGGGTGTTGTTTGGTAGTCTGGTTCTCCTAGGTGGTGTGCGCACAGTCAAGCTCGGCGTAGCTCTGTGACTTGTCCACACCCGTTGTATCAGGTGTTTTTATGATTTGAAAAATCCAGTTTATGCCTAGTGTGTGCTATCTGAGTTGCTATTTACTTTGCTCCTTGCTCTCCTAAGTGCTTATCTGACTCTTCCCCCGCCCTTTTCTGGGAGTTTAGATGGCTAGCCGCCCCCGCCGTGCAGCTCGTGCACCAGCCCGCTTTGGTTTTGAATATGGTAGAACCGAGCCGGCAGCAAATCATGAGTCAGCTAATGAGCAGTCTCACCACAGCAACCGTTCACACCGTACTGCTTCCCGCAATGCAGAAGTTGAGCAACCCCGCCGCAGCAACCGCTCGCATCGCACAGCTTCCCGTGATGCAGAGATGGAACAGTCTCACCGCTCTCACCGCACTGCCAGTCACAATTCTGGAGAAGAACGCCTTCCTTCCCCACCTCATGTGGAAAACAACATGCAGCACTTAATGGCAGTTCAGACACAAATCTTGCAGGGATTAACCACAGCCATAGCCAGTTTTCAGCATAATGCGCATGGAAATGGCCACCCTCACGTGGGCAACAATAGATCCAAGCTGACAGACTTTCTGAGGTCTCGTCCGCCAGAGTTCTCTCAGACCGTCGAGCCCGTCGAGGCTGACGATTGGCTAAAAGATGTTGATAGAAAACTCAACTTAGTGCAGTGTACTCCGGTTGAGAAGACGCTCTACGCCTCTCACCAGCTAAGAGGACCTGCTGCAGATTGGTGGGAGAATTACTGCAATGCACACCCTGAACCCACTAACATTGCTTGGGATGAGTTTGCTACGGCTTTCCGTACAGCTCATGTGCCTGAAAGCGCTATTGATATGAAGAAAGAAGAATTCAACAGACTTAAGCAAGGCAACAGCAGTGTCAATGAGTACCTAAGTATGTTCAACAAGTTGGCTCGGTACGCCCCTGAGGAAGTGGACACAGACAAGAAGAAGATCAGGAAATTCTTGAAAGGAATCGCAGTTGGAATGAGACTCCAATTGATTGCTCATGATTTCCCCACTTTTCAACATATGATCAACAAGGCACTTCTACTCGAGGATGCTAGAAAAGAGGCTACCGAAGAATACAAGAAACGCAAGTCTAACCATCAGGGAAATTCTTCCCGAGGCGCACCTCGCCCTCGCTACGGACAACCCATGCAATACCACCAGTCGGTCACTCAGGCTAACCGCCAACCAGGCTACGCCCCTCGTCCTCAGATGAACCGTCCGGCCCCTCAGCCACAGCAGCGTGCCCCTGGTTGCAATACTGCGCCAAACAGTGTTACCTCTTTCAAGTCACCGCAGGGACCGTCAGCAGTTCAGTGTTTCCGGTGCAACCAGATGGGTCACTATGCTAGACAGTGCCCTCAGAACCCTACCAACACCAACTCAGGGCATGCGAATGGCAGCACTGCCAGAACTCCTACCCCAGCGGCAGCTCAGTCTCGTCCTAGCTCTCAGGCAAGTGGACAAGGTTCACGTGTTTCCAACAACTTTGGTCGAGGCCGGGTGAACCACATTCAAGCTGAAACCGCTCAGGATGCTCCAGACGTTGTGATGGGTATGTTCTCTGTCAACTCCGTACCCACAATAGTTCTGTTTGATTCAGGAGCTTCCCATTCCTTCATATCACAAGCTTTTGTGAAAAGAAATGGTTGGAAAACCCAAAATTTACGTGTACCAATGATAGTACATTCCCCTGGAAGGAATATAAGGGCAACTCAAATATGCCCGGAAGTTAACCTTAGAATTGAGGAAGTTGACTTCCTAACCAAACCGATAGTCCTAGACTCGCAAAGCTTGGACATTATCCTAGGGATGGATTGGTTGGCTAAGCACAAAGGACAGATAGATTGTGCCAAAAAGTCCATCACCTTGCAAGGACCTGGAGGAAAGCAAGTCCGCTTTACCTCTAACACCCCTACCACAAGTCGGTCTATCCTAACCTGTTTACAAGTCACCACCTTGGAGTCGGTGCCCATAGTCTGTGAATATCCCGACGTATTCCCAGAAGAATTAACGAGTATGCCACCAGACTGAGAGATTGAGTTCGCCATAAAACTGGCGCCAGGCACCGCACCAATTGCAAAAAGACCCTACCGAATGGCAGCTAATGAGTTAGCAGAAGTTAAGAGACAAATCGAAGAATTGGAGAGTAAAGGTTATGTGCGACCTAGCTCATCCCCTTGGGGAGCCCCAGTGCTTCTGGTTAAGAAAAAGGATGGCTCTGAGAGAATGGTAATCGACTATAGAGCCCTGAATGAAGTAACTATAAAGAACAAGTACCCGTTGCCACGGATTGACGATTTGTTCGATCAACTTAAAGGAGCAAGAGTTTTCTCAAAAATTGACTTGAGGTCAGGTTACCACCAACTGAAAATCAGATCTGAAGATATCCCGAAGACCGCTTTCTCAACGCGTTATGGTCTATACGAGTTCACAGTAATGTCCTTCGGACTCACCAATGCTCCAGCGTTCTTCATGAACTTAATGAACAAAATCTTTATGGAATACCTGGACCAGTTTGTCGTGGTGTTCATCGATGACATCCTGATATACTCCAAGAATGAGGAAGAACATGCTGAACACCTGAGGCTGATAATGGAAAAGCTCAGAGATCATCAACTATTCGCAAAATTCTCGAAATGCAAATTCTGGTTAGACCGAGTAGCATTTCTTGGACACGTGATCTCCTCCAACGGTGTCGAAGTAGATCCCAGCAAGGTTGAAGCTGTACTTGCTTGGAACCCGCCCACGAATGTGTCAGAGATCCGCAGCTTCCTTGGCTTAGCTGGATATTATCGAAGATTCATTGAAGGATTCTCTAAGCTAGCCAGACCTATGACCGAGCTGTTAAAGAAGGAAAAGAAATTTCAATGGTCTGCAGCCTGTGAAGACAGCTTTCAAGAAATGAAGAAAAGGTTGACCACTGCCCCAGTTCTCACCTTGCCAGATATCCGAAAAGATTTCGAGATCTTTTGTGATGCATCAAGACAAGGCTTAGGATGTGTCCTAATGCAAGAACGAAAGGTTGTGGCCTATGCATCCAGGCAGCTCAGGCCTCATGAAGTCAATTATCCCACCCATGATCTCGAGTTGGCAGCCGTGGTTCATGCTCTTAAGATCTGGAGGCACTATTTAATCGGGAACAGATGTGAAGTATACACCGATCACAAAAGTCTAAAGTATATCTTCACACAGACCGAGTTAAATATGAGGCAGAGAAGATGGCTGGAACTAATCAAGGATTACGATCTTGGAATCCATTACCATCCCGGTAAAGCTAACGTGGTCGCTGATGCGCTAAGTCGCAAGGTCTATTGCAACGTAGCTCAAATATGGCCTGACCAAGATCGCCTGTGCAGAGAATTGGAGAAGTTGAGGCTGACCGTGGTACAGTCAGGTGTCCCTGCCAGCTTGACAGTACAGCCTACCCTAGAGTCGCAAATCCGGGAAGCCCAGAAAGACGACGAAGGGATAAAAGAGTTAATAAAAAGAATACAGGAGAAGAAAGACACCAATTTCTCCATAGACGATCAAGGCACGGTTTGGTGCGGTCCACGCATCTGTGTACCGGCCAAGAAGGAGTTAAGAGATCTCATCCTAAAGGAAGCTCATGAGTCCGCCTACTCCATTCACCCAGGAAGTACGAAGATGTACCAAGATATCAAGGCATACTTCTGGTGGGCTGGAATGAAGCGAGATGTCGCAGAATACGTAGCCCTGTGTGACGTTTGCCAAAGAGTCAAGGCAGAACATCAGAGGCCAGCTGGTCTGCTGCAACCCCTATCGATTCCCGAGTGGAAATGGGAAGAGATCGGAATGGATTTCATCATCGGTTTGCCAAGAACCCCCAGCGGGTACGACTCCATTTGGGTAATCGTGGACCGACTCACGAAATCAGCTCATTTCGTGCCAGTGAAAACCACCTTTGATGGAAAGAAACTAGCAGAACTCTACATGACCCATGTCGTATGTAGATTTGGCTGTCCCAAGAAAATCGTGTCAGACCGAGGCACTCAGTTCACCTCAAGGTTCTGGAAGCAGTTGCATGAAGCCCTCGGAACCGATTTAAATTTCAGTACGGCCTACCATCCGCAGACCGATGGTCAGACAGAAAGGGTAAACCAAGTCCTAGAAGACATGCTACGAGCGTGTGCCTTGGATTTCAAAGGCACTTGGGATCGTTGTTTGCCGTATGCCGAGTTCTCATACAACAACAGCTATCAGGCCAGCATTCAAATGTCGCCGAATGAGGCAATGTTCGGAAGAAAGTGCCGCACTCCCTTGTGCTTCCCGGAGCTGCTCCCTTAGGTGCTGAATCTCGAGGTCGAGATTCTTGTTAGGGGGGTTGGTCTGTAGCGCCTGTTCCGTCGTGGCGCCTAGCGGGAAAATTATCTCTTAAAAACCCTAATTGCGAAATTTGTTTCTTTGCTTGTTGTCTAGTGTCCGTGCCATCCCAAGATCTCAATCCCCGATCTATCATCGAGTCCAATTCCGAATCCAATCCTTCCAAATTAAATTCCTCCGCAAAAGTCTATTTTGCCTCCCCCGGGGGTCGATGGGCCGATTTCCTCCCGGCCCATCTCCCCCTCTCCCCCGGCCCTCTCCCTCCCGGCGCGCTCCCTCTCCCCCTCTCCCGGGCGCTCTCTCTCTCTCTCCCCCGGCGCTCTCCCCTCCCCGGCGCGCTCCGCTCTCTCCCCCCCCCACTCAGCTCCGCTCCGCCTCGCCCGCGCGCCGCGCGCGCGTGCGCGAAGAGCCGCGCCGAGTGCTCCTCCTCCTCCGCTCCGCCCGCGCGCTTGCGCGTGAGCCGCCGCGCCGAGCGCCCCCTTCCCCTCTCCTCGCTCTGCCGCGCCTGCGTAAGCCGCCCGCGCCGAGCCAAGTCCTCCCTCTCCACTCCCTCGCTGCCACTTCCCACGCGCCGTGTTCGCGTGCGCACGCCCGCGCGGACGCCGCCCGTTGCAAGCCGCGCGCGCATGCCGAGTGGCCGACTGCCCGGTCGCCGCCGCCGTCAGCCTCTGCACGCGTCTGTCGCCCGTGTCGTCGCACTGCTCCAAACCGCCCGCCGTCATCGCCGTCGTCACCGCCCGGCCCCCGCCACTCCGCGCGCAAGCCGCCAAGGGACGGAGGCAGCGCCCCTCCTCCCTCTGCCGCGTCGCCCCCGCTCCCCTCCTCCTTTTTCCCGGATCGGCAAAAGGGCAAGCCCCTTTCTCCCCCTCCTTTTTCCCCTTTTCCCCCGCCAGCGTCATCCTCCCTGTCGCCGCTTTGGCCGCGACCGCCGAGCGCCAGCTCGCGCCTTGACCGCCCTAAGTCGGTTCCCAAACCGACATTGCCGCCCCCTTTAAACCCCAGCTCCTTCCCCTCCAATCTCCCTCGTTTTCGCCTCCTCGCCATAGCTGCCGCCCCCGTGCTCTGTTCGCCGTCGCCGTTCGTTGTTGCGCGTGTCGAAGGAGTCGGCACGAGCAAGGACGCGGAAGGGGACTTCGGCCGCGCCCTCTCCTTCCTCTTCCCCGGCCCGAGGCCGGAGAGATTACTCCCGCGCCGTCGCCCTCTCGTCACAGCGCCCCTCCTCATCTCGGTGATGCCTCCCTCCGTTCTTCCTCCTCGCTCCATCTCCTCCCCCTAGCTTTCGGTAGTAGCTCAAGTAGACTCCCCGTAGTTAGCCGACGCCGCCCCGACCGTTGCCGTCGCTCGCCGCGTGCTCGCCGCCGTCGCCGCTCGAGCTCCGTAGCACCCACACGTCGCCAGCCTCGCTCGGCGTAGCTCCGTCCAATCCGACGCTAGCATCGAGTTCCCGAAACCGCGTAGATGCTCTCACCGCCGGGAATCGACCCCTCGTGGCCTCGCCGCCGTTTCCCTCTTCCCTCCCCGCCGGTTGTCGCCGCCGCGATTCGCCGCCGTCAAGCTTCCTCCGGCAAATCCGAGCCGTTGGCTCGTCTCCCCTCATCACGAGCAACCGCCCGGTGTGCTCGCTTTTGTCCGTATCGCCGTGATTCGCTCCGCCGCTCGCCGCCGCCACCCGCCGTCCATTCGCGGCCGGGTCGTCGTCTACCTCCCGCCGGCCCGCGTGGCAGCCACGTAGGCGCCACGTCGGCGCCAGCTCAGCCTAGACCGGGTCGAGCCGACCCCGGTCAGTCCCTCCCCGTGCGCGCGTTCCACCGCTTGCCGTGAGGCTGCGCGTGGGCCCGCCGCATCCGCGTCCACCGCGAACCGCGCGCGTGCACCGCGTCTCTCCCCCGCCCGCGCGCATGAGCCGCGTACTCCCTCCGCACGGTGAGCCGAGCCACTGACAAGCGGGTCCCACCCGGGACCGCGCATGGTGAGCCCGGTCCACCGGCTCTCTCTCTCCTCCCTCCCGCGCGCGCGCGTCTTGGGCCGCTTTGGGCCGCCTTCTTGGGCCGGCCGGCCCGTTAAGCTCGGCCGAGCCGCCCTTTCTCTCGGGCCGCGCCCTAGCCGCCCGAGGAAAGTCTATATTCCCTCCCTCTCCCCTTTTCTTTTCTTTTTCTTTTCCAAAAAAAAGGGATTTAATTAAATCCTTTTCCTTTAGACCAAAAATCCAATAATCTTAGAAATTCAATATCTTCCCAACCGTAAATCCGTTTGACTCCGTTCGAATTCCAAAATTTCTCAAATCTCGAGATCTATCTAATGGCACGCTTAGAGGTCATTAATAGGGCTTTATTTTCGCCGTTTGTTGAGTTATCCCGTTTTGCGTATAGTTTCGGAGCCCGAAGACCCGCAGTGCGAGGATTTCGAGGATCAAGCTCCAGATCTCGAGCAAGGCAAGCCACCTTTGAACATCTTGAGCCTATATTTGAAATCTAATTATATTGCTTGCAAAATATTATGCATTGATAGGATTGCACTTAATCTGTTGTTCCGTCTGCAAGGCAGATTGGCAGACCTACCTAACTTGTTGCATTTGATCCTTCCATTGTTAATTGCTATACCATTTCCCCTTGTAACCATCCAGTTGCGCCTCGATATTCGTGCACCCTGTGCCAGTATCGACGGTCGCCTTCAAACTTAAAATCTGAGTAACAACTTGGGTAAAACTGGAGTTTTACAAAAGACTTGGAAAACCCGACACCTGGGTCGGTGCTTGCGAACTAAATGAATTTCCAAAACCGCAGACCGGGAAACGTACCGGGTGTACGGTTTCCCGCTCTCGCACTTAAGGACCGATTCCTTGGAATTTCATCCAAACATAAGACAAGTACGACCACATGGGTGGAATGGGACACCCCTGGCTGAGTAACTAGCTTATCAGGGGAGCCTTGATGCCGAGAGACATGTGGATTCGCCGGGGTGGTGTCGGGGAGGACCCCTGGGCTTCCTGGCACAGTATGGTCTGGGACCTAACCTGTTGTTGGTCTGGGACCCCTCTCGTCGGCATATGGTAAACCTGTGTCGGCTTTGGAAATGCCTTGTCATGAAAGCTTGGAGGTCTCCCGACGTGGCTGATCCCCACGGGCTGGGTGATCCGGGTTAGTAATGTCGTGTGGTAAAGTGTACCCCCTCTGCAGAGGTTAACAAACTGTTCGAACAGTCGTGCCCACGGTCATGGGCGGATGTGAGGTGATTCCTAGCGTAGTTTGGTTTGACTACTGCTTGTGAAATTGCTGTGTGAAAAGGGGTTCGGTGTTTGAAAAATCTGCAGCTGATGGGATCAGCTAGGCCCGGGTGGCCGTTTGAAAAGTTGTAGGCCCGGGTGGCCGTTTGAAAAGTTGTTGGCCTGGGTGGCCGTTGAAAAAGCTGTTGGCCGGGTGCCAACCTTGTTTAAATTCTAAAGACTGATACATTGCACATACTCCGACCGGACGAGACGCACTGTCTCATCCGTGTCGTTTGAGAAGCACTCACTTAGTTGTTTCAGAAAAGAGTTCAAATAAAATTAATTGCAAAAACACCAGCCTTTCCTTGAAGCCTGCATTAAACACTTATTTCCCATGGCTTGCTGAGTACTCCCGTACTCACCCTTGCTCTATATAAATAATTCCCCCCCAGTTGCTGAAGAAGATGAAGCGGATCCTGCTGATGAGGAGTTCTTCCAGGAGCAAGCCGGCTACGATGAGTTTTAGGGTTTCGGCCTAGTTCCCAAGTCGCGCCTGTGTTGATTGGTCCAAGTCCTGGCTTCCGCTTTCCTTTTGTAATGCAGTTGTGAGCTCGGGATCTGTCCGCAGCCCAACATGACTGTACATCTACTCTATAATAAAGAGACCTTTGTTGCTGTGATATTCTGTCTCCCTGTGATACCAGCACTGTTTCCTGGGACTGGTATCGATTAACAGGTTAATTTGGAGCGTCACGGGCTAGTTCCGGTCGGGACTAGTTCGGGGCGTGACAAACCGGGTATCAGGTACCAGAGAGTACAAGTGGACATACCAGGTATCAGGTACCAGGGAGCACACGGGGACAAAGAAAAGGAAAAGGGACAGTCACTTAAAATATCCCGTTGCAACGGTATCCCGTTGTGTAAGCACTATGGTACATTCAAGGAATTATCACCTATGAAGCACTGATACGGCAAAGCAGGCGCGTGTCTGTGTCCGACACGGGATCGGATACGGACACGTATCGGACACGGCCGGATACGTGTCCGGGACGTATCGGTATTTATCCTGATTTTAAAATAAATAAAGTAATTCATGATACATTTATGAGACGTTCCGATACGGTCCCGATTCGTTTAACCCTAATATTTCGTCGGTATCAAAACCCGCGTGCGTGTGGGGGGCATCATATCCACCCAGCCTGCGCCGCCTCTCAACTCTCACTCTCGCCTCTCTTTCCCAACGCTCCAGCGCCGCCGCCGCCCCATCAGCCATTGCCGCCGACGGGCTGTGCCGGCGCCGCCACACTGCTCTCCACCTCCGACGCTGGCCCAACACTGTCACCACCAACGCCCCTCACGCGCTCCAGTGCCGTCGCTGCTGCCGGGCTGCCTCGTCAACCGTCGCCGCCGCCGAGCTGCACCGGCGCCGCGCACTGGGCTGTGCCTCGCCGCCTCCTACTCTGACGTCGGCACAGCACTGTCACCGCCGATCTGTTTTCCCGTTCGTTTATTGAATTGAACTTATAGTCTTGAACAAGTCTATCGGTCTATCCTAATTATTCTATTTGTGGCTGTGAACTTGTTATTTATAAACTAGCTATGTGCCTGTGCCCTGTGGGCTGGATGTGAACTTGTTATTTGTGAACTTATATGGTCATTGCGATGTTTGGATATACCGTTGAACTATTAATTTGTGGTCTATGCACTATTTGTGGTCTAGCACTTATTCACAATCTATTTTTACCCTGTTCAATTTACTACTTTTCTGTATTTTTATTTTTTTTATATATATTAGCGTATCCCCATATCCTTAATTTTTGGAAAATGTCGTATCGCCGTGTCGTGTATCCGTGTCCGTATCCCCGTATCTGGGTAACATAGATTATCACAAGGTACCATGGTACTGGTACCCATGATATTTGGAGGTACCACGAGATATCATAGTACCATATAGGTTTCATGGGTATCGTCTATATTTAATCTGTATAATACATATTGTAGGCGTATCCAGGGTTAACACTTGTAGAAAAAAATCTAAATTTCAGCAATTTCAAGACTTTTGGAACTTTTTGCACGAAATTATTTAGAATTTTAACAAATTTTGATTAAATTTTAATAAAATTTGACCAAATTCGCAAAACAAATTGAAGAAAAACCAAAAAAAGGGCGAGATATATATCATATAGATACATATGAATAATATCTACAAGCAATGAAAGTCGAGAAGAAGATAATAGGAGAAGAGTTGGTCTGGGATGGTTGCAACTATTTTGCAGGTGATACTTAGAAAGAATAGTAGCTAGGACACTAGCCTGCACACTGCTGCCCTCTAGTTAGCTTTGAGGTTGGCACAAGCACATTTGGCGACGTTGCTCTCCCCTTCGCTAGACAGGTACGCACGCGTCGTGCGATCTTCTCAGCTCGGCGCACCACGCGTCAGGTGTAATGATGGATGAACGTGATTAACTACATTGTCCCTCCGACGGGACACCGTTCTATAGTTTTTCTGCGGGAATTATGCTACCCAGCTATAACCTCGGTGATGGGAAGACGAGTTTCGTTAATTACTCCCTCGTTTTGAAATGTTTGACGCCGTTGACTTTTTAAGCACATGTTTGACCGTTCGTCTTATTTAAAAAATTTAAAGTAATTATTAATTCTTTTCATATTATTTGATTCATTGTTAAATATATTTTTATGTAGGCATATAATTTTACATATTTCACAAAAGTTCTTGAATAAGACGAACGGTCAAACATGTGCTAAAAAGTCAACAGTGTCAAACATTTCAAAACGGAGGGAGTAGTTCCTTGTCCCGTTGAAATTGTAAGTAGAATTGGCACGCGCAGTAGAGGGTCAGGATCAGCAGTAGATACAAGACTATGGTCCCCTTTGTTTCTTCTTTAACAAGTGGATGAAAATTTGGATACTCATAGCACACTCTTCAAATTATTAAATGGTGCATTTCATATAAAAACTTTCTATATGAAAGTTGTTCTAAAATATGAGATTAATCCATTTTTCAAGTTTATAATAACTAAAACTCAATTAATCATATGTTATTACCACATCATTTTACGTGAACCACTTAATCTTTATCTTCATCTTTTAGAAGATTCAAACACCACCCATAAAAAACAATTTTCTAGACAGTCAAATGGAGTTTTCGCAGAAGGATCTGAGCACTGCCTATAACCAAACGACTCTTAGAAATCGTTACTACCTCCGTCTCAAAATAAGTGCAGCCGTGGATATCCGTGCCCAACATTTGACCATCCGTCTTATTTAAAAAATTTGCGAAAAATTTAAAAATATTTAGTCACATATAAAGTACTATTCATGTTTTATCATCTAATAGCAATAAAAATACTAATCATATAAATTTTTAAATAAGACGAACGGTCAAACGTTGTGAATAATGCAAAACTGCACTTATTTTAGGACAGAGGGAGTAATTTTTAAGGCGTGGAAACAGCCGGCGGTGAAAATCAAAATCACAGGCGAGAGCGTACTAGGACACCTGTCAGTGGAGATGCATTTCCACATGCAGGCATATTATGAAGCTCGTCTATAGGATGCATTTTCAGCAAAAAAAAAAGTCCCTAAATTCAAATTCACATTCAAAATCCCCAAAATTCTTGTACTTCACACAGCAATTCACACAAAAAAAATCCCCAAAATTTCACCTATATTCACCACAAAATTTTGCCTAAAACTGCCCTGACCTGCCGATAGCGACCCCACGCCATTGTTGTGGTCGTCATCACGGTCGCCTAGCCAAAGGACTCACTGCGGCACCAAGCCCCACCACTGACAGACCCATAGCTGCAGACCTACTGAGGTACTCCTGAGGATCGCCACTATCGGATCTGACGCTCCTGTGGCCTGCTCACTACAGCAGGAAGGGGCTTTGGCAACACGTACATGTGTTACTACATATCAGTATAGGTGTTACAAGCGTTCCCAGTAACACAATCTATAAGTGTTCTTGTAGGCCATGTTACTGGTACAATACGTTGCAACATATAACATGTATTACTATATAACTAAGAATGTGTTGCTACCTTGTAACACACAAATATCACCTATAAGAACACATATTATGTGATACTGCATAGTACCCCAGGAATACATAATTTGAGTTGTAGTAACATAAATGTAATATGATTAGCAACATGTTTCCTTATTCCAATACATTTTGTGGGAACAAACTTTAGTATATACATATTCACACACACACACGATCAGGTTAAAGGAACAAAATTTAATTGACATTATTATTTTCTTTCAAAAGCACCACATATCTCACAAAATACTCACATCACATTTAGTGAAAATAAAGATTGCATTGCATAACAAAATAGTTAAAACATCCTTCCCATCATTACAAAACATAAATGATAATCCATTTGAGAAAAGCAAGTCTTCAGAATAACAGTCTTTCATACTAAAATATAACAAAATGATAATCTATTCGTCTTCTTCTTCTTCTTCTTGAAAGTCTTTGCCGGTTTATCAATCCATAGGGTGAGATGGAAGCGAAATCAACCATTAATCTTCCAAACCTGCACGTAGCAAACATTACTTTGGTTGTTAAGCTAGAATGTACAGCAAAACATTAAGTTACATGAACCAAGGTAGAAACAACTAACATACACATATTGAAGGCCACGCAATCACCACTCCTTTGGCATGGGCATCATTAATTGTCTTGCAATGATCCAATGGTCTTACAAGCTCCTCATTTTTACGAATAGGATGGTTGATTCGTACTTTCCAAAAATGGTTGCCTATCTCAACACCACCTACATGTGAATATGGGTTGCAGCTCAACAAATTAGCATATGCCACGCCTTCTTTATTTGGATATTTTGCTGTCATGAGTAATACTGTGGAACCAACCTATATTTAACATTTAGTCAACAACCTATATTTAACATTTAACACACACAGTAATGCAAAAGGAACACAGTGTTATTACCTCCATTGGTGAAGGGCGCGTCTTCTTTGAACGCACACGGCTTTGAATCACTTGATCATGTGCATTGTCCGTGCTCTTTACGAACATTTTCTGCCCTTCTTTAGCCATCTACAGTGAAATAAATAGTATTTGTCACATGGTATCAGTATGGATACTCAAAAAAGTCACAGTATGGTATTTTTTTTATATCTACAAAAATATGTACCTATGATGCCATCATTTGGCTATCTTCAAGATAGTTTATTTTGTTCATACTGGAAATAAAATTGGGGAGTTTATATACATAGAGATTAGTTCATAAATAGGAACAAATTTTGTGTACATTATGATGTAGCTAAACTCGTAATGGTAGACAAATATAGAAAAGTAAGCTTGTATTCAAAATAGATAAAATACTATAAACTAACCATTATATAATTTATTGAAGTGATACAGTAGAAAATTATTGAACAAATAGATCTATTAAATTACAATGCCTGCAGCTTTGTTATATTTTTTCAGGTATTTAAATGCTTAATCTGAAACACCCTAGACAAAATAAGGCAATTAACTAGTTCCAAGACAATTGCTAGGGTTTCATCATGTCGTATCCTTACTTCTAGAGAGTGACAACAAAATATTTTATTTGACGCATATATATCACACTATATCTGAAAACATTTACCTCTTCTTGTCGAAAGGAATGAGCGGACCATGGTGATGGTGGTGCTTCTTGATAATGGGGTTCTTCCTGGTTTGCATCATTATGATACTAGAATTGTCATAAAAATCATTTATCATATTGTTATAGTCTTTTTGTTGCTATAAAATAATTGTAGTGCCCTTTGCTAACCTTTTCAGTAGAGAATGACAAGTCATCGTCCTCATATATGTCCTGTTAGTCGATCAGAATTTGATGATTCTTTAGTTAAATGTAGACACAATATTTTTTAATTAGAGTTAATGGTTGTGTTTCCGCACGTGCGTACATATGAGTACTATGAATTATGGGGCAAGAATCAATTTAGTAACAAATATTACCTTGAATGGATATCTTTGCTGACTCAGGAGGTCTTCTCGATCAGCTGCGTCGCATTGGACTCTCTAAATTTAAACAAAGGTAAGAATAATACAACCAAAATAACATTATTGGTTGGAAGCTATAACAATTACCTTTCTTTTAGAATGTACTGCTTGTAGCTGAGAGTTGCTATGATATCCTTTTAGTCGATTGACCTGAAAAAGATATCAATTTAGAACTAATTTTTGTATGAAGGTTCAGATAAAATTTGTACCTTTCTTAGCTTTTTTTTTTTCAAGGACACCTTTTCCTGTTTGTTTTTCCTATCAGTCTTTTCTTTAAGCAGTTGTTGAATAAGCTGATCTTGCTTCTGTGCATGCTCCTTTAACTTCTCCACATCATCAATAATATGTATCGCTACTTCATGTGGTGTACCCTCTACGGTAGTGATATTAATGTTCCTGAGATGGTGTGATGTTTGGCCATAAACATGGTTGGGAACTGGAAGTAGTCCCATACCATGCACTTGTCCAGGTTTCTCTTCACCTAAAACTTGATGTAAGGCATCACCTTTCCATGCAACTCTTCCTTGATCATCTTCATCCAGCTCAGGTTGTTCATCCATGAGGCTTTCCAACTCAGCCTAACAGTTTAGAAAAATTGGATCAGATCAAATAATAATTTGTTTTTAATTGTAGTAGCATATTATGTGTATAGCATACCAGGTGTTCATTTCTATCTTCGGCCCTTTTCTTGTGGGTTGCTAAGTAAACCATGGCTCTATGCGGCTGCTTCTTTTGAGGATCATCTTGTCTCTGAAAATAATAGAACATACACCAGTTATATGAGTGACTTATATAGGACAACATTGAATAAAACAAGATTACTCACCATGTCCTTAGCCCAACGAGCGTAGCTCTTTGTCCCTGCGGTATGTGTTGTCTTCATCATGGCACGACTGCTTTTATTTTTCTCACAAAGGGCCTATTATAAACACAGTGCACTATTAATGAGACCATATCATACATCATTAATTTAGATTGGCAGAGTATTAAATTGTAAGCGAAATAATGTGCAGTTGTATCACCTTTCCCTTTTTTGACTTCCAAAATTTGACAAGTTCAACCCATTGATCATAATCGATATCTTCTGGACACAACTTATACAAAGCAGATCTTTTCTTTTTAGGCTGAAAATAAGCTGTCTTTAGTGATGCCTTGAATCGCCTCCAATCTCTCCCTGTTGACTTCAATATCCATTGCTTGCACGATTGAGGGTACAAGAACTTTGTCTAAAATCAGTAAGATATACTAAGTAAATAAATATGTTATGTTTTTTATGTTATGACTGCTTTATGTAAATTATATTCATGTGGGAAAGAGATAAAAGGCAGAGCAGTAAATTTAAAATTCAGAGCAATATGCCTAGATTTTTGCTCAGTCACACATACCTCCACAAGTTGAAGTATTGTTTCAGCTCCACCATTCTTTTTGACCAATCTCCAATCCTTCAAGTCAAATGGACAGTAAGACCCATTTCTTGCCACTGTGCCTAAAAATTTTCCTAACAGTCCACCTTCTGCTCCAATGGGCTGTCCAAGCTTGTTGCACTTCACTACTATGTGATTGCCTTCTGGAAGGTTCCAAATATGTGTTAAAGTTGTCCTTCCACGTTTGTCTTCTTTGGCACTCTCACCTGTAAAATTAAACAAGAACAGTAGTGGCTAAGCCCAGTTTTTCAATATAAACATTTAGTTGGTCCTACTAGTTTTAGCTTTCTTCATTGTATTCGTACCTGACATATTCAAGGAGTCATCATCTTGCTGCTCTAGTTCGATCTCATCATCTTCTAGTGCTTGTGACTCATGCAATGGGTTATGTTCACTGATATTGCCATCTCCACTCTTGTATTTGGCACTGATTTTTACTACATTCAACCTTTTCGTTCTTGCCATTTCACCTGGAAATTGGTGCAATGTTTCTGGAAAATATGCTACAAAATGAAGTTATAGTAATTAGTGCTTTTCATGCAAAGCCCATAAATAGTCACAGAATATGGAGAGGAAAATGATAAGTGATCGGACTACCCTGTGATTTATATCCTTAGAACCCTATAGTCCCTCAAATCCTCAGAATAATTTACAAATAACCGAGCAAGAGAAGAAAAAAACACTTACATATTGTCTCAGGAAGTCACAAGCAGCCTAGCAACATGTCTTCATGGTGAAGCTACAGGGCATGTGCAGGAGACGCATAGTTCTGGAGGACAGGAGAAGCCATGCTGTGTGCAGTGCTCTTGATGGAGATGGGGGAGTTTGTTCAGGTGGGAGGACGGGGAATGAGGAAATGTGAGAACGATTGGGTTAAGGATACGAAGAGGCAGCAATTATTTATGGTGCATGGGAAGTTGAAGGGACACACTAATTGCTTGGGATTTTTGGAGGGAAGCTAAGGTTTCACGTTAGCGGGAAGTATTTTGAGAGGGAGATTTGTGTGCAAAAATTCAAGTTCTGGAGATTTTTGAAATGGCATGTTCAAACATTTTAGACTTTTTAAAATTTTAAATTTGATCCCTAAAAATTACTACAGCACTCTAAGTACTCACTACAATATAATGCTTATCTAAACAAGAACCAACCATGTAGCATATTAATATTGTTTTCTTCAGTTTAAGGTACATATTAATATTATTTTTTCTTTTTTCTTATTTTTTAGACTTATGTGGATAATTTACTTTAGTTTTCATACCGATGTATTATATTACAAATTGTTGTTTTATTGAATGCGTACTATAAATTTTAAATTTTTGAATTAGTAAAATAAATCGGTGGTCCTATATAAAACAAGTAGCTCAAGGCAACCGCGCGAGTGCGTGGCGATGATTGGTGCATCGAACTTTAGACTTGGCCTGTTTTAGTAGCCATTATTAGAGATAAAAATGATTCATATATTTTCCGATATTCGGACACATTTTCGGAAATAGATAGTCTCGGATAGATAATTTTCTAACAGTAGCGGATATGAAAATTAATTTTGTAATTGTTTTTGGAAATGGAAACGAATACGGTAAGACCATTGTCCAGCGGAAATCAAAAATGGTTGGAAACTATTCGAAGTTCTATATTTAGGAAGCTCAATTTGAGGGGGTTTTATATTCACAAAATTGGTTCTATGGCATCGAAAGTTCTCTTTTTTTGTTTTATAATTCTGAAAGTTCCTAATTTACTTTATTAGCACCCCAAATCTTCCCTCTGTTCCTGTAAGAACCCTTTCCGTCCAACTCATCCCGTTTCCTGTTTCTCTGACCATGGTTGACTTACATTGTGTTCGGCTACTTGAGATGGGAGCTATCCCCTCGCGCATGAGATAAACTTTCCTAAAACATAAAAGGAAAATAATAAACTTATCCTAAAATTAATCGATAAATAGCATTGCCGTACTTTCTTCAAACTCAGTCTCCTTTCAACATTCACCACTATCTTTTCCAGAACCAAGTCCGACAAAGAGTGAGCTTTCAGCCATCATCCATCCCTCGTCGTCTAACTCTATCATCTCGCAGCCGATGCATTCCATCCGATATAGACCCATCAGCCTCAGCTGATACAATCTTAGACCCTAAATTCACGCTGTCGACTTTGCTCTACGTTTTCCTTAATTACTTAATGGAATATACCAAATTTCACGGTTAACACAAGCTTGTCTTCATCCCACTTGATATGAAAAGGTTATGCATATAAAGAAAATTAGTTACTATTTGCGGATATCCATAAAAAGAACTCCGGATAGTTTCCAACCATTTCCTATTTCCGATGGATAATGGCCTTACCATATTTGTTCCTGTTTCTGAAAAGATTATATTAGTATTCGTTTCCATTTCCGGTACCATCTGAAAATTATCCATTTTCATCTAAACTAGTAGGGTGGCCCGCTCAATTGTGTGGTTAGCACCCATACGAAATTATCTATTCATTCTTCTCGGATCTATTTTAATTAATCTTGTATTGTGTTTTATATGGTCTCTTTTAATATTCATTATTTTTATTTTAAATTTCAGTTGTTTCAAAATTGTATTTCTACTTGAACTTTCTTTTTTATTTTCTAATTTTGGATTTATTTTTTATTTTAAATTTTAATTAATCTCGTATTGGGTTTTTATATTGACTCTTCTTTCAAATTTGCTTATTTTTAATTTCGAATTTCAGTAGTTTTTAAATTTTATTCCTACTTAAACCCTTATATTGTTTTTATTTATAATTTTCGATTTTATTTTATTTTGTATTCCAAATTTTATTTAATCTTGTATGGGCAAGAAAGAGAAAGAAAAAGTTCTCACGGGAGAGAAAATTTCCCTCCAACAGTCCAAGTCCTTTTGACTGAGGACAGATAACAAAGAAACAGTCTTAACTCTCCTACCTCCTCGATTACTGCATCTCTGAAAAGCTACAAGCACTGAAGCACCTCTGTTCTCACACCACCCACCTACCAGTACACCATATGCTTGCTAGGTATAAGGAAAATCCCCAAATCTTGTCTTATCTTAGTTCGGTGGACACCACAACCCAACCCAGAAGATCAACGGCAGTTTAGCTCTTCTTCGTCGGTCCTCTGCGCAGGTGACCACCGGAGCGAGGCGGCCAAGGGAAGTGGGCTGCGCAGCAGCAGCCTGCAAGCGTGGGCGCGCAGCGCGTGGCCGTGCAGGCGTGCAGGTGTGCCGGCCGGACAAACCAGTAGGCAGGAGCCAAGGAAGAGCTGCTACCAGCTTGCTCGTTGCCCCAACTTGACTCATTGCCTGCCACATTGCTTCTTGCGGCATGAGGCTTGCTTGCATCCAGTGAGTGAGCTCTATTCTGTTCTTTATTGTATAGTGACAAATGAGGTTGTGAGGAGATTTGTATATGATTTACTGGTATATTTGCAAATTGCAATGGAGAAGAAAATAGCATTGCTTAATTACTTTACAAAGGATTTTTTATGCTTTAAATTTTTTATTCATTCATATCTCATTTGCTAGGCGCCAACTCTGAATCCTTAGTTTCTTTGGGTAAACCATTTCCCTGAAGCCCGTTGGATTGAGCTTCTAGACAAGCCTGCTGCCCTGCAGCTTGTCTGGTCCTGTTATGGAGACAAGGGCTAAAGGATCCAAGCACCAATCCACCAGGTATGGTTTCCCTCCCCATGTATTCTTGCATTTCGATAGTCAACAAGAACACTGGTTCTTCATCTGTGTTTGGATGCACTTGTTGGTTTTTCTACCACGCTTGCCCTATTTGAATAAGTACTATATTTTTTTAAACACAGGGAATGGGTCGATTTAGCCACTATTAAGAAGTTACTACTTTCCCCTAGACCAAGTGATGACTATTTGACTGGTGTAGATGGTTTTCTTGATTTTGCATACAATGGGAAAAGTTCTGGAGAGAAAATCCGATGCCCATGTGTCAAATGTGCTCTAAGGTGGTTACGGAAACGGAATGAAGTGTATGATCATTTAGTTTGTGATGGAATGCTAAAAGAATATACAATTTGGGGCTGTCATGGTGAAACTGCAGCATTCATCTCTGCTAACAGAGAGGCACAGTTGCAAGAAAAAACAAAAACTAATATGCACCAGTTAGTCATAGATGCTTTTGGGCATATGGATAATGGACATCCAATGAATTCATCTACTTGCCAAAATTCCTTTGAAACAGGACCATACCCTTGTTACGTCCCAAAACGACCCTAAAATATATCCTTTAAATTATGCCTAGAATAATTAAAATCCGTGTGAAAGCGTCCAAAAATTAAAATGTGCAAAGTAAAAGACCAAATAAGGCTTAGAGGATTTTTGTATATTTCCTAAAAGCCTAAAATGTGTAAATAAATTTTAGTGGAATTTTTAGAGCACAAATAATAATTGTTAAGAAATAAACAAAGTTAAAAAGGTTTTATAAAAAAGAAAAACCCTAAAAATCCCCTTCCCTCTCTTGGGCCGAATCCGGCCCATTTCCCTCCCCCTCTCTCCTCTTCCCCGCGGCCCATTCGGCCCCTCCCCGCGCGCGCGCCGCTGACGGGCGGGCCCGCCCGCCACCCTCGCTGACGGGTGGGGCCCACCTGTCATCTCCTCCCTCCCGCCGCTCCCATTGCCTCGCCCGCGCCAAACGCCGCCGCCGCCGCGAATCCCGTCGCCTCCCGCCGTCCCCGCGTGCAATAAAGTGGGGGGAAATATTCCCCGTGATCCCCTCTCCCTTTCCCCCCATTTTCCCCTCTCTCTCTCGCATTCAAACGGGCGGATTTGCTCCTGCAAATCTCGCCGGCGCCATTGATGGCAGCCGGACCTCCCGGCCGGTTTCCTTCCTCTCCCGGCCGCCCTCTCCCCCTTCCAACCCTATTTAAACCCTCCCCGCACCTCCCGCGCCCGTTTCCGCCCCTCGCCGCACCGTCTCCTCGCCGGAATCGAGCTCGCGCCGTCGCCCTCTCTCTCCTCCATCGCCGACGACCTTCGGCCGGCTCTCCCCGCTCGCCGGGACCGTTTCCCGCCCCGGCGTCGCCTTCTCCGGCTTCGCCGCACCGCCGCCATCCCCGTCCACCCCCTCGTCGAGCTCGCCGACCGCCGGAGCGCCGCCGACCCCGTCGACCCGAGCCGCGCTGCCGCCTTCCTCCGCTTCGGCAGCCTTTTTCGTCGTCGCCGTCGACCTAGGGTGAGCCGTGGACCGCCGCCTCGTTTCCCCCTTTCCCTCCCCTCTCTCGGCCGCCGCTCCGCCGTGCCTATGGCCGCCGCCGGCGACCATAGGGGCGCGGGCGCGCCGCCTCCCGCCGGCTACGCCGATGTGGCCACCTTCGGGCGCGTCGAGCGGCTGCCGCGTGGGGCCCGGCCGTCAGCCGCCCGCGCCCTCGGGTGCGGCTGACGCGTGGGGCCCACGGCGCCAGCCGGTGTGAGCCCGGGTGCACCCGGTCCACCGTGGACCGTGAGGCTGCCGCGTGGGCCCCACTCCCGTGGACCCGGTCCGCGCGCCCCTCCCCCTCGGCTGACGCAGTAAACCAATTTTTAAATTAAAATTTAAATAAAGAAATTCGCAAATATTCATTTAAAGAGCATATAAACTTCAAATGGCCATAACTTGGCCATTTGAACTCGGAATTGGACCGTTCAAGTCTCTAATTTTTCCTTAAGAAGTCAAGAACCCATTTTTGTGCTTTGTTCCTTCTTGTTATATGGAGTTTATTAGAGTAAAAGCCTTTTTCCTTTCCGTTAGTCGTGTAGACGCTGCAGCTTCGGAAGATCCGCTCTTCGTGGAGGTTGAAGCCGACGTTTGGGAAAGCGAGCAAGGCAAGTCACATCATCCTTGAACATATTGAATTCCAGTTTATAAAATTATTTTGATTTAAATTATTGCATTATCGCTTTATTTAAATTCCCGCGTTATCACTGTTTTATTTAGCCATGCCTATTTACCTTTGTTATGATCTTATTATTGTTATTGTTATTATTACCTTGTCCACCCTAGAATAAACAAAACCCCCAACTAGTGGATACTCTATTCATGGTACCACTAGTATAAATTTAGGTAGATGCTTCGCTGGTTAATTAGGCAACATTAGGTGGTTTTACAACTCTAGACTTTGGGAATATTCTCATCACCTGGACACTATGGAACGGTTGGATTATTGTGGATTTGGATTCACACCTCCCCCTCTATTCAAAATCCTCAAAATGGTTTTAGGCTGGGCTCGGGGTGCATGGTTTTGATAGTAGCACCTCGGCCATATAAGGACCGGTCTTCGGGCCTCTGTTGCAAAGCACTACCGTACTTCCACATGTCTAGTGGGTAAGGCTTAGTTTGTGGCTCAGTCTGGTTATAAACAAAAGTACACGGATGGAGATGGACGAAGTCGGGGGTCGATGGACATCTCTAGGGCAAATGAAGGCTACACGAGCTGCGGCCCGGTAGTCGAGATGTCATGGCACAGGGCCGGTGTCCTGCTGCTAAGGGCTCAGTCCTGCCTACCTGTCCCGGAGGTTCCGGCCGTAGGTGGGGTTGGGTCGGTACTCTTGTCTATGGCTAGGATGGGTTGGAAACTATGTCACGTCCTCCGTCCGTATACCGTGGTGGTATGTGGCATGTGGTTACACGTGAGGAAGATGTGTCTTGTGGGTAAAGATGTACACCTCTGATCAGAGTATAATCTATTCGAATAGCCGCGCCCTCGGTTATGGGCAAGCCTAGCAATGTACCCAAGTTAGTGTTTTAATTCTTAAAACCTGCTTAACAACTAAAATATGGAATGGTTGGCCTGGGTTGGCTTGGGACGAGCTGGGACCCAGGGTCGGGTTGCCAGTTCGGTCTGAATCATCGTAGGCCTTGGGTTAAGGCAGGTTCGTGTGGGTTCACGGCCTTGATTAATAATATTGAATAGCTCTAGGATCGTGTTTACAAAATAGCTTTGAGCAACTAAGTGTCTTTTAATGCTGTTTACTGCAAACCCTAACCCCCTATATTATAAGTCCCTTGTACTCCCTTGCATTTATACTGCACTTGTGGGTGTGTCTTGTTGAGTACGGTGGTTGTACTCAGTCTTGCTCAATTTTTCCCAAACCCAGAAGAGGAGTTCCTGGAAGATGAAGGCTTTGGTGTCTAGCTCGTGCCTGCCGTCAAGCGCCTGTGGTCATCGCCCTAGTCTTCCGCTGTTTTTCGTTTGTCTTCCTGTGTGCTGGGCCTTCGCCGCCCATGTAATAAATTAATTATTTACACTTTCGCTTATTAAACTCTATATTGTATCAACTTTTGGTGTACCTTGCCTCCTGGGACAAGAAATAATACACGCACGTAAGGAACGCCCGTTGGGTTATTTCCGGTCGTGACAACCCTGAAACCCAAGCTTTCTTTGACTTAATTAGAGAGGCCGACCAACCTTTTTGGCCGGGATGTGAACTTTCAAAACTTTCATTCCTTGTGCTTTTGTTCCATAGAAAATCCATTAACAAGTGGAGCAATAAATCATTGAATGATTTGCTAGCAATTTTGCAACAAGCAATCCCAAATGGTAGCAATATACCTAGAACATTTTCCGAGGCTAGGAAGATAATTGGAAAACTTGGGCTTAGTTATGAGAAAATTCATGTTTGTCCAAATAATTGCCAACTATACCGGAAAGACAAGGCTAATGATGACTTTTGTTCTAAGTGTGGAGCTTCAAGATGGAAAAACAAAAAGGATAAAACTAAATTAACTAAGAAGGAAAGAAAGAAGGCAGCACCAAGGAAGGTGTTGCGATACTTTCCAATCAAACCAAGGCTTAAGAGGCTTTTCATGCACAAAGAAACAGCTGCAGCATTAAGATGGCATGATGAGGGACGTGTAAAGGATGGGGCATTGCGTCATCCAGCTGATTCAGAGGCTTGGAAGGCAATTGATTCTGAGTTTCCCGAGTTTGCATCAGATTCTCATAATATTAGGTTTGGAATGGCTAGTGATGGTTTCAATCCATTTGGAACGATGAGTTCAAGTTATAGTTGTTGGCCTATTGTCTTAATACCTTATAATTTGCCGCCATGGTTATGCATGAAAGCTTCTTCTCTAATGCTTTCTCTAATAATTCCTGGTCCATCTTATCCTGGAAAGGATTTTCATCTTGCATATTCTCGAACTTCAACTCTAAAGAAGATACAAGAAGTTCCAGATTTTGAAAAGTCAAAAACATGGAAGGGTATTAGTGGTCTATTTTCTTTGCCTTACTGGGACATTAATTTGCTCCGTCACAACCTTGATATCATGCATATTGAAAAGAATGTATGTGATAATATATGTGGGACACTTTTAGGATTGGAGGGCAAATCAAAGGACAATTTACAAGCTAGACTAGATCTGCAAGATATGAACATTAGATCGTAGTTGCATCCACAAAGACGTGCTAATGACAAGTATTACTTGCCTCCTGCTTCTTACACCATGTCCAAAAAATGAGAAACAACAATTTTGTAAAGTACTTCATGACATAAAGGTTCCAGATGGCTATGCAGGAAACATCTCAAGATGTGTAAATGTTGAGCAAGGAAAAATTTCTGGCCTTAAAAGTCATGATTGCCATATTCTTATGCAAGAACTTCTTCCTCTTGCTTTGCGAGGTGTACTTCCTGATAATGTTACAGCTGTCTTATTTGATCTATGTGGGTATTTCAGAGAACTAAATGCAAAAGTACATTATATAGATGAGCTTAAGAAGTTAGATGAGAGAATTAAATTGACATTGTGCCATATGGAGATGATATTTCCACCTGGGTTTTTCACTATTATGGTGCATTTGGTTAGTCATTTATTAGCAACTGGGGCATTATTAGGTGGTCCTGCGTGTTTTCGTACTATGTACTTTGTTGAAAGGTATTTCTCTCTTTCAAATATTAGGATGTATTCTTTATTTTACAGCAACATATTTAACACAATTTTTTCTTTGTGTTGCCTGACTTCCTGTAGGTACCTTGGTGTGCTGAAGTCATATGTGCGTAATAGAGCTCATCCGAAGGGATCAATGGCTGAAGCATATTTGGCAGATAAGTGCATGGTTTTTTGTTCACGATATCTTGATGGTTTTGAGACTAAGCATAACCGTCCTTCGAGGAATGATGATACACATGAGCTAGATAGTTATCCTATTGTGAAACAAGGATCATCAATATTTTCTCATGTTGGAAAACCACTTGGAAAGCCTAGCAACTATGTTATAAGGGGTATGGCTAAAGTACAAGCACATCGATATGTGTTGTTCAATTGTTCAGATGTTAATAAGTACTTGCGGTATGACCTGCACCTTAAAGCATGTTTAGTTATCCTTTTTATGATAGGAAGGTTGATTATAAATATTTTGCAGAGCTCATGCTGATCAGATTGCAAGTACGTATCCTCGACGTGGTGTCAATCCAAAAACTATTGAGCGTGTACAAAATGAGAAATTCCATGAATGGTTTAGAGCACATGTAAGTACAGAATTTCAGATTATTTATATATAATACTCAAGTCATCACCTAAATGAGTTCTCACTGTACAGATAATGGATCTGGAGCGGAAGAATGGCTTGCACATTGTCAACGAAGATGTTAGATGGCTAGCCCGTGGTCCACTTGATGCAGCCAAACGATATCGTGCTTTTAACACTCGTGGTTTCAGATTTAGGCCTAAACGCTTGGATGGAGTGACACAAAATAGTGGGGTTGTGCTAACTGCAAAAAAATCTAGCTACACTAAAGCAAGTGACGCTAATCCAATTTTAGGTGATGTTACATATTATGGGAGGATAATAGATATTATTGAGCTGAACTACTCTGGAAAATTTTCAGTGGTCTTATTTAAATGTGAATGGGTGGATGTTATTTCTGGAAAAGGAATTAAAAAGGACAAATATGATTATACACTTGTCAACTTCTCACATCTTATACATACAGGAGAAAAAATTGAGCATGAGCCTTTTATTCTTCCTAACCAAGCTGATCAAGTGTTTTATGTGGATGACCCAATGAACCCAGGGTGGTCTGTAGTAAGGAAAATGAAACCCATGGACATATATGATACTGGCAAAGAGGAATGGATAGATGAGATGGAAGCTGAGCCTTTTCATGTTTCACACCTCGGGGAGTTATTCGATCAATCAAACAATCAACACTGGGTTAGAGCTGATGTTGAAGGAACAATGGTTGATGCTAATAATGGACTTGGCACTGAGGTACTTTGGTACTTTGTTAGCTCCATTCAAGGTACTTATATGTTTTCAGTGTACTAGTTCAAGATAATTTTGTAGTGTCTGCTCAAGATAATCTTTTGGTTCTAAATTCAAATTTATATATAGAAGATGTACTAAAAAAAATCTATCAGTTGCTCCTTTTCTTTTGTTTTCCTGTTGTGGTCTGAAATTTTTATATTATAGTACTTATGCTCATTGGTACCTTCTCTCTGCAGTGCCATGCTTCTTGTTTCATATGGAGGAACAAATATAAGCAACCAATCCTGGATTATCAGAATCATTAATTTCAATGTACCATAGCCTTTTTCATTTGATTAAGATTTTGAATGACACAATATACATGCAGTGAGAACTCCAAGTATTAGATTTCGTATAGGCCGTGTTTGGTTTTAATAAATATCTTAATACATTTATGCATCACCAAATGTCATAAAGCCAATCTATCTTTTTTACATACTGCAAAACCCAACTAGAATGCATTGAGTTGTATGTGTGGAAAGTAAAGACTGTTTTTTTAATCTAATTTTAGCTGACACTAAAATTGAACTCTATAGCTTTGTTATCCTTTTTAAATGCAACTGAATTGACCATAATGTTTTTCTCTAGGAAATTAAAACCGCGTTGTCATGCACATGCTCCTACAGGTATGGAAAGGAATAAACAATACAAGATGCTGGAAGAGAATGGTAAAAACTTAATAGTTATCCAAGTCAGTAGAGAACAAATGAAGTTTTCACATGTGGCAAGGCCTACGTCAAGCAGTCTATTGGTTACCTAGTTGTAGCTGTGATTTTGCAAGGCTTGTACTGTTGCAATGCCTCATGTTATTCCCCCTTTACCTGTAGGCTGTAGCTTTGTTCTAGTTCTATTTAAGTCTTTTGGACTGTGCATTCCTAGACTGTGAACATGGACTTTGAGAAATGAGCAATTATATTGTCTGATGGTAAATTTATTTTCTTGTTACAAAATGTGAGTGGTTACAGGAGATTTCTAACTTGTATGATGCATATTTATATAATGACTAAATAAGTTGGATGATTTGAACTCATAGAAAGGAACTAACCTGAATATTGTCTGTATAAAGAATATATTCTAGAACTCTACGTCAACTTGTAATTTTTGTGACATTTGTGACATAAAAATAGAAAAGGTGCTCCACATTTTTTTTCTACTCTTATAATTTTTCAAATCTTTTTGTTTTTTTCCACAAATAGTACCAATTTTTTGTTTCAATATCTAGGACAAAATTAGTGAAATTTCAAGGATATATATTTCGATAATTTTGCTTTATCCCCATGCTTTACTCTTTACCAACACGATCAAATTATTAATCTATCAATATTGAACAAGAATCACAGCCAACACTATTTTTGATAATCATATAGTGTGTTATTGTAAGATTGATAAACCATCTACATGTAACATATTTGTGCAACTCATATATTATGTGTTACGAGGTGCTTTGTAGCACATGTTTGTGTTACTGTCTGTATCCTTGTAGCACATTTATTCACCCTACTAAAAATGTGTTACGGGATCTGCTAAGAACACAAAGCATGTGTTACTGGTTTATTTCCCTGCAACACAGTTTAGAATGTGCTACTGCCATGTGTTGCCATAGCTATATTCTGTACTAGTGGCTGCTGCTAGATGTGCAGAACGATTATGCGCAGATGGTACAATCTCCAAGCGATATGCGATCCAGAAAGTTATGTTTCCCCATGGATATTATATATTCTCGAAAAGATAATCGAGTCTACTTTCAGTTCCAACAAACGGCTCATCGTTTTTACTTACCATGACGGAGTAATGACTATTTTACTATAGCTACACAGAAGCTGAAAAGGCTACGTGAACCTCCTCGGGAATGATTGTAGGAGGCCTTTGAGCTAGCCCAGTTCACCGAATTACATTAGTTGTTTCATCCCCATCTAGGATGGTTATTCTTAGTATAAATATCCCCTGTGTTTTATCATTTCGAAGACTTTTGACAATAAAAAAAATGAACACCTTTAGTTCAGCTATATGCTAACAAATTGAGATACTGATCTCTACCTCTTTTACTCTTGTGGTTTTCCTGTGGGATTATAGAAGCGACCACTTTATCGGCTCCCAATTGTTGCTCCTACTGCCTTTGAGGTTTTTATCGATTGATTGTTGGTTGTGTTGGTTAGTTCTTTGTAGTGGTTGGGCGAATCCTTGATTCAGGTTGCTGGTTAAAGACGGTGGTTAGCTTCGAGTTTTATTTGGCAGGTTGCACTACGTATTTTGGCTGCTTGCAGCTAGTTATTTTGGTCTCTTTGCAGCTAGTTATCCTTTGTTGTGAAGACTAGGACCACACCCCATATCAACTCCTATGGTCCCAAATTGATATGCCATTTTATAACTATCAATGACAAAGAGCGCAGTTTTACTTTACATAGAAAACCCTCCTCTCTCTTCTCCATGTCACCCTAAAATCAAAATCCTACACAAAATGCCATAAGTGACATCACAATATTATAGATGCCAATGGATAATTAAGTCGAGCAAGTATATATTATCAGCAGTTACCACCCCATCCATGAATAAGCCAACTAAGAAGTTTCTTGATTAATTAGAAAATACTCAGGCTAACATGGTTTTAAAAGGCCAGCTGCAAGTTAAACGTATATCAAACAACGCAAACAGAAGGGAGGTGAGGTAGCATAAGTGAGATGAGAGAGTAGCCAGCACTACTGGAGGAACTATCTTTACTGGGTTGACCAAAAACCACATTAGTCCTGGTTTGAATAGGAACCGACACTAAACATCTTTTTTATCCCGGTTAAAAAGCCCAACCAATTTTTTTTAATCCTTAGTTCCGGTTGGTAACCTAAAGGTCATTTTTATTCCCGGTTCAATAGTTGTTAGGCGGTGTCAAGCCCCCCCAGGGATTTTTAGTCCCGGATGGTATCACCAACCGGCACTAGAAATATCCCCCCACCTCTTTAATCTCCCACGCCTTTCTCTTGATCTCCTCGATCCTCTCTCTCTCTCTCGCTCTCTCTGTCTCTCCCGATCTCTCTCGATCTCCCTGTCCTCTGCTCTCTCTATCTCTCCCTCTGCTCTCTCTGGCTCTCTCTATCTCTCTCTCTCTCTCTCTCTTGTTGTCTCGACGGAAGCAACCGCAGTGTCCAGGCGGTGGCCCGGCAGGGGAAGCGGCGGCGGCCCGGCGGTGGAAGCGGTGGCGGCCGCGGCCTCCCCGCCAAGTCCAGCGGGAGGGGAGGCCAGCCGGCAGTGGCCGGCGACCTTATCCTCTCCTCCGCTAGATCCGGCCGGAGGAGATGCAGCGGGATGGGAGGCCGGCCAGCAGTGGCGATGTTGTGGATGTTGTTGATCTGTGAATGTATATGTGCAAATTTTTCTAAGTTGTGAATGTATTTGTTAATGTTTCTGTGAATGAGTTTGTGATGATCTGATAATTTGCTGGTGTTGTGAATGAATTTGTGATTAATTATCTGATAACTTGCAAGCAAATTAACAAAAAAAAGGGAAAAAAGGACCTTTAGTCTCGGTTATTGGTCCCAATCGGGACTAAAGATGGCAGTACCAGTCACGTGGCGCTGCCATCTTTACCGTGACTAAAGATGTATCTTAGTCCCAGATTCGTAGTCCCGGTTGCATAACCAGGACTAGGGGGGTTCCGAACCAGTTATAAGCACTTATTATAGGATCGAATCACAATAACTAAGTCAACTAGAGGGGGGGGTGAATGGTTGGTATACCCAAAAACTGAAAAACTTTTAGCGGAAATAAAAGTTACCCTCGAATTCGACGGATCGCGGTCTGACCGAAGTTGTCTTGCCGATCTGATCGCATGGTTGCCGTCGGTCTGACCAAGATTAGATCTCCGATCTGACCGCCGAGATCAGCTGCTATTCGCTGTCGTCGCCGCCGGTCTGACCGCCGCTTGCCGCCGGTCTGACCGCCGCTTGCCGCCGGTCTGACCGCCGGTATATCGCCGGTTGGACCGTCGAAACCCGGTAAACACAAATCGAAGAACTCTTAAAGTGGATGACGACTTTATTGATTCTCTCTCTGTGTTTACAAAGTGCACAATCAGCACTCCTTACAAAAATTTCGACTAAACTCGAAACCCTAACTCAAAACTCAACTCAATTGCTCTCAAAAGCGATACCGGGAAGCCTCATGCTCCCCCTCTATTTATACATGAGGTAGGCAGCCTAAAGCCACGAACCAAACTCATACTAAGAGTCCTAAACACCTTAGGAAACCCTCTAGTACAAGAAAGAAACTTTACATAACCAATCGTACCAAATTTGGACTCCTTCTAAATTTGACTCCGCATCCCATACGCACACAATACCTCCATCGTATGCCATATGGAATCTCCATCAACCACGTGCATCAACTCTAGCCTAAGTATTCCACATGATCTCTGACCACCACGGACGTCGTCTTATCCCCAAGCCGACTCCCGGTCCGTCACCGCAAATACTCTCCCAAGGCATCGAGTCACCTACACATGGAATAAACAAAGAAACCATATTCCGAGACCAAGCTATCTCCAACTTGACTCATTAGTAGCAAACAACAGTATTACATAAGTATAGTATCCATCTAGAAGCCAGAATCATGAAATAATCACGGATATCCAAACTAATAACCCGAAACCGAAACCGACACAGCGTCGGCCGGTCAAACCGTAGGCTGCACTGGTCTAACCGCGTGATACACGCCGGTCTGACTGGCTACCAGAGCCCGGTCTGACCGATCACATAAAATAATAGAACCTGCGATTCACCTGTAAATCCAATCATCTCCAAAACCACTTTGTGAATAAATTCCAAATAACAAAACCAATAATCTCCAATGCCAATTGTTCATCATAGAATAATAATCAAAAACACCTTTGATTTTACACTTATAACTAGGGGGTGCATAACCACTTATAACACAAGGTGGTGCACTATGCTCTGGGCTGGCCTTGGGTGCTAGCTGCTGTGCACAGTATTCTATCTCCTCATGAAGAAAATTATAAGTGTTCTTTCGGAACAAATGGTTCTTCGATGAATTTAGGAGGATTTCAGGTCTATGAAAATTTTCCATATGCAGTTCATTCTATCCAGCAATCTTAAAAATTCCTTTACATTAGCTCAAAGCACAAGGATTTTAGACTAATTTTAACATGAAGTCTAACCTCTTGAAAAAAGAATCTTTTGTGTCTATGTCTCTTGTGATTTATGCGTTTTTTTCTATGTGCTCCATATCGATCTTTGCGTCGAATTGGAGCAATCGGTACATGTACCGAATCTACAACGGCTCCATGTCAGTGCATGGAGCGGCAATTATTTGGATCAGTGATAGGCACCAATACAAGTTTCAGATGCTAATTCTATATTTCAAGAGTACATATGAACCTACAGGGTCGCACGCTTAATGGGCCGGAATAAGGGGATTGGATAGAGATCCAATATGAGCTTAATTCGGATAGGGATCCGAATAGGAGTCCTACGGGCCTTGGAGGCCCGAGTGATGGATCCTATATATTCGTGAGGGGTGTGACCGGCGGAGGCATTTGCATCACGTAAGAAACCCTACCCGTCACTTTTGGACCTTGGGGCATAGATTGGGTTGGACATGGAGATGTCACCAAAACAGCACAAGAGTCACATATGATGTGATTAGCAAGGCGTTGCTTACCTATTTTGATAGTTGTCTAGCTGTGATTCCAAAGCTCACTAGACACTAATAATAAAATGAGGATCTTGACTCACTATGTTACTAGAGGGAATTTTGTTTCACAATACATAGTGGGAGTATCTTTTGTTAAATTGTTTAATCAAAGGTTAAATGTAAATATGATGCTGATTTTGCATACATATATTTCTATTGTAGATCATGGCAGCTCCTGCACCATCCAATTTTAACTTGTGGTCTATTCTTGAGAAAGAGAAGTTGACTAGAACAAACTTCATGGATTGGTATCGTAACCTAAGAATTGTTCTCAGGTAAGAGCACAAAAAGTTTGTGCTTACACAGCCTTTTCCAGCTGACTTTCCCAACAATGCTCCTGCCGCTCAACGTAGGGAGCATGAAAGGCGATGCAATGAATACCTTGATATAAGCTGTCTGATGCTTGCTACTATGTCCCCTGAGCTTCAAAGGCAATATGAGGCATTGGATGCTCATACGATAATCACGGGACTACGTAACATGTTTGAGGACCAAGCAAGGGCTGAGAGGTTTAATACCTCAAAGTCCTTGTTTGCGTGCAGGCTTGCAGAAGGTAATCCAGTGAGCCCACATGTGATCAAAATAATTGGTTACACCGAGAGTCTGGATAAGCTTGGCTTTCCCCTTAGCCAAGAGTTGGCTACTGATTTGATTCTCCAGTCGCTCCCTCCCAGTTTTGAGCCATTCATAATGAATTTCAACATGAACAACCTGAACAGGACCTTGGCAGAATTGCATGGGATGCTAAAGACTGCCGAGGAAAGCATTAAGAAAAACTCCAACCATGTGATGGTTATGCATAAGCGCAAGCCCAACAACAGGAAGAGTGGTCAAAAGAGAAAGCTAAACTCTGATGAGATCACGAGTACAAGCAACTCTAAGACCAAGGTTCAAAAGACAGTGCCCGCTAAGGATGCAGAGTGTTTCTTTTGCAAGGAGACAGGTCATTGGAAGAGAAACTGTAAGAAATACCTAGAGCAGCTCAAGCAGAAGCAGCAGGATGGAAAGAGTTCCACCTCAGGTATTAATGTTATAGAAATTAATCTTGCTACTTCCTCTACTGATTCTTGGGTATTTGATACCGGGTCAGTTGCTCATATATGCAAATCGTTGTAGGGGCTGAAAAGAAGTAGGAGCTTAGCAAGAGGCGAAGTGGACATTCGCGTGGGCAATGGAGCAAGAGTTGCTGCTGTTGCGGTCGACACTATGCCATTATCTTTACCGTTAGGATTAGTTTTGGAGTTAAATAATTGTTATTGCATTCCAGCTTTGTGTAAGAACGTTATCTCTGCTTCTTGTTTGCAAGCAGAGGGTTATGGTTTTAGATCTATGGACAATGGTTGTTCAGTCTATTATAATGACATTTTCTATTTCCATGCACCCATGATGAATGGCTTATACATTGTGAATCTTGATGGATGTTCAGTCTATAACATTAATGCAAAATGGCAACGTCCTAATGATTTGAATCCCACTTTTATTTGGCATTGTCGCTTGGGTCATATAAATGAGAAACGCATGGAGAAGCTTCATAGAGATGGACTTCTACACTCGTTTGATTTTGAATCATTTGAGACATGTGAATCTTGTTAACTTGGCAAAATTACAAAGGCACCTTTCACGGGTCAAAGTGAAAGGGCAAGTGAACTATTGGGACCAGTACATACTGATGTATGTGGACCAATGAGCTCAACTGCCAGAGGTGGTTTTGGGTACTTTATTACCTTTACCGATGACTTTAGTAGATATGGTTATGTCTACTTGATGAGGCATAAGTCTGAGTCCTTTGAAAAGTTCAAGGAATTTCAAAATGAGATACAAAATCATTTGGGCAAGACAATCAAGTATCTACGATCTGATCGTGGTGGAGAGTACTTGAGCCTTGAATTTGGCAATCATCTAAAGGAGTGTGGAATTGTTCCACAACTCACTCCGCCAGGAACGCCTCAGTGGAATGGGGTGTCTGAACGGAGGAATCGTACATTGTTGGACATGGTGCGATTAATGATGAGCCAAACTGATCTGCCGCTAAGCTTTTGGGGTTACGCTCTAGAGACAGCTGCGTTCACACTAAATAGGGTTCCATCAAAATCAGTGGATAAGACAACATATGAGATATGGACAGGGAAGCGTCCCATTTTGTCTTTCCTAAAGATTTGGGGCTGTGAGGTCTATGTAAAACGTTTGCAATCAGACAAACTCACACCTAAATCAGATAAATGCTTCTTTGTGGGGTATCCTAAGGAAACGAAAGGATATTATTTTTATCATCGGGAAGAGGGCAAAGTGTTTGTCGCCCGACACAGTGTTTTCTTGGAAAAAAAGTTTATTTCAAGAAAGGATAGTGTGAGCATGGTGTGACTTGAAGAAATTCAGGAAACACCAGAAAACGCTCCAACGTCCACACAACCACAAGCTGAGCAAGATGTTGTTCAACAGGTTGAACAAGCTGTTGTTGAACCAGTTGTGGAAGCACCGGCTTCACGAAGGTCCGAAAAGATACGGCGTACACCTGCGAGGTATGCGTTGTTAACTACAGTACAATGTGATATATTGTTGTTAGACAACGATGAACCTACTACCTATGAGAAAGCAATGGTGGGACCAGACTCTGAGAAATGGCTTGGAACCATGAAATCCGAAATAGAATCCATGCATGTCAATCAAGTTTGAAAATTGGTTGATCCACCTGATGATGTAAAAGCCATTGAGTGCAAATGGGTCTTTAAGAAAAAGACAGATGTAGATGGAAATGTTCACATCTACAAGGCACGATTGGTGACGAAAAGTTTCAAACAAATTCAAGGTGTTGATTATGATGAAACTTTCTCGCCAGTCGCCATGTTAAAATCTATTTGGATTGTTTTAGCGATTGCTGGCTATTTCGATTATGAGATATGGCAAATGGATGTCAAAACAGCTTTCCTCAATGGAAATCTCTATGAGGATGTGTACATGACACAACCCAAGGGATTTGTTGATCCACAATCAGCTAAAAAGATATGCAAATTGCATAAATCCATTTATGGGTTGAAGCAAGCATCTCGGAGTTGGAATATTCGTTTTGACGAAGTAGTCAAGGCGTTAGGCTTTGTAAAAAATGAAGAAGAGCCTTGTGTATACAAGAAGGTTAGTGGGAGCGCATTGGTGTTTCTAATCCTATATGTAGATGACATATTATTGATTGGGAATGATATTCCTATGCTTGAATCCGTTAAGACATCGTTGAAAAATAGTTTTTCAATGAAGGACTTAGGGGAAGTAGTATATATTCTGGGCATAAGGATCTATAGAGATAAATCAAAGAGGCTAATTGGATTAAGCCAGAGTACATACATTGACAAGGTGTTGAAGAGGTTCAACATGCAAGATTCTAAGAAAGGTTTCTTACCGATGTCACATGGCATTAATCTTGGCAAGAATCAGTGTCCTCAGACGACTGATGAGTGAAACAAGATGAGTGTGATCCCATATGCCTCGGCAATCGGATCCATTATGTATGCTATGCTATGTACACGTCCAAATGTTTCATATGCACTTAGTGCAACAAGCCGATACCAATCAGATCCAGGTGAGAGTCACTAGATAACTGTAAAAAATATCCTGAAGTATTTGAGAAGAACTAAGGATATGTTCCTAGTCTATGGAGGATAGGAAGAGCTCGTTGTAAATGGTTACACTGACGCAAGCTTCCAAACCGACAAAGATGATTTTAGATCGCAGTCTGGATTTGTGTTCTGCCTGAATAGAGGCGCTGTGAGTTGGAAGAGTTCCAAGCAAGATACAGTGGCTGATTCTACAACAGAAGCCGAATACATTGCCGCTTCTGAAGCAGCAAAGGAGGTTGTTTGGATAAAGAAATTCGTTTCTCAACTAGGTGTGATGACTAGTGCTTCTAGCCCTATGGACCTCTATTGCGATAATAGTGGTGCCATTGCGCAAGCCAAGGGCCTAGATCGCATCAAAAGTCCAAACACATTTTACGGCGGTATCACCTCATTCGCGAGATAGTGGGTAGAGGAGATGTGAAGATACACAAAATACATACGGATTTGAATGTTGCAGATCCGTTGACAAAGCCACTCCCTCAGCCTAAGCATGAGGCACAAACTAGGGCAATGGGTGTAATATACATTCATGATTGACTCTAGTGCAAGTGGGAGACTGTTAGTGATATGCCCTAGAGGCAATCATAGAGATGATTGTATCACATACTATGTTTACATATTTATCCGACATTGTTCCTTGAAATAGATAACTCCTTATTGGTTAATGAATATGTGATTCTTTCATGAGACTCTTTATGTTGTTTGTTACTATTTCTAAAGGATCCCTGATCAAATATCATATGTGGAACAAATATGTTTATATGATCAGCACATGTATTAATTGATCATGGTATAGAGATACCAAATTAATAATGTGGACACATGTTGGTGAACATGTTGTTAGATAGACCCAACATGAGACACTGCAAGAGCCATATGTGTTGTGTCATCAGTGATCTCATTGAGTGTTGCTATTGAATCCTTAGACCTGAGATTATCATGGTTCTCAACATGTGTAGTAGCTTACTTAGGGACTGCTAAACGCTACTCCATAATTGGGTAGTTATAAAAGTAGTTCTCGGGTATGCTATGAAACATGTAGTGGGATATGAATAATCAAGATGGGATTTGCCCCTCCTATGGAGAGATATCTCTGGGCCCCTCGATGTTGTAGATTATGGAAGTGCATGGCCATGCCAAAGGTGATTGAGGAGTTAATATCACAAGTTATATAATCTATCAACAGGTTCGAGTGAATGATTGAGCTATTAGAGGATGGCACATATCTAGCCTTGAGTTTAATCGATATCGTGAGGCAAAAGGGTTCATACAAGTATACACTAGAGGTTAAGCCGATATGATCTTTATGTATGCCCGGTGGGTCAATACGTTCTGCTAGGGGCCACTGTTGACGCGTGGACTGAAAAGGAGTTTTCGGGTTACAGCCGAGTATATATGAACCTACAGGGTCGCACGGTTAATGGGCCGGAATAAGGGGATTGGATAGAGATCCAATATGAGCTTAATTCGGATAGGGATCCGAATAGGAGTCCTACGGGCCTTGGAGGCCCGAGTGATGGATCCTATATATTCGTGAGAGGTGTGACCGGCGGAGGCATTTGCATCACGTAAGAAACCCTAGCCGTCACTGTTCTCCCCGAGCAAAACCCTAGCCGCGCGCGGGTGCTAGCACATCTGCACGTGGCGATCCGTCCCTGTACGTGTGGATACCGGTAGAGGCACCGCTGGTTTGCGGTGCTGATCAGCGTGGGAGTACGGCGAGGAGAACGCACGAGGAGGAGAAGGTCGAGCCGGTGCGATCGACTACTTCATCTACATCGACGCGCGCTACTTCGCGAGAGTTCCTTCGACTTCTCAACGTCTTTTTCCGCTGCTCAACGCGTCTAGTGGTAACGATCTATGATCTAATACTTGCATGGTTCCTGGTTTACGCGATAGAAAATTTTGATTTATGCTATCATAGCCTACGCGTATCCCAACAGCACGCCCATGAATTCTACCTCTAGAAGAAGAAGAATCTAAGGCCTCCTTCAGAAAGTGTTCTTATAAGAATTCAATCATACGAAAATTTTTCATATGTAACCCTAACAAAAAGTCCTACGAAATTCTTTGGATTGGCTCAAAACATAAGGATTTTAGAGGAAATTTTAAATGAAGTCTAACCACTTGGGAAAAAGATAGATCGTTTGCATCTATTTCTCTTACGATTCATGCGTATTTTCTGTGCTCCATCCAAATGGTCTACCTGTAGTATTTGAGGTGTTACGGCACTTCAAGCCTGCATTATTTTATACCCGTATTTTGAGAATGATGTGTTCCAAAGAAGCCGTAAGATGTGAAGACAAGAGCAAAAATACTACTCTCTTCATCCTAAAATATAAGCAATTATAGGATTTAAAATATGTTCCACGATATAAGCATTTCTAGCTCCTGATTTACATGCTCGAGAATCCATATATTTTCAGCCAACCAAATGCTTGAGGGAAATGCATGTCAGCAATTCAAAACTAAAAATATATCCACCAATTAGGTGATTGAAAGAGATCTTTTTCCTAACTCTTTGAAATTATTTTATTTTGAGGGGGACTGAGTACATGGTAGTTTCTTATGCCGTTACAGTTAGTTGTACTAGGAACTGAGTAGCACCCTGAAAGAAGCTGGAGGATGCATGAGCGGCGGCAAGAACAGGTTGCTTTCGTGCAGGCTTGGAAGACAAGCATGGTTTTTATATTCGATCAAGGATTGACGGGGCTATATAATTTGCACTTGTCCAGCTCAGATTATGCACACTTGAATTTGATCTCATTGTTGAAAAGTCAAAAGTAATGTAACTCCATAGGTAAAGAGAAAACTTGAAAGAACTATCCCGAGAGCTTTCTTTTTTTTTTTTTGCCGGGACGGCCGAAGGAGGTCGCCCAAATTGTATTAAGAAGAAAGAGAGCGAAACCAGAGGGTACAAAGATCGACTTTATCCCGAGAGCTTTCTTCCAGCAGATATACGTACTCTCAGTCAGAATATGTATGCATGGTGTACTTCAGAGTTACGTAGAGAAGCAAGTTACTAGCTTATAATCAGCAATCGCGACACTTTTGAGTGATCACTCGGTGGTCTCAATTTAAGAATATGGCAGCAGCAAAATATGGAACTAGATAACACTAGCGGTTGTGACTGAGAACTAGCTAGCATTAAGAAGAGACCAAAGACTAGTTTACCATACAGTACATTTACAAGTCCAGAGATTTCCCCGTGAGCCACCACATTTGTTTTCCAGATCATGGGAATGGAAGGGATCGGGAACACATATCTCCGGTGCTTCAGCTATTGCAGGATAAGGCCGCTGCGTCTTGTCGTGCATCGGCTCAAGTAAGGTGTATACTGATCTCAACGCGGTCATGAATTGCAGGGTAAATACATAGTACTGTAGGATGCCCGAAATGCTGCGGAAAGCATCCGTTTGGCTTACTGCACTGTCATGCATATAAGGTTGCTCCACTGCACTCCAAAGCGCGGTCGAGGGCCAGCAACATTGCGAATGGTTTTTCATCTAGGTTTGTGAAGAGAGTGCTGGCCCAGGAGTTGATCAAGGGGTAGCACGCGCACAACAAGTCATTTCTGCGTGCAATCTGTACTCCTAAACGTAATTACTGAATTAGAAACTCCCTATAAATTGTTGTAAAGAGGAGAAAAGGTTTAATAAATATGACCTTGTATATAAGTGGAACTGGGATATAATGGTTCAGTTGAAAAAGGTTTGAATTTTTAAAATTGTTGAATTAAAGTACGCATTGATATGGGCTATAAATATATTTACACTGAGGAACTCCTCGAGCCAATATATATGAAGTACAATATTTATTATAGTGTATTTATGTGACACTTTTGCACATATATAGAAAGACAAGGGAAAGTGTATTCATCCCTCAAGGGGATATCCCCACGTTTCATATATGTCATCTAAATACTCCCTCCGTTTCATATTATAATTCGTTTTGGCTTTTTTCTTAGTCAAACTTTCTTAAATTTGACCAAGTGTATAGAAAATATAGTAATATTTTCAATACAAAACAAATATATTATCAAAATATATTCAATGTTATGTATCATGAAACTAATTTGAATTGAGGATACTGTTAAATTTTTCTATAATAGTCAAGGAAAATAGTCGAAACGACTTATAATATGAAATGGAGTTATCAAAAAATTAGAAACAAATTGATTGACAAGATAGATTAATATGAAATGTATTACTCCACAAACATGCAAGTTAAAATTAACTTCTACAAGTTGTAACAAAAATAACAAATATAACTACGAATGTACAGTAACTATTTTCAGTTGATTTGTTTTTTTTGCAACTTGTAGAAGTCAAATTTGACCTTATATGTTTGTGGAGTGATATTGTAACAACCCTCCCTCCAGAACCACGTAGCCCAGCCCAACCGACGGGCGGACCCACTTACACACAACACCCCACTTACACTTTCATCCTCGCATCGTTTAAAAGGGTTAACCTGGGAGTGATATGGTTGGAGGGTAGAGGCCTTATAAGTTGGTACCACTCGTAATAAACTAGCAAGGTAGTACTAAACATGCACACACAGCTCACATGGGCCACACAGGCCAAATCCCAATTGAGCCAGGATGTCACAGATATATTTCGTATTAATCTATGTTGTCAATTTTTTTTATTTTTTGATAACTATTTGGATAACATGCCAACTACGAGGGGACATCCCCTTATGTCCCCTCGAGAGATGAAAATCCATATCAGAGAGGCAAGAAAAAAAAGGAAGGGTTATGTCTAATGTAAGATGACAAGGTTGAAGTGCTAGCTAGAGAATCTAAGGTGACAAGGGACTAACCAATGCAACATGCATGCTCACACGTTTCATGCCCAATTTGACTATTGAAATGGGTGGCACTAGGAATCCTGTTGTCTTACGCCATTCACAATGCACCCATGAGACGTTTGGCCTGGGTAGACGGAACCAAATATTCGGTGCCACCTCCTCCATTAGAGGAGCAAAGCGAAGACCGCATAGCCAAACTATACCACATGTTCCTAGTCAGTGTTTGCAGGTATGGTCCAAACTAGTGCTCCGTGCCACCAAGGAAGGGAGAGAGAGAAGGGAGGAGAGGAGAGGGATGTGTGGTTGTCCTCGTGCTCCACACCGCCGAGCTTGTCGCCTAGTGGCGCCATCCTCGTCGGAGAAAGTCGCCGGCTCGATGGAGAAAGCGACGGAGAAGGACAAGCCGTGGTTTTGTTGAATGGTTTTTCATCTAGGTTTGTGAAGAGAGTGCTGCCTTGAGTCTTCAAGGTGTATCACGTGCACAAGTCATTTCTGCGTGCAATCTGTGCTCCTATACATAATTACTGAATTAGAAACTTTCAATAAATTTTTGTAAAGAGGAGAAAAGGTTCAATAAATATGACCATCTGGAACCGGGATATAATGGTTCAGTTGAAAAAGGTTTGAATTTTAAAATTGTTGAATTAAAGTACGAATTGATATGAATTATAAATATATTTACTGAGTAACTCCTCAAGTCAATATATAAGAAGTACAATATCACAAGCACTGACCTAAAATCTCTGTACGAGAAACTAAAAATAAACACAGTGTGCATAACTAGTTCAGAGATGTTCTGAGTTCAGAATGCAAATTTAATCAGCAACTTTGTTCAGAGTTCAGAGTTGCTCATAGTAATTTGATAGTGCATTCATAGCCAAGCAGACAATTCACATTCACCAAACTAACTATAGATAGATTCACGAAAAGCTGAAGTGGTTAGAGATCTGCACAGACAAATTCTACTAAAATGTACCCTACTGTTCCTAAAATTTTGTTTAGGGGCAGGTTTTGGGTCTCCCCTGAAGATGCTCTAAGTTCATGGGAGCACTCGTAAAAAAAGCAGTGGCGCGGACACAAAATTTCAAGGCTAAGTATTCACTTAACAATTACAAGCGTTGCCCCCCTAGTGTTTGGCCATCCGGTTGACAAATCTATTGGAGCTGGAAATTTGCCTAAACTTGTCAAATTTTGGTTGAAGAATGGGATATAGAGGCTGTTGCAGTTGTTCTTAGTGGGATAGAGTTTGTAGACTTGAGGTAGTTGACTACTAAGTGATGTGATCCAGGAGTCTAGAAAAATATATTTGTTGAGAAAAAAATATTGAGAATGAAGTATTAGATCTAATTAAATATATATATATATATATATGTGACCTACATATATTAATTTTGTTTTGTAAATTTTAGGGTTGCGTCCCCCACTGAAAAATTGTTTTATTTTCCCACCTAGGGTAGCTGGGAGGCTTCAGGTGAGAAGACTGCTAGTATTTAACTTACTCTGGACTCTGGAGGGTGAAGGACGTACGTACAAAACTAGTGGGCAAGTAGTAATAAAAAGTTAGAAACAGTTGTGTTTGCATCTATATAAAAACATAGCAAAATAAGGTTGAAGTGCTAGCTAGAAATCTAAGGTGACAACTGACAAGGGACTAACCAACATGCTCATACGCGTTTTATGTCCAATTTAACTATAGAAATGGGCGGCACTAAGAATCCTGTTGTCTTACGCGAAAGCCTAAAGCGTGTTCATCTTCATTTTGCAGCGTGTGCAGTGGGCATGTGTGCTACCATGAATACTGAGCAATCCACAAATCATAGGTACGGCCCCAAGAGATGTACCTAGTTGAAACGCAGAGGTGGACAACATCGATGCTTCTCTGTCATCCTTACAGTTGCGGTCATTAAGCTTTTATTGCTTAGTTAGAAACACATATTAATTACACCTTCCGGAAATGTGTTCGTTGAATGACCGGGATACTACTTTTTTTTTTTACATGTGACTGGGAAAATAGACCACACAGAGTTAGCTCTTCAGTTCTGTCACTTAGGTCCCCGTAGTTTTTAAAATATAGAATTAGCACCTTATATTAGTTTCTGGTGTGAATCACTAGTCTAAAAGCGATCACCGATTTGTTCCATGCGCCGATAAAGATTTTAGTAGTCATCATCAATTCGACCTGAATTTAGTGTGGCTTTGCCAAGAAAATGTAAAAGATAATTTCAATTGTTCAATTTTCTATTCAATTGACATTTCTTGATAAAACTTTTTTTTCAAAAGACAATATTGTATACCTGAGGTCACTAAACAATTAGAGCAGAAATCTCTATTGAATTTATATTGGCCAGAACACATAAACATGCAACTCCTAAATATTTCAATAACAACATGATGTCACTATCAATATGTACCAAAAGGCCGTGCCAGAGTCGATGAACTCGAGCACCCATACATAGCACCGATGCAATCGAAGGAGCCGATGGTCCAGGCATAGAATTAGAGCAATTGGTGTGCCGAAATTCTGCATACTCCACGTCAGCGCGCAGAGTGAGTCTGCAACTGTTTGACCCAGTGATGGGCTAAAAAAAATTTGAGATGCTAATTCTATATTTCCAGAATACGCAGACATAAATGACACAACCAACCGAATAAGTTTAAGGACCAACCATTTACATTCCAAGAGAGTACATACTACAGAGACATAAGTGACACAACCAACCGAATAAGTTTAAATACCAATCATTTGCTTTTCTCTTCCTGATCTCTTGGGAACTACTCCCTCCATTCTAAAATATAAGTCACAACCATCCTTAACCCAAAGACCAAGAATTAATTAATATCTCATGTTTGTCATGAATCACCCCAATTAATATAATACATGCAATCAATAGAATTAAAAATCTTATGAGTATAGAATTTAAAATAATAATAATTTAGGGGAGAGAATGCGCTAATTAATTACATGCATGCAACCACTTTAAAAAGTAGTTGTGCCCTATATCTAGAACTGGAGGGAGTAGCAACATTTTAAGGACCACAGAGAATGTAGTCAAGGTCACCAGCAAAGAGGTGCAAACTGGCACGGTACACACATCGCTAGCTTGTAAAGTGTCACCCACAACATTAATTGTTTTCTAGATCATGGGCATGCAAGGCACCGGGGATGAAGGCCCCTCCTCTTGTGACCTATTCACCGCAACAACGATGATTTTTGCCATCCATTAGCTACTGCTGGCGGACCGACACAAATTCTATTGATGGAGAGAGCACGTCCAAAGCAGAAGCAGAACAACATAGAGTCATCTCTGAACGGATGCTGCCTTAGGCCTTAGATTGGTTCGGCCTTGGGTGTCGCCATGCATGCCTGTGAATTCTACCACTGCAACACGGAAAAATTTGGAGACTAGAAGAGCCATATATATATAATGCTATATCATGTATTCCTATGCCCGTTAGATTTGTACTGGGAATTGATTCGTTGAGTTGGAAACGTGGAGTGGCAAGAAAAGGCCGCATTAGTGCGCACTGGACAGCTTGGATGATGAGCACGGTTGTACATATGTATGCCATGAAGAAAAGGTGGTGGTTTTTTTAATTTTCGATTTAATTAGATTGAGTTTCTCCCTACCGGGGATTATTTTGATTAAAAAAGGGAGAAAGGGTTTATGGAAAAGGAGGAGATCATGGAGAATTAAAAGATTAATTTACAATTTTATTTTTTGATGGTTCTTTTTAAAGGAATCAGTATGAAATTGTGCTCTTTCCTTGAATATAGTGATAAAAAAACGCCCCTAGGGGTAAAGTCCCACGGTGCATGTCATTGCGTATCCTTCATTATTTTTACAAAAAGGCTAGGTGCTGCGGTGTACTCTCCATCAGAATATACTTGGGGCATATACTACTATATGGTACAAAACGAAACTCGTATTATTGCATGATTAATTAAGTATTAACTATTTTTTTGAAAAATGGATTAATATGATTTTTTAAAACAACTTTCGTATAGAAAATTTTTGCATAAATAACACCGTTTGGTAGTTTAAAAAGTGTGCGCACGGAAAAGAGAGAGGTGGCGGCCTGGGGAAAATGGGGGTAGAACACAGCCAAAGTTAGGTGGAGTAAGTTATTTAATATTCAGCCGTTACCACATATACATCTTAGGTGATCACTCGGTGGATATATAGTCAACCTAGCTTGTCTTAAAAGTTTCATATTTAAAACGCCAGTACCAAATATATATGGATCAAGAAAACACAAAAGGGTTGTGAGCAAGCACAAAGCCAGGGACCAAAGAGTAGTACACACCCACCAAATTAATCTGCTTCTGAGGCCCGGAGCCACATGCATTTCCTGATGTTGGGAATGGAAGGTCACAGGAATACATCTATCAGCTTCTTGGAGCGCCGCTGAGACTGACGAGGGACCGGGCATCTGTCAAGTACAAATGCAGCATGTCAAAATGGATGCAGAGAGCTTCCCTGTGGTTTTACACGTTGTAGGGCATGTCCACGGCCGCCGCCCGTCAGATCCAGTCTGGATCCGGTGAGCTCATGACCGATTCTTGGGTGCGCGCTCGCCGCCCTTCCAACGCCTGCGGCTGCTGAGCCACCACCTATCAGGTTCAGTCTGGGTGAGGTGAGCTCACATCCACCGATTGGTTGTGCGCCTTGATGCTGATCTCACCTCGCGACCACCGCGTATTGGATGCACATTCACCCTTGCAAACTGTACAGAGTACTCTTTGCTTGATTGATCCTACGATTGTATGGTTTGATTTTGTCGCTCATGTCATTGGCATTTCCTACGTGCAATGAAGAGCTTGTTTGGAGATAGACTGAAACCCGTTTAATGATGAAGGTTTGTGCGTGCTGTTGGATGTTTGGCCCGAGATACAGAGGTTCCATTGAGATGCCATTTCTCGCACAGCATCCGGTGGTGGCTACCGTGAAAGGAGGAGGATCTTCCAGCTGCAGAGCGAGCAATCTGAGGGCATTTAATTGGGACAGGGCTAACGAAGTTGGATTTACGAAAAGCTTTTTTTTAGACAATTGGCTTGTACTATACGATGGTATTATTTTGAACTGTTTCTCACTGAGGGCAAAACTTAATGTCCATCTTTCCATGGGACTGAAATACGACATCATCATGGGACCTCTTATACATATATATTTTTCTTCAAAAGAAGTATCTCTTGTATATTTTGTTAGAACACGCTACGTGATCTCTCTAAAGTCGAGTTATGAGCATTTAGCATTTTGAGACAGCGCTAATAAGTCGGTAGTAAATTATTTCCTCCAAACTACTAGCTAGTAAATTGAACTAAAAAAATAGAGCAATGCCTGGACCAATGGCCTTAAAGGCAACCAATACATAGATGCAACAAGTTACAAGGATATAATGGGAGATGGGAGTATCCACCGATCCCACAGCTAGTCACAACAGTTGGGGCAAAGTTACAGGGCATCCAGCAAGTATAGTCCACACTAGTGTGGCATCCATCGTGTGAATATGCTCCTTAGGATCGAGAGGCGTCGGAAATTTACAGAAGAGTCAAAAACCATGGCATTGTGTTAGGCGGCACAGCCAACATGCAGGGCAATAAAAACCTACCACATCGCACAACTGGTGAAACGATTATTAATGACAGCAAATGTGATCGTTAAAAGTTCGAATGTAGTCGTTAAAGGTCAATAACGATCATAAAATGTGATCTTCAGTGGTCGCTAAAGGTTACGTCGTTTATAGTATTAACAACCACGCATGCAATTTTCTTCCGGTCATTATTTTATGAAAGACGGTGTTTTTCTGCTGTCGTTATTTCATAAAGCGCCCAGACTTTCTACCATCGTTATTTTATTAACAACCGTATTATTATGTCATCATTATTTGTATTAACTACGGTTATATATTCAGCTCAATGACCACACTCTTAAGAAGAAAATAATTTTAATGGACAAATAACTGAAAACTAGTGATAATAATTCTTTATTCATACAAAGAAAAGAACTTTAACTCATTCATTATCAGGGCCGGCTCTAGGCCTAGGTGAGTTGTGCGACCGCCTAAGACCGCAGAGGGGGGCCATCACTAATCCCACCCAACTCCCATCCTCGGCCAATCGGTATGGTTTCTATGTGGATAGACAGGCGGGGCTGCGAGGGCGACGCTGCGTTCGCGTTGTTTCCTCTCTTCCTTCACAGTTCATCTTGTTCCGCATCGGCACTTTCTCCCCTACTTCCTCCCTGACCGTGATTTGCATCTCCCAAGTCCCATCTGCGCCGTCTCCCATCTCGATGACATGCAACCAGCAGTGGCGGCCAGCAGGACACACACGCCTTGCCCTTGCATCATGCTGACTCCCTTAGGTCTTCTTGTTTCCATCCATAGTCCGAAATTTGGGTTCTGATTTTTTTTCTCGTTCTTGTTGCTTAATCTACCTTGTAATTTCAGGTGTTAGAATCTTTCGTAAGGAGCATATTTCGGTGCTAAAAAAAGAAAATATTTTAAATTAATACCATGGTGATCCATGTCCAAAGTCATCATTAACCTAAGATATAAGATATATGAGAGATTCCAATTGTGAGCGTTTGATCTGACCATGACTAAGCATTTCCTAAATTAACATCTAGTCATACTAACAAGTTATCAATGATACAAGGTGATCAAGCTATGGCTGAGATAAAATAAACCACCCCACGTGACATTATAAAACAATGCAAATTTAATAGAAAGCGGGACATTTGAAAAATAGGTACGATATGTTCAACGAGAATGCGTGACTTGCCTTACTCAAGTGCTGCTGCAACCCCTACAACCACTTCAAAGTAAACGGGAACTTTTGAACCAACAGAATCTAAGTGACATACAAACCACACAAAGAAAAATAAGCTACAAGTCTAAAAAACATAGAACAAAACCATTTTTAATGGATTCGATGCATTTTTATGAATTTACTACAATTTGAATGGGCTTAAACGGAGCTCGGATGAATTATCAAATATTCATTGTGCTTTTACTAATAATAGAAAAAAATTAATGGATTAATGCGCATTAAAACCTGATGGCTGATGAAATCGAGAGGGAGGTGGGCGCCAGCAAGTGAGCCCAACCCGTTAGCGATGCAAGGCGGGCGGTGCACTGTGGACCGAGTCCATCGGGTCGGGGACAGGTGCACCACGTGGCACCGACGAGGTAGCCACACGGACAGCGAGGTGGACGGCCCCGATGTGCCGAGGGGCAAATTGGACTCTAGTGAAGTGGCAATTAGTGGCTTGCCGTCCCGACTTGGTGGCGGCAGCACATGCGGCCCGAGGCGAGCGTGCGGAGCGGCAGTGGAAGAAGAGGAAGGGAAGGTGCAGCTCACCGAGGGCTCACGACGGCGAGATGCAGCGCGAGAACGACGACAACAAGGTGGAAACAGCGGCGGTTCTGGGATGGCATCGACGACGGTAATCTAGTGATGGGGAGGACGGTGGAGGCGGTGGATGGGTTCCAGTGTGACCTAAGGAAGACGAAGGGGGAGTTTAGAGGGGAAATGGGGTTGCGCGGCAGCGAGCATTGTCGGCTGGAGAGGGAAAGGAAAGGCGAGGCTCACCGGCATCTTGGGAGAGGCGGGTTCCGGTGGCGGAATGGAACGATCATGTGGCGGCCGAGGGGCTCCTTGACCTCACGAAGCTGGTGGCGGTGACGGTGTGGCTCGGTTGCAGCTTTAGTGGTGGTGAGTAGTGGCCGGAGGCGGCGCAGTGGGAGGAGGAAAAATGGTGGCGCCGAGCTTGATTTTGGGTTCAAAAACAAGGAGGCAATAGTGGGATGCACGGAGTGGGGTGCGCACGTGCGGCTGGGTGCAGGACGTCGGCGTTTGGGGCGCGAAAGGTGTGCCAGAGACGACGGCGTGGCTGACATCATCCCTGCCCCTCTCGGCTAGAGGTTGGAGACAACCCCGACAGGTGCGCCCCACCTGTCGGCGTCCCAAGTACGGAGGCGGCACGGGTGGCTTGCTGGGCCATAACCTTCAACCAGCCTAGCAAGTAGGGGCACGGTGTCGGGCGTGGGTAGGTCGGGGAGAGGGAGTTGGGCCGGAAGCGGCCCAACGGCCGATGAAGAGAAAGAAAAGGATTTCAAATTAATTCAATTCCGATAATCGTTTTTGATTTATTTAAATTATTTTCTTTGATGTGAAAATTCCACTACAAATCCTGATAATGTATTTTAGAAAGGGGAACTCAAGAAAAATCCCACCAAGCCATTTCCACTTATTAAGTAGGACTTTTAATTGAGGATTAGCTCTAGGTTAAATTAATCAATTTGTTGTAGCAATTTATTAGTTATTCAATTAAAGGCTAGGAAGGGGAAACTTTAGGGTGTGACAGTCGACGACTTGGACGTAGAAGTTAATCCACCAATATCGTTGAACCTCATTAGCTAGCTAGTCGCCCTATGGACTGTGCGAGATGTCCAGTTGGGGTATCTAGGTTATATTAGGGTGCATTTTAGGTTTTGATGTTATTAATTACCACAACACTTCTCCACAACATCACAAACAGAACCAACCATGACTAGGCTGCCGTTCCACTCAAGTTACCTAGTGTGCTGGGTCTATATCCATTCGGGAAATGTGGTCGTACTCTATTTGTTTTCTGGATAGTTTCTTGACTCGGTCCTTATAACTGACCAGCGTTGCAAACAAATTCGAAAGCAGCTAGCTAGAGAGACTCTTTGCGGCACAGAAGACTAGCCAATACGTCTTTCATATCCAATTCGACTGTAGCTAGGCATGGGTGGCCCTAGGAATCCCACTATCATGCTCTCCCTTGTCAGAAGTACTATGTTTCAATATTTCTCCGCACAGGCAGGAAGTTTGCCGCAACGGACTTGTAGCAGTTCAGCAAGCAGCGTCGTGTTGAGACATTGGCGTGCAGCTCAATCATACATGTTGATTACGTTCGCCGCTCTTTTGCCACCCCTCACTGCTGCACGTTGGAACGATGATGTTGTTAGAACTCTTGCAAGAAGGTACATTAATTTTCGCGAGCTGCGCAGATTGACAACGAACACGGCCTGTGTATGCCATACACGTCAAGAACGCCTGGCGGTTTACACTTGTCTCATTCTTTTAGATTGTGTCTCGTTGTTACAAAATTTGAAGGTAATTTCTCAAGAGACCGGATATCACCAAAAAGCTAGCTTTCTCCCGCTGAGATTATTTTCACGACAAGGAAATGGAGGGTCATCCAAAATTATACAAGATTGTCACATTGTAGCTTTAAATTATTTTTTTTCATGATGGATAATTAATCTGTATACCTTGGCGTTATTCTCTGTCCAACACCTACATCGTCAATTATAGTTGTTTAAAGAAATTAACTTTGACTGATGTTCACTCGGTGGAGAGTCAACATAAATAGGCACCTCGCTTTAGCTTGTCTTCACAATGAAGTTGAAGCTATTGAGCTCTTATATACTAGGAAAAAGTACGAATTACTCCCCAAACTATTGTGGTAGTACGATTTACCCCCCCTAAACTACAATACCGGACATTTGACACCCCAAACTCTTAAAACTTGATAAATTACCACCCTAACTCGATTCGAAGCGGTTTTCAGCCTACGTGGCGATACAGTCAGCAAAAACAAATAAAAATAGGTGGGGCCTACCTATCAGCGCTTTTTTCTCTCCTCCTTCTCTGCCCCCCCTCTCTCTCTGTGAATAGAAGTGGCGATACACGCCGGCTCTGATGGTAACGGCAGCGACGAGGGCGGCGGGACGAGGAGCGAGGCGGCGGCGGAGACGGCAGCGGGATCCTCCTTCCCCACCATCATGGCGGCGCGGAGCTCGGACATGCCGGAGAGGGCGAAGGCAGCTGCTGGCGGCAGGCTGGTCGCCCGACGAGGACGCGGCATACTACACGCCGGGGCAGTGCTCGGCCGGCTCCGATGGCCACAGCGGTGGCAGTGGCAAGGGCGGTGGGATGTGGAGCGAGGCGGCGGTAGAGACGGCGGTAGAGACGGCGGCGGGATCCTCCTTCCCCACCATCGCAGCGGCGCAGAGCTCGGGCACAGCGGAGTTGAAGAAATTGGACACGCTAGCGCTGCTGCAGCCACCCCCTTCCCCTTCCCTTTCCTACGCCCTCCCCGCAACGCTGCCTCCATCATCCTCCTTGGCGTGTCCCACCGGCTGCTGCCTCCAACGCCCTCACCAAGCTCGAGATGGTGATGGCGCCCGGGCAACGCACGCAGCAGCGTTGCTGCTCGCCGCCCTAGCCCGGCGGCTTCCCCTCATGCCGCCTCCGCCGCTATCTCCCCCAACGACCTGCCGCCGCCGCCGCTGCCATTCTGGCTTTTCGTGAGAGGGAGAGAGCGAGAGACATGTGGAGAGAGATGGAGATGGAAGGGAAAGGAGGTGGGAGAAGAGATAGAGGAGCTGACCGGTGGAGTCCACTTATTTTTAATTATTTTTTAGTTGAGTAGACCACCACGTGTATGCCACGTAAGATCAAAACTGCTCTGGATTGTGCTAGGGGTTATTCATCTGGTTTGAAAAGTTCTAGGTATAAAATGTTTGCAACTGTGGTTAGGGGGGTAATTCGGTCAACCATGATAATTTGGGGGGTAATTTGTACTTTTTCCTATATACTACTCTCTCTGTGTTTTTTTTAATACACAACGCCGTTAATTTTTTGAGATATGTTTTACCATTTGTCTTGTTCAAAAATTTTATATAATTATCATTTATTTTACTATGACTTAATTTATTATCAAGTTTTCTTTAAGCATGACTTAAATATTTTTATATTAGCATAAAAAATTAAATAAGACAGTTAGACGTTGGTTAAAATGTCAACGGCGTCATAGTATATAAAAAACGGAGATAGTACGTCATTGTACAAAAAAAAGACATACATTAATAATTATGGCAGAGTTACTGTGCCATTATATATAGCAGTCCTCATATATAAGAGATCAAATTCAGTGAAACTTTGAGTTTTACCGCATGGCTATTTTAGTGCTGTCCTCGGCACGAGAACTACTGCAGTTGATTTACTTGGAAAGTAAATATTCTACAATTGCAAAAAAAGAAAGAAGTCCACAGGGAAAAAACCCACACACACACACATCTTCACTTTGCTGGGGATTTGGAGTTTTGGATTGTGGGATTGAGAGTAATCGGGAAATAATTGGTGACGGGTTCGCAAGCTCGTAGATTCAGAGTATCCCTTTCTACACACAGGACAAGCTAATGGGGCTTAACTTTTCTTGGCCGTGCACAACAACGACGAGAGCGTATAATAACAAGATCGACGACACCTCTCTAGGATGCTTCGACATCCAAGGCTTCTTGGCTCTCCGGTCCGTGCTGCGATCCTCATCAGCTGAAGGCTCCACAGGGTGTCTAAACAGGTGATCTTCATCGTGCGAATGCGCAAGTACTTTGATGGTGTTTTGTAAACCAACAGTTCGCAGCAGCCTTCGACAAAATATTTGATTGTATACGATGGTTTCTTTCCATCAAGAATGTACCAAACTTTTCTAGTGTAATCGTTAGTGTCTCTCCGTAGTTCGGACACTTTTTAATGTCAGGGTAATAATTTAGCACGAAAAAGCGTGGTAGTTCTTGATCTCTGGAAAGACCCTCGTGTAATTTATGTACGTGTTTGCATGAAAATATTTGTTAACTACATGGCTCGTCGTGGTTTGCTGCAGAATATATAATGAATATATTTTAAATGTTGCATAAGCGATGGATGGATTTGGATTAAAATATTTTGAAAAGATTTGTGCTTCTATGCTCTTTAAAGAAAAATCTGCATGGATTTTAAATGATATGAGAGGCCCAGATTAGATGGTAATTAACAGCCTAAAACTTTTTATCAAGGGTAATTTTGTCTCAAGCCCGCATGCATTCATTCAGTCACGGCCCTTCATCCTCTCTCTCGTTCTTCTCCGCCTCCGATGCTAGCCCGCCCACGTAGGACTAGCATGGTTTTAAATCTCCCGCTATAGCTGCCGCTATCTCCCGCTATAGCTGTTTTAGAAAGGTTCTAGCTATTTACTCTCATGTATAATTTAGCCGTTATAGCTCCATTTAGCCCGCTATAGCTGTTTGACAAGCTAACCGCTAAATACCTTAGTCCGCTTTTTAAAACATTGAGGCCTAGGCGCCTAGCATATCAGTTGTGGCTCCTTATTGTTTCTTGAATATTAGTGGCAGGCTATCAGCGGCCATGGCGCAATTTTGCTGCCAAGATCAGTGACATAAGCCGTCGCCATGCTCCATATAAATGAAAAGCTAATGAACTCATTGATGCTTGCTTCTCGATCACATGGTGCAGTGCCAACAATAGCTGGATGATTGTAAGCGAGAGAATGATTGGAGTTTGGGATGCTCAACGGCCAAGTTTTTGTAGCGCGATAGATCCAAATGCCATATGGCCAGGCACCAGGTGTTCATCATTGTGACGGCGGCGAGCAGGAAACAGTTGCCGAAGCTTTGATGTGGGATTCGGACTGATAGGATCAGAGATTAAAACTCCCTCATGCACGAAATAATCCTTTATAAATGATGTTTATGCTGTTAACTAACTTTTAATCTGGGTTTCTCATTTTCTTTAAAATCTGTGCGGTTTTTTCTTTGAACATCATAGATCACATCTCTTTTGGAAATGATTTAAGAGCGATGATTTAGTACGTATATCATCACAGGTGGGCTGGTGGTTGAAAAAATTTTCTCCCCCTAGAAAAATAGAAGTACCTCATCTACAAAATTGTTTTTCCAGTAGTTAACTGCTCCCTCCATCTCAAAATATAAGCATTTTTAGCATAGTGATAAGTCAAACATTTTTAACTTAAAATATTAATAGCAAAAAAATTAAAAAAATCAATCATGTAGAATTGATGTTACTAGATTTATCATTAAACAAACTATCATAATATGCAACTCTTTTTATTTAAAGCATCTTATTTTTATAGATATTATTGGTCAAAGTGATATCTCGGAGGCTGTGTCAGGATAAAAATGCTTATATTTTAGGACGGAGGGAGTACTCCCTCCGTTCCAAAATATAAGGCACAACCACCCTTAACCCAAAGACTAAGAAATAATTATTATCATCTCCTAGTTTGAATCATCCTAATAAATATAATGCATGCATCCAATAGAATTAGAGATCTTGATGGTGGAGGATTTAAAAAAATCATAATTAATTATATGCATGCATGCATGCCTTATATTATGAAACATCTAAAAAAAAGTAGCTGTGCCTTATATTATAGAACGGAGGGAGTATTAGAGCAAGTTCAATAGTATAGCCAACTGCTAGCTCCAATTCATCTATAGCCAATCTAATAGCTCATTCATACAATAGTTACATACTACACTATTAATACCTAGTCCCACCTGTGATAGAAACACTGCGTCTTGGAGTCCTTGCTACAGCTGGCTACAAATCTGTAACCCGTTGCTCTTCTCTCTCCTGATTTATCTTCTTAAAATATGTTTGCAGCTGACTTATAGCCTGCTATTGTACCTGCTCTTAGTTAATGCTGACACAATGGACAGCAGGAAAAACATGGAACAGAGAGATCTAGAGAGCGCACCAACCAAAGGGCGTTTACGAGATAGCAGAACAAAGAGAGTAGGCACATTAATTCACGAGCGAAAGAGTGCAAACCAGAGCACACAGCTACGTACACACATATCTCAAGCACCATCTAACTTTCTTCTAGATCATATGGGCATGGAAGGCACTGGGAATGAAAACCCCTCCTCCGATGATCAATTCAGGGCAAATTTGCTGTTCTCTCGCGGCCATCAGCCGTGGCATGGCGGACGCACTGTACACAGATGGAGGGACAGCCAGAGAACAAGATTGGCATCCGTGCACTACGCCGGTGTTTGGTCTTGGACGCCGCCGTGCTTATCCGTGAATTCTTCTATCACGACGAACTCCGGTGATGGGAACTTGGGAAGACGAGCATCGATAATTAATTTCTTATCCCATTAAAATTGTACTTAGAATTGGCACGCACCAGAACAAGGATTAGCCAGCAGTGGCTAGAGTAGCTAAACTCATGCGTGTTGAATAGTTCCACATTGGTTGTGGAAGGTTAAAGAACCAAAGATATAAGTGGGGGAGCCTCCCACCTCAACAGCTAGCTTTTGGGATGGGAAAGGCCCTTTACGATCCTACAATTGGTATCAGAGCCTGGCTAGTTTAACATCTCTGGCCCGATGGACCGTGGGTACCTGCGGGGCCCGTATACCTGATGGACCGTAGGCTGGTGGGGCCCGGATACGGTGAAGGGCTGAGGGACACCAAATTGGTGTGAAGGGAGAGATTGTTGAATAGTCCCACATTGGTTGTGGAAGGGCAGATCCTACACTGCGAGCTGGACCACGAGTAAATGCATTCATTCACATTGATCAGTGCTGACGTGCACTTTGAACGCATGCAGTCTGTTTTTGTTTTTGTTTTTTTTTACTGGTACCCTGGTCCCATTGTTTAGAAATTTGAACTTAATAATTAACTCTCAATTAAAAGAAATTTCACAAGAGCTTTCACTTGGAATAGTATATATGTAGGCTTCGAAATTTTAAATTTCTGGTGGAGGCATGCACTTATAATTGGCAGATGCCACATGCTCACACATATACATCTTCTATTAGTTGTCTCACACTTTTTGGTCACACATACATGCTGAGTCAGCCTATTAAAAATGCCAGCAGCAAAATATGGATCAAGATAGCAAAATGGGTTGCGAGCTAGCATAAGGAGAGAGGACAAAGAACAGATCACTTTATCACATATATATTCAGTATAAGCATATATGCATACAACATGTCAACTAGCCCCTGAGTCATAACAACATTCTTTTTCCTGATCGTGAGAATGGAAGGTAACTGGAATCCTGGTGTCCGCTCCTAGGACCTATTCATGAGGTGAAGATACACTGAAGGGGAAGGCCACGTTAGTCCCGGTTCGTAAGAGATCCGAGAGATTTACAATTTTCACTGACTGGTTCTTCATTAGTGATATGGGCATAGATCTTTGCCATGCATCATCAGAACAACTGCGCAGTAAGGGCTATATGCAGAGAATGCTAAGGGACAGGATATCCATAAAATACAAGTACAATGTATGTATTAGAAAGAGTAAATTGCACTAGCGGTTCTTAAACTTGTAACGAGGTTTCACTTAGGTACACGAACTTACAAAGCGTGCATCAAGGTCCCTAAACCTGGTTTAATGTATCATTCTGGTCCAAAGCCTCGTTTGACTGTGGTCTTACCTATGTGGCATACCACGTGGGTGATGACATGGCACAAATTTTACTTTCCCTTTTTTTCTCTCCTTCCTCCACCTCTGGATGCATTCATGGCAGGCAAAGGAAGAGAGGGAGAGACTGTGCCTACCACCGGAGGCAGAGGCGCCACTGCCGAAGTCTGCTCGTCGTCGGAGCAGAGGCTGGGGGGACAACGACAACACCAACGGCAGTGGCGGGGCTCGGTCTTTGCCTCCAACTCAAGCGTTGAGAATGAGTGGCATTGGGTGACAACGAAAATGGCGCGGAGACAGTGACAACGAGCGGTGTGGTGGCTCCCCAATGAGATCACACTCCCCCATGCAAAGCTCGTCACCGCCAATCTAGTCATCCCCCATCACACAGAGCTCACCGCCATCGATCACATCGACCTATGCAGCGTGGAGCTCATCGCCCTCCACCGCACGGAGCTCATCACCCTTCACTTCACCGGCAGACTTGCCCACTGAGGTCGCGACCGAATCCAACAAAATTACGGCTGGATCCGGCGAGCTCGTTATCCTCATCACCGTTGCGGTCCCCCAACCATCGTGAGGAGAGGAAAGAGAGCTTCAGCTCATTTTCCTCTGCCTTACAGAGCTCGCTACTGCCAATCACGTCAACCTCCACTGTACGGAACTCATCGCCTCTACTGGCCGACCTACCCGCCGAGGTTGTGACCGGATCCAGCAAGATTGCGGCCGGATCCGGTGAGCTCGCTATCCTTGTCGCCGCTGTGGTCCCCCGACCGTCGTGAGGAGAGGGGAGAGCTCGACACTACCAGTACCGTCGCCCTCCACCTGGGTGTTTGTCGAGGAAGGGAGAGGCGACCTGATCTGCAGAGAGAGAGAGAGAGAGAGGCCACACCACCGGGGATGGGAGAGGCGGCGCTGCCGCCTGCGGTGAGCGGAGTAGGAGGAGAGGCATCGGTGGCGTTTGGCCCTCTGCTGGCGTTGGGGAGAAAAGGTGGTGGGGAGGGGATGAGGGTGGAAGAAGGGAGACATTATTTTTTTTTTCAAAATTACATGTCATTGTCCACGTGTCATGTCATGTAGGCAAGATTACAGTCAAATGAGACTTTGGATCGGGATGATACATTAAACCAATTTTAGGGATCTCGATACGCGTTTTGTAAGTTCGTGGATCTAAGTGAAAGCTCAGTTTAAGAACCGCTAGTGCAATTTACTCTATCAGAAATTACTACGCAAATCTTTCATGAATCTGGCTTTATGTGCTGTGAAACTCGGTTTGGGAAGAGCAGCAGCATTGTGAAATGAAAGGTTTTTCATCCAGCTTTTTTCTGCAGAGGAGTGCGGCCAAGAATCTTCAAGGTGCAAAATGTGTAGAGCAAATCATTTACATGTGTACCCTATACACAAGTTAATTTATAAAACGGCATTGTACAAGCGGTTTTGTTTTCGCCACCACCATTAGGTTTCCTTCACTAGCCATTTTATGCTAGAATTGATCAAGCATTTGTGTGAGAGCACTTCCATTCTTTTGTTTGGACAGTAAAAGTGCAACATACTACACCACTATATTATACACCATTTCTAATATGTACAAATATGTAATAAGTGCGGGCAACTATAAGGTGATGCTGGTTAGTTGGCAGTACTAAATATCTATTGTCCCAAATTGAAGGATGAGTTAAAGACTAGTGAGGATGACTAACTGCTGCAGCCTACAAATAGGTGAGAAAAATAGTGTTATTTTGCTTGGTTTGAGAGGACCAATACACATGTGCCCTGTGGTAGCTGATCTTGCGATCTATTGAAGATACATATCCAGAATTACGGCCAGAAGAGTTTTGAATACCATTGGATCGCATCTTTCTACTTGCCTCGATCCTCCATATATACATATACTCCTCGAGCTAATTACACTCTTTATCATGAGGACGTCGGGAAGCCTCGTCGTTTGAAGCAATCTCATGAAACGGATGCGTGCACACAACAATTAATTAATTGTGATCTGCTGTAGAATCTAGCATACATCCATGTAAAATTGGATGGCTCGATCGATCGGATGGAATTTGTACTGCTTGTGTAGTGCATATATATATATATATATATATATATATATATATATATATATATATATATATATATCCTATTACAATTAAGTTGCGTGCTGGAAAATTCTTTTTGAGCAATGAGGTGCACACTAATGCATCCCTGTTTTCTCTCTAACAATGACAAAATTTTGGACATCCAAGTCAAAGCAAATTTAATACTCCTAGCAAATTTTGCTGGGATCAAAAGCATAACAAAATTTGTGGTTATCAAAGTCATGAAAAATTTAACAAGGTCTTACCCAATTTGGAGGGGATTTGAAAGCATCTAAAAATTTAAGATTTAGTAAAATCAATTGCGCTTATTAAAAAATATAGACCAAAACTATTTTTCATTGGGGGAGATGGTTTTTTCATCCCTCGAAGGAATATCCTATACTATTCAACATCCCCTCATATCTTACATGCGTTTAAATAGTTATAAAAATTAAGAAAAAATAACAAGATAGTGGAATATTAGATATATCACTAAAAAAACATACAAGGTCAAATTTAGAACCTACAAGTTATAATAAAAGAAAATTAATTAAAATTAGTTGATGTAAATTCACAGTTATATTTGTTAGAACTTGTAGAAGTCGAATTTAAGCTTACATGTTTGCATAGTGATATATCTCATATTAACCTATCTTATCAATTTTTTCAAAAAGCTTTAATAACTATTTAGGTAACATAACAAAATAAGTGGATATCACCTCAAGACATAAAACAATCTCCCGGTACAGTGCGTGGGATTTGCTGAAACTGTGATAGCCTATTACCAGAGACAGCTCATAATTGGCAATAACTGCACAAAACGGGAAAATTAAAGAACTCTCTGATGATCTGAACTAAGCTCCCCACTTTCCACAAACACATGAAGTACGTATAACTACCTTTGATGGAGTTTTGAGTACGTCTTTAGTTAATGACATGTGCGGAGTATATGCTAGTTGCACAAAGGAGAAAAGAGCAGGGGAGCTGAGTAGCTGTGTGTGGTTGGCTGGTTGCAAAGAATAATATACCAACAACTATATACTACAACCTTATCGGGTATATATATATATAGCTTGCCCGAGCACTAGAGCACGCACAGTCCAGCCCCCTCTACTATAAGGCAAAATTCCGCATGCGCTCTATGTTGAAATAATCCATATTCTTGTGTGCTGCAATGAAGAAAACAAAGGAATGTTCCATTTCCAATTCAATTGTAGGCATGGGTGGCACTAGAAATCCTGTTGACTCGATCTGTGTAAAACTAGTTACCCATGCCACATGAGCTGTTGATATCATGAATCTAGATCAGTCAACAAGGTGGATCTACTGCACAAGATGTACGGCAGAAGTTGGCATGGTATACTTGTGTAAGAATGAGGCTACTATTCTACCGTTCTTGTTCAGCGCTTAATTTGGGATTTTTTTTTAAAGTACCCATGGATCAATGTGGGCCGTTCAAGGATGGGATCCAACGGAGGATGTACGTTGCTACTGCACCTAGTGTAACAGGGTGCAGGAGTGTAGTAGAATGGTAATTCTGGAAGAAAAAATTGTTGTGACATTTTTGAAAATTTAGGTTTGGCAGAGGGTGTGATTTGTTCTTGGGTCTATAAAAATGCAGTCCACTTATGAAATAAAAAGAAAAATAATTAATCAATAGCTTTAGATCGTGATTTTTGAACCCTACACCCATCACTGGCACCGCCGCTGCTCCCATCAGGCCATCACTGCTGTGCCACCTCCGGAGGCAGCACGCTCGTCGGATTCTTTTCCCTTCCGGCCGTACTGCTTTTTCTTGAGGTTGTTTTTTCTATGAAACTTTCTTCAGGTCATGCCAGAGTTCAGAAATTCAGACTTCTGATTTGAGGCATGGTTGACGCCTGGCTTACACAAATTCTACTACCGTCAACCATGAGGGCACATTAAAGATTCAGATTTAATTATTTTGCGGGATCATTAATACTTTCGTTAATGAAAGAGTTAATTAAACTGAAAGCACAGTTGCAGAAAATAATTAAGGTTTAGATCCCTTGTGATTAGTTAGCAGAATCGCAGGAAACAAATAAGTTTCAGAATCTTCAGGTTTTGTTTGCGACTAGTCAAGATAATCAATTGGTATATTATGAAGACTGAATTTCATAGCTTTTGAGGATTATCCATCATGAAGCTGCGAGCAAAACATGTATGTTCAAGATCAGCACTTGATGCCGCAATTCTGGATATATTAAAATCAACACTTCATGCCGGGCGCAAGGAGAGCGAGAGGGGGCGCCGGCGCGCGGGCGCATTAGGTCGACGGGTGGCAGCGCGGCGTCAGGAGGCGGACGGGGCGAGTGGTGTCGAGTGTTGGCTTGCGCAAGGATGCGCACCGGCTGTTGGCAGTGAAAGGACGGCGCACATCGGGGTTGGAAGTGAAAGGGGTGAACGGCGAACAGGCGGCGGCGCGTGCCCGTGCTCGCCGTGCGCCGTGCCCGACGAATTGGCCATGGGAACGATTGACTGATGTTTGAGCCGTCCTCCTTACGGCCTGTTTGGCAAGAGAAGGGGAGAGGAATGGGAGTTTCAAGAGGGAGTTGATGGTGGGATTGGTCATAGGAGTTATATTTTTAGTCCTCTTCCATTGTTTGGTTTCACATCGAATTCCCTACAAGTCTCACGAATTAACAGGCCTCCCCCAGGTAAGAGATTAGTGGCCCGTTTAGTTGGAGTGAGTTTTTGGGAGGGACTAGGAGTTTAGAGGGACGAGGCTATTAATTGTTCTGTTTGGTTGGGAGACATGGGAATTTTGGTGGGACGGGGATGGGGAATTGAGGAAGGAACTCCCTCCTTTTCAATATCTAGGTAGGGGCAGGTAATTGGGAGGGAATTCCTCCTTTACTTTTTCTAAGCAAATCTCAGCCATCCGTTTTTATTAATGACCTAATCTCCAAATAAACTCCCTATGAATTTCCATCACCTCTACCAAACAAGATATTGGGATTAAAAATCAAATTCCCATCTTAATCTCATCATCAATTCCCTCGTGTAAACTCTCAATCCCCTTCCCTCGAGTTACCAAACAAGCCGTGGTGGGAATTGGACCTCTTAATTCCCTATCCCAAACCCCCTCGAATTTCCAAGTCTTCCAACCAAATTATAGACTTAAACTCCCAGATATCATAAACTCCCATTCCCATCACTAACTCCCTCCAACCAAACAGGCTCTTAGGGCCTGCCAATGATTACTTAATTGCCCTTTCACCTAATTTAAACAAATGACTAAATTGACCATCGAAATCAGCGGCGATATTTATTCCTACTACACTACTACCACCTCCTAGTGGAAGGTACTATAAAAGGCCTCTTGATATGGCCTATTTGGACTTTCTACCACTCTGATTACTCCGATAAATTTGGTTCACCCTTTTCTAGCAAAGTTTTTCTACATTGAGCGGGTTCCTCTTTCTGTGTATTAGAGAACATAATGGTTGGGATGACTTGATGCTTTCGTATGAAAAAGAAAACATAGATATGGGAAAGCTGATTGGAATTTAAGGCCGTAACAAATAGGATATGTCTTTCTCTCCATAAGCCAAATTACAAATTCGCCAGTTAATGATCAGCATATTAAAACTTTATCTGGAGGCAGAGTCTTTTTACTGCAACTGTGGTATCAAGAGGCAGCTATCTAGCCATGACCATCTCAATTCATGTACCTCTCATACTACTCCCAATGGTCCTAAATTGATTGGCCATTTTATAACTACTTCCTCCGTTTCACAATGTAAGGCATTCTAGCATTTCCCACATTCATATTGATGTTAATGAATCTAGATAGATATATATGTCTAGATTCATTAACATTAATATGAATATGAGAAATGCTAGAATGACTTACATTGTGAAACGGAGGGAGTATCATTCATGAAGTACATTATTTTACATAGAAAATCTTCCTCTGTTCTCCATGTCACCCTAAAATCTAAATATAACGCTAAAAAAATATCATGAGTGACAAATCTCTATGCAACCCTCTAATCCTACATTGACAAATCTCCAACATAGCAAACGTCACACTATTGCTCAGGTAGAGTGCGCAAATTATCAGCAGCTACCACACATGCATATGCACACATGCCTGGCAAATGATAAGTTCCTTTTTTAATTTTAATTAGTCCATGCTCAGCCAAACATGGGCATGAAAGGCACCGGGGATGAAAGCTCCTCCTCGTGTGACCTATTCACGGCAATAGAGATGTTTTTTCCCATTCCTCTATGGTGTTCTGCTGCTGTTCTCACTGTTTGCAGAACACCATATAGGCATCTCTGAATGGCTGCTTTATGCTTTGATCGGCTCAGCCTTGGGCATCGCCATGCATGCCTGTGAATTCTACCACCATGAAAAATATTGGGGACTAGAAGAACAGTAATGCTATAGCATGGTTGCATATGTCCGTTAGATTTTTACTAGGAATTGGTTGGCTCCAGGATGAGCAGTGGCAAGAAAAGGCTGCATTCGAGCACGCTGACCAGGTGGAACAATGAACATGGTTTCGGTTTGTACACTTGTATGACATCAAGAACAGGTGGGACTTTTATGATTTTCAATTTAGATTAGGTTTCTCCACATCGGGCCTTGTTCAGTTTGGAGGGGATTTATGGAGATTAAGGAGAATTATTCCACACCACAATAGGTGTCAGATAAATCCCTTCAATACCCTCCTCTTGGGGATTAACAAAACAGTGCCTCAGGGACTGTTTTCGTGGAAAAAAAATGAAAGGAAAAGTTGGGCCATGGATACTTAAACGATTTTCACATTGGTATGTACACTTTACATTTTTAAATTTTGTATGGAACATACACATTGGTGGTACTCTCCATTAGAACTTACATGGGGCATGCATATACTTCTGAGTTAAGCGGAGCAAGTTACTTATAACTAGCAATTGCCACAAATACATCTTCATTGATGTGATACTTCGATCCCTCGATTGGTAGAGAGTCTACCTACTTTGCTTTTATTTAAAACGCCAGTACCAAATATATATGTATCAAGAAAACACAAAAAGACCGGGTTGTGAGAATGTGAGGTAGTGCATAAAGCCATAGAACAAAGAGTAGTACACACACACACCAAATCTGCTCATGAGACCCTGAGCCACTACATTCTTTTCCTGATTGTGGGAATAGGAGGTAACAAGAATACAAATATCAACTTCAGTGTTCAATGCCGGGAATGCGGATCGACCTGGTATCTATCAAGTACAAGTGCATCATGTCTAATGGCTGCAGAGAACTTCCCTGTGGTTTTGCACACTGTATGGCATGTCCACGGACGCCGCACGACAGATCGAGCACGGTGTGCTGAGCTCACGGCCACTGCTATGTCCGCTCAACGCTGTGCCCACCTGCAGTGCACTTGTGGCTGCCTCTTGGATACGCGTTCGTCCGGACAGACCGGACAATACTCTTGCTCCGTTGATTCTATAGTTGTATGGTTTCATTTTGTTGCCCATGCCAATGGAGTTTTCTACGCGCAAGAACAGCTTGTTAGGTTATAAGACTGAATCCCTTGGTGATGACGGTTTGTGCGAGTTGTTGGATATTTGGCGTGAGATGCAGAGACTCAACGGATGTCATTTCCCACATAGCATTCGGCAACCCAGCTACTGTGAAATGAGGAGAATCTTCCTGCAGGAGTGACCAATTCAAGCTGAGGGCATTTAATTTGGATTGGGCTAACATAACCTGAATCTATGAATGGTAATGACACATTTTTTAAACAATTTGCTTGTACGATAGGATAGTATTTTTTTGGAACTATTTCTCATTGATGGCAAAACATAAAATGTCCGTATCTTTTTCATGGGACTAAAACACGACATCATCATGGGACCTCCTAACATGCATCTTTCATTTTTTCAGAAGAAGTATCTATTGTATATTTTTGTTAGAATCCACCACCCTGATCTCTCCTCTCTAAAATTGAGTTATGAGCATTTAGCAGTTTTGAGACAGCACTGATAAGTCATTTGTAAATTGTTTCCTCAAATTAAGTAGCTAGTACATTGTGTTAGAATAGATAAGTTGTTAGTTTGTAGAGATAAGATTGATATTATCACGTGTAACCTTTTATCCTTATCTCTATAATCCGGATTGATCTCAGGGTTGTTGAGATCGGTCCATCATCTCTGTACAAGCCACGACAGGGGCTTTTCCTGCCTATATAAACAAAGGTGCGGCCCCCTAACCAGGGTTTAACGCTTCCCAATCAATCTAGCTTCTCCACACATTGAACTAAAAAAAAAGTAGAGCAATTTACCAATATGCAACCAGTACATTGAGGAAATTAATTTCAAGGATATAATCCAAGATGGGAGTGTACCGATCCCACAGCTAGCAGCAACAGTGGGGGCAAAGTTATAGGGCATCCAGCAAGTATAATCCACACTCCACACTAATGCATCGATCGTGTTTGCTCTGCCAACCATGAGTCCATGAGAGATAGCGCACTAGAAACTAGAGAATTGTCCCATGCAACGTTGTGTGGGGTTAGGTCAAAGTGAATTGGAGTTGATATGCAACTCTTTATATTTCTTTATTTTATTAATAAAATTGTAATTTACATATAATATATTTATATATCATCAAGTTCATGTTTACAATGAGTATTTTGGGCGGCAATTAAATCAAAGCGAAGCTTGCCGTTATTAATTAGCCTATAACTATGGCGCTGCATATAGCACCTAGCTAGCATTTGATGGACATATCACAGACTTGACGGAGATGTGTGTTGCAAACTACAAGTTCTAATTCATGTCAACACGAGAAAATGTTGTATAAATTGGAATTCAAAATTCAGCTCAGGCTCGATATTTAGTCCATGTGTGCCCTCTAAAGTTGATATATATATATATATATATATATATATATGAGCATTTACCATTTTGTGCTGGCAGCAATAGCTGGTAAATTGAACCCAAAATAGAGGAACGAAAGGATCAATGGGCCTTAAAAGCAACCACTAAGCTAAAAATTCGGAGGATATGATGGGAGTTGGGAGCATCGATCGATCCGAGGCGAGTTGCGGCAAATTCAGAATCCGTCCAGAAAATGTTGTCCACATCTGTGTGCATTAATCATGTGCATGCATGCTCCATAGGACGGGGAGGTATCAGGATTTTAGAGCAAGGGCAGAGGAGAGAACACTGTGTTGGTCGGTGCAGCCAATGTGAGAGCCGAGGACAGCGTCGTGCTCAGTTGCTCGCGCCACAGAGTGGGCAGTCACTCGACCTTCATGGTTCAACAAAGAGCTAAACTGGGTGCACAACGACAAACCGGTAGATTGCGACCAAATTGGCATTCCAGCGATGCATATGGCATCCAAGAGTTGTTCGGGCAGCGCTGTCCATAGTGAGATTATGAGCTGAGAAAAGAAAACGCGAATGCTGTCGATTCCTAATGGACACTCGATTGTAACATTCACAATAAAACTTGGAATGAAGCGGAGACTGGTTCAAAGTTAATCTTTATACATGGTTTGAACTCCTAGTCTCCTACACCACACATCCGCATTACGTATTGAAGAAAGAAAAAAAATTGAAAATATACCTTGTTTCCGATGATTTTATAAGAATATACACGTTTAGAAGGGGATGACATAAATATACCATTATCACAGAATTGAAGTGAAAGACCGGGAGGCGAGTGCGCGATACCGCGGTCTCGTGAGGCGAGCCCGTGAGACCACACAAACTCGCGCTATTAATAAATTAATTAACATCATTAGCAATGTATTAATTAATGTTATTAGTATCACTAATTAGTATGATTAGTTGTGTTATTAGCTGCCGGTGTGGCCATCTCGCTCGGCCATCAAACGAGACCGAGGCTCAATAGCCCTGTCGCTCGGCGAACTAGCGACACCGAGGCCGAACATGCATTTTCACCTTGTGAGACCGCCATGTCATCACCCTTCGTCATGTATCACCCGAGGCCGATCTTGCATTTTCACCTTGGGAGACCACCCGTGTCATCACCCTTTCATCAGTATCACGCGTTTGTCTTGCGATTTCGTCACGATTTCGCACTGCCGAACCGCGACGACAGTTTATTTGTGGTTTATTTTCACATTCAATAATGAAGTGCCGTTGATAAAGAGAGCAAGTTATCCGCAGCTGCCTCTCACACACATATTGTTGTATTTTCAACAATTAGGATTTAATTAATATGAAAGAATGGTGCTAGTAGATATCTGTATAGGTGAAAGCAAGCTTTCTGGAAGGAGGATGTGCCACGTCGTTGAAGAAATATATACCGTCTGATTTCTACTCCGCGAGTTTCAGGCTGTTAAATCGTATAGTTGGCGAAATATCGTTTTGTCCCATTGAGAATCTTCTATTTGTTTTTAGTCCTTTCATGTCTCTTGGAGAAAAAGTTAGCAATTTTCATTTTACCCCAGATGCTCTGGTGCGCCACCGACATCGCCTCTCATTCTCGCGCTGTTGGCACCACCTCCTTTTCCCGTCACCCCTCGCTGCCTCGTCTCCTTCTCGGGGGCGCTGATGGGCGATCAGCCGTGCGCCCACGCGGTCAGTCGCCCTCCTGATCTAGTCTCTCCTCTACGTACCTATATATTTATGTATGAAGTTTATACGTATGTATATAAAGTATATACATAATACATATACAATATAAGTATAGTTTTTTATGTGTATACAATTTTAATTTATAAAACAAAATATATACACCTATACAAAGTTTGTATACGTACGTATGCAAAATTTACATGTACATATACAAACATTACATACACACGTGTACACTTTAATGTATAAAAAATATATACACGTGTATAAAGTTTGTATTGTATAAGTGCATATTGAAAAAGGGGAAAAAACCACATATAGAAACCTTGTATACATATGTATACAAACTTTGTATATATACATATTAGAAAGGAAAGAAATCAAGAAAAAAAAGGGAAAAAACAAAAAAAGAAAAAAAAAGGAAAAAGGGGAAGGAGATGCGCACGGGATCCCCCTTTCCCTCTACGTATGCTCCACACGGTTGCGCCGCCGGGAGGGGGGGGGGGGCGCAAGCGGCTGCCAGTTAGGGATTTCGCTAGTTCTCCCCGTCTTAGTTGGCCATGAAAAATGCTTTCACATTGTTGTATTTTCTAAATAATTTGTAGAAATATATAGTTAAAAAGTAACGATGAGATATTTGCACTGTAAACTATATTGATGTCAAAAGAGCTAGCAGAATGTCGAGTAGAGGGTAGTCGAGGTCACAATATTGAAAGAGTGCAAACCAGAGCACCTACACTATGCAGATATGTCTAGCACACCGTGTTCGTTTCCAGATCATATGGGCATGGAAGGCACTAGGAATAAACACCCCTCCTTCAGCGACATGGTCACTACAACGCTATAGTTCCGTCCCATACATCAGCTGTTGCTGTGTCGATGCCCAGTGTACAGATGGATGGAGAGGCCGCAGAACACCAGATGGGCAGTATGCAACAGCTGCCTATTGCTTAATTTGTTCCGGCCTTGGGTGTTTCTGTGGGCATCCATGAATTTCACGATCGCGGCGAAATTTGCAGATGGGGTGATCAACATGGTGATGTCACGGCTTCTTACCCATGTAAATTTGTGCTGGGAATCAGCAGATCTGAGCATGAGAGGTGGTAATTAAGTACGAGCTGGATTCATGTGAGCTGGCATGTTTGGACGACGGGCATGGTTTGTGTATGCTGTCAATCAGGGCCGGCCCTGGAGGGGGGTGAGCGGTGCGGCCGCTCTGGGCCCCCGACTCGTAGGGGCCCCTCTCCACCCGCCACCCCTCTCTCGCCCAACAGAAACAGATGTATGCGGATGGTAGGTTCCCGAGAATCCCGACGCCATCAACGCGATCACATTCACGCCCAACCGCCGCTCACGCCTCACGTCCTCACGCGAGATCGCGGCCGCTGGCACCAACGCCGTCGCAACACCGCAGCCATCTCGTCCGAGGCCGCCGTCCGCTGGCCGTTTTCACGCACTTCCTCTTCCGCCGCGGCCACGCGACGCCCATGCGAGGCCGAGGTGCCGAGGCGCAGCCGCCGAGCCGCGCAGGTTTCTTGCCGTTGCCGTCGCTCATTGTTTTGTACTTCTACTGATGCCTGATTGATGTCTTGTTGTTGCTGATTTGCTGAATCACTGCGACGATCACTGATTCACTTCACTGATCTAGACAGCAGCAGCAACACCATTGCCATATGAAAATTTGTAACTATGATTCCTATCTGTAAATTGTAATCGGCTGCTTGTTGGCTGTTGCTAATTCAGTTGGACGAGTGTTGGATGAACCGACAAAGGAATTAGCAACAGCCAACAAGCCAACAAGCCAACAAGCCAATAAATATTGTAATGTAATTATAGTATAAATACATCCTTAAAATTTGATCACAAGTAATATGCACTACATTATAAATATGGATAGCCCCTTCTGTTTTTATACTTTTGCCAGAATTAAACTGCTCTGCGTTATGCTCGATTGAAAAAGAAACTCTGGAGAAAAAAAATGTCAAACTAGAAAAGCTCGTGATCAACTTGAGGGCGTTAAAATACATATGTGGATCATAAAAACAACAAAATATCTTTGTGTCCGTCGTCCAGTATGTTCTTTTCCAGGTTATGGGCATGGAAGGCATCAGGAATGAAGACCTCTTCTCTTGCGACCTATCCAACACTGCTGAGAAAACCCTATATAGTCCTGGTTTGCATCCCTCTACATTGCCGGGTTACAAATCGGGACCCCGAATCAGGGACTAAACATGGCTCTCTTTAGTCCCCGATGAAATAACCGGTACTAAAGATCCATATGTAACACCAACTTGGACTATGAGATCATAAAGTCCCGTTGCACTTTTTAACCGGAACTAAAAATAATCTTTAGTCCCGATTTCTATTCAAATTGGAACTAATGTAGTTTTTACATCACCCAGCAAAGATCGGTTATTCAGTAGTGCAACAACGATCATATAGCAGCAGAATAGTACATGAGGGGCATCAGTATACGACTACACTATGGTTCGATTTGGTCTTGGTCGCTGCATTTTGCAAGCTCACTTTCCTGGTGACGACAACAGCTTGTCTGCTTGTGTACATGTTTTACGTCAAAAATATTTAGGCAAAAGACCGAAAATGTAAACCGTTTTCATTATAAAAAAAGTCAAGAACATCTGTGGAGGTCTATCTTTGTCCAATTTAGATTATATGCATAGTTGGAATTGATCCATTGCACGGTCTATTATTTCCTTCGATGAAGTATGCGTTTTCACTAGTACCTGACCGGCATAATTGTTCAGAAATTTGAATGATTTCTCAAGAGAAGAAACACCGCCAATAGCTTTCTCCCGCGCGCTGAGATTATTTCCGTGAGCAGGAAGGAATAGAAGAGTATCACATCCGTATATGCAGCTTTAAAATTTTAATTATTTTATGAAGAATATGACCCCAAGAAAATACAAAAACCTGACCATCAGTAAACACAATAACTCGCAGCAATACATTATTAAGAAACACAATACAAACATAAACATTCACAATATGCGCAAATATACTCATATGAATACATATTTAATATCGGTTTAATAATTAACCTGCACTGATGGTTTATGTGGTGGTGATCGAACACGGGAAAAAAGACCTTCCGTACGTATAGATCTGAACTATCACGAATATATGCATCAAAACGTTTCATGTAACCTTGTCTAACTGGAGTTTTTAATCATCTCTATTTGATGGACCTGTGCCAAATGGTGCCAATTAGTATGCGCATGCGCACTGGGGAGTGATGGAGAGTAGCCAAACAGCTGCATGGACGGAGAGAATTAATAAACCAACTAATACTAAAACCTTTAATATATGACGTCGATCGTTTAGTTTAAAATTGAATGAAACTCCATAAAAAAAATCGGAGGGAGTATATATTTCACATACAAGGCCGAGCAGCGGAACGCACACAAAATCTAGACCCTTCATGTACAAGGAAAATTTGCTTGCTCTAAGTTCAGTTAATCCATAACCTCCTCATTCTCTCATACAAATAAGAACCAAGACGTATGTTCCATGCCCAATTCTATCGTATGTAGGCATGGGTGGCACTAGAAATCCCGTTCACTCTGCTTTGGTCACTGCGTGTTGGTGTGGATGCGTATCTCGAATTTTCCGGTGCTCATAGAACATGTGTTACCACGGATTCAGAGCAGTTCACGATGTAGTGGGCGACATTGCGGATCTACAAATATGTTGGTGCATGCATGCTGCCTTGGCTCTACTGGCTCTCGTGTCTCGTTGCGCCGAGTGTTTTGGTTCGTTTTTTTTTAACGAGATAGTGCTCTGTGGAATGGTGTGCCCCCTTTTATGTAAATTAGGAGCACAATATTTTCTCCAATCCTTAAAGAGATATATATCTCTCTGTTATTTGAAAGTTGAAATATTTAAATCGGTTGAACTGATTAGAAAACAAATTTGTAATTATCAATGTTGAGACTTTCACTACTACAAAAACCATTTTTGCAAACGGACCAAATCGTCTGCGAAAATGCAAATCTTTGCATGCGGCCAGGGCACCTGCATGCGAAAATCCGGATTTTCGCATGCGGACGCTTAAGCAAAGAGAAAAAATCGAGAGAAAAAAATAAAATTCCAAAAATTAAAAAAACGAAAAAAAAACCTAGCGCCGCCACCCGCCAGAGCTCGTCGCAGCCGCCGCTTCCATTCCCGTCGCCGCCGTCGGCAGCCGCCCGAGACCACCGCCGCCACCAGCCGAGACCGTCGCCGCTCGAGACCGTCGTTGCCACCGCCGCCCCTAGATCCGCCGCCGAGCACCGAGCTCCACCGTAGGGCAGCGGATCCGGCCCTCCCGTGGACGGCGCCGCCGGATCCGCCGCTCCCAGATCCGCCGGCGTCGTCCGTCGCCGTGCCCGCCGCCCGCCACTGAGCTCCGAGCTCCTCCCTACGGCGGCGGATCTGGCCCTCCCGAGGACGGCGCCGCCGGATCCGCCGCCGCAGGCCATCGCCATGCACGCCGCCCGCCGTCGAGCGCCGAGCTCCTCCCTAGAGCGATGGATCCGGCCCTCCCGAGTACGGCGCCGCCAGATCCGCTGCCCTCGCCGCCTGCCGACGCCATCGCCTTGCACCCATGCCTGCTGCCGGCGAGAAGAAAGAGAGAGGAGAGGAGAGGAGAGAGAGAGAGGGAGAGAGAGGAGATAAAGAAAGAGAAAAATAAATGGGTGGTTGAAAAATTTTGAAATGGTGAGGAGGGAAAGAGAGAGAGGAGGACTAAAAAAATGCGGGCATTTTTACATGCGGACCACCTAACCGTCCCATGCGAAAATAGATTTTTGCATGTGGCTATTTAAGAGGACCGCATGCAAAAATAATTATTAAAAATATTAATTTGGTATTAAATGAACTTTGAGTCGAATTTTAAGATGCTAAATGAACTCATGCGAAAAAGTTATCAAAAGCAAAGTTGTACAACTCATTGAGATCTACCATTTTTCTTTTGGTCATTTCGCCATCCGAGTTTGATTAGACTATATAAAATTTGAATTTTAAAATATAAGAAATTCAAATAATTTTTTGGGTAGTAAATGATTTGAAATGAAAAAAATTGTCTAAAAAAATGTTGTATAACTTATCAAGATCTACAACTTTTGTATTAGTTATTTTTATATATGACTTTGTTTGAACAGTTTGAATATGATTTTCAAATTATGACAACTTCAAACAACATTTTCAAATACTAAATGATTTCATCTGAAAAAGTTATCAATAACAAAGTCATCAATAACAAATCATGCTCTATCATTTACAAAGTCATCAATAACAAATCATGCTGTATCACATTTTGTGAACAATCTTACAAATCACTTTGTCGGATGAAGAAATGTCCAAAATAGAAGTTATAGATCTTGATGAGTTATACAACTTTGTTATTGATGACTTTTTTAGATAAAATCATTTCCTGCTTCAAAATATTATTTGAAGTTTTAAAATTCAAATTTTTAATTGATAAAATAAAGTCACAAGAAAAAATAGCCAAAATAATACCAATAAGAACACAATAATATGATAGAGCATGATTTTAGAAACATTTAGAAAGAAAATCATCCAATTTGGAGTTCATATGAGTGAGATACACTAGTTTCCAATTTTTCAAAATTTTCAAATTTTATTTTCGCATATGGCTTCTCAAGTGGCTTGGATTTTTTCATACGGGCCACTTAAGCAGCCGTATGGGAAAAATGACCCTCGATTTTTACAGACGCCACTAGTTATGGTCCATTTGCAAAATTTATGAGGTCTCGTAAAAAAAATCACTTTTCTGGTAGCGTTTGTCTTCGTTGGATGTACTTCATCCGTTTCTTTGGATGTACTTTCAAATTAGGTCGAGTGTTAGATAGGTAATTATGTAGTTGTTCCTGCTAGTTGATGGCGGCGGCGGCGACAACGCGTATGTCGTCTTCCTCTCTCTCGTCGAGGGCGCAATCCTGGCCAGCCTCCGGGGTGGCGGCGCGGGTGACGACGAGCTCCAGCTCTGCATCGAGAGCGCGCGACGACGCGGTCTCGCCAGCGACAGGGAGAGCAGATCCCGGCGTGCAGCAGGTGGCGGACCGTGCGGACAGTTCTACCATGAGGGCGACCAAAGGGGAGGTCGAGTCGAGGTCATCGACGACGTATCTGCGAGTCCACGTGCTCTGATCTCCTCGTGCTCCCTCCAGATGTGCACCGGCTTCGTCGCTCCTCGTCACCACCTCCTGGTTCTGAATCCTCGTGGCAATCTTGCTGGGATAGCGGGAGGTCCAATCATCGCCACTTCGCAGCCATCGTGGTCGTTGTCCTCACATCCTCACCCGTCGGCTGGCATTTTTCTTCTTTTTTTTTTGTCAAATGAGCGTGTTGTAAATATTTTATTCGTGGTAATTCTTTTACATGTATAGATCGATATTTAGTGTATCAATACGTGGTAAAAATATGTTGATCGTCATTCCGGATATGAAACTCCAGTAGCAAAAGTATTACTACGGTATTATTACTGGATGGGAGTAAAGTTTCAACTGCAAACATTATTACTACTATGGTCTGGCAACCAATGGGTGAGTAATTCTTTTACCGATGGAGTCGATGGATAATTCTTTTAGTAATTTATTTACTCTCCAATCTTTTATAAGATCCGTCTCTCTCGGTTAGTGTTAGTAATTTATTTACTATATATGTTTATAAGACTGATCTCTTGCCATGCGTAAAATTAGGCTAGCAATTTTTATTTACTCCGCTTAATAAGACTGATCTATCTATTGAAGCCAGTATTTTGTTTAATCCATTTTTGTTTATTTGTAAGATAGCTGAGTGTACGGATTTGAAGCTCATAATACATAGTAACTCATTTACTAAATATGAAATATGAGATGAAAAGGTGGGTGGTAATGGAATTTATTCCTTGAGATAATGAGATGGATGGTAACGGAAAAAGAAGGGAAAAGTGAAAGGGATGAGACGTGAAGTTAGTAGGAACGGAAAAATAGAGAAGTGGGTGGCATGGAAAAATCGAAAGGGGTGAGGAAGAAAAAAAAAAGAGGAAAATAGGAGATCAGGTGTGGCGCTCGAACTACTATTTCAAGCGCTGCGCGCGTATTAGCCTACCGTTAATTAGCTGTATCTTATGGAGAAAGTCAGCTTACTGAAATAATGTGAAGATAATAATGTACGTAGAAGGATTTATTTTTTCCCCTTTGATGTTTGTCAATATAAATTAGTCAAGGGAGATAACTGCTGAATATATGCTAATCTCATTTGTGTTCAGTTGACAAGCAAATCTAACGAGACAGTTGTGTGTAACATGTTTACGCTGCAACCCTATATAAAAACGTCAGAAAAAGAAAAATGTTCCAAAGCAGCTAGCTAGCTAAAGAGTAAACAGTCTGCAGCAACAAGGACTAACCAACATACTCATATATATCCTCCTTCCAATCATAGAAAAACCCCAACATCTGATAGGAAATTCGGACAAACGATTATCCAAATATATTCTTAGAAATGGATTCATTTTGAATGGAGGATGTACCTGTTCCATATACAATTTGACTACATAGGAGTGGAAGGCACCGGAAATCCAGCTGTGGCCTATCTCCCAGATTACTCCTGGATGTGTTCATCCAGTACGCTATCATGGGTGCTATGCAGTACACAGAGCAGAAAGCAGGCGCCATACGAGATCTTTTTGGCTGGAAAGCCAACAGAGATGGGCGTGCATCAATTGCCCGCTGTTTCGTCCACCATGTTGTGTTATCCTCTAAAGTTGTCTCCCCGAGTTTCCCTCTTCTGTGAAATAAACACACAGTCTTAATATTACTGGTATAGCCTATATAGATTGCCTGCATAATGTCATGTCATGCCAAGTATTTGGATCGCACATATTCTTTTTTTTAGGGGGAGATGTTGAAATAAAAGTTGTCTCTTAAATTTCCATGTACGTATATTGACACATGAGTCGTGGCTACATTTGGCCAAACTATTTGCCACAATAAGGGTGAATTTAAGGAGAAGGTGATCGAGGAGATTGGGAAGATACGTAAAACGAGGTGAGCCATTAGCTCATGATTAATTGAGTATTAATTATTTTAAATTTTAAAAATGGATTAATATGATTTTTTAAAGCAACTTTTCTATAGGAAATTTTTACAAAAAACACACCGTTTAGTAGTTTGGAAAGCGTGCGCGTGGAAAACGAGCTGTTATCTCCCTCAATGTTACCCGAACGAACGCAGTCTAAGTGTAGGCAGTAGTATTACATTTGTGTTTATCTTTTTTTTTCCCTTGTAGAGAGGAAGTGTGTTCATCGGATGAACGATAATAACTTTTCTGATTAAAGAAATTATAAAACACGAAAAAAATGCAACGTGCATAGCTTTTCTTGACATAAAAAATGGTAGTTTGTAGCTAGTTACTCTGTCAGATTACATGTAACTGTAGATTGTTTAAATAGAAAGAGAAAAAATAAAACAGAACAAAGAATGCCTTAGCCTCAACTCCTCAACACATGGGAGATGGACATGCCCCTGCTTAGACCAAGCAAAGAACCGCCTATCTCCCCGGCACAACAATCGCCTGCCATGCTCTAGATTATCAGCTGATCGTCGAGTATGTTTGCCGATGAGATGCGTTGTGCCGCCTCCTCCACATCTCTGACGACCAGGCTGTTTCTTTCATTTCAAATTTCCCAAATTACTAGTTTAAACAAGGATCTTAATTTGCGCATGATGATGTTGCCGACCTTGAAGATTTTGTTTGTGTGCTCCACCAACGTCACTGCCATTCATCCATCTGCTGTTGCCGCACCTCGCGGTCACGATCTGACGACTGTCCAAATTTACAGGGCTAACAATTTCGGGACGAAATATAAGAAACTTCAGGGGGTCCCGGTAGGATGTTCTACCACCTAAAACTTTTCTTTTTATTTAACGGAAGTTGGTTTAGATTTAGCAAAATTTGTCCAAATTTTGAAAAATATTGTTCAAAGGTTCCTTTTTTTTTTGTTGAAAATCTCATAATTTCAGTGAACCCTGGTATAATTATGTATTCGAAAATAGTAAACCTTGCAAATTTGTTGTGTCAAAGTTTCTCATGCACAGTATAATTGGCAGAAATATTTATTTGGTCATCCTCCTACTTGTAATCAGTCCGAAGTCCAGAGGCGATTTGTGGGATAGCAGTTGTTTCATACTTCTCTTTTTTTCCCCGTCTAAATGTAAGTTCTACAGTATACTCAAATACTTGATACCTTTTTTTCAATATACTCATGTCTCATTTAGCAATCATTTTCAACGGGTAACAATTGCAAGCCAGTTATATATACCATTTTAGCAAATCCTTAATCTGCACAATTTTAAATTGACATACATCTAACTAAAACGGGGTAATGCCTTGTTAAAAAGAGTCAGCCCCGGTTGGTAAGCAGTACTTTCATCTGTACTCTTCCAAAATTAAAGGCTGAGTTATTTTTTCCCGAAGAAAATTGAACGCAGAGTTTTGACTGTTAGCTCTGATGACTAATTGCAGCCGGATCAAATCGGCGAGATCATTGTGCTGCAGTCAGATGAACATGGTGACTGCCATGTGGCCCCACCACTCGTGGACCCACCTGTCAGTAACCATGTCAGGGGAAACTTCACGTAGGAGGATCTGCTTCCATATATGCGAGGAGGCCAATCAGGCAAGGAGATATATACATCACGCCAAATGGTGCATGCTCTGCTAGCAGGTAGCTGCTCGTGGGATTCCAACACGTGTGTGTATATATATGGAGGAGAGACTACGGATCGAACGTCCAATACAATTGTTTTCATTGGACGCCTCTTCTACTGTTGGATACACATTCATCCTTTTTATGTCCATCTGATTAAAAAACTATTACCTATACATATAGAGAAGAGCAACAGCAACAAAAAGTTGACCGCACATGCATAGTATCAAATGAGAGAGGTATAATGGTAGTGGCAAGCTTCAAAACATTTTTTCTCGAAAACCATTTATCTGATTTACAATCCGATTGCACCATTGTATTCATTGGAATTAAATCTTTATAACAATATATCACATCATTATATTCTGATGAAAAAAAATGCAAATGTTTTAACCGTTGAACTTGGATGTTTCACGTGTGAGAAATAAATGTTTCAATTAGAATTTGACTATGTTGCAGTAGATATTTATAAATATTGCACATGATATTATTTATATGTTTCAATAAGTATTTTCTAATGTTTCACTAGTTCAATGTAAATATTGCACTGGTGTTGTTTGAGTGTTTCAATAAATAGGTGTAGTGTTGCAACACTTATAACTCAATGTTTCTTATATGGAATAAAAATGTTTCAATTAGGATTTAACAGTGTTTTATTCTACTTATTTTTTTTTATCAAAATATAATTAACTAAAATTTTGTTGTAAAGATTTAATTGCAACGGATATAATAGTGTAATCGGAATGTAAATTTAATAATTATTTTTGGAGAAAAATAGTTTGAAGTAACTAATACATGCATAGCTTTTTTTTTTACATACATGCATATACTTATATGTTAGAGTGATGTACTAAGGAAAAAAGTAAGAGAGAGAGAGAATGAACAGCCATGTAGTAACCTGAGAGAAAAGATAAGACAACAGCTAGACATGCATGTAAGCCGTGTGCATATCACGTCCGATTTTTCTTTGCTGCATCGGACGTCCGACCACTAGCATTTTTGATATACGAGACCTTATGGTTTAGGCCACCTATTTGACCACCTCACCACGTTCAGGAGTAGCAGGTGTCGGGAAGTCTGATGGTTTAAGCGTTCTAGCGTTCTCACGAGATCATGTGCTTCGCAAGCTGTAGGACCAGACATTTGCTCAAAACGGATGCAATCACTACATTGCCCTGGTCAACACATTGCCGGCCAAGCGATGAGGAAGGGAGTCGTTACAAATCTAGAAGATGCCCCACCTAGCTTAGCTGAGTGCTGACGAGAGAACACATGCATTTGCTCATTGCTTCAACATGAAACTCATGAAAGTACACAGAGCAATATAATGTAGATGTAGTTGAGCACTGCTACTACGTAGCTCCAATTCTCAGCCAAGGATCTCAAATTCCCAACCACAATAATAGTACATGCCCCTAAGAGTAGTTCCTAAAGTTACCAAGTTTTATATACGATAGAAAATATGGTATCTCTCGATACTTTCTCAACTATGATAAAAATCACTAAATGATCGAGCTTGACTATCTATGGCAGGTAAAGCCTAAAGCTTTGCAGAGAGCAAATAATTTGGACTGTGTTCTGATGTGGTAATGTGTCTACGAATCCTGATACAGTTGAAATCACCTACGAGTTACTCCCTTCGTCCTAAAATATAAACACTTTTAGCATAGTGTCAATGAAGTTAAATATTTGTAGCTTTGACTAATAATAGCAAAAAAAATAGAAAAGATCAAACATGTAAAATTGATGTTACTAGATTTATCATTAAACAAACTATCACAATATGCAACTCTTTTTATTTAAAGCATTTTACTTTTATAGATATCATCAAAGTAGCATCTCGAAGACTGTATCGAAGTCTAAAAGTGTTTATATTTTGGAATGGAGGGAGTAGTAGAAAATTATTTTGGATCCAGGTTGTGCGCGCATTGGTACATTCATGGTATGGCTCCACAGCGTGTGCTGTATCTAGTCTAGAACTAGAAGGATACCCTCTGCTTTTGCCTGGTGAAGGCAGAGGTTGTCGTACCCTCCATTCACCTTTCATGTTAGTCCAATAGCATGGAGTTGCATGCATGTCTGGACTTCTACAATAATGGCCAGTATATATCTCGTCATGGCCTATGTTTAAAAGGTAATCTTTACCATTCTTGAGAAAGTATTAGAAGAGGTATTACATTTTTTATATAAAATTTGGTATCTCGAGGGTATCAAAATTTTTAGTGTAAAATTTAGGTACCTCGATGTTTTGGTTAGAGCAATTGTATGGTCCTAGATGAGGTACTAAAAATTTAATGTAAAATTTGGTATCTAGGTAGCAAGAGGTACCAAATTTATAATAAAAGAGCAATCTTACGATTCTTGAGGAGGTACCATGAGGTAAAAAAAGGGGCATTTGCAAATTTGCCACCTGTTTTTTCAATATTGCAAGGATGCCATTCGAATGACAGTTCTAGCGGCATTTTTGCAATTTTCTAGTGGCAGTTTTACAATAACGATTTAAAGTAGTGGTAAATTTGCAATTGTCCAAAAAAATTAGTGTAAAATTTGGGAGATTTGCTTCGGTCCAACAAAAAGTATCTCGAGGTACCGGTATCTCACGGTACCAAATCATTTGCTATCATTGGATCTAACAATGCTCATCCTGCCCAGCTAGATCCAACGATCGAAAACTATTTGATACCTTGAGGTACCGGTACCTCAAGATACTTTTTGCTGGACCGGAGTAAATCTCAAAATTTGATATCTCATAGTACCTAGGTACCAAAAGATACTAAAGATTGTACAATTGCTCTTTGGATTATGTTTTATAAGATGTACAGATTTTTTCCAAAGTAAAATAAATGCGAACAATAGAGAGCGATAAAGTTGCATTAAGGTATGAGAGAAATTTGACTTCATTTAGTTTTTCACTTAGAACCCGATAAGGCAGGAAGTCGCATAACAAAATGGCACAATATTAAGTCAAAAAACAAAATAGCACAATAACGGAATGAAACAACTGAAAGAGATGGGCTAGCTTTATTATATTGTATATACAATTTTTCTAGTTTCATAAAACATATAAATATGAACCAAGACAGTTTGTATATACATAAATCTCTCTTCCAAGTGCATTCACATCGTCTTGATAAACCCATGTACCAACTTACCAAGTGGTAGTGAGGAGGTATCACTGGTGGAGAAACCCTTTGTAGTCCCGGTTCGTAACCCCCCTTTAGTCCCGGTTTCCAAACTGGGAGTACCAATCCGGGACTAAAGATCGCTATCTTTAGTCCCGGATGAAATAACCGGGAGTAAAGATCTATCTTTAGTCCCGGTTGGTAACACCAACCGGGACTAAAGATGGCTCAGCCGGCCACGTGGCTGAGCCATCTTTAGTCCCGGTTGGTGTTACCCACCGGGACTAAAGATAGATCTGACCTTTTTTTTTGCATGGCCCTGTTGCTGCATGGTTTATATATATATATATAAACCATGCATATATATGTTTCAATACATATATATGCATACATATATATATGTATATATATATATATATTATATTATATTATATGTATATACATGCATAATATATATGTATTTATACATATATATGTTATGCAAATGCATATGTATATAGATATATATATGACCAAAATATATTTACATTATAGAAAATGTGTACACATGCATATAGAAACATATGTAGTCATGTATTAATTACAATCCATTATATGTCCTAGCTAGCTACGATTTCGACGTAGTAGTACTCGCTGCTAGCTCAGAAGCTAAGGACCGGTGAATTGTGTTTCCGTCGTAGTAGAATTCACCCTTGGGATCAAGGATTTCTTCGTTGATGAATCCCATGAGTTGTTCTTGAACCGCCGCGATAAATTCCTTGTGTGTGGTCAGGTTATCCCTCATGCGAATAAACTATATGAATGTATGAAATTGATTAGTAATTAAACAAGAAATCGCTACGTAATGAAATTTTGAATTTATTTGTATGTACATCGAGCTCTCTTGTGGTGATGATTTGGTCTGCAAGGCAGTGGCAATACTCGCACACGTAATAGCCGCACAAGTTAGTTCCCTGCTTTTGCTTTGCGCACTACAAATAAATGACAAACAACGAGAGATCTAATTAATATACACTTGTATGTATTTGAATCGGAGAAATATAAATGTAGAGCATGTGTACTCACAGGAAATTTGAACTTCCGCCTAAGTCTTTCTCTCCATTTGCCGCGGACCAAATGACGGAACCGATACCAAGCCCTACATGGAGTTTAAAGCTATGATTCGTAGTAGCAATTAACATAACAAGATTTTCTTAATTAACAAAGGAACTTATGACGGTACCTGTCTATAAGTTCGAAAACCTTGTCAAACGTAGACTCTTTTTTATCCATTGAGTCATATACGTTGACGGTGCAGGCCTCCAGGTCGAAGAGTAAAAGCACCCAGTGGAATCTGCAATGTGCGTGGGATGCATTACATATGAAACACTTAGCAAGTTCGTACGGGAATGAAATTTGGTATGTAGGAAGACAGTAAAATTAAACTAACTCTGTGTTGTATGGCAACAGTATGAACGTCTTGTAATGCTGCGCCTTCAGGAGATGGACGAGATTGTCCTCTGTTTCTTGTGGATATTGGTCGAGCATTGCGACGTTTACTTTCCGAGGGTCGATGAATCCAGTATCGAAAACCCTCCGCCGTCGGGCCCTTTGAATCTCCATTCTACAACGATAAAAGGGAGTATATTATTTTCTATAGTCTACTTATATACAAGGACCTAATTAATTAAAGGAGACGTATAGTAAGAAATCTAACTGAACGATATACTTACAAAATCCAGCAACTCATAATAGAGACGTCGAGGGCGTCCAGCTGGTATAGTTCGTAGATTCCCCTGAAATTGATCCAGAGAATGTCATCTCCTTGCAAGAAGTCCGTGTCCCTGATCCTCGCTCCGATCATCTCTCTACCGGTGGCGCTCATCTCCATGTACAGCTGATGGAACTTGTACATTTGTGTGGGTAGGGACTGCAGCAGCTCAGGCTTGACAAGCGGTTTACCGAGTTCGTACATGTATTTTACTTCCGCCTTTTCGATTGGTGCGACTCCTAGCAATTGATCCGTAGTTAGACCGGTGTCAGTAATAAATTGTTCTATCGTCATTTCTTTACCGGTCACCAACGGCTCGATCTCCTGGTTTGGTTGCTCTCCAAGCTGAGGGACTGGTTTGGACTTTCCAGAAGATGCTTTCTTCAGCGTTCGCTCATAGTCCGATAGCTTGATGGCCTCCTTGACAGATGCAGACATATCCCTGAAGAAGTTCCTGACACTGGGGTCTATAGGAATCTTCTTTTCTGGACTTCGAGGCTTGAATTGTCTCTTGACTTCTGATGCAACGTAAGCGTCAAGCTCCTCTTGCGTGCAATCGTACCCCGGGTCCTTGTTCTTGGCGGCGTCAACTTTCGCCTTCTTCGTTGCCCTTGTGTGGGTAGGCGGTGGAGCTGGGGGGGCCCTTGACTTTGAAGGTGTCGGAAGAGGAGCTTGCGGGGGAGTAGGTGTAGGAGCACGAGGAGGAGTCGGTGCAGGATCCTGAGGAGGAGTCGATGCTGGAGCCTGAGGTGGAGACGGTGCTGGCGGAGCATGAGGAGGAGACGGTGCAGGATCCTAAGGAGGAGATGGCGGAGCCGGAGGAGATGGTGCATGAGACGCCGCTTGTCGCCCAGGGAGGATGATGTACCGCCTGCGCCATAGAATAATGGCATGGCATGTGTCTCGTAGATGCGTCTCACCGTCTCCTCCAGGGTAATCCAGCTCAAGTTCCTCGTACGCGCCTTCGACCAACTCAACTTCGACCTTCGAGTATCCTGCTGGAATCGGCCTGCAGTGGTAAGTACCTGAAGGGTCCGTTGGAATGGCCATGCCCGACGCCACCTTCATGTTGTGAGAGATTATTTATTAGTAATCAACATATATAAGCAGCAACTAGCGGAATGGCTAAATCTTACCTTTATTGATAAGTTCTTGAAAGGAATATGCAGCTCACATGGTGTCCGCTGAGTGATGTCATCAACGGGACAGGTCGATTCGTCCTGTGTTTGCATGGCGTCCATGCTCTGTGATCCTACCTGCCCCGTTGAGGCGCAGCTGCTACGGTTTCCTGACGGGCTCACCATTGCAGGAGGAATGGTTGGCTGGGGATCATGGGACCGATGTGCGGCCATGCGTTCATCAACCTTCCTTGCCACCTCCTCTTGCATGTTGAGTTCGTAGCTCGATACCCGGAACTCTAGGTCTGCAATCTTCGCCTCGGTATCTCTCTTGCTCCTCATCCGACTCCTGTACGTGTGGATGTCCTCCTTGAAACCAATCTTCCAAGGAATCACCCCTTTCCCTCGTGTTCGTCCTGGATGCTCTGGAGTCTGCAGGGCGAGTGTCAGCTCGTCCCTATCTCTGTCTGGTCGGAACGTGCCCTGAGAGGAGGCTTCCACTGCATCTGTTAGTCGTCGCGCAGCCTCTCGTATCTGATCGCCGAAGACCAGTGAGCCATCAGCTGGGTTGAGCGTTCCACCGTGAGCATAGTACCAGAACTTCGATCGTTCCGGCCAATTGGCTGTTGCCGGTTCGATACCCCTCTCAATCAAGCTAGCCTCCATCTGCTCCCACTTCGGCATCGCGACGCTATAGCCTCCTGACCCCAAGTGGTGATGGTACTTCTTCTTGGCGGCATTTTCTTTGTTTCTTTCCATCATCGCCTGCCCTTGTTCACCTGTCTTATATGCAACGAACTCGTCCCAGTGATCCCTTAGCTTTGGGAATGTGTCGAAGTTCGGTGTCTGCCCCTTCAGTATATACTTCTGGTACAGATCTCCCTTGAAGCTCTGAAACTGTTCTGCCATTTTCTTCAGAGTCCACCTTTTCACTTTGTCCTCTGTACCCGCAGGAAGGGTGAATGTCTCGAGCATTGTGGTCCACAGCATCTCTTTCTCCGAATCTGGGACAAAGCTCTCATGATCTCCGCGTGCCCTTGTTCTTCGCCAGTACACCGCACTGACAGGCACGTTATCCCGCACAACCCAACCGCTGTGACGTACATAGTTCTTGGCGGCTTCGGCCGGGGCACTAGGACGTCCATCTTCTTCCACTTCCGTTATGATGTGCCGACCCTCAAGCTTCTTCGCTGCACCTCGTTGCCCGCGTGCCCTCTTCTGTCCAACGGAGGGTTGACTACCACTAGCCTCCTCCTCCTGGTTCCCCTCCACATCCCTTTCCACGTGCCCCTGCTGGTTCCCCTCCGCATCCCTCTCCACGTTCCCTTCCTCGTTCAAGTACTGGTTTGGATCCTTGTTCCCCTCTTCTTCATTCCAGTACTGGCTGCTTCCCTCCGCGATTGTATCGTACAATATCTGTTCCTCATCGCGGTCAGCCATCTGTTGATACAAGAAACATCTGCTAAGTCACGAGACATTTATGTTTTAACAATCTAAGTCATGTATGCTAAGTGTAAATGTCGTACATTAGAACCCTACACAACCTTACGTGCTAAGTCTAATTACAAATCGTGATATAAGCTAAGTCTAGGTGACGTATATTATACAACCCTAGCTAGTAAATAATTATATACTAAGTCTAATTACAAATAAAATAATCTTATATTAAAACTCAAATAATATTACATGCTAAGACTAAAATAGTCATGTATATGCTAAGTGTTTCGTGCGTATATGCTAAGTCTAATTAAGACTACAATAGTCAATTGCTACTTGTCGCACCAATTCCGTAGTCAATAATTACATACTAAGTCTAATTACAAATAAAGTAATCTTATATTAAAACTCAAATAATATTACATGCTAAGTCTAAAATAGTCATGTATGCTAAGTGTTTCGTGCGTATATGCTAAGTCTAATTAAGACTACAATAGTCAATTGCTAGGAGTCGCACCAATTCCGTAGTCAATAATGTCATACTAAGTCTAATTTGCAATAAAATAATCTTATATTAAAACTCAAATAATATAAGAACACTACACAATCTTATATGATAAGTCTAATTACAGGTCGAATAATCTTAATTAATTGCATTACAAATATAACAATCATTTATATTATTACGTCACTTGCCTGCTCCAATTCCTTCTAGGGCTAGCTCTTCCACTCAGGCTTGACGGACGACTCCGACAACACGTCTTTTCTGCAAGATACAAAAAGATGTATTAGGATAAATGCGAAGTAACATATATATATATATATATATATATATATATATATATATATATATATATTGCATTTCACGTTAACGTTCGTCCTCGTTCGTTTGCTCGTTCACGTTCGTTCGCTCGTTCTCATTCACGTTCGTTCGCTTGTTCTCATTCACGTTCGTTCCCTCGTTCTCGCTTGTCTTCGTTCGATCGTTCTCGTTCTCGCTCTTGTTCGTTCGATAGTTCTCGTTCTCGTTCACGTTCTCGCGGCAACGTACGTTGACGTGTTCGTTCTCGCTCTCGTTCGTTCGATCGTTCTCGTTCTCGTTCGTTAACGGCGGTGTGGCGGCATCGGGGCGGCGGTTGGCGCGGCGGCGTGGCGGCGGCGGCGGCGGCGTGGCGACGGCGGCGGCGGCGTGGCGTTGCGGGGCCGTGGCGGCGGCGGCGTGGCGTGGCGGCGGCGGCATTGCGCGCGCGGCGGCGAAGGCGGCGGCGGCGTGGCGACGGCGGCGGCGGCGTGGCGTTGGCATGCGGCGGCGGCGTTGCGCGGCGGCGAAGGCGGCGGCGTGGTGCGTCGTCGTCGTGGCGCGTCGTCGTCGTGGCGCGGCGTCTCGTGGCGGGTGGCGCGACGGAGAGAGATCGAGATCGGAGAGATCGAGATGCATGAAGGGAGATCTGGCGGCGGCGGCTCTCACCCCAGAGATGCGGCGGCAGCGGAGGAGGCGGAGGCGGCGGCGAGGATGACGAGCTCGAGACGACGGCGAGATACGGCGGCGTCGGCGCGGGGATTTGCCCTAGGCAGTGGCGGCGAAGGAGAGAGGCCGAGAGAGATCGATCGGCCGAAAACGTCTAAGTGTTGGTGAAGAAGACGAGGGCGCACCGGGAATATATATACCCCCGGATCTTTACTCCCGGTTGTTGAGAACAACCGGGACTAAAGATCTTTAGTCCCGGTTGTTCTCAACAACCGGGAGTAAAGATCTTTTCCCGCTATTTCGAAATTCTTTTTAAACCCGGTTAGGGTTAAGAACCGGGACTAAAGATTATAGCACTGCATATGATTTTCGCTTACATATGTGTTTATAAAATAGAAGTTAATGCATTAACATTATTTAAAGTACAAAGATTAATGACAATTACTTCGAAAAATTATTTTTGTCTGTAATAAATTAAGTGGATAAATCGTAATAAGCAAATATAATTAATAAAAATTCCAATAATCATATATACTTAGCATATATATGAATGATATTATTATATTGGTAAAAACTCTAATTAAGATATGTATGTACATACTGCATGATTTAAAATTAATAAAAATTGTAATCATCATATGTACTTAGCGTAGGAATTATATTAAATTAAATGCTAAAAACTCTAATTAACATATGTAAATGCCACATGCATGATTTAAACCTTTTAAAAATTCGAATAGTCATATATAAGTAGCATATGAAAGATAGTAAATTAAATTGTGAAAAACTCTAATATATGAATGATAGTTTTAAAAATATATTAAATTTAATACTTTTAAAAATTCTCCAGTCAATTATAATTAGCATATGAATGATAGTAAATTAAATGTTAAAAACTCTAATTAACATATGAAATTGCCACTTGCGTGATTTAAAACTTTTAAAAATCCTCTAGTCAATTATAATTAGCATATGAATGCTAGTAAATTAAATGTTAAAAACTCTAATTAACATACATATGAAATTGCCACCTGTGTGATTTAAAACTTTTAAAAATTGTAAGTATCACATATAACTAGCATATACATGATTTAAACTTGTTGAAACCTCTAATAATCGTGCGTAATTAACATATGCCATACATCAATTGATTTATATGGATAATCAATACATCCAAAATAGTTTACATCGTGTACACAATAATTACGGCACGTACTTTCTCCCCACTATTGTTCCCTCCTTGTGATCGCTGCGTGAGTAAGGGGTGTCTTCATTTGATAGGAGGATGCTAGGGTCAATCGTCACCGTGAAAGGGGGTTGCCCATCCAACTGATCGTAATCCTCGTCAGTCTTGTCCTCAACTCCGACGATTTTTCTTTTGCCTGGGAGAACCACTTGACGCTTAGGCTCATCAGGCCCTCTGCCCTTCTTTCCTTTGCTAGACATGTCCTTCACGAAAAAGACTTGCGTTACATCATTGGCAAGGACAAAAGGTTCGTCCGAGTATCCAACCTTGTTAAGGTCAACAGTTGTCATTCCACTGTCATCAATCATTACGCCTCCACCAGTCAACCTAACCCATTGGCACCGGAACAGAGGAACCTTGAGAGGACCATAGTCAAGTTCCCATATGTCCTCGATGGCACCGTAATACGTGGCAGTTGTTCCATCATGTCCCATGGCATCGACACGAACAGCGCTGTTTTGGTTCGTGCTCTTCATGTCTTGGGCTCTCGTGTAGAATGTGTACCCATTGATCTCATATCCCTGGAATGTCGCGATCGACCCAGACGGTCCCCTCGCCAGGAAGGCAAGTTGTTGGTTGATCGACTCGTTACCCATGAGATGTTGTCGTAGCCACGCGGGAAAAGTATCAATGTGATGCCGTGTAATCCATGCATCGGACTTACCGATGTTCCTGGCGCGAACTAGAGCCAAGTGCTCCTCGATGTAAGGAGCTACCAATGAAGAGTGTTGCAGAACAGTGAAATGGGCTTTACGGAATAAATTGTTGTCTACCGTCGTTATTGCTTTCCTTCCGAGAGTTCCCTTTCCCCGTAGTCTCCCTTCATGGCGTGATTCAGGTACCCCGATTGGGCGAAGGTCTTCGATAAATTCTACGCAAAATTCGATGACCTCCTCTGTTCCATAACCCTTGGCGATGCTTGCCTCTCGACGAGCACGGTTACGAACATACTTCTTCAGAACGCCCATGTACCTCTCGAAAGGAAACATGTTGTGTAGGTACATAGGCCCGAGAATACGGATCTCTTTCACAAGGTGACAAAGCAGATGCGTCATTATATTGAAAAATGAAGGTGGAAATATCAACTCAAAACTGACGAGACATTGCACCACTTCATTCTGAAGGGCTTCTAATCTATCCGGATCGATGACCTTCTGCGAAATTGCGTTCATGAATGCACATAGCTTTGTTATTGTTGCCCGGACATTGTCTGGAAGGATACCCCTTATTACAACTGGTAGCAGTTGTGTCATCAACACGTGACAGTCATGAGACTTTAGGTTTGTGAACTTCTTCTCCTTCGTACTTATTATTCGCTTAATATTCGTGGAGTATCCAGATGGTACCTTTATGCTCTCCAAGCATTCAAACATACTTTCCTTCTCTGCCTTGCTAAGAGTGTAGCTGGCTGGACTCAAGTAATGGCTTCCTTTCTCCTTTGGTTTCGGGTGAAGATCGCCGCGTTGTTCCATATGCTTCAGATCATTACGTGCTTCCAGTGTATCTTTCGACTTTCCGTATACACCTAGGAAGCCAAGAAGGTTTACGCAAAGGTTCTTAGTGAGGTGCATCACGTCGATTGCGTGGCGTACGTCCAAGAATTCCCAATATGGTAACTCCCAAAATATAGAGTTCTTTTTCCACATCGCCGCGTGACCATCTTCGCTCTCTATATGCTGGCTTCCAGGCCCCTTTCCGAACACTACTTTAAGATCTTTAACCATAGCAAACACTGTTTTCCCGCTGCGATGTTTAGGCTTCGTACGGTGGTCGGCCTTATGTTCGAAGTGCTTGCCTTTCTTCCGTACCGGGTGTTTTGCTGCAAGGAATCGACGATGACCCATGTATACAACCTTCCTACAGTGCTTAAGATACGTACTTTCTGTTTCATCCATACAGTGAGTGCAAGCCTTGTACCCCTTGTTGGACTGTCCGGATAGGTTGCTAAGTGCAGGCCAATCGTTGATGGTTACGAACAGCAGCGCTCGTAGGTTAAACTCCTCCTGTTTGTCCTCGTCCCACACGGGGACACCTTCCTTCTTCCACAACTATTTAAGATCTTCGACCAGTGGTCTTAGGTACACGTCGATGTCGTTACCAGGTTGCTTGGGGTCTTGAATAATAATCGGCATCATTATGTACTTCCTCTTCATGCATAGCCAGGGGGGAGGTTGTAGATACACATCGTAACGGGCCAAGTGCTATGGCCGCTGCTCATCTCTCCAAAAGGATTCATGCCATCCGTACTCAAACCAAACCGTATGTTTCGTGCGTCCTTTCCAAATTCTTTAAATTTTCTGTCGATGTTTCGCCACTGCGAACCATCGGTGGGGTGTCTCAGCATCCCGTCCTGTTGACGCTCTTCAGCGTGCCATCGCAACATTCTAGCATTCCCCTTGTTCCTGAACAAACGCCTTAGCCGTGGTATTATAGGGAAATACCACATCACCTTAGCAGGAATTCTCTTCTTTGTTAGCTGCCCGTCAAATTCTCCTGGATCGTCCCGTCTAATCTTGTATCGTAGTGCTTTGCAAACAGGGCATGCTTCTAGGTTCTCATACTCCTCACCGCGATATAGGATACAGTCGTTCGGACATGCGTGAATCTTATGAACTTCCAGTCCTAACGGGCAGACTATCTTCTTAGCCTCGTACGTTGTCTCGGGCAATTTGTTTCCCCCCGGAAGAATGTTCTTGACGAGTTTCAATAAATCGCCAAATGCCTTGTCACTAACCCCATTTTTTGCCTTCCATTGCAACAACTCCAGAGTGGTATCCAACTTTTTGTGCCCCTGCTCGCAACCTGGGTACAACGAAGTTCTGTGGTCCTCCAACATCTTGTCCAATTTATGGGCCTCCTTTTCACTTTCGCAGTCCTCCCTGGCGTCCTGCAACATCTGACCAAGATCATCCGCAACGTCGTTACCATCAGCAGCTATTTCCTCCTCGCCCGTTTGATTTCCTTCAAATCCAACATACTGAGCAAAGTCCGGAATATTGTCGTCTTCCACTTCATCTTCTTCTATTTCAACACCTTGCTCTCCGTGGGATGTCCAACAATTATAGCTTGGCATGAACCCCGACTCAAACAAGTGGAAATGAATAGTCCTGGATGCAGCATACTCCTTCTGATTCTTACACTTATTGCATGGACAACAAATAAAACCCCTTTGCCTGTTAGCTTCGGCCACTCTCAAAAAATAGTGCACGCCGTCAATAAACTCTTTGGACCGCCGGTCAGCGTACATCCATTGCCGATCCATCTACATGAGTCAAAAAAAACCGTACACAAATAATTATTCTTACAATAATGACAGTCATACAATAATTATAAGATATCTTTATTCATACAAAAATCATAAAATATTACACCAAATAATTCTTAAAAACTATTTGTAAAGTTTTAAACTAATTTTAATGTGTTTTACTTCTTTTAATTTTTATTTTAGTTTGTTTTCTATTATTTAAGATTAACTTTCACTAGAGTTTTCCTTCTCAACTATTTTATAAAACCTTGTTTAGCAAATGAACTAAATCTCTATATATTCTTTCTTCCCCACACACATTTTCTCTCTCATCAACTTACAACTAAATTTTGGAGACAAAAAAAGTGTGCAAAACATAGGTGCAAATGTAGTATGACAAAAAAAACATTGGAGGATGAAGTTGCAAACCTTTTAGGCACCTCCGATTTGTATGTAATCACCAAAATAAATTTAATAGAAATTTTGGCATGACCTCCCCTCTTTTTTGAAGAAATTTTGAAGCTTGCTCGGGCAGCTGGAGGAGGAAGAAGACATATATATAGGGGTGGGACTTTAGTCCCGGTTGGTAGCACCAACCGGGGCTAAAGATCACCGGGATCTTTAGTCCCGGTTGGTAACACCAACCGGGACTAAAGTTACGTCCCGGTTGGTGTTACCAACCGGGACTAAAGATCCCGGGGGGGCCTGACAGGCCCTGACAGCATTCGAACCGGGACTAAAGATGATCTTTAGTCTCGGTTGGTAACACAAACCGGGACTAAAGATCAAATATGCCCGTTACCCTTTTGAACCGGGACTAAAGATCATCTTTAGCCCCGGTTTTTATTGCATCCGGGACTATTGTGGAAATCGGCCGACCGACGAAAGATGGTTTCTCCACCAGTGTATTTTATGCGTGTGCACAAGGGAGATGAGCTGAGCAACTCAAGTACTCAACAGAGTATTACTGAATTACCAAGAACTACACTCCAAAACTGCATGCAAGGAGAAGTCCAGCTCGATCTATGCTCAGTTATTTCATAGGTTTGGGCGGCATCGGGAAGTCGGATGCCTCGCCTGAAGATCTTCACGTATGGAGTACGTGCAGAACATCCTGCCAGTGTGGCACATAACCCGAGAGGTCCGGATCGAACGTAGGAATAGTCAAGAAAATGGCAAACAAACGTACCGCGTATTGTCTCTTACAGCCTTATAGCACATTCTGCACTCTTGTCTCATGGGCTGTGCACATTGTTTTGATACCCATGGAGATCATTGTGACCTCGTTGGCCTGCGCAAGCCATTTCACTATCTTCTTCTCCCAGGGTGCTATGTGAATTAATTTCTTGAACTCTTAGACTTTGCTTTGATCCTGGCCTTTCTTGAAATGGACTTAATTAATAATGTCCCTGCTATACCGATGGAAATAATATCATTTTAGCTAATGGAGAAAGATTTCAGTAGCAAAACAAAGTAGGACGTACACCTTTGAAACTCAAAACGCGTTTAGTTGGTGGATCATGGGTTTTAATAAGTGTAATGTCTAAAATCACTCTGAACTATTGTGCTCTCGTCCAATTTGCACCCCTCAATCGGATCTACAATAGTTTTAGAGTCCGGGCCACTCTCAAATTGAACGTTTGCTATGAAAATATAATTTCCAATCCCTAAATAACATTTAAATTCCATTTCACAACAACCATAAGCTTAGACGGCCGTCTGGGGTCATTGGTGGTGAATTCGCCCCTACCAACCACCGTATCGAATTTACTATAAATTACATAGAATTGCTTTCTACATGAAAATGTTAAAGACAAATTAAATTGATCCAACTGTGTGGATTAAATGGCATTTTTTTCTCTTTTAAGAAACAACCAATATATATATATATATATATATATATATATATATATATATATATATATATATATATATATATATATATATATAATATATACTTCCCAAAAACAAACAACCATCTCATAGAGCCAGGTTTATAAACATCGCACAAGCGTGAGGAGAGAGTCAGATAGGTAACAAACCTTTAGAGGCATGGTTAGTTAGCTAAAAAAAATAGCTAGCATGTGCGTTTTTTGTCACACGTATGCCATCCAACTGGATTTTTCACATTTTGGTCCTTTTAAAAAACTTATTTCGCAAATAGACCCCTGAAAAAATTTATCTCAAAAATGGTCCTTTTTTGGCGCCAGAGTGGCTGGCGCCGTCATCCAACGGGACGGCGCCATCTCTGGCGCCGTCCTCCTGCCACCGTGGCGCATGCGAACCGACGTGGCAGGAGGAGGGCGCCAGCCATGCTGGCGCCGCCGCCTCCATTCCTGTTTCTCTGTATGGAGTTGCAACGGTGTCTTTTTTATTTTATTTTTTCGGATGTTTTTTCACACTTAGGATCACGATACAACCAACCACAAAAAAAATTTAAACTCGAACTACCACTTAGCTAAGTCTGAAAATAGCTAGCATACCACTTAGTCTACTTTGCACCTTCACTAAAATTAGACCATAATTCCTTTAGTAAAACCCTTTGATCAGCATGTTAAACATAATACACTCTACCACTATATGAAATTACTTAATCTAATTCAAAATATAACCACATGAAATGACATATATAAGTTAAACAGTACATAGAGATGTAATTTTTTTTATTTTTATTTCATTTTTTTGATATGTTTTTCACACTTAGGAGAACATAGGAACCAATCGTATAAAAAATAAACTCAAACGGACAAAATATGTGACTTGTAGAATTTTCCAAAACTCTACCGAAACGGACAAAATATGTCATCTATTAAAATAGGCGTAACTTTCTCATACGAACTCGGAATCAGGCAAATAATATATGTACGGACATCTATAGAAAATGTTACATCCAATTCTCCCTCGCTTTGCCGGGTTCGGCGATATTAAAACCTCCAAATTCCGCTTGCAAGATTGTGTTTTCGAGGAGAGAAGTTTTTCGGTAGAACTTTGGAAAATTCCACATGCCACATATTTCGTCCGTTTGAGTTTATTTTTTACATGGTTGATTCCTGTGAGTTTCTAAGTGTGAAAAAAATATCAGAAAATAAAATAAAAATAAAAAAGTTGCACATCTCTCCTTTGCACTAGTTCGGAGAGAGAGGAGAGGAGAGGAAAAATTTTACAGGTCACATATTACGTCCATTTGAGTTTAATTTTTCTATGGTTGGTTCTTGTGTGTCCCTAAGCGTGAAAAAAATATCAAACAAATAAAACAAAAATAAAAAATTTCCGGGGGGGGGGGCGCCAGCCACTCTGGCGCACTCCCTAGCCACCTCAGCATCGCCCTGCCACGTCAGCAGGGGGACGGCGCCAGAGAGGCTGACGCCGTCCTGTTGGACGACGGCGCCAGCCACTCTGGCGCCCCAAAAAGGACCATTTTTGGGATAAGTTTTTCTAGGGGTCTATTTGTGAAATAAGTTTTTTGAAAGGACCAAAATGTGAAAAATCCAGTGCCATCCAAATTGGCAAGGACGATAGAAACTACTCCAATTCGGAGCAGCTACAGTACCAGCACTTCTTGCACGGGCTACTCCTCTGCATTATTGGACATCTTCACCAGCCAAAGGACATGCATGCATCAGATTTGGAGTGATTAGTGGGGAAACAGCTTCGGAATTAATATACGGCTGCAATCCAAACTAGGATATCGAGTATATTTGGTGCGATTATGTAATTCATTTCTAACAAATCACTGAGATATAGTGGCATATAAGACAATCATATTTACGAAGACAAAATAAGGATGAACAGCTCAACACTGTCCAGACTCTGATGGTAGATGGTATGAAGAACTCAAATATTAATCGACATATCTTAGGCCCTCTTTTGTTTAGCCTTATAAGCTAGTTTATAAGTCATCAAACCTAAACTAAACAAACAATCAGTTTTTTCGTTTGACCTTTGTAAAGCCATAAGTCACTCTTACACTGTTAAGCCAAAAAACTAGATTAGAAAAGTTGCGAGAGATTTGATTACACCCCATTAAACAAAAACTTCAAATCCACCTACTTATATAAAAGAGAGAATCTATTCTATACCATTGAGTTTATCCTAGTTTATACCGATGACTTTATCTATTGTTCTACAATATGCCATTAGGATGGGCATCTTTTTTTAAAAAAAATACCAAAATTACCCTTAGAGACATACATGGTTAACAATTAATTTATCTTGTTAGAAGTTAAAAAAAATATGAATTTTTTTATATGGCATCCTTACACAACAGAGAAGTATGTACATAAGTTCAATTTTTTTTTGGTATTTCTTTTAGAAAAAATATTTTTGTGTGGTATATCAGAGAGAAATAGCTTACACAAAATATAATAGCAAAAAATATCTTATGTTTCATTTGAAAGATAATTTACATTAAAAACAACAACACAAAAAATATTTTATATGGCATATAACAAATAAGTTATATTTAAAAAATAGAAATGAAAAAAATTCAAACTTTTATATTGTGTAAGGAGGCTACATAAAAGTTTTCTTCTTTTTTTAAACTTCTAATGATATAAATCAACTGTTAACCTTATATCTCCATAAGGGTATTTTAGGTTTTATTGAAAAATAAGCCAAACCCAATGACGTAATCTAGAAAAAGAAAAAAATCAGTGGTAAATTGTTGAGCTATGATAAACTCAGTGATATAGAATAGATTCTCTCTCAAATATATAAGAAATAAACTCAGTTAAAAGTCTACCCCAATAAACATAACCTTAATAAAGAGGACCATAGGCTTATATATGGCGCTCCAAGGTGGAAACTGGATCTCGATCAGATCATCTTGCATTTACACTAATGATTTATTTTGCCATTCACCACGCTTTCTACTTCCTAGCATATATCCAAGCATGTTAACACGGTGCTATAATTCGATTGGGTCATAGGTGATTCTTTCATGTAGGATTAACCTTAGACTATTCACTTATAGAACAGTCTATGATCTTTTCCTCACAAAATTACCTTTCATCATAGTGTATATCCATTGATGAAAATAACTTGCACAAATTCTCGAAGCCTACCAAGCCACAAACTATATTAATTGTTGGTTAACTAACGATGAACACATTGCCAGCCAAGCGATGAAGAAGGGACTCGTTACAAATCTAGGAGACGCCCCATGTAGCTTAGCTGAGTGCTTACGCACGAACACATGCATTTGCTCATTGCTGCAACATGAAGTATGCAGAACAATATAACGTAGATGTAGTTGAGCACCGGTACGTAACTCCAATTAATTCTCAGCTAAGAATCTCAAGTTCCCAACCACAATAATAGAACATGCCCCTAATATTAGTACCTAAACTTATCTAGGTCTACGATAGAAAATATGTTAACCGAGAGAGATATATCTCTACTTTTATAAAAATTAAATATGTTTTTGCCGATACTTTAAGTCATCCGTGTTTGAGTCGGTTTCAATTTATTGTTTCGGTTTTAATCTCTACTCCTCAAAATCCATAACTTAAAAAGGGCACACGGAAAAAGAAAACACGCCATAAAAATCGCAAAAGAAAAACAGAGGAAAAAAAAGAAGTACGATTGGTACCGGATAAAAAAATTTGCAAAAAATGCTGGGTAAAAGAAAAAAGGCCGACCGTAAAAAAAATCACCGACGGTTAAAAAAAAGGTCATGTGGAAAAACGGATTGGTATCAGTCCGTCTCTTTATCCGGCTTTTTTTCCCCTTTTTTTCGTCTTCTTTTTTGTCGTCCGTTTTTTTTCCATCCGTATTTTTTCCACCCGTATTTTTTTCCACCGTTCTTTCCGGTTATTTTGTCATCGCCTTTTTCCCTTTTATTCATCCGTCTTTTTGTCCCTATTTTTTTTTTTGCATGCGGAAGGGTGTCCCTATTTTTTATTCGTATTTTTTTGGCATGTGGAAGGGTGTGCGCATATGGTGAGGATTCTTTTTTATCTAGGTTTTTTCCATCGTCGGGCCAAACCTTAGCACCACCGTCACATTGATCAACCTCCTCATGCTTTCCCTCCTCCAATTGATTGTAAAAAACAATCTCCACTACTCCGTCATCATTTTCCCAATATTTTTTTCTTTTCAGTTCCGCTTTAATTCACCAGATTCCATCTTTATTTAGAAGTCATTGTTTATATCCCACAATTTTGTGGATTTGCTCCAATTTTGATAAAAACAAAAGGAGGAGATTGAGTGAATCAAAATCCCTCAACCAATTTTTAGAGATCGAGAAAGATTTGACTGAATTTGATGGGAGGATCGGTTCTGGCATTGTACTACACGGGACTATCTTTCGGAGGTTGAAGATGACAGTCGACTATGCGAGCTAGGTTATAGTTCTACTTGTGGGCTAGGTCAAAGAGAAACAGATGGCAGGCGACTATGCGAGCTAGGCCTATAGTTTTACTTATGGGCTAGGTCAAAGAGAAACAGTCTAAGCAAGAGGGAGGTAGCGGGCTAGGCCGAGACTGAAAAGGAAGGAAGAAAATGAGTTTTTAACCCAAAATCAAATAGTATAATGTATAGCAATCCAAAAATGTTTTTACCCGTTGCAACGCACGGGCATTTTTTCATGTATGTGTGTGTCTATATATATATATACATACATATATATATATAGAAAAACTATTCTACACCCGAGGTATATAATAGTTATTCTATACCCCCCTCCCTCCAACCCACCTCTCTTGCCACCAAGGGGGCAAAACCCACCCTCCACCTCGGTCAAACCCGCCCATCACTTTTCCCACCACCTCCACTCTTCTCAGCTCTCGTCTCAGAACGACATAGTAACGTGATATTTATCGTGGTCTTACTTGCAGTAACAATGTTGAAATGTAGTCATAATATAGTCATGACGGATCTACTTTTGATAAGCATTTTTTTTCTAACATCATGGTGCAAACGGTTTTTAAAAGTAGTACATGATGTGAGAGATATTACCCTTCAAAGATTGGTTTTTTAAAAATTTGGCTCTCCACGAGCAGTAATACTATATCATAAGTATTACTGCTGATCTGCTATGCGTTACTGCAATCACATCACATCGTTACTACATGATGTAGTAATGATTATAAGTTTCATAGTAACATAGTGTGTTACTACGATTACTTGATAACGTTACTGCAAGAATATGTATAGTAAGAAAAAAATGTGTAGTAACATGGAAAGAGAGATGAATTGGCTCGGTTAACTCATGGGGCAAGGGTAGAGAGAACCTTACAAGATTGGTCTTTTGAAATTTAACTCTCCACAAGTAGTAATACTATATCATAAGTGTTATTACTATCTACTGTATATTACTACAATCGCATCATGACGTTATTATGAAAGTGTGGTAAATATTATATGTTTTGCAGTAACAAAGCGTCTTACTGCAATTCTTGAATAGTGTTACTGTATAAACTTGTGGTAATGTGTATCTGCAATGCAGTAACACTTACACTTTTGTGCAGTAACAAATATATGGTTAAGCATGTAGACTTTTAACTCATATATTTTTGTTTCGATTCCTAGTTTACTACAATTTTACCACGATGTTACTATCAAAAGTGCAGTAACATCCTATATGTTTTGTAGTAACGCGACGTGTTACTATACTTATACGATAATGTTACTACTAAAACATAGTAACTTGTTATGAGTTTTGTAATAACATATGTATTTCTCTTCTACTTAGCTTCCTACAACTATATAACTTTGAGTGTCCTGTAGAGTTATAACAGTTTATGTGTTTTTACAGTAATCGTGTGTGTTACTACCATTTCTTCTCGAAGATTGGTCTTTTGAAATTTATCTCTCCATAAGTAGTAATACTAAATCATTATTGTTATTATTTTTTATTGTGAGTTACTACCATTCCATCATGACGTTACTGTATGTGTGCAATAAAAATTATAATTTTTACAGTAACAGTGCATGTTACTACAATTTATTAATAGTGTTACTGCAATAACATGTGGTAACAACCAAATACAGGTATAGGACCTACCACCTACTTTGAACTAGGAAATGTAAGTGCAAGTGATATCTTTTGAATTCTCATCTTTAAACAAAGATATCTCTCACACCACATATTATATTTTTGAACTGTTTGCACCGTAATGCTTAAAAAAAGAGCTCTACAAAACTAGATCCATCATGACTATATTTTAACTATATTTTATTAGTGTTATTGCAAGTAAGCTACATCGTTACGGCATGGTGTTCGTCCTGTTATTGCACCGTTCGTACGAGACGAGGACAACAAATAGGTGGACGTGGGAGGAAGTTAGCACACGGGTTTGACTGATGTGGCAGCGATTTGACCGTCCTTTGACCATGCTTTGACTGGGGTGGGAGGTGGGTTTTGAGCCCAATAAAAGGAGGGAGAGATAGGGTGGGCTCTTGAGGGGAGGGGGTATAGAATAGTTATTCTATAGGGGGGTGTAGAATAGTCTCACCCTATATATATATATATATATATAGAGAGAGAGACACACACACACCTTATGTTTTAGGCCACTCTCTGACCACCTCACCACCTTCAGGAGTAGCAGGTGTCGGGAAGTCTAAGGCCTCTCACAGTGCACTGAGCTGGCGCGGAACTTTCTTGCGCCAGCTCAGATTTTGGTCGACGTAGAGTGCAGGACCGTGTCTCAGGTAGGTTTCTCGTCCCCAAACAAAGCGACGCAGAACCTCACCAGTTTGAGGGCGCAAGTGGACAGGGAGAAGCGAGTCGGGTGCGCTGTGGGCGGCGTTGCTTCGCCCTCACATGCCCTCGCGCCGAATCCCACCGAGAAATCCTCATTGTGCCCACGAAAATTCCCCTCCCGCCACAGCCATTCTTCCTCCCGCCACCGAGTCAAGAAAATGCAAGAAAATCTTGGGGATTAGAAGAGGAGAATCGTTTGTAGGTAAAACAAAAAGAAATTAAAGAAATAAAAATCAATAGAAACCAACAGATCGAAACCAATGTCCACCACAAGATGAAAAAGAAAAAAAGGAGACAAAAAGAAGTCGATGTCGGTGGTGGTGGCCGACGCCGCCGTGGCAGCCGGGGACGCCTCCCGCCACCAATAACTGGCCTCCGCCCAGCGGATCTAGTCCCCCACCTCCTTCTCCTCCTCCTCGCCGCCGCCGCGTGCACCGGAAAAGCTCGCTGGGTTGAGGAGGGAGACCGGATGGAGGAAGATTAGCACCAAGCTCGCTGCTGGACCAACTCTTGTGAAGCTGAGCCTCGCCGTCGCTCGATGGGGGGAGGGGAAAGAACGCTCGAAGGCGGCGCAGAGGAGCGATGCGACGTGGCTAAGCTAAGGAGCGATTCGGCGGGCGAAAAAGGCACGGTTGTGCGGATAGAGATGGCGAGTCGCGAGAGACAGCGAGAAGCCTCGAGAAGTAAAAAAAAAAAGAGAAAGAAAAGGAGATGCGGGGGTAGTTGAGGAAAGGTTATGGTAATTTATTTCTTTCTGCTGTTTGGTCCACTCAATCAAGGATACACCACTGTCGGCTAAATTTTTTTCAGGCGTGCCTTTAGATATGTTTAGGCTCTATTTGAGGTCACATGCAGTTTGGAGGTTGTTTCTTTCAATGGTGCTAGGCCTAGCTGGCGTACTGGGTAACTCAATATCGGTGCCTGCACTGCTATCGCTATAATGGTTTAAGCGTTCTCACGAGATGATGCGTTGTGCAAGCTGTAGGACCAGACATTTGCTCAAAGCGTATGCAAGCCATACATTGCCCTGGTCAACACGCTGCCGGGCAAGCGACGGAGAAGGGAGTCGTTACAGATCTAGGAGACGCCCCATGTAGCTTGGTTGAGGGCGGACGCATGAGCACATGCGCTTGCTCTTTGCTGCAACATGAATGTTCGTTGCTACCTCTTTCCAACCCCTCTCCCTCGTATTTCGTGTGTATGTTTTTCAAACTGCTAAACGTTACGTCTTTTGCAAAACGTATCTATATGAAAGTTGCTTAAAAATTCATATTGATTCATTTTTTTAAAAAATAGCTAATACTTACTTAATCACACGCTAATAAACCGCTCCGTTTTCCGTGCACGGGAGATTTGTTCCCAACCACTTAAACCGAACACAGCCATATGCAGAACAATATAATGCAGATGTAGTTGAGCACTGCTACACGTAGCTCCAATTCTCAACCAAGGATCTCAAGTTCCCAACCACAATAATAGAACATGCCACTAAGGCTAGTTCCTAAAGTTATCAAGTTTTACCATAGAAAATATAATCTCTCTGATACTTTTTCAAATATGATAAAATCACTCAATAGTCAAGCTTGACCATCTGTGGCAGCTAAAGCCTGAAGCTTTGCAGGGAGCAAATAATTTGGACTGTGTTCTGATGTGGTAATGTGCCTATGAATCCTAATACAGTTGAAACCAGCTACGAGTTAGTAGAAAATTATTTTGGATCCAGCTGGTTGCGTATGCATTTGGTACATTCATGTATGGCACCACAGGGTGTGCCCTTCTAGAACTAGAAGGGTACCCTCTGCTTTTGCCTGGTGAAGGCAGAGGTTGTCGTACCCTCCATCCACTATTCATGTTAGTTCAATAGCATGTTTGGACTTCTATAATAATGACCAATATACCCCCTCCGTTTCAAAATGTTTGACACCGTTGACTTTTTAGTACGTGTTTGACCATTCGTCTTTTTTAAAAAGTTTAAGTAAGTATTTATTCTTTTCATATCATTTGATTTATTGTTAAATATACTTTCATGTACACATATAGTTTTACATATTTCACAAATATTTTTGAATAAGACGAATGGTCAAACATATACTAAAAAGTCAACGGTGTCAAATATTTTGAAATGGAGGGAGTATATCTCTGTCATGACCTATGTTCAAATGGTAATTTTTAGCATTCTTGAGAATGTATCAGAAGGTATTAGATTTTCTAGTATAAAATTTGGTATCTTGATAGGTACCAAAATTTTTAGTGTAAAATTTAGTTACCTCGAGATTGTTTTTAAATACCGTAAAAATTCTCATGTTAAAATAATAAATTGAAGTGAAAGTGTTTATCTGACAGTTTCTCAACATAGTTTTGGATTTGTTTACTTCTGCTTTTCGGAAATAATGTTTTGGATTATGTTTCATAAGATGTACACATTTTTTCAAAGTAAAATAAATGTGTACGACAGAGAGCGATACAGTTGCACTGAGGTAGGAGAGAAATTTGTGACTTCATTTAGTTTTTCAGTGAACCAGATAATGCTGGAAGTCGCATAACAAAATGGCACAATAACTTAATGAAACGGCTCAAAATACTAATAACCATAAGAGAGTGCGAAGAAGGAAGGTGAGATCTTAGACGCATAAGAGGAGCTATATATGTAAGTTACATTACTGTGCAAAGCCCCGCGAGATATAGCTGGCTAGCATAGCATGTTTTCCAAGGGTAACTAACGCAAGGAAATCACGGTGTGTTTAGTCCATTGTCGAATCAAATGAATGAATCAGTAATGACATCCATTACTGATTCTGTGTGGGTTTGGGAGACGCTAGGAGTTCATGTCCCACAGCACCACTTTCGCAGTGGATGACAATTCACTCCTTAATTCTGTAACGTTTATCCTTGTGCCGCTGAACCGCTCCATAATGACCTAGGTGGTTTATCAGACGTGAGGTCTGAGGAATTCGATCGATCAGATGCATATTGCTGCTGGGTCAATTGATCAACTCCGGCGATCCGCTGATCATTCAAGTGTAATATTTTATAAGCTAGTTTTTACTCAATTAGCGTCCAATGGAATATGTTACGTTTCATGCTTGTGAAATCACTCTCAGAAGTCAGAAGCTTAGCTAGCCCAAGGGCTCCCTTGTCATGAAAACCTTTATCTTCCATTATATAGCGCAGTTTTCGTTCTTTGGTTGGTGGCGATTTTGTCTCAGTGGGATTGAGAGTAATCTGGAAATAACAGGGGACGGTAGTGAACGCTGACACGATCAGGAGTATCCATTTGTACGTGCAAAGCATGCTAATTCATCACGATATCGTACGTAGACACCAACAAGAGCAAAAGCACAATATGGTTGACTCTTCCATGAAGCAAAAAGATCCTAAGGCTGGCTCAAAAGGCTGCAGGATATGGCAAATTATTTGTGGTCTTCTAATCATTTCGATTTTTGAGGCATTTCTAAGAGCAAGTTTAATAATATAATCCACTATTGGCTCTAATTCATCTATAGTCAATTTATACAATAGTTGTTTACTATACTATTAATATATGGTCCCACCTGTCATACACACACTGCGTCTTAGAGTCCGTGCTGCAGCTGGCTATAAATCTGTAGCCCGCTGCTCTTCTCTCTCATCTTTTATCTCATTAAAATATGTTTATAGCTAGCTAATAGTCTACTATTGTACCTGCTCTAATCAACACCTTCGAAACATCTATCCACCATCAAACATTTCAGTGAAAATCTTTTGGTTCCCCTCTCCGTGTCTTGTTACTGCTTAGATACCTATACCTGAAAATTGATCATTTTTCTAATGGTTCCATTCCGACCCTCAGTACTGGTTAATCTTAACCAGCTGCAGTGAAGTGCCCTTTATAAAGTAGAGCAAATTTATCAACAGCCGCCACGCGCACATACATGTCTGTGTATTTAATTAGCTCTTCGATTGATTAATTAGTGAACACTGATACAATCATACAACCCAACTTCAACTTGGCTTTAAAAGGCCAGTGGCAGAACATGGATCAAGATAGCACAAACAAAGGTTTCCTGTGAGAGCTAGCACTAGCAGAAAGGGAGAGCAGAGAGTAGCCATATATCACAACCGAGAACCTACAACTGTAACCACACATCACTCGCAGACTACCGTGTTCATTTCCAGATCATGGGCACGGAAGGCACCAGGAATGAACACCCCTCCTCTTGCGACCTATTCACGCAAATATTGTTGTTTCTTCCGGTTCATCAGCTGCAGCCAGGATTCATTAAACCGTTTGGGGTGAGGTTACTGCCACCCCATGGTTTGACGGTACTGCAGTAGCCGCGCAGCATCGGTGAAAATTATATGGTTACCGCGAGGTATACCGTGGTTTGAAAAACTGAGATGGTACCAGAACATGATAACCCGTGATAACCATACGATTTTGTAAACCCTGGCTACAACAGGGTAGCTCGATGGACAAACATACCGATGGAGGGAGCAGCAGCTAGCAGAACACAAGATAGGCATTACACTGGAGGGCTGGATTACGCATTTGTCTAGTTTAGTATTGGGTGCAAGTCCACTTGAAGATAGGATGTCAATCGGCTCACTCCGTCTCACAAAGAATAAGGATCAATAATTTCTTTTTAAAAATTTATTAACTGTAAAAATAATATAATATAACTTGAATGTAACTAAAATATATTGTCAACTTTCAAAAGCACCACCGCTACTCGCTCGAAGTGGAGGTCGTGGGTTCTGTCTCATCCATATTGAAGTAAAGTTCTCATTGAATCATTGTGTTATGCTGCAGTGACAAGAGAAAAGATGGATGCAAGACGGTTTCAATCACTTGGTTGTCACTGAATCAATGCATATGTCATCGAATGAGGGCATGTGCCCTGCTTCTGCCACGTACGCATGATCCGCTGTTCCTTGCGCTAATCTAACGATTGAAAAAATCGACAAATTTCAAGGACAGAAAATTGGCGATAGATTTATTGCAGAACCGATCAAAGGGAGTATCATTGTGGTTGCAGATAATACACAGGTGCACTCTCTACACGCTGTTGCTTCGTCGTATCATATAAGTAGATACTCCCTCCGTATTTTAATATATGACGCTATTGATTTTTTTATCCAACGTTTGACCATTTATCTCATTCAAAAAATTTATGTAATTACTATTTATTTTATTTTGACTTAATTTATCATAAAATATTTTTTAAGTATGACATAAATATTTTTTTATATATTTACACAATAATTTTGAATAAGATAAATGGTCAAACGTTGATTGAAAAGTCAACGACGTTATACATTAAAATAAATACGGAGGGAGTACATACAGTCCGTAACATTTAACTGACAAGAGTGTGCTAAGTGGGAAACTTCAGATGAGAAGTGACAAGAGTGTTCAGGCGAGATGTATGATGTCTATAGATTCATATAAGCTGGCATATTACCAATTTACCATACAGGCATACATGGCTAGTGCAGTCCGCTGCCACCGTTCTTGAGGGATTTTGAGTAGGGATTGAGAGTAACCTGGAAAGAGTTAATGATCGTGCTGCAGGTTTACACTATCAGCATATCCCTTTCTACACGCCAGTTCTGCTATTACTGTACCAGCGTATCGGCGACTTCGGCGTTACTCATCCACACGACAAACATACTTGGGCACCGAGCGTCCCTGGAGATTCCAACTCGTTTGTTCTGTTAAAAAGAGGTTTGGGTAATTAATTAAATGGTGCTATAGGATCGAGCCGCATGCGTAACCATCTTAATATAACTATAAACTTCAGTTTATCTTAATACTATATTGAATTAATTAAAATGATGTCTTCTTCCGTATACCAATACCAATAGTAAATAGTGTACATGGGTTGTCATGGAGTATGAGACTTAGCTATATTTGTCTATAAGCAATATGTTGGAGTGTCTTTATGATAGAAATTAAATACCCTTTTCTAAAAGGGAAAGACATAACACATGAAAGAAAAGTGAAAATCACCCACATGTGCATTAGTTCTTTTTCTTTACACAGGAAAATATCCTTGAGCCAAGAGTTGTGGAGTTTTATTCTACATATAGCTGGAAGTTTAAAAGGATTTAAGCTTAGTTCCGTTTCTTTCTTTATAAGTGAGCTTTTTTTTATATTGAACTCTCGATGTCTGGGGTGAGTCTACGTACTCGTGTTTGTACCTTTTGGCTCGGTACATCCCATTGGATGTAGAAGCCGAGTTGTTATAATCTATTATTAAAAAAGAAACAAAAATATATGCTAGAAAATTACCTTTTTACTACTTCATCTATGCATACATGCATGCATCTGCGCATTTGTTATGTGCACTTTTGTGCTATCTAAAACTCCAACAATTTTTTTGACATCCAAGTCCTTGCAATTTAATGAAATCTTAGTAAATTGTAAGGGGATGCAAAGCATGTATAGCAAATTTGCACATCAAAGTCTCATGGCAAATTTAATTTAATAAGGCCGTCTATAAGTTTTAAAGGGATTGAAAGCATCCCAAAAATTGAAGATATAGTAAAATCTATTACTTATGTAAACACATGTATAGCAAAAATGGTACATGCCAAAACTATTTTTTTCCTTTGATACAAACGGAGAATGGTCAAACTATGATAACCTATTATCAGAGACAGCTCCAAATTGGCATTAGTAGTAGAAAATTGTTAAGGGCTCCATTGGATTGGAGTTTCTTTTTAAGAAAAAATAGAGGATTTCAATTCCTATAGGATTTAGTAATATTCACTTATTTGGTATGAATGAATGGGGTATTGGAAAAATGGAGGAAAGTTTCCTTTCCCATTGATTCCATGGTAAATGCATACTAATCTAAACATCCAATAGAACATTTTTTTCTTTTGCTTTGAGAAGTCCAAGGCATATCAATGTATGGACCTCAAGAAAAAATATAGTTTACATCCATCTTAGGCACAGGAATATATATAGGCTATTTCCTATATATATATATATATATATATATATATATATATATGATGCATATTTAGCAAGAATAATCCTTTGTTTTACTCCAATTCTTGTGTTCCAAACATCTCATATTTTTCCTCTGCTTTTTAGTTCTCTGTTTCATACATGTATTCCCACTTCACTGGCCAAGGTCACCTGGGACGGGCCCAAACCCTCATCTTTGACGGCTTCGCGCATGGTCAGTGATCAGTGGTCACTGGTGAGTCCAGTCACCTTTTACGGGTGGCCGGCCGTCACAGGTGACACCCACCTCTGACGGGCAAGTTACTAGAAGGCCGTCAGAGGTGTTGGTCTCCGCTAGCCTAGGGCGAGTTGGGACCCGTCACAGGTGACTCATCTCTGACGGCCCTTTAAATAAAGGCCGTCAGAGGTGATGGTCTCCGTAGTTAGAAGCTGTCACAGGTGATCTACCTGTGACGGCCCCAAAAGTAAAGGCCCGTCACAGGTAGGTCACCTCTGACGGGCCTTTATTTGCTAGTCCGTCACAGGTAATGTTACCTTTGACGGATTTTTGTTCTGACCCGTCACTGATGAGTTAATTCTAGAAAAAAATAAATGCTAAATATTGGCTAGCCTCAGGATTTGCTAGCCATGCCCTCTGAAACACAGATACATCACAGATATATTCCAGTCACCCCCCCCCCCCAATATAACATCACAGATCCATCTCAAGCATCACAGATCCCCAACAACACAGATCCATATCAAAAAATGACATCATTCACATATGCAGTTCAAATGCTACAATTTTGCACAGCAAATTCACACCCCTTGAAAGCCACAATTTTGGTCGTTGCTCATATAACTGCATATATACTTACCAAATGGATTAAAGCCATAATGTCCTCGACCTCCACAACCTGTCAATAAGGAAAAAAAGGAGAAAACAGATGAACAGTACAACGTAAATCGTAGTTGATCAAATTTGATGACAATTTAGTAAACTACCATAAATATTGCACATATGAAAGTAAATTACATTGCACTCCATAAAAACATATTTTTTTTACATCACAAGAAATTATGAAAACATCTTTTTTACATCACAATAAATAATCTAGCCAAGTTCATGAGTTTATTTGACGTGAAAACGTCCTTTCTTGTTCATTATTTCTGCCAGAATGAAGGCGCACACTTCGCCTCTGATAGCGGTGAGGGGGGGTTGATGGGTGAGATCTTGAAGCCAGCTCTACCTTTCTGTTTAATAAATAAGATGTTGGCACGTTTTGAATAGCAATGTTGGTATTGAAATGAGCTTATTCGCCATTAGCAACAACCTCAGGGTCGAAATCTTTCACCTCTCTTAGAAGTGTTGACATGTTGTGGCACACGTGGAAACCACATTGGTCTCCGATCTGTTGTGCGCATGTGAACTTGGTGTCGTGGTAAAGTTCGTCCTTGCCCTCCTTGTGCCTACCACCCTTTTCCACATATGGGCCCCAAGCCATATTTAAGGCCTTGGTGATTTCAGTGAAATCATAATCTTTGGACTTATTGGAGATAAGGTAGGTAACCTTACTTTACTTTGGTACGATGACTAGGAGAATCCAATGTCGCCTGCGTAGTGGTTATGTAGCGTTAGTACTAAGAACCTTAACTTTAAAAATAATATACACGAAGGGTATTGTCCTCTTTCTCTTGGTTGTGTGCGCACATGATGTACTTCTTGTCTTGATGGGCCCATAAACACAGGTTGACATAGTCAACCACCTCAGTGAAGCTCTGTCGTAAATTAACCTTGTTCACCATGGATGGATCAAGGAACCCAACCTGATTACCAAGGCGACGACTCTCGATCCAACACAACCTTAAAACATTTACGTATTAGAACTAATTTAATTAGGAGATATAGTCCAATCATATCACAAGTATAGAAGGTATGCACTTACAAGGAGTAGTATTTTAGAAGACCAGTGTCCAACTTCCGGATCTTGAAAAGGTCGAAGAGGTCATCAAAGCCTATAGTTATATAGGCAGGCGACGATAGGAACAGCTGGTAGTCGTGATGTCCAACTATGGATGACTCCCTCATTTTCTGCTTGGCATTGCTTAGCTCCATGTATTGCTTATGTAGCTCTCGGCAAGCAATACCCATCACGGCTAACACATTGTCCTCCACCAATGCTATGCCTAGCTCAAATTGGGCTGGCGCCCTCATGACCTTCCCCGCTTTGCTCACCGGCATCGACGTCGCAGCCTTGCCCCTTTTTGACTCCGGCGCCAACTCCTCGACCTTCCCCTTGCCGCGTTCACGCTTCTGGCCCTTGACAAGTGGTGGGGAGCTATCGGCCTTTCTTGTGGTCTTTATTGGAGCCAAGCTTTGAGCTATATCTGCCAAGTCCATATCAGCTCCACCAGGAGAATGAGGTACTGACAATGCCGGTCCACGGGGAGCCTCAATTGATAGCTTAGACTTGGGAGGTGTAAGCTCTGTCGGTCGACTTGGACGAGGAGTCATCTTCACGACTATATCTTCTTTGGGCCATTGTATGAATGTATTGCGCGCATCGCCCAAAGTCATGATTTCATCATTGGGGGGCACGGGCAGCGGATAGCCTGACCAGGTGTCCTTTACTGTATCGATGGACACCTTGGCATACCCAGCTAGCAGGTCTACGCTGTGGACCTTGTCTGTAACCGAGGGCTTGAAAGCCATGCCCCCAGCGACTTCGGGAGCGAAAGTTGGGTGGACCCTCGCCAGTAGGACACACTGTGCTACGCCCTGCATATGTGAAAGTCTGAATTTAATATTGGAACGTGTAAAGTTTTTTTTATTAGATACGGATTGGATAACAATCAATTACCTCTATGTGGTCCACTGCAGCTAGTGGTGCGACCGGGAGACCAGGGGCCGGCACCTCTGTGGATGCACAACTACTCTTATGCTGTGATGGACTCGCGTCGTGTTGTGCATGAGGAGTTGGATGCACAGCAGGTGTTGTGCCTCGGGGTATATTCATGTCGGCGAGGACCTTGTTAACACTTTCTTCCACCTAGCGTTCATGCTAGCTTCTAGTTCTTGAATGACCTCAACCTTAAGTTCGGCCTTCAAACGAGCGTCCCTCTCTTCCTTGGGGACTTTCCGTTTCCTGTATTGGGAGCTGTACCGTGGGAGTCCATGCTTCCAGGGCACATCGCTACCAATTCCCCTAGTCCGGCCAGGATGTTCTTTGGTTCCGAGTGCCTTGGTGAGGATGTCATCTTCGCGCCTCTTCGGCGCGGACTCAACCTCGCTTTGTGAAGCTTGTTCAGCAACCAAGCCCAACTAGAAAAAAAACAGTTATTTATACGAACTTCTACTTTATACGAATGGAAATTAGTTAGGTTAAGTAGTGAACTCACCAGTTCCTGATAGACGACGGCATCACTTTTGTTCTCAAATGTGACAGAGCCGTCCGGGTTGACCTTACCCCTAGCCCGCGCCCAGTTGCGAGTTCTTTGTTCAGGGATGTCTGAAAACGGGACAGGGACATTCGCTGCTGCAGCGGCTGCATCTTCTTGGACCCATATTGCCTCCTTGCCAATGTACCCTGTGGTGCCCAGCCGATGTGGGTGCTCATTCCGCTGTTGCAGTAGGCGATGTGCCTCGCTTGATTCCCTAAACTCTTGGGTGTTCTTGAGAGAAAAGAATTCCTCCCACACCGCTTCGGTTATTTGAGGGTATTCATCGAATGGCATATGATTGCCGGGCGGGTTGACAAACTCGGTGAAGAGCTTCGACTTCCAATTCTTCCAAGCTTTGCCCATCTTCTGGAATGTCTTCCGCTTGAGCCTATCCTTTGCTTCAGCCGGAAATGTGAACCATTTCTCCATTGCCGTCCAAGCTCGCTCTTTCTCGGCTTCTGTGACCTTGCCGATATCTTTATGGAGGATCCCGAAGTTCTCACGTGCCACCAGCCCGCAGTAGTTAGACCATCTTCCAATGACAGTCCTGGGCACCGTGGGCCTACCACTAGCGTCAACCTCTCTTATAACTTGCACTGTGGTCGGCCATATATTTTGTGACCGGGGATTTCTACTCGACCTACTTGCACTTGTCCCGCCCGACATCGATGTATGTTGTTCCTGCGGCAATTTTGCAGCACAAACAGAAGGCAACATATGCTAAGGGGTGCTAGCTAAAATTTATGTGGTCATGTGATGAAAATTTATCCTATAAATTACCATGAATTTCGGGTTGTTCGACCACCGTTGTCGAGGGATGACCTTCGGCAACTGCCTCCGCGGCTGGGTTTGCTTCTTCCTGTATCCTCACAGGTGTTGGGGAGGGCGGGTTTGTGCCGGGCGTTGTCATGGTCTAATTTTCGCGAAAAAGCTTATAAATTTCCTACTATTATACTAAATAGCATTAGATCCAATGTAATACGGGGTATACTATGAAATATATGGCCTTAGTTTTGCTTAGAAATTATGCATCAATTACCATCATTTGCATGAAGGGAAAAAAAGAGGAAATCATAACATCAAAATCTGTTCTTATGCATAAAAAAAACAAGTGTATATAGTCTCCTCTTATCAATCTAGAAAAAAGAACAAGTGTAGAAAATCTGTTCTTATGCATAAAAAAAGAACAATTGTAGATACTTTGTTCTTATCTATAAAGAACAAGTGTAGAGGTATATAACCACTGAATCAATCATGCAAATTTAAAAAATAGCAGCAGCAAGGGTACAGATAGAATGTTATTGACATAAAACAGTAGCAGCAGGAGTATATATGCCACAGGGGCAGCAACAGCAGGGGGAAATTCACATAAAACAGCAGGGTGAACAAGTAGCCACAGTAAGACCAGTAGCAGGGCAAAGATAGTCCACAAGGGCAGCAACAACAGGGGCAAATTAACTAAAACAACATGTCTAGATAGTCTCCTCTTATCAATCCAGAAAAAAGAAGAAGTATAGATAAAAAAATAAACAAGTGTAGTTAATCTATTCTTATTGAGCAATTCATCACTGGCCATTTAACAAGGAACACATTGGGCAGCAGCAGCAGGAGCAAAGATAGTCCACAGGGGTAGCAACAACAGGGGCAAATTAACTAAAACAACATGTCTAGATAGTCTCCTCATATCAATCCAGAAAAAAGAACAAGTATAGATAAAAAAAATGAACAAGTGTAGATAATCTGTTCTTATTGAGCAATTCATCACTGGCCATTTAACAAGGAACACAGCAGCAACAGTAGCAATTGCAGATTAAAAAAAATGAACAAGTAGCCCACAATAACAGCAGTAGCAGGGGTGTATTAACTGGCCATTTATCTAGTTAAAATCATGCAAAATTCAACCAATGCAGGAAAATTAATCCTAAAATCATCTAATACAAAAAGACTAATTCCTCTAATATTGCATATATTTCATCCACAAATAGTCCAAATTCATCATCTCATATATTTCACATCTCAAATATGCATATATTTCATCAAAAAAAAGAGACAGTACTACTAACTTCATCTAAACAGCAATTCATCCATTCAATTCTAGCAAGTCATCCATCCAAACTGCAATTCATCAATTCATCATCTCACTAGGAGGAGGGGGCGTCGCACCTGGTCGGCGGTCGAGGAGAAGAGGTCGGGGAGGCGGCGTCTTGGCGGCCAATGTTCGGGTCGTGGATCCCGGCGTCGGGGAGGTCGGGGTTGGCGGTGGTCGGCGGTACAGTTGCCGGCGTCGTGGATCCCGACGTCGTCTTGGGAGGTCGGGGACACGGCGAGGACGACGGCCTTGATGGTCGGCGGTGCAGGCCGGTGTCGTGGATCCCGGCGTCGGGAAGGTCGGGGTCGGGGTCGGCGGAGAGGGCGAGCGGCGGTGGAGAGGAGGGCGTAGAGGGCAGCGGAGAGGGCGGCGAATATGGCGGCGGCGAGGGCGGCGGTGGAGAGGTCGAGGCGGCGGTGGAGAGAAGGGCGTAGAGGGCGGCGGAGAGGGCGGATTTGGCGGCGGCGAGGGCGGCGGTGGAGAGGTCGAGGCGGCGGTGGAGAGGAGGGCGTAGAGGGCGGCGCAGAGGGCGGAGAGGGCAGCGAGGGCGGTGGTGGAGAGGATGGAGTAGAGGGCGGCGGAGAGGTCGAGAGAGGCGAGGTGGCGGTCGAGAGAGTGAGTGAGTGAGAGTGGGTGCCGGATCTGGATCGATCTAGAAGATGTTCAACCCTAGTCAAACTCACCTGTGACGGGCGCCAACTATGGGGCCGTCACAGATGGCCTCACCTTTGACGGGCGCTAACTGTGGAGCCGTTACAGGTTAGGCCACCTGTGACGGGCCTAACACTCTGGGCCGTCACAGGTGAGGTCACCTGTGACGGCCCCACAGTTAGAGCCCGTCACAGGTGAGTTTGCCTACAGCAATTTTATTTTATTTTATTTCACTTAGTTCTTTTATTTTCCTTAACATATTTCCACATACACTATATATTTTTGTTATACTTAATTATTTTATTTCACTAACAGTAGTAATTGCACTTCATTATTTTACTAATTCTATTATTTTATTTCCAATGGTTATACTAATTTAATTATTTTATTTCACTTCTAGTGGGTGCTTAACTTAATTATTTTATTTAACTATTTCATCAGCAATATACTATTGATTATTTCGAACATATTAGAGTCATACAGATAACAGACATGTAGACATAAACTACGTACATAAATTACAAAAATAATCCTTCCTCATGGTCGACGCGTGCATATTGAACGTCATCTTCTTCTTCCTCCTCTTCTAGAGGTATTTCTTGACCTATGCCATGGACGTGCTGGTTGTAATCATCCTCGTCTATAATATTGTCTAATCCAACAATTCTCCTTTTCTCTTCACGAACAACATGTAGTTTCTTGTTACACGAGTCAACTATGTAGAACACTTGAACAACTTGTTTGGAGAGAACGAACGGTTCATCCTTGTACGCGTTGTTAGCCAAGTTAACAGTGGTGAAACCTTTCTTGTCAACTTTTACATTGCGAAGATCTACCCATCGATAACGAAACAACGGGACTTTGAACTTCAAGTAATCTAGCTCCAATATTTGCTCAACTCTACCATAGTATTGATCACGACGACCACCGTCACTAGCAGCCTCGATGCGTAACCCACTGTTCTGCACTATATATTTGCTGTCTTGCTTTACCGTGTGAAAGGTGTATCCATTTATGTCATATCCTTGCCAGGTGGTGGCACTCCATTCAGGACCCTGTGACAACCACTGAAGTGTTTCACTAGACAAGTTCTGCAACCTAGCAATTCGGTTCTTCAGCCACTCGTTGAAAGAAGACATGTGCTTATTTCTGACCCAACTCTCTGATTGGCCTGGGTTCTCCTGTCGGAGAACTGCAAGGTGTTCGTCAACGTACGGCACCACCTCAGTCATATGCTACAGTACCATGAAATGAGCTTTATCGTACACCTTCCGATCCAACCTAACAGTCTTTCTTCCAATAGTACCAACACCATCAAGCCTCCCTTCGTGATGAGATAGTGGTAATCCAATTGAAGATATTTCTGACATGTAGTCCACACAAAAATCGATGACCTCTTCGGTGGTGTAACTCTCGATGATACTCCCCTCGGGATGTGAACGGTTCCGTACATAACCCTTAAGGATCTCCAGGTACCTTGAATGAGCATGGCAAGCATAATATACTTTCTTTTGAAGTACAACCAGGGAAGAAGGTTATAGTTAACAAGCAGAATTGGCCATGTACTGTGATGACTGCTCAAATCACCAAATGGATTAATGCCATCCGTACACATTGCGAAACGCATGTTTCTTGGGTCATTTGAGAATTCCTGGTAAATCCTATCGATTATCCTCCACTGTACTGAATCTGCTGGGTGCCTCAGCATACTATCGACTTTCCGTTTTTCGGCATGCCAGCGCACTAGCTTAGCTTGATCCTTATTCGCAAACATTCTCTTCATGCGCTCCGCAATTGGGAGATACCACACCACCTTTGCTGGGCCTCCCCTCTTTGACTTACTTCCTTCACCTTCACTCTTTGCTCGTTTGTATCTCGATGCCCCATAGACAGGGCAGACATCCAAGTCAGCGTATTCCTTGTAATACAAAATGCAGTCGTTCGGACATGCATGAATTCTTCTGACCTCCAGGCCCAACGGACATAATACTTGCTTCGCTTCATATGTCGTCTGAGGTAAATTGTTCCCCTCTGGCAACAGGTCCTTTAACAACTCAAGAAGTTCTGTAAAACTCTTGTCCGACCAGCCATTACTAGCCTTAAGCTTCATGAGTTCCAACACGCATGACAACTTGCTGTGCTTCGACTTGCATCCATCATACAAGGGCATCTGATAATCTTCTACCAACTTACTAAACTTCTCAAAATCTCTGTCGTTGTCCTCTGCGTCTTCAATGTCATGCAACATTGTAGATAGACATTGAGTGTCTAAATCTATGGTCTCTCCACCTAAAGGAGAAGGTACAAACATGCCTTCTCGAGCTGCGGCGGTGTTCTCTACATCCTGATCCAACACTTCTTCAGCTGCGACATCAGGCGCCTCTTGCTCTCCATGCTTGGTCCAGCAGGTATATTTCTTCATGAATCCATTCATTATCAAATGAGCATGCACTTCATCGCTATCTTCGATCATCTGTTCATTCTTACAGTCCCTACATGGACACAACATGTGCATGCTCATCCTACTTTTTCTGTCATTATCCGCAAATGTGACAAATTCAGTGACCCCCTCTCTATACTCGGTAGACGAACGATGCGCATAGTACATCCATCTACTATCCATCTGAAATCAACAACATACGAAGAAAAATATACGATGATCGATATATTGAGAATGAATGGAGAATAATGTGTTTTTTACCTTGAATTTTAGCAAAAAATCGCCCCCCTTGCCCTCCTAACCGATTTGTGAACAGTGAACTGGTCAGGATGGAAAGCAGTTGGTGGTTTGGGGGGTATTTATAGACCCAACACACCTCAAACGGGTTAGATTAAAAAAGCTCATCAAAGATGTTGGTCATACCTTTGACGGGCTTCAATTGAGTTGCCCGTCAAAGGTATTGACCTACCTGTAATGGGCCGTAAAAAAAATCCGTCACAGGTGGCAGACCACCACCTGTGACGGCTCATAATGCCACGGCCCGTCATAGGTGAGGGGATACCAGTGACGGGTTGGGAGGAAAACCCGTCACTTCCTCACCTGTGACGGCTTTTTCTTCCGGCCTGTCACAGGTGAGGGGATACCTGTGACGGGCCATGGCCGGATGCCCCACCGATGACGGTAAACCTAGCGACCCGTCAAAGGTGACGGCCATCTGTGACCAATTCATAGGCCCGTCACTGGTATGCCGTCACAGATGTAGGGTTCTGGCGTAGTGTCCTATCTTATTCCTATGTTTTTCTCTATTCGTGTGGTTTTTCATTCCTGTGTTCCAAAGGGGAACGTCGTCTCTGGTGAGCTTTTGCACTACAGAACACAGATGCATTAAAGCGATCCATACAATCGGCTGGTTATTGGAATGGCCTCCAGTTAATGATTGCAGATAGTTATTAATTTATAAACCAAAAAATACAACATTATATAGGTAGCAATAGCATTGCCCTATCACAGAAGCACACAAATGATCCAGTCCTTGTACTACAAAGATTATTTCCGTCTGCTCTATATATGTTCAATTATAATCCGTATCATCGCCTCTGCTACAACCAAGTATAGAGATGTACGCTTCATGTCCCAGTTCGATCGCAGGCATGGGTGGCATTGGGAATCCCATTTGCTCGTTCTCTGGACAGATCGGTGCTCCGTTTGGGTTGCTTGGTGTGCACACGGCCAGTGTTACTGTCAGAAAACTCACGCGAACTGGCTCTCAATCTCACAGAACACACACACTGACGCTTGCAGGTGCAGCTACAGTTAACTGAACAATTTTTCAGTAAAACAGAGCAGAACAGAACAACTGACGAACAGAGTTTTCGCTGCGTAATGCCGTGCAGCTTTTCCAGTTTTCTCTTCTATTTATTCATCTCCACACGGAGTTTGTTGCATGCATAACAGAATCACGACAATCTCGGATCAACTACTGACCGCGCCATCCCACGATCCGAGCCGAGTCATCGCAGCTAAAGAATGAAGCAAATATGCTAAAACAGAAAATGCTATTCTACCGGCCAGAATTCAGACTCCAACTGAACTCTACATGCAACAAAACAAAACAGAATATAAATGCTCAGGATTACAATCCAACAATTCACCCCCTAATCTTGAAGCATCAGACTGGAACTAATCCCAGCTTGCCTCTCAACTCCAGAAATCGAATCTTACCAAGAGGCTTTGTTAAAATATCTGCAAGTTGGTCCTCTGACCTTATGTATTCCACCTCCACCCGTTTTTGATCAACACAATCCCGGATGAAATGAAACTTTGTATCAATATGTTTACTGCGATCATGAAGCACAGGATTCTTGCAGAGACTTATAGCAGACTTGTTATCAACCTTGATCAGTGCACAACCAGGTTCTTGGCCTTCCAACTCACCTATCGGTCGAGCCAGCCATACTCCTTGTACAGCAGCAGTTGCAGCAGCTATATATTCAGCCTCACACGAAGATAATGCTACCACCTTTTGTTTTTGTGACTGCCAACTAATCAAACTGTCTCCCAGTTTGAATAGAACTCCGGTTGTACTCTTTCTATCATCAATATCCCCAGCCATATCACTGTCACTATAGCCATTCAGCTGAGGAACCTGATGCTGCTTCTTTCTGAATTCCACCCCGAGATTCAGAGTACCTGCCACATACCTCAAAATATGTTTCATGGCAGCCCAATGTTCAGAGGTCGGTTTCTCCATAAACCTGCTAACATAACCAACCGAATAACTTAGATCAGGTCTTGTGTTCACCAAGTACCTTAAGCTCCCAATTATGCTTCTGAATTGAGTTTCCTCCACACATTCTCCACCCTCCTTGCTCAACTTCAACCGAGCATCCATGGGAGTCTGACATGGATTACAATCCCTCATCCCAGCTTTGTCAAGTATCTTTGCTGCATATGCACCTTGAGACACTGTGATCCCTTCCTTTCCCTGTTTCACCTCCATCCCGAGATAATAAGAGAGCAGACCGAGATCACTCATTTTAAAAAGAGCTTGCATCTGCTCCTTAAACTTGTTTATTTCCATCAGACTTGCTCCTGTAATAATGAGATCATCCACATATACACCAACCACAAGTCGTGAGTTCTTCTCTCCTTGAGTATACACAGCACTTTCGACACCACTCTTGACAAAATTCAGGCTCACAAGACTAGAATCCAATTTGGCATACCATGCACGTGGTGCTTGTTTTAGTCCATATAGGGCCTTCTTCAGTTTCAACACCTTGTCTTCTTTTCCATCAACAACAAAACCAGGTGGTTGAACCACATAAACATCTTTTTCCAATTCCCTATTCAAGAAAGCTGATTTCACATCCATGTGATGAACTTCCCATCCCTGATGAGCAGCCATTGCAATCAGCAATCGCACAGTCTCCATCCTCGCCACTGGGGCAAACACTTCATCAAAATCAACTCCATGTTGTTGGACATATCCCTTTGCCACCAATCGAGCTTTGTACTTCACAATGGCATCTTTGGCATCACGTTTGATTTTATAAACCCACTCCAACCCTATTGCTCTGTGGCTAGAGGGCAAATCACAGAGAAACCAAGTGTTGTTACCTTCAATTGAGTCCATCTCTTCAAGCATGGCCTTCCTCCAGCAGCTCTCCTGCTCAGCCTCCAAGAAATTTGCTGGTTCCTCTGCTGCCATAAGGCATTGATCACTGTAATCAAAATCAAGGATTGGAGCTGTAGTGGCAAGCGTGTTTGCCACTGTTCTGTACCTCCTGGGCCCTTCATTAGTCCCTTCACTAGCATCAGTTGGAGAGGAACAGAATTCAACACCAGATGGCAGAGTTATTGCAGTTCCGGTGCTTGATGTTGGTGATGTTGCTAGCATGGTAGGAGTGACTGCTGCATCCTGGGCATGTGTCTCACCCCCTTGGACTGGGACTGTGAAATTCTCCACCGTAAACTCCACATAGGCATCCTGATCTCCTTCTTCATCAGTGTTGCTGCCCCAGTCCCAGAACGTCGTCCCATCAAAAATGACGTCGCGCGACACACACAGGCGTCGCGCCACAGGATCATACATCCTGTAGGCTTTTGATCCTTGCTCGTAGCCAATGAAGACCATCCTCGTGCCATGATCATCAAGCTTTCTCAAGTTTGGCTTGGCCGTCTTAACATAGCCCACACACCCAAACACACGCAGGTGTTCGACAGTGGGTCGGCGACCATGCCACGCTTCATACGGCGTCACCCCATCAAGACTCTTCGTTGGTGATCTGTTCAGGACGTAGACGGCTGCAACCACCACCTCTCCCCAGAAATATGCCGGCATGTTTGCCGCCTTCAGCATGGACCTCGCCGCTGCCACCACAGTCTGGTTGCGCCGCTCCACTACGCCGTTCTGCTGCGGTGAGTAGGGTGCAGTGAGTTGACGCTTCACCCCTGTATCCGCGCAGTACTCCATGAACTCTACAGAGGTGAATTCACCCCCGCGATCGATGCGCAGCGCCATGAGCTTCCGATTGCTCTCCTTCTCCACGCCGGCTTGGAACTGCTTAATCGCCGCCGATGCTTCGTGTTTGGCAGAGAGGAGTCGTATCCACATGTGACGACTCATGTCATCGACCAGGAGCAAGAAATACTTCTTGCCCCCCGGCGTCGCCGGCGTGATTGGTCCGCAGAGGTCACCGTGCACCAGCTCGAGCGCCGTCTGTGCCCTGTACTATGCCTCCTCTGGGAATGGTGTGCGACGTTGTTTGCCCGCGAGGCACCCGTCACACAACTGATCATTATGATCAATTTGCTGGAGCCCGCGGACCATGCCTCCTTGTGCCAACCTCCGAAGTGCCTGAAAATTCAGATGGCCAAATCGTGCATGCCATCGCCATGCTAGCTCGGAGCCGTTCGCCGCCATATAGATTGGTGTCGCAAGATTAAACTTGAGAACATACAGGTAACTTGAATCACGATTTACCTTAGCTAGCAGCATCCCTTCCGGGTAACGCAACGTGAAAACACCATGCCAAATGTGTGCGTCGTAGCCGCGCGCGTCGAGGCGACCAACACTGACGATGTTTTTTCTCAGCTTGGGGATGTAGTACACTGCCTCCAGTGAGCGGTGATCACCATTCTTGCACTGAAACACCACAGTTCCGTGCCCCTGGATGTCAATCACCGAGCCATCGCCGAATTTAACCGTGCCCACAACACCAGTGTCAAGCTCCGCGAACGCCGAGCGTGCGCCCGTCATGTGATTCGTGGCCCCGGTGTCCAGGAACCACTCTGAAGTCTTCTCCTCCTCACGCCCATCCTCGCGGTCAAGCACAACCTTCTTCTCCGTGAGATGCACTTCCTGCACACAAGGTGTTCGACCAATGGCCGCTTCGCCGGCGAGCGACACCCCCATCACGTGTGCCATGAGCAGAGTTGGTTCTTCCTCAGCCTGGACCAGATTCGCATTCGCCTCTCCCCGACGTTGGCGACGCGGCTTACGGCACTGCTTCGAGTAATGACCGTATTCATCGCAATTGAAACACTTCACCTTAGAGATGTCACGACGGCCATGGCCGCCGGTGGCCATCTTCTTTCCCTTCGGTGAATCGCCGGCCTTACCTCGACGGTTCTGGTTGCTAGAGCCCGCCCGGCCCTTGTTGCTGCTGCTGGATCCCTCCTGCTCCCGCTGCTTGACACGGGCCTGCCACTGCTCCTCAGTGAGGTACAATTTGCTGCCATCACTTGCCTCCTCGTCATCACTGTAAGAGTCGACCGTCGACAGCCGCCCGACGAGCTCCTCCAGGGCCATGGTCTTCACGTCGAGGAGCTGCTCGAGGGAAATCGCCACCGGCTTGTACTTCTTGGGGACAACACGCAGCAGCTTCTTGTTGATGTGTTCGTCTTCCATGACTCCGCCCATGTCGCGAATGTCCGCAACGACGGCAGTGAGCCGCATTGCAAATTCCTCTGGCGTCTCCCCGTCCTTGAAGCGCATCGCCTCGAACTGACGGCGGAATCCCTGCTCCTTCGCCTCACGCACGCGGTCGACACTGACCCGCATGGTTTTAATGGCATCCCACGTCGCCTTCGCCGAATTGTGCTTCGCCAGGCCACGCAACATCTCACGCGGCACAGCTTGGAGAATCGCCGAGAGCGCTGCACGATCCTCGCGGTACTCCGCGTAGCCAGGATCGATGGCCGTCCAGAGCCCCTGCGCCTGCAGGTTTACGCGCATCAACAGTGCCCAGTCCGGATAATTTGTCCTCGACAGGATCGGGAGACGGGCAGTGTGCCCAGCATCTCTCCCCTGAGGCACTAGCGGGAGTGATGCGCCGTCTGCGCAATTCCCCACGCCGCTGCCGCTCGCGCTGCCGCGGCCGTTGCCGCTTCCCCCGCCGCCGCCACCACCACGGCGGCCAGGCGGTGTGTATGACATCACCGGATCGTCTCAGCAAAGCTCTGATACCAAATGTCAGAAAACTCATGCGAACTGGCTCTCAATCTCACAGAACACACACACTGACGCTTGCAGGTGCAGCTACAGTTAACTGAACAATTTTTCAGTAAAACAGAGCAGAACAGAACAACTGACGAACAGAGTTTTCGCTGCGTAATGCCGTGCAGCTTTTCCGGTTTTCTCTTCTATTTATTCATCTCCACACGGAGTTTGTTGCATGCATAACAGAATCACGACAATCTCGGATCAACTACTCACCGCGCCATCCCACGATCCGAGCCGAGTCATCGCAGCTAAAGAATGAAGCAAATATGCTAAAACAGAAAATGCTATTCTACCGGCCAGAATTCAGACTCCAACCGAACTCTACATGCAACAAAACAAAACAGAATATAAATGCTCAAGATTACAATCCAACAGTTACTACTGATGAACACTCCTGACTAGTCCACAAGGTAGCACGAGAAATATCGCTGCTGATCAATAGACAGTAGGCACATCTCGATCAGGCCTGGTTCTTTCTTAAATCAGTAAGAAAATCATCAGGGTCTTCCGACTAGCTTTATAGGGCGGTGGGTTGGCCCGCCTGGGTTAGAAGCCTCACAATTTCTATTTATTTGATATTAGACCATTTTCTAATATTCGTGTTTTTTTTCTTTGTTCAATCAATGGAAATTCAACCTGTAGCTTCTTTTAATTTCTAATGCCAGCAGAAAAAATATGGATCAAGACAACTTAGGGGTTGTGAGTTAGCATAGGGCCGGGATAGTACATTATACAGTAGACACCTTAGCTGCTCCTAATCCAGTACATTCTTTTCCAGGTCATGGGAACGAAAGGGACCAGAAATACAGATCACCGGCCGGTCCTTGGACACCTTCATGGCAAGAGCACTAGTTTTGGCCATGCAGTGGCTGGTTGGCTGCAGTAGGGCCGATGAGGATAATATGCTGATGGACAGCGAAACTGTAGAATACAACTGTGTATAGCATGTTTTTTGGACGAGCAACTGTATAGATGTTGTCTCTGTGGCTGTCGAAATCTTCCCGCTGGCTTCGTGAAATGTTTCCTCATTGCGAAATGTTTTCTCATCCAGATTCAGATTTCGGGAAGGGACGTGTATTAGGGATCTTCGAGGGGGGGGGGGGGATCATGCATTTCGTGCAATTGATATTAATTCTTGATGTCTGTAGGAATTTCCTTGTCAAAAATGTTAGTAAATCTGGTCATCTGTTTAAGTGGAAGTAAATTTTAACTTTCATACTATAAACTGTATAAGGTACAAGTGGCCAGAGTTAATTTTGAATTTTAGAATTATTAAAATAGAAGAAAAAACTAAAATGGAAACCGTACAACTTATATATATAGCTGTCTAGCATAGCATGTTTTCCATGGCCTCAAGGAAATTAGAATATGTATTCTGTCTATTGCCGAACCAAATGAATGAACAATTTGTAGGTTTGGGGGGCACCAGGAGTTCATGTCCCACAGCACCACTTTTGCAGTGGATGACAAATGACAATTCACTCCTTGATTCTGTAAAAGTTCATCGGTGTGCCACTCAATTGCTCCGTCGTTCCGAGGACATCTTGATCCGTCAGATGCATATTGCATCATGAGCTCCGGCGAGCAGATGATTAAAGTATCATATTTCATAAGATAGTTTTACTTAGCCATCCATTGGAATGTGTTACGTTTCATGCTCGTGAAATCAAGCTCATAAGTAAGAAGCTTAGCCCCAATGCATGGCTCCCAAGTCATGAAAACTTATTATATATAATCAGAAAACGAAGCGATCCCCGTCCTTCCATTATACGTTCGAAATGTCTACTGCTGGAATTTTACGTACATAACAGTGTATATGTCTTTTCTCATTACAAAGACATGTCAGTGCACACATCCGCCTTCTGTAGTTGAAGGCTATCAAGCTCTTACTACGTCATTGCACGCAAGAAAAAAGATGATATAGTATAGTTTGACAAGTTACAGTGCCACTATATCAGTCCATGACATTATATTTATCTTCTATCTATCTATCTTCTATCTATCTATCTATCTATCTTCTATTATATACTAAAAGTCCATTAAACTTTCTATAAACGCTCTCAAGCCGCCACGTGGCACTTCTACAACGCTCCTAGATCGCCACGTGGCAATGTCTAATCACACCGTCAATTTTCACTTAAATCGGTGGACCCAATAATTTGGACCATTAGATTAGATTACATGTATTATATATTTAAAAAGAAACAAATACCTTACTGTTCACCAGAAAAAAGAAAACAAAAGCATATGTACTCCATATATCCATATATAGGTACGTACGTAGTATGCAAAGACTAAAAAATAATCAATAATCTTACCTACTGTTCATTGTAAGGAAAAAAAATACACACAGACTTACTATAAAAAAACAATAGAGCCAAAAAAAAAAACGTACGTACGTACTACCAATAAAAATTGATTATTTTTAAGATAGATTTTTTTCGACTATTTAAAGATAAAACCTATTACTCTATAAATTTAAGCAAATATAGCTATAGATTTTGACTTAAATGGGTGAATCTAATATTTTAAACCATTAAATTAGATGTATATTATTTTAAAAACTAATACCTTATTACTCTGTGTACATAAACGGGAGAAATATATAACTGTTAGGCTAGAAAAAGAAAGAAAACACATAATCTCATCGTCGTTTTCACTTAAATAAGTGGACCTAATAATTTAGACCATTCGATTAGATTAGATGTATTTTATTTAAAAATAAACTAATACCTTACTGTTCACCAGAAAAAGAAAACAAAAACAAAAGTATATACTCCATATAGGTACGTACATACATAAGACTAAAAAACAATCAATCTTACCTATTGTTTATTAAAAAAAACTACGCACAGCTATAGAAAACAATAAAGCTAAAAAAAATATACATACATAGTACCATTAAAAAAATCAATTATCTTTTAAAATGGAGTTTTCTACTATTTAAATATAAAATCTATTACTCTATAAATTTAAGCAAATATCACCGTCGATTTTCACTTAAATTGGTAACCCAATATTTTTAGACCATTAGATTAGATGTATTTTATTTTAAAAACACCATATAACTCTGTGTATGTATACGGGAAATATAAGTAGTCAGTACGTGCATATGACCTGGGAAAAGAAAAGAAGTTTACCTACTGTCCTTCAATATCTACTCACGGTGGTTTTCTGAAATAGTATTTTCAAAATCACTTACTATAAAAACAATAAAAAAATATGTATCATTGGAAAAAGATCGATGGTCTTTTGAAATAGTATTATCTACTATTTAAAGATAAATATATTGCTCTACAAATTTATGTAAATATACGTAGTTAAACTAAATTTATATTATAAATATGAAATATCCCATCAATGATCTTTATTCGTTCTATCTTAACATACAAGACTAATGTATATAATAATTAATGCTATGATATTTTTTTGTCAAATATCACTTGACGAATATACAACGCTAATTTAAATCAATATTTGTAAAACTGAAAACAACACAATTTAGTTGTTTCATTTTACACCATTAGATTAGATTTATTATTGACAAATAATACAATTCTCCTATATACGGATACATGAAAAATATATAACTGTTGACCGGAAAAAGTACTCCGTACATAGAGATGATTGAAAGAAAACAATAATGCTTACATATCGTCTGACGGAAGGGAAAAAAAAGTACTTATGATAAAGTAAAACAATCGGAAGTCTTTAAAAAAGATTTTTCTACAATTTAGGGATAATACCCCTAAAAAACAATTTAAGGATAAAATATAATAATCTTCAAATTTACACAAATGTAAATTTAAAATATCCAATCAATGATTTTAAGCGTTCTATCTTTTAAATTTTTTTAAAATTATTTATCCAATTTGTGATTCAGTAGTATTCCTTTAAATAAATAAACTATTACTCCCTCATTCCCTAAATGTTTGACGCCGTTGACTTTTTTAAATATGTTTGACCATTCATCTTATTCAACAACTTTTGTGAAATATGTAAAACTATATGTATATATAAAAGTATATTTAACAATGAATCAAATGATAGAAAAAGAATTAATAGTTATTTAATTTTTTTAATAAGACGAACGGTCAAACATGTTTAAAAAAGTCAACGGCGTCAAACATTTAGGGATGGAGGGAATAATATCTATAACCCTAAATGCATCACAAATTTGGAGCCAACATGTAATAATTAATGTTATGATAATAATTTCACATCACATTTTAGTGTAAGAAACCACTTGACGAATATATAATGCTAATTTAAGTGTACATATGTCTTATCCAAATTACTAAAGGTGTCTCATGTGATTAGAACAATAGGGGCTGAAAACAAAACAGACACTGAACTAACATGCACTACCCTATAGATATTTGTCAAAGTATGATACCGTACTTTGGATTATCGTGATAGTATTTTAAAAAAATCACTTTCTCTCAGTTACATATAAATTCTTCTATTATTTTGGAATAAAAGTTAACTCCTTCCATTTATGTGACGGTGGTAATATAAGTAATATAAGTCTATGTTTGATTAGATGAAGTAGTATCATTAGCTATATTTTTAATAGTAAATATCTTTCATTAATATATAGTAAAATTAAAATGTTACTTAAAGTCATCTATAACATACACAATAAAAAAAGTTATATAAAGTTGGGAAACTCTAGAAATTTTAAAAAAAGAATCACACATAACACAAATAGATATGAACTAATTCTATTATTGTGACATATTTTTTCTAATAAATTTGAGGATATACATTTTCAAGTAATACGCCCAAACCAATTATTAACGAACATACGTTTTAAATAGAGTCAAAAAAATATTTCAAAAATATGATCCACACATAAAGATTCGTAATAAAAGTTCAAACAATATTAAACAACATGCCCGCGCATTGCGCGGGCTACCTTCTACCTTCTGGTTCAACAAAAAAGACAGCGTGTGTTAAGAACTTCCTGTAAAAAGAGATACATGAAGGCTGCAGATTCAGCGATTATTATGCTTGCATATGACCCTACACGGCTAGCGCAGTCTTCGTTCTTTGCTTGCGGCTAGCGATTTTATCTGTGGGACTGAGAGTAATCTGGAAATCAGGTGTCGATGCTACACGCTGAGACAGTATAGGAGTATCCATTTCGATATGCCATGCATGCAAATTCAGCACCATATCCTACTCTCGGACACCAACGACTGTAAGCAGCAGAACAACGAGAGGGGACTTCTTCGCAACAAGATCGTAAGGCTCGTTAGAGTTCCGCGCGGCCATGCTCATCAGCTGAAGGATGCAGGATATATATGGCAAATTATTTGAGGTGTTTTGGTCATTTTGGTTTTTGAGCCATGTCAAATCAACATCACCTTAACGCATCGATCCACCATCAAATTATTTGAGAGTATATATGTGACGTTCTCTTTCAATTGATAAGAGGTACCAAACATTTTTAATAAAAATCTTTTGGCTCCTCTCCGTGTCTTGCTAGTGCTCGATCGGATACTGGGAGTTATGCATGATGCAGAAGCTGGGATTTTTATTCCATTATCTGAAAACGATACCGGGAGTTATCGCTACCACTGTTTTTTTAATTAAATTACTGTAGGAGATTATCGCTAGCAGTATTAAGCACCGAAACTTGATGGTGGATACCGTGAAAGGTACAGTGGTACGGGTTAATTGGATCCATACCACTATAATTGTGGCAAATCAGAAAAATACCACTACTATTTGTGTTATCGGCTGGGTACCACTGAAAATTTCTAAAATTAAAATCATGCCACTCCCTTCACTCTTTCCGTCCTCCTCTCTCATCGTCAGTAGCAGAGGGGTGCGGGGAGCGGGCGCGGCCGCGGCCGCCGCCGGCGAGGACGGTCGAGGAGGGGCGAGGATATGGCGGAAGAGCTCATTGACGACGGGGAAGGAGATACCATGGCCGCCTTGCCTTCTCCCCGTCCTCTCGCTACTCGCCGGCGCCGCCTCATCCTCGCCGCTCACCGGCGCTGCTTCGCCTTATCCCCGTGCCGAAGTGAGAGAGGAGGATGACGATGTGAGGGAGGATGACGATGTGAGAGAGGAGGACGGAAATAATGATGGGAGTGGTATAGTTCCAATTTTAGAAATTTTCAATGGTACACATCCAATAACGCGAATAGTAGTAATATTTTTCTGATTTGCTATGTTTACAGTGTCATGGACCCAATTAACCCTACTTCGAAACCGACTCTCTTAGTACGTACTTGGTCAATCTTAACCATCTGTAACCAAGTGCCCTTGTTAGGTAGAGCAATTTATCACCACACGCACATACACGTCATCTGTCTATTGAATTACATTGTAGATAGTTCTTGGAATGAATAATTAGTGAACATGACTCTGTTTGTTCATCTTTGACTTTCTCCCAAAAGCCGGATCAATGCAATTTGATCTGTCCTAAAAAAATAATAATTAGTGAGCACGGATAGATACAACCCAACATCAACTTGGCTTTAAAATGACAGTAGCACGAACCAAAGTCTTCCTGTGAGAGCTATAGCAGAAGGGAGAGCAGATAGTAGCCAAGTCACGAGTTAAAGGGCGTGCAAGCCTGCAGAGCACCTGCTACACGATATGCACACATGATCTCCTGCACCGGTGTTCGTTTCCAGATGATGGGCATGGGAGGCACCGGGAATGAACTCCCCTCCTTTTGCTTGTGACCCTGCTCACACAAACAGTGTTGTTCGCCCCGATTCATCAGCTGCAGCAGGGTCGATGACTCGATGCACACGGTCACAAACTCACAGACTCGCAGACAACAATTTCATCTAAGCTTGGGGATTTGTTCCTGCGGGCTCACAGTAGCAGGGTGTCCCTTTCTACGTGCAAAGCTTGCTAATTCTGTACGATGTATTTCTCTTCACCACGAACATGGCATTTGCAGCGCGTTCGTCCGATCGGGAAGGAAACGTGCCTCGCCCTGCTTGTGAGCTGTGAACCGGGAGCGACAAATATTTTTATTCTCCATATACCCTTCTCTATTAAACTATATCATCCTTTTAATTTATACTCCCTCCGTATTTTAATGTATGATGCCGTTGCACGATCTATCACAAAACTACAGGTTTAAGAATATGTTTCACAAAACTACAGTTTCAGTGTATTCGTTTATCATAAAACTACAGTTCACAAAACTTCATATTTAAAAACTTGTTTAACAAAACAACAGATTTAATATCTTCATTTATCACAAAACAACATGTTTAATGTTTTCATTATCACAAAACTACAGGTTTTAACATTGTTAAAACCTGTATTTTTTATGATAATGGAGATACTAAATCTATAGTTTTGTGATAAATAAAGACACTAAATGTGTAGTTCTAGGATAAATGAATACACTAAATCTATAGTTTTGTGAAACAAATTCTTAAATATATAATTTTGTGAAACAAATTCTTAAATATATAGTTTTGTGAAACAAATTCTTAAATATATAGTTTTGTGATAGATTTTGCAAAGTACATGTAGTTTTAGGATATATAGAGACACTAAATATTTAGTTTTGTGAAACAAACTCTTAAATCTGTAATTTTGTGATTACTTATGCTAAATACCTGTAGTTTTGTGAAATTTACTCTAAAATTTATAAAATGCATGTTGTTTTACCTTTTTTTTCATTTATCCTATATATATCTATAAAGTTTATCCCCACTAAGTGCAATTAATACTAATTCTCTCTTATCTCATGAAGCCATATTATCTCAATTATTTTTAGCCTTTGGATGATTCATCAATGGTGTAAATTGCATCTCTTCCCCCTCAAAAGGTACACCAAACAATTCAATCATTTATCCACATTTATAAATGAGGTATAGCTATTTTGTCATTGTATGGCTATTTGGTACTCCTAGACAGTACCTTATCTACCACTTCAAACTGAAGGAAGAATTTAATATTAGCTAGTAGTATGATAAACTGCAGCCTAAAGATATGTGTAATTGTTGTGCTTGCTCGAAGTGAGAGAATGAACCAGTTAAGGAAGGATATATTCATGTCCGATGGAGTTGTGTGCCATGTGTTACCTCTATGAGGATTGGGACATGCGCGAGACTTCAGGGTCAGACGAGTTTTGGCTACTAATTGAACAAATCTTTATATACTCCTCACGATCCACCCTAGATGCATATACAGGGTACATCTTTAACATATTTTCTTTATCGTTAGGCGTAGCAGGCGTCCGGAAGTGATCTGGTTATGAGATGGTATGGTGCGCAAACAGTAGGACATGAATATTCTCCTGGAAAGATAAAATGATTCCTGATCGAGATCCTCTAACTTACTTCCCTGTAACTTGTATCACTGACATGTGGGTCCTCTATCCAATGGGCCCGGACATGTCAGTGACTTAAAGCTAGAAGAAAGTAAGTCAGAGGATCCTCTTTCAAGGACTCCAGTTGCAATAGTCTGCCCTCTAACACTCCAATAAAATTTTGAACATCCAATTCATATAGCGATTTTAATAAAATCTTAGCAAAATTTTGAGGGTGATGGAAAGCATAGCAATCTTGGACATCGAAGTCTCGTAGCAGGCAAGGCCGTCCTTCATTTTTGAGGGGATTGAAAACAAACGGGGAATTTTGGAATATCCAAAACTATTTTCTCCTTTTGTACGAACGAAGAGAGAATGCTTCGGCCAACCCGGCTATAAATATATGGGGAATATGCTTAAACTGTGATAGCCTATTATCGTCGGAGACAGCTCAAAATTGGCAATATAGTAGTTGAAAATGGTTAAAGGAGCGTCATCTATGATGATCTTGCACTGTAACACACATAGGGTGCAAGCCGGACGGGCAAGCTGGGTTTTTTTTCGCTTATCCACTTCTAGTTTTTTTTTTCTAAAATTTATACTACCATGCATATAAAAAATAAACTAACAAGTAGGATTTTATGTGGGTAATGGGCTTGCTCACTTACATCCCTAAAGACACACGCATCAAAGTGGTCCATATATACATTCGCCTGTATTCTTGAATGGCCTCTAGTTAATATAATGGTGAAGCAGAACAGCTGGGTGTAGCTGCGTGGTTGCAGTGTTACTATAAACCAACAAGTACAAAACCTTATATATGTAGTAGCTAGCATGCCCGATCACAGGAGCACACACAACACAGTCCAATCCGACGACCTAAGTTCGAATCCCCACCCCTTCTAATTATTTGATATTAGGTTCTTCCCTAATATTCGAGTCTTTTTTTTACTGCTAGGAAAAAAATTCCACCTGCTCTATGCATGTTCAAGTAATCCATATCCTCGATCGCTCTGCTACAACAAATTAACCAACTAGACATATGTTTGATGTTCCAGTTCGATCGCAGGCATGGGCGGCACCGGGGATCCCTCTCGCTCGATCTCCGGACAATTCGGTGCTCACTTTTGGTTAATCGGTGCGCACAGGGCAGGTGTTTCTACCGATCCACATTCCTGAGTTCTGACTGTTGAAATTATAAGCACAAAATGATTTAATTTATTTCATAAATAAATCATGTCATTGCATATGTAAACTTGATTGAACGCATCATTAGATCTATACATGTAAACTATGCAGTAAAACATGAACAGACCAAATATGCGCAACATGTCGAACACGTACCGAGGTGGCGGAAAGACCGGTTGCTCGGCAGGAACTACTCGCGGTTGCGAGCGTCGACGAAGGCGCGAAGCACGCGAGCGGAGAGGAAGGTGAGCCATCGCGGACGAACAGGGAGCAGTCGCGCGAAGCGCTTCCCAAAAACCTTATTGCCGCCTTCTCCTGGTGCAGGATGTCGAAGGCAGAGATTCCGGAGACCTGCTCTCCCAATCGCCGGTGCACGCCGGCGAGCGGGATAGAGTAGTCTACAAGCGACGGCGCAGCACATAGTAGGAGGCAAACCCTAGATTGATTTCGCGTGTGTTGTGTGAAGGCGACGGCTCGGTTTATATAGAGATAGATCGCCTGATCAGGGCGCCCGAGTAAACAGAACTGGATAAGTCGCGCGTAACCTATCTGGACTCTATGCCGTTTTCACGCACCGGATTTTTCGGAATGTTTCTAAAACAAAACAAATCCGAATTTCCCGCAGCAAAACAAAACTGCAAAAGGAGGCTGCATCTGCGCAAGGGTGAGGAACCAATTTTTCGGACCATTCGACGCGTACATCGTGCACGCGCACCGCCTGCCCTGCCAGGCTAGGCGAGGCGGGACGAGCGAGCGCGCGCGTGTTTCCCCTCTTCTTTCCACCATACATGCTTCAAGTGGCTAGGAGAGCATCCTCCCTTTTAAGTAGGTCCCCCTCTCCTAGAATAAGCAAGGTGGTACTAAACTCCACATGCATGCCATCCTATGAGGTGGGCTTTTGTGATTTTTCAAAGAATTAATCTTTAAATGGGCCTTAGCCCATCTATTAATTCCAACAATCCCCCACCAAATCTCAAAATCCCACTGAGATTTGCCTTTTCCAATGTATTGTTTATATACCAGCAGTTCGATGGAGACCGATTAAGGTTGAACATCCACCTAGAACTTCAAGCTACACTTACTCACAACTTGAACAATGGACTACGCCTTAAATTGCAAGTCTTGTGCAAGCAAGTTTCACTCAGAGTCTTATCTGGTACTAGACCATCTGTAGACTACCCCTCGGGTGGAGCGTATAAGTCATACTCCTAGGTCTTTAGTAAGCTTCCTAGAAGATTCACCCAAAATCTCCATAGACTGCGACCAACAGTCAAGCTTACAAAGGTGAGTTCTTTCAAGAATGCTCTGCAGGACAGCATCTTCGCTAACTAAAGCCAACAGAACTCATTAAGGCATAGCCAACCTGCCTTGCAGCTCACGAGAGTATATGCATCTTCAATTAGAGAGGCTATAGATTGGTACTCTCCTCTAGTTTACTAATGGTTTGTTCTTCCCAGGTTCTAATTCACGGGATCTCCGATCACATAGACTGGGTTACCACCATAGTATAACTCACATGGGTCTCAAACCCATCTCCTTCGATGCATTATCTATCACATTTCGTGATAGTCCCTTCGTGAAGGGATCTGCCAGGTTTCTAGCTGTTTGGATGTAATCCAACGTTATAACTCCGGAGTTTCTCAATTTCCTGACAGACTTCAATCGTCTTTTCACATGTCTAGACGATTTCATATTATCCTTAGAACTATTCACTTTGACAATTACCGTTTGATTGTCATAGTTCATAAGGATAGCCGGCACCGGTTTTTCAACAATAGGCAGATCCATTAATAGATCACGCAGCCATTCAGCCTCAACAGTAGCAATATCCAGTGCCGTCAGTTCTGCTTCCATGGTTGACCTCGTCAAAATGGTCTGTTTGCAAAACCTCCACGAAACAGCACCACCACCTAGTGTGAAGACATATCCACTAGTGGCTTTGATCTCATCCACATCAGAGATCCAGTTAGAATCACTATAACCCTCCAGTACCGCAGGATACCCATTATAGTGAAGCCCCAATTTCATAGTACCTTTCAGATAGCGCATTACTCGCTCAAGCGCACGCCAGTGATCATCTCCCGGATTAGAGGTAAACCGGCTCAACTTGCTCATAGCAAAGGAGATATCAGGCCTAGTTGCACTAGCCAGGTACATCAGCGAGCCAATGATTTGGGAGTATTCCAGTTGATTCTTAGCAATTCTTTTGTTCTTGCGAAGCAACAAGCTAGGATCATAAGGTGTTGGAGAAGGCTTACTATCAATGTAGCCAAAGCGATTCAAGATCTTCTCCACATAATGAGACTACAAGAGTGTAATCCCATTCTCACCTCTAATTAGCTTAATGTTTAAGATAACACCAGCTACTCCCAAATCCTTCATATCAAAATTTTGAGACAAGAATGATTTAACCTCATTTATCACCTCAAGGTTTGTCCCAAATATCAGTATGTCATCAACATACAAGCACAGAATAACTCCCTCACCCCCACCATGGCGATAGTACACACATTTATCTGCCTCATTGACTGCAAAGCCTGCAGATGTCAATGTTTTGTCAAATTTCTCATGCCATTGCTTAGGAGCTTATTTCAGACCATACAAAGACTTCAACAATTTGCACACTTTGCCTTCTTAACCTTCAACTACAAACCCATCAGGTTGATCCATATAGATCTCCTCATCCAGCTCTCCATTAAGAAAAGTTGTCTTAACGTCCATTTGATGAACGAGAAGACCATGTGAGGCTGCTAGGGAAAGTAGCACACGAATTGTGGTCAATCTAGCAACAGGTGAGTAAGTGTCAAAGAAATCTTCGTCTTCTTTCTGAGTATAGCCCTTAGCAACAAGCCGAGCCTTGTACTTTTCAATAGTACCGTCAGGCCTAAGCTTCTTCTTGAACACCCACTTGCACCCCACAGGTTTACACCCACAGGGTCGCTCTGTCACCTCCCAAGTCCCGTTAGCGATAATGGAATCCATTTCACTATGGACAGCCTCCTTCCAGTAGTCTACATCAGGAGATGCATATGCTTCTGAAATTGACTTAGGAGTGTCATCCACGAGGTACATGGTGAAATCATCACCAAAGGACTTAGCCGTCCTTTGTCTCTTACTCCTTCGAGGAGCTTCACTGACATCCTCCTCAGTGACATGTTCATGTGTATGTTCAGTTTGTTCTGGTGGTGTGATTGAACTGGGAATTACTTTAGAGGGTTGGCTCGAACTACTATGTGTATCCTTCATTGGAAAAAAGCTCTCAAAGAAGGTAGCATCACGAGACTCCATAATTGTACCAACATGCATGTCAGGTACCTCAGATTTAACTATTAAAAATCTATAGGCAATGCTGTGATGAGCATATCCCAGAAAGACACAGTCCACAGTCTTAGGTCCAAGTTTGCGCTTATTCGTTATTGGTACATTGACTTTCGCCAGGCACCCCCATGTGCGCAAATAAGAAAGTGATGGTTTTCTCCCAATCCATATCTCATATGGTGTTCTGTCCTTATTTCTGTTAGGAACTCTATTTAACACATGATTCGATGTCAACAATGCCTCCCCCCACCATGCCTTAGGTAGTCCCACCGTGTCCAATATGGCATTCACCAAGTCAGTCAATGTGCGGTTCTTCCTTTCAGCAATCCCATTAGACTCAGGAGAATAGGGAGGCGTCCTCTCATGTATGATGCCATGTTCCTCACAGAATAAGTCAAACTCGTTTAAGAAAAACTCTCCACCACGATCAGACCTAAGCCTTTTTATCTTTCTGTCAAGTTGATTTTCAACTTCTGCCTTATAAATTTTAAAATAGTCTAGAGCCTCGTCTTTCGTTTTCAACAAGTACACATAGCAAAATCTAGTAGCATCATCAATCAACGTCATGAAATATCGTTTTCCACCCTTCGTCAACACCCCATTCATTTCACAAAGATCTGAATGTAGGAGTTCTAGTGGTGCCAAGTTTCTCTCCTCGGCAGCCTTGTGAGGCTTGCGAGGTTGCTTCGATTGCACACAACTATGGCACTTAGAACCTTTAACAATGGAAAACTTAGGAATTAAACACATGCTGGAAAGCCGAGACATCAAGCCAAAATTAATATGACATAAACGTGAGTGCCAAACATAAGCTTCATCATCCACACTGCCACAAATATGGTTCACAGACTTATTGTAGAAATCAGAAAGGGAAAAACGGAACAGGCCTCCGCACTCATAACCTTTACCAATAAAATATCCATGTTTAGACACGACTACTTTATTAGACTCAAAAACCAACTTAAATCCGTCTCTAGTCAGACGGGAGCCACTAACAAGATTCATGTCGATAGAAGGGACATGCTGCATGTTCTTCAGCTGCACGATCTTTCCCGAAGTAAACTTCAGATCTACCATGTCAACACCATGAATAGAAGCATGTGACCCATTCCCCATTAGGACGGTGGAACCCCGTGCGACCTGATAAGAAGAAAACAATGAGATGTCAGCACAAACATGTACATTGGCTCCAGTATCAACCCACCAATTAGTAGACTGATTAACTGAAAAAACAGTAGGTAAATTACCATACTTGCTTCCATCTCCAGTATTATTACCATACCTGCTTCCATCTCTAGTATTGCCAATGGTCACATTAGCAGACTTAGAAGTCTGCCTTGTAGGTGCCTTCATCCCCTTGCGTTGTGGACACTTCCTAGCCAGATGACCAGGTTGCCCACACACAAAGCAAGTCCTCTCATCCTGATTAGGATTGATGTTGTTCTTCTTCTGCTTCTTGAAGTTGGTGGTCTGTTGAGCTTTGTATTTCCCCTTACTCTTGTTCTGGGCCTTGTGCACAACATTGGCACTGCCCACCATTGCCCTTAGACGCGGCATTTTTTTCCCGAGCTTTCTCCTCAACATCAAGAGACGCTATCAACCCCTCAACGGAGTATTCCTGTCTCTTGTGTTTGAGTGCAGTACCGAAACTTTTCCATGATGGAGGTAGTTTCGCAATAATGCACCCGGCCATAAATTTGTCGGGTAAGACACATTTAAGGAGTTCGAGTTCCTTAGCCATGGTTTGTATCTCATGAGCCTGTTCGACTACAGAACGGTTGTCAGCCATCTTGTAGTCATGAAACTGCTCCATGATATACAGATCATTGCTAGCATCAGTAGCACCGAATTTAGTATTCAGTGCATCCCACAACTCCTTAGCGTCGGTCATATGCATATACACCTCGACCATACGATCGCCAAGAACGCTAAGAATGTATCACACAAAGAGAGTAGTGGCTTCCTCGAATTGCTTCTGCTGATCAGCAGTAAGAATTCCTTCACGTTTGCTAGTACTCACCCAGAAGCATTTCATAGCCGTCAGCCACAGAGTGACCCTGATCTGCCATCTCTTAAAGTGCACACCGGTGAATTTATCCGGCCTCAGTGCATCGGCAAAACCAGCCATAGTAAAATCACAGCGCCTATAATAAGGTTTTTGGATTGTTGAAATTATAAGCACATAATGATTTAATTTATTCCATAAATAAATCATGTCATTGCATATGTAAACTAGATTGAACGCATCATTAGATCTACACATGTAAACTAAGCAGTAAAACATGATCAGACCAAATATGCGCAACATGTCGAACACGTACCGAGGTGGTGGAAAGACTGGTTGCTCGGCAGGAACTACTCGCGGTTGCGAGCGTCGACGAAGGTGCGAAGCACGCGAGCGGAGAGGAAGGCGAGCCATCGCGGACAAACAGGGAGCAGTCGCGCGAAGCGCTTCCCAAAAACCTTATTGCCGCCTTCTCCCGGTGCAGGACGTCGAAGGCAATGGTTCCGGAGACCTGCTCTCCCGATCGCCGGTGCACGCCGGTGAGCGGGATGGAGTAGTCTACGAGCGATGGCGCAGCACAGAGTAGGAGGCAAACCCTAGATTGATTTCGCGTGTGTTGCGTGAAGGCGACGGCTCGGTTTATATAGAGATAGATCGCCTGATCAGGGCGCCCGCGTAAACCGAACTGGATAAGTCGCGCGTAACCTATCTGGACTCCATGCCGTTTTCACGCACCAGATTTTTCGGAATGTTTCCAAAACAAAACAAATCCGAATTTCCCGCAGCAAAACAAAACTGCAAAAGGAGACTGCATCTGCGCAAGGGTGAGTAGCTAATTTTGCGGACCATTCGACGCGTACGTCGTGCACGCGCGCCGCCTGCCCTGCCCTGCCCTACCAGGCCAGGCCAGGCGAGGCGAGCGAGCGCGTGCGTATTTCACCTCTTCTTTCCACCACACATGCTTCAAGTGGCTAGGAGGGCATCCAAAAAAATAAGTTTTTTGGATCAACTTATTTTTGAAGTCTACCATAACTAATTGTAATTTAATTTAAACCATTAATTTTTAAAATCAACCATAACAAGTTTGAACTGAATATTTAACTATTAATTTATTTTGTCTTAAAGTGCTAGGTTAAAAAAAAACTAGGCTTAAAATCCCGACTGTCACAACCCGTAAACGCTTGACTACACCTTGACGTCCCACACGAAAGAAGTGATATTTATTGGCATTCCATATGTTCGTGTGTCCCAAGGTGTTACATTCACCGTAACGTTGTTTTCGATAAGAATATACATGCCACACGTGCTGCTAAGTGCTATGTCTAATAAGTCATCTCTCGACTAGGTCAGATAATTTGTTCGCTCAGAGGAGATCCAACCAATAGCTTGTCTTAATATAAAATGCTAGGAGAAAAAATATGGACCAAGACAACATAAGAGCTTGTGTGAGCTAGAGTAGAGCTAGGATACACCAGAGAATAGTACACCATACACTATACTAGAGTATGGACATCCACCTAATAGCTGCTCCCAAACCACTACATTATTCCCTAGATAATGGGAATGGAAGGAACTAGGAATACAGATCTCCGGTCCTTAGACACACGCATGGCAAGAGCATAAGTTTTGGTCATGCATCGGTAGTAGTTAGGCCGATGAAGAATAAGCTGATGGATAGGGGATCTCTAGAAATCCAACTGTATAGTAAGTTATCTACTCCCTCCTCCTTCCCATGTTTGACACCGTTGACTTTTTTAAACATGTTAGACCGTTCGTCTTATTCAAAAACTTTTATGAAATATGTAAAACTATATGTATATATGAAAGTATATTTAACAATAAATCAAATGATACGAAAAGAATTAATAATTACTTAAATTTTTTAATAAGACGAACAGTCAAACATTTTTAAAAAAGTCAACGGCGTCAAACATTTTGGGATGGAGGGAGTATCTTGTTGTCGAAATCTTACCTCTGCCATCAGGCGCTGTAGTGCACGTACACAGTTGCCACGGCGAAACTCTGATATGCAATGACCAACGTACAATCAACATCGTGAAATGTTTTTCTCATCCAGATTTTGGGAAGAGACAGTACGTGCAGCCAGGAATCTTCAAGGGTGCAGAGCCGATTATACGTACTCGTGCAATTGACATTCCCAGAGGCCTCTAGAAATTTCCTTGTCAGGAAAGTTTTAATAAATCTAATCATCTGTACAAAGTGATCAGTGTTAGAGCTTTATCGGTTATCCATATTCCTTGATAAACTAAAACTGATTTATTAGGAAATAAATATTAATCTATAGGTAAAAATTTTATATGTCTGTTCGTAACGACTAAAAGCCAACAAAAAAGAAATTATGTTAAAAATATCTTAAAATCAACTTTAAAATTAAGTTCAAAAATTTAAATTTAGGCTTTTTCTTTGACTTACTAGACCAACCGATCGGGCTCTAAACTTTGGATTTTAAATTATTAAATTAGAAGAAAAACAAAAAATGGAAACTGCGTGCATCTTGATATTAAGAGAACCTTTCTATATGATTACATTAAAATGTGGTATACTCAACTATGTGATTAAATTTGAATGTGGTATACTGAACTATATGATATAGTCAAAAACGTATTTTGGAGATTGTGTCAATATCCTAAACATTGACAACTATGGAGGGAGTATGTGTTTCTTCCAATTGGAAATGGGAAGAGTTGCCCCTTTGTAGCTTCCAAAAAATAATTAAGAGACCCTACCAACATATTTTCCATTAGTAATTATGAGTTTTAGAACTGCTAATGAAATTAATTAAATTGATTATTTTCCGATTTCAAAAATGGTTTACTGAATAGTAAATTTGTTTGTATGTGAATATATGGGCAGAAACATAAGATTTGACATCGCCAATTATAAACATGCAAAGTTTTTTGTGTATTGCTTTGTGGTTGGCACCGTCATAGATATATAAGTGATCTACCAGAGTGCTAAACATGGTCATGCATGTTCGATTGGATAAATGTGTGTCTGTGTTAGTGTGAATCGAACATCGACGATCTCAATTTCTATGGTAGCAAACAAACAAAAACTTATGGTAAAACGCAAGGAGATTTTTTTTAAGAGAAGGATACTTTTTACCTGGCCTCTACATCCAATCAGATATACACTACTGCGAAAAACATCTTTCGTGGCGGCCATTTTGAGTTTTCGATGGTGGAATTTGGAGCCGCTACAAAACAAAGGCCAGCGAAGATCAATATCTTCGCTTGCGGTTATCGACCGCCAACGATAATTCATTTTCACTGGCGGTCGTCTTAAGCCAGCTGCCAGCAAAGATCCATTTTCACTGGCGGTTGGCTTAAGACGGCCGCCAGCGAAAATGAATTATCGCTGGCGGCTGTGTTAAATCGGCCGCCAGCGAAAATCTATTTTGGGCCAAAAAAAATACCCATGCAGCCGCCCAGCTGCTAGCGAAGATGATCTGGAGAAAAGCGCATTGATTTATTTTCAAAATTCAAATCCACATCTAGAGATCTAGATTCGATGCTCATTTCCAAATTCAAACACGAAAAACAAAATCACCATTAGCATAGATCAAACATCATTTACACATATCAAAACATGTGCATTATCTGGAACAACATGCACAAAAAAAAAATCAAATCAGAGAGGAGGGAGCTGGGAGCACGAACGGTCAGTGAGGAGGGAGACGGGAGCACAGGGCAGCATGGTCAGAGAGGAGGGAGCAGGGAGCACGGGGCAGCATAGTCGGAGAGGAGGGAGCCGGGAGCACAATCGACAGCGTCGAGGTCTGTGCCGTCCTCCCCATGGTCCAGCAGCGGCGGATCCGGCCTCCCTGTGGCCTGGCGGCGGTGGATCTGTCCTGCTATTGTACCTGCTCTAAAGAGTAGCAAATGGCATTGTGTTTGCGTTGTTGCACATAGATCATAGGAGTAACTGCTAGCTTCGATCTTACAATAAAAGCAGAGCAACCAAAGGTTCTAAAGAAGCTAGCTAGAGAGATTCTGCAGCAACGAAGACCAAACCAACATATGTTTCATGTCCAGTTCGACCGTAGTTAGGCATGCATGGCATTGGTAAATGCAGATATCTCGCCTTCACGTCCTAATAGTGCTCATGTCCATTTGCTCCTCATGCATAGGGCATGAAATACAGTCAATTTTAAGCAGTCCGCCAGGCAGTTTCGTGGGGGCATGAGAGATCCTGGATCCAAATGTAGAGGTCGACGGAAGTTTGTTGCTGCCCCTTCTGCCCCTGCCTCTCCCTCCCAAGGTGATACAAGGCTGCAGCTCAAGCCTCCGACGGCAAGCACATTTGCTACTACACTCGCATTCCTCCTCCTTCAATTTGGCCTGAGGCCATGAGCCATGGCTGCAAATAGGAGATGTATTGGACATTACATGGCAAGATGGAGGAGGGCTCGAGGTGCCAAATAGCCAAGTGGTGGGTGACTACACGACAGGCACAACCACATTCTCCACCGATGCGCCAAGGGTTTCTGCCATCACTTTGGCTTGTTTTGCTGCCATATATAGCTTGATTCTGGTGTTCTAAGTCCATCCTGTGCCGCCACCAGTGAAAATCGACTTGTAGTGACGTCCTTTTTCTCCTAGCTTACTATTTAACACAACGAAATGAAAATGTAAAAAAGGTGGCAGGTGACGGGAGTTGTTGCAATACTCTATATCTCAACAAAACAATGTGAAGTTTTGGTAGTATCGAAGTGTCCCCCAATTGTTATGGTATATTTCCAAAAACTCATGTTACCCTAAATTTTACATTAAAAATCTCACATCCAATGTCGTCACACTATTGTACATGCCCTGTGGAACAAGTTATTAGCAGCTGCCACTCATGCATGTACATGCCCGACTATATACCCCAAGTTGGTTTTAAAAGGCAAGCTCCAAAACAAAGATCAAACAACACAAGCAAAAGAGCTGTGAGCTACAGAAGGTAGAGCAGAGGGACTAGTCATGAAGGTCGTAACTTCTTGAGCCACATGAGTAGTGAGTACCTAGTAGCGGCCACCGTGTCATCCATTACATTTATCGTGGGCATGGAAGGAAGCAGGAACAAGTAGCCCTCCCTTCTTCACGTTTTGACGATAATCTTGGTCGCTCCCATTCATCAGCTGCAATTGGATCGACTCACAATATACAGATGGAGGGAGGGAGCAGCGTGCAGCAGATCAATACAAGACAGACAGTACTGAACCGGCGCAGTGCTCTGGGCTAGCTTGGCAGTTTGTTCTGTGCTGTGCACGCCCGTGATTTCTGCCACGATCAAAACTGAGAGGAAATCCAGGATAGGAAAAGAACAAGACAAGACCAAGAGTTTCTTGTGCCATCATAGTTGTACTGGGAATAATTGGCATGCTTATAGAGCACAGGTCAATAATATAGCTATATCTCTTTGCTCCAATATCTACATGTCAATATTATATCACATCAATCAAACAATTAAACACACATGTACACTTTAATGTTTATGATCAAAAGTCAATTCTATATTCGAGGCCTTGTGACATATAAGTCTGTCTATCTCAGAAAATACATAGAAAAGAAAATCATCGAACATCACATATAGTGCACCAAAGGAAAAGAAAAGGGGGTTGAAATTGCACCAAAATAAAATCCATCTAATATCAGTTTTACGTAAACACCTAATATGCATATACATCAAGATCAAGACAGGACGAAGGAGCAGAGAGGAAAACGAGATCCCCAAATCCACCCATACCCATACAGCACAAGTATGGGCCATTATCCTACTCCCTCCGTTTCATATTTTAAGTCATTTTGATTTTGGTTAAAGTTAAACTACTTCAAATTTAACTAAGTTTGTAAATAAATATAGTAATATTTACAACACCAAATTATTATCATTAAATCTACAGTTGAATATATATTCAAAATATATTTGTTTTGGGTTAAAAATGTTCCTACTTTTTTTCTACAAACTTGATCGAACTTAAAGTAGTTTGACTCTGATCAAAGTCAAAAGTAGTTGTTTACTTGCATCAATCTAAAGAATGAACTTCCGAAATACAAATTGATTCCGCGACAGTGGCTCTTCCGTGGGCAGGTGGAGATACGGGCCACTGCCGTGTTTCCTCGCACTGGCACTCAGGGATTTGGGTGGGGCAAAGCAGACGGCACAGGAACAAGCTGCAATCACAATCTGATGACCTGTAGGGCAGTGGTTTTTACTCGCAAGCAGGCGGAGAGATTGGATGCGTGAAAGAACAGCGTGTGGATTGCAGGCAGGGCCAGCATCGCGAGCTGTGGAAATCATCGCATCGATCTGGTGGAGCGGACGAGAAAGCGCTTGGGATCCGATAGAGTAGTCATGTGGCCTACAAAAATCATTTTTTTATCACCCGTACTAGCTGTAGCGCGTGAGAACTCATGCTAGCACCCGGTGCCAGATTTATAGCTCTCACTTCCTTCTCTCTTCTCTTCTCTCCCTTTAACCTAAGAATAGCATGACATGAAAAATTTTGGGAATTTCTTGTATAAATAATACAACTTTAATGAAAAACTATAAAAAAATAGATATTGGTTATCCGAAATTATAAATTGAGCACCAATTGTTCGATAGGATACCAGTCAAACAATGGTTATTCGACATGATTGGCACAGTAAAAATAAATTGGAAACTTAGGATGTGTGTGCATGCATCAGAGATAGAGTATCCCAAATGAGAATGATGGGAACAGTACACTAATATTCATACGTTAAATTTGTCTTTTTTATATCTTTATGTGTGAGTTGAGTTTGGACTTGATATTTTGTGGAGTTGTATAGATATGTTGTATGATTGTTGTTAGTTTTTTCATAATTGTTTAGATAGTTTTTAAGCAAACGAGAGGACATCCCTCAAGGGATCAAAATACTGTCCCGTAGTATATCATATGAAATAGGCGATTGCTTCCTGAACACAGGGTTTCCACTCCTCATGCAGCTAATTAATGAGAGGAGGAGGGCATACCAAAACCCAAAGCTCCATGGCTATATATAGCTAGGAATCACATCATGTCCAATTAATCTCGTTCTCCTACTGCAAAATGCAAAGAAGAGTACTCCAGTACCGTATCATGTTCAATTGTAGGCATACGAGGCATCCGGAACTCAGATATCTCATCTTGATGTGAAACTCCTGTGATCTCCAGCTTGTGGGAGACACTGTGACAGAGTGGGTCTTTCTTACTGATGAGATGGACATCTGGAATGCTTGATGGTGTCTTTCCATAGCGAGCATAGCTTGGCCTCCAACACGTTTGTTTCTTTGAAGTATCTCAATCAAAATTAGTCAGAGGAGATGAGTGCTAGACCGATGCAATCTCAGCTCTTCTTGTTTTCTATATGAATTGATCTGACCAACTAATCAAGGAAAAGGCATTTGCATCTTAAAGGAAACAAGTGTGTTTGGTGTGAAAAGATTCATGCGATAGACAATAAAAATTGCCAACAAATAAACTATCACTAAGGAACTCATCGAATCAACGAGTACTTAAGGACCAAAGTATTGGATGATGCAAATATTGATAAGGAGTAGCAAGTGACACTGTGTTTGTGTTATTGCACGTAGATAATAGGAGTAACTGCTAGATACAATCTTAACATAAAAACCGAGCAACCAAAAGTTCTAAAAGAAGCTATCTAGAGAGACTCTATTCAGCAATGGAGACCAAACCAAAACATGTTTCGTGTCTGTTTCATGACCAGTTCAACCGTAGTTGGGCATGGGTGGCATTAGGAATGCAGTTATCTTGTCTTCTTGTCCTAATAGTGCTCGTGTTCCTCACACAGAAGGCATGGACAACCATGGATTTTAAGCAGTCCAGCAGGCAATGGCATGGCGGCACGAGAGATCGCTGATCCAAATGTATAGGTCGACATGAGCTTGTTGCAGGTTAGCCACGCAACACTGGTGCATGCAAGCACCGTGCTACATTACAGCCCTCATTTTTCATATCTTTGGATAGGAGGACACATTGATACGGCTGATATGGATTGGCTGCTAAATGTATGATCTCGTCAATATCTGATAGAAATTTGGATCCATTTTTCTTGACAGGTCGAGCGAGTAAAAAGGACAAATTTGTTATATGACATTGGGGAGCATTCGGAGAGTCTTCGATATGTGTCCACGATCTGTTTTGCCTTGATCCATTCGAGTCCAATACGTAGTGCAACAATAACGTATTTTTCTCCTACTAGATTATTCTCTTTGTTTTTTAATATATGACGTTGTTGATTTTTTAAGATATGTTTAACCATTCGTTTTATTAAAAAATATGTAATTATTATTTATTTTATTTTGACTTGATTTATCATCAATGTTATTTTAGTAAGATTTAAATATTTTAATGTTTGCAAAAAAATTTCGGTTGATATTAATATAAGTGATCTACCAGAGTGCTGAACATGGTCATGCATGTTCGATTGGATAAGATTATGGCTTGTTCAGATTGATACCATTTCAAATCATATATACCATTTTGGAAGAGTTGTCAAATATGTGCATCTATTTAGTTTCTTGACAAACTTTTAGTAAATACATAAAAAATTCCTGTCAAAATTTTGGCAATATTGCCAAATTTCCAAAATTTGGTAAGTTTTATTTTGGCTACAATGTGAAAAGCCCCTATATCTAAAAGTGTGGAACATCGACGAACTCTGTTTCTATGGTAGCAAACAAACAAAAACATATTGTAAAACGCAAGGAGACATGAGTGGGGTGACATATAGATCAGAATCCTCCATGTGTAAGCCAAACTCGCCAGATAGCTGGAGGCTACAAAGCACACGATCCATCATGATCAGCATATATACTTCTTCAGAGGAAAGGGGGAATAAACTAGGTCCATTCTGTGAGTGTAGTTTGTATATTCTACAGACAATTTTGCACACAACCCTATATCGTACGATGAGATAGGGGAAGTTGACATTGCATTCCTGAACACAGGGTTACCTCTCCTCATGTAGCTAAATAGTGAGAAGAGGAGGGGCATACCGAAACCCAAACCTCCGTGGCTATATATAGCTAGGGATCAAATCATGTCCAATTAATCTCTCTCTCCTACTGCCAAATGTAAAGAAGAGTTCCACTACCATATCATGTTCAATTGTTGCATGGGCATGTGAGGCATCAGGAACTCAGATACCTCATCCTGATGAAAAGCTTGTGTGGTCTTCATTTTGTGGGTGACATAATGGATTGATCTTACTCATGAGATTCACATTGATGGCGCTCGACTGTATCTCCACAGCGAGCATAGTTTGGCCAAGCATGTTTGTATCTTTCATTCACAATAAAATAACTTAGCAGATCGTTACTCCCTGACAGAGAGCATAACGAGAAAGTTGAGGAATGTTGTTTCTTCGAAGTATGTTCAAAATTAGTCAGAGGAGATGAGTGCTAGACTTATACAATCCCATTTCTGTTTTATGAATTAATCAACTATAATCCTAGGCCATTTGAGAAGATGGAACTGATCAGGGCCACTCGATATTCAAAGTTAACGAGTGAGTTTGGTGTAAAAAGATATGTGTGATAGACAATAAATTGCCAACAGATAAATGATCACTAAGATACTACCCTAATCAATAACGAGTACTACTCAAGGACCTTAACAAAGAGTAGCAAATGGCATTGTGTTTGCGTTATTGCACGTAGATCATAGGAGTAACTGCTATAGCTTCGATCTTACAATAAAAATAGAGCAACCAAAGGTTCTAAAGAAGATAACTTGAGAGATTCTGCAGCAAAGAAGACAAAACCAACACATCTTTCATGTCTAGTTCCACCTTAATTAGCTAGGCATGTGTGGCATTGGGAATGCAGTTATCTCGCGTTCACGTACTAACAGTGCTCATGTCCATTTGCTCCTCACGGATTGGGCATGGGAAACAATCAATATTTAGCAGTCCACCGAGCAGTGTCGAGACATTGCAGATTGAAATGTAGAGGTCGACGTAGTTCGTTGCTGCCCCTTCTGCCCCTGCCTCTCCCTCCCAAGAGCATACAAGCCTCCGACGGCAAGCACATTTCCTGCTACACCCGCATTCCTCCCCCTTCAATTTGGCCTGAGGCCATAAGCCATGGTTGCAAATAGATGTATTGGACATTACATCGCAAGATGGAGGAGAACCCATGGTGCCAAATAGCCAAGCGGTGGATGACTACACAACAGGCACAGCCGCATTCTCCACCGATGTGCCAAGGGTTTCCGCCGTCACTTTGGCTTGTTTCGCTGCCATATATAGCTTGATTTGCGGTGTTCTAAGTCCATCCTGCGTCGCCACCAGTGAAAATCGCCTTGTAGTGACGTCTTTTTCTCCTACCTTACTGTTTAACACAATGAGATGAAAATGTAAAAAAGGTGGCAGGTGACAGGAATTGTTGCAATACTCTATATCTCAACAGAACAATGTGAAGTTTTGGTAGTATTGAGTCTTCCCCAAATGTTATGGTATATTTCCAAAATCTCATGTCACCCTAAATTTTACATGAAAAATCTCACATCCAACGTTGTCACACTATTGTTCATGCCCTGTGGAACAAGTTATTAGCAGCTGCCACTCTGCATGTACATGCCCGACTAATACCCCAAGTTGGTTTTTAAAAGGCCAGCTGCAAAACAAAGATCAAACACCACAAGCAAAAGAGCTGTGAGCTACAGAAGGTAGAGCAGAGGGAAGCTACAGAAAGTAGAGCAGAGGGACTAGTCATCAAGGTCGTAACTTCCTAAACCACATGAGTAGGGAGTACCTACACACGTCGCTAGTAGCGGCCACCGTGTCTTCCACTACATTTATCGTGGGCATGGAAGGAAGTAGGAACGAGGAGCCCTCCCTTCTTCACATTTTGACGACAATCTTGATCGCGCCCATTCATCAGCTGCAATTGGATCGACGCACAATATACAGATGGAGGGAGGGAGCACCGTGCAACAGATCAATACAAGATGGGCATTACTGAACAGGCGCGGTGCTCTGGGCTAGCTTGGCCATTTCTTCTCCTTCTAGTATTCTTTGGTTTCAAAATCACAATCATATGTTGACTCCATATCCTTTTTCCTTCGCTTACGGTTATTCTCCTTGTTGAGGTCCACATTTCTCTTCTGCTTTTTGTGACCCTCACCATCCTTTTATGTGCACTTACTGTCGGGGTGATCCATCTGTCCAGTCCTCCTCCTGCCATGGTGATACAGTTCCTTACATGTACTTACACAAATACAATAAAAATCTGGGGCTGAAATAAACTTTATTGCAACCGTATGCACTTTCATAATGTTCCATATCCATTTGTACGAAAGATACAGCACATATGCACATATATTTAACAGGAATTATATAACAACGGTGAAAAGAGGAGGAAAAAATCTAGGAGCATGGTGAAAAGTCTTGTTGGCAGTAGGAGGATGACACAAAAGAATCACCATGGCAATAAGTGTGCAGAAAAGGATGATCAGAGTTTTGGGATGAGGGAGGAGAAGGCTGAGGATGGTAGAGAGAGTGCTGACTATAAGCAGAAGAGGGTGATGGACATCAACAGGGTCACGGACAAGAATTGCAAGAGTAGGAAGAAAGATTTAGAATCAGAATATAGGTTTGATTGTGAGGATGAAGAGGTGACATTTAACGTATATAACATTGACATGGAGATATTGGAGCTAATCATAACACACTCAGATGTGAGCATATTTTGATTCTTCTATGTTAGCATCAGTTTGTAGTTAGAAGTTTATGTTTCCTTTTCTTCTCGTGCCGTCATAGTTGTACTGGGAATTGGCACGCTTAACTAGAGCAAATGTTAATAGTATAGCTATGTGTTATCACTAGCTCCAATATTTCCATGTCAATGTTATGTCACATCAATCAAACAACTAAACACACATGTACGCTTTAATGTTTATGATCCAAAGTGAATTCTATTTTCATGACCTTGTGACATACCCCTTTGTCCCAAAAAAAAAAAGACCAATCCTAGCTATAAACCTGGACACACAAGTGTCCAGATTCATAGATAGAATTGGGTTTTTTTATAGACAGAGTAGTATGCATGTATAAGTCTGTCTATCTCAGAAAATACATAGAAAGGAAAATCATCGAACATCAGATAGTGCACCAAAGGGGAAAAAAAGAGGTGAAATTGCACCGAAATAAAATCCATCTAATACCATTTTTACGTAAACACTTAATATGCATACATCAAGATCAAGACAGGACGAAGGAGCATAGAGGAAAACGAAATCCCCAAATCCACCCATACCCATACAGCACAAGTATGGATGATTATCCTACTCCTTCCGTTTCAGATTTTAAGTTGTTTTGATTTTGGTTAAAGTTAAACTATTAAACTAAGTTTGTAAATAAATATAGTAATATTTACAACAAAGAATTAATATCATTAATTAAATCTATAGTTGAATATATATTCATAATATATTTGTTTTAGTTTAAAAATGTTACTACTTTAATTTTTCTATAAAGTTGGTCGAGCTTAAAGCATTGCCTCTGATCAAAGTCAAAAGTAGTTGTTTACTTGCTTCAATCTAAAGAATGAACTTCTGAAATACAAATTGATTCTGCGACAGTGGTTCTTTTGTGGGTAGACGAAGATATGGCGCTACAGCGGTGTTTCCTCGCGCTGGCACTTGGGGATTTGGGCGGGGCAAAGCAGACGGCACAGGAACAAGCTACAATCACGATCTGATGACCTGTAGGGCAGTGGTTTTTACTCGCAAGTAGGCGGAGAGATTGGATGCGTGAAACAAGAGCGTGTCGATTGCAGGCAAGGCCAGCATCGCGAGCTGTGGAAATCATCGCATCGATCTGATGGAGTGGACGAGAAAGCGGTAGGGTCTGATAGTAGTCGTGAGGCCTACAAAAAGCGTTCTTTTATCGCCGGTACTAGCTACCGCGCGTGAGAAACTTGTGCTAGCGCCCAGTGCCAGATTTAAAGCTCTCACTTCCTTCTCTCTTATATTCTCTCCCTTTAACCTAAGAATAGCATGACATGAAAATTTTTGGGAATTCCTTTTAAAAATAATACAACTTTAATGAAAAAAATATAAAAATAGATATTGGTTATCTGAAATTGTAAATTTAGCACCAATTGTTCGATAGGATACCAATCAAACAACGGTTGTTTGACATGATTGATGTGGTAAAAATAAATTGGAAACTTGGGGCATGTGTGGATGCATCAGAGATAGAGTATCCCACACGAGAAGGAACCCATGTGAGTGGATTCTGATACCTCGAAAGCATATCCCTCGTGTATATTTTTCTTTTAAATTCGATATAAATAGTTGTAAAAAAATCTGAAAAAAATTGGCAATGTGGAGTATAGTGATATCTATTGGTCCACCAAAAAACATCGAGAAAAAAAAGACAAATTCAGATGTAAACAGTACACTACTATTCATACGTTAAATCTCAACGTGTGAGTTGAGTTTGGACTTGAGATTTGTGAAGTTGTATAGATATGTTGTATGATTGTTGTTGGTTTTTTCGTAGTTTTTTATAATTGTTTAGATGGTTTTTAAGCAAACGAGAGGACATCCCCTCAAGGTATCAAAATACTTTCCCATAGTATATCATATGAAATAGGTGATTCCTTCCTGAACACAGGGTTTCCTCTCCTCATGCAGCTAATTAATGAGAGGAGGAGGGCATACCAAAACCCAGAGCTCTATGGCTATATATAGCTAGGAATCACATCATGCCCAATTAATCTCGTTCTGCTACTGCAAAATGCAAAGAAGAGTTCCAGTACCGTATCATGTTCAATTGTGGCATAGTCATGACATGCATCCGGAACTCACATATCTCATTTTGATGTGAAACTCCTGTGATCTTCATTTTGTGGGTGACATAATGGGTCTTTCTTAATGATGAGATCGACATCTGGAATGCTTGTTGGTGTCTTTCCACAGCGAGCATAGCTTGGCCTCCAACACGTTTGTTTCTTTGAAGTATCTCAAACAAAATTAGTCAGGAGATGAGTGCTAGACTGATGCAATCTCATTTTCTGTTTGTTTCCTATATGAATTGATCAACTAATCAAGGAAAAGGCCTTTGCATCTTAAAGGAAACAATTGTGTTTGGTGTAAAAAGATTCGTGCGGTAGACAATAAATTGCCAACAAATAAACTATCACTAAGGAACCCGTCGAATCAACGAGTACTTAAGTACCAAAGTATTGGACCATGCAAACATTATTAAGGAGTAGCAAGTGACACTGTGTTTGTGTTATTGCACGCAGATCATAGAAGTAACTGCTAGCTGCAATCTTACATATAAACGGAGCAACCAAAAGTTCTAAAAGAAGCTATCTAGAGAGACTCTATTCAGCAACGAAGACCAAACCAACACATGTTTCATGTTTGTTTCACGTCCAATTCGACCGTAGCTGGGCATGGGCGGCATTAGGAATGCAGTTATATATCTTGTATTCTCGTTCCAATTGTGCTCATGTTCTTCATTTACTCCTCACACGCAGGCAGTGGCATGGCGGTACGAGAGATCGCCGATCCAAATGTAGAGGTCAACATAAGCTTGTTGCTGATTAGTCACACAACACTGTTGCATGCAGGCACGGTGCTGCACTACAGCCCTCATTTTTTTGTTACTTTGGATAGGAGGACGGCTGGTATGGTGCTGGAAATTTGGATCCGTTTTTCTTGACAGTCAGACAGAGCGAGTAAAAAGGACGCCTCTTTTCCGTTCAAATTTGTTATATGAGACTGGGGAGCTTTCGGAGAGTAGTCGATGTCCACGATCTGTTTTGCCTTGATCCATTCGAGTCCAGTAGTGCTTGCCTTGATCCATTCGAGTCCAGTAGTGCAACAATAATGCAATTTTCTCCTACTTTTACTCCCTCTGTTTTATTTTTTGAGACGTTTCACCATTCATTTTTTTTTAAAAAAAATATATAATTATAATTTATTTTATTGTGACTTGATTTTATCATCAATGTTCTTTAAAAATGATTTAAATATTTTTATATTTGCACAAAAAATTTGAATAAGAAAAATAATCAAACGTTGGTAAAAAAAATAAATAGCATCATATATTAAAAATAAGTAGTATTTGACACAAATAGAAATAAAATTGTAAAAATGGTGACAGGTGACAGGAGTGTAATACTTTATATCTAAACAGAGCTTTGTGAGCTTTTGGCGGTACTGAAGTGTACCCTAAATTTTGTGCTATATTTCTAAAATCTGCACGTCACCCTAAATCCTACACTAAAAATCTCCATGTCATACCATTGTACATGCCCATAGGTACGTGGAACAAGTTATTAGCAGGTTTCTTTTAATGAACAAGTTACTAGCAGTTGCCACTCATACGTGCACATGCCCAACTAATAGATTAATAATTAGTCCCTATCATATCGGATGTTTGGATATTAATTATAAATATTAAACGTAGACTATTAATAAAACGCATCCATGATCTTGGACTAATTCGCGAGACGAATCTATTGAGACTAACTAATCCATGATTAGTCGATGTGATGCTACAGTAAACATTCTCTAATTATGGATTAATTAGGCTTAAAAAATTATCTCGTGAATTAGCTTTCATTTATGTAATTAGTTTTGTAAGTAGTCTATATTTAATACTTTAAATTAGTGTCTAAAGATAGGGACTAAAGTTAAGTCTCTGGATCCAAACACCACCTTAATTCCCTGGTTATATTAGTGAAAGATCAGCCCAAGTTGGTTTTAAAAGGCCAGTTGCAAAACACACCGATCAAACAGCACAAGCAAAAGAGTTGTACGTGACTGTGAGCAACACAAGATAGAGCAGTCAAGATCCTAAGCCCATCAGAGCGCACCTAGACCTACTAGTACGTACTGGCCACCGTGTCGCGCTTCCACTACGTACATATTCGCTTCGACATCATTGGGCATGGAAGGAACCAGGAACGAGGAGCCCTCGTTGTCTCACCTGTACACGACAACCTTCTACAAGATGGGCATTTCGGGATGGGTGCAGTGCTCTTGGCTAACCTTTCAGATTTGCACGGTGCTGCTGTGTACGTGTTCATCAGTGCACGCCGTGAATTCTTCTTTCTCAATTACGGGAAATTTCAGGACGCTTCTTATTTCTTCTTTATTTCCTTTTGTTTGGCGTTGGTTAATTAGTGTTGGTTGAATAAACTCGTGTGCCTTGGCTTAGATATTTTTTCTTTCTTGTTCATTTCGATTCCATCTACATGCACGAGCTCAAGGATATGTGCGGATGTCGTGCGTGTTAGTTTCGTTTGAGGGCATCCAAGGCTACCTTAAGGCTGCCTGCGTCTGAACCCACCATGATCGAGACAAACGGCGTGCGCTGTGGGGATGGACGCGGCATCTGGCGCAGTGTGAGAATTGTTCTAGGATATTATTTTCGGTTGTAAGCATCCGCCTTTAAATAGCAAGATAAACAGAAACCACATCAGCTCGATTACGTAGCACAAATTTTTTCTTCGTTTTTGTCGGATCATATACAGTTCGCGCGTGTAGTGTTCGTTCAAAAAATTTCTGGCCTCACTATTGAAGAATTCGCACCTAACTCCTTCGGTGAAGGGAATGCCTGAAAGAAATATCACCAAAGTTTTCTTCCAGCAGATGTTATTTTCGTGAAAGAAAAAGAAAGGAATGTGGGTCATGAAAAACTAATAGATTGTCACACTGGCCAGCCAGCTAGGCTTTCTTGATTAAAACATACTGCTAGTTCGGTGTTACTCTCAGTGAGAATTTTAAGGTGGTGTTTGGGAAGGATGGAGTCACTCTCACAAAAGTATAAGTCTCTATGATAGGGACTTATACTTTTATGAGTTTAGTCCCTCCTTCCCAAACACCACCTAATATGTATGGTATACTTTAGACTTCAAGAGTTAAGTAGCAGAACAAACTTATCTCATTTAGTTTCTCGACTTACTTTCTCATATCATCAATTAATCACAACAATTTCTCATTTAATTTCACATCTTTTCTTAATCTCCGTAAAAACTCTAATTTAAGTGTTTATATGTTGGGACGGATGAACTATTCATTATAAATATATTTACTAAGCAACTCCCTGAGTCCATAAGAGTATTAGTCAATTTACTTTTGGGCACATGCAATGTAGAGAAACAAGAAAGTGTAAAAATGGAGATAACCTTATAATGCGTATAAAACCAAGCCGTTATTGTAATAGTTGACTCTAATATATATTATCTTTGCTGGATGATATAGATGTGGCCATCTTCAACGTCGAGCTTAATTATAAAAAACACTCATTAAGAAAATATTTTTTTTCTCCTAGGATAGCCAAGAGGCTTCATGTCTGAAGATAACCTTACATTTAACTAGTAGTTCATCTTAGCATTTAATTTAATTTGCTCGAGATTGAACATAGTTGTGAAACAAAGTGTGGTTTTCATCTTTTTGTGTTGGAAAATTTTTAAGGAAATTGAAAACATTGTGATGGTTTTTGTGAGAAATTTAGTTTGAAAAGTTGGCGATTGAACCAAGCAGCAACATGGCGTGCGATGGTTGGCACGAACAGCGTCAACCCGGATCGCCGGGCCCACAATTGGAACACAAGCGGAGGAGCTCGCTGCTTCATACGGCTGGCAGGTGGGGCCAGCCAACGAGCACACGGGAGAAGCGGAGTCCAGGCGTGATGTGGCTATTGCCAATTGGGTCGCACAACGTGACACTCGTTCAGAATCGTTTAGAAAAATCGTTTACGTAGTGATGACTTGTTAGCGTTTCATTCACTGACAGAATACATGCACACTCTAGGGCTGTGTTTAGTTCACGTCAAACTTGGAAGTTTGGTTGAAATTGGAACGATGTTACGGAAAAGTTGAAAGTCTATGTGTATAGGAAAGTTTTGATGTGACAAAAAAGTTGAAAATTTGAATAAAAACTTTGTGGATCTAAACACGGCCTAGAGAGAATTGAGCTAGGAGAATCAAGCATTTTCAGCTGGCACTAATAATTGGTAGTGAATTGAACGTACCTTAAGAAGGAACCAAAGGTCAAAAAGCAACCAGTTGAGGCTCAGGCCGCTCAGGCTATGAACTTGAGGAGTTACTACAGCAAACGAGCATGGTGGATATAAATACCGAGAGTTGGGACTTTTAAAAGCATCCATCGATCCAATGACCAGTAGTAGTGAGCGCGCTTGCAAATTCAGTCCGTGTCGTGTGCATCAACATCGTGCACATGCACATAGGAATAGGATCGGGAGGTATCAAGAGTTTGGAGCTTGGGGAAAGAATGTGACTATGTGTTGGTAGCTGTTAGCATCAGTAGCTGTTAGATTGGTGATGTCTTGAGTTTGGCTGAGTCTGTATGTCTTTTAAACCTTTGTCATTTGCACTGAATGGGCTAATGCTTGGTTGTTGCCTTACTGGGCCGCCATGTTGGGCTAGCGGTTGCCTGGTTGGTAGCGACAGGGTATTTAGTCAGCTGTAGTCACCTGGTTGGCGATTATGATGAGAAATGAGGAAAAATATGAAACCAATCTCTCCCTCTCTCTCTCTATATCTGTTTCAAACTCTCCCTGTTCTTCCTCTGAATCCCCAATCCCCCCTTCATTCTTGAGTAACTCCTGTCACAAATTCGAGTGTGAGGCAACACTGACGTTCGAGTTTGTGACAGTAGCCTACATAATTGGTGTACCTGTTTAAACACTATGGTAACCCACATCATTGGTGTACGTGTATAAGACGAGGCTAGCTCTCTCAAAGAGAGAAAACGCATCCATGTCATAACCTGCAATTCCATGGAATTAAAAGATTGATGACCCTTGATACTTCAGAGTGCACATGTAACGAAAGAAAGGTAAAGAAGAGAGAACAAGATGTTTAGATGATATTTATATGGGTTAATCTAGATCATCCATGCCACTATAAACCTATATGTTTAGAAAAATATCACTTACAATCTATCTAATTCGAACGATACTATTATAAACTTATTGCAATTGAAGATATGCCATTATTTACCTCTTCAGTGCACTAAAATTATTTTCTGGACCAAATTACCCCTTATCATCTACCAGCACTCAGCGGATGAGGTGAAGCCTTTATGTTGCGATGAGTTATCTTCAATCCGATAGGTCGGCATTCGTTAGGGCAACAATGTGAAATCCCAAACAGCAAAACAAAATTCAAAGCTAACGCCTTTACCTCGGTGGAATCCATTGGTCGGCCAGATTTGCCACGCGGTAGCGCACGCTCGTCGGTGTTGATGCAAAAAACACATACTGGCCTGGGAGATCTGCTTAGTTCTAGTGCAGGTCCAAAGGTTGATGAGATACGGGCGTGCCAGTCAGTTTGACCCTGCAACTGACAAGATATGCAAATAGTAGATCAATGAGCCAATCGGCGGACAAGCTGATGGAGTAGTTCCAGCCGATGCCGATACCAGCCAACATTGATAGGGTTTTGAGCTATCGGCTATATATCCAATGTAGAATCTGACACTTGATGTAATAACTATATAAAGGCGGTCGGCTGATGATGAAATATAACAATAATATAATCCAGTAGAAACTAATCGGCTAACAATATGATATGATAGAACAAGTACTGATCCGATGGTTAAAGCATACATCGGCTGGAGGTCCGATGTCATAAAATACATAAGATTAGATAAACCAATGAAACCTTTGTTGTCATCGGCTAAATCCAACTTATATGTATATGCAATCCTTATAAGCCCATGCAACGTCCAGATAACTTATCGTCTAGCACCCTAATAAAACACTAGCATGAACCTATTGGCTTAACAAGATTTATATTATCAACAACAATCTAGTAGGTCGAACCTAACCAATGCAGCACGAGATTGTATATGATAATCTAATACTCGATAAGCCGATAGATCTGCCTAATGTGATGGATATAACAAATCTATTTACAACAGTATTGTGATTGTAGAGATATATCGATTAAGATAGAAGATAAGACCTAACCGAGACAGTTCCAACTAAACCGATGCGTCTCTAAACACAATGCAATTAGAGATAGAATTGAGATATCAGGTACGCAAATATATCAACCAAACTAGAGCGATCCAAGAGATCGAAGCGATGCAGCCTTGAACATCAACGTAGCCAATAGATTCACCAGGGCCGGTGGAATGTAGGACTTACCCCTTCGCCGGAGATCGAACTGAACCGATGCAGCCCCGCGTCAGGTGTCAAATTCCGCCAGCTGATAAGTAAAAACCTCGGGAAAGAGGGTGGCGATGCGCCGTGAGTAATATTGATCGAGAGATTGTTTACAATGACTCCGGGTGTACATATTTATACTCATAGGGAGATACTAGTCCTTGTAGGACAAGAAAGAAACTTTCTTAAAAATAAAAGGAAAACATAAAGTCCTTATAGGACACTAAACACATTTTCCTAAAAATAAAAAGAAACTAACAAACTATTCCTAATTAATAGATAACTTGTCATGCCGCATCCTCCTTAAACTCGGACTCTTCTAGATAAGCTTCCTTTAATTGATCCGACTCCATCAAAAACACAATTGTTGGCGACTCATATCGGCTGATTCCAGTACTCTAAAGCCGATACTGACTTTAACCCGATAGTGACTTCGGGCTTACTAAATTTTGGCGTTAACAGTCGGGCTGCTTCTGCTCCGCTCCCGCCACCGCCGATCTAGTCGACGGGCGCGCGCAGCCGCTATCGCCGGTCTCGTCAACTGTAATTTTACCGGGAGAGAGTGGAGGGGACTGAGGTAGAAGATAATGGGTAATTTGGTTAAAAGGGAATTTTCAATAGTGGCATATTTCTAATTCCAACAAATTTATAGTGGTAATGAGTTGTAATGGTATTTTTCAAAACCAGCAAATTTATAATGGCATGAATCCAATTAATCTTATTTATATAGCTCGTGAAATGTTTTTACTTAATATGACACTCCCTCCACCTCTAACCTTTTCAGACCGAAACATGATGCCATCTATCGTTAGCATGTCGTCGTTCCATGATCAAAGAACACCCGCGTTGTCATATGTACAGCAAGTCAGAACACATGTGCACTCCTCCAGAGAGAGTTGAGTTAGGACATATAGGAGAGTCCGGGGTTTTCAGCTGGCACTTGTGAGGTACTGAATTGAACGGGAGATCGACCATAAAAAGGAAGCGACGGCCTTAATAATTAAAAACAACCAAATAGGATCGGGAGGTATCAGGAGTTTCGAGCTGACCACAAACATGGCTCTGTGCTTGCCGACGCGGACGACGTGCGCGCGAACACCAACACGCCGCGCTGATTCTCTCGGGTTGGCCACGGATGCTACGCAGAGGCTGGGTGGAAGTGGATGATCCATTCCAGCATCCACAAGGCCACAGCTGAACCGGAGGCATCCGAAATATTATTATTGGACGTTGCGGGGATGCACTGCACAAGTGCGTACAAACTCCCAAGCCAGCAAAGCCAACAACTCGGACAATTCTTACCATACCAAGGAGGGATGAGAGCCTGAGATCGACAGATATTCTCGTAAATTTTGTCACAATATGGTTTCTATATAATTTGCATTGAACGGCTGCATCTCACTCTTGTTCTTTTTTCTTTTGCCCACTCTGGATCCACCACATCTCTCAAAAAAATTTATATATATTTGGAAGCATAATAACTGGAGACGCCTTCGGCTCGGGCGCCCGATATGAGGGGATTAAAATTGGCCGCTGATGTCAGCGCCCGATTTACATGCAAAACTAGTTTAAACTGATTTTTCTCTTAAATTACTTATCCAAATCATGATCCGATTACACCATTAAATTCGTTGCAATTAAATCTTCAAAACAAGACCACACTTGGATATATTCCAACGAAAAAAATTAGCTTATTATTGATTTTTTTAAAAAAATGTTGCACGATGTTTCACCAGGTATATCGGAATTGTCACACTAAGTAGATCGAAAATGTTTCACTCGTTTAAATCAGGTGTTGTTTCACCTTATATAAAAACAATGTTTCAGCAAATAGCGAAAGAATGTTTCAGTTCACTGCAACATTAGATCTATACATAGTGAAACATTGTGACTACACTAGGTGAAACATTTTTCAATGGAACAAAAAATAAACCAAATTCCCTTAATAGGGGGCTTCCAAAATATGTGGGTTTTTTGTTGCAATGTAATATTTCGTTCACTGCAACATTAGATCTATACATAGTGAAACATTGTGAGTACACTAAGTGAAACATTTTTGATGGAACAAAAAATAAACTAAATTTCCTTAATAGAGAGTTTCCAAAATATGTGATTTTTTGTTGCAAAAGAGTATTTTAATTCATTGCAACATTAGATCTATAAATAGTGAAATATTGTAAATACACTAGATGAAACATCTTTTGTGAAAAAAGGGAGGAAGAAGTGGGTGGGACCACGTGGGGGAGGGGCGCGCAGGGGGAGCGCCCGATCCGGCTCCCCCCGCGCCGGTCGCCCGGGGCGAATCATTTTCGATAATAACTAACTTGAAACCATGTTTCAATACACCATACTGAGAGAATATCGAAAATGACTTGAGTATCCGAAAATATAAGGGAGTTTGGACGGATAAAACATTTTATAGAACAATGAATCTGAATTAAAAGTATATGCTAATTCATTATCCTATGAAGTGTCTCATCCATCTAAAATCCTTTATATTTTGGGACGGAAGGAGTACAATAATAAATTAGTTACATGTGTCATAAATTAGTTACCTGGCAGATAAATTTGAACTTTTCATCAAGATGATTAGGAAACAAAAACACTCAATTGTGACTTCATGGCAAAAGTTTGGGCTGAAATCGACACCGGGTAGTAACTTGAAATGCATGAGGATTGAACTTGGTTTTTCTCTCTCTAATTTGGGTATTCGATTTCAAACTTCTAAATAAAATTTGTTTTGCTAGTCCAAGTTCCTATATACTTGGGCTCGTTGAAACACAGGTTTGAAAAAAAAAATACAGGAACAAGAAAAAAAACTGAGGATTTTTTTTTTCATGCGTTCACGGCCTCTTTAATTCATAGATTCATAGGATTCAAATTCCTATGGATTTTTTTTCTACATGTCCCTTTGATTTATAGGAAAGAAAGGGAACTTTCCATAGGATTGTATTCCTATGCTTCACATTTCATAGGAAAAATAGCAAGAGGTGTCACCTCTTTGTGAACTTTCTTTGCTTTTCCCATAGCACTATCAAAGGACTCCTATTGTCTTTCCTGTGTTTGTTGATTCCTGTAGGATTTGAGAAACCTACTACTTCAATTCCTGTGTTTTTCCTATTTCTGTGTTTTTCCTATCCTGCGAATCAAAGGGGCCCTGAAACTAAATGCAAAGTTTCATGCGTTTCTCCCTTAGAATCAACAATGAAGGAATATTTCCTACCGTTTTCCTGCGATCAATTCCTGTGAATCAAAGGCTGCTATAGGCCTACAGTGAATGAATCTATAGGAACTCGAATCCTCCATTTTTTTTCTTTGTTTTTCTTCATTTCAAAGGGGCCCTAAAACAATGATATTTTCTTGGGCTGAAGCCCATGAGCATGGCCAGCACACAGATTAATGGAAATAGTACATCGAGGTCTCTCATCTTACACTGAATTACAAAATACCGAAAAATCAGATATATGGAATCCCTCAACTTATAAAACCAAGTCACTCAATTTGGATCCTTAGATGATACTGTCCCCGGTTTTATCCGACATGGCAGTTGAGTCAACGTGGGAACCACGTGGACTCCACATGTCAAGGTGACCACGTCATCACCTTCTCTCTTTCTCCTCTTCTCTCTCTTCCTCGTCTATCTAACTTTTCTTGTCGTCATCTAGGTGGGCCGGCCGGCGATGGGCGACACGGCGACGCTGGGCGGGGAGAAGCGGCGGGTGCGGAGGAGGTTGCGGGGCGAGGCGGAAGAGGAGGTGGCCCACGGCAAAGACGCTGTGAAGAAGGGTGGCAGCGAAGAGGAGATGGGCGGCATCACTTGCGGAAGAGTCAAGAAGCTTGAGAGTAGGGGCGGAGCCAGGTGTGGGGCAGCTTGGGCCCGGGCCCCACACTTGGCAGAAAAAATACCAAGGAATTTACTAATTTTTCTATTAAAATTCATTCAAGAAGTTCATACTCTAGTGATTAAGCCCTACTCTTGACATAATCCTGGCTCCGCCCCTGCTTGGGAGAGAAATGGGGAAGGGCAAGGTGCATCCCTCGCTGTCACCGACGGTGCTGGTGGGTGGTGGCGATGGCGGTACTCAGGGCGGAGGTGAAGGAGGTGCTCATGTTGATGTGGTTGTCGTCATCGTCGATGACGAGGTGGGGGAGGCGGACAAGGAAAAGGGAAAGGGTGGAGGGAGTGGAAAGAGCAGTGGCCAATGCGAGCGCGTGTGGAGAGGGAGGAAATGACGAGGCCGGTGGTGAATGCGCGAGAAGAGGGAGGAGGCGAGGAGGCCGACGGCGAGCGCGCAAGGAGAGGGAGGAGGCGAGGGCGGCGAGAGGGGTTGGGAGGCCAGTGAGCTTGCCCACTCCCCTGGGGCGAGCTGCTTCCTGTCGGCGGTGAGGAGCTTTCGGTGGGTGACCCCCTCCCCTGGGCCGGTGTTGGCTTGGCGAGCAGTACGCTCGGGACGCGGCCGTTCCAACGCTCCCGCGCTGCTGCACGAGGGCCGGCTGTCTCCCTCCTCTACCCTTCCTCCCTGCCTGACGGAAGAAAGAGATGAAGAAAGAGAGAAAATAAAGAAGTGGATCTATGTGCCACACAACGTAAAACCACTTTCGAATTGGTTCAGGGGCTAAAGTATTCGCTTTAATAGTTAAGGATACCTGGTTTTATAGCTGGAGGATGAAAACTAAGACCAAAAGCAATATTTTTTGGAGGAGGTAAAGTAGACTTACCCTTTTCTTTTCTTATACTAGTATTTTTTCTTGCCTATTTGTAAAAGGAATAAGTTCACCGGAGGTCCCTCAACTTAACAGCGAGATTTTTTTGAGGTCCCTTAACCACAAAACCAGAAATGTGTACCCCTAAACTCACACAAACCGTTCAAAGGAGGTCCCATGGCAGTATATGTGGGTGGTTTCGCTGACGTAGCATCCTAGTTAGCAAAAAAAATTTTAAAAGTATGTGGGGCCCACATGTCAATAGCACTTTTTTTTTCTTTGCTTTTCTTCTCCTCTTCTCTTTCTCTTCTTCTTCACTGAGTGAGGCCGGCGGTCCACTAGCAAGCAATCTTGGTGGTCGTCGCGCGCTAGCTCGTCACACAGATGGAGCAAGAGCAAGTGCTAACCCAGGAGAGCAATAGTTGCACCTGCAGCAGCAGCAGCAACGACGCGAGCTCGGCCGCCTGCAGCTCGCTCAACGCGTCGTCGCCGAGCTCCATGGACTCCGGGAGCGCCGTTGCCGCCGGCAGCGGCAAGAAGCGGCCGCGTAGACGCTGGCGGCGGAGAGGGCGGAGCAGCGATGGGCGGGCAGCGAAGCGAGCGCGGCGGCGGGTCCGCGCGGCAGCCGAGCGGCAGCAGGCGAGCGCGGCCTGCGAGCGAGCGGACGAGCACGGCGGCGGGCGGAGCGAACGAGCACGACGGTGGGCGAGCGGACGAGCACGGCGGGGAGAGCGTGTAGGACTTGTCGACGGAGAGCGTGTAGGACTCGTCGACGGCGGGGCTGAGCGGGACGTCGGGGTCGGAGACGGAGAGCGCGATGATGCGGACGGGGACGCGGAGAGGGTGTAGTTGGCAGGGGGAACCAGCGGTGCGTGGCGCTTGGCGCGGATGAGGATGGCTCGGCTGACGACGAGGACGATGATGGCTCGGCTGGCGGTGTAGGCCCGCGGAGCTCGCCCACCGCCGCCACGCTCCTCCTTCGGCCACCTCCGCCGTTACGGCCCCCTCCTCCGCCCGCCGTCCGCTCTGCTCGGCCATGTGAACAAGACCACCGCGACGAGCAGCCGCCTCAACGACGCGGCCGGCGGCGCAACCACAGAGGACGACGAGGCGGACACGGAGGACCACGGTGGCCACGCGCGGCCGCCGCCGCTCTCCCCTGCCGCCCTTGCCTGCCTCGCCGGCCGCCCCTGCCTGCTTAGCCCGCCGCTGCCGCCGCTCTCGCCCACCGCCACCGCGTTCGCCTACCACCACCGCGCCTGCCTTCTTCGCCTGCCGCCGCCGCCGCCGCGGCCGCTCTCGCCAGCCGTCGCCCCGCGCGTCTCGGCCCATCGAAGAAGACGAGAGAAGAGAAGAAAGGGGAAGAAACAAGGGATGTGGGCCCATATCGTTTTCTCTCTTACATGTGGGCCCCACGTACTTTATTTATTTATTTTTGCTTACTAGGATGCCACGTCAGCGAAACCACCCACATATACTGCCATAGGATCTTGTGTGCACGGTTTATGTAAGTTTAGGGGTACACATTTCTGATTATGTGGTTAATGGGTCTCAAAAAATCTTGCTGTTAAATTGAGGGTGCTCCGGTGAACTTATTGGTTTATAAAATAGTTGAGTTTTTTTTGTAAAAGGGCCAAGTAAAAATTTCACTCGATGGGCCTCCCACGACCGCGCACGTGGGCTGCTTGACCCATTCGCGCGCGCGCGCTAGTGCTCGCGTAGTGACTAGTCCTACTACTCCTGCTACCCATGTGCTCGCTCTCCTAACACCAACCAGATCCACGAACGCCACACGAAACGCCTCGCGTCGCCGACCGCCGCCGCCGCTCGCTCCCAAGCTGCCAACGCCGCCGCCGCTCCCAGCTACCTACCTCCCGCGCGCCGATCGCCTCCGCCGCCGTAGACCTCCCTCCCTCCTTCCCTCGCTGCTTCCGCCTCGATCCCGACCTCTCCCGCCGCCGACGCCGCCGCCTCGCATTCTCCCTCGCCGCCGACTCCGCCTAGGCGGCTAGCTAGGCCTCGTGGCCGCGCGGCGGCGATCGCCGCTGTTAGCTAACTATCCCCCATCCCCTCCTAGCTAGGGCGAGCGAGGGAGGTCCGGGGCGGCTTGGATCACGCCCGGGTGGAGCCGCCCCGCCCCCCTACCCCACGTCCTGGGCGGCGTTGACCTTTCATCCGATCCCGCGGCCGAAATGGTAAGTCGATTTTGTGCTCGGTCGGTTTCGCCTACTGTTTCCGCGGTGACTTGAGTAGTGGCGTGCTTGGGGGATTTGGGTGCTGGAAATGCAAGCTTAGTAAGGGGGTGGTCTCGCGGGTTCTCGTAGCGGAAGCTCTTGTAGTTCAGTAGTTGTAGTTGTTGCGCAGTTCAATTGGGCTCAATGCGTGTTCTGATTGGGCACCGGTTGTGCTGACGAAACCGGTGGGAAACGTTAGGTAGGATCTCTGCAAGATAAACTGATTGGAATAGTCGCGCATTGTTAGGAGGGTTCTCCATTCTTGCTGTGATGGTACAATGTGGAGAGGTTCGAGCTAAATTAGGGGAGTAAGAGCGTGATGAGCGAAATCTTGGTGTGCTGGACATCTTAAGGACTTGGAAATGTTAGTGCAATGGTTGAAGCTTTATTTATATGCTTCTTGTGAGGGTACTATGCTGAGTTAATGGGCTATAAATTGGATGTTTGTGGGATAAATGAGCACTATTGCTTCGTTTGTTGTTCTTTTGAAAATAAATGAGCTTGGTATTGATAGGTCGCAGCTGGGGGTCATGGGTACAATTACATTTATTGGACATGTTTTCTTGCGGACTCTGTTGAGAAGTTGAGGCTAATGGAACGTGATATAGATCTTACGTGTGTGCTAGTATCTCTTGATAACCAGGAGCTTTATAATCTCTTTTGCAATCCATTTCTTGAAGAGTTAATTTGTTATGCAAAATGGGCACTCAAAATTTGGGATACAGGCTAACAGCACTTTCTGCAATATTTTCTATATCAGTTCACATTTATTTTGTGGTGACTAGTGCATGAAGTTGGGTAAATACTAATTAAAAAATCTTGATGTTGTACTTGCAAGTCATAGCATGGCAGAAGCGCTGAACTAGCGAGAGATATTTTGTCAGTAACTTCTGAGATTTTGTTACTGTATTTTTTTTTCACTCGGTTTTGTTCAACTCAGATTACCATGTCATTAGTTCAGCACCATTAGCCTTATTCATGCACCAATGAATATTCTGTTGCAGGCATCCAAAGTCCGCTTTACTGTGGGTTCTAATGTTTGGGTTGAGGATGCTGATGTGGCTTGGATTGATGGGCTGGTGGAGCAGGTCACTGGGGATGAACTAATTATAAGGTGCACTTCTGGGAAGAAGGTTGGTTGTTAGATGCACAATAACATACATTGCCCACCCAAAGTGGCATTTTGAGAATGCATGTAGTCCAAAGATGCTGCATCATTTTCATTCATGCTTTATCAAGGCTATTGCACTATTTCCCCCCTATATGATTTTTGTACCAGGTTGATTAGTTTAAGCTTGTCTGTGAATTTGTTGTGCATTTAGTGGTTAATTGTATTGAAGATTCATAGCTAAAATAGTAATAAATTGATGCATGCAATGGCATGCTTTATATTTCTGTTACAGGTTACTGCAAATGTATCAAGTGTCTATCCCAAGGACGCAGAAGCAAAGCGCTGTGGTGTCGAGGATATGACGAGACTAGCTTATCTACACGAACCAGGAGTTCTCCATAACCTAAAGTCTAGATATGGGATGAATGAGATATATGTAAGATAAATTGTGCAACACATTAACTCTTCCTTGTGCCATTTAGTTAATTCATCATTATAGCCTCTATTTTGTTTGATCTTACTGATTTGTAGGTTGTATTTGCATCATTCATACATGTTCTCTAGGGTGTAGGTTGTCACTGGAATTGTTTTAATCAATTCACCCCCTGTATAACTCTTATGCTTCATACATGAATTTGAAATTTTTTACTTGTGTTTAGTTTCTACATTACATGAATATATCGTTTGCAATGCTCTTCATGCTTTAACTTGTTTAATGGATTAAAGTGCTAATTCGATAACGTCTTAACTGCTCTAATGAATTATTGTCCTCCCAGACATATACAGGCAACATATTAATAGCTGTGAATCCATTTCAAAGACTTCCTCATCTGTATAACAATCATATGATGGAAATTTACAAAGGAGCAGGATTTGGTGAGCTGAGCCCCCATCCCTTTGCCATTGCAGACCGTGCATATAGGTTTGTTTTCAGCAAACAAAAGTGCCTTTAGTATGTTTTGCTTGAATTCATGTATGTATCTTAAATTTCTACTGTGCAGGTATATGATGAATTATGGTGTCAGCCAAGCCATATTAGTGAGTGGTGAAAGTGGTGCTGGTAAAACAGAAAGCACTAAAATGCTTATGCAATATCTTGCTTTTATGGGTGGCAAAGTTCAATCGGGTGGACGGTCAGTGCAACAACAAGTGCTGGAGGTGAGAAATCCATTAGCACTTTTACTTCCCACTTATTAGTTATGTTTCTCTTATGCCTCTCAAATATCTTAAGAGACTGTCAAATAATGTATATCAGTATATGCATATTATGAGCTATCATATGTGATTACATCATTACATGTAAATCAAACACTTCATTTTACAGGGTTTCATCATATTTATATTTTCATATTTGATATTACTAACTCACTTCACAATCTACCGGTTTCATTGACATAGTCCAATCCCGTTCTTGAGGCATTTGGAAATGCAAAAACAGTCAGGAATAATAATTCAAGGTGTGAACATCAATAACACTTCTGTTCTATTTTTACCAATTGGTTTTTATGGTTAGCATTTGTTCATTTAACACAAATTTTCTCTTTCTTCTTAGCTATATGTCTTCACACATTTCCTTTGTCTCACAATGCAGTCGCTTTGGTAAATTTGTTGAGATTCAATTTGATCAGAGTGGGAAAATCTCAGGGGCTGCCATAAGGACTTATCTTTTGGAAAGATCTCGTGTTTGCCAAATATCTGATCCAGAGAGAAATTATCATTGCTTTTACATGCTATGTTCTGCACCAGCGGAGGTAAAAACATGGCAATTACAGATTAAACTCTTAAATATAGGGTTGCAACTTACATTTTAGCAGTATCTTTTGCCAACTTTCTTACAAGCCATTAGAAAGGAAGTTTTTATCATGTAAATATGGTTTTCATTCAATTGTAAACTTTATCAGTTGAGGGGCAACATAAGCAGCCAACACAATGTTATTATATTTCTAAATATAATACAGTAGGAGTACATGTCTTTTCAACCTTTTTAAGGAGTACTTTAAAACAGGTGTAAACTTGCTATGTTTGTATATGTAATATGTGCTGTCACAAATGATTACATTATACATCAGTGGGAATCCACATTTTGGTTGTCAAGATACCACATTTTCAAAATTACAACTGCTGTAGGAAACAGTATTCCTATTGATGTTAGCTGCTTCAAATGTTGAACGACAAGCATATAACTTGTAATACTCTGTGCTGTTGTCTCTTGTTTTCTTTAGTTGTTCTATTAGGCCAATGTTGTAAGTAATGCACTTTTTTATCCATGAACTGTACTATCTACAACTTTTGACCTGTACTCAAAATGCTGGTGTTAGGAACGTGAAAGGTATAAGTTAGGAGATCCTGCATCATTTCACTATCTCAACCAGTCTAATTGCATTAAGCTTGATGGGATGGATGACTCTTCAGAATATATTGCAACTAGAAGAGCAATGGATATAGTGGGCATCAGTTCTGATGAACAGGTTTGGTTTAGTGCAAAGTTATATTGGAAACTAGTTTGGTTTATCTTAAAGAGCACTTTTATTAGGACCTCTGTTGGGATTTCTTGCAGGACGCAATATTCAGAGTTGTTGCTGCAATCCTTCATTTGGGCAATGTAGAATTTGTGGAAGGAAGTGAAGCAGATTCTTCTGTACCCAAAGATGATAAATCCAAGTTTCATCTTCGGACAGCTTCTGAACTTTTCATGTACTAGTTATTCCATGGGCTCAATGCAAAGTATTTTTGGGGACCCTTGCACAGTATTTTTGGGCACTCTTCACCCTTGGTATGACATGCATGTGGAAACGTTCTGCAGGTGTGATGAGGAGGCTCTTGAGGAATCTTTGTGTAAGCGTGTAATAGCAACACGTGGTGAAAGTATAGTAAAAAATTTAGATGCCCGGGCAGCAGCTCTTAGTAGAGATGCATTGGCCAGAATTGTCTACTCACGGTTGTTTGATTGGTAAGTTCTGAACTAGTCTAGATGGTTATTGCCATTCTGCTTTATATTATAATTACAAAATTTGTATTGCACAGAAATATAAGTGGCAACTATATGTTTTCTTCTTTTCAGGCTTGTAAATAAGATCAATACTTCAATAGGGCAAGATCCTAGTTCAAAGCTTCTGATAGGTGTGCTGGATATATATGGTTTTGAAAGTTTCAAGACAAACAGGTGCTTAACTGGTATGCTTTTGCATTTAGTCTCGTGTTTATCTTCATGCAATAGGTGCATCGATCATGCTGTTTGTTGAGTTTGACTAGGAGAAGAGTTTTTTTTCCCTGTACGACATATCTCCACTTACCTTTTTTATCATTCAGTTCGAAATTATCTGATCGGTGCATTTCTATCTGAAATAGATTTTTAAATTAATTATGCCTTACCTTTTCTTTCTTTCTTTTATTCTCTCTTTTCTGAGAAAATATATTCTATACCACTGAGTTTGTTCAAGTTTAACGATTCGCCATCGACATTGTCTCTTTCTATAATATACCGGTGACTTTATCAATTGTTCTACAATATGCCATTGGGCTGGACCTTCTTTTCAAAAATACCGAAAATACCCTTAGAGACATACAAGATTAACAATTGATTTATCTCTTTAGAAGTTTCAAAAAAAAAATGAAAACTTTTGTATGGCCTCCTTACACAACATGGAAGTTTGTATACAAGTTTCAAGTTTTTTATGGTATATTTCATTTTTGGAAAAAAATGTATATGTAGTATATGAGAAAGAATTTGCTTATACAAGACATAATAGCACAAAAATATCTTATATAGTGCATCAAAGATGATTTATATTAAAAAAATAAAGTCTTTTATATAGCATATAACAGATAAATTATATTTTTCTTAAAAAAATAGAAATGTAAAAAACTTGAAACTTCTATACAAATTTCTATGTTGCATAAGGAGGCCACATAAAAGTTTTCATAATTTTTTGAAACTTGTAATGATATAAATTAATTGTTAATCTTGTTTGTCCATAAGGTTATTTTGGGTATTTTTGAAAACAAGACCCAACTCAATGGTGTATCGTAGAACAATTGATAACAATGTCGATGGCAAATTGTAGAACTCGAACAAGCTCAGTGGTATAGAATAGATTCTGTTTTTTTTTTTTTTTTGGGGGGGGGGGGGTCGGGGGCGAGTGGTGGTTATAAGAAATGTTGCTCTTTGCAAAGTAGAAAAGTTGGCTTATTTGAACAATAGAAAGTGCTAGTACGGTGCTTTATTTGTCACTAAAATAGGTCATTACAGTATGCATGTAGTTGAACTTTGGAAATTTGATATTTGTTGGATATAAAAGCATGGTGATTGATCACATGAAAATGATGTAAATAGTTGTCTTGGAAAATATGGCCTAATATATGTAGTATATTATTGTAACAAAAAAACAACCATCTTGTGTTGAAGAGTATCAAAAAGAAAAGGGAAAGAAATTGCATTTAAGGAGAGTACTTTTATTCAAGGGGTAAAATGTACTTTTCGCATGGGTTAACGGAGATCAACTAATGGTGATGGCAAAAAGGGAAGAAATATACTTGTGCAATGGCATTTCATAGAATTCATGTTCATCGATGGCAATTCGTAGAACTGGATCACCTGTCAATGGCTAAACACAGAATTTCTCCAATATGGCTAAAAAGAATACTGGACTTTGAATTAAAAGAATAAAGGAGAACAATAAAATCTAACCCACATAGCCAAAGTCCAAAACAGACAGTTGAATTGTCCTTATGAGGCCACTCATAGCGTTGCTAGCCTTTCACCACCACTCATCAAACAACAAGTCTGTTGGCTGAGGAGAGTATGACCAGGCCAACCCGCTGCAATAAGGAGAACCAAAATTTCCGAGTAAACACGCACAAGACGAGGAGGTGGAGAATTGTTTCATCTCGGTCAGAAAGAGGACAGCGGTCAGGCTGCAGCAGCCCTCGCTGTAATAGACATTCCACTGCCTAGCAGCGATTATATGCAACCAGCCAAAGGAAGAAGCTGCATTTTGCAGGGGCCCAAGATTTCCATATACGCTCCAAGGAGAAAACTGGAAGCCCCTTGAGGCATTATATGCCGATTTGACCAAGTACTGGCCTGAGCTCGAAAGTCACCAAATAAGCTCATCTGAAACACCTGGTTGTAGCTCCGCCTTAGAGAGGATATCCCAAAGATCAAGGAAGCCTGCAAGGGAACCAACAGATGCTGCTCCCTGAACATCCTGAATCCATCTTCGATCAGTCAAATCATCAAGGACTGTTCTCTGGTTTGCCCTTTGTTTAGGCACTAGGGCATACAAGTGGAGCGCAAGATCCTCAAAGCCCATTCAACCATCTGTCCAGAAAATGGTGTTAGCTCTGTTACTAGCTTCAGAAACCACGGCCATGGAGGACTGAACACAATCATTCACTTGACAACTGGTGGGCAGGGGCAAAACACATCTTTTCTCTTGTACTTTATGATGCCTTGGACACTTAAAGTTGTTGGATCTTGTCCATGGTCCTGTATTCTAATAACTTGTGAATGTGCAAGATAAAAATATGAAAAATGTTTTGTTATCAAATGACCGAATAAAAGTGTAGATCTGGGCCATGGGCTTTAATGTTTGCTTTCTTGGTTGGTTGTTATGATTTGAGCCTTAAATTTGCATGTATTCTTGAATCAGTTATTAACTATTGCATGATATGAAACCATATGCTTATCTATTGATATGGAGATTATAACATTTACATCTTCATATTTTTCTATGCCTCAGTTTTGAGCAGTTTTGTATCAACTTAACTAACGAGAAGCTCCAGCAGCACTTTAATCAGGTTAGGGAATGGAATAGTTATTGATGTTCTGCATTCTATATTTTATTATATTAATTAAACTTTACATTGTCACCTTTTTAATTCTATATATTTTCTTCTGTAGCATGTGTTTAAAATGGAGCAAGAGGAATATACAAAGGAAGAAATTGACTGGAGTTACATCCAATTTGTGGACAATCAGGAGATTCTTGATCTCATTGAGAAGGTGAACAGGATCCAGTTTCAACCCCTTGTTTATTATCAATATAATTGTTTTTTATATTGAGATGATTAGTTATAGACTTCTAGGCCCACGCTATAGACCGAAACCCTGAACAATTCATTCACCTACGTCCAAACCTTTCTCTACTTCCATGTACTCATGTTTTCAAGCAGTATTGAATATAATGTTATCTCATATAAAGTATGGAGCTCCATGTTTCAATTACAGTGTCTATATATGCATAGATATCACTGGTTAATTTCCAATAGGTTGAACCTTATATATGATGCAATATCTGACTCCTTATTTATTGTCATACAGAAACCAGGGGGGATAATTGCTCTACTCGATGAGACTTGGTATGCACAAGTAAATTATGACTGTTCCTTTTCTGGCTAGAGGAAGTGGTAGTATTGGGGTTTGAGCCTTAAATTTGCATGTATTCTTAATTATCATTCTGAGTTTTTCTAACAATACCTTATTTTTTATGTCAGCATGTTGCGAAATTCAACCCATGAAACATTTGCTGAGAAGCTATATCAACAATTTAAGGGCAACCAACACTTCAGTAGGCCAAAATTTTCACGTTCTGATTTCACTATTCATCACTATGCCGGACATGTAAGTGTCATATATTTCTTTTGTCTGCCTACTGACCACTTTCAGGACTGCTGATAGAGGAATTATTTATTACCAGCTCATGACAATGACACATATGGCAGCATACCGTCGTAGTTGGTATGGGAAAACAACTTTCCAAGCTGTGGGATGGATGCATTTTGGCATTCAATCCAGCTGAAATTGGCATGCCATGCCTCGTTAATACTAGTCAATCTTGTTTTTATGTTGATCATGTTACAATGGAATAGAGTTATGCCCGATGTCACTCAAAATAGCTATGCGCAGCCAATAGCAACATGTGCTTGCTTATGTGTTCTCCCAAAAATATACAGCTCTTAACCAATTGGAGCATAGTAGAAGGGGCTGATAACTAGAATTATAATAAATAGTAAATATTTCATGTCCAATACAAGCTTACAACAAATGACTAATATATCTATGTTCGAGATGGATTAGCCTGCTGTGTAAACTAGTGGCATACAATTTGGTTTTATAGAGTTGAACCTGCATAGTATGCAGTGGAGACTTATGTAACCACATGTTTCTTCTTTTGCAGGTTACTTATCAAACAGATTTGTTTTTAGATAAGAACATAGACTATGCTGTAAATGAGCATCAAGTTCTGTTACATGCTTCTAGATGTTCATTCGTTTCAAGTCTTTTTCCACCTTCTGAAGAATCAACTAAATCTACAAAATTCACATCCATAGGTTCAAGCTTTAAGGTAAAAATGTTATTCCTTTTATTTACTCCATACTCAGTTTCATTACACTATAGTTTTCTTACTACGATTATATTTTAATTTTCTCTTGCATCACAGCAACAACTGCAAGCTTTGTTGGAAACTTTGAGTTCAGTAGAACCACATTACATTCGCTGTATAAAGCCAAATAATGTTCTCAAGCCAGCAATTTTTGAGAACAGCAATGTTCTCCAGCAACTTCGATGTGGAGTAAGAAACTCTATCACCCTGATTTATTTTACTGGATGCAAGGTCTAGGAAAAATATCAAGCATTCTTAAATTCTTTTATGAGTGAATAATCCATATTCTAGATTAAATTTGATAAAGCTTTGGAAAAATCACATTTTTGGCCTGTGTATTTCAATGCAGATGCCTTGCCCTTATAATCCTGAGCCGAGATCAGTTAACTCTTGTAATTCCAGTTTTTTGTAGTGCTTTCTCCATGCTGATTGACGGTGTTTTTTTTTACCTGATATGTCATTGGGCATCACATCTGGCTATCATTTGTCACTCTCTCAGTCTCTCTAGCCAGTCAAACCCCAATACTACCACTTTCTCCAGCCAGAATGAAATTTGGAAACCTATACTCAGCAAAACATGTCTAATTATGCCTACGTGGCAGAAATGCAAGAAAAACAGAATTATAGGGTACTCCCTCCGTCCCAAAATATAACAACTTTTAGCCCCCTGGATTTGTCCCAAAATATAACAACTTCTCCACCAACATTTTCTTCTCAACCAATCACAACTCTCCACCATTCACTTTTCCTACCTACCTCCACTACTCATCCAATCACAACACTCCATCATTTACTTCTACCTACTTTCTTAATAACCGTGTCCAACTCTAAAACTTCTTATATTCTGGGACGGAGGGAGTATGGTTTTGTAAGTGCATCTGCACCTCGAGATTGATTCAATTTTCAGATTCGAACTAACTAGTCCATCTTTTATTGATGAAAATTTTTTATTGGCCATCTAAAGTTGCAAAGCTTCCTTATATGCCACTCAAGACATGCTATTCTGCCACTGGAACAGTTGTTTACCACTCTGCCATGAAAAAGCAGCCATTTAGATGGTGCAGATAGACCAGAATTCCCTTAGACCCTACATAAACGGCTCAATGATGATGCCACATGGTCCCACCCCTTGAACTCCCCATCTCCCCGGAATTCTACACTCGATGGCTTGACAGTGTGAATCCAGTCTTCCCACAGGAGCCATATTTCTTGGGGAACCAAGGCCACAAATCCTATCTCCACTAGAATAGAGGCACATTGTACAGAGATGGGGAGAGACGACAAGCAACATTTGGTCAATAAGGAGATAAAAGATCTGCATGATCTCTTCAGATACATAGCGATACCTCGAACTGGATGCACTAATTTATGTGAAATGACCTAATAGTTGTGTAATCGCTGTCATTAGAAGGACCAAAACAAATCACAATGAATATAACTGTAGCAAGGGGTGGCGCACAGCGGCAGCTGGTAGCTAGTGATGTGTGGTGCCAACCTTTTGCTGCTGGACCTTAAGCTACCATTGCACCATTGACCACATGCCTCAGGCATCTCTCCCAGAAGATCAAAGAGGACAAACGCATGGCACGTGTGCTATGTTGAGCTAGCCAGCCTTGGAATTGCTGTGTGCCAAAATGGGCCAACGTGTACAAATATGCAGAAAATACCCTATTGGTTAGGGTAATTACACAGCTTGCTATACAATATATCTAACAAGTGGTCCAGTTTGAGGTCTCATGGTGCATGGGGAAGAAGCCCATTGGCAGAGGTGGCACTTCTGACAATGGGCATGCTAGACCTGCTTTAGAGTCAAGAAATGGAGGAAGAAGATAAATAAGAAAGAACAGAGGAAGCTGCCTAGGCCCCAGCGCCCTGTGCTGACTGTTAGAATACTGGAACAATGTGGACCAGGGAGTAGTTTGGCCACTTAACCAAAAGACTGACAAGTGACAAGCCTCCCACCTGTCATGGAAATTTCCTGATGGATAGGCAATACCAGTGTCATATAAGTGATGTGAAATTTTATCCCATGGCATACAAGGGAATAGCCATTCTGGATGGGGAATAAGGGCAAATAGGAAGTGTGGATGGAAAATAGAGGATTTTCTCTTTATCCATTTAATTTCTCTACACAAATATCAAAACATTTGGATCGGTAAGATAGATTATGAACCTACATATACATTTGGAGATGAATTTTGTTCCCACTCACAATCTCACATGATCATTTGTGATAAGCCATCATGAAACCCTGTTGCACATACACAGTGAGATGTCAAAACCTACGAATTCAGTTGCACAGGGTGAAAGAGTTATAATCCACAGTATGTTGAGAAAAGGCCTAGTACTAGCACATAAATTGCTACTCAAATCATTGTTATGGTATTCTAAATAATGCTTTAACCACTGTAGTTATGGCAACACCCATTTACCGGGTGTTGTAGGCCATTAGATAGATGTTATGCAGTTATTTGGACCGCAGCCTTTGAAGTCATCTGATTTGTTGCCACTGTAAACATAAGGTGTACAAAAACACCATGTTACCCTCTTTCCTTTGGGCTCAAATCACAACCTCGCCTTGCACGCATAAATCAGAAGGCTTGAGTGTTTATTCACTTAGAAAATACTATGAACCTATCATGCGAAAATTGAACGTATTTCTGCGTATCTTTCTTTGCCAAATTACATCATAAAAGGCAATCTTCTAAACTTTGTTCTTTTGAACTCATATGGGTCCAAATGTGTAACAGTAGAAACACAAGTACATTAGAAAAAAATGATTCGGCAATAAAGACATGGTGGTAGTATTCCAGCAGATAAATTTGACTGCTATTACTTGCATGTTTTTCATGCAGTTCATATTAACTTGTATTTTGGCCTTTTGGGATATTGATTTCACCGCATGCATTAACCTTTTAAACAGGGAGTGCTAGAGGCAATAAGAATAAGCTGCCTAGGGTACCCAACAAGAAGAACATTTGATGAGTTTGTTGATCGTTTTGGTGTTTTGCTACCTGAAGTTCTTGATGAAAGGTAAATCTATTGATTCGACTTTTTAAACCTTTTTATTTCTAGAAAGACTAATGACTTTTTGTTGGCAGTTATGATGAAGTTACTGCTACAGAAATGCTTCTTGAGAAAGTCAATCTCACAGGCTATCAGGTAACCAATATGTATTACAATCTGCAGTTGTAATGTTTTAAAATTTTAGTCCATATCACTTTTTTATAATATATTTGGCATTTCTTCGAATTCTCTAACATTTTTTCCTAATATCATTGCTTTTAAATTTCAATGTCTTTGTTGTTTTCTACTGATCTGGTAAATATGCTACTCAGATAAGCTTCTGTTCAATGGTCTGTACTTCTGTAACAGCCTTTATGCAAGTTCCTCCAAAGTGTCTAGCATGATGGAAAATGAAAAATCTTCACAATCTTTTAAAAAGCTTGAACTAATACAAGAAATACTTGTGTACATATTTTGTCCATAGATCAAGAAATTTCCTTTATTAATAATACATGGAATTCTATGTTAAATGCAGTCTCCATGCTATCTAGATAAGCTGTGTATTTAAAAGTTCTAATGTTGATGATGTATAGGCTTTGATTACTTTTGGTCTTATCCCCACAGATAGGGAAAACGAAAGTGTTTCTGCGTGCTGGTCAGATGGCTGAGCTAGATGCTCGAAGGACTGAGGTCTTGAGCAGTTCTGCTAGCAAAATCCAGAGAAAAGTTCGATCATACTTGGCTCACAAACACTTCATTCAGTTGCGATTATCTGCTACTCAGCTTCAGGCAGTATGCAGAGGTATATTTTTGTGGAACAATATTGAAAAGACTTTACTCTTGTATGATTTTAAGTGGAGGTAATGCTTATGATCTGTGCCAACTGAAGGACAAATTGCAAGACATTATTATGAAGACCTCCGTAGGAAGGCTGCGACCTTGACAATTCAGACCTATTACCGTATGCATTTTGCAAGGAAAAATTATAGAGATCTCTGTTCTGCATCAACTACTGTCCAATCTGGTCTACGTGGCATGGCGGCTCGCAAGGAACTCCAGTACCGTCAGCAGACAAAAGCTGCAGTGATTATTCAGGTCCATTTTCTGGTCACAATGTATTCTTTTTCTACTGAAATTTATGTAAAATTATATCTTTTGTGAGTGAATTGGTTTAAGCTTTGTATATGCATCTTCCTTTATTACCTATCACTACCTTAACAATAGTTTTGATATTTTTGTCCATTCAGAGTTACTGTCGCAGTTATTTAGCACACTCACAGTACATGGGCTTGAAGAAAGCAGCGATCACAACCCAATGTGCTTGGAGAGGGAGGTTGGCCAGAAGAGAACTTCGAAAACTTAAAATGGTAAGAACCACCATGTGAACGGTTTCGCTATGTTTTCTTTTCTTTGACCTTGACTGTTTGTTTCTTCTACATTTGCTATTTCCATTGTGTTAGACCTAGGCACTAGACTTGGTAATAAAGTCCATCCATAAGAGGTCCGGCATATATATTTACCATTTCCTGATGAAACTTGGCTTCGATTTACTCCCTCCTTCCCAAATTGATCATCATATATGTTTATGCACTAAGACCAAGAATAATTTAAATCACATCAATTAAGACACCATGCACACATTCTCCCACAATGCATGCATCGAGTAAAACATCATGCCAATCACACCTTAGCATGCACACATTCTCCCATGTTGCATTAATTGTATTATGATGAAATCCGTGTCCATGCGGTTATATGATGATCAATTTGAGAAATTTTGAATTCCATTATATGATGATCAATTTAGGAAGGAGGGAGTACATCTTTACCTCTGCTGATATGCCTTGATGTCACTGCTCATCATGAGCTTGTTATGGTTGCATGGCTGGAAATTACATGAAAGCAGAATTTCAAATTAGTCTAGTTATAATATGGCAATGCTATTCAAAATTTGAAGTTGTCGATAACTTAGTATATACCATACTTTCATGAACCTAGCATGTACCCTCCTATAGATGAAATAAAAGAGCATGCTAGCTTTCAAGTTTCGCCAAAACTCCTTTACCTGCAAGTTCATTTAATAGTTGTAAGCCAGCAGCCTGTCACACTTCTGGTAATATGGATAATCATTAAGACCATAGCTAGAGTTTCAAACAGTCCTAGTTAGTTCATCTACTTTGGTCCGTTGACTTATATCACTTTATTTTGCTACTTTCAGGCTGCAAAAGAAACTGGTGCTCTGCAAGCTGCTAAGAATAAATTAGAGAAACAAGTTGAAGAGCTAACTTGGCGGCTTCAGCTGGAGAAACGCATGAGGGTAAATTCAGAGATTGCTTTGTTTTTACAGTCAGACCGTTTATGTTGTATTTGTCTACAGCTGATGTAATTGCACATATTACATCATTAGATTCTCTATGATTATATATATATTTCATGTTAAAATATAAATGGGACAAAGAAATAACTTTAGAAAAAAAAATGAAATTCACAACTAGTGTACTGGCACAGGAAGGACTTGCTATGCCTAATATTGACAGTTCTAGAAATATAAGTATTTGCCAACATTTTGGAATTCTTCGTTAATTCCTATCTGGCTGTTCGGAAAAAAGTTCGTCTTTGGCTCTTGTTCACCAAAAGTCTAAATGTAATCTGAAACACCAAAAATACTTAAAATAAACAGGTCAAAGCTAACATAGATCTGGTTTTCATGAGTGTGTCTGCTACATGAATTGACCATTTGTTGATGTGATACTAATTAGGAGTAAGTATGGTCATGATCATCGAAGCAGGATAAACATTGATGACTATGATGAAATGGAATTGTACAGAATGCTAGAGTTATAGCTGAAGGAGATTTGTGGAACTAGATTGTGTAGCTGGAGGCATAGCATAACGAGATGGTAAAATTTGAGGTGTAGTGGGAGATGGTGGTTCAAGAAATGATGGTGTGACTAGAGTCGGAAAGGTTCAATATAGGTCATATGTCTAATTAAAGTATAAATTAAGTTTAGGAACTGTGTGAAGATGGGGAAGGTAAACGTCTCACCAGAACATCTGTTCAAAGGTGACATCAGAAGAGGCTTAATATATTGATAGCCCTTATGGGAGATTGTACTCTAGATAAACATACAACTAACTACATCTGAGTAGTCAATTTCGTGCTTTCATTAGGAGGAAGCAAGAAATAGTACATACTACAAACATGAAAACTGAATTTGATGGTAATCTTGGATATCCAAACGATACGCCAAGGAAGTGGTGGTACCAACCCCATGTCTACTTATACATATTTATGGGATTCTATGGGCACACTACCCATTGCTGAGATAGTTCCTAATGTATTCAGCAATTATTTCCTGTGTTTCTATCTTAATCATGGATGGTTTAAAATTGTAAAAAATGGTTTGTTTGTATTTCAAAATTTTATCTGCGTGCTTGCTATTTCATGAATGCCACTTTCCTGGAAGCTTAAGGTGACTAGAGGTTGAGACCAATGGCTGCATTTTTTTTTCCTGATAGCATGTTCTAATAAACTGCATGCACAATTAAAGATAACATATATATATATACTCCCTGGTCATGAAAACATGTTGTTCTGGAGATGTTTCAAGTCAAACTTTTAGAACTTTGAATATCATTATCATATTAAACATCTAGAATTGATGCATATGAGTCCTAAATTTGGATTGTTTCAAAAAATACTTTTGCAATATTTTGCAATCCAATACAGATTAGCTGTGAAGAAAAACATGATCCCATGATTGGAAGGAGTAATTAAGTAAAATCAATTTCTAATCACAACACAGATTTTATTTGTTTCGTTTTTGTTTTACATCTATGAAGTGTCTTATGCAAAGTTTGCTGGCCTGCAGGTTGACATGGAAGAAGCCAAGTCACAAGAAAATAAGAAGCTGCAACAGAAATTGCAGGAACTTGAATTGCAGTCCAATGAAACAAAAGATTTGTTAAAAAGGGAACAAGAAACTGCTAAAGCAGCATGGGAGAAAGCTGCCTTAGTACCAGAGGTCCAGGTTGATACAACTCTTGTTAATGAGCTCACAGCTGAAAACGAGAAGCTCAAGGTAAACATCTTCACTACAGTTGATTCATTGCACATTTGGACTAGCAAGTTTGTCCACTTTCATGGTAATCCGGACCATTCAGGGTATTATGTATATTGACAAGTGAAGGACATTTATTCCATTTTGTAAATTGGTAGTGTAGCTTGACAGGTAAGGAGACCCCTGGATTCTTTTGTGAGCATATTAAACATACAACCATACTGTTGGCACCAACATTACAAATAGAGTTTCTTTTTTATACAAGTCATGGTATTACTGTGTTGTACCACAAAATATAATGAGCTAAATGACTTAATCCTTTTCTTTTATATGTTTAGACACTTGTGGCTTCTCTCGAGACAAAAATTGATGAAACGGAACAGAGGTTTGATGAAGTGAAGAAAGCTAGAGAAGAGTTGCTGAAGAAAGCCACAGATGCAGAGTCAAAGATAAATGGACTAACGAACACAATGCTAAGGTCCTAGCTATGGCATTGTTTACATGATATAAAGCATATCTAGATATTGATAACCCCTCTATATGTGTTCTTTTTAGTTGATTGGCTTCTTTTCCATACAGTCTTCAAGAAAAACTAACAAACATGGAACTGGAAAATCAAGTTCTCCGGCAGCAGGCACTGTTTCGTTCTCCTGTGAGAACAATACCTGAAAACACGTCTCCAAAAGCTGTAAGTGCCTTTTCTATCCTAGTCCTACCTCCTTTGTCTTACACTCATGATTCTTTACGTCCAGTACAAATATCAGTCTTCTGGTCCTTTCTTTTTTTCCATTCATCCATTTTTTTGGTGTTTTTACCTTCTCTTTACTGAGTCCCTTCTTTGGCTTTCCACCTTTGCAGAATTCAACTAATAGCAGTCCACACGGGGATGAACAGATGGTTGGAAGCAGTTGTCTTGTAGAGCTAGTTAAATCAATATATACTTTTCAGTTTTATGATTGAATCTAAATTGCTTTTTTCTCTCCAGACACCTCATGGTACACCTCCAGCTTCTAAAGAATATGGGAAGTTCGCACAGCCAAGACCATCCTTTTTTGAGAGGCAGCATGTATGTTCAAACTTTTTGCATTTTTTGTTTAATTCATTTAGTGACGTTATTTTGGAACAGATGTTGATTTCCTTCATCCACAACTTTACAGGAGAGTGTTGATGCACTGATAAACTGTGTTACTGAAAACATTGGCTTCAGTGAAGGAAAACCAATTGCTGCAATAACCATATATAAATGTCTGGTTCATTGGAAGATCTTTGAAACAGAGAAAACATCTGTTTTTGATCGGCTTATTCAAATTTTTGGTTCTGCGATGCAGGTATCTTTGCTGGTGTTGACTATATGTGCCCCTTTTGGTCAACTACTCTTGTTTCACAACCATTCTGTTCCTGAAATGCATGACAATTTTATCAATATTCTCTTACAAAAATGGCTCCTTCTGTATGTCAGAAACACGATAGCAATGAGGATCTTGCATACTGGTTATCAACTTCATCAACTTTATTGATTATGTTGCAAAAGAGCCTAAAAGCTGCTGGCTCATCTGGAGGAACTCCACGGAAAAAACCACAGACTCAGTCATCATTCCTAGGGAGGATGGTATGTTTTGCCACTTCACTACTTCAGTCACCATATGAACCATCAAATCCTTAGAAGTTGGAGTTCTGTGTTTTCACTTATCAATATTACTTCTTTGCTCTTTTTAAAATTTATTAACTTATATATCAACATGCGCCATATGAAAATGACAATAGTAGATTTGTTGAGAGTATTTTCACAATATTATAGGTTGATACTTTTGCCAACGTATTATCACTTCGAATTATTATTCGTAATCAATGTTTCTTACGACCCTATTATTTTGTGCAGCCGAAGTTTTTCAAATTTGACCTAACATTAAAAATGTTTCGAGGTTGGCCACATGGATGTCATCATTTGTTTCTTAAAACTATTTACATAATATTATGATTTACCCTATTCATAACGCAGAATTTTCTTTTTGGCCTCTCACCTGAACTATTTTATCTTTCTATTATCAAAATGTTTCACTTATATCCTCCTACCATCAAAATTTTTCACTTCAACTTTCCACTCATTCAGTACTGCTCATCTCTCTTTTTTTCCAATACCATCCTGTCAAGTCTAGCTAACTGTTAGACTCACCCGAAAAGGACCATTGCGCTCTTATGTCAACCAAAAATTATAGGAATTTCAAAAAAAAAAAATCAGAGATATTTTGCAAAAAAGGCTTTATGATGGAGAATTTTTTGTGTAGCTTGAAATGTTTCTTTTAGTCATAGAAAATGGGAATACTGATATAAGTTGTTATCTCCAGTCTATACCAAAGGAATTTCTGGATGTAATATTTTCAGGAAAATTAAGAACCATATAATTTACTACCTTCTATTTTTAAAGAAATGTAGTCTTTTAGTAGTGATCCTTTTTTTTTTTGGATGATGGTTTATAGAATTTTTGTTAATTTTACCATTTTATTTTAATATTGAACTTATTCTGGGGCATAATAGTGTTTTGGACACAAATGAAGTATAAACTCATCCAATCTCATGATATTAACCAAATTAGCATTTTTTCCCCTTCGTCACATTGTTCATAAAGACATGGTTTCTGCATTGTTCTGGTGTTTTGTGGCCAGGTGTTCCGCTCGTCAAACATCACTGTTGATATGGACCTTGTGCGCCAAATTGAGGCCAAGTATCCTGCTTTTCTTTTTAAGCAGCAGCTTACAGCTTTTGTCGAAGGATTATATGGAATGATCCGTGACAATGTGAAGAAAGAACTATCTTCACTACTCTCACATGCTATTCAGGTAAACTGATTTCTGTTGGTTATTCTGTCAATTGAAATATCAGTTGAAAGACACCATTGCACAAACTGGTGCATTATTGTGAGCGAATAAACAATGTATGTTCATGATATGCATATTTGCTAATAAAACCCATTATTTGTTGACTAGGCTGTTGTTTAGTGCATCCAATACTATATGTCTATATTGTTTTAATGCCTGCAGGTGTTTTATTAGTCTTTTTAGAGTTAATTGTTATATTGTGTTACTGCAGGTCCCAAGAATCATGAAAGCCAGTATGGTAAGAGGGCGTTCATTTGGGACATCGAGTTTACCAAGGGGACGTTCATTTTCAAATCAAGGTAGCTACTGGCAAGCGATAGTTGATAATTTGGATGAACTATTGAAAATCCTACAAGAAAATTGCGTAAGAAATTACTACTTCATTTTCTGTACATACCATAACTACAACTAGTGATGGTATTCTAAACGTTCTGCTAAAATTTTAGGTCCCGGCAATTTTTATGAGGAAGATATTTACCCAAATTTTCTCATTCATCAATGCCCAACTTTTTAATAGGTAATTGTCTGCTGATACTAACCTTAACCTTTCAATTTTGTCCAATATCATAAATTCCTTATTCTTTGGCTGCACTGTTTTCAGCCTTCTTGTACGCCATGAGTGCTGCTCTTTCAGCAATGGAGAGTATGTGAAACAAGGATTAGCACAAATGGAGGTGTGGTGTGGAGAAGTCAAACCAGAGGTAATGATATGAATGCACTTGCATCATATGTCTCGAGTAGTTTAAGTTGTTAGTTTTAATTCTTTGCAGCAAAACTTTGAATTAAGCTGTATCACCTCACTACTGTGAGCAACAAGTGTTCATCCTCTATAACCAGTCAGATTAGCAATGTTTACTCTAATTCATAATAATGTGCAGAACCACATTATTAGTTTGTTTCCTTGATCTGCTCAATGATGAGAATTGCAATTTTTCTTACGTTAACCTTGTTAACTCAAGTTTATAATTCTGGACAACTTTATTATAATATTTCGTTGTTTGCCTCAATGTCAAGAATTGCAATTTTTCACGTTTCCCCCTGCCTGACTGTTAAATGCCAACAGTACGTAGGATCTGCATTGGATGAACTCAAGCACATAAGGCAAGCTGTTGGTTTCTTGGTATGTTACATCTCATGCACTCATATTTCGGGTCCACTTTCTATTGTTAGGTCAATTCGTGCATTTCATCATTATTTTTCCTTAACTTGGTAGTGTCCTGAAATCATGTATCACACAGCAGAAGCAAATGTTGACTTGATAACTTGGTGCAAACTTGGACAGAAGCAAATGTTCTACTGCATGGAAGTTCTAAAAAAATCTCAAAAAATTCACACACGGATAAGATGATATTAGAAAACCATACAAAATTGAACTACCAAATTGAGTCATTTATGAGACATAAAATTAACAAGCTACTATGAAAAAACACTATTCCTGATTTTTTTATATTCTTCACTATTTGTTATGTTTATATAGTTTGGTCTTGCAATTTCGTATCTAATATTATGTTACCTATGTGTGAATTTTCAAAGATAATTTGAAAATTTTTATGATATAGTTTGTATGGTTTCCACCAAAGATGTGGTTTCCACTGCATATTTTGTTTACCCTTGATAATTGGCATTGAATATAGCATGTATCAAATCCAGCTGTAAGTTGGCCAGACAGTCCAAGATGTTGATATGTACATCGTTCCTCAATATATGAGATTTCATTATGAAATTAAATCTATTTTATGTTGGGAACTCATTTAGATAATGACATAGTGCTTTTCTCAAGCTTATGTGCAGTTTCTGGTGTGTCATTTTATTCTAAAACAAAAAGGATGTATTTATTTAAATCCACCTTGTCACTGGAACAATCATCGAAACTTGTACACACCAAATTCATACTATTTGGGCAAAATCTTTTGGTATGGCAAAACCTTAGTTGACTGCATTGTGTTACGTTTCATTCAATATTTTCTGTTTTCAGAAGTGTGCAGCACAAAAAGATTAGCAGATTTAGGTTCTTTTTGACAATGTGGTGTCTTTTCAAAGACACTTCAAAAATCTCATTGGATAAGTAAAGATTCAACCAACCAAGTTACACAGGGGCAATCTGACTTTAGTTTCTTTCCATGAAGCTTTCTTGTTGATGATGATATGACTGGGATGTTTGTACTTCACGTTCCTTGTTGATGATGATGACTTACATATTTCTGTTGTTGTGTAGGTCATATTTAAAAAATTCAGGATTTCATATGATGAGATTGTCAATGATCTGTGCCCAGTATGCTCCTCTCTCTCCCTCCCTCCCTCCCTCCCTCCCTGTCTTCGCACGTGCACATGTGTGGGCACACGGATGACGGATGGGTACAGGCTGCAGGCATGGGAAGATAATGTATATTGCATTTTGCTGTGGTAATATGCAGGTACTAAGTGTCCAGCAGCTGTACAAAATATGCACACAGTACTGGGATGACAAATACAACACAGAGAGTGTATCTGAAGAGGTAAGAGGAGAAACCCTGCTAATTTTTATGGTTCAATAGCAATCGTGATATTTGCATACCATTTTGAGTGTGTAATAAAATTTGCTATATAAAACAAGATAATTTTTGTACAAGTTCCTTCATTTATCCATATTTTTTTATTTTCCTTTTATCAGTTGGGTATCTTTTTTCTGGGGGTTGCAAGTTGCAAACCATCAGAAAAGGTGACGTTTATGAAGAAGTGATTGGTGTGGTTTGGAAAATACGTTCCAAAGGGTCTTGGGTTGTTAAAATTTCCACTGTGTAATTCAAAAAGTAGATTTCCAGTCAGAAACATGCATACAGAATATCTACCAGAGTGGTCTGAGGTTCAGGACTTTAGGGTGTTCTTTGCTGTAAGCTAGTAAGCTAACAGCTAACCACAATTTTCAATTATTCTGCAGTGTGATAAGCTTAATTCATTAGGATAGAAAAAATAGTTAGGCCATTCCAATATTGTGAATATATTGAATATGAACCCAAAACGTTGTGCATTTATTTTATTTTACACGTTGCCCTTCAGTAGAACACATAGCTGCTGACAAAAATCAAGAGCTCATTTATTTGCCACTGGATTGTAGGTACTTGATGAAATGAGGACGCTGATAACGAAGGAATCAGGCCAAGATAGTTCAGAGAATACCTTTTTATTGGATGATGAAATAAGGTGAACAAAAACAAAATAACTATGCCAATATGGCACTGGCGTTCTTCCAAGGATGTCCTGAACAGCAAACGCTGGCGTACTGATATTATTTTTTTTTAATTTGTGTGTTGCAGCATGCCCATATCACTTGAGGAGATTGGGGATTCTATGGATTCTAAAGAATTTCAGCACATAGCCCCACCACCAGAACTTGTTGCAATCCCCGCATTCCAATTCTTGAAGAGCTGAGAGCCCTCAAAGACCATATACATACATGCTGCACAGCCAGACCTCTTTTTTGTACCATCGATGTTGTAGATTTCTGTCCTTGCGGTTCCTTGTGTAAATTATTCTTTTTGGTAGGTAGGGGTTCCTTTTCCCCTATGTTTTCGTTGGCTTGGGTTGGGAAAATTATTTGCCCTCCCAAAAATGTGTCCAAAATATGAATATAGAAATTCTTAGTTTTTTTGTAGGCATGGTAGGGTTGTAGACACTCAAGCGCCACGCTTGGGTTACCTTATCCTGCACAACTTGTAGTTAGTAACATTTTTTTAAAAAGCCATATCGATTCCATTTTATTGTACAGAACTACTGGAAAATATCAATAAGTTAAATCATTTTTTTTTCGCAAAGGAATTTCTGTTTAACATTTAAGTTCAATTGCTGTGCAAGAGAGCTGCGTTGGGATAAGGAAACAAATGCTAATTCATCCCGAACCAAACGCATGCTAATGGGTGGTTGGATGTTGGGGATGGTTAAAATTACTATAGAAATGTTTATATTATATTGTGTGCAAAATTTGAATCTATAAATACTTATATTTAGGGGGTGTTTAGATCCCACCTCAAAATTTTACATCCTATCACATCGAACATTTGAACACCTGCATGAAGTATTAAATATAAGCTAAAAAACTAATTGCGACTAATTTAAGAGACGAATCTTTCAAGTCTGATTGTTCCATGATTAGACAATGTGGTGCCATAGTAAATATTTACTAATGATAGATTAATTAGGCATAATAAATTTGTCTCGCGGTTTAGTGACAATTCTGTAATTAGTTTTTTATTAGTGTCCGAACACCCCATGCGACACCCTATATAATACCTGATGTGACACGTCAAAACTTTACACCTCTGGATCTAAACACCCCTTAGAAACAGAGATAACAAGTTAGATGAATAGTTGTACACCGAATAAACATAAGCAACAAAAGAGTTGGGGTGAGGGGAGAAAGGAAAGTAAATCATGACTTTTTTTGTTTTTTTTTTTGCCATGTAAGAGGCTTCAAAACAAAGGATAGGGTTAGACGCACAAGTATCTATGTGAATACATGAAACAAAATTGTGGACCATTGGATCTAAAATGTGCATCCTGGATTAAGTAGTCTACCCACGCATCCCCTCATTACATGTTATGAACTGTTCCCCACGCAGGCTATGTATATTTGCAGATGCACCATTTCATTTCCCCTTCCTATTATCCAAGTGAAGGCTCTCAGTCACATTTTATCATTTCCTAACGTTTTCGTTTTCTAATTTCTTCTTAGAATTAGGCTATTCTAGAACATAAAGAATCCGCTGTTCGCATCAAACTTGACATGACCAACTGTGGATGGGAAGCTTCTTTTAAAATGTCAGTATTGTCCATCTTAAAAATTACATTTGAAAATGTTGTTATAACTTTTAATGTTTCATGAGACATTTAGCTTGACATGAGCACGAACCCACAGAAGCAGGCACGCTGAGCTCGTGCACCACGGTGGTGGGCAGATGGATCCAAGAAAGCGGAGGAATATGAGAAAGATCGGTACTTAGCTCGTCGAGTTGTCATCGTAGCCCTTCATCTATCCTCCACTATTCATCTCCTGCCACCATTCCTCGGCCATATTTGTTGTCTTCAGGTCGGCGGCGCCCAGATCTAGCAAGAGGAGATGGGAGGAGGAACCACTGCTCTAGATTGGGCTGCGAATGACCCCTTCCCACTGTCGCCATTGAGATAAGGGAACCGAGCTCAGCACTGTGAGGTCCCATCACCTCCCTCTGCCTCGTCGCAACAGCTGTCAATTGGATCAAATTGGATGCCAGACCTCTCCCTTACCCGCAACCATATCCTCCCTTCCTCTATCGACGTCATTGTGCTCGGTAAGATCGGGTGCTCCTTAGGTCGGCGACAACCGGATCTGGATGGAGGCTGGCTTAGAAGGAGAGTGACATGTTGGCGAGGGGAAAGTGTTGGAGTTTCTGACCACCGGTTTTGTCGGCCTGTCGGGGAAAGGGAGGAGGAGAATTTCTCGAGGACGAGTATTCGACAAGGAGGATTCAAGGGTGACGTGGTCTGTTCAATTGGAGGGGGTGGGGGTGGGCTTAGCTGCTCTCAGCCGAGTGGGCGTGGCTTAAATACGGCCGTTTAGGTAGGTTTACTTGCGGTTTATAATAAAACAGGAGGTAATATAGTATCACTTTCGTTTTTTTATCATGAACCGGTACCAAAAGAGTTATATTTGCTGGTTCATCGGTTCCGATGGCCCATGTGGTAATGAAATTGATAGAGATATATAATTTGAAGATATAAACACACAAACCCAAAGAGAGAGGGAGGAGGGATGGAGTATCAAACTGATGGGAGAACTTTAGGTCACGACTCATGAACTGCCATTTGTGCATATGCATCATTGCAGGATTGGGAGTTCTCAGGAGCTGTGATTTGTTTGTTACCATGCAAAGATTTGGGTAATATTGTAGTGAACACATTACATGTGTGCGATCTCCAAAGATGCTTCTACAAAACTGTTACTGGTAATATGTGCCATTTTCTAGGCACACCCTACCGCTACAAAGACACCATAAAATTCCTTTGGGGAGGGTGCTAGTAATCGTTCAACAAGAGAACAACGGTCGATTCCCAAATGATCGGTCAGTCGCCTGAAGACAGATTGAGTGCCGAGGTTTGTCAAGGCGATGTTTACAGGAAACCCTCTACAAACCCTCTAACATGTTTAAAAAAAATCATTTTTTTCTTTCTACAATTGTAACATGTTCAGACCAGCTGTGAGAACTGAAACCAAAGTCAAGTACTGTAACTGAACCCTCATTGATCCCTCAATATTGAGCATGTCAAAACATTAGAAGGGGAAAACTAAAATGTATAAGTTCATTATATGATTCGACCCAATATAGTTGTTTAATGTAGAGAAAATGAAAATGATTGGCATTGCTAGAATAAGAGTGGTTATGCGCGTATGCAGTAAACGTACACATGCATGTGCTCTGTCAGGTTAAGCTATACAGCCTACAACTACAAACATTGAAGGTAGCACTACGTGCAGCAGCACTACCACTCCGTACTACAAATCGAACAAGCTAGCGAGCACCACATACGACCACATGCATGGCCATAAAAGCAACAGGTAAATTGTTTCTTTACAATGACAACTCTAAATGATCAACATCAAAAAAATACGTAACCAATGTCCAATACCCTATTCCCCCTTCCACATTATGGCCACCCTGTAGTTAGGTTTGGGAGCCTCCTCAGCGATTTATTTTTAAAAAACCTTTTTATGTTTTAATTTTAAAAATAAACTCTCCCAAAACATTACTAAAACTTTGGTAATCAATGTGGCTTCGGCCGGTCTCTTTACATGGGGTCCCTCACGGAGAAAAGTTTATAGAAACAGTGAAGACGCTGGATCACCTCTTTCACATCATCGAGGATTACACTCGAGGGGAGGAAGATACAAAGCATATAAATGAAATACAAACCGAGTTCAACCAAGCGGCGGCACATGCCGAAGCCCCACCTGCTGAAGTGGTTGTCCTCGGCACCTCCCCAAGGCAGAACCCATCACCGATTACATGGAAAAAAATTATGAAGCAACAAAGGAAAGCAAGTGATGATGGTCGAGAAGGTCTAAGTCTTGCGAAAGAACTTTACAGCAAGACAGGGGAAAGAGCAAGGCCACGCTCAGAAGAAGCAAAAAAAAAAAAAAGAAAAGTACTATTTGTACCATAACAAGTCCTCGCACACAATAGACCAGTGCTGCAACATGCAACAGCTGGGGCAAGCACAATCAGCACCGCCAAACAGCTGAGGCGGCGAAGAAGACATCAAGCCTACGGAGGGTAACAGACCGATGCACGTGAAGGTGATGGTGGAAGGCCAGCGAAGACTTATACAAGTCATCACCAACTGTTCGCATCGAAGAGGAAAAAAAAGACATCATCGGGTGGTGAACCATATCGCGTCGAACCTCAAAACCAAGGCTGCCATACTAAAGAATTGCGATCACCTTCAGCCCTGAAGATGCGAAGGGTATCCTTTTTCCTCATCAAGACCCTCTCATTATATCAGGAAGAACTAATGCGAGGTTCACCGGGTGCTGGTTGATGGAGGAAGTTCGGTAGACATAATCTTGCCGATGCCTACCGAAAGATGTGACTGCCGATGCTAGCTCTCTCATAAGTCGTGGTCCCACTACAAGGATTCGGTGAGGGCTCGGTACAGGCCCTGGGCCAAGTACAATTTCAAGTCCCCTTCGGAGTCACATGCCCATTGGCTCGCATGGCAGGTTCCCACAATTCAAGCTGATCCAAACAAAGTTTTCATGCAAGAGATCAGCGGTCCAAAGGGTTATCTCATCGATCGCCATCCTCGCATCTGAGCATGAATAGAGACCAAAATTATCTGTAGACACTTGCACACACTTTTCAACTTTCTCACGAAAATTGCATTGAACCGCTAGATTACCGCACATCACCCTTTTATTGTGTTATAGATCTCTTAAAAATGTACAGTCAATTTGGGTCTGCACATGCACATACCAAAATGATAAATCTAGCGGCGAATTTGAGTAAACTAATTTTTTTATCCCATTTGTTACTTTTATTTCACCATGCATTGATTGAAATTAACCTTGCAAGTTTGTGGAAGGACTGTGACACGTCCGTAGAATTTTTGTAGTATTACAGTCCCTAGAATATTTTTGGCTATGGATGGTGTAACTACTATTCATAACAAGAATTGTTCATAATGTTTCTCACTGTTTATATTGACGTTGGGTTTAAATGTGAGATGGTACATGCTTATTGTACCAAGGGTGAAACTATTTTATTGATAACTAATTATGGAGTGATAACCAAATAAAGGCACATATTTATATATAAGGTGTAAAATTCAAAGTCATAACTTTGATACTGTGTGATGGTCAGCTCCCATGCATATGCTGAAACATATTCCCTCCGTCCCAAAAAAAAAGGCAACCTAGTACTAGCTAGGATGTGAGTATGTCCAGATTTGTTGTAGTAGGATGTGTCATATCGTAGTACGATGTTGAGTTTTTGGACGGAGAGAATAGACATGAGACACCATGATATCAACTCTAGAATGCCATGTTTCTTGAAAAATACTAAAAATCTACCAATATTAAAAGTTTCGTTTTAAATTGTGCTAGCACTTGCTACCCATATGTACGTTCTCCACAGATAAAATTTATGACTAGTTCTCTATATAAATATGCGCTCAATCGTTTTAGGTAACAACTAGAATGATGTAGGAGTATCAAAAGAGAGAGGGCAACAAGAGAGTCAAGATATACTAGTGGATATGCAAGATGAAAACAAAATTAACTGCTTGCATGCTAGCTAGTTAATTAAAGCAGTAGATAATCTCTGTTGTGAAGCAAAACTCCCTAGCTTGTGTGTAAGATCCTCCTCCTGTGATAGGCATGCGTGGCATTAGGAATTTGGATGTACTGAATGTACACCGGTAGGATCCACTGAACCAGAGGCAGTCGAGAGAGTACCCTTGCAAGGTCGCCACGTCTCTTCATTTTCTGACAAGATACTCAAAACCCATCTCCTTGATTGATACTGCGCCACTCCGCTTGCTTGGTGGTGTTAAGTTGCATGCTACTCTATTGAGGCAATGTATGAAGGATGTAGCAACTCCCTGTCTTTTGCTCTGTGGTTCTCTGTCGTGTTTACAAGTGGCTGACAACCCAAGAGGTGAAGTATGCACAAAATGCATGAAGGTATAAATTAGGTTGAGCATATCGATGTGAAATGGTGTAGAACATTTGGGAGAATCATAATTGATTGTTTGTCTATCGAGTCTTTTGATGTGTTTGTGTGTGTCATGTTTCTTTAATTTAGTCCTTGTCTTCACAATTTCCTTACATGGAACACAATTTGGATTTGTTATTATGCACAAAGACTGCTCACTCGTGTGCTCGAGAATTTCACTACTACAAATTCGTTGCATGAGAAAATCGTACCAGTATTTTTATTTCACCCAACTTGTGCACGTGATACTTGGAGCTTGGCAATATTTGCTATCCTATTCTAATAAGTGATCTTGTTGTATGAAAAAAAAGAAAGCAAGGAGCAATATTCAGCATTCAACAATTAATAATTCTTCCGAGTTATCTTTTTGTTTAACACAAATGAACTGTACTACAAATGCATAACACAGACATGCACCAAGCTTGTGACACCAAACAAAATGGAGGAATCAACAAGAGCAATAAAATCATATAACTAGCCTCACATTTTTCTGCCCAACTCTGGGCAAACACAGTATTGAGTATTAGTTTAATCTAGTGAAATGAGAAGAATGTCGTCCTATGGTTTCAAGAATCATATGATATATTGCAGTTATGTGCTCTACTAATCCTTCAGGCTGAGTTAGTTACAACTTACGAGCATTGAAGTTTGAACTACTGTAGTTGATGTAGAACAAGTGAGTACCACTTGCATTGTGCATCCTTAAAAGCAACAGCGTCATGGAGAGGCCGGGAGCCCGGGACTTGTTGCAATAATAACTTGAACAAGGTGATGCATAGACAGTTAACTGAGCCTGGAGCCAAAGAGTAGATACAGTCTCCATGGCTCCAATATAATGGCCCATTTATATGAAACCATCCACATTGCTATCATGCTAGAGCTAGGATTGGGAGTAATCAGGAGCTTGCAGCAGAGCTTGCACCGAGACTGCATGTTATTAACCGCACGATTGCTATCAATGTTGAACATGTAAGGTCGTCTTCTTTCGCCAAGATTCGCTGGCGGTGCAGTTGGAGAATAATTTGCCACACTTTGCCATAATTTCTCTCAGAGATTTCGTCGATGACTTAGAAAAGTGTGGGAATATTCTCTTAGATTTACTAAAGCGGTAGCAACATATTTGAGCATATGACCTTACTCAAGTTTGGCAGCTTTGTGCATACGCACCTGTTATGTTTCTCAACACTCGAATGTAATTTCAATAATTATATATATATAAATCTTGAAAGGAATTCAAAAATATCTATGTGATAAACCTCTATACCATATTGTGAAAATATAAATAAAAATTTTGATATACACAAAGAGGAAAAAAAAACAAATTCAGTGATGAATAGTATTGGTACTGCTCATATAACCAAATCTATCGATGAATAGTATTGATACTGTTCATATAACCAAATCTATCTTTTTTTGTGAGATGTACATATTGAAGTTAGCATTGTATGTTTGTAAACTGACATGTACCACTGTAATCTATTTTATTAATTATCTCTTGGAATTTTTCATGACCACGTAACTAAAATGTAAGAAATGAGTATATGTGCATATATATACTTGAAATTGTAAATTGACTTCCCTTTTGTACTTGAGTTGTAAAACACATAATTCTAATTCGATTCACATCCACTCTGCGGTAGAGAGCGATGTTTAAATTTCAAAAGTTTGATCAAACTTGTCCTAAGCATTAAATATTCATGAATAAGAGTAAATGTGGAACTGAAAATGTGGAACTGAAACACCAAGCTTGTGATCAAAGAACATTTTGTTGAAAATATGATACATGGGCTATCAATATGGATCTCTGGTTTCTCGAGCAGATCAAACAAGCAAAATGAGCACCATTACGAGTGGTCCATGAGTGGTGGATGCCACTGGTCACCAGTAAGGGGCTAATCGTTCACACCCTCATCCTACTAGCATGATGAGGAATTAGGAAAAAGGTCATGTTATTTTCTCCAACAAGAGTTGGATGAAGATTAAGATTTTTGTGGCACGTTTTTCAAACTAATAAACGGTGTGTTTCGTGCGAAAACCTTCTACTCTAAAATATCATATTAATCTATTTTTCAGGTTTGTAATAATTAAAACTCAATCAATCATACATTAATATCCCCTCATTTTACGTAAAAAACTTAATCTTAATCTTCATCTTCGGGAGAAAAGAACACCATCAAAGAGAAACAGAGAGTGTTGCTGGTTTGGTAAAAATGGATTTCATGGCAACCCAGAGAGAATCGAGCTCCGTACCGCGGGGATTTCATGGTAATAATTAAAAATGGTTTGGTAAAAATGGATTTCATCCCTAAAAGGGATGATGATCCGTACCTGAAAAATAGCCTCCGCTACGCTCCGGCCCAAGCCTACCGACGATGGGCCTCCGCTCCACTACGGCAGAAGCTGGCCTTTATTAAGTGCAAATGAATTTAGATCACAACTCAACAACATATACATGGCATGATGTGCAGCATCTAGTTTTGGCTTTCAACTGGATCGGCATCGGCGAGATTCACGCAGCCTGACTTAAGGCTGCTGCTCGTCTTGATCGATTCTACCGTGGAGTCACGCGTAAACCGCATCATTTCTTGGTGCTGTGCCTCTCTGATGCATATGGCAAGCGGATAAATTGATTTGAATGAATTTATGTGAAAGGAAATGCCGAATGTGCGCGGCAAAAATCAACTACTCTCTCCGTCCTAAAATATAAACATTTCTAGCTACGAATCTGTACAATTTAGTGCCTTTGCTTACTCTTTGCCTTTAGCATCTTCTTCCATTAAAACAAAATTTGTGCTGAGACTTTGCTGTATGAGAATTGATGTGTGCTACGAGAAAATATCTCCACTATATTTGTTTCGCCATGCGCAAATTGTGCATGTACATATAAGATTTCAAACTAAATTAAAATTTGCTATACTGATGCAATATTCAGCATTATAAATTAATGATCCTTTATACTTTTCCAGTGCAACAAGGAGGGTTTTCTTAAAGGTACTACACAATTCTATACTTTCTATATAAAGTTATATCCCATAAATATATTATATATTAAAAGTCCATTAAACTTCCTACGAACGCTCTCAAGCCGCCATCTAGACTCCTACAAAAGTTTCTAAACCGCCATGCGGCACTCTAATAATTTAAAGAAAATTCTGAAAAAAAAGAGAAAAATATCTAACCGTCAGTTTTCATTTAAAGTAGTGGACCTAATATTATTGACAATTGGATCAATACCAAATTACATATGGTAGTTGCAATGCTTATTTATTTGATTGCTTGATTTATCATTGACATTAGGCAGGATAATTATGTATGGCATCCGCGTGCTCGATTGATGCATGCATCCAATTCTTAATTTTATTTTTATTTACACGATATACATGTACACCATAATTTGTTATCATGAATTATTAGATCTATTTTTAATGGATACTAATATGGGCGTGAACTTGCAAGCACTAGGTATTTACAATAGGAGTGATCTTGGTGCTGTAAATAAATAATTATTTTTAGACGATCTACACGTTTAATTTATGATACATTTGAGCAGCCGTAGTTTTTAAATTAAATCAACAATTCAAGACCATGATGGCTAAATGTTTACTAGTATATCATATTATATCTTACGGGTCCCCCTCTCACATATTTTATACAACCATGTATTCATGATATATAGCATTCCAAAAATAATTATTACACAATTATATTTAGCCATCCAATCATATTCATAATAGGCTATGTGGAGCCTCGCACACACTCTAAATGAAATGTTCACAGATGGATTGCCTATCAAACTATGCAATCATATTAGGCTTAAGAAATCCATGTATTTAGTGTAGCCTCATGTCCTACCTAATACATCTGTCAATAAACAATGGACAACCTAATATCAGTAATCCAATTAAAAAAAAGAGTGAATTGCATTTTGGGCTAGGCTTTATTACCCAAGTTGCATTTTAAACCATACATCCATATGCCTTTTCACTTTACACTAGGTTTTGTTACCAAACTTTGCAATATGGCCCTATGGCCCGCACGTCAGAGCGTTCTCCAACAACGCCGGTGATCTCTTCTTGTTTCTAATCATAGCCGGCACCAGATTGATGAGAAACAAGAGAGAGATGCCGGACTGCTCAAGCTCAAGATCTTGATGTGAGCGGAACAACATAATAGAAGAGGGAGGGATGCAAGGGAAAATGGAGACATGAACACAGAGACAATGGGTTTGGGACTTTGGGGAAGAAGAGGTCAGAGCAAAGATTCATGTCTTGCTCTGTTAGTGAGCTCGACTTTCGTCAGGCGCCGGGACTCGATGTACACTCTCTACTCACACCTTGCGCATCTTGGTGGACTACTTCAGCAAAACGTCCCCGTTTGCTGCTCATCGCAAAGGATTTGACGTGCCCCAGTTCCCAAATTAAAATCAATGCAGCACCTGATATGAAGATTGAAGCCATTTGAGGCTCCTAATTGCCAAATCAAAGCAGGAAACAGGAGGACCTTCCAGGCTTCCAATACTCAAACAAACGCAGGAAATGGATAGATCCTACCTGACTCCCTGCTACAGCGAGGAGCTGCAAGCTGCTTCCTTCATGAGCTCAACAAGTTTGGCAAGACGCTGGAGAGGAAAGAGATGAATAGCTGGACAGGAAAGTGGTGCAAAGTGAATCCTTTTGTAAACTTCTCTGGCCCAATGTAAAAATCTAGTCTTTTTCCTAGTCCAAGTTGCAACTTTGGTAAAAATAAGTGGCTGCAATTCACTCTAAAAGAATGGAAAACCCCTTTCTTTTAGTTTACACTTAATTTGGTAGGCATGTTTTCTAAACAAAATAAGTCTACCTTCTATTTAGATGATGAAGAAGATTACAAACAATTGCATACAGAAATTATTTAAATATGATATAGGAGTAGTATAAAGGTAACTAATAGGTTATAATTTTATAAGCAATGCTAACGAAAAAAAATTGTGGAGAAACCGTACTTTTAAAGAGTGGCATATATTCTCTAGTTAATATTCCATCTTTATTTTGATAAAAAAATATTTCATCTTTATAAATTTCTCAAACCCAACCTAAGATGCTTGCCCACGCATTCACGCGGGCTATCTTTCTAGTTAAAGACTAAAGCTCAATATGCAACCATGCCACGTCATCACCGACTAGCAATAATTCCATATCTAACCTTATACAAGTGTACAACATCATCTTCAATTTATTTAATTCTACAAATCAACATGCAACCATATCGAACAATCATCGCTCATATCATTTGCATAATATTTTAACAAATTCATCTATCATTTTTATACTGTTGAGCATATACTTATAAATATGTTTCACATTAAAGCGCGGGTATGATTTGTTTGTTTCATATAAGTACCGATAAATCTCGATGTTTCATTTTTTTTCCTTTTTACTCCTAACTTAATTGTAAAAATATATAATGAGAATTTCTTAGTAATTCCCGCAACAAAGCGCGGAGAATCACCTAGTACACGAGAAAGCATGCACCAAGCTAGTGACTACAGAAAATGGACGAATCAACTATCAACAAAATCATAACTAGCCTACCCTACGGGTTTAATCCACTACAACATAGACAATTTTTCATACTGTCAAAATCGATTTTCACAAGCGGATGGGTGGACCCGCCTGTACCCAGGAATCTGCGAAATTCGCTATTTTTGCATGTGACGAGCAACCATATGAGAAAAATACAATTTTGCATGCGGGCGCTTAAACCGTCCATCTGAAAAAAGAAAAATCAGCCAAAAAATTAAAATTCTGAACAAAATCCGAAACCCTAGCGGTCATCGCCACTGTCGCTCTCATGCCCGGAGCCATGCGCACCCCCACCGAGCTCCCCACAACTAGGATCCGCACGGCGGAGCCATGTGCCAAGCGCCGCCAAGATCCCCACAGGAGGTGGAGAACTGGATCTACCGCCGCCGAACTCCCTGGCCCTTGCCGCTCCCTCTCCTGCTCACCGCTCCTGGATCCCTCCAGCGTCGGCCACTCCTGGTCTTGCTCGCTGCCGATAGAGAGGAGAGGAGAGGAAGTGGAGATGGAGGATCCACCGCCGCTGAGCTCCCAGCCGCTAGATCCCTTCGGCGTCAGTCACTCCCGCCCACCACTGACGGAGAGGAGAGGAGGAGGAGGTGGAGCAAAGGTGGAGAGGAAGTGGAGGAGGTAGAGTAAGTGGAGAGGATGAGGATGAGATGAGATGAGAGAGAGAGAGGACTTGATATTTAAGAGCGAGTTTGATTTGGTGGGCTGGTGGCAGGCATACCTCTTAAGAGGCCCACCTACGTAAATTGATTTTCGCAAGTGGGGTAGTTAAGAGGCCCACCTACGAAAATTGATTTTCGCATGTGGCCCTAACCCTAAACTCAGAGACCCGCGCTCAGTGCAGTGATTTTGACATGTAGAAATAGTTATGATCCGCCTGCAATCTTAAGGACTCTCTTAAAAAAAATTCGATTATGTAGTATTACTTAAAGGAACGAGAATCATGTCGGGTATTTGAGAGAAAAAGAAAAAAAGCAACCATGTCATGTGGCATTCCAAGCTAGTTGAGTAATGAGCATTTAAGGACGGTACTACGCAGTACACTATACACGTAGCGCGTAGACAAGCGAGCACCACTACGCATGCTCTTAAAAGCAACAACAAAATTGTGCCACCGTGATTTTCCTTATTGTGTCCATAATAGTTCCAAGAAAGCTGTATAGCTAGGAATGAGAGTAATCAGGAGATGGCAGCACGGACACATTGAGGGGACATGTAAACTGACCGCGTGAGAACGGTCTGCACTCCATAGTGAAGGTCGCGTGGTTTCACCGAGATGCACAGCCAGAGGTGGTGGCACAGCGACAGGGCGACAAGGGGTTTTCCCTGCTTCGGCTACTAGCGGACGAGAGCTTGCGCGAGTTTGGATGAAACTGTAAGGCGTATCCTTGCCGCGATCAAGTATGGCACGCATCTCATCGCCGTCTGCACGCATTATATTTGTTCCGTACCTGACCGGAGGCAAATCCGCAGCTTTGCACCAGTATGGTATTCAAATGTGTGTTCTATAATTTGCATCGGTAGAGCCTCTAGCCAAAATTCACCACACACACCTCTTTAAAATCCGCTAAAACTGGGACTCATTTTTCTTTATGAAACTGCCTGTGTGTTTTGGCAGCATCAAAATTAACAAAAGTCTCAGGCTGAAACATTTGCCAAGGCAAACCACCCAAGTACCTTAAGGTACCGGTACCTCACGGAACCAAATCGTTCCCGATCGTTAGATCTAACAATGCCTATCCTGCCCAGCTAGATCTAATGATCAAAAATGATTTAGTACCGTAAGGTACCGGTACTTCGAGGTACTTTTTATTGGACCTGAGTAAATCTGCTATATTGTACCACATCATCAAGAAACGTGCACCAAGCTTGTCACCAGAGAAAAATGGAAGAATCAACCATCAACAAAATAATAACTAGCCTCACGATTTTCCCCCAACCATGACTAACAGAGAACATGGGAACCCTGTCCTGTAATCTATCTATTATCTATCTTCTATTATCTATCTATTATCTATCTATCTATCTATCTATCTATCTATCTTCTATTATATACTAAAAGTCCATTAAACTCCCTACAAACGCTCTAAAACCGCCATGTGGCACTCCTACAAACGCTCTCAAGCCGCCACGTAGCACAGTCTAATCCCACCGTCGATTTTCACTTAAATTGGTGGACCCGTTATTTTACACCATTAGATTAAATTATTATTAAATATAATACCTTCCTCCTCTATGGACGATACAAACGGTACCACTGTTCCCCCTGCGTACGTACTTAAGATTGATAACAAAACAATAGTTTTACCTCTTATTGCTGGAAGGAAAGCACGGAGATATAAAAAGACAGTAAAAATACAAACGTCCGTGCTATTGTCGGGAAAAAATGACGGTTTCTAGAATTGGATTTTTCTAATATATATATATATATATATATATATATATATATATATATATATATATATATATATATATATATATATATATATATATATATATATATATATATATAGTCCATTAAACTCCCTACAAACGCTCTAAAACCGCCATGTGGCACTCCTACAAACGCTCTCAAGCCGCCACGTAGCACAGTCTAATCCCACCGTCGATTTTCACTTAAATTGGTGGACCCGTTATTTTACACCATTAGATTAAATTATTATTAAATATAATACCTTCCTCCTCTATGGACGATACAAACGGTACCACTGTTCCCCCTGCGTACGTACTTAAGATTGATAACAAAACAATAGTTTTACCTGTTATTGCTGGAAGGAAAGCACGGAGATATAAAAAGACAGTAAAAATACAAACGTCCGTGCTATTGTCGGGAAAAAATGACGGTTTCTAGAATTGGATTTTTCTACTATATATATATATATATATATATATATATATATATATATATATATATATATATATATATATATATATATATATATATATATATATATATATATATATATATATATATATATATATAAAGATCTTACCTACTGTTGCGGAAGGAAAGCAAGGAGATAAAAAATACAAAGCCAAGAAAAACATACGTCTGTGGTACTATCGGGAAAAAAATGGTGGTCTTTAAAAAATGATTTTTCTACAATATAAAGATAAAATATATTATTTGATAAATATAACTATGTAGTTAAACTAAAATCTATAATAAAAATATATATATCCAATCGTTAAACCATATTATATAATTTTTTTATTAAAAAAACTTGCGTCCGTGGTATCGTCGGAGAAAAAATTGATGGTCTTTATAATAGGATTTTTTACAATATAATGATCTTACCTACAGTTGACGGAAGGGAAGGAAAGTACGTAGATAAAAAAGACAAAGCCAAAAGAAACATATGTAAGTGGTACCGTCGGGAAAAAAATTAACGGTCCTTAAAGTAGTATTTTTCTACAATATAAAGATAAATTCGATTACTTCGTGATTTTTTTAAATGTGCTAAAATATTCAAGCAAGCTAAATGATATTTCGTGTATCACCATCTAATTGACTTTAGATGGTGCTAAATGCAGTTTTAGTAGCATGTTGTTCTGGCCTTCTACGCATTCCGGGTATCTCCGTTTATTTTTTTTTTTGCATAGACCATTCAAAAGGTGAATCATCTGTATATATGAACATTAATCGTCTTTGAATATATTTTTGTTATATATATACACACACATGAAGGATTAAATTTGGAGTCCATTTATATTTTACGATATAACAAGACATGGAAGTAGGACTAATTAAGCTTGACAAAAAATGTGATCACCACTACGATGAATCACAAGGCAATCTCCATAGGTGCAATGACCACATCTCAACACGGTGACTAGGAGCCGCATGAAAACCGTATGGCGGAGGAAAAGGAACAATGAGTTTAGCTAGGTCTTACTATTGATGTTTTAGATCATGACCATGGTATTTACATGATATGGGGATCGTTGGTACCAGGGTATATGCGAGATTGAAGTAAAAGAGACAGAGATAAGGATTTTTATATAGGTCCGGGCCCCTTCATGGAAGATAACAACCCTACTCCTGTTGGCCGAAGCCAGTGTTGCTCTTATTCATCAGAATCACACAAGTATAATAATTGGGATGGCTTATCTAATCGTTGTTGATTTGGCGACATGAGCACCAACACGTAGTCGACGACGGGGTAGTCTTCCTCCTTGAAGTACTCGCGGAGATTAAAAAATAGTGCTAGATCCCTCTTGACAGCCTTCGATGGCACCAGATTAGTTATGTCTAGGTTAATCTCCAATGTCGATATTTGGTGGCGTGTATTAGTTTGTTCTGACTTGTCTTGGTTTGTGTCCCCCCTCTCCTCCTAGGGGTCTTGTATTTATAACCATAGATACCCCCTCTCCAAGTAGAACTAGGGAGACCAATATGGATACAATTCGAGTAGTCCTTATAGTGTCCATGTAGAACTCTTTTTGTCCTTCCTTATCTGGAACTCCTTCTATATACGAGGTATGATTCTGTATAAGACTTGGCATTATGGTGGGACCGCCGAGCTGAGTCGATTACTATTGGGTATGTGTTATCCATAACACTGACACTTATGTTTTCACCAACGAGGCCCAAAGCATTCAATGAAAAAGGAAAAAGAAACACCTTGCTTTTAATTTAATAAGCATCTTTGGTCTATCTCCTTTTTAGATGATGATGATGATAATAGATAATTGCTTATATAGATTAATTAAATACTCACCACAAGGGATCAGGTCTTTTGTGATGAAAAACTTCATCACTAAAAGGCTGTTTCTCATCACAATTACCCCCCTTGTGACGAATTTTGGGGTCGTCACTATGTTGTCACCACTACTGGCGTCACAAGTAGCATAGTGATGATTTTTTTTTTCATCACAGATAATGGCTCTGTTTGTGATAATCCTATCTCAACTAATAAGCAGTACATTAGAGATGGTATCGTGGTCACAATTACAGGAGACACTAGTGACAATAGTGCCCTCACATATGTGAACGTGTAGTGATGGAATTTTTTTCTCACAATATTGTCGACAGTTAGTGCTGGTTTGCTCGTCACTACATATTACTAATTACCGATAACTCACCATCACAAATATACCTTTGCTAATAACTTTTCTCACATATGATAGGGTTTTTGTGATAAGATATTAATTTATATTGAGAAGTAAAAACCACAAGAAGTAGGATATATTGTGGTGAAATGACGTGTTATTTGTTGCAAAAACTGGTCATTCTTTACAAATGTAGTAGTGACCAAGCTAATATGTATATGTGACAATACCTTTATCACATATGAAGTAATGCATCAGTGGAGAAAAAAGGGTATTGTTGTAAGGAAAACTTTTATCACTAAAAAAATAAATATCCAGATGCAAGTTTTATATATGTGACTAAAGTCTTGCCACAAACAACACGTCTTTTATGACAATATCCAGCATGTGAACAATGACAAAATCTAATGATGAAATCTCGATAGAGCAATGGCAAGTTCAAACATTCATAACTGAGCACCCCTTTATTCATGAATGATTACAGTATGCTCGGAATAGAGCACTTCAGAACTCAATTGAAATATCACCTAAACTAAAAAGGGTTCCTCACACTAGAGGAAACTATCCTTTATTAATGAATGATAACAAAGTGCTCATACAAAGAGCATTTCAACTAAGACCATAACTAAATTGATAACTGAACACCTAAGCAACAAATGAAACTTGGGACACGGACTCTAGAATGCTCGCCTAGATGGACAAAACTTTGTAGCAACTCCACGACTCCAGTCTTTGTCATCTTGGAACTTCCTACATATAATTTAAAAATAACATTAATCGAATGACCACTAGATTGAATTAGTAATCATGTATGACGTAAGAAATCTTACTTAATTGTTTGGGGCACTTGAAGATAAAGCACCACCAGTGCCACCCATGTGTGCCCACATTGCTTTCATTCTTTCCTCAAGTTTCTGGTCCAACAAACGCTCCATGTGACCACTTTGTTCCTCTACGGTTCTTTTCTGAGAATTCAACTCTTCACGCTGAGACTGCAACTCGCCCTTTAATTGCAAGTTTTCTACTGTCAATTTTTGAACTTCTTCGAGCAAAGCAGCAGCTTGTTGATGTGCTTCATTGGCTTGCTGTTGTGAAGCTTCTGCTTGTGCATGAACTCTGTACCTCTCTTGAGCTCCCTCATTGATTGCACTAATACCAACTCCACGCGAGTGGTTTGGCTTTCTGCCAAGGACTAATGCAAAGTGTTCAACCATTGGGATTTGAGCAGCTGCAATCCTTTCCTGGTTTGTTTCAGCTGTTGTCTGCAGATTGTTCTAAACAAATCAAACCAAATATGTAAGTCCATATTAAAAAAAACTCATGCAGTAAAATGTAGGTAACAAACATTTTTGTTTACCAGAATTTCTTCGCCATTAGGAACAGACCATGTTCCATTCTTCAAATAAGTTGCCTTCCAAACATCTATAGCACTAGGCCATTCACCTGTCACTGGGTTTCTCTGCAATTATATCACATACAAAAGAAGCCTTATAATTTATATATACAAGACATGTCAAACATATAGTTTAAAGATATAAGTGAATGACAATATTCATTACCAGTTCATGTGCTATTTGCACTATAGACTTTGTTCCAACATGTGATTTCATCTCTTGCTTTGATCTGTTAATGGAATTCTGTTTGCTCCGTTTCTAAAAAACATAATAATCTCATACGAATAATGAATTATGAATCATATTGTATTAATTGTAAAGAAAATTAAACAAGTACCTGGAACTGCTCATCACTCCATAAGTTATCAATCAACCACTGCCAGTCCTCTGGCGCAACATGACTAGGACACTGTTTTGTTGTGCAATAGGTCTTGTACAGTTTGTGGCGTCTTACATTGTACTGTCGCTCAACTTGTGTCATTACACATTGGTAGTCTGCCATTGAGATCTTAGGGAATTTTGCCTACAGAATGATAGTAGATCATACGAACAAACAATGTACAAAATCATGACAGCAAAAAGAAAACAAAAATGTACAAATGAAATATACTCCAACCAGATGACATACCTTCAATAAATTCCAAATTGATGACATGGTTCCAGGAAAAGCTTTTTCAATGACTTTCCACTTCTTCACCTTAAGGGGGACCTCTTGTCGCACACAGACAGTGACCTCACTTTTAAAGACACTTGTGTGCCTACCACAGACTTTTCCAAACTGTGCAGCAAATTGAATGTCTAGCGGCACACCCCTTGCTCTCAGTTTTGCAAGTGTTCCATTAATGGTGAGACCCCTACCTTTCCTACGTTTGAGACCTAATTGAAGGAAGAACTTTTAATTTATTTGCTTGTGAAGGAATAGATTAATGAAGTGAAGGTAAATATGTTAAATACCTGTGTTTCCGGTTGGTCCCATCCGTCCCTCATTCCTAGTATTGGGTATGACTTGTCGAGTAGCATCATCCGAAGTCTCCATCTGGTTCACGGACGGACGAACTTGGGAAACCATTTTGACCTACAAAATAAGAAATGAGTACAAACAGATCTACTACAAGATTACAAACCAAATTGACTAAGATAGAAATCCCCACAAAACACCGATATACTATTAGATTGAGAACCAAATTAACTAAGAAAGAGAATCCCAATTAAAAATGGATATTAAGTTGCATCTAATTAGGAAATTAACACAAATCATAAATGCGGAAAAACAAGACGGAGAGAGTGGACGCCAGAAGGGGCAGGTCATATCCCTGCGACGCCACGCTATCATCAATAGGACTGCAGTGATTTGGAGATGATGGTTGTGTGATTGTGTCCTGGCAGTGGTGGGTGTAATCTCTCAAAGATGGATGTACTCTAGGGCTATGCAGTGAATAAAAATTGGGGAATGCCGAATGGATCCTATAGGATTGCGAGGATAGCAAAGAGCCATAGTATATTTGTTTCTTTACCTTTGACTGCAAGTGTGTGCAGGGATCGAGAACTCTAGATGCGAATGGATTGTACTATATGGGCAGCCTTATATAGCGAGGTAACTCTGTCAATTTGGCGGGAGTAAAATTTTGCTGGCAATTACTTTTTGAGGGAAAGTATGTTTTGCTGGCCGATTTATGCGTGCGTGCATAACAAATTAGTTTGTTTGTGCTGATCCAAAATATTTGTTCACCAGCATTTGTTAACAACCTCTCATAAACAAATATGGCAATTGTTTAATGAATCAATAACCTGTGGAGTGAAAAAAAATGATACACACATGCACATTAATTGTTGATGTGGGTTGGCACCAGCCACGTGTACCTAGAGATGGACACGTTTAGTGTTGCACACATGCTCAGCTGTAATTTATCCCTTTCATAATGCAGGCTTCAGGTCATCAATGTTCAGTGATCAGCATTAAATTAATATCTGCTACCACAAGATATTGGCGTCATATAATGGATAGTAGATGTGCAGTCAATTCATATGATACGAGCAGAAATATTGACTGTTAAAAGTTTTACTTGTAGTGCTAATGTTTTTTAAAATAAAAGGACGATCAAAATTGAGCGCGGGTACTCATGGTTACACCTAAAATGAGACGGAGAGAGTATTCACTTCACCCTACTCACTTCATAAAAAAAAATCAACATCGTCCTAGTAAACGAATATGAACATAAAGTATGTCCAGATTCATTGTAGTAGGATATATCACATTCTAATGCTATGTTGCCTTTTTTTGACATAGGGAATATAGGATAAAGCTTGGATGACGAGCCAACATTTAGGCTTGTTACCTTAGAGCAGGTTGTGTTCGAGAGGTGGAGTTCGGAACCACCTCCCTGCATGGAAAACTAATAAGCCAGCTCATTAACATTAACAAAGCTAATACTAAAAGCTTAGCTTGGCTCAGCTCGTGAGCTGGTTCATTAATAAGCATATGCTCATTATCTAAAAAAAATAATAAGCATATGCTATATTAGATGCTAGACATCTGGCAAAATCATGTCTCTGCCATAGGGTATCGTGGTCTTGTGATAATAATTTGTTGGAACACATTGTCTGCTCTGACGGCATAGCACGTTTTAGCAAATTATCATGATACTGTAATTATCTCCATTTTTTATAATTAAAAAATATTTATGATTTTAATATAAAAAACAAAAATAGGCTAGAGGGCCACGCCGAATTGCTTGTTTTTGACCTCACAGGATCACCGCCCATGTCGCTTGCCACCGCACATATGACGGAGCTAAGAAAAACTGTACAACAAACCTGCAATGGATAAATCTTCCATGCCCGCCTATAGATTAAATGTTGTGTACCAGTGCTTCCCGCTAAATTTCCAATTTCCCTCGTTGTTTTCTTTTGTTCCCGCAATTTTTCGGTGGAAGCTGGTATCCTTCAAAGGGCTATAAATAGTCATCGCAAACATCTGGAGATAGTTGGAGGTACTGAATCTGACCTAGTAAGCACTTTTGGGGGAGCAACACAGTTGATAATCTAGAGGAGTTAGGATCTGGGGTGGTGGCAAGTAAAGCTGCAATGGGCATAGACTTGAATATTGCGTCTGCAGGTGGAGATGATGGATTAGGAGAAGCATGCAGGAAAGCTGCTCGTGGCATTGAAGGAGATTCAGAGGCAATCTACTTCAGCTAAACGGAGGATTGGTGATGAAAACAATCGAGATGAAGAACCACACAAGAAAGCTGCTCGGGGCGTTGACTTGAATGTCATGCCTGACCGAGATGATGAAGAAAACCAGAGACAATCTACTCTTGCAGCATTGAAGATTGATTTAGACGAAAGCCCTGTACATGAAGGAGAACCGCAGAAGGAACAAAACATTAGTCAACTCGATGAGAACGCGAAAGCCTTCATATCTGAATTGAGGAAGATGTATTTTCCTATTTTTGCACGATTCGATTATTAGTACTCTCCATCTATTTTATTTCATATTACATTCTGTTTCATATATGTTCAAATAATTGAGTCGTGATCTATGTATCCAATTTCTTGGTGATTGTATCTATAAGAAAAGTATTTTTTTAGGCACCAATATTATTGTATTGCAATTATTTCTGACACATTTATGTGACATAGATTTATTGTTCTGTTTCCCTACATTTGTCGGGCTCTTATTCTGTTTCCCCACTTTATCCCTAGCGTATATTTTCTTTTCACCTAGTTGGATTCATATTCTGCTTCCCTACTTTATCCCCAGCGTATATTTTCTTTTCACCTAGTTGGATACATATTCTGTTTCCCTACTTTATCTCCAGAGTAGATTTGTTTTGACCTGCTGGTATATATATGTACCTGGACGCATCCTCCATGATGCCCTAAAACATCGTAGACTGCACAGTACAAGCCTGAGATTGATTCTTCAATTGACGCCGTCTAACTTTGTATGGTATCCCTTTTCTTATTATTAGTTTTTGCAAGTAGTTGTTTATTCTTTTCGCAAAACAGTATTCCACAACTTTCAATGTGAGGTGATAAATTTCATTTTTCAACTATAGTACTAGTGATGTTTATGTGCATATATCGTTACATACTTGTCCAGCATATACAATTTGTCTCGTTTACTATCATGTTTGCAAGCATATAAAAGAAATCGCGTTTACTATCAGGTTTGCAAGCATTTTATTTCCATGGACAAAAGTTGGATGAACATCAATAGAACTCTTCCTCAATATCAGGATGGAGTTAATCAATTTATTCAGTTTGCATTCAAAGATTACGATGTGGATAAGTTGCTTCGGTGTCCATGTAGAAAATGTAGAAATAATCACTTTGCTAATCGGAATGAAATATGTGAGCATCTAATGATTCATGGAGTGAATAAAGACTACACAACATGGGTTCATCATGGAGAAACCATACCAGAATCTGATGAAGATGCAAATTGTGAGATGGAAGATCAAGCTGGGTTTCGTATGGATGAGATGACGAATGATTTCTGGAATGCTGCCAATGCAAACAGTGACTCATCAGTAAACATTACAACACTTGATGCACAAGAGGATATGGGTACCAATATAATAATTAATGAGGAGACCACTAAATTCCAGAAATTAATAGATGATGCAGAACAAGAGCTCTATCCTGGATGTGATAGTTTTTCAATTTTATCTTTTATTGTCCAAATGTTGAATATCAAGTGCCTTTATGATCTTAGTGGGAATGCAATGAATGCTCTATTTGGTACATTGTGCAGCGCTTTTCCTAGCAACAATAAAGTCCCCAAGTCTTATGATGATGCTAAAAAGATTATGTCAAATTTGGGGTTAGATTATATAAAGATTTATGCATGTTTGAACGACTGCATTCTTTTCATAGGTGAATATGCTAAAGCTGAAACATGCCCTGTTTGTGGAATTTCAAGATGGAAAGAGGATGGAGAAAATAGTGCTCGCAAGTCAAGGAGGAGAAAAGCTAGGAAAGTTCCGCAGAAGGTTTTATGGTACTTTCCTTTGATCCCAAGATTAAAGCGTATGTACATGTGTTCAAAAATAGCTGTTCATATGCGATGGCACAAAGAGAAGCTAGTTGATGATGGATATATGAGACATCCAGCAGATTCTAATGAATGGAAGAACTTTGACAAGAATTTTGAATCATTCGCATTGGACGCGCGGAATGTTAGGCTAGGCCTTGCTAGTGATGGATTTAATCCTTTTGGAAATATGAGCTCATCGTATAGCATATGGCCAGTTATTATTGCTATATATAACTTACCACCTTGGATGTGCATGAAAGATTCTTATATGATAATGTCAATGCTTATCCCTGGGCCTAAAGCACCTGGAAATGACATAGATGTATACTTGCAGCCATTGATTGATGAATTGATACAGCTACGGGAAGGCGTGCCAGCCTATGATGCTCATGCAAAGTCCTCCTTTAAGCTACGGGGAATGCTGCTTTGGACAATCAATGATTTCCCTGCATTTGGTAATTTATCAGGCATGAGCACGAAAGGAAAATATGCATGTCCTTCTTGTCACATGGACACTTGGTCCCATAGGCTCGTTAATGGACACAAATACTGCTATATGGGACATCTTCGCTTCTTGCCAACAAGACATTCATGGAGGAGCAATGCAAAATCTTCTGATGGCCAAAAGGAAAGACGTAGCGCCCCAAAAGCGTTGTCAGGAGATGACATTATGCGTCAATATCAAAATTTCAATCAGGTACTCTACTAATTATGATATATTTATGCTTGTATCCTATCTGGTATATCTGAAAGTAAATTATTATACTATTTGCTATTCTATGCCTTATTTGGTATTACATTATAGAGTATAAGAATATGAGTAGTATATTATTGTTGACATCACTTTATGCATTCAGGTTAAATTTGGGAAACATAACAATAAGAGAAAACGCTCAAGCACATTGTATGGAGTTTGGAAGAAAAAAAGTATATTTTTCCAGCTGCCATATTGGAGTACGTTATCGATAAGACATAATCTAGATGTCATGCACATTGAAAAGAATGTTTGCGATAGTATTGTGGGTACCTTGTTAAATCTAGATGGGAAGACAAAGGACAATATTAAATCCCGGTTTGATTTGGAACTCATGAAAATACAGCCTGAACTTCATGCACCTCCAACTGGTGATGGGAAGTTCTTATTTCATCCTGCATGCTATACAATGACACTAGCTGAGAAGAAAGCATTTTGTGAGTTCCTTAGAGAAATAAAAGTGCCAGATGGATACTCTTCAAAAATTTCACACTATGTGGATGCAACAAAAGCTAAAATATCAGGGATGTAGTGTCATGATTGTCATGTATTTTTACACAGATACCTTCCACTTTCTATTCGTGGAGTTCTGCCTGCTGATGTTTGTGAGGCTATAATTGAGCTATGTAGCTTTTTTAGAGAAATTTGTTCCAAGAAATTAGATACTGAAATTCTCAAGAAGCTTGCATCATCAATTGCTGTTACCCTCTGTAAGTTAGAGATGATTTTCCCCCCTTCATTCTTTGATGTAATGTTGCATCTACCAATCCATTTAGCCCAGGAAGCTATTACTGGTGGACCTGTCCAGTATCGGTGGATGTATCCCATTGAAAGGTTTTTGCGAAGGTTGAAGTCTTTTGTAAAAAACAAAGCTCGCCCTGAAGGATCGATAGCTGAGGCATATATTTTGCAAGAATGTGTAAATTTTTGTTCTATGTACCTGCAAGGAGTTGAAACAAGAATCAATCAACCAAGTCGAAACGAGGACGTGCAGAGTGACAACAGCAGTACAAAATTTCAGATATTTGGTACTATTGGCAGGCCACTCCTTGGTAACAAATACTGCCAGATGGATATGAATGAGTTGGAGAAAGCTCGGATATATGTTCTAAAGAATTGTGAAGAAATATCAGAATACGCAGAGTAAACAACTACTACTTACTCTCATTTTCTAATATGTAAATGCTGTCAAAATTTAACATACATGTACATGTCTTGCAGCATTCACAAAGACCAACTTAGCATCCAGAACAGTAAAGGTGTGGAAAAGTGCCATGACAAAGAATTTTTTGTATGGTTCAAGAATCATGTATGTACACGCCATAATAAAAGTATTTTTTTTTAGATTTTACAACTATTTGTAACCTGTATAAACATTCTTCCAGATATTTGAGAAACATTCCAAAGGATCTCCAGATACATCAGAAGAGTTGTTTGCTCTAGCAAGAGGTCCTGATGCTCGAGTAACCCATTACACAAGTTATATGATTAATGGATGGAGATTTAACACCAGGGACCGAGACAAGTTGGTTCAATCACAAAACAGTGGAGTCTTTGTTAAAGGTGATGAAGCCAGTGGAAGCAAAGACTATTTTGGTGTTAATTAAAAGCAACAGCAAAATCGTGCCATCATGGGCATGCCGGGCTAGCTTGTTAAACTGCAGCGACAAATATAATCGAACAAGGTGATCAGAGGCAAAATGAATGAGTGCGTACTAATTGGAGTAACGGTTGTGTCCACGACTCCGGTATATATAAATGTAGCTAGGATTGAGTAATCAGGAGAATGCAGCACCGATGCAGCGAGGCTATAAGTAAACTGAGCGCGTGAACACGGTGCACGTTGAATAGAGGAGGTAGAGTGATTGCACCGACATGCACTGCCAATTATAGGAGTTGATCACACAACATACAAGAGAGCGACAAGGCGCTGTTCCCTGATGAGATCGCGGCAATCGGGGCAGCTGGTTAGCTCTGGCTGTGTTTAGTTCACACCAAAATTGAATGTTTGGTTGAAATTGGAACGATGTGACGGAAAAGTTGGAAGTTTATGTGTAGAAAAGTTTTGATGTGATGAAAAAGCTGGAAGTTTGAAAAAAAACTTTGGAACTAAACACGGCCTCTAGCTAGCGCGGATTTTGACGTAATTGCAAGGCGAACTCTTGATCGATCGATCTATTGTCACACGTGAGTATCATCTCATCGCTGTGTCTCTACGCATCCGTGGCGGTGCCGTGTCTATCTAGAGGCAAGCTTTGCACCAGGCCACCAGTATGTTTTTTTCAAATGTGTTCTGTGGTTTCCATAGGCAGCGAGCCACAATTTACCACACCTCTTTGCACTACTACAAAAGTTGAGTGTTGCCGGTTGGTAATCGGACATAGGAGCCGGATTTTTCTAACTGACACCTAGCAAGCGGCCCCTTTGAGAAGGGCTCAAAGATACCCGTTTAGGAACCAACACATTTAAAATATCAGTAATAGAAAAAAAGAATGGTCAGCTCAAGTCGAGCCGATGAATCGAGTAGCTCCCCTTCACCCCGACCAGATTCCATCACCCCATTGCCCCTTATTTTGATTTAACATCCAAGAACACATTTTAACATTCATGTATCAACATCCAACAACACAGTGAATACAGAGAAAGAGGAGGGATGGAGCTTCTCCGGCGACGAGCGTGGTGCCGGATGCAGTCCTTGAGCTCGAGCCCATTGGATATGGTTATATATGGTGCCAGCGCCAGCACCGTTGATGCTCGCGGATGGGGAGGACACCGCCGAATCTCACGAGTGGGGAGGGCGCTACTACTGCAGCTCGCGGGTGGGAAGGGAGAGAGCGGCAGCGCGGAAAGGGCTCAGCGGCGCAAGGAAGGAGGCAGCGGCAACAAAGCAGGGAAAGGGGCATCGATGGTTCTTGACGGTAGAGCCGCAGGACACGGGGCAGCGAGGTGGGGATCCGGCGCCAGCGGGCCTTGTGAGCTGCACGGGAAAGGGGGTGACAAGGAGCGGATCCGGTGCTGACGAGCCTCGGGAAAGTGGATCTACCCCCGCGGGCCTCGGGAGCGACGCGGCGAAGGGGGCGGCAGCGGCGCGGGGATCAGATCCAGCACCGGCCATCCACGCCTCCTTCGGGAGCACGAATCCATCCTGACCTCGTGCTCTATGATGTGATGTGAAAGTTTTGTGATCAATCTATGATGTGGAATTTGTATACTGTGATGTGAATTAGTGGAATATTTGTGCTCCATGCTCTATGATCATAATCAAACCATTTTTGTGGAACTTGTGCTCGTTGATGTGAATTTGGGATTTGGGGATATGGATTTGGGAATGCTGGGCAACATTATGTAGGCATTTTCATTTTTGCTCGCAGCTAGAGGGCAGCTGCATGGGGTATTTTCAATATTTTTTTGCCGTGAAATCGATTATCCCTGACGGCCAGCTTAACACAGCCATATGAAAAATGAATTATCACTGGTGGCTCGCGTGACACAACCGCCAGTGAAAATCAATTGTCACTAGCGGTTGAAGTCTCGCTTGTGAAGACCTTAGATTTTCATTGACCGTTAGTTGCAGACGGTTAGTCTAACTACTAGAAAGGACTGATTTTAGTCACCACGAAAAACCTTTCTTCGTAGCAGTGACTAGCTAGATTGAACCAGGACCAGCTGGTTACTTTGTGTATCTAACATGTGCAAAAAAGCTGTTTGACAAAGCTAAATAGTTTGGCGATCATGCCCAAGCTTGAAGTAAAGCCCATTCAACAGTAGGATGTTATTGCCATTATGAATTTTGCGTCATATTGGTGTCAACTCCGAAAGACGTATTGTAAATCACATTTTGTCACTTTAAGTTTATGCCACATATATTGGGTTTGCTTTGCTATTTCCATCATCAGCTCCCACACGCTCACTACTCTTAAATATATATCTGGCATTACACAACAACCTTTGGAATGGCATGTTTCTTGAAAAATACAAAATTGTCCCTGTCTTAAATGTTGGTCTCTCTGTTTTTTAAAAATGATTTTTGCATAGAAATTCACTATATATATATATAGTAAAAGAATTAGTACACAACAGAAGAACCATATATATGCTTATCTGTTCACATAAAGAAAGATATTCGGTTATATGCACGATTGTTGCAAAATATTCTCTCCGTCCCATAAAAAACCAACCTAGAACAGATGTGATGTTTTCTACGATTCAGATTCATCGTGCTAGAAATCATCACATCATGTTCTAGTTTAACTTTTTGTATAGGGCGGAGGGAAGCCCGGCCCAGCTAGCTAGCTACCCTTGAATGTTGCATAAATATTTACACCACTGCAAGCGGTAGTACTAGAACACATAATGGCCTTAATAAGCAACGAGCCAAACGATGTATAGGCATCTCTCTCCTTCGTGTAATTAGAACTCAGAGACCCGCGCAAACAGCTGATCATATATAGAAACTAGAGAGAGATAGACGAGGAAATGGAGCATCTTGATCGACAATCAATCCGATATGTTAGAGTATTACAGGCGCCCTGATCACAATGGCGATATGCATACAAATAGTATAGGGATGGAAGGTATTGGGAGCTGAAACTGAAAGCACCGTTTCATAATACAACCCGGCACCTCTTGCTCTTTTCACGATGGCGCGTGCTAGGAGACGAGCCATAGAATCGTTGGTCCCGCTAGTTAGCGGAGAGGCGCTGAAAGCAAATGATGGCAAAATACCACACGGTTGAACAAGAGCAAGTAATGGAAGTTCAGTATCTCATGGAGAGCATGCGGGTTGTCGCAGTAACGTGCGCAGTGGGCGATGTTTGGGCTTGTGGCTGCAGATCAGCAAATTCAGTTTGTTTGGTTTTATGCCAATATTGTTTGCCTTGCCTATTTTGTGCAGTTATTAGCGAGATTTAGATGTTACCAAAAATTTTGCAAAGGTGCTTTGTTTGGATTGCTTCCAAATTTTTATCTCTACTAGAAAAATACCCGTGCGTTGCAACGGGTAAAAAAAGAATAATATGATTCTATTTATGAAGAAAGAAAATTAAGATATATATACCAATTTCATTTATACTTTGAAGATATGTTTTATAAGAACTACTTGTGTGTGCGCGCGCGTATAATCTAAAGATTATATATGTTAATGTCAAAAAAAAATCTAGCTCCATGTAAAATTGAGTTCGAAAATTAATTCGCTAGTTTACATGGTACATAATCTTTTAGGGTGTGATCTATACTATCTTCTTAACTTTTACTCTATCGATTTTCATGCACACGTTTCTTCAAACTTCTAAATGTGCGAACTTAAAAAAAATATGGTAAGTATAGATGATTATGGTTCAAACAGTAGTAGGGAGGGCAGCACCGGTTTGACGTGGATGTCAACTGTTTGGATTTGTGGCAGTTATTTTGGATAGTCGTCGTTATTTTATCTTATGGGGGTCATCTAGCCAGGCATAGTCGTCAAAGCGTGTCTTTTTTGTTAAACTCAATAAGATTGAACATATGCCACTTGAATGGTGATTGTTAAGAGTGATGAAAGGGGGTGCATCTTGCCATCTTAATTGGTTGTCATGCGCCACTCGATTATAGGGCCCGTATGACGCGGCAATGACCAAATCCGATCGCATTGGGCGGCTAGGATCTGCCGTACGTGCCCTCCCGTCTATTCCGGCGCCCGATCGAGTGAGCGAGCGCCGCACGGATCAACAACAGCGTTCGACGCGCCAGCGGGTGGCAAACGCATGCATGCCGCCCGTCGATCGGCCCGTGCCTTCGGCGATTCCCCATCGACTGGGCGCCCTTTTCATTTAAAGGGTACCGTTTCCGATCGTACCGTTTTTAGCTATTTTTTATTTTGTTTTTTCTAATTTTTTTCATCATATTAATGTCGATACTGAGGAGTTTAATGATAAATATGATCAATTACCGGCCGATCGAGGATCGTTTCCATAGGGATGCTATCGATTCCGACCGTTTCCGATCGTTTTCACCCTTACATTGTCCTCCACCAGCGAGAGATGAAAACATGACGAGCGGCGGCTGTGAATGGGTAGAAACCGAGCATGCTGTAGCTGTTTGTTGCACTTATGGGCAGTCGAATGCGCTACAAACGGCGATCCAAAGTTGGACGTCCCTCTAACATATAAGCCTCTACGCCAGAGGATCTCCTTCCTATCCATGCATATCCTCTGAGAAAAAGCCCTCCATTGTATTGGTTCCACTCAACTTGTGCTTATCATATTTGAAACTTGCTAGAATTTTTCATGTCTAACATATGATCAAGTTGCTTGTATCAGTACATCATTAAGGAAGCAAGATGCAATATTCCGCATCTCAGCAATTAACAGTTCTCCGGACATTTTTTTTTTTGGAAAAGTACATATTTGATCCGTCGACTATGGTCCTTCGATTTTAGTCCACTAACTATAAAAACTGGTTACCCGCAACAAAACAAAAATATAAACTAGTTACAATTGGTTACCATCCATATATATTTAATTCCCGAGCTTAAATGAGGAGTGCTTTTTTACTTACATGACATCACATGGCATCAGTTAGTTAATTAAAATAAGGGTGTGGAGAGAGAGGAAAAGAAGATCAGATAGACAAGTAGGTTGTAGTATATTCTTCACTTTTATATTTATTGCGCTATTATATACTAGGGATTAATATGTTGGGCCTGTTTGGCACAGCTACAGCTCCAGCTCCACCCCTCCTGGAGCTGGAGCTCAGCCAAACAGTTTTAGCTCCACCAAAATTGGGAGTGGAGTTGGATGGAGCTATCTCACAAAATATACTAGAGTTGTGGAGCTGGGTTTAGATAGCTCAACAACTCCACTCCAGACTCAACTCCTGAAGTAATATTTAGGAGTTGGAGCTGTACCAAATAGCCCCGTTGATTCATCACTATTCCAACTAGAATCAGGCTAACGAGTACATCATAAATCCACTAGAGCCTGTCGTGAGTGCATCTCTCGAATACATCATGCATCCACTGGGAACCTGTCGCGGGTGCATCTCATGTGAATTTTTAGAATGTTGTTGTTGCCATGTTACTTGAATGGTGGCGCTGCCTTTAAAAATCACAATCAGGGCAGTGCTCCTATATGACATGGTTCACTGAAAACAAGGCAGCTAAGTAGTGCTGATGATTCTTGAGGGTAAAAAAAAAACAAAACAGTAGAATAGAAAGAAACAAATTGTACATTCTAGATGGGATATGGGAGACTTGCATGATGATTTCACCATGGATGGTTTATATGCATGGGGATTTGACCAAGTATATATAGAAAAAAAATGAATTTTCATCAAATAAGAGTTGATGGCTTGAGGTTCAGCAATTATCCACCATTAGAGATGACAGGTACTTTCACTAAGGTAGAGATGGAAAATCTCTATAGAAGCACATCACAAATAATCACCCCTTACCAAACACTTGTAGAGTTGTAGGACACAACAACAATGCAAAAAACTTCGATTTTTCATTTCCTAGTCCAAGGACCACATAAAAAAACCTGCAGTTGATAGCATAGAGCCAAAGTATGCACACTCCTAGAGTTAAATTGGCTGGCACAAAGGACTGCTATTTCTAGAAATCTGACAACCAATTTACGGAACAAATATCTTCACGGAATTAAGTCCACCAAATGGGTGAAAACTTTAATCCCGAATAAGATTGGAAAAGGGCATCGACATGTTCTGCAAATATTTTTTTCTCTAGTTTCCATATCTGTCCAACAAACTAATTTTACAAAATAAAGAAGAGCCTACTTTTGACGTGCTCTACCTTGTTGTTGGTGACAAGCCACAAACTGCTGAGATGCTAAACTAACCTTATACTTACAGCTTTCTGCTTTATCCACTTGCAACTATAAGTATAAAATAGCGCAACCAGAGAATTAGTGAATAATATTCAAGAAACCATTGTGACAAAAAGAATCATCATTGTTGTTGCAGACTTGCAGTATAAACTTTGAACTCCCCGAAGGCTATGGAAGTGAGCAATTACAACAGGAGGTATAGTACCATTTTATCCCCAACACTCACATGCTCTTTTCTAGCTGTTCAGACGCTGTAGACTAATCATCAAGATTTTGACAATCATCAAACTTCGAACAAAGTGCAAATATTTCATCAATCAAATTTGTAAAAAAAATAAAAGAAAAGTGTTTATCATTTACCATGATATCGACGAATCGGTCAGTAGTTGGCTCTGGTTCAACATTAGCCCCTGCAATTGAGAGGGATAACTTGCTTCCAGCAATCAGAGGCACCTGCATCTGCATATCAAATAAAAAGGTACAAAATCATTGAGTTGTTGAACAGCAAACTGCAGTAGTGCACCACTAACATCATTCATCGAGTACATGGGAGCATATTTCTTTCCATTTTCTTCTGGGTTTACTCCCTTTGCAATGGCCTTGATCTTTGAAAATGAAGCATCCGTTGCAACATCACAGTGAGATGTTGAAATCCATTAGAACTGCACCAAAGCCATAGAATGTAAACTTACAGCAAGTAGTTTGTTAAGACAGCTTCCATCACAGACGGATCCAAGCTACTTAGGTCTGCAAAACACCACCAAAAATTTTGATGTCCACACGAACACGCACATACAGACATGAAACCCCAATCTCACACAAGAAACCCTCAAGAAAAACAACTTTCATGCTTCAGACTCTCCCGGGCGATCTCATTCCCTGCTTGCGCCAGGGACACGAGCTGCGGTTTGCACCTTTGCAACAGCAAAAAATAATCAAAACACGCAGCCGCATCCTTTTTAATCTGGAGACATTAAAAAATAGATTCTGCATACAGAAGTTCAAAGTCATTAAGTAGGTATAGGGATTGGAGCTCGGCAAAACTCGGTTCAATTCAGTCCATGGATAATCCTAAGAAGTACCCAGGAGAAGCTGACCCAAGAAACTTGATCTATCATTCACAACAAAGACTGCCTTTTCTGCCCAAATTGCAGCTAGCCGAGGAATACCATCTAGCAGTCCTAATTTTCTGTCATGCCGTAACAAAAAGAATCAGGGCTACACTTTCAAACCCCCCAAATCAATATATGCCCCTCCCCCCATCCAAAAAAAAAAAAATCCTCACTGAACAGCACAAAATCTGCAGCTCTAAATATAGTTTAATGCCAACCCAACACAACTCATTATTCCAAATAGAGGCTACATCAGATTCACATAGGAGTAAGTAGCATTTGCATGAGAATAAACAGGGAATCTAAAGGAGAGTAGGATCCAATACCTCAGTGAGGTCTTGAACGTAGTATCCGAAGGACCAGTTCCTAAGCATCTTGAAGAAGGTGTGGTGGTAATTGTTCTTACCACGTCATGAGGTCGTTGTGCTTTCCACAGCACGCATGGACTTCTGGGCCAGTTCGCCAACCACTCAAACAAGTGGCGAACCTATGAAAAAAAAAAATTACCTGGGGTCCACTACATAGTAGTTATCTAATTATTCACTACTCCCTCCGTCCCACAATATAAGGGATTTTGAGTTTTTACATGCAACGTTTGACCACTCGTCTTATTTAATTTTTTTTTTGCAAGTATAAAAAACAAAAAGTTGTGCTTAAAATACTGTAGATAATAAAGTGAGTCACAAATAAAATAAATAATAATTTTAAAAATTTTTGAATAAGACGAGTAGTCAAACGTTGAAAGCAAAAAACTCAAAATCCCTTATATTATGGGACGGAGGGAGTAGTATACTAATCAAAATAGCATAAATTAGTTAGAATTTAACAATTTTACCCGGTGTCCTGTGACACTGGTAAGTTGTATGTGGGCACGCCACTGACTCTAACGACACCGAATTTGTTATATATTTATCGACAAATTTTCCTTCAAAAATTTGATAGATATAATTACAGTATAATCGTAGTGTAATTATACTGTAACTATAATGTAACTTGTATATATGTAACTTTCAAAAATCTCTCCGTAACATGTTATTTCGGTAAAATGGAAGTCGTGGGAACAAATCTTTTCACATATATGTGTGCTGTGATTTTTTTCTTCCTCACTAGAACAATTCAAAATTACGTGAAACTTACATACAAGTTACACTGTATTTACATTCAAGTTACAGTGTAATTACATACAAGTTATAATGTAATTACACTACGATTGTACTATAATTATATCTGTCAAATTTTTAGGAGAAAATATGTCGATAAATATGTAGGTGGTCCCGGAGAGGAGAGAAGATCACAGTGTGGATTGTGGAAAGCCAGAAACGACGGGGAGGCAAAGGGCAGATGGCGTGGAACCTGAATTGAGATTCCTCTAACTTCTCAATAACTTGTGTCACTGACATGTGGACCATCTATCCAATGGGTCCGCATGTTAGTGACTCAAAGTCAGAGGATCCCCGATCACGTGATTTCAGGATGGGGATCTCCCACGCGAGAAAGAGAGAAACGATCTGGAGTGTTGTATAGATCTGAACCGTTAAGTGATGAATGTAAGAGTGTAAGAATGAAAGATGAGTAAATTGAGTTGGAGTATTATAGTAAGGTAGGGTAGATAGAAGAGGAAGATAGATAGATAGATACATGTAGTCAAGATAAATTTACGGATGAAAGAGGGAAAAACTTAGATATGCAAAAAAAAAAAAATGTTAAGAGCAATGAGTACAAAACAGTAGTACTGTCTCTAGAAAAAAAAATCAAATTCAGAGATATTAAAAGAAACCGAAGGGTAATGTTAGTTTGCTCTTTGTTGACGATAACTTGAGGCTAGAGGTTCTGGCAGCATCAATGATGCTCTGGTAGCAACTGTACCATGGAACATACGATTGGTAGAAACAGAAGCAGGGCCTGGAGAAATGGAGATGACAAGCAAACTGCAAAAATAACCATTTCAAATGTGCTATCGATGGTGTTTTTTCTATATATTTCCTGAAACAATCATCCAACCGTTTTTGCTTCACTGGTGGAGAAACCATCTTTCGTCGGTCGGCTGAATTCCACAATAGTCTCGGATGCAATAAAAACCAGGGCTAAAGATAATCTTTAGTCCCGGTTAAAAAGGGTAACGGGCATATTTGATCTTTAGTCCCGGTAGATCATCTTTAGTCCCGGTTCAAATGCTGTCAGGGCCTGTCAGGCCCCCACCAACCGGGACTAAAGATCGTAACTTTAGTCCCGGTTGGTAATACCAACCGGGACTAAGGATCTCGGGGATCTTTAGCCCTGGTTGGTAACACCAACCGGGACTAAAGTCTCACCCCTATATATATGTCTTCTTCCTCGTCCAGCTGCCCGAGCAAACTTCAAAATTTCTTCAAAAAAGAGGGGAGGTCATGCCAAAATTTCTAGTGAATTTATTTTGGTGATTACATACAAATCGGAGGTGCCTAAAAGGTTTGCAACTTCATCCTCCAATGTTTTTTTTGTCATATTACATTTGCAGCTATGTTTTGCACACTTTTTTGTCTCCAAAATTTAGTTGTAAGTTGATGAGAGAGAAAATTTGTGTGGGGAAGAAATAATATATAGAAATTTAGTTGATTTGCTAAAGAAGGTTTTATAAAATAGTTGAGAAAGAAAATATAGTGAAAGTTAATCTTAAATAATAGAAAACAAACTAAAATGAAAATTAAAAGAAGTAAAACACATTAAAATTTGTTTAAAACTTTAGAAATAGTAAATAAGAATTATTTGGTGTAATATTTTATGATTTTTGTATGAATAAAGATATGTCATTATTGTATAACTGTTGAAAGAGTTTGTAATTATCTTATAATTATTGTATGACTGTCATTATTGTAAGAATAATTATTTGTGTACGATTTTTTTTCGACTCATGTAGATGGATCGGCAATGGATGTACGCTGACCGGCGGTCCAAAGAGTTTATTGACGGCGCGCACTATTTTTTGAGAGTGGCCGAAGCTAACAGGCAAAGGGGTTTTATTTGTTGTCCATGCAATAAGTGTAAGAATCAGAAGGAGTATTCTGCATCCAGGACTATTCATTTCCACTTGTTTGAGTCGGGGTTCAGGCCAAGCTATAATTGTTGGACATCCCACGGAGAGCAAGGTGTTGAAATGGAAGAAGATGAAGTGGAAGACGACAATATTCCGGACTTTGCTCAGTACGTTGGATTTGGAGGAAATCAAACGGGCGAGGAGGAAAGGGATGCGGATGGTAACGACGTTGCGGATGATCTTGGTCAGATGTTATAGGACGCCAAGGAGGACTGCGAAAGTGAAAAGGGGGCCCATAAATTGGACAAGATGTTAGAGGACCATAGAACGTCGTTGTACCCAGGTTGCGAGCAGGGGCACAAAAAGTTGGATACCACTCTGGAGTTCTTGCAATGGAAGGCAAAAAATGGGGTTAGTGACAAGGCATTTGGTGATTTATTGAAACTCGTCAAGAACATTCTTCCGGAGGGAAACAAATTGCCCGAGACAACGTACAAGGCTAAGAAGATAGTCTGCCCGCTAGGACTGGAAGTTCAGAAGATTCACGCATGTCTGAATGATTGTATCCTATATCGCGGTGAGGAGTACGAGAACCTAGAAGCATGCCCTGTTTGCAAAGCACTACGATACAAGATTAGACGAGACGATCCAAGAGAAGTTGACGGGCAGCTAACAAAGAAGAGAATTCCTGCTAAGGTGATGTGGTATTTCCCTATAATACCACGGCTAAGGCGTTTGTTCAGGAACAAGGGGAATGCTAGAATGATGCGATGGCACGCTGAAGAGCGTCAACAGGACGGGATGCTGAGACACCCCGCCGATGGTTCGCAGTGGCGAAACATCGACAGAAAATTTAAAGAATTTGGAAAGGACGCACGAAACATACGGTTTGGTTTGAGTACGGATGGCATGAATCCTTTTGGAGAGATGAGCAGCGGCCATAGCACTTGGCCCGTTACGATGTGTATCTACAACCTCCCCCTGGCTATGCATGAAGAGGAAGTACATAATGATGCCGATTATTATTCAAGGCCCCAAGCAACCCGGTAACGACATCGATGTGTACCTAAGACCACTGGTCGAAGATCTTAAACTGTTGTGGAAGAAGGAAGGTGTCCCCGTGTGGGACGAGGACAAACAGGAGGAGTTTAACTTACGAGCGCTGCTGTTCGTAACCATCAACGATTGGCCTGCACTTAGCAACCTATCCGGACAGTCCAACAAGGTGTACAAGGCTTGCACTCACTGTATGGATGAAACAGAAAGTACGTATCTTAAGCACTGTAGGAAGGTTGTATACATGGGTCATCATCGATTCCTTGCAGCAAACCACCCGGTACGGAAGAAAGGCAAGCACTTCGAACATAAGGTTGACCACCGTACGAAGCCTAAACATCGCAGCGGGAAAACAGTGTTTGCTATGGTTAAAGATCTTAAAGTAGTGTTCGGAAAGGGGCCTGGAAGCCAGCCTATAGAGAGCGAAGATGGTCACACGGCGATGTGGAAAAAGAACTCTATATTTTGGGAGTTACCCTATTGGGAATTCTTGAACGTCCGCCACGCAATCGACGTGATGCACCTCACTAAGAACCTTTGCGTAAACATTCTTGGCTTCCTAGGTGTATACGGAAAGTCGAAAGATACACTGGAAGCACGTAATGATCTGAAGCATATGAAACAACGCGGCGACCTTCACCCGGAACCAAAGGAGAAAGGAAGCCATTACTTGCGTCCAGCCAGCTACACTCTTAGCAAGGCAGAGAAGGAAAGTATGTTTGAATGCTTGGAGAGCATAAAGGTACCGTCTGGATACTCCACGAATATCAAGCGAATAATAAGCACGAAGGAGAAGAAGTTCACAAATCTAAAGTCTCATGACTGTCACGTGTTGATGACACAACTGCTACCAGTTGTAATAAGGGGTATCCTTCCAGACAATGTCCGGGCAACAATAACAAAGCTATGTGCATTCATGAACGCAATTTCGCAGAAGGTCATCGATCCGGATAGATTAGAAGCCCTTCAGAATGATGTGGTGCAATGTCTCGTCAGTTTTGAGTTGATATTTCCACCTTCATTTTTCAATATAATGACACATCTGCTTTGTCACCTTGTCAAAGAGATCAGTATTCTCGGGCCTGTGTACCTACACAACATGTTTCCTTTCGAGAGGTACATGGGCGTTCTGAAGAAGTATGTTTGTAACCGTGCTCATCCAGAGACAAGCATCGCCAAGGGATATGGAACAGAGGAGGTCATCGAATTTTCCGTAGAATTTATCGAAGACCATCGCCCAATCGGGGTACCTGAATCACGCCATGAAGGGAGACTACGGGAAAAGGGAACTCTCGGAAGGAAAGCAATAATGACGGTAGACAACAATTTATTCCGTAAAGCCCATTTCACGGTTCTGCAACAATCTTCATTGGTAGCTCCTTACATTGAGGAGCACTTGGCTCTAGTTCACGCCAGGAACATCGGTAAGTCCGATGCATGGATTACACGGCATCACATTGATACTTTCCCCGCATGGCTACGATAACATCTCATGGGTAACGAGTCGATCAACCAACAACTTGCCTTCCTGGCGAGGGGACCGTCTGGGTCGATCGCGACATTCCAGGGATATGAGATCAATGGGTACACATTCTACACGAGAGCCAAAACAGTGCTGTTCGTGTCGATGCCATGGGACACGATGGAACAACTGGCACGTATTACGGTGCCATCGAGGACATATGGGAACTTGACTATGGTCCTCTCAAGGTCCCTCTGTTCCGGTGCCAATGGGTTAGGTTGACTGGTGGAGGCGTAATGATTGATGACAGTGGGATGACAACGGTTGACCTTAACAAGGTTGGATACTCGGACGAACCTTTTGTCGTTGCGAATGATGTAACGCAAGTCTTTTACGTGAAGGACATGTCTAGCAAAGGAAAGAAGGGCAGAGGGCCTGACGAGCCTAAGCGTCACGTGGTTCTCCCAGGCAAAAGAAAAATCGTCGGAGTTGAGGACAAGACAACAATAATTTTTCGAAGTAATTGTCATTAATCTTTGTACTTTAAATAATTTTAATGCATTATTTTCTATTTTAGAAGCACATATGTAATGGAAAATAATATTCAGTGCGCTTATCAGTAGTCCCAGTTCTTAACCCTAACCGGGTTTAAAAAGAATTTGGAAATAGCGGGAAAATATCTTTACTCCCGGTTGATGAGAATAACCGGAAGTAAAGAAAAGAAAATATCTTTTCTTTAGTCCCGGTTGTTCTCAACAACCGGGAGTAAAGATATCTTTACTCCCGGTTATTCTCATCAACCAGGACTAAAGATCTAGGGGTATATATATTCCCGATGCGCGCCCTCATCTTCTCCACCAACACTTAGAAGTTTTTGCCCGATCGATCTCTCTCGGCTTCTCCTTCGCCGCCATTGCCTAGGGCATCCCCGCGCCGACGCCGCCGCCGTATCTCGCCGTCGTCTCGCGCTCGTCGTCGTCGCCGCCGCCTCCGCCTCCTCCGCCGCCGCTGCATCTCTGGGGTGAGAGCCGCCGCCGTCTCCCTCTCATCAGCTATCTCTCTCCGATCTCAATCTCTCTCTCTCCCTCTCGGTTGCCGCCGGCCGCCTCGTTGCCGACGCCGACACCGACGTCGTCACGACACGACGCCGCGGCGGCACAACACGAGACGAGATGCCACGACGCCGCCGCGGCACGGCACCGGTGTCGCGCCGCCACGCCGCCGCCACGCAACGCCGCCGCCGCGCAACGCCGCCACCGGGCCGCGCGCCACGCCGCCCCCGCGCCGCGCGCCGCAAGCCGCCGCCACGCCACGCCGATGCCGCGTGCGGCGCCACGCCGCCGCCGCGCCGCCCCGCCGCCGCGAACGAACGTGAACGAGAACGTGAACGAGCGAACGAACGTGTACGAGAATTAAACGTGAAAGAACGAACAAACGTGAACGAACGAGCGTGAACGAACGTCAACGAACGTGAACGTGAACGAACGTGAACTAATGAACGTGAACGTGAACGAACGTGAACGTGAAATGCAATATAGGCAGGTGAATGAACGTGAACGAACGAACGTAGGTGAATGAAACATGACCTTAACGAGAACACGAACGTGAACGACCGTGAACAAAACGTGAACGTCAAATGCAATATATTTTACTTCGCGTTTATCCTAATACATCTTTTTGTATCTTGCAGAAAAGACGTTGTCGGAGTCGTCCCTCAAGCCGGAGTGGTAGCTAGCCCTCGAAGGAATTCGCGCAGGCAAGTGACATAATTATATATATGATTGTTATATTTGTAATGCAATTAAGACTATTAGATTTAATATACGACACTTAGACTTAGCATATATCACTATTTGAGTTTCAGTATAAGATTATTAGATTTGTAATTAGACTTTGCATATAAGATTGTGTAGGGTTCTAATATACGACAGTTACACTTAGCATACATGACTATTTGAGTTTTAGTATAAGATTATTTGAGTTTTAATATAAGATTATTATATTTGTAATTAGACTTAGTATATAATTATTGACTAGCTAGGGTCCTATAATATATGTCTCCTAGACTTAGCATTTATCACTATTTGAGTTTTAGTATAAGATTATTTGAGTTTTAATATAAGATTATTATATTTGTAATTATACTTAGTATATAATTATTGACTAGCTAGGGTCCTATAATATACGTCACCTAAACTTAGCATTTATCACTATTTGAGTTTTAATATAAGATTATTAGATTTGTAATTAGACTTACTATATAATTTATTGACTAGCTAGGGTCCTATAATATACGTCACCTAGACTTAGCATATGATTGTTAGCATATAAGATTGTTAAAACATAAATGTCTCATGACTTAGCAGATGTTTCCTGTATGAACAGATGGCTGATTGTGATGAGGAACATATATTGTACGATACAATCGCGGAGGGAAGCAGCCAGTACTGGAACGAAGAAGAGGGGAACGAGGATCCAAACCAGTATTTGAACGAGGAAGGGAACGTGGAGAGGGATGCGGAGGGGAACCAGGAGGGGCACGTGAAAAGGGATGTGGAGGGGAACCAGGAGGAGGAGGCTAGTGGAAGTCAACCCTCCGTTGGACAGAAGAGGGCACGCGGGCAACGAGGTGCCGCGAAGAAGCTTGAGGGTCGGCACATCATAACGGAAGTGAATGAAGACGGCCGACCTAGTGCCCCGGCAGAAGCCGCCAAGAACTATGTACGTCACAGCGGTTGGGTTGTGCGGGATAACGTGCCTGTCAGTACGGTGTACTGGCGCAGAACAAGGGCACGCGGAGATCATGAGAGCTTTGTCCCAGATTCGGAGAAAGAGATGCTGTGGACTACAATGCTCGAGACATTCACCCTTCCCGCGGGTACAGAGGACAAAGTGAAAAGGTGGACTCTGAAGAAAATGGCAGAACAGTTTCAGAGCTTCAAGGGAGATCTGTACCAGAAATATATCCTGAAGGGGCAGACACCGAACTTCGACACATTCCCAAAGCTAAGGGATCACTGGGACGAGTTTGTTGCATATAAGACAGGTGAACAAGGGCAGGCGATGATGGAAAGAAACAAAGAAAATGCCGCCAAGAAGAAGTACCATCACCACTTGGGGTCAGGCGGCTATACCGTCGCGATGCCTAAGTGGGAGGAGATGGAGGCTAGCTTGCTTGAGAGGGGTATCGAACCGGCCACCAGTAATTGGCCGGAACGATCGAAGTTCTGGTACTATGCTCACGGTGGAACGCTCAACCCAGCTGATGGCTCCCTGGTCTTCGGTGATCAGATACGCGAGGCTGCGCATCGACTAACAGACGCAGTGGAAGCCTCTTCTCAGGGCACGTTCCGACCGGACAGAGAGAAGAACGAGTTGTCACTCGCCCTGCAGACTCCAGAGCATCCAGGACGAACACGAGGGAAAGGGGTGATTCCTTGGAAGATTGGGTTCAAGGAGGGCATCCACACGTACAGGAGTCAGATGAGGAGCAAGAGAGATACCGAGGCGAAGATTGCAGATCTAGAGTTCAGGGTATCGAGCTACAAGCTCAGCATGCAAGAGGAGGTGGCAAGGAAGGTTGATGAACGCATGGCCGCACATCGGTCCCATGATCCCAAGCTGACCATTCCTCCTGCAATGGTGAGCCCGTCAGGAAACCATAGCAGCTGCGCCTCAACGGGGCAGGTAGGATCATAGAGCATGGACGCCATGCAAACCCAGGACGAATCCACCTGCCCCGTTGATGACATCACTCAGCGAACACCATGTGAGCTGCATATTCCTTTCAAGAACTTATCAATAAAGGTAAGCTCGTAGTTTATAGATTTTAGATTTTGCCATTCCGCTAGTTGCTGCTTATATATGTTGATTACTAATAAATAACCTCTCACGACATGAAGGTGGCGTCGGGCATGGCCATCCCAACGGACCCTTCAGGTACTTACCACTGCAGGCCGATTCCAGCAGGATACTCCAAGGTCGAAGTTAAGTTGGTCGAAGGTGCGTACGAGGACCTCGAGCTGGATTACCCTGGAGGAGATGGTGAGACGCATCTACGAGACACAAGTCACGCCATTATTCTATGGCGCAAGCGGTACATCATCCTCCCTGGGCGACAAGCGGCGTCTCGTGCACCATCTCCTCCGGCTTCGCCATCTCCTCCTCAGGCTCCTCCACCGTCTCCTCCTCATGCTCCAGCACCGTCTCCACCTTAGGCTCCTGCACCGACTCCTCCTCAGGCTCCTGCACCGACTCCTCCTCAGGCTCCTACACCAACTCCTCCGCAAGCTCCTCTTCCGGCACCTTCCAAGTCAAGGGCCCCCCAAGCTCCACCGCCTGCCCCCACAAGGGCAACGAAGAAGGCGAAAGTTGACGCCACCAAGAACAAGGACCCGGGGTACGATTGCACGCAAGAGGAGCTTGAAGCTTACGTGGCATCAGAAGTCAAGAGACAATTCAAGCCTCGAAGTCCAGAAAAGAAGATTCCTATAGACCCGAGTGTCAGGAACTTCTTCAGGGGTATGTCTGCACCTGCCAAGGAGGCCATAAAGCTATCGGACTATGAGCGAACGCTCAAGAAAGCATCTTCTGGAAAGTCCAAACCAGTCCCTCAGCTTGGAGAGCAACCAAACCAGGAGATCGAGCCGTTGGTGACCGGTAAAGATTTTGGAATACAAGAATTTATTAATGACACCGGGCTAACTACGGATCAATTGCTAGGAGACGCACCAATCGAAAAGGCGGAAGTGAAATACATGTACGAACTCGGTAAACCGCTTGTCAAGCCTGAGCTGCTGCAGTCCCTACCCACACAAATATACAAGTTCCATCAGCTGTACATGGAGATGAGCGCCACCGGTAGAGAGATGATCGGAGCGAGGGTCAGGGACACGGACTTCTTGCAAGGAGATGACATTCTCTAGATCAATTTCAAGGGAATCTACGAAATATACCAGCTGGACGCCCTCGACGTCTCTATTATGAGTTGCTGGATTTTGTAAGTATATCGTTCAGTTAGATTTCTTACTACGTCTCCTTTAAGTAATTAGGTCCTTTTATATAAGTAGACTATATATAATATATACTCCCTTTTATCGTTATAGAATGGAGATTCAAAGGGCTCAACGGCGGGGGGTTTTCGATACTGGATTCATCGACCCTCGGAAAGTAAACGTCGCAATGCTCGACCAATATCCGCAAGCCACAGAGGACAATCTCGTCCATCTCCTGAAGGCGCAGCATTACAAGACGTTCATACTGTTGCCGTACAACACAGAGTTAGTTTAATTTTACTGTCTTCCTATACCAAATTTCATTCTCGTACGAACTTGCTAAGTGTTTCATATGTAATGCATCCCACGCACTTTGCAGATTCCACTGGGTGCTTTTACTCTTCGACCTGGAGGCCTGCACCGTCAACGTATATGACTCAATGGATAAAAAAGAGTCTACGTTTGACAAGGTTTTCGAACTTATAGACACGTACTGTCATAAGTTCCTATGTTAATTAAGAAAATCTTGTTATATTAATTGCTACTACGAATCATAGCTTTAAACTCCATGTAGGGCTTGGTATCGGTTCCGTCATTTGGTCCGCGGCAACTGGAGAGAAAGACTTAGGCGGAAGTTCAAATTTTCTGTGAGTACACATGCTCTATATTTATATTTCTCCGATTCAAATACATACAAGTGTATATTAATTAGATCTCTCATCGTTTGTCATTTATTTATAGTGCGCAAAGCAAAAGCAGGGAACTAACTAGTGTAGCTACTACGTGTGCGAGTATTGCCACTGCCTTGCAGACCAAATCATCACCACAAGAGAGCTCGATGTACGTATAAATAAATTCAAAATTTCATTACGTATCGATTTGTTGTTAAATTACTAATCAATTTCATACATTCATATAGTTTATTCGCATGAGGGATAACCTGATCACACACAAGGAATTTATCGCGGCGGTTCAAGAACATCTCATAGGATTCATCAACGAACAAATCCTTGATCCCAAGGGTGAATTCTACTACGACGGAAACACAATTCATAGGTCCTTAGTTTCTAAGCTAGCGACTACTACTACGTCGAAATCGTAGCTAGCTAGGACATATAATGGATTGTAATTAATACATGACTATGTTTCTATATGCATGTGTACACATTTTCTATAATGTAAATATATATTTTGGTCATATATATATATAATGCATAACATATATATGTATAAATACATATATATTATGCATGTACATATGTATTGAAACATATATAAATATAATATTATATATATATATATATGCATATATTATTGACGGAGCTGGTGGCTCCTCACCGGGAGACCGCGCAGGCCCCCCTTTGCCAGTTCGGCCGGGGGCTTAGGGTGAAATCTCAAGCTCTCGCTCTCTCTCTGTATGTGGAAATATCGTCCGCCAGCCAGAAACACGAGACACCGGCGATCTATACAGGTTCGGGCCGCTGAGAAGCGTAATACCCTACTCCTGTGTTTTGGTGGATCTGTGTATGAATGGGCTACAAGTGTGAGCTGACTTCTCCCCCGTTCTAAGCTCACAATCTGGAAAAGAATCAAGAAAAAACCCCTTCTCTATGGGCAAGGTCCTCCTTTTATACTTCAAGGGGATACCACACGCACCCTTCTCTTTCCAAACTGGACTGTTCTTTTTCTCTTGAACGGGCGGAGATCAGCACGGTTGCTGTCCGAATGACGCTCCGATGGGACAGCCCACGCCTACCTCCACTTCCGCCGGGGGTGAGCGCGTCGTGGGAGCATGGCTGTGCGCTGACGATATGATCAGTGTCAGACCGGTCACAAATCGGTCATTCTTGTCCACCGCGTGTAATCTTGGCAACGTGCATGTTTGCCCTTCTTCACTCAACATCTCGCCTGTAATGGTTAGGATGAAGCCTGGCATATATCGTCCGGGGCTAACGTGTCATCTCTAATAGATAACGCGCCTAACTCCGGCTTGAGACGAGTGCCTAGAGGCTTTCGTCTTGACGGGACGGGGCAAGGCGTGCGTCAGACCGCCAGTCGCCACCTAACCCGTGATCTGACCGGTCTGTGACTGGTCACAGACCGGATAAAGGAACGCGCCATACTGCGCTGCATGCAGCGTGACACGCTTGACCAGACTGCAATAAATGCTGTTAGGTGAGCACAGCTGTGCTCACTTATCCCATATATGTCGCGCAGACTTCCTTAAGGGGTCGGGGTGCCTCGGCCCTCGGGGCCGGGGCAAGCGCAACCCGACCCCCCCTCGGGGGAAATCAGGAGGAGGGCGGACACCTCACCCTCGGGCCCGACGTCCCCGAAGGTGCCAGGCCACGTGGGCGGTTGCGTCTGCCTCAAGCCTCTGGTCATGATACTCCCGGTCCCATATCACCGACAGTAGCCCCCGGCGTTATGCCAGAGCAATTTCCCTTCCCAAGGGAAGCGGTCAGGTGTGACGCCACCCTGTGACAGGTGGGACCGGTTTCCGTAGTTGGGCAAAATACCCAACGGTCTCAATTCACGCACATTGGTATTGGTAACTTTGGTTGTCCATAATGGGCGGTCTATTCAAGACTGCCACACCACTTGAGCAGCGCGCGAATCTGGGTGAGCAGATTTGTCTCGCCCGGAGATACGGTAACGCCGCTTCGGTTGGCGAGCGTAATTAACGCGCGCACGATACAATCCGTTTCGATTGCCACAACTGCACATCCACTTCAAGCGCCGTAAGCGGGCGAATGGGATTAGTGGAAGCGTGGGCACGGGAAACGAGGGAGCGAGATAGCGAGATACGAGGGAGCGAGGTAGTGGGCGCGAGAAACGAGGAGCCAGGCCCAGCGATGGCAAGGGTATAAAAGCATCGAGAAAAGGATTTGCTCCCTTCCTTTCGCCATTGTTCCTCTTGCCTTCGCTGCCTGAGCTCTAACTCTTTCTCTGCCACGCCCTACTTTCGCCACACGCGCTCGTTCCCAATCATCTCTTCCTCCACCGCCATGGCACGGGGCTCTGCTCTGCTCGACGGCAGTGTACTGCCGCCTTCCCGCATCGTGAATGAGAGGCACGCCGGACTGCCGCGCCGCTTCATGCCGGAGTCCGCCACCGGTCGGGAGATAGTGATGCTGGGCGAGGGGCGCCCGGCACCAGACTACCCGGGGCGGTCCATCTTCTTCCTCCCCTTCGCAATGGCTGGGCTGGTCCCGCCATTTTCTCATTTCTTCATGGATGTCCTGGAGTTCTACGATCTCCAGATGGCGCACCTCACCCCCAATGCGGTGATGACATTGGCCATCTTCGCACACCTGTGCGAGATGTTCATTGGGGTGCGCCCCTCTCTTCAGCTGTTCCGGTGGTTCTTCACCGTGCAGTCGGTGTCACCGCCATCGGTGGTTGGCGGCTGCTACTTCCAGCCGCGGGGGTCGGTGTTGAACCGCTACATCCCCTGCGTCCTCCGCAAGAAGTGGGACGACTGGAAGAGCGACTGGTTCTACACCCCCCTCGCCGACGAAGCGCGCCTCCGCCTTCCAAGCCAGCCCCCGGCGCAGGTCTCCAGCTGGCGGGCGCCGGCAGATCTGGGGGAGGAGTACGACGCCGTCCTCGACCGCCTGGCGGGCCTGCGATCCCAGGGGCTCACCGGGGCCATGGTGTACGGCGATTACCTCCGTCGCCGGATTGCGCCGCTCCAACGGCGCGCCCGGAGCGCTTGGGAGTACACTGGGCCTGAAGATTACATGCGGACCCATCAGGGAACCAGATGGGATTGGGCTCCTGAGGACTTCAAGATCGTAGTCCAAAGGGTGCTTAATCTTAGCTCCGCGGAGGCGTCTCGCCTTCCTCAGGAGATCCTCCCCCTCTGCATCGATCCCGACCGCGTCTCCATTCTATCCATTATGCTGGGGGTTGGGGCCTCAGAGGAGAGAGCCCCTAAGAGCCACGATGGCGCGGGCGAGAGCCGCCGGGGGAAACGATCTGCCCCAGGAGGGGGTCGTGCTTCTGGGCCCCGCGTCGGGGGCTCGGGGAGCAGCCGTCCTGCCGACGCCCCGGGGAAGAGGAAGCTGGGAGGAACACCTCCCCCATCTCCTCCCCGAGGGGGCGGGGCGGTGCGTACCAGCGGTCAGCGCCCGGAGGGGGCCGCGCCGACGTCACAGCCCGAGGGGGAGCGCAAGAAGAAGCGCCTCCGCAAGATGGGGGAGACGGAACCAGCCCGGGGAAACTTAATTTCCCCTCCAAGGTGGTCATTCAACCGACCCCCTCGCAGGTTCGTCTCACTCTCATTGCAACCATCTTTCTCCAAAAAGAAGTTTTTTTCTTGCTCATTTTGTTCGCCTTCTGGTTTTTTCTTCTGCTTCAGCGATGTCCCGTCGCATTCCTCCCGCCACCCCAAGTCCGGCCAGTCCGAGGCCGAAGATCCAGCGGCCGCAGAGGAGCGGAGGCGGGAGTCTGACCGGCGTGAAGCCGCAGCCCGCCTTCGGGAAGCTGAAGAGGCCGCCCGGGAGGCCGCCCGGGTTCGCCAAGCGGAGGAAGCTGCTCGGGAGGAGGCCGCCCGGGCCCGCCAAGCCGCAGAAGCTGCCCGGGAGGAGGCCGCCCGGGCTCGCCAGGCTGAGGCGACAGCGTCACTTGGGCCCACTCCCTCGGGCGGCCCTCAGGCGACATCCTCCGAGGCGGCTCGCGACGAGGCCGCGGGCGCATCGCCTGGGCCTACCTCACCGGGCGACGCCCAGGACCGAACGGGCCCGGGGGACATCCCCGAGCTCAGCGTATCCTCCGGGGGGCCAAGCCGCGTCGCCTTTTCTCCAAGGCGGCTTTTTTCCTCATCTTCCGTCGCCCCGGTGAGCGCCGAGCCCATTATGCAGGCCTTGGCCGCCGCAAACACCGCGGTGCTGGATGGGTTCAACACCCAGGTGGAGGCCCTGCGTGCAGAACGAGCGGAGCTCGAGGCCGCATGGGCGCGCGTCGAGGAGGGGCGGCGCTCGGTGGACGCCATGGTGGAGGTGGGCCGTAAGGCCCATCGCCGCCACATCTCGGAGCTCGAAGCCCGCAAGGCGGCGCTGGCGGAGATCGCCCGAGAGGTGGAGGAGGAGCGAGAGGCCGCCCTCGTCGCCACCACCGCGATGGTCGAGGCGCAAGACACCCTCCGTCTTCAGCACGCAAGCTGGGAGGCGGAGCTGAAGAGCAAGCTCGACGCCGCCCAAGGGGTTCTCGACTCCGCCGCCGCCCGAGAGCGGCGGGCAACGGAAGCCGAAGCGGCGTCCCGGCGGCGCGAGGAGGCCCTTGAGGCCCGTGCCATGGCGCTGGAAGAACATGCCGGCGCCGTGGAGAGGGGCTTGATGGACCGCGAGGCCGCCACTGCTCTCCGGGAGGCGACGCTGGTGGCGCACGAGGCCGCCTGCGCCGAGGAGGAGTCCGCGCTCCGCCTTCGCGAGGATGCACTCGCCGAGCGGGAGCGGGCTCTCGAGGAGGCCGAGGCCACGACGCGACGGCTGGCGGACAGCCTCTCCCTCCGCGAGGCGGCGCAAGAGGAGCAGGCGCGCCGCAACCTTGAAAGCGTCCGTGCCGAGAGAGCCGCGCTGGAGCAGCGGGCTGCCAACCTCGAGGCACGGGAGAAAGAGCTGGCCGCGGGGGCGCGCATCGGTGGGGCGGCTGCGGGCGAAAGCGACTTAGCCGCTCGCCTCGCGGCTGCCGAACACACCGTCGCTGACATGCAGCGCGCGCTGGACTCCTCCACTGGGGAGGCCGAGGCCCTTCGCTTGGCGGGCGAGATTGGGCCCGGCATGCTTTGGGACGCGGTCTCCCGCATGAAGCGCGCCGGTCGGCAAGCAGGCCTCTGGGGAGGCCAGACGACGGTGCCCCCCACCAATCTGGAAGGCCTCGCTCCGCACCTCAACAGGATGGCCTGGGTTCTCGAACGACTCCCCGAGGAGCTTGAGAAGACCATTAAGGCATCCTCGAGGGACCTCGCCCGGGGGGCGGTCGAACTCGTGCTGGCAAGTTACCAGGCCCGGGATCCCAACTTCTCCCCATGGATGGCGCTGGAGGAGTTCCCTCCCGGGACCGAGGACGAGGCGCGCGCGCGGGTCGGGGATGCTGCTGACCACATCGTCAACGGCTTCGAGGGCTCGGCCCCTCGGCTCGCGTTCGCCCCCAGCTCCGACGAGGAAGGCGACACCAGCAGCGAGGACGGCGGTGGCGACGAGGCCGGCGACCCGGGCGCATATGAATGAGCCCCCAGGCCCCCGCCACTCTTAACTTTTTTCTTGTTCTTTCTTCTAAGGCCTTCATGCCTCTTTTTTGTACAATCTAACTTAATCTGCAATGAGAAATGATGAAAAATTTTTGTGTTAGTTTTATTTTGCTATATATATGAGTTGAGGATGATCTGTGCCATGGTCCTTTTGCGCCTTAGCTTGAAATAAGGGCTCGCGCCCAAGTCCCGGTCCTCGAATGGCTCGGGTCGGGGCTAGTGCCTGGGGAGATCCACATGTCGAGACTGGCCAGGCCGGGAACGTGGTGACCGAGGGGTATGGGTGACCCGATTGTGGGTTTTTGCCGATTCCCCCCCGGAGTTCACCACGCCCCGGGGCACGGCTCGGTTCTGGGCCCCGTTTGGCGATTTTAGCCGACCGAACCGAGCCCCCGAGGGCAAGGTTGAGTACGAGTGACATTATTTCAAGTCAAGATTCTTCAAAAGGAAAAAAACGGCACAGACACAACCTTTAGGAAATTGAAACTGCTTTTATTGAAATGCTGAAAGGAATATATGTGCATGTGTGGTAGCCCCCGGCTAACCCTGCACACCCGAGGGGGGGTGCGGGGTTAGCCCGAGCCGAAACCTGACACCCGACCCCCCCCTTCAGGGGTAGAAGCGACGAAGGTGTTCGATGTTCCACGGGTTTGGCAGCTCCGTGCCGTCGCCCGTGGCCAGCCGTACCGAGCCCGGCCGGGGGACACCGATCACTCGATACGGACCCTCCCACATTGGTGAGAGTTTGCTCAATCCAGCACGCGTTTGGACGCGGCGTAGGACGAGGTCGTCGACGCAGAGTGATCGGGCCCGGACGTGGCGCTGATGGTAGCGCCGCAGGCTCTGCTGGTAGCGCGCAGCTCGGAGGGCCGCGCGCCGCCTTCGCTCTTCCAAGTAGTCGAGGTCATCTCTACGAAGCTGATCTTGATCAGCCTCGCAGTACATGGTGGCCCGAGGAGACCTCAGGGTGAGCTCAGATGGGAGAACCGCTTCTGCGCCGTAGACGAGGAAGAAAGGCGTTTCCCCGGTCGCTCGGCTTGGTGTGGTTCGGTTCGCCCAGAGCACCGCTGGCAACTCCTCGATCCATGAATCGCCGTGCTTCTTGAGAATATTGAAGGTCTTGGTTTTAAGGCCTTTGAGGATTTCTGCATTGGCGCGCTCCACTTGGCCATTGCTTCTGGGGTGGGCAGGTGAGGCGAAGCAGAGCTTGATGCCCATGTCTTCACAGTAGTCGCCGAAGAGTTCACTAGTGAATTGGGTGCCATTATCCGTAATAATACGGTTAGGTACTCCAAAACGGGCCGTGATACCCTTAATGAATTTAAGAGCAGAGTGCTTATCGATCTTGACAACCGGATAAGCCTCGGGCCACTTAGTGAACTTGTCGATCGCAACATACAGATACTCAAACCCGCCTGGGGCCCGTTTGAACGGTCCCAGGATATCAAGCCCCCAGACAGCAAATGGCCACGACAGCGGTATGATCTGCAGGGCCTGGGCCGGCTGATGGATTTGCTTGGCGTGGAACTGACACGCTCTGCATCGCCGGACCAGATCGACTGCGTCATTGAGAGCTGTCGGCCAATAAAATCCTTGACGAAAGGCCTTGCCAACCAGGGTGCGCGAGGCGGAATGGGCTCCGCACTCGCCCTCATGGATGTCAACAAGAAGCTCAACGCCTTGTTCCTGAGGAATGCACTTCAGGAGGATTCCGTTAGCCGCGCGCCGATAGAGGGTCCCTTCTACCAGCACATAGCGTTTGGAAATGCGTTGTACGCGTTCACTCCCTTCGCGGTCCTCAGGTAGAGTCTTATCTGTGAGGTATGTTTGGATCTCAGAGATCCAAGCAATCAATCTAAGGGAGCTTGGAACGCTCTCTTCGGGTCCCGAGGCCTGGACTCCGACGGGCCTCGGGTGCCGGTCAGGCGCATCCGTCTCCCCTGAGGGGTCGGGTCGCGCCGACGGCTGGGTAAGCCTTTCTTCAAAGGCGCCCGGTGGGGTCTGGGCTCGCGAGGACGCGAGCCTTGAGAGTTCGTCGGCTATCATGTTGTCCCTTCTGGGTACATGCCGAAGCTCTATCCCGTCGAAATGGCGCTCCATACGCCGCACTTGGCGTACGTAGGCGTCCATCTGTGGGTCAGAGCACCGGTACTCCTTACAGACCTGGTTAACGACTAGCTGGGAGTCGCCTAATACCAAGAGGCGGCGGATCCCCAGTCCAGCCGCCACTCTGAGTCCGGCAAGGAGTCCCTCGTACTCTGCCATATTGTTAGTCGCTCGGAAGTTGAGACGGACCAAATATCTGAGGACGTCTCCGTTCGGAGAGGTCAACGTGACCCCTGCACCGGCGCCCTGAAGAGACAGAGAACCGTCAAACTGCATCACCCAGTGGGCGGTTTGAGGCAGCTGTGAGGGGTTCGTGCTGGCCTCGGGTATTGAGACGGTCTCTGGAGCCGGGGTCCACTCTGCCACAAAATCGGCGAGGGCCTGGCTCTTGATAGCGTGGCGTGGTTCAAAGTGCAGATCGAACTCGGAAAGCTCGATTGCCCATTTTACCACTCGTCCTGTACCCTCTCGATTATGCAAGATTTGACCGAGGGGGTAAGACGTAACCACAGCGACCCGATGCGCCTGGAAATAATGGCGCAGTTTCCTCGAGGCCATCAGAATAGCGTAAAGCATCTTCTGGGCCTGTGGGTATCGGGTCTTGGCGTCCCGGAGGGCCTCACTAACAAAGTAGACAGGCCGCTGCACCTTTCGGCGAGGCCGATCTTCTTCGCTAGGGGCCGCACCCCCGGGGCGTTCTTCGTCCGAGTGGCCCCTCGGGGCGCACCCGTCTTCTGTGCCGATGACCTCGGGGTCGGAAGACGACAGGAGCGGCCTTCCCACAGTGGCCTCGGGACCGTCCTGGGGGTTGGGGGCTCCTGGTGTCATCGGACAAGCGGGCAAAGGGCCAACTCCGGTCGTCAGGGGCCTTAGGCCACCGTTCGGCTCGGGGGCCTCTTCTCCCTGCTCTCTCCCGGGTCGAATCGGTACAGGGTTAGCCTCGGGGTCAGAGGGTGATAGGTGCGGCCTCCCCGCAGTGGCCTCGGGGCCTTCCTGAGGGTCGGGGGCACCCGACACCGTCTGACAAGCGGGCGGAGGGCCGACTCCGGTCGTCGGGGGCCTTAGGCCACCGTTCGACTCGGGGGCCTCTCCTCCCTGCCTGCTCCCGGGCCAAGTCGGCACAGAGTGGGGGTGCGCAGAATGAGGATTGTCCTCATCGCGCTCCACAACCAACGCTGCACTAACTACTTGGGGGGTCGCTGCTAAATAAAGTAGCAGGGGCTCATTTGGCTCCGGGGCGACTAGAACCGGAGGAGAGCTGAGATATGCCTTTAACTGAGTAAGGGCATGTTCAGCTTCCTCCGTCCAAGTGAACGGCCCCGAGCGCTTGAGGAGCTTAAACAAGGGTAGCGCCTTCTCTCCCAGCCTTGATATGAAACGACTTAGGGCGGCCATGCAACCGGTGACGCATTGCACGTCCCTAAGTTTGCTGGGGGGGCGCATCCGCTCGATAGCTCGAATCTTCTCGGGGTTGGCCTCAATGCCTCGGGCAGAGACCAAGAACCCGAGAAGCTTGCCCGCAGGTACACCAAACACACACTTATCGGGGTTCAGTTTTATGCGGGCGGAGCGGAGATTCTCAAAAGTTTCCGCTAGATCTGAAAGTAAAGTTTCTTGGTTGCACGTTTTTACAACCAAGTCATCGACATACGCCTCAACATTACGTCCTATTTGGCTACCCAAAGAAATTCGAGTAGTACGCTGAAAAGTAGGACCTGCATTCTTTAACCCGAAGGGCATTGATGTATAACAATAGGTTCCTACGGGGGTAATGAACGCAGTTTTTTCCTCATCCTCCCTAGCCATGCGAATCTGATGGTAACCAGAGTATGCATCTAGAAAACACAAAAGGTCGCACCCCGCAGTGGAGTCGACGATCTGATCTATGCGAGGCAGGGGGTAAGGATCCTTAGGACATGCCTTGTTAAGGTCGGTGTAGTCGATGCACATCCGAAGCTTGCCGTTCGCCTTGGGAACGACCACCGGGTTCGCCAGCCACTCCGGATGGATGACCTCACGGATGAACCCGGCCTCCAAAAGTCTAGCCACCTCCTCGCGGATGAAGGCTTGACGTTCCGGGGCTTGCCGCCGCACTTTCTGCCGGACCGGCCTTGCGCCCGGCCGCACGGCGAGACGGTGCTCAATCACCTCCCTGGGGACCCCGGGCATGTCCGCTGGTCTCCATGCGAAGACGTCAGCGTTTGCCCGCAGGAAGGAGACGAGCGCGTCTTCCTATTTGCCATCCAGAAGACCACCGATCCGTGTGGTCTTGGATGGGCCGTCGCCCAAGGCAACCTCCTTGACCGGAACCTCATCGCATGTGGCCATCCGCTGCCTCGGGGCGGTGGGGGCAGAGGGGCCAAGCCTCTCGTCACCACCCTCGGGCTTGGACGCAGCAGCGAGGCGGTCCGCGCGCTGCTCCATGCAAGCAAGCGCGACTTTAAGGTCGCCACGGACAGAGATGGGGCCACCGGGGCCCGGCATCTTCATCCGGAGGTAGGCGTAGTGGACCGCCGCCATGAACTTCACCAACGCGGGTCTCCCCAGGACCGCGTTGTAGGGCAGACTGAGGTCCGCCACATCAAAGCTCACCCGCTCCGTGCGGAAGTTGGCGGGTCCACCGAAGGTGACCGGTAGGTCGATGTGACCTAATGGCCACGTGTGCCCCGGCGTCACACCGATGATCGGTTGAGACGGCTGGAGCACCATCCCCGGGGCCTTGATAGCATCAAAGGCCGCGGGGGAAAGGATGTTGAGAGCCGCTCCTCCATCTATGAGGACACGTCCCAACTTCACGTTGCAGATGGTGGGGGAGACCACCATCGCAACCTGCCCTCCCCGGGCAATGCACGGTGGGTGGTCGGTCTGGTCAAAAGTGAGAGCAACCTCCGACCACCGCGCCCGACGCATCACCTCATGGGTAGGGGCCATGGCCAGAAGCTCTCGCTTCATAGCCTTGAAGCTCCGGCGAGAGACGTGAGCACACGCCCCTCCATCGACGGTGGCAATGGTGGCCCCAGGTTCTTGGAAACCTAGGTCATCATCACCATCATCAATGTCAACAGCGGGGGCCTTCTGCTTGGCCTCACTTCGCCGTTTGCCGGATGGGACCGCCGGGGACTTGCCCTCGCGGCGTTCCTGCCTCCTGTCCTCCTCCCACTTCCTCGTTCGCTCAGCCAAATTTTTGACTGCGCGACAGTCCGCGAGATCGTGGAGGGAGGTGTTGTGGACGGAGCACCACCTGCCGGCGGGGCGCTCCCTGCTGGGTGTACCAGCCCCGTTCTTTTTGTCGCTCGCAGGCCTCCCCTTTCGAGTGGCCCGCGGAGCGCCCTCGACGGCGAGGACATGACCCTCGTCGCCGGAACGGTCCGGCCTCTTCTTCCTCCTCCTGTCACGCCGCCCTGTCTGAGCGGCGGATCCGGGGGCGGCCGAAGCTGCCACTCCGGAACCGGAGGAGTTCCAGGTCCACGCTTCCTCCTTACGAGCCACTCGGTCCGCGAGCTGAAAAAGCTCCGCGGTAGTCTGGGGCTCTTTGGAAGCGATCTTTTCGAGCATGCGGTTGTGCCGCACGCCCCCCCTGAACGCGTAGATCACCGCGTGTGCAGGGATGCATGGTATAGTGTTGCGGACTTGGCAAAACCGCTGAATGTACGAGCGAAGCGACTCATCATCGCCTCGCTGTACTGCATGCAAGTCCGCTTCTTCGCCTGGGCGCGGATATGTGCCTTGGAAGTTCATGGTGAACTGTTGGCACAAATCTTCCCAGGAGTGGACCGACGCGGGTGGCAGATTCATTAGCCAACCCCGCGCCTGTCCTTTTAGGGCCATGGGAAAGAAGTTCGCCATGACTCTGTCGTCACCCCCAGCGGCCTCAATCCCGGTCGTATAGACCTGGAGAAACTCGGTGGGGTTGACACTCCCATCATACTTCTCGGTGATGGTGGGCCGGAACCTTGGGGGCCAACGGACATTCCGAAGACTCGCCACAAAGGCTCTACAGCCAACACCACCGGCCGGGGGCACGGAGGGCTGATCTTCACGTCCATGTCGAGGTGACACTCTGGACGAGGAGGCTCCCTCCGTTGCACGGGGAGTACGCCGGCTATTACGCCGGCGCCCGATGTTGAGGCGGGCATCCGGCTCCCCATGCTGATCCTCCCGAGTCGACGGTGTAGACGAGGGAGTGGCAGCCGAATGACGTGCAGCCGCCGCCGCTCGCCGCGCCCTCCGCCTTGATGACACGGAGCCGGTGGTAGCGGCGCCGGAGGTCTTGGTGGTGGTGGCGGACCGTCCACCAGCACCCAGGCGCTGCTGTGCCGTCATGACCAAGTTGGCCACGTCTTCCAGCCATCGTTGGGCTGGAGACTCCGGGTCATGGACGACAGGCGGGTGTCGTAGGAGCGCGCCAGCAGCCTGAAGCGCACCCTGAGGTGTGCTGCCGTCGCCGTAGACGAGGAGGCGACGCTCCCCATCTCGCCGTTCTCCTGCATCACCTGCGGCTGGTGACGCCGCGGATTTGTCGACCCTCTCAAGCGCCTCCCCCTGCTTAGGGCTTTGGCGCGGAGGAGGTGGAGGAGTACGAGCTCGACGGCGCGGATTCGGCTCCCCGTCGTCGCCGCTCACACTCGGCGAGAGGTCGTGTGTTTTTCCTTGCTCGGCCATTAGGCTGAACAAGAAAAACTTGGGGCACACGGAAGAGTCTGAGAGCTCAGAAAGCACACGCTGAGCCCCCTACCTGGCGCGCCAGATGACGGAGCTGGTGGCTCCTCACCGGGAGACCGCGCAGGCCCCCCTTTGCCAGTTCGGCCGGGGGCTTAGGGTGAAATCTCAAGCTCTCGCTCTCTCTCTGTATGTGGAAATATCGTCCGCCAGCCAGAAACACGAGACACCGGCGATCTATACAGGTTCGGGCCGCTGAGAAGCGTAATACCCTACTCCTGTGTTTTGGTGGATCTGTGTATGAATGGGCTACAAGTGTGAGCTGACTTCTCCCCCGTTCTAAGCTCACAATCTGGAAAAGAATCAAGAAAAAACCCCTTCTCTATGGGCAAGGTCCTCCTTTTATACTTCAAGGGGATACCACACGCACCCTTCTCTTTCCAAACTGGACTGTTCTTTTTCTCTTGAACGGGCGGAGATCAGCACGGTTGCTGTCCGAATGACGCTCCGATGGGACAGCCCACGCCTACCTCCACTTCCGCCGGGGGTGAGCGCGTCGTGGGAGCATGGCTGTGCGCTGACGATATGATCAGTGTCAGACCGGTCACAAATCGGTCATTCTTGTCCACCGCGTGTAATCTTGGCAACGTGCATGTTTGCCCTTCTTCACTCAACATCTCGCCTGTAATGGTTAGGATGAAGCCTGGCATATATCGTCCGGGGCTAACGTGTCATCTCTAATAGATAACGCGCCTAACTCCGGCTTGAGACGAGTGCCTAGAGGCTTTCGTCTTGACGGGACGGGGCAAGGCGTGCGTCAGACCGCCAGTCGCCACCTAACCCGTGATCTGACCGGTCTGTGACTGGTCACAGACCGGATAAAGGAACGCGCCATACTGCGCTGCATGCAGCGTGACACGCTTGACCAGACTGCAATAAATGCTGTTAGGTGAGCACAGCTGTGCTCACTTATCCCATATATGTCGCGCAGACTTCCTTAAGGGGTCGGGGTGCCTCGGCCCTCGGGGCCGGGGCAAGCGCAACCCGACCCCCCCTCGGGGGAAATCAGGAGGAGGGCGGACACCTCACCCTCGGGCCCGACGTCCCCGAAGGTGCCAGGCCACGTGGGCGGTTGCGTCTGCCTCAAGCCTCTGGTCATGATACTCCCGGTCCCATATCACCGACAATTATATATGCATATATATGTATTGAAACATATATATGCATATATATATAAACCATGCAGCAACAGGGCCATGAAAAAAAAAGGTCAGCTCGATCTTTAGTCCCGGTTGGTAACATCAACCGGTAGTAAAGATGGCTCAGCCGGCCACGTGGCTAAGCCATCTTTAGTCCCGGTTGGTAACACCAACCGGGAGATCTTTAGTCCCGATTATTTCACCCGGAACTAAAGATAGCGATCTTTAGTCCCGGATTGGTAGTCCCGGTTTGGAAACCGGGACTAAAGGGGGATTACGAACCGGGACTACAAACGCTTTCTCCACAGTGCTTTTTGATAGCAATCACAACGTCAAAATATTCAACGGATAGAGGGAACTATTAGCAGTAAAATATTATTTTGCCAGTACATTGAATAACGAAAGACCTAATCAGTTTTATTCCAGTAGTTCCAAAAGGCAGCAGAGTCTGTCACGGACATACTAACAGGACAAAGCGTCAAAGCAGGCATAAAGATGTTTGATTCAGTCAGAAGAATTCGGAATAGGCTATCCAATAAGGATTTAAACCTTTATACAAATTTGACAGTGGGAAATAATTTCCTTGGACAGTAGGACTGCATGCATTCTGAATCATCTAAACATACATCAATCGCATTCAATCATTTTAACTAATAAATCCATAAATGTAGGTTGTTTCATTTTTATAATTAGTACAATGTCAGTAAAACATAATCCAGAAAACAATGTTTGACATCAACCTGACACTTCATATTCCCCAAATAACCACACAACTTGACAATATGGGCAGGAAGATTTCAATTCCAAAATCAGCGTTACACATCTAGCCATGCTAAACGACAACATATCATTGTACTAAACGGCAGAAACAAAGTAAAATATGAATAATGACAGCATTAGACATAAAACTCGTCGACAACACTTCTCCCCACTACTACAAAAAGGCAAATAGATGTCGCCACTATAGGTGCCGGCACACCAAAAACCAGCACCTATAATACCTTTCCCGTCCACGCGCCCACCCCCACGCACCACATATTCAAAAACCGGCACCTTTATATTCAAATAGGTGCCGGTTTTACGGTTTTTAAATAAAACCGGCACCTAAAACCTGTGTCAGAGAAAGGTGCCGGTTCTAGACCCAAAACCGGCACCTTTTATATTCAATAGGTGTCGGTTTTTGGTCTAGAACTGGCACCTTTATTCCGAAAGTGCTTTTCATGCCTCACACAAAGGTGCCGGTTTTTGGGTCGAGAACCGGCACCTTTCTTCCAATAGTGCTTTTCATGTCCCACATAAAGGTGTCGGTTTTTTATCTAGAACCGGCACCTTTCCTCCAATAGTGCTTTTCATGCCCCCACATAAATGTGCCGGTTGGGAAGACAATTCTTTTTAGGGATAATTCTTTTTATCTCTTTTGTGTCCATTGTTGGATGAAATGCTAAATTTGTGTTAATGTTTTCTTCCATCTACGTCATGGCCGTTAGTCAAATTAATGCTAGTCAAACTATGTTAAGGCCACGAAAATATCTATTGATAGCTTGATTTATCTCAAATTTATGTTAGGATGCCCATCGATCCGCTAGAGGAGGTGGAAGCGGTTTTGCTCGATTTTTCTTAGGTTTTGGTTGAAGATTGAAGCCTACAAGGTAAAATGCACTACTCATTTGTATGGATCTATCAGCCATTCGTAGATCTGTTCTCTAGTGTTATGCTAAATTTGAATTAAGGTGACGTGGGTGTGTACAAAATCCTCAATTTTATCGTAGGGTAAAATGGTCCTTCCTCGTTGTTTTTATTCTAATGTGCTTGTAAATTATGAAATCTTCATTGTTTTTTCCTTCACGGTTTGTAATAAACGATAATAATCGCAGGTACCCATTGGATATAATAGATTTAGAATGGATAACTACAGCGGATCGTGACTCTGTGGAGTATTTCAGGGGAGTAACGGCTCTCGTTGCTGCGGCCACCAGCACAAACTCAGTCGATGCACCGGAATATATTTGGTGTCCATGCCATGATTGCAAGAAAGACAAACAACTTCCGGCTCAACGGGTCCATTCACATCTCCTTACAAGGGGTTTTATGGAAAACTTCCTTAGCGAGGAGGAGCAAGGTGAGAGAAGTGATGGCAACTGTCATGGGCATGATGCGGATGTCGGCTGCGAGGAGGAGGACCAAACATGTGTCGATTAGATGCTGCGTGACGGGGAGAGATTTGACACTGATGATAGGGAATATCACAAGTTCACAACCAGGGTGAAGGACTCCAAAACTCCAGTTTACAATGGATGTAAGGCGGAGCACAGCAAGCTCCAAGTGGTCCTATCGCTGCTTCACCTGAAGGCGAGCAACGGATGTTCCAATAAGAGCCTCACTGAGCTTTTGCAAAAAAGTCCTTCAATTTTTATGTAACTAGAAAAAATGCTCGTGCGTTGCAACGGGTGAAGTCTATTTTAATCTTATTATTTTTATATGGTTTAGTTAAGATAAAATTCACTGTGGGAGTTCGCTTGGATATATTTATTTTTAGAAAATCATGAGATGCAGTTAGAAGTCCGATCGTCTTAAGTTAGCATGCGAGTTTTTTTAGCAGATTTCTTGTATGATTCCTTCTGTATTACTAAAAGTGAATGATCTTTAAAACCTCAAATACAGATATGTATTTCCAAAAGCAAACAAACTTAAAAATCGACTCATACACAGATGATGTACCAAAATACCGGCAAAAAACATCTTTAATTTTTATAATAGTAGAGATTCGATCTCAGTCCCAAAGAACAGTACCTCAGAGACGCTATTTTATGTAGAGACCCTTCTAAAAGCCGGATATTCCAAACAATGGATAGAAAAATAGCTACTCCCTCCGTCCCTAAATATTTGACGTCATTGAATTTTTTAAACATGTTTGACCGTTCGTCTTATTCAAAAACTTTTGTGAAATATGTAAAACTATATGTATACATAAAAGTATATTTAACAATGAATCAAATGATAGGAAAATAATTAATAATTACTTAAATTTTTTAAATAAGACGAATGATCAAACATGTTTAAAAAAGTCAACGGCATCGAGTATTTAGGGACGGAGGGAGTAATTAGGACTGCGCTTGAAAAAGTGCAAGTATAGGGGCTTTTTCGCAAATGACCTCCACTAACCCTAGCCAGCGCCGCCCCCTTGTCCCTCTTCCTCTCCCGCCGCCGAGAGCCGCGCGCGCCGCCGCCTCCGCCGTCCAGAGCCGCGCACGCCGCCGCGCGCCGCCACCCCCATCGCCCGCCGCCGCCTTCGTCTCGCGCCGCCGCGCGCCGCCACCTCCGTCGCCCCCCGCCGCCATCGTCGTCCCCGTCGCGCCGCCGCCTCCGCCTCCTCCTCGCGGCGCCGCCTCGCGCTACCACCGTCGGTCGCCGGCCCCCGCCACGACCCCTTCGTTAGCTACCGGATCCGGCGCCGTCCGTCTCCACCGCCGTCGTAGAAAGCCCGTAGGCCACCTGTGTCCTCTTGCCGCCCGATGTGACGAGGAGCTCGGCGGCGCCACACGGAGCTCAACCGATCCGCATCATCCACGCCACTTAAAGTGATTATGATTTGTGAATCAACGGATTTGAGATTTGGTAAGTGACCTCTCCCTCTCTCAGGTTTTCCTCAGCTCTTGATGATTTTTTTTGGATCTTTTATGTACTTTCTTCATCCGCTAACACATGATGAGTCGAGTAGCTAGCATCTCCATGGCAATAGAACTAAGAAGTTCAAAAAAATTGTATGATCAATAATAGCCTTAACAAAGTGACCTCTAAGCAACAAATCTACTGTCCCAGGGGAAAAATTGTGATATTTTGAAGGAAATGCTATAGTGGTTAAATACTTAAATGTTCGCATGTTGAACTGTTAAAAACACTCATAACTTGATGATCTCTTGACAGAACCTAGACAAGGAAGGGCTCTTGGAGCAACTGCTACAGTCAGCTGCTCTACTGGTTAGTTGGTCACTTGGCCGTCACTTGTCAGGTAGTATGCACAACCTTGTGGTATATCATCTGCTTTATGTAAATTAGTTTGGCTCATTTTTACTAATGTTATAACTGTGTGTTTAGCCTGACGGTGCAGCATTTAAAAGCTAACTTATACAGTGTGCTTTATCTCTGTTATAGCTGACCTCGGTTGTAAGTTCTGAATTTTGAGTGGTGTTGGTCAGAACAATTTATCTGTTGCAATATTAGCTTTTAAATGTTATTACTGATCATACAATTTTTTTAAAATGTATTACGATTCATGTAAGTGGCTCCTAACATATGACCTGACATATGTTAGAATAAATCCATCTCTGTGTATACATTTTCTGGTGTGTCCCTGAAAATCTTGCGAGGCGTTCGGGGAGGTGCTAGTTACATGTATGTTACAAAATTAAGTTTTGTGATAGCTAATTGATATTGATTTTGTGGGCGGATGCAGCTGTGGCCTCGGTGCCGGTGAAGTGACCTGCGCGGTGGACAAGTGCAAGGAGGAGCTGAGCAGGTGCCACGACTAGCACCGGTGGCACAAGGTGTGTGAGGCGCTCTCCAAGCTGCCCGTCGTTGTCGCCGATTGTGAGATGCTCTTTTGCCAACAGTGCATCAGGTAACCAATAGTTTGTCCAGATAGAAAACTAAATCTTGGTAATTGATCTTCAGGCTAAGTATGATGGGGATGAGGAGGAGCAGAGGTGGCCTAAATCTGATGGACAAGATTTTGGCAGTTTGGGAAGCATTTGGGATATGGCAGGTAATTTACACAAGCATGAACCATAAAAAGCAGGATTTCTCCTACATGATTGCATTAGCTCAAGTATCAGAAGTAATGGTGTAACTGGAATCTAAGTCTTACTGAGGCATATATGTGTGTTGCACTTATCAATTAACGTGTGACTGGGAGAGATCAACTTTACTGCTTGTTGTTGCATTTACATATCTTTCTGTCTATCTATTTATTATTTGACTTTGTGATTCTTCACATGTATTGGATGAAATTCATCGGCAACCTGCATCACTTTCACTTTCCATGGTCTCTGCCCAGGCTCCAGAATCCGTGGTTAATTCATTACCATGTAAGAGCTACAAAAAGCAGACAGCCCAATGCAGTGATAACATGGAACAGTGAGATTCTTACCATTCAAATTTTATCATTTACTTGTTGTCACCTAGGGCCAAAAATAGTTCTGAGTGTCATTGAAGAATGTCAAGTTCGCCGCTACAAATGCATCACATTATCTTACGCGTTTGAAATAACTATGCTGTTCATGTCCATTATCCATCAAAAAATAAATTGAGACCCTGTACAAAATCCTTATTATTTTATTTGCCTTACATCAGCCTTCTAATATGGTTGTTGTAGTCATTTTAGAGATCTTATCAAATAAGCATTTTGTCATGGGCATTGGGCCAAAGGCCAAGGTGTTTAGCGTTTTGGATCATGACACATTTGGGGGCTAATTCTGCCTTAACAATATTGTATCTGTCATAACGAGCTAGAACCATGAAATATTTGGGGGCTAATTCCGCCTTCATGATATTATATCTATCACAGTGGGCTATCCTAAAGTTGAAAATCACAGTGAGATTCTATTATATAACAAGTTATTCTTACTGAAACTTGACACGATTTTTTGGACTGCATATCATGATGGCACCTGGATATGTGGATAACAAGTTAACAACATGATGATAAACTATTAGAAGTTGAGGATGCCCTGTGGTGCTCAGCAGGAGCTTTGAGGCTCTGTGAGTTACTTAGTAGGTCGCTAACCCTTAATGATATGAATGTGAATTATATGCAAATGTCTAGAATTTAAATTTCCAATTTTCTGGACTTATGAATTTTAGACTTGTGAATTTATGATCTAAGTATATATGTGCAAATTAATGTTCATAATTTAGACAGGAATTTTTGGACTTAAAAATTTTAGACCTACAATCTTTTGACTTAGGAATTTTAAACTAGGCATATTTTGAGTTAGGATATATATGCAAATGTTTAGGATTTAAAGATAGGAATTTTTGGATTTACGAATTTTGACTTAGACTTGTAGGTTTTTATATGTTGTGATGAATGGCTTGTAGGTTTTTATTCGTTGTGGTGAATGTGAATGTGAATGAATGTGCTGTATGGATGTGGGGCTGTAGGGATGAATTTGGGTTTATATGGAATTGGGGTTGAATGGATGAATTTACTGCAATTATTTTTTTTTTGGCCCAACAAATAGGTGCCGGTTTTTAGGCTTGAACCGGCACCTATGTGGTCCTAATAGGTGCCGGTTTTGACCTCAAAACCAGCACCTATTTGACAGTCACGTGGCAATTTGGCTTAGAACTGGCACCTATTAGGTAATAGGTGCCGGTTTTGAGGTCAAAACCGGCACCTATATGGTCCTAATAGGTGACACCTCCTTTGTGCCGGTTCGGAAAACCGGCACCTATTAGGGTTTCCGAACCGGCACCTTTTACCCTTTCTGTAGCAGTGCCCTCTACTAGATCTCTCATGAAAGACCTTCAGGAAGAGCAGCAAAGGAACAAAAAATAGAAAATCTGTTCCAACCCTACAAACATTGGTATTTGGACCACTAGAACTACACACTAGATGACAAGCCCAAGCTAAACACCTCGATTTTAAGCTATGAAGAACATCCACTCAACTATGTTAGAATGATGATGAGCATTTAGATCTCCCATCAAGTAGGTTTGTTCATAAATTAACAAGAGAAAGCAAGCATACTATCATAGGAACAATATGATACCAGAGAATATAGAAACAAATTTTGCTGCAGAAAGCTTGATATTCCTTACATAGCAGTTCAAGATACAACAAAAGATTTGGGGAATGGAGATATGTGGTCCCTCATACTTTCTGGCATCCCACATATAGCTGACCAGTGATTTCAAGTCGTCTACTCAGGACTAGTCGTAAGGGCACTGACTAGTCGACTAATCGCGATTAGTAGCGACTAGTCGTAGATTAGTCTGTGACTATAGGCTAAGGCTAGGGTACCAAGGATAATGTATAGATGTTTGTAAGTATTAATTACCATGGTACACTAGTATAGTATAAACTAAGGATAATCCAAGTGTACTGGTCTTGATTAGCTGGCAAGTGTTGGGATCATCTCCAACATTCCTATCTGCCTTGCACAAGTACACTTCAGAAAGCGGCACAAGTTCATCAACGGATCTAATCCAAGATCAATAGCATGATCGGAAGCTCAGTTGTTTTGTGGGAATACAGAGAAAAAAAATCACCCTTCACGGTTGGAAGAGAAGAAACTTATAGTAGTACTAGGTAAAGGTTCAAAGCAAGAAAAGGAGGTTATGATCAGTAAATTGTTAACCAACTAGCTGACAGAAGCTCTAATGGTTATGCATGCCTCCAATTAATTGTTGTTTCCAAGCACTCACCTTGTGCAGCAAAATTATCATGCAGGCACTAAAATTCAATGGGCCTATTATACTATGAAACCTTATCATTATCCATAAATATTTACCTAAATCCAACCAATTAGAGTAAAAGTGTAATACAAGATCAGATTATAATGTGTCCACCTCAACAATATATATGTATATTAGGTCATCTCTACTCTCAGGATATGGGGGGGTATTTGGTTTTGAGTTTTGACCAAACATAAATAATACATTAACTATATCAAACATTACCTTATCCTACAAATATAGGTAACATTACTGCAGAAAGGTGCCATGAATTCTTTAGGGAAAAAAAACAAAGATTGAAATGAAAAAAAAATATTTACCTTCCACGATTTGAGTGATTAAACACTATTGCATCAGCACCAAATCTCATCATGCTCGTCTTAAAGCCATCTCCAGCTATGTAGTTGAGAAAGGTGTGAAACAAACAGCCCATTGATTAAGAATTACTTTTGACACAAAAGCATAAAGAGCCTACATACCAATAGAAATCAATGACAAACATTTGAAATAAAAAAAATCTCAGCGACACTGGATGTGAGTTCAAAATATTTCAAAATACTAGGAAACAAAATTATTCATAGTTAATTTATTATTGTGTCCTCTTTCTGTAGGTCTATTTTCTTCATTTAGTAGACTCAGAATCCATTCCTCCAACATCATGACAGCAGCTACAGTACGTCTACTCAACTATTGTCATTTAAGCTGACGCTTTTATTCAATATAACAAATGTGGTACCATGGCAAACCTGAAGCTATAAGCAATCTTGAACGCTGAAAAGAAAGAGTGATGTAAACAGTAGCTACGAAAATTACCATACCATCTATCTCTTCAGTTTTGTTGTAATGATGTAAAATCCAACAATAAGTATTTTATTCACCCATTTTACACTAGTACAGATCATTCCATCTGTGACGGCCCATAACAAGACTGGAATTTGCGGGCTGTCACAAGGAAGTAATCTCAATCAGGCCGAAGTTTCGCCCGATTGAGATATGGTCGCACAGCCATGGTATACAGGCATAAAACTAAAGCCCATCACGGATGACACTTATCTGTGACGGGCCATAGTTGAGGCCCGATTGAGATGAGGGTTCCATATCTCAATCGGGCCCTAAAAGAAGCCCGTCACAGATGAGGGTCATCTGTGACGGGCTCCAACTAGAGGCCCGATTGAGATAAGTTTAATGCCCGTCACAGATGACACTCTTTTTTGACGGGCTTTTATTAAGGCCCGATAGAGATTACTTGTATGCCCGTCACGGTTCATTGTTTTAGGGCCGTTACAGATATTTGTTGCACAGTATAAATACCCCCCCACCACCTAGTGTAACTGTATCCCACTGTTCACTATTTTAGTGGGAGGCTGTAGGGGGCGATTTTTTGTCTTTTTTCCAAGGAAAACAGAAAATTCCCAAAAGTGATCAAAATAGATCTATCAAGTGAGTAATATTAATCATTAATTGAGCAATTTCATCACGTCTTACTTTTGTAATACTGATCTTATAAGATGTGCATGTAATTTGTTTTTTTATTTTGTAACAATTGATCGAAGTTGGATGTATGCGAAAAATTTGAAACGTCATTCTACGGAGTACAGAAAGGGCGTAATAAATTTTATGAACGCCGCGGAGGAGGATCGGAAAAGAAGAAACAGTGATTATATGTGTTGTCCATGTGCAGATTGCAAGAATGAGAATAAGTTTGATAGCGGAGAGGACGTACACGGTCATCTGATACAACGAGGATTCATGAAGGGCTATACATGTTGGGTGAAGCATGGAGAGTAAGAATCAGGAAATAGAGCAGCAGCAGACAGAAGTGGTGCGCATAATCAAGAAGATGAAGATGAGCATGACATGTTTAAACCTTCTCCATTGGGCGGTGAAATGGTTGATGTGGATCACGATCTACTGCAAGACATGTTACGTGACGTTGAGGACCTAGCCCAGAATGAGAGAGATGGAATGAAGTTCAGCAGGTTGGTCAGTGATTCCGAGACGCCTCTGTACGCTGGATGCAAAGCAAAACACACTAAGTTGTCAGTTACCTTGGACCTAATGAAGCTGAAGGCAAGTAGTGGATGGACAGACAAGAATTTCACAGATCTTTTAGGAATTTTGAAGTCTATGCTTCCTGTTGAGAACACATTGCCCGAGACGACATACGAAGCAAAGCAGGTTCTGTGTCCACTAGGGTTAGAGGTCCGTAGAATTCACGCTTGTCCAAACGACTGCATATTGTACCATAAGCAATATGCGGACTTGGATGCTTGTCCTGTCTGCAAGGCTTCTCGATACAAGCGAAAGAAAAGTGCTGACGAAGGAAATAAGTCAAAGAGGGGTGGTTCGGCAAAGGTTGTGTGGTATCTACCTATCATTGATTGTTTCAAGAGAATCTTTGCCAACCCGAACGAAGCGAAGTTAGTACGTTGGCACGCCACGGAGAGAAGGAATGACGGTATGCTTAAACACCCAGCGGATTCGATTGAATGGAGGACTATCGATCGAAAACACAAAGACTTTGCTGCCAACCCTAGAAACATGAGGATATGTCTGTGTACGGATGGCATGAATCCTTTCGGTGACATGAGTAGTACTCACAGCACTTGGCCAGTTCTTATTGCGAACTATAACCTCCCGCCATGGTTATGCTTTAAACGGAAATATATTATGTTGTGCTTGTTAATCCAAGGTCTGAGGCAACCCGGCAATGATATCGATGTATTCCTGGAGCCTGTTATCGACGATCTGGAGATTCTTTGGAAAGAAGGTGTGGAAACTTGGGATGCATATGGTCAGGAGAACTTCATGCTAAGAGTTCTATTGTTCTGCACCATTAATGACTATCCTGCACTCGGTAATCTTTCCAGACAAACTATAAAAGGAAAGAAGGCATGCTCCGATTGCAAGGAACATACACGAAGCCGGTGGCTGAAGAAATCATGAAAGATGGTATACATGGGTCATCGGAGGTGTCTCCCGCTATGTCACGCATTTAGAAGAAAGAAGAAAATTTTTAACGGTAAGAGAGAACTTCAGCCTGGTCCTAAAGATTTGTCCGGAGATGAGGTCCAAAATATGGTCAAGGACATAAGCAATGAGTTTGGGAAGAAAAGAAAACGTAGCAAGACAAAGTAGAAGGGTATGTGGAAGAAAAAATCCATATTTTGGTGGCTACCTTACTGGAAAGATCTTGATGTCCGTCATTGCATTGATCTCATGCATGTAGAAAAGAATGTGTGTGAGAGTTTGGTTGGCCTGATGTTGAATATTCCCAAGAAGACAAAGGACGGGTTGAACACGCGTCTTGATCTACAGGACATGAATATTCGCAGTGAACTCCAGCCCATACGAGATGCAAAGACAGGTAGAGTGTGTCATGGTTATGGATATCACATACCTAATAGTAGTTGACTAAATCTCGGCAGGACCCACCACATACCATGTCCTATACGGAAACCGACTTCAGATATGGAGGGAGTTCCGGATAAGGAAAGACAACCAGAGTTCTACATGGAAACGACAAGGACTACTCGGATTGTATCCATATTGGTTTCCCTAGTTCTACTTGGATAAGAGGACACCTATGGGTATAAATACAAGCCCCTAGGAGGATAGGGGGACACACACGGACCATGAGACGATCAACACGATCGGGACGACCACTTCATCAACACCCAACACAATCAACATACAAGCCTATATACGCCAAGACACGCCGCCGGATATCGACTTCATGGATAGGTATGGCTATTCCCCTACGGTGTCTCTGGATACCGTCAGGAGATACGAAAGCGCTATCTCTAATCTTGCTGGGCACGGATTCGAGGAGTAAGGCTACCCTGTTGTCGACTACGAGTCAGACCTTCAGACCGACATGTCGACAATAGTTAGATAGGCTACCCACATATTGTACTGGTGTGATTATGGTGAATAAAAGCAACTCCGGCTTCGGCCAACAGGATGTAGGGTTATTACCTGACTGCTCAGGGACCCAAACCTGTATAAAAATCCCTGTCTCCGTCTCTTTTACCTCAGTCTCGCGTATATCCTAGCATCAACGATCCCCATACTGTCCAAATACCGTAGTCGAGACATCAAACATCGACAGAGTGTACCTCCCTCTAGCCTGCCACACATTGTCGAAGGATGAGAAGATTGCAATGTTATCATGCTTGAAGGATATTAAAGTTCCATTGGGCTATTCAGCGAGGATAAGTAAGTATGTTAAATTGGACGATCTAAAACTTGTTGGAATGAAGTCTCACGATTGCCACGTGCTAATCACACAAATCTTGCCAGTTGCTATCAGAGGCATTCTACCATCGAAAGTGCGTCACACGATCCAACGTCTATGCGCCTTCTTCAATGCAATTGGACAGAAGGTTATAGATCCAGAAGATCTAGATGGGTTGCAGACCGATATTGTGAATACCCTTTGTCACCTGGAGATGTTTTTCCCACTGTCTTTCTTCGATATAATGGTTCATCTCCCTGTTCATCTGGTGAAGCAAACAAAACTATGTGGCCCGACTTTTCTAAGGGAAATGTGGCCGTTTGAAAGGTACATGGGAGTTCTGAAGTCGTACGTTCGTAACAGAGCTAAACCCGAGGGGAGCATCATTGAAGGTTACACGACCGAGGAGGCTATTGAGTTCTGTGTCAATTACATGTCCGATGCCGATCCTATCGGAGTTCCTGCGTCTCGTCACGAGGGAAGGTTGTCAGGTGTTGGCACAATCGGAAGGAAAAGAATTAGGCCCGATCAAGCGTCGTACGCGCAGGCTCATTACGCTGTGCTCCAACATATGGCAGAAGTTGGCCCATACTTTAAGGAGCACTTAGCGAAAATCCGAGATGAGAACTTGGGGCGATCTGATGCATGGATTAACAGAGAATATAATTCTTGGTTCAACGAATGGTTCAAGAATCTTGTGACAATGTCCACGGATGTCCCAAATGAGACAGTATAGTTGTTGGGGATGGGACCGTCTTGCACTATAGACACATGGCAAGGATACGATATAAATGGATACACATTTTACACCGTCAAACAAGATGACAAAAGCACAGTGCAAAATAGCGGCGTCCGTATAGATGCATTCCAGGATCAAGTTGGGTCAAACACATACTACGGTCGCATTGAAGAGATCTGGGAGCTAAACTACGCCAAGTTCAAGGTTCCTTTGTTCCACTGCCGTTGGGTGAATCTACGCACTGGTGTCAAAGCCGACAAGGAAGGTTTCACTTTAGTAGATCTATCAATGGTGGGATACGCCGATGAACCATTTGTACTTGCGAAACAGGTCGAGCAGATATTCTACATAAAAGACCCTTCAAACTAGAAGATGCACATCGTGAGGGATGGAAAGCGCCGAATTGTAGGAGTTGACAACGTCGTCGATGAAGAAGAATACAACCATAATCTTCATGTAAGACCTCACATTGACCTTGACGATGATCCCCAAGAGCCTGTGGCATATGCTCGTTCAGATCATACGGAAGGCATAACCTTGTGACCGATGCATTTGTACTTATCTATTGTAATGAATGAAGTATTTTGTTTTATTGTTTTATTGCAAAGACTTGATATGTGTAGTCATTAATATGGCTAATTTTGTTTTATTACAAATGACCAAAAGAAAAGTTGTCGATCTTGATGAGAGGATCAACTTTGTTGTTGACCATATTTCCATTTGAAATCATTTAGTATTTACAAATGTTGTTTATATTTGTCATATATTCAAATTTAATTTCAAGCTGTTGGGAAAAAAGTTATATAGAAAAATGACCAAAATAAAACTTGTAGATCTTGATAACCTCTACAATTTTGTTGTTGACCATATTTCGATTTGAAATCATTTAGTATCCGAAAATGTATTATGACTAATAAAATGAATTATTATACAGCAGCTATATATTTTGTACGCACAAATATAAAGACTTGTTTGGAAAAATGGAAAAATAGTCATCGTTGACGGGCCTTAGTTAAAGCCTGATAGAGATTAATCTATCTCTATCGAGCATTATCTTAGGGCTCGTCACAGATGAGTCATCCGTGACGGGCCTGAATGTCATCTCAATCGGGCATTAGTATGGAGCCCGTCACCGATGAGCCATCTGTGACGGGCCCTATGGCAAAGCCCGATTGAGATGACTCATCACTCTACTATAACTAGGGTTTCTCAGATCGGATCGAAAATTTTTCTAAGTCCCGCTACAGTTTCCCGCCTCCTTAGAACCCTAGCGCCGCCGCCAACTCCTCCTTCGCCACCGTCATCCTCCCTTGCCGCCACTGCCACCGAGACCGCCGCCGCCGCCTCCACCGAGCCTGCCCCCGCCGCCGCCGCCACCGAGCCTCTACACCAACCGGCGTCGGCCTTCCTCGTCGTCGCCGCCTGCCTCTTCACCGACACGAACAGCTGCCCCTACCGAGCTCGGCGACGTCCTTCCTCATCGTCGTCGCCTACTCCTCACCGACGCCCGACGCCGACCTGCCCGACCGGCGACGCCCTCCACCGAGCCCGGCGCCGCCGCCGCGAACTCCTCCTTTGCCGAGGCCGCCGCCGCCGCCACCGAACCTGCCGCCTCCACCGAGCCCGGTGCCGCCTCCACCGACTGGCGACGCCCTCCACCGAGCCCGACGCCGCCACCACCGAGCCCCCCTCCCCGCCGCCCCCCCCCCCCCCCCCCCCCCCCGCCCGGCCGACCTCAGGTGAGTCCTCCATCGCGCCGCTCTCTGCTACCTGCATGTGGTGAATGATGAAATGTAGATGTTGGGATGAATTTAGTGATAAATGATTTTAGTGATTGATTACATGATGATGAATAGATGAAATGTGGTGCATTAATGAATTTAGTGATAGATGATTTTAGTGAAAGATGATTTTAGGGATTGATGATATGTGGTGAACGGATGATTTTTTTGATTGATGACATGTTGATGAATAGATGGAATGTGGTGCATTAATGAATTTAGTGATAGATGCATGATACGTGGATGAATAGATGGTATGAGGTGAATTTATGATTTTAGGATTTGATGATATGTTTAATTTATTTATATGTGACATTCAATTCATTCTATTACTGTGAGATGTGCAATTTAGTTTATTTATATGCTTCGTTTATTTATAAGTGACATTCAATTCATTGTAATAGATTGTAGCACTGAATTGTGTATTTTCGTTATTTTGAAAAAAAGAAGACGATGTCTCAGCAAGGCCTGCTCTCAAAGACGTGAGGACGACCTCCTCACGAAAGTGTTGGGCAACAAGGAACACCGTGGACGGACACGGGGCGTTGGGTCTTCTGTTCCCTGGAAGTATGGATTTCCAGACTACGCGTGGCAGTACAAGAAGCAGACTTCCAACAAGGCGGAGAAAGATGCACGCCTTGAAGCCAAGATCCGGGCGTCGATAAGAGCTGAGCTGACATCTGAATTCAATGAAAAGCTCGAGTCGATGAGGGCCAAGATTAGGCAAGAGATCCGAGAAGAGCAACAGAACCCCCAGGCCGCCGCTGCTGCTGCGCACGAAGAGTTAGGAAGTCCCACCAAAAAACGCAGCAGTTGCGCATCAACTGAGGTGGCGGAAAATCCAACATCGGTCGACAGCGCCGTCGACCACATAGCGGTAAAAGTTTCGTCCACAATGCATGAAAGACTTAACGAATCCATATGATATATAATATTATTAAAAAATTGATTAATCTATCGCAGGAACCAACGAGCTGCACCCTCACAATTAGGTTGATGCCGACCTTCACGGTTCCAGCAGCCGAGGGACTTGCGTACAAGCCGACCCCAGAGACAAGAGTGCATGGAGCGCAACTCAAGGGCGGCCGTGCAAAAGTTCAAGTCGACTCGGTGAAGTCGGAATACAAGCTATTCCCACTAAAGTATCCACCGAACGACGAGGTCCTCTCACTAGGAAATGCCCGTGGTACCTTCATCCAATGGCCCAAGGACCTCATTGAGATCAGGGTTACAGCGAGGCTGTCACGCCCAGAAATTCACGAACCAGAATTTCTAAGCTGAATGTGTATTAAACCCCTGTCCAGGACCAGCCAGGGTACACAAACGACAATTGTTGACATACAGATCCACGTCTTACAAAAATATAAAAGATTACAAATGCAGCGGAAAAAGTAAAATGAGCTAAACTTGAAAGCTTGACTTCTGCAGCGGGGCGACTCCACTCCACAGGCAATCCTCGACGGCAGCGACGAAACCGACCTCAACGAGACAGCTCCAACTAGGAAAATCTTTAGCTCTGGTGTGGGGGAAAAGAGAGCAAGACTGAGTACTACCCACTGTACTCAGCAAGTCATACCGGAAGAGGAGGTATGATGCAGGATATGTCCAAGGGAGGCTAAAGGTTCTTTTGCATAAAGCTAGCATTTAAAAGCAGTAGTTGAAAGCAGTAAAATAGTTGTAATAATTAATCAATATTAACCAATCACTGTCCAACGCTACACCACGTTGCAACAGGCCCAACCAACCACCTGAACTACACCAGTTCAAAAGCTAACAAGGGGTGAGACTAATCACGGTGAATCTGGTCGACCGCCCATAACCGCGGGCACAACTATTCAAATAGTTTTACTCTGATCAGAGGTGTACAACTGTACCCACAAGACACAGCGCCACCACACGTTTCCATGCGCCGACATGCCACCACGACATACCGGAAAGAGGCCGTGACATGACCCTTCGCATAACCCCCTCTAACCGATCGCACCACACCTCAGGGTTCGCACCCGTCCCCAGCAAGCAATGGGCAGCCCCCCTCTCGTGCCGCGGTGAATCCGGAAGCCGATCAACTGGACACCCCGGCCGAACCAACTCCATCACGCCCACCCTTGCCTGGGTATGTCGGCTAGAGGAAAGCTACACTACAAGCCCAGCCGTTGCCCACGCTGGCTTGTGGTAAGCACGATAAATTCTTCTAGGGTTTCCCGCGAACCGGTCCTTAATCGCCATGGGCACGACTAGCAAAAACCATGCACCCACAGCCCACCATGTAGTGTATTTTAATTAACTAACACCATTACGGTGCCACTAATCCAAAGCTATACCAATAATCAAAGTCTATGCATTAATGTAATTCCCCCATTGTGTACTAGTTGAACTAAGCATGGCTAAGCAATCCCTAATTCAACATCTAATCATTTTGATACCCAAGTTATCAATGGCATAAGGTAACCAATATATGGCTGAGTAGTAGGACCCATCCCACATGATACTATAAAATAATGCAACATTTAATAGAAATGCGGGACATTTGTAAATTGGGTACAACATGATCAATTGTAATGCATGACTTGCCTTGCTCTCGCACTGATGAGACCACAACAACGTATTCGAGGAACCGTGGATCGACGAAACGGCTGAAATCTACGTGACAAACAAAGCACACAAGCAAAATATGCTATAAGTCTACTGAAACAGGAAACAAAACCATTTTTAATGGATTCTATACATTTTTATGAATTTACTGAGACTTGAATGGACTTAATTGGAGCTCGGATGAATTAGATATAAATTTTAGAAGATTAAATGTGTTTTTACTATAAAAGAAAAGGCCTTAATGGATTTCATTGCGCAACAAAGGTCCCTGCTGACATCATCAGGGGGGGTGGTGCCGACATGCGGGACCCACGGGTCACCGGCACAAGAGGAGGAGGAGGTGGCACCGACTTTGGGTGGGCCCCACCGGGCAGTGGCTCAAGGGGAGGGGGAGGCGCCCAGTCGGCTCGGCTCGGCTTCAAACCGGCCGGCCGGCCGGTTAGGCGTTGCGGTGGCGGCAAGCGGCCACTGACGGCGGCAACCGGCGAGAAGACGGTGGCGGCCGGCGGCGCGGGCGGCGGCGCATCGCGACGACGCGTATGCGGGGAGCGGCGGCACGCGCGAGAGGAAGGAAAGGGGAGAGAGGTGCCGGCCTGGCTCGGTTTGGCTTCAAAGCCGACCGACGGCCATGGCGACCGTCGGCGGCGCGCGCGGTCGCCGGCGACGGCAACCGGCGGCGCGGGCGGTGTGAAAGACGGCGGCGACCGGCGCGAAGGGCGGCGACGCACGGCGTGGCCCGGCACTAGGAGAGAGAGAGGAAGGAAACAGAGGGGGAGGGGCACCTCACCGTGAGTTGGCCGGCGTGGGGGAAGACGGCTGCGAATGGTGACGGCGAGCAACCGGGGAACGACGGCGATGGGCGGACGAGCTTCAAGACCTCCTAGGGAACAAAATGGGAGGGATTAGAGGGAGAGGGGTGGTCCACGGCGGGCGGAAACCATGGCCGAAATCGGCGGCAGTGGTGGTGCAACCATGGCCGAAATCGGCGGCAGTGGTGGTGCTCACCGGCGCGCGAGGAGAAGCAGTCCACAATGGTGGATTCGGCCGGGCGGACGGTGGACGCTGCGGTTCACGAGATGGCGGACGCGGTGACGCCGATGGCGGGGTGTGGCGGCGGCCCTAGCAGCGGCAGCGCGCGGCTGGAGGCGGCGGCAAGCGGCGGCACTAGAGGCGAGCGGCGCGACGGCGGTAGGAGGCGCAGGATGGAGCGGCGAGAGCGGAAAACGAAAGAGGAGGACACGGGGAGTGTTTTATAGGGGCTCAGGAGGGAGTGGCTTGGGCCGGGATGGGCGGCAACCAGCGTCGGAGTGGGCAGCGACGTGGAGCTCGTGGGGAGGTCAAACCGGCGCCCTTTTTTTGGGGGAAAGTGGGGGAGATGGTGGTGGGAGAAGGTGGGCGGTGACCACGTCGCACACGCGCGCGGGAGCGGCACGGGCGCGCGGGAAAACGCCGCGACGTGGGGCGGCTCGGGCGGCCATGGCGGTTGCTGGCCTGGGTGAGAGGAAGGGGATGACAGGTGGGACCCACGGGCCCACCTGTCGGCGAGAGGGAGAGAGGAGGCCGGTTGGGGGAGGAGAAATAGACTTTAGGGGGGGAAAGAGCAGAGGGGGCTGAGGGAGGGGAGGACTTGGGCCAAGCCCGAAAGGAAGGAAGGGGAATTTATTTGCTTTTCTTTTTATTTAAATTGATTTAGTGAACTTTGTGGCATTAAAATTATTTCTTGAGCTCCGAAAATTCACGGAAAAATCTAGAGAGTGTATTAGGGCACAGAGAATATTACAAAATATTCCCGGCCAATGATTTTTAAAGGAAAATTTTAATTCTCCAATTATTTCACTTAATTATATTGATTTAACTTTTATTTAATTTCTAGAAAATGCATTATTTAATGATTTTTAATCCTGAACGAAAATCGGGGCGTTACAAAGGCCAACCACTACACCAGGCGGTCGTCTACCAAAGAGACCCGCCTCTGCTCCTTCAGCCCCTCTTGCTCAAGATCGTCATGCACAATCTTACGATGTGCAGTTGCAGTACGACACGGATTTTGGGGAGGACCGAACGGAGGCCGACAGCAAGGCGATTCATGAACCCCCACCGATGAAGAAGAGCAGGAAGGCACACTCTTCCCCTCAGAGAATTACTCTCGATAAACCCGAAGCAAAGGGGAGAGGAAGGGGAGGAAAGGTGCAGTCCTCGCTTCTAGCTCCAAGGAAGCTAGATCTGGGCAAGGGCCAGGAAGAGACTAAGGGCAAAGAGGTCAAGAAGAAATACGTCGCTCCACAGGACTTCCAACTAGGCATGCCATTGGTTGGAGATGATGTGCTTGCCGCAATGGGCACCGCTTGCAAGGACCTTCACGCATACTACATGGAGAAATCTAACGCTAGGAAGCCGAATAAAGCTACCGATATCCTTGGAGAGCACGATGGAAAGCCATTCCTTGGTCCAACAAATTATATCGTCGTCGACTTCAAGGATCTATTTGACCTCTGCAGGCTCCGAGCGGTGGACACAAGCCTCCTTAAGTGCTACTCCTTGTAAGTATTGTCGCCCAACTCAATCTGGTAATAACAATCGGATTAACTCGCTTACAAGATCGTTTATCCTGTGTGTAGGTTAAGTTGGCAATGGTGTTAGAAGAATGCACCGGAAGTTGCCTTCCTTGATCCACAAGTGGTCACTGTCACAAATCTCCAGAATGACCGTCAAGGAATGGTCAACTACATCTACGACACCTTGTGGTCCCGCCAAGACAAGGAGTACATTATGTACGCCTATAATCAATAGTAAGTGTGTTATCTAAATATACACAACAGCATGACACATTCCTTCAGTACTTAATTAACTTTCACTATATTAATGCCGCAGTGCCCATTGGATCCTTCTGGTCATAACACCTAAGTGGAGTACATGTCACTACTTGAACTCCAGAATTGATAAGAACGCATATGATTGGACCCCAATTTAACTAGCGATAGATGAAGCGTGGGCCCAATACGTGCAAAGAGGAGGCCTCAGGAAGACAGGACATGACACCCTCATCCACAAAAAGGATTTCCCGGTGAAGCAACAAATAGGTGACCAGTGCGGATTCCATGTGTGCCACAACATGCGCCTTCTGTACAGAGAAAAGGTGAAGACTTTGGCTAAGTTTGAGGTCGGTGGTCTCAATTGTGATAGACTAACTACATTTTAGTACTTATATATGATCGATCAACTAATCTGGAATTATGACAATGTAGGGCACAATAACCAAGTCTCTACCTACCAGCTTTGAGGAGGTTCGTGAGAAGATAGCCAGCTTCATCCTCCGCGAAATAATTAACCCCAAAGGAATGTTTAGGCTTAAACTAAAATGATGAACAATGTTGAACTTTTATGTTTAGGCAATGATGAACACTTATTATGCAACTGTGATGATGTAACTGTGATGCTTATATTTATGTATATATTTCATATGTTTATGTTAAGACTTGCTAAATAAATATTTGATCCAATTAACTCGGTTTTGCAGGTGAAATATGATAAATATTTGAATGGATGTGAAATATGTGAATGGATGTGAAATATGAGATGGCTATGAATGTGTGGTTGTGTGAAATATATTGATGTCTGTGTATGTGAATGCATATGTATATGAATGGGTGATGCTGGGGAGCTGGGGATATTGGATATCTGTATTTGTTTCTATCATTTCTGCAGCGGGCATGGCTAGCAAAGGCCTGAGGCTAGCCAAAAAACAAAATTTTTTTTTTTTTTGTAGATTATAGTCATCTGTGACGGGCCATAACTAAATGCCCGATTGAGGTCAGTAGTCATCTGTGACGGGCTCTAGTTTAGGCCCGATTGAGGTTAGCGGTCATCTATGACGGGCTCTAGTTTAGGCCCGATTGAGATGAGTATCATCTGTGACGGGCTCTAGTTTAGGCCCGATAAAGGTTAGTAGTCATCTGTGACGGGCGCTAATTGTGGCCCGATTGAGATAGGTCATCTGTGACGGGCTATAGTTTGACTGGTCGTCTGGGTCAAAACTATCGGTGACGGGCTTTACTTAGGGCCCGATTGAGATAGATTCATCCGTGATGGCCGTTTTCCCGATTGAGATAACTCTTCACATCAGTGACTTCTAGCCTGTGACGGGACGCTGTGCCCGATTGAGATGGGGCTTACCACCCGATTGAGATGAGGGTATCCGTTCTAGTGTTATCAAACTACACCATACATTAGGAGTTCAACAGTGGCCACGGCAGATTATGCGAAACTACATACTTCCTTAAAAAGGCGAAACCAAAAAGTGGCCATGAACAGAAAACATTCTATAGTATCAGTGCAACCAAGAAATACAGATGGACCAGCATGCAATTCATTTTGCTATAACCAAATCACATTGAAGGGCACATTGAACAATTACGAAATTTTTTAAAATTTCCTATATGTCTAGAGAATGTGGAATCAGGATAGAAATGTCAGCGAGATATATGGTAACAAGTCTTCAATAATACCATTATTGGGTGGCAAATTCTCAAGTTGACCTTTCGACAACTACACCGGAACATATGATTTCCAAGATAAGTTAACAAAGAATTTATAACGTAACAGAATCTATAGGCATGGTCAAACAAAAATAAATCATATAGTAGACAAGCAATTCAAACGGCATTTTTCATCATCAAATAGCACTAACTGGCAGGTCGAAGAATAAAGGAAGTAACAACAAGATCGACAAGCTCCAGAACTAGATATTGACAAAGAACCTTCATCAGAAAATTAACTCGCACAAATTTAACAATGAGTTACTACTAAATGCGATTCATTCATAGCATGCATGCCTCACATAGTCTCAATGAAGGGCGGCATTAACAGATCAGGATCAGGGCTACATAGCTAGTCAATTACCAAGTAGATATAACTGATACGAACTGATAGACACAAATAGATACACAAGTGCTGCAACTGCAAGATATTAGGGGCATAAAGATAAGCTGGAAACAACATAGTTTGCTGATCAGATAGAAATCACGGTAGCTGATACTAGCTAATACTACATACTAATCGATCCATAGATAATAGAGATAGGTAAGGGCCAGCTGAATCTATCATTATCCTGCAGCCAAAGTCAGTCTTGTACTCCACCATCTGTGATCACAGCGAGCGATAGCAATTTGGGTCGTTGAAGTCGTCCCAGTCAGCGCAGACGACGTCGCTCCAGTCGATAGCGGCCCATCCTTCCTTGAGCTGAGCCTGCATTTCGGCCTAATCGGTGTAGTAGCTCTCGTCCACCATGTAGCAGCCATTCTCCTCAACTTCGCGGCGGACCTCGTCCTGGAATTCCTCGAAGCTGTCCTCGAACTCCTTGCCCATGGCAGCCATCTCCTCATGCAGCTGGCGCTGCTCCGGCGAGAGAAGCGCCCAGTGGACGTCGTCGGGGCAGGGGGATGGCTCCCTCTTCCACGCCAGGATGAAGTCGACCTCCGCCTGCGGCAAGGGCTCCTTCACAAGTGGCTTCTCGCTGTCTTCACCTGCTGCAGTACCACTGGAGGCCGCCATTGCCGCATCGGCAAACGTTGCTGCAACCGCCGCCTTCGCAGCCGCGCCTCCTCCCCCTCGGTCTCCATGTGCTTGATGCCCATGCCCTGCTGCTTCAACGCCACCGCCATCGGAATCTGATTCGCCTTGCCGGAGATGTGGAGGACGTACGAATGAGCAAGATGAGGCGGCGGCGGCCGATTTATAGGGGACGCAAATCCTAGTAGGAATCGAACTCGGTCTCGGGATGGCTGTTTTTTAGTCGGAGTCGGAATCGAGTCCGGCTCGATCGGCCTCTCTCCGTAATTGGGCCAGGCCTATCCTCCCGCGGAATTTAACCCGTGGGAATAAGTTCATCCGAGGTCCCTTAACTTGTCAAGGAATCTGATTTTCATGCTTCAACCGTGAGTTCCTCAATTATCAAAACCAGTGCAATATAGGTCCCATGATAGTTTGGACTCGGTCTTCATCTGACGTGGCATAAGATGTAAAATTTAACACTTTTAAAATTATAAAACAAAATATATGAGTTGGTCAAATAATAAAATTAATAAGACAAATTTTGCTACAGGACATCGTGAAGCCTACGGACACCGCACGAAGTGACTTTTGGGGAAGACACTCTCAAAATATATGGATATTTGCTGGTGGAAACCGCACGCATTAAATTAATAATTTCCAGGTGGAAAGGAGAGAGAAATCGCGTGAAATATCGAAAGTGCCCTTGGACCCACATGTCAGCTCTGCTATTCCCCACTCTCTCAGGCGGCAGCAACATGGAACGGCGACGGCGATGAGGAACCCGCGGACCGGCGGCGGCGGCGGCGGCATGAGGCTCGGGTGTCGCTGCGGCATCCCCGCACGCGTTCCTCCTTGCTACGGCCTCCACTCGGGTGACACGGCGAGCATCCCCGCGCGCGTTCCTCCTCGTCGCCGTCACAAGCGAAGGTGGCGCTGTGGCGTTCCACACCTTGCTACTGGGATCCCACACTAGGCGCTGGATCACGCCGGCCTCACTCAACACAGGCGGGAGAAGGGGGCGGTGGCAGCGGTGAAGACGTGGGTAATCTCGTCGGGCATATTATTTATTAAAAAATGTGAGACCCACCTGTCATACTCTCTTCCCCTCTTCCTCTCTCTCTTCTCTCTCTCGCGGGTCTCGCGGCGGCAGGTGTTCGGTGCCGCGAGACACGGAGCGGGCGGCTGCGGTGAACTCCAGCTGAGGCGGCGGCGGCTACGGCTGCGTTTGCACTAATGGATAATCTCGTTACTGATAGGCGATGATGGCGGAGTCGCGTGCGGCACGGTCCTGCGCGCGCGGCAGCCTCGCGACGGCTGCGGCTGCATCTGCGCTGATGGACAGCCTTGTAACTGATACTTCCTCCATTCCAAAATATAAGGCATAACCACCATAACCCAAAGACCAAGAAAATAATTATTATCATCTTATAGTTTGGATCATCCTAATAAATACAATGCATGCATCCAATAGAATTAGAGAACATGAGAGTGGAGGATTTAAAAAAGTAATAATTTAATGGAGAAGGGGTCATAGTTAATCGTCTACATGCATGCATGCCTTATATTATGGAACATCTAAAGAAGTGGTTGTGCCTTATATTATGGAATGGAGGAAGTATTACCGTTTGTTTTTAAAAACAAAAATAAAAGGCGCCTGATTTGTCGATAATGATTACAACCAGGCGCCCGACGCGGGGGGAGCCGGATCGGGCGCTCCCCCCGCGCGGCCCTCCCCCACACGCCTGCATATATGCTACTGGGCCCCACCATAGTGCCTGCCCCACCTGCAATTGCAACAAATCAACCACATATTTTGAAAACCCTCTATTAAAGGAATTTGGTTTATTTTTTGTTCCACCAAAAATGTTTCACCTAGTGTACTCACAATGTTTTACTATGTATAGATCTAATATTGCAGTGAACTGAAATATTCCATTGCAACAAAAAACCCACATATTTTGGAAACCCTCTATTAAGGGAATTCGTTTTATTTTTTTTTCACCGAAAAATGTTTCACCTAATGTACACACAATGTTTCACTATGTATAGATCAAATATTGCAGTGAACTGAAACATTCTTTCGCTATTTGCTGAAACATTGTTTTTATATAAGGTGAAACAACACCCGGTTTAAACGAGTGAAACATTTTCGATCTACTTAGTGAAACAATTCCGATATACCTGGTGGAACATCGTGCAACATTTAAAAAAAATTCAATAATAAGCTAATTTTTTTTTCGTCGGAATATATCCATGTGTGGTCTTGTTTTGAAGATTTAATTGCAATAAATTTAATGTTGCAATCAGATCATGATTTGGATAAGTAATTTAAGATAAAAATAAGTTTAAAGTAGTTTTGCACGTAAATCGGGTGCTGACGTCATGCTGACGTCAGCGCACGATTTTTTAAAGATTTTTATCGGGCGACCGATCCCTAGTCATCCCCCTGATTTGTTTAAAAATAAAAGACATAAGTTAGTTCCTGTTTTTCAGTTAGCGTTTTCTTGTGACTAAGATCTCGCTGATCGATCGTGGGATGGCGCGGTCAAGTGCGCGATTTTGGTATGTGTTTCCGTTTTGTAACAAACTCCTAGAGTTCGGAGTATAAATAAGAGATGAGAACCGGGAAAAGCTGCTAAGTCGTTCGCTGCACCAAAAAACCCTGTGTTTTGCTCTGTTTCAGTTTCGTCAGAGTTCTTCAGTTCTCTGTAGCTGTTCGACAACCTAAAGAAACAACGAGTTTTTCAGTGAAGTCCAATTAGAGAGCAGGTGAGATTCGAGTGCTAGGTTAGCCAATTCCAACATGCACCATGGCGTGCGCGTCCTCCCCGGCAAACGTCTCCGACGTGTTCGGGCGTGGCGGGCTTGTCCTTGGCCGGCGCCGTCTGCGCCGACCACCCCCGCCCCGCGTCCGCACTGCGGCGGCTTCTTGCTCCCTCCTCCCGCCACCTGCTGCTGCTTCGCCGGTTGTCTAGGTCAGAGAGGACGGGGAAAAGCGGCGAAGGTTGAGGACGAGGTGCGTGATGCGCCGAGGCGGTCGTTCTTCGCGTGGCCGGCGGGCACGACGAGGAGAAGAACGCGCTGCAGTCCACGGTCGCGTACGACGCCGAGGCCGACGCATGGGTGCCGCTCCCGGACATGGCGACGGAGCGGGACGAGGCCAGGGGGCTCTGCGTCAGTGGCATGTTCGTCGTCGTCGTTGTCGGCGGAGACGGAGCTCGCTCGGGCAGCCACGACGGCGCCGCCTCTGCCATGCACGCCTTGCTCCTCGCCGCCGCCTCCACCATGTACGGCGTCGGCGGGCGGCGGCGGCAGCGGCGTCAACACGCCCTCCACGGCATCCGCCCGGCGGCGCAACCACGAGGATGAAGACGACAACGATGACGAGTAGTCCGGCGAGGGGCGCGTCGTCGAGGCCTGGGCAAGGGGCCCGGATGAGTCCGTCTCCGCTGCCGACCGTCCGGGTGAGCTCCGCCTCCGCCGTGCAGGCCTTGCGTGGTTGCGCCAGCGAGAGAGAAGGTATGACATGTGGGTCCCACCATTATTGTAAAAAGAAAATGCTGACTGGGTTGTCACGCGTACACCACATAGGATAAAACTGCCCTGGATTTGGTCGAGGGGGTATTTTGTCCGGTATAAAAAGTTCGGGGTTAGTGATATCTGATTTTCGTGTCCAGGGAGTAATTCGGTTGACCGCGATAGTTCGGGAGGTAATTCGTACTTTTTTTCCTAACTATTGGAGTAATACTTTTTATGTCATATTGGTCCCAACACACCATAAATCATATTTTTGTCATTTGAAGTTTATAGAGCGCACATTGTGTTTTCTTTTTTTTTTCACTATTTCTATGGTCCTCTCCTTGCACTGACTTAAATATATGACGACAATACAACCAACTTTGAAATGCCAGGTTTGTTCAAAAGGACAAAATTTGTCCTTATCTTTCTCTGTGTTTAACATATTTTTGCAATGGCATTAATTAACTATATAGGAAAAAAAGAGATTTACTCCGGTTCAAAAAAAAAGTATATATGTCGAGGTACCGGTACTTCATGGTACCAAATCGTTTTCGATCTTTGGATCCAGCTAGGTAGGATAGACATTGTTAGATCCAACGATCGTAAATGATTTGGTACTGTGAGGTACCGGTACCTCGACATACTTTTTTATTAGACCGGAGCAAATCTCGGAGAAAAAAGAACTCAACGGACAACGGGAGCCCATATATGCTTATCTTTTCATTGAAAGAAAATCATACGGTTATATGCCCTATTCCCGCACAATAGACACATGTGCTCTCTTTGAAGTCCAGCACAATGGCGACGTATATGAATAGTACGAATGGAAGGTATCGGGTGCTTAAATCACTAGATTTCGTTGCATACTTGCTCTCTTGCTGCCGGACAAATATCACACAGCTGAGCAAGGAGCAATTGCCAAGACGGAAATTGTTGTTGTCAGACATCATAGAGCGATGGAAATCTAGTAGCTCATGAAGAGCATATTGTCCCCAGCAATGTGTGCACAAGTGCACAACACTTGGGCATGCGCAACGTCGGATTGTATGTACCGGTTAGACAAAGGGGTTGCCACATGCCAACCAGTATTAATGTAGCTTTTTTCCAATAATGAGATCAGCATTTTCAGTCTGTTTGGTCCTTTGCCATTGTTTGCCTTGCCAATTTTGGGCAGTGGCGAGATTTATAATTTACCAAAATTTTGGGAAAGGCGCTTGTTTTAGATTATTAATTGCTTCCAAATTTTTATTCAATGTCTATGCCAAACTTAATTAGCCAATTTGGTAATGATAAAGTTTTGCTAGAAATCAATGGTAGAGAGAGTATACGGCAATCCCAAATGTATTTGATATGATTTAGTTTGGCTAAGATCCAAAAAATCTCATTCCGTGTGACATCGTATAGTTGTCATTGTCAGTCATTTGACCGGTTATGTTCTAACTTTAGGGTGTGTTTAGTTCTTTGGATATAAAGTTTTTGAAATATACGGACACACATTTGTAGTATTAAACGCAGACTAATAACAAAACAAATTACATATTCCGCCTATAAACCGCGTGTAGCGCCCGTTCCGTCGTGGCGCCTAGTGGGAAAACTATCTCTTAAAAATCCTAAATGCGAAAATTGTTTCTTTGTTTGTTGTCTAGTACCCGTGCCATTCCAGATCTCAAATCCCCAATCCATCATCGAATCCAAACCCTAATCTCAAATCTGTCCCAAATCAAATCCTCTCGAAAAAGTCTGTTTTGTCTCCCTCGAGTTCATGGGCCGATCTCTTCTCCCCGGTCCATTTCCCTCTCAGCCCATCTCTCCTCTCCCCTCCATCCTTGCCCGCACGTGCGAGGCACGTGCGCCGCTCGGGTGCTGAGCAAGAGAGAGGGCTCGCTCTCTCTTTCTCTTCTCCCTCCCTCTCTGCTCTCGCTGCCGCTTCCCGCCGACGCCGCCCAAATCGCCGCGCCGTTGCTTCCCGCGCGCGCGCGCGCCGTGGTGGCCGACCGGCCAGTCGCCGCCGCCGTCAGTGCCTGCCGCGCCTGAGCCCGCGCCTGCCGCCCTGTAGCCGCGCCCTTCCAAACCGCCCCGCCGTCATCACCGTCATCATCGACCCGGTCCCGCCACTCCACGCGCATGCTTCCAAGGAATGGAGGCAGAGCTCCTCCTCCATCTGCCTCATCGCTCTCTCTCCCTCTTTCTTTTCCCAAAGAGGCAAGGGGCAAGCCCCCTTTCTTCCTTCTTTTTTCCCTTTTATCTTCCTCCGCCGGCGTCATGCCCTCTGTCGCAGTTTTGGCCTCGACCGCCGAGCGCCAACTCGCTCCTTGACCACCCTAGGTCGGTTTCCAAACCGACATTGCCCTCCTATTAAACCAAGGTGCCCTCCCTTCCTTTCCCTCTCCCATTCGCCTCGCACCACCGCGCCATTGCTGTCCCCTCTGTCTTTCTATCGCCAACCGCCGCCGTCGCGTGTGCCGGAGGAGCCGGTGCGCGCTACGACGCGGAAGGGGACTCCGGGCACTCGTCTTCTTCCTCTTCCCCGGCCCGAGGCCGGAGAGATCACTCCCGTGCCGTCGGCCTCTCGTCACAGCGCCCCGCCTCGTCTCGGTAGGGCATCCCTCCGTTCTCCCTCCTCGCTCCATCTCTTCCCCTTAGCTTTGAGTAGCAGCTCGAGTAATACCCCAGTAGCTAGTTGGCGCCACCCCAAGCCGCGCCGCCGCTCGCAGTAGGCTCGCCGCCGTCGCCGCCCGCGCTCGGTAGTAGCCGCCCGTCGCCGGCCTTCCTCGGCAATGACCAGTCCAATCCGACGCTAGAAACGGATTCCCGGAGTCGCGTAGATGCTCTAGCTCGCCCGAATCGATCTCCCGTCGCGCCGTCGCCGTTTTCCCATTCTCTCGCCGCCGGTTGCTGCCGCCGCAATCCGCCGCCGTCGAGCCTCCTCCGGCGAATCCGAGCAGTTGGCTCGTCTCCCCTCGTCCCGTGCAACCTCCCGGTGCGCTCGCCCTTGCCTGCATCGCTGTAGATCGCCCCGCCGCTCGCCGCCGCCGTCCGCTGTCTATTCCGGCCGACGTCGTCGTCTTCCTCTCGTCGGCCCACGTGGCTGCCACGAAGGTGCCACGTCGGCGCCACCTCGGCCGCGACCGGGTCAAGCTGACCCCGGTCCGCCGCTCCCCTCCGCCTCGCTCGCGCGCGCGGTCCACCGCGAGCCATGAGGCTGCACGTGGGCCCGCTGCATCCGCACCCACCGCGAGCCGCACGCGTGCATCGCGCCCCGCTCCAAACCCTAGCGCCACATCGCGTGCTCCTCGCTCACGGTGAGCCGAGACGCCGACAAGCGGGTCCCACTCGGGACCACGCGAGTTGGACCCGGCCCACCGGCTCCCTCTCTCCTCCCCTCCCGCGCGTGCCTTGGGCCGCCTTCTCGGGCTGGCTGGCCTATTCAGCTTGGCCGAGCCGCCCCTTTCTCTCGGGCCGCGCCCTAGCCGCCTGAGGGAAGTTTGTTTCCCCTCCCTCTTTCATTGCTAATTCAAAAAGGGTTTAAATAAATCCTTTTCTTTTAATCCAAAAATCCAATGATCTTAGAAATTCAATATCTTTTCAACCATACATCCGTTTGACTCCGTTCAACTTCCAAAATTCCTCAAACCTCGAGATCTATCTAATGGCATGCTTAGAGGTCAATAATAGAGCTTTAATTTCGCCGTTTGTTGAGTCGTCTCGTTCGCGTGTAGCTTCGGAGCCCGAAGACCCGGAGTGCGCGGTTTTCGAGGATCAAGCTCAAGATCTCGAGTAAGGCAAGTCACCTTTGATCATCTTGCACCTATAATTTAAATCTAAGTATTTCTTTTTCGCAAATATTGCATAAATAGGATTATCACGAGTAATTCGGCCACGGCTTGCGAGATAGCCTGCCGGCCCCCAATCCTAATTGCTACAATTACCCTCCTTGAATTATTGAACACTTAAACCTCCTTTGTCGACCGTTGTGCTTCGATGCACGGGCCTATAGGCACGCGCATCGGAACACCTCCCCTCAAATTTAAAATATCCAACGATGGGTAAAACTTGGGTTTTACAAAAGACTTGGAAAACCCGACACCTGGGTCGGTGCTTGCGAACTAAATGAATTTCCAAAATCGCAGATCAGGGAATATACCGGGAGTACGGTTTCCTGCTCTTGCACTTAAGGACCGTTTTCCTTGGAATTTCATCTGAACATAAGGCAAGTGCGACCACATGGGTGGAATGGGACGCCCCTGGCTGAGTAATTAGCTAATCGGAGGAGCCATGATGCCAAGAGACATGTGGATTCAACGGGGTGGTGCCGGGGGAACCCCCGGGCTTCGTGGCACAGTATGGTCTGGGACCTAACCTGATGTCGGTCTGGGACCCCTCTCGTTGGCATATGGTGAACCTGTGTCGGCTTTCGAAATGCCTTGTCATGAAAGCCTCAAGGTCTCCAGTCGTGGCCGTTCTGCACGGGCTGGGTGATCCGGGTTAGTAATGTCGTGTGGGTAAAGTGTACCCCCTCTGCAGAGGTTATTAAACTATTCGAACAGCCGTGCCCACGGTCATGGGCGGACGTGAGGTGACTCCTAGCGTAGTTTTGTTTGACTACTGCTTTGTGAAACTGCTGTTGTGGAAAGGGTTCGATGTTGGGAAAATCTGCGGCTGATGGGATCAGCTAGGGCCGGGTGGCTGTATGAAAGCCGTTGGCCGGGTGCCAACCTTGAATCAATTAAAAGACTGATACATTGCACATACTCCGACCGGACGAGACGCACTGTCTTATCCGTGTCGTTTGAGAAGCACTCACTTAGTTGTTTCAAAAAGGAGTTTAAATAAAATCAATTGCAAAAACAACAGCCTTTTCTTTGAAGCCTGCATTAAACACTTAATTCCCATGGCTTGCTGAGTACTCATGTACTCACCCTTGCTTTATATAAATAATCCCCCCTAGTTGCTGAAGAAGATGAAGTGGATCCCGCTGACGAGGAGTTCTTCCAAGAGCAAGTCGGCTACGATGAGTTTTAGGGTTTCGGTTTAGTTCCCAAGTCGCGCCTGTGATGATTGGTCCAAGTCTTGGCTTCCGTTTTCCCTTTTGTAATGCAGTTGTGAGCTCGGGATCTGTCCGCAGCCCAACATAACTGTACTCCTACTCTGTAATAAAGAAACTTCTGTTGCTGTGATATTCTGTCTTCCTGTGATACCAGCACTGTTTCCTAGGACTGGTATCGATTAACAGGTTAATTTGGAGCGTCACGGGCTAGTTCCGTTCGGGGCTAGTTCGGGGCGTGACACCGCGAGACAAATTTATTAAGCCTAATTAATATGTCATTAGCAAATATTTACTGCGGCATCACATTGTTAAATCATGGCGTAATTAGGCTCAAAAGATTCGTCTCGCAATTTACATGCAAACTGTGCAATTGGTTTTTTCCCACATTTAATGCCCCATGCATGTGTCCAAACATTTGATATGACGTTTTTGTTCAAAATTTTCTAGGATCTAAACAAAGCCTTAGATTATATAGAAACTTGCTTCCACCTCACATATTCCAGCTCTCCTTTTTCAAACTTAAAAATTTTGTTACTAACTCAATATTGGTAGTAGGCTAGTAGCACCTGAGATCCTGGGTTCGACTCCCCATGGGAGCGAATTTTCCAGGATTTAACGGCGTTGTGCTTTCAGTGGTAGCCGACTTACCCGTCGACGGTGAGACGCCTGTGGTGACTTCGTCAATTTCTCTAGGATTTGCCGGCCCAGTCTTCGAAGATGCTCATAGGGGTAGGGTTTGCGTGCGTGTGTTCATAGGGGTGAGTGCGCGTGCGTTGTGAGTGTGTGTTGTACTGTGTAATTCTAAAATGGGGCTAAAAAAACATATATTTTCACACACAAACCTCAGATAAGCATGAGATGGGCCTAGCCTTACACCGTTACAATATGTACGTGCATGCATGAAGCATGCCATCCGCAATATAGGTCCATGAGGCCACACGCCGTGGTAATGTTGCGTTCAATTTGCAGCCCACTCTGTCGCAGTTGACATAAAGGCCCAGAGCCTCTTTTTTTTTTTAAGCCAACAAAACATACATACACATTATAACAGTTGCTAGCTAGCCTATCAGAATTGAGAAATTTCATGGGTGTAGTTATATTTATGGCGCCATATTTTTCATCAAAAAATAGTCGGCATGTATTTACATTGTAAGTCCCTAAATTACATATGTAATTTTAGTGTATTTACAATGTAAGTCTTAAAATTTCATATGTAAGTACTAAAATTACATATGTAAATTCGAAAATTACATACTAATTACATATGTAAGTGGGGTGTAAATGAGGTGTAACTACTGTGTAAGTGGCTGAAAGAAAATTGACTGTAGCATATGGCGTCATATTTCTAGCAACTCCGAATTTCATGGTTTGAGAAATTAAGTACCTCAAGGTACATAAATTTTATACTAAAAAATTTAGTACAATGTAGTAGCTAACAAAATAAACATATTAGGATATACATTAGAAACTATAGTAGCTCTTGATATCTTCTTAAGAATGGTAAAATTACCCATCAAATTTGGTAGTACTATTGAAGGTTTGCATTTTTCAAAGTACTGTCAGAATTTAATAAGATTGCAAACGGTCGCACGCGTCTACGATCAGAACCCGGTGCTAAGAAACAAAATGAGTATACATATACGAATACAAGATCATGCGGTGGAGTAGATCTAGAGACATGGAGTATATAGTTATTAGGATCGGGAGTCATTGGGAGTTCATCAAATCTGCCTCAGCCCATACACCCTTGCAGGTCCCATTCATCCTGAACAACGAGTCCCCTCTGTTCCTGCACCGGCGAATCGCGTGATCTCCACGGTGGCAGGCGATCGGCATCTGCAGTGGCTCTTGCGACCGTTCGCCTTGGAAGGCGTTCAAATGATGTTCCAGAAGGTGAGGCTTGATGTCAGCTATCAAAATTGCTCGGTTGGTGTTTCCGCGGTTGTTTCAGGCCATGCACCGAAATTCGATCAAACACTAGCTTGCACACATTTTTGTTTTTCAAATTTGTATCATAAACCGGCACTGGACGGCCAGATCACACGTGCATCACTCTTTGGCTTCCGCCCTTGGTGAGGTGAGTTTTGGAGCAAGCAAGCTAGACCAGTCAAGGCTTAACATTGCTCTCCTAAACTACAGATAAAGTTTGGGTCTGAAAGCCAAAACTTGGTTGAAACATCAACATGTGTAATATAACTGTTCATTCAAATCTAACAAGCTTAAGCCTAAACAAAGAGGGTCGTAATTTATCTCCCGTTTTATTCTCTTTCTTCACTTCTCTCTTCTTTATGTTGATGTGAATTTTTTAGAGTCTGCTGACTAAACTTATTTTACCCGCTCTAACAAATCCTTCTCATTTAACAGTTCGGGAAACGTGCGCATGAAAAATGAGGTAGTAGAAGATAAAAAAAAGGGAAGTTCCAAACACACAGTAAAGCAAGATGTAATATTCAGCATTCAGCAATTGTTAAGTCTTCCGACATTTTTTAGATGAACCGTTGTGAAAACACAAAGTGGAACACTAAGCAAAAAAGTGGAAATCAACTAGGAAATTTTAGCTTAGTCACAACTAGCTCCATCTTATCTCCCCTGGCTCTGGACAAGCACATGTCGCTATGGCATTCCAAGAATCAATTATGTTATAGTGTTCGGTGCTCTGCATGGTTAGCTCTACTGAAAATCAGGCGAACGTATCCTCTGCCATTGATACTAGAATGGCATAGAGCTACAGTACTCTTTACCACTAGCTATTTTCAACCGTTAGATTAAACGTGGATGGATGAGATTGGTCGCTATAGTACTCAACAGTAAATCAATACAGTGCTAGCAACAGTACTTTTACACTGTTTGCACAGTACCTTCATTGTGCTTATATCAGAACACTGTAGCTCCTCCCCTTTTTACTGTCTCTCGGTCATTCTCTCCCTAATGTTAGACAATGTGAATCCGAAAATCAGGTTGAGTTAACAGCATTGTTGCAAGCACAGGCACATCCGCAGTACTGTCAGGCACCCACTCCTATTTTGTCAAAAAGAAAACATTGGACGACAGAAGTTCTGCCAGATATATTATAAGAAATAAAGAATGCCATTGTTACAATCAACAGAGAGGAAAAAAGACATGTCAGAGACCAGAGCTCTCAAAACAGCGCACCATATATATGCATCGCCTTACATAACTGCAAGATTTCTTTTAAAAAAATTGTTAAGGGCCCCTTTGAATCACAGGATTGAGAAAACGTAGGAATAGGAAAAAGATTTTGATAGGACTGTAAGTGTAAAACAGAGGATTGCAAAATACAGAAAAAACACAGGAATAACCGTTTGATTGAACCACAGGAAAAACACAGGAATTGGATAAAAGATATAGACTCAAAGGAAAGTTAGCAAGAGGTTGAAGCTCTTACTAAATTTCCTCCAAAATCTCTATAGGATTGTCCATTCCATAGGAATTTCAAAGGATTAGATAGGATTCAATCCTTTGTTTCAAAGGGCTTCATAGGAAATTTTCCTATAGGATTAAAATCCTCTAAAATTCCTATGTTTTTTCTCCAAATCAAAGGGGCCCTAAGAGATTAGGCCCTGTTATATAGTCTTGGAGTCACAAATCCAACGAGGTGGTCAACAAAAACTGAGTACGTACCTATTAAGAAGGTGCAGTGTTCATGACCATATATTCCACCATGCAAATTGTTGCAACTAGATTTAGGATTGGGAGTTATCAGAATCTCGCAGCACCTGGACTCCATGTATTTAACTGCATTATATCGATCCAAGTTGAACATTGAAGGTCATTTGGTTTCGCCAATATAGATGGGTGGCGCAGTAAGAGAACAATATGGAAAGGTTCATGCGCAAACTACAAGGAGACAAGAAAAATTTGGGCACCGTTGGTACACACAACGTATATGCGCACAAAATTTTTGAAGTGATGTCCATGTTTAAGTTCCCAGGCAAAAAATAGCCATTGCCACAAACCAAAGTATGTCATCTAATCTCCATTTCCATGTATCCGCGACTTGTCTGACCGAAGGAAAAATTTGGAGATTGAGTGAATCTAGCTTAGGTCCTGTTTAAGTTCCCATGCAAAAATTTTACACCCGGTTATATCGAACGTTTAGACACATGTATGGAGTATTAAACATAGATAAACAAAAATAACTAATTACACAGTTTGCGTGTAAACTACAAGACGAATTTTTAAGCCTAGTTAGTCCATGATTTGACAATGTGGTGCTACAGTGAACATTTGCTAAAGACAGATTACTTAGGCTTAATAAATTCGTCTCGCAGTTTACAGGCGGAACTGTAATTTGTTTTGTTATTAGTCTACATTTAATACTTCAAATGTGTGTCCGTATATCGGATGTGACACGCCAAAACTTTACACATCTAAACACCCCCTTACATTTGTTGTTGCTTGATGCACAAACTAATTAACCATGCTACAAAATCGCAGTTAGAACCCCAATAGGGTCTTGTACAATTTTAATCTGGCCCATCATGGTCACTGCACGGAAATTGAAGAATCCAGTACTATGATGAAATTGTACATGAGGATGTTAAAAAACAAGAAATTGCACATGAGGTATCAGCTACTACAGCATATAGTAGACTATTATACTATCTTCAGTTGAGATAGCTACCATACTTCAATATCTCATTAAACCACTACAAACCCGTAATAGCGTGTAATTATATATATAACAAGCAACAAGCCAAAGTCAAGGAGGCCTCTACCGACTAAAGTCACATACAAACAACCAATCGTAGAGAGGTAGAAGCCTAGAGGATGAATCCAATGGGAGATAATAGGTTATAAACAATGGCGACCATGCATATGAATAATTAGAAATGGAAGGTATCAGGACCTCAAAGCAACGGACATCATTGCATTGCCACACTCTTGTTCTCGTAACTGTGCCATCTATGCTGATCCTTTGTGTACCCAGGCATTTAGCTAGTTAATTAGAGGAGGTGTGTCGGAAGTGGCCAACAAAATATTGGGATCCATAAATAGGAGAACCGTTGGAAGAGTGGGTGATTTTCAGCCCCAATTGTTTTTGATGATCCTAATTCAAGATTATTGGGGTTAAATTTTAGATCTCTCTTGCAGATGCTCTTATCTAAAGTAGTGAAAAAACTAAACTTTTTCACCACCAGAATGCGCCACATCATCGGGAAAATTATGTCCGTCCTATGTACCACACATTCAATCCCTAACGTTGCATCTAAAAGAGATGTAGTCAAAAGGTGGCTTGGGCTTCGACCCAAAATATGAAGAGGACAAGAAAAATCGTACTATGCCTCGAGCTTACACTATGGACCATGGCCACAGGCGACACTTCCTTTTCGCTCTCCGATTGAGTTGAGGAGGAAGTGCTGACGCAGCCCTTGTCGCTCCAAATGTGGGACGCATGCCACGATGCTCACCGCTCACCGCACATGTCCTCCGCTTCCATGTCGAGGCCGCCGGTGCCTCACATCGTGATCTCGTCCTTCTCGTCTGCACTGCCTCCTCGGAGACTTAGTCGATACTTTAGCCATAAGTTCACACCACAGGACGAAGATGAGGAAACATTAATTGGAGCCCCGTGCCCCCTCCGCGGTCACCTAATCCTCATCACCGGCCGCCACTCCCTTCTCTCCCGTCAGATCCGACGACGAGTTGGCCGCATCATGCCCTAGCTACCACGGCAGTACGGCATAAGCTTGAGCTCCCGATGAACTTGCTGTGTCGGGCTGAGTCCATCAGCCTGTCCTCTCAAGTTTAATCGCGTGAGGTGAGGATTATCTTATCAGAGAAAGGGGGTGAAGAGACAGATAATGTGAGAGGGTGAGCGGTCAAAAAGATAACAAAAGAAAGAAGCTAGCCAGTGAGTCGTCATGTAGTTCCGTGTCTGGCTGTTACCAGCAAGAGTTACTGTGGTTAGAAAATAGTACTACAATGCAACAGGTGCGTCTCACTGAGATAATTGATGGCATTATCCCAGTAACAGGCATGATGTAGTTTGATCAGCAAGGACGCTAGCCAATTTAAGTGCTTTCTAATAATGCATTAATTAAATACAAAATAACACTGATTTTTTTACTGAGAGTAAATTTTTGTAAACTTGTAGGAAAATATATTGTTGCAGTGCAACAACATGATTAGAATAACAGAATATAGGAAATATAAATAAAGAAAGAAGGGAGATAAGAGGGGGAAAAGAGAGAGGGTGGTGATGTGGTCTCTCTGACATGTGGAGCTCACGTGGGTCCCATGCTGACTCAGCCGTCACGTCGGATAAAACTAGGGTTAAAATTACCAAGGGACATAAAGTGAATGGTTTTGTAAGTTGAGGGATGTCTTATATCTTGTTTTGTGGTAACTCAATGACAAATTGAGGGACCTTCGGTGTACTTTTTTCTATTCTAACCTGACAATATATCCTTTTCGATTTAGAAATGCAGCCCACTCTGGATGCGGCTTCCCTGTTCCTGTGTTATGTTCCCCTCCCTGTCCCTGCCAGATGTCCTCTCTCTATTGGCTACTGCTTTTCTAGTGGACCCAGGCCATGCGCTCGTTTTCTTTTTTAACGTAAACGACGTTAACATCCAGGATGGCTCGTTTCTGATTGGTGCCGAGGTTGCCGACCAATGTTCCACGCTCCAAATGGTGAGCTGTGACATGGAAGCAACGCAGCCGGAGTGGCCGACGCCGCCGGAGGCCGCGGTGACCAAGACAGGGTGTCCAGGGCGGCGCTCATCATCTTGAGCAAGTGCGGTGACAGCACGGAGAGTGGCAGAGATGCACCCACCGCCGCTATGGATCCATGAAGTAAAAAAAAATCCTAGCGCCTAGGAAATTTCGAAGACACTCAATCCCCCACCGAACGCCCGAACGCCACGACTTCTCCGGCGAGATCACTTGCTCATGTGATTCTTTTAGTTTACTAGCACATATCATCTTAAATTCTTAAGTATTACCAGAAATTGATTGCAGGAATGGTCGAACCATGCCTGGCTACCCTTGTCTCCTTCATCGTCCTCTCCAACAACGATATCCTCCTCATCAACAAATCAACAATTAATGGCCTCAACTTCTGTGTGTCACCCGCCCGAGGTCGGGATGGATGCTATGGGAGGTCACATTCTTCAACGTTAGCTTCAACTCCCTCGCTGGCCCGCTCCCACCGGAGGTGCCCGGGATGCAGAAGGTGGAGTAGCTCGATGTCGCGCACAACCACCTCTTGGGCACCGTGCTGGAGGCCGTGCGGCCTCCCCCTGCTCAGGAACTTCACCTCTCCTACAACTTCACTGGTAAGCAGCCGTCCTGCACACGCATATTGCCCATCGATGGCAATGGTAAGCACTGGAAATTGCCTTGCCTACCCAATTGCCCCACCTAGGGCACGCCGCTGCAGTGTAAGGGAATTAGGGAAAGAAAACGGAGATTGCTGCTGTTTGCTTCAAAAAGAAACGGAGAGGTTAAGCCGTTTAGATGAAAAAAAAAGGAGCGTAAGGCCCTGGGCCCGCTGGAAAAGCGATCGCCAATAGAGCGAGGACACCTGGCAGGGGACAGAGATAGAAACACACAGTCAGAACAGGAAGCCGCATCCGCCCACTCTGTCGCAGTTTGACATGGAGATGGAGGCCCAGAGGCCAGAGCCATGCAAGAGATGGCATTTACCCTGCTTCAGAAGATCGCCGGCCTCCTCGCCGCCATCGCCAGCCTGCCGTCGCCCGCGCGCGCTCGTCGACAGCTACACGACCGGTGCCGCGGCCAGCGACAGGGCGACAGGATGCCCGTGCGCGCCGCGCGCCGCGGCCGACGTCACCGACCTGGAGCTGGAGGCGCGCGATCGACCTCGCCGCGTACGACGTGGTCTTCCTGGCGGCGGCCGCGGGGAAGGTTGAGGGCGCCGTACGTGGCGCACCTGGGATGGGAAACCACATGGCGGCTGGTCGATAGTGGACGTGGAGCCCGCGCGGGCCGGGTTCGACGTGCTGGCCGTGTGCCACTACCCCCGACGGCGCGACGCGCGCGATGACCAACTCCATCATCCTCGCGCGCAAGGCGGCGGACGATGAGCCACGACGGAAGAAAACAGTCAGTCGATAAATTGAGGGGGTGTTGATCCCACCTCAAAATTTAAACACATGCATGAAATATTTAATATAGACTTAAAAAAATAGCTAATTGCACAGATTACGACTAATTTGTGAGACGAATCTTTTAAGCCTAATTGTTCCATGATTTGACAATATAATGCTACAGTAAATATTTACTAATGACGGATTAATTAGGCTTAATAAATTCGTCTCGCGGTTTACTAATTGATTCTATAATTAGTTTTTTTATTAGTGTCTGAATACCCCAATCGATACCCTATATAATACCCGATGTAGCATGTCAAAATTTTATATCCTAGGTCTAAACACCCCCTTATTAGTAGAGCATTTTGTATAACTCGATATTGGGCTATGGATGTGGACTGGAGCTTCAATTCAACCAGGGCGTGCTTGACTCTACTGTCACGTGCTATTCGATTGCTTCAACTCTCTCTTGACTTGGAAGGACGTGTCCAAGTGATAAAACGATTGGAGCATATCAATTTTGCTATTTGCTCACCAAGATGCGTGAATTCCACTTTTTTTTTCACTCTGATAAGGATTCACCTCAATGTTTTTTTTCAAAAAATTTTAAATACTCCATTGGATGAGAGGAGTTTTGTAAGAAAAGGAGGGTATTAATTAATGAATGCAAAAGTCATACAAAAATCATGTGGTACAAAGGAACCCAAATTCATAACGTTCTTTGTTGCTCTTAATCTATACCATATGTTGTTGGATCTAGCAGTTACAAATTCTTTCCGTAAGAGGCGACACCTAAAATAGCAAAACGCATGTAGTAACCTTTTAGATAATGTGTTGATCTTAGGTTATATCGGCCCAATCATATGAAAAAGCTCATAGGAGTAGGGAGTGTATTCATATGGGTAAGTTTGTGTGCGTGTAGGTGAGCATCTGTGTTAGTACCGTGTTTCTTAATAAAAAGATTGCTTCCTCCGTATTTAAAATATATGGGATTGTTGAATTTATTTAGTCAAACTTTTAAAACTTTGATAAATGGAAAATATACAAATCATATGGGTAGATTTTTCTTCATAAGTATTTCTACATTATTATATAATTATATTAGATATTATCGTTATTTACTAATGGAAGGATAGTTGTCAAAGTTGCAGACTAACATCAGATAAAATCAAGAGTATTACTTTGATAAATGGAAAATATACAAATCATATGGGTAGATTTTTCTTCATAAGTATTTCTACATTATTATATAATTATATTAGATATTATCGTTATTTACTAATGAAAGGATAGTTGTCAAAGTTGCAGACTAAAATCAGATAAAATCAACAGTACTGGAAGTAAGGTCTCATTTTGACAAGGAGGTAACAAAGGGTGGTTATTCCAGTTGGTGCACGCCTAACTTATACCAAAGTCAGGCGTCCATGTGGACAAAAATTGAGTCCATATATCCAGCGTGTACTCTTAGGATAAGAATATTGCCTGTTATTAGTTAAAGATGACAGCCTAAGTTCATATGTAATTGTTCAGTTCAAGGAAAAACGTAATCAGAGTGAAGATTTATACGACAGTAGTATACTATATAGGAGTATGTACAAAGAAACACGAGGAAATTTTATTTTTAGAAATTAAAACATCACCAAACAGTGGTACCGATAATATCCAACAAAATGCAACATCATTATCCAAACAAAAAGAAGAAAAATGCTATACCACCATCTTAAAATAAAACAAAAATAGCGAAACAAAACGAAGTGCTCTAGTCTAGTCTAGTTCTATGGACTAGGAAAGTATAGATGGACACGGCGATTCCCATCTCCGTGTGCTCGTTTTCTCCCTCCTTTTCTCCTACTATTCCCATCCCAGTATCCCACCCATTCTCTGTTCCGTACTTCCGTTGCACCCATGGCTCCCACGAAGCAGAGGAGTCAGCCGCGCGCGGCCAGGCGCGTCGCGGACGGCGACGGCGGCGGAGGTGGAGGTCCAAGAACCCACCAAGACACCGTGTTCGCGCCGGCGACGACGAACCGAGATCTTCCGCGCCATCCCGGTGCGCGATCGATCGACGGCGAGCACGACACGTGAATACGTGACCCTGCCACGGGGGGCGCGCGGGCGAGACGCCTCCTCCGGGAAGCTGAGCGCGGCGGCGTCGTAGCCGCGCGCGTCCTCGGCCGCCGCCCCACTTGCCCCCACAGCCGTCACCTGACCCCGCGCTCCGCCGCCGCCGCCGCATCCGGCGCCACCACTGATCCCTCGCTTGCTTCGCCGGGCGTGACTACCTCGCACTGTACACGTAAAACATCGGTAGACGACACAGCAGCTAGCCACGTACGTACGTGAGCATCCGTTCGCTAGCCGGGAGCAACGCGGGAGAGGAAACGGAGGTACCCGCGCCGCGGAGACGACCCCGACCAGCTCCTCCTCCGGCATGACGCGGCGGCACGACCAACGACGGCGCGGGCAGAGCGGCGCACCGCCGCCCAACGTCGCGCCACCTCCACGTCCGTCGTCGGCAATGGCGCGCGTCAGCGCAGCCACGATGGCCGCCGGGCCCGTCTCCGCCATTGAACTGCTGTGTCCCCCAGTGACAAGCACTAGCACATGACCTTGCTGAGGAAATGATAGGTGGGCGGGCGAGTCCAATTTATAGTGGACTTTGTCAGTGAAGCCGATGATCTATCTCTATCTGGTCGGGACGGGGGCTCGATCGGTGACGCGTGGCCAACGCGATATGGAAAAGAAGGTAGGGAAATTCGTGCAGACACGGTGGCATCCATGAGTATGGAAAAACATGGGCAGCGTTCCCATGGAATGGAACTTCCAGAAGCTGCTCGTCATTTCCCAGCTCGGAAGTCGGGGACGGATGGATTTGTCACCTCAGTGCAATTGGCAGGGAGTCTTTCAGAAGATATGATTTTTATTAGTGGAGCATATGGAAGCTTCCTAAATATTTTGTAGGTGTGTCATATATTGTCTGAGCTTTAATAATATATTTTTGGATCTTTAAATTTATTCAAGATGACATATAGGTGCAAACCTATTTCAATCCACTCCGTACAATAACGTGGCATATTATTGTGATGTCAAATATGTTAGTAGGACCTAAATATCAGTCACATAAAAAAATAAAATTCAAAACAAGAGAGGAGAAAATGATGTTATTATTTTTTTAAAATAAAACTAAAAGAGAGAGGAGAGAGAGAAGTAAAGGACAGTTCTTAAATTGTTTGTACATGACTGCCATGTAGGTTCCACCTATCACCACCTGAGCACCTTCATAGTATAACCAAGTCAGCCGTCCACGTGGATAAAAATTAGGGAGTAATGTACTCTTATCTGAAGAACTGATTTTGTAATGATGGTCGAAATTTATGAAATTATCCAGTTCAAGAAGAATCTAAACAGAATGAAGATGTAGACGACACGAGGATATATGTACAGAGAAACACAAGTAACTTTTATTTAGAAATATATTAAAACATCACCAAACAGTACTACCGATAATATCGAACAAAATGCAGCAGCATTATCCAAGAAGAACGAAAAGAAGAAGAAAAGAAAAGGCTACACCACCAACTTAAAACAAAATAAATACTACTATGCCGAAAAAAAACGAAATGCGAGTCTAATTCAAGTTCTGTGGACTAGGAGTACCCGGGACGACGATTCCCATCTCTCCAGCCCTTTTTGTCTCGCGCGCTATTCCCTCCCGTTCTCTGCTCCGTTGCCTCCATGGCTCCCACCAAGCAGAGTCGTCGCCGCCGCCGCGACGGACCGCGATGGCGGCTGCGGCGGTCCGAAGGTCCACGAACCCAGAAAGCGAGCGTTCGAGATCGACGGCGGCGAGCAGGACATGTGATCGACATCGTGACCCTGCCACGGGCGGGACACCTCCTCGGGGAAGTTGAGCTTGGCGCGGCGCCCGCGGAAGCGTAGCGCGGCGGCGTCGTAGGCGCGCGCCGCGTCCTCGGCGGTGCGGAAGGTGCCCAGCCAGACGCGCGCCGCCTTCCTCGGGTCCCTGATCTCCGCCGCCCACTTGCCCCACGGTCGCCGCCTCACCCCGCGGTACCTGCGCGCTGTCGCCGGCGCCGCCACCACCACCGCCGCCGCCGCCTCGGCCACGTTTGCCCCGCCGGCGTGATCTCCCGCTGTAAATTAAACATCGCAGTACACAACACAACATAAACACACATCATCATCATCCGTTCCGCGGGTCGAGCAGCACAGGATGGAGCAACAAACAGAGGTACCGGAGACGACGCCGACCATCTCCTCCTCCCGCGCAACGTCGACGCGCCGCCCGCCGCCTGTTCCCGCCCGCGGCGGCACGACCAACGACGGCGCGGGCGGCGGCACGCAGACGCCGCCGCCGCCTCCACGCCCGCCGTCGGCAATGACGCGCGTCAGCGCAGCCACGATGGCCGCCGTCTCCGCGGCCTCGAAGAGCGCCGCCATTGCCGGCGGCCGCATCGATCAAGATTATATTCAAGAACGCTGTCCGTCCAGTGGGATTTCGCGTGGCGACGTCGAGATCGAACGTGCACTTGATCTTGCTGAGGGCATGATCGATACGTGGGGGAGGGAGGCCTATTTATAATGGAGTTTGTGAGTGAGGCGTGTGTATGATATGGCCAACGCGATAAGGAAAAGAAGCGTATGGGCAGCGTTTCCAGTTCCATGCAATGGAAGAAGAAGAACTTCCAGAAGTTGCTCGACTTTTCCCAGCTTGGAATGTATGGCTTCGTGACCTCACTGCAATTGGCCGGGAGTGTTTTCGTGTGCTTTTTCTTATTATTTCACTACACCTACGACATATTTTTAAGAGTAAAGTTCATCACCGCTCCCTAAACTTATATTGCTGTGTCATCCCGGTCCCTAAACTCGCAAATCGACCGTTCAGATCCTTAAACTTGTTCGACTGTGTCATCCCGGTCCCCAAACTTGCAGATCACTCGTTTAGGTCCTCCAACTTGTTCAGTTGTATCACCCCGGTCCCTAAACAGGACGGTTTAAAAACTTTATATTAAAAAGTAATTCATAACTTTTTCATGTGAACTCTAATGAAGACAAATTTTATATCAAAATGGTAGCCCTCGACACGACCTACAACTTTGTAGTTGATAAGTTTTTGAATTAAAACTGTTTAGGGTCCTAAAATATTGTTGCATGTTTATAGATTTTGAAATTTTAATTTTAAAATTACATTTTGGGACAAAAAATGACTTAAAATAAAAAAAATTCAACTACAAAGTTGTAGATCGCGTCGAGAGCTACAAGTTTGATATAAAATTTGTCTTCATTAGAGTTCACATGAAAAAATTATGAATTATTTTTAAATATAAAGTCTTTAGACCGTTCTATTTGACCCAGATGATATTCAAATCCAAGTTTAGAGACCGGGGTGACACAACTGAACAAGTTGGAGGACCTAAACGAGTGATCTGTAAGTTTAGGGACCGGGATGACACAATTGAACAAGTTTGAGGACCTGAACGGTCAATTTGCGAGTTTAGGGACCGCGATGACACAACAGTACAAGTTTAGGGACCGGTGATGGACTTTACTCTATTTTTAATTTCTTCTAGGATAATCGGTTTAGTAGTACACCCCCGTCCCAAAATATAGATATTTTCAGCATAGTGACTTATCTAAATTTCTACATATATCACCTCTTATCAACCAATCATAACCATTCTTCATTTTTTTTTTCATCTACTTTCTTTTCTCAGTCAGTCATAATATTTCTACAACCATTTTACTTTCTTAATACACGTGTCCACCAAATACTAGCATTTTGGGATGGAGAAAGTAATATCGAGTGATGTCGGTCAACGCCTTGCTGATGTTCGCTCCAAGCAGAAGAGGAGGAAAAGTATATCATTTTTCTCGCGCATGCTTTCTAAACCGGTAAATGGTGTGTTTTCTAAAAAAATTCTATAGAAAAATTGCTTTAAAAATCATATAAATTAACTGTTTAAATTTAAAATAATTAATACTCGATTAATCGTACGCTAATGGTTTACCTCGTTCCATAGCCTTGGCCACTCTTAAGGTTGAGTTTGATTCTACGTTTTCTCAATTTCTACTCTCTCGGATTCTACATGTACATTTCTCAAACTAAATTGTATGCATTTTGCAAACAAGTTCTATACAAAAGTTGTTTTGAACAATAATACTATTCCAATTTTAAGTGTTTTTTCTAATACTTAATTAATTATGTGTTAATAAATCGCTCCCTTTTACATGCATAGATGATTGGAAACCACACATTTATTGAACACAGCCTCTAAGTTGTTGTTTCAAGGGATAGGGTAGGAAAAAATTTTCGTGGCAACTCCTATGCTAACAATCGGACTCTGAGCTCTATAATTTTCATGTACTAAAAATTTCACATTTAATATTTTTCTAAGAAATCAAAATGAGGTGTGATAAATTCAATAGCAACTTACCTAGCTCTAATTCGGTGGTAGGCAATGCTTAAAGCCATACTTGTGTATGTCAAAGGTCCAACGAGCACTATTGTACATGGCTGTATGAGTTATCAAACGTTAGCACATAATTATTAGCACATGCTTAGGTTTTTTTTTTCTTTCCGAGCGACTAGGAATTGGGCGCTTGGTAGATTTTAAAAAATAGACACTCCACTCCTACCCACTTTCCCTACTAGGTATGCATAGCTCTAACATATTAGTCTCCCTACGTCACGCATCTGCACATTGCATGCATGCACCAAAGTATCTCTCCCTATCTCTTCCTAATTAAACATTCTTTTATAAGCTTTAAACTATTTTTCTCTTAAACCATTGAACATACCATAAATTAATTATTACACTATTATAATTATTATAATTAAATATTTATATCTCACATGATTATATTTTGGATGAAAAAATATGTCTAAATAATTAGGCGTTGTTTAACTACGATTAGAAAGTTGTTCCATCACTTGATAAAAATATTTTATTTCACTTTACAAAATATTTTAGAGAGATGCAGCATTTCAAATATTGACTGCAAGACCAATAACTACTATATGAAACATTTAGCCACTATATAAAACATTAAAACATTGAGTCCCAACAATGAAACAATCGGAAAAATAATATCTAAAACATACAATATATTTGTAACACTTGATAATATAGTGAAACATTTTTACATCATGTATGAAAACATTAGATTCTAACTATTGAAACACCATAAAATACTTGCTGAAACATCCAAATAAAACCATATGCAACACTTAAAATAATACATTAAGAAAAGCTAAATATTTTTTTATCAAAATATAACCATGTGTGGTCTTGTTTCAAAGATTTAATTACAACAAATTTAATGGACCAAACGGATCTTAGATTATAGAAGTAAGTTAAGAGAAAAAATAGTTTGAAATTTATCAAAAAGGTGGTTATATATATATGGGGGGAATATGAAGGGAGAGAAGGAATATTGGGAGAGCTCTACGGCTCGGACGTCCGGCATCACACCAAAAATCGAACGTCTAGCCAGGCAACGAGCGCATGTGAGAACGAACCCTGTCACTGTAACGTATGTGCCTAGCTGTTTCTTTTCATTCTTTCCTCCTCTCTTTAAATATTTTTTTCTCTTAAATTACTTATCCGATCTACGATCCGATAACACCGTTGTATTCGTTGAAATTAAATCTTTACAATAAGATACCACATGATTATATTACGTCAAAAGAAAAACATGTGTTTCAAACCGTTAGAATAAAATGTTTCATACGTGATAGTGATATGTTTCAATATGTGTCTTCGGTGTGTTTCACAAAAATCCTGAAACTACCTGCTACTACTCTCTCTCCACCTCATGCATGCATACATGCATGTATTTTAGCAAGCTTCAAAATGATTTTTCTTTTAAATTACTTATTCGATCAATGATCCGACCACACCATTGTATTCGTTGTAATTAAATCTTTACAACAAGATATCGCATGATTATATTTTGATAAAAGAAAAATATATGTTTTAATCCGTTAATACTTGTTGTTTTATATGTGACAGCGACATGTTTCAACGTGTATCTTCACCATGTTTCATAAAATATTTAAATGTTTCAATTGCTGATTTTTTTTCACCATATATAACTTAATGTTTCACTTATTGGTCAACGCTCGCCCCCGCACTGCCGCTCGCCCACGTTGCTCCCGTGCCGCGTTGCTTGCCTGCACTGCATGTGTTGCTTGCGCTGCTGCTTGCATACTCTCTCTCCCTCTCCCTCCTAATACACGTGCCTAATTTTTCCTCAAATTTTAAATATTTTTCTCCAAAATTATATATCTGATCTAAATTTCAATTATACCATTAAATTTTTGCACAAATACTTAATTATGTTGAAATATTTTTAAATCGGACGCTACAAATCGTACGTACAATATTTTTTTCAAATATCGAAGCTGCTCCTCGTCTGTATGCAGGGACGCGTTGGAGAAGCGAGGTTGTCGCACGCATGCATGCAGGAGTAGAGCTGGTTGCCAAGGTGGCCTGAGGCACCATTACTTTCTCTCTCTCTTAATCAAACTTTAAACAAAATTTTAATCTAAAATATATATCCAATCTATAATTTATAACAAGATCTCACATGAATATATTTTGATAAAAATATATATGTGCTCTAGAAAAAACAAACTTATGTTGAACTATTTAAAAATAATTCTTTCATCACTTGTGGAGATGTTTCAACCCACTTCACAAATTATTCCAAAGAGGTACAACATATAAAAAGTATTGACTGCAACAATAATCATTATTACTTGAAATATTAAGTCCCGACTAGTGAAACATTTTTTTATATTTAGATTGAAACATCGAATTATAATTATTGTTGAAACATAAAAAATGTATTTGCTGAAACATATAAAAAAAGATAGCATGAAATATTGCTAATGCATTAGTGAAATATCAACAAAGTCTTGTTGGAACATTTCAGTAACAATGTGTGCAACATTTAAAAAGTAAAATAAAAAGTCATCGGAATGTAGTCATGTGATATCTTGTTATAAAGATTTAATTGTAACGAATCCAATGATATAATTAGTTTGAAATTCGGATAAATAGTTTAAGAGAAAAAATCATTTAAATTTTGAAACATGTTTGCATGCATGCTCCGTTGGCTTGTCAGTACACCTAACCAATTATTTCACCATGCACCTACACTGTTGTTCTTTTAGATTGAGACGTCCGATTTTTTATTCCTAGCCGAACGGCCAATGGTAAGTATTTCCGGGAATATTGCACACTGTACAATTGTAGTGCTAGGGGGCAACATGCAGAGAATGTATGCAGCAGTAATTATAACGAATACAACGGCATAATTATATCATAAATCGAATAAGTAGTTTAGGTAAAATATTATTTTGAAAATTGGAACAAAGTTTTTTTATCACTTGGGAGAGAGGAAGCATTCCTAACATGTATTGATGCTTGCTGTATTGGGCATTCGGATTTTTTTACCTCAAGCTGGAGGTCTGAGGAGAAGACTTCTCCGCTATACAGTATACACTACTGCAATTTTCTTTTGTCTTTGACAAGAAACTAGACTAGCAACACGTTGAGTGATTCCCTTTGAGAGAAATAAGATTACGAACTTTCTAGATGGCAAAGATATTAGAACTCCTCGTTATGGTATTATCTTTCCATCGAGAAACTTCGTGGCGGCGCTGCCGCTCATGTTCAGATGGCTTTTAACTACTGCAGCATGATACTACCCTCTAAAAAGCAATGGTTGTCGTATATCAGAAGGATATATATATAGGGGGTGTTTGGTTCAATACCTAAAACAATCATAAAAATGTTTGGTTTATTGCATGGAAAAACAAAATATTTTGGCGAGACTAGACAAAAATTAACTTGGCCAAAATCTTAATATCAAACCAAACGACAAACTTTGCTAAAATTTTCACATTATAAAATTTTTAACTTGCCAATAAAGTTAAGAATGGCTACAATCTAGGTCCATACTCGAGTAGTACACTGCACTGTCGTCACGACTGAATTTCTAGAAAGAAAATATAAATCAACCACCTCTTGTGGAGCATCCAGAAAGTTCATTGCTGTCATCTTCCTCGATGAGAACACACCATTCCTTGTATTTATTATAGGTTCCACGTATTATTGGTTTGGTTTTTTTTGTTAGATGTAAAGACGTTTGTGTTATTGGTTATCCTCACAAACTAAGCAGTAGCAATTCTTCATTGTATCTGGACATATATAGGCACATTTTTTTAAGGATCACCCGATCAAGATATATTGCTAAAAATATGCTAGTATATTGGAGAATACTTCTGATGGAACGTCCGATCCGAACGAAAAGATATTGGGTGCTCTCCCCCACACTCCCAGCTGCTACGGGTGACCTGGCCGCTTTGTATAGTGCTAATGTATGATGCTCGGTATATTAACAATGTACGTATGTACTAATTAATCATTTTTCTATATTAAATCATTTATCCTATCAACGATCCGATTACACCAGTGTATTCCTTACAATTAAACATTTAATTTTAAATTGTTTATATGTGACTGGCCAAAATCTTAATATCAAACCAAACAACAAACTTTGCTAAAATTTTCACATTATAAAATTTTTAACTTGCCAATAAAGTTAAGAATGGCTACAATCTAGGTCCATACTCGAGCAGTACACTGCAGTGTCGTCACGACTGAATTTCTAGAAAGAAAATATACATCAACAACCTCTTGTGAAACATCCAGAAAGTTCATTACTGTCGTCTTCCTCGATGACAACACACTATTCCTTGTATTTATTATAGGTTCCACGTATTCTTGGTTTGGTTTTTTGTTAGATGTAAAGACGTTTGTGTTATCGGTTATCCTCATCAAACTAAGCAGTAGCAATGCTTGATTGTATCTGGACATATATATGCACATTTAGAAAGCAATGCTTGATTGTATCTGGACATATACATGCACATTTTTCTAAGGATCACCCGATCGAGATATATTGTTAAAAATATGCTAGTACATTGGAGAATACTTCTGATCGAACGCCCGATCCGAACGAAAAGATATTGGGTGCTCTCTCCACACACTCCTAGCTGCTACGGGTGACCTAGCTGCTTTGTACAGTGCTAATGCATGATGCTCGGTATATTAACAATGTACGTATGTACTAATTAATTATTTTTCTATATTAAATCATTTATCCTATCAACGATCCGATTACACCAGTGTATTTCTTACAATTAAACATTTAATTTTAAATTGCTTATATGTGACTGTCATATAGGTTTCATCTAACACATGGGCGTCATCATAGCATAGCCAAGTCAGCCATCCACGTGGATAAAAATTAGGGAATAATGTACTCTTCTCTAAAGAATTGCCTTATTATTTAGTGATGATGGCCTAAATTTATGAAACTATCCGGTTCAAGAAAAACCTAAACAGAATGAAGATTTAGACGACATGAGCATAAATGTACAGAGAAACACAAGGAACTTTTATTTAGAAATATATTAAAACATCACCAAACAGTGCTACCGATAATATCAAACAAAATGCAGCAGCATTATCCAAGAAGAACGAAAAGAAGAAGAAAAAAAAGCTACACCAACATCTTAAAACAAAATAAATACGTCGAAACAAAACGAAATGCTAATCTAGTCTAGTTATGTGGACTAGAGAGTACCCGGGACGACGATTCCCATCTCTCCCGCCCTTTTTGTCCCGCTATTCCCTCCCATTATCTGCTCCGTTGCTTCCATGGCTCCCACCAAGCAGAGTCGTTGTCGCCGCCGCGACGGACCGCGACGGCGGCGGAGGTCCGAAGATCCACGAACCCAGAAAGCGAGCGTTCGCGATCGATGGTGGCGAGCAGGACATGTGATCGACGTCGTGACCCTTCCACGGGCGGCGCGGGCGGGACGCCTCCTCGGGGAAGTTGAGCTTGGCGCGGCGCCCGCGGAAGCGGAGCACGGCGGCGTCGTAGGCGCGCGCCGCGTCCTCGGTGGTGCGGAAGGTGCCCAGCCAGACGCGCGCCGCCTTCCTCGGGTCCCTGATCTCCGCCGCCCACTTGCCCCACGGCCGCCGCCTCACCCCGCGGTACCTGCGCGCTGTCGCCGGCGCCGCCACCACCACCCCCGCCGCGGCCACGCTTGCCTCGCCGGTGTGATCTCCCGCTGTAAATTAAAACATCGCAGCACACAACACAACACAACACATCATCATCATCCGTTCCGGGTCGAGCAGCACAGGATGGAGCAACAAACAGAGGTACCGGAGACGACGCCGACCATCTCCTCCTCCCGCGCAACGTCGACGCGCCGCCCGCCGCCCGTTCCCGCCAGCGGCGGCACCACCAACGATGGCGCGGGCGGCGGCACGCCGGCGCCGCTGCCTCCACGCCCGCCGTCGGCAATGACGCGCGTCAGCGCAGCCACGATGGCCGCCGTCTCCGCGGCCTCGAAGAGCGCCGCCATTGCCGGCGACCGCATCGATCGATCAAGGCGACGTCGAGATCGAACGTGCACTTGATCTTGCTGAGGGCATGATCGATACGTGGGGGAGGGAGGCCTATTTATAGTGGAGTTTGTGAGTGAGGCGTGTGTATGATATGGCCAACGCGATAAGGAAAAGAAGCGTATGGGCAGCGTTTCCAGTTCCATGCAATGGAAGGAGAAGAACTTCCAGAAGTTGCTCGACTTTTCCCAGCTTGGAAACGGACGGATCATGTATGGCTTCCTGACCTCACTGCAATTGGCCGGGAGTGCTTTCAGAAAGTGTTTTCGTGCTGCTTTTTCTTATTATTTCACGACACCTACGACATATTTTTAAATTCCTCTAGGTTTACCGGATTATTAGTACTACCTCCGTCCCAAATATAGATATTTTTAGGATAGTGACTTATCTCAATTTCTGCATCTATCATCTTCTATTGACCAATCATAACCATTCTTCATTTATTTTTTTTATTTTTTTCCTCAATCAATCATAATATTTCTACAACCATCTTTTAGTACTTTATTAATACACGTGTCCACCAAATACTGGCATTTTGGGATGGAGAAAGTAGAATCGAGTGACGTTGGTCAACGCCTTGGTGATGTTCGCTCCAAGCAGAAGAGGAAAAGTATACAATTTTTCACGCTCATGCTTCCTAAACTGGTAAATGGTGTGTTTTTTAAAAAAATTCTATAGAAAAATTGCTTTAAAATCATATAAATTAACTATTTAAATTTATAATAATTAATACTCGATTATTCGTACGCTAATGGTTCACCTCGTTCCATAGCCTTGGCCACTCTTAAGGCTGAGTTTGATTCTACGTTTTCTCAATTTCTACTCTCTCGGATTCTGCACATACATTTCTCGAACTAAATAGTATGCTTTTTTGCAAACAATTTATATACAAAAGTTGTTTAAAAATAATACTGCTAGAATTTTAAGTGTTTTTTTTCTAATACTTAATTAATTATGTGTTAATAAATCGATCCCTTTTACATGCATAGATGATTGGAAACCACCACATTTGTTGAACACAGCCTAAGTTGTTTTTTCGAGGGATAGGACAGGAAAAAAATTTCGAGGCAATTCCTAAGCTAACCATTGGACTCTGAGCTTTATAATTAATTTTCATGTACTAAAAATTTTACATTAAATTTGTTTTCTAAGAAATCAAAATGAAGTGGTGATAAATTCAGTAGCAACTTAACTCTAATTTGGTGGTATCAGGGCAATGCTCAATTTCCTACTATTGATTGAAAATTAGAGTTTGCACTAGTGATAAATAAATAAATAAATAAATATATATATATATATATATATATATATATATATATATATATATATATATATATATATATATATAATTATTATACCACTTAACTAATATTAGTTGACTAAATCTCGGCAAGACCCACCACATACCATGTCTTATACAGAAATAACCTTTGGGTATAGAAGAGGTTCCAGATAAGGAAAGATAAATAGAGTTCTACATGAAAACGACAAATATTATTCGGATTGTATCCATATTGGTTTCCCTAATTCTACTTGGAAAAGGGAACACCTATGGGTATAAATACAAGACCCCTAGGAGGAGAGGGGGGACGGAACAATAGATCAAGACACAAGATCAACATACAAGCCAACATGCGCCAAAACAAGACGCCGGATATCGAATTCAGAGATAAGCATGGCTAGTCCCCTCCGGTGTCTACGGATACTGTCAGGAGAGACATAGCGCTTTCTTTAATCTCGCCGGATGCGGATTCGAGGAGGAAGGCTACCCTGTTGTCGACTACGAGTCAACACTTCAGACCGCCAAGTCGACAACAGTTAGATAGGCTACCCCAAATATTGTATTGGTATGATTATGGTGAATAAGAGCAACGACCGGCTTCGGCCAACAGGAGTAGGGTTATTACCTGACAATTCAGGGGCCCGAACCTGTATAAAAATCCTCGTCCCCATCTCTTTTATTATAATCTCGCATATATACTAGTACCAACGATCCACATACTATGCAAATACCGGAATCGCGACATCAAACGTCGACATATATATATATTTGTTACTTTGGTCAAACGATTAAATGCATACTAAGAAAGTGTATATCTAATGTCCAACGAGCACTACGGTACATGGATGTATCCGGAGAGGACTATGTGTAAGAGGGAGCGTCCCATGTCCGATGGAAGGGAAAAAAAAATCAAAAGCTGCTGCAGTATTAGCACCATACTAATTATTAGCACATACTACCCCGGTTGTTTTTTTTTCTTCCCAAGCGACTAGCAATCAGGCGCTTACGATATTTTGGAGAAATGGAAACTTCTCTCCTTCCCACTTTTCCTACTAGGTATGTAGAGCTCTAACATATTAGTCTCTCTATGTCACGCGTCTACACATTGCATGCATGCACCAAAGCATCTCTCACTATCTCTTCCTAAACACTTTTTTACAAACTTTAAATTATTTTTTCTCTTAAATTATTGAATGTATTTATTATAGTTAAATATTTATAAAAGATCTCGCGTGACTATATTTTGGATAAAAAATATGTCTAAATAATTAGGCATTGTTTAACCACGTTTAGAAAGTTGTTTCATCATTTGATAAAAATATTTTTATTTCACTTTATAAAATACTTTAGAGAGACGCAACATTTAAAAATATTGACTGCAATATCATGAACTACTATATGAAACATTAATCCACTATATAGCATTGAGTCCCAATAATGAAACATTCAAAAAAAACATTTGAAACATGCAATATATTTGTAGCACTTTATATTATTGAGAAACATTGTTAATCATGTATGAAACATTAGGTTCTAACTGTTGAAACATCATAAAATACTTGCTGAAACATATAAATAAAATCATTTGCAACACTTAAAATAATACATTAAGAAAAGCTAAATTTATTCTTTATCAGAATATAACCATGTGTGGTTTTGTTTAATTACAATAAATTTAATGGAGCAAACGGATCTTAGATTACATAAGTAATTTAAGAGAAAAAATAGTTTGAAATTTATCAAAGAGGTGGTTATATATAGGGACAATATATAGACAGAAGGGAGAGAAGGAATACTGCACGCTATAGTTGTAGCGCTTGGGGGCAACATGCAGAGAGTGCATGCGCAGCAGTAATTATAATGAATACAATGGCATTATTATATTATAAATCGAATAATAAGTAGTTTAGGTGAAAAATTATTTTGAGAATTGGTACAAAGTTGTTTTATCACTTGGGACAGAGGAAGCGGTCGTAACATGTATTGACGCTTGCTGTATTGGGCATGCAGATTTTTTTTTCTTAGGTTGGAGGACTGAGGAGAAGACTTCTCTGCTATACACTACTGCAATTTTCAATTCTTTTTGACAAGAAACTAGACTAGAAACACGTAGAGTGATTCCCTTTGAGAGAAACAAGGTTATGAACTTTCTAGATGGATAAGATATATTAGAAGTTTAGAACACCTCGTCATTGTACCACCTTTCTATCTAGAAACTTCGTGGCGGCACTGCAGCTCATGTTCAGACGGCTTTCAAATACTGCAGTATAATACAACCCTCTGAAAAGCAATGGTTGTCGTATATCAGAAGGATATTTATAGGGGTGTTTGGTTCAATACCTAAAATAATCATAAAAATATTTGGTTTATTACATGGCAACAAAAATATTTTGGCAAGACTAGACAAAAATTAACTTTGCCAAAATCTTAATATCAAACCTAACGACAAACTTTGCTAAAATTTTGTCACGTCCCAAAACGACCCTAAAATATATCCTCTAAATGGTGCCTAGAATAATTAAAATCCGTGTGAAAGCCTCCAACAATTAAAATGTGCAAAGTTAAAAGTCAAACAAGGCTTAGAGGGTTTTTGTATATTTCCTAAAAGCCTAAAATGCGTAAATAAATTTTAGTGGAATTTTCAGAGTACAAATAATAATTATTAAGAAATAAACAAAGTTGAAAAGGTTTTATAAAAAAAAACTCTAAAAAGTCCCCTTTCCCTCCCTCTCCCTCTCGGGCCGGCTCGGCCCATCTCCCTCCCCCTCCCTCTCCTCTCCCCGCGGCCCCTCCGGCCTCTCCCCGTGCGCGCGCCGCTGACGGGCGGGCCCGCCCGCCACCCTCGCTGACGGGTGGGGCCCACCCGTCATCCCCTTCCTCCGGCCGCTCCCGCTGCCTCGCCCGCGCCCTAGCGCCACCGCCGCCGCGAATCCCGCCGCCCCCGTCCTCCCCGTGTGCAATCAATAGGGGGGAATTATTCCCCGTGATTCCCTCTCCCTTTCCCCCCATTTTCCCCTCCCTCTCTCGCGTTCAAACGGGCGGATTTGCCCCCGCAAATCTCGCCGGCACCATTGATGGAGCCCGAGAGCGCCGCGCCGGTTTCCTTCCCCTCCGGCCGCCCTCTCCCCCTTCCACCTCTATTTAAACCCTCCCCGCACCTCCTCCGTTCGTTTCCGCCTCTCACCGCCCTTTCTCCTGGCCGGAATCGAGCTCGCGCCGTCGCTCTCTCTCTCCGCCGTCGCCGCCGAGTTCCGGTCCGCCGCCGTCGTCGCCCCGGACCACCTCCCACCTCGGCGCCGCCTCCTTCGGCTTCGCCGCATCCTCGCCGACCTCATCCACCCCTCCGTTTCGCTCGTCGACCGCCGGAGCGCCGCCGTCCCCGTCGACCCGAGCCGCGCCGCCGCCTTCCTCCGCTCCGGCCGCCTTTTCGTCGTCGCCGTCGACCTAGGGTGAGCAGTGGACCGCCGCATCGTTTCCCCCCTTTCCCTCCCTTCTCTCGGCCGCCACTCCGCCGTGCCTATGGCCGCCGCCGGCGACCATAGGGGCGCGGGCGCGCCGCCTCCCGCCGGCCGCGCCGCCGTGGCCGCCTTCGGGCGCACCGAGCGGCTGCCGCGTGGGGCCCGGCCGTCAGCCGCCCGCGCCCTCGGGTGCGGCTGACGCGTGGGGCCCACGGCACCGGCCGGTGTGAGCCCGGGTGCACCCGGTCCACCGTGGACCGTGAGGCTGCCGCGTGGGCCCCACTCCCGTGGACCCGGTCCGCGCGCCCCCTCCCCTCGGCTGACGCAATAAACCCTTTTTAAATTAAAATTTAAATGAAGAAATTCGCAAATATTCATTTAAAGAGCATATAAACTTCAAATAACCATAACTTGGCCATTTGAACTCGGAATTGGACCGTTCAAGTCTCTAATTTTTCCTTAAGAAGTCAAGAACCCATTTTTGTGCTTTGTTCCTGCTTGTTATATGGAGTTTATTAGAGTAAAAGCCTTTTCTTTTCCGTTGGTCGTGTAGACGCTGCAGCTTCGGAAGATCCGCTCTTCGTGGAAGTTGAAGCCGACGGTTGGGAAAGCGAGCAAGGCAAGTCACATCATCCTTGAACATATTGAATCCCAGTTTATAAAATTATGTTGATTTAAATTATTGCATTATCGCTTTATTTAAATTCCCGCGTTATCACTGTTTTATCTAGCCATGCCTATTTACCTTTGTTATGACCTTATTATTGTTATTGTTATTATTTCCTTGTTCACCCTAGAATAAACAAAACCCCAACTAGTGGGCACTCTACTCATGGTACTACTAGTATGATTTTAGTTAGATGCTTCGCCGCTTAATTAGGCAACATTAGGTGGTTTTACAACTCTAGACTTTGGGATATTCATATCACCTGGACACTATAGAATTGTCGGATTATTGTGGAATTGGATTCACACCTCCCCCTCTCTTCAAAATCCTCAAAATGGTTTTAGGCTGGGCTCGGGGTGCATGGTTTTGATAGTAGCACCTCGGCCATATAAGGACCGGTCTTCGGGCCTCTGTTGCAAAGCACTACCGTACTTCCACATGTCTAGTGGGTAAGGCTTAGTTTGTGGCTCAGTCTGGTTATAAATAAAAGTACACGGATGGAGATGGACGAAGTCGGGGGTCGATGGACATCTCTAGGACAAATGAAGGCTACACGAGCTGCGGCCCGGTAGTCGAGATGTCATGGCACAGGGCCGGTGTCCTGCTGCTAGGGGCTCAGTCCTGCCTACCTGTCCCGGGGGTTCCGGCCGTAGGTGGGGTTGGGTCGGTACTCTTGTCTATGGCTAGGATGGGTTGGAAACTATGTCACGTCTTCCGTCCGTATACCGTGGTGGTATGCGGCACGTGGTTACACGTGAGGAAGATGTGTCTTGTGGGTAAAGATGTACACCTCTGATCAGAGTATAATCTATTCGAATAGCCGCGCCCTCGGTTATGGGCAAGCCTAGCAATGTACCCAAGTTAGTGTTTTAATTCTTAAAACCTGCTTAACAACTAAAATGTGGAATGGTTGGCCTGGGTTGGCTTGGGACGAGCTGGGACCCAGGGTCGGGTTGCCAGTTCGGTCTGAATCATCGTAGGCCTTGGGTTAAGGCAGGTTCGTGTGGGTTCACGGCCTTGATTAATAATATGGTATAGCTCTGGAATCGTGTTTACAAAATAGCTTTGAGCAACTAAGTGTCTTTTAATGCTGTTTACTTCAAACCCTAACCCTTTATATTATAACCCCCTTGTACTCCCTTGCATTTATCTTGCACTTGTGGGTGTGTCTTGTTGAGTACGGTGGTTGTACTCAGTCTTGCTCAATTTTTCCCAAACCCAGAAGAGGAGCCCCTGGAAGATGAAGGCTTTGGTGTCTAGCTCGTGCCTGCCGTCAAGCGCCTGTGGTCGTCGCCCTAGTCTTCCGCTGTTTCTCGTTTGTCTTTGTGTGTGCTGGGCCTTCGCCGCCCATGTAATAAATTAACTATTTACGCTTCCGCTTGATAAACTCTGAAATGTATCAACTTTTGGTGTACCTTACCTCCTGGAACAAGGAATAATACACGCACGTAAGGAACGCCTGTTGGGTTAATTCCGGTCGTGACAAATTTTGACATTATAAATTTTTAGCTTGTCAATAAAGTTAAGCATGGCTACAATCCAGGTCCATACTTGAGTAGTACACTACAGTATCGTCACGACTGAATTTCTAGAAATAAAATATACTTCAACCTCTTGTGGGGCATCTAGAAAGTTCATTAATGTCGCCTTCCCTCCATGAGAACACACCATTCCTTGTATTTATATAGGTTCCATGTATTCTTGATTTGGTTTCTGGTTAGACTTAAAAACGTTTGTGTTATCAGTTATCCTCATCAAACTAAGCAGTGGCATTGCTTCATTGTATCCGGAGATATACTGCTAAAAATATGCTAGTAGATTGGAGAATACTTCGGATTGAACGCCTGATCTGAATGAAAAGATATCAGGCGCCCTCCCCCACACTCCCGGCTGCTACGGGTGACCTAGATGCTTTGTATAGTGCTAATGCATGATGCTCGATATATTAACAATGTACATATGTACTAATTAATCATTTTTTTATCTTAAATCGTTTATCCTATCAACGATCCGATTACACTAGTGTATTCCTCACAATTAAACATTTACAACAAGATCTCACACGTTTATATTTTGATGAAAAAAATTGAACGTTGTTTCACCACATATAGAAAATAATTGATCACTTGGTCAGGTTTTTCAATTCACTGTATAAAATATATCAGAGAGATGCAACATTTCTCAAATACTAACTGCAACACCAGCAAACATTGTATGAAACATTAAGTTTCAACGAGTAAACACATGGAAAAAACATATAAAAGATACAATATATCCCAAAAACTTTATATTGTTAAAACATTTTTATATCATGTTCGAAACATTAAGTTTTAAAATACTTACTGAAAGATTCCTAGTATACCACATGTAACATTTGCAAAATAATTAGTGTAGCATCATATAAATATTAGTTGAAACTTTTAACAAAAACCATGTGTATATTTAAAAATATGCATAAAAAGCTAAACAAAAACATTGAAATAAAACCATGTGTGGTCTGATTGTAAAGATTTAATTACAATAAATTTAATGGTACAATTGGATTATTAGTTGGAGAAGTAATTTAAGAGAAAAAGTAGTTTGAAATTTGCTAAAAAAAAGACTTAAACCAACTTGTAACTATCACGGTTTATTCTTGTACGTTATGCGTGCATGTAGACTTTGATTATCAGCTGCATGCAGCTTACCTAGTCAGCTGCATGTAAAGCTTCCATGATCGTAGGCATGTGCATACTTATGGCTTACCTAGTCAGAGGAGTGGTGCTCGATTTTTAGCTAAACTTACAAGCGCGTCTGATATGTAGTTGCGAATACTTATATATTGCATTGTACTCGAGAGTGTGTGGCTTCAGTAATAAATATTTTTTGGTCAAATTCATAGTGAGTGAATTACATATGCTTTGACTGCTAATTCATGTATTGTATATTTTGAGATTAGCAGCCTCTCCATCCACATATTGAGGGCCTGGTTGAAAACATTGAATTTTTTTCCACTTGTAAAATATTTACAAGTGTACTTTTACGTCACCACCTTCTACCACCAAGAATACACCGTTTTTTTGACAAATTGGTCCTTGCAGAAAACTTATTTCGAAACTAGTCCATACCAAAAACTATATCCAGAAATAGACCGTCGGCTCAGCGCCAAAGCGGTTGGCGCTGAGGTTGTTCTTATCTGCGCCAACGGGACTGGCGCTGACATCGCGCCAGCGTGGCGGGCGAGGCGCGATGTGGCAGGGCCTCAGCGCTAATGCACTTGGCGCTGACACCTTGCACACCCTAAATAGACCGATGTGCGGCAATGAATTAACGGTGTTGCTCGTGGTGCAACGGTAAGTTTATTTCTTGCTATATCTTAGGACTAGGGTTCGAATCCCAGGTCAGCCATTTTTGTTTTTTTTTAAAATCATCAATCTACGTGCGTACATATTAATGATGATCTCCATTTTCGTTTTTGTCTTCAAATCTTCAATGTACTTTTTATTGTTTAAATTAATTTTTATTAAAATGAAATATCACATTTAGTACAAATTTAAAAAGTAGAAGAATGGATTAAAAAAAGTTTAGAGACAACTTTTAAAAGAAATATCACTTTTTTATAAAAAAGAAATTAGAAGAATGGATTTAAAAAAACTTGAGTTTTTTTTTTAAATAAACAACAAGTTGAGAACTAAGGGTAAGTTTTATTCTAAAATGTCACGTGTTTTTTTAAAATTAAAACAACACTTGAGCTTGTAAAAGAAATATCACTTTTTTAAAAAATATTTAAAAGGAATAACACATTTAGTACATATTTAAAAATAAAAGAATGGACTTAAAAATACCTGAGCTTTGAAAAAGTTAAAACCGCAAGTTGAGAACTAAGTAAAAAAAAAAGTTTAGTAAAAACATAAAGGAGAGGGTTCGAACCCTGGTCACTGTAACGCCACCTTTCAAATACCTACCACTGAGCTAAGCCAAACCTAATTGTTGCTTTTGCTTTTGCTTTTATTTAGCCAGTATAAAGGCCAGCGCCGCTGTAGAACATATATTCTGATATTTATATATATATATATATATATATTTAAAAAACAGAGAGCATCATTAATCATTTATATGTACTAATGTACGCACGTAGATTGAAGATTTGAAGAAAAAAAAAAAGAACGAACAAGGCTGCCGTGATAGGGAGTCAAACCATGGTGCTAGGGTACACAAGCAAATGGTCATACCATTGCACCACAAGTGCATTGCTTATTAATGGCCGCGCATCCTTTTAATTAGCCTGTACAAGGGGTCAGCGCCAAATACATTGGCGCTGAGGCCCTGCCACGTCGCGTCTCGCCAGCCACGCTGGCGCGATGTCAGCGCCAGTCCCATTGGCGCTGATATGAACAACCTCAGCGCCAAAGAGGTTGGCGCTGAGCCGACGGCCAATTTCTAGATATAGTTTTTGGTATGGACTAGTTTCGAAATAAGTTTTCTATAAGGATCAATTTGTCAAAAAAACGGAAGAATACAACCACCCCACACCCAGTTGATTGCAAAAGAAACCGTACATACTACAGCAATGTTATTATAAGAGTACTTTTACCATCCTAAATTTATCATCCTTAAGAAATACAGAATGTATTATATTTCGTAGTTTAAAATTTGGTATCTTCGGGTATCAGGTATTAGGTACCTCAAGTGATGGCACCTACATATACTTTCTCAAAGACTGTCATTTTCTTATTATAAACAAATCATACTGACAAAAATATCTCGTACGGACGCATATATCATTCACAAGCAAAAAGTTCTACAGGCTCCAAGTCTATATGCTCAAGCAACGGGACAGCATAAGTGCATGGGAACAAAAGTTTGAATGCATGAACAATATAATGCATGAGTTGAAGCACATTTCTTGCATCAATCCAAACTAGACATGAATACTAATCTTCTGTCACTGTAACTAATATATATTTTCAGTAACCAGCATATATACTAATGTTGTGTTGGGCTCCTGGTGCCTGCCGAAAATTCAGCACACAAGGATTCACTGAATCATGGGAAATCAAGAAGCCCTGGTTCTTGCACCCTTCACTCACTAATTCTTTGGTAGTGAGCCCGCACCTTGTTTGCAATCTTTGTTCCTCATCACATTTCCCAAGTTTCTTTGATTGTTCAGTGACGCAACATTGTCTCTATATAAGTCATCTCCTGTTGCTAACACAACAAGTTTCTTTGCATGGAATTTGTTATTTTTACCTTTTTAATTTTTAAATAAAACCCTCCAAAAAAATATTTCTAAAATCTCAACCTTTTTCTCCACGCCACCCTGTTTGGTATAGCGCAGCAACACTGCCGGCAGTTGGCATGGCTAGTGTGGCAAAACAGTGATGCCACACCATAATAGAGTGGTGTGGCCAAAAATTGCTGCTACGCTAGGCATTATTGTATCATTTAGCTACACCAATCCAGTTGCATGGTCAAAAGGTTTAGTTTTGAAAATAAGTTTTAGAAGAGTTTAGTTTTAAATTAAATTCAAAAAATTCAAAATAAAATCCTTTGGATGGATATATTTTTTTCATGAGTTAACAACTCATCATCACATTTATGGCTCATGTTATGGACGATGGTTGCACACTAGTCAGTTTTGAGATTGAAATTTGCATCTTTAGGATTGCAGTAGACTGCTTTGCGGAGTTGCGTAGACAGGCATGGTGAAGATTAAGTCATGTCTGAGTTGGACTTGTTCCAACCCAAGGTTATAAATATATTTGCCCCGGGCCTTTGTAATCTAACAACAATTCAGTAATAACTTTTTCAGCACATCGTCGCTCTAGTTTAGCATTCGACGAGTTCTTGTTTTCTAGTTTAGTATCAGTTTCGATCTCCGGCGAGAAAGTAAGTTCAATCAACTTCGCTTGTATCAGCCCCGGCTAGTACTTTCTCGATTGAGCCCGATAAACTAATTTGGTTTTTGCATGTGTTGCCTATCTGATGTATCGGTTTTTTCTTCGACTGCTTTGCCATCTTAATTAGATTCAATATATCAACCACTCTGTTTGATATCTATTGGCTCATTTAAATCTTTCAAGCTTATCATCAATCCCGTACTGTCTCGGTTAAATCCGATCTACTAAATTGTGTTTACTAGACAGATTTGCTCAATCCAACAGGTGTTATTCATTGTATCATCGAAGTTCCAGCTGATGAGTTACAAAAATTATCAATAATTAAATTGCTTCACTAGCTAGCTGTCAGGGGTAACATAATTGATTAATTACTAATTTTATTGTCTTCAATTCTATACTGTTTCGGATTGGTCCGGTCCAACAAAAATGGTTTTAATAAGAATTAGGTTATTTGCAATTATATTATATCTAAATCTTGGTCAATGTTTTCTTAATTTATTTTTTATACATAAACTCCATCGGTTATAGCCGTTGATTCAAGATTTCATCATCATCGGCTGGACACACAATACTATTTCAGCCCTACGGACGATTGGCCCCATGATCTATTTTTTTGTTTTCTATCTTGTTAGTTGCAAAATCAAACTAACTGACACGCTCTGAACCCAATTGATAGGACTTGCGCAACAGTTCAGCAAATCTCTAAGGACTCCGTGTATGTGCGATGAATTATGCATCAACATCTACTCAATGAAGAAAAATATTTAGTGCCTTTAGTAAAAGAAGAGCGAAAAAACTGCAAATCGGGTGTCCGATTATCCCCAAAAATTGGGCGTTATTTGACCACCTATATAAATATACTTCAACTACTTAAAAAAGGTGAAACACTGTCAAATATAAAGGATTGAAACATTTCAATCACACACGGAATATAGAACTTCAGCTATTGAAACATTAACATGTCAGCAAGAATTGAAGACAAAAATATGAAATACTTTAAATATACCTAGTACAAAACATTTCGATTCAACGCAAGAAACATTAGAACACATTGACTCAAACATCAAGAAACACAAAAAAAAACAATATAGATATTGCTTCCCTCTCTTCCCAATCAATAGGAAACTGTTTTAAACACTCGGGTGGGCGTCCACCCGTTTCTTGCATGTCATCTAGTAAATGGTTATGAAAAATTTTTAAAAAATTTGACATGATAGGTTAATATATATGTAATATATCACTTCACAAACATGCAACTTCATATTTAATTTCTACAAGTTGTTACAACTTACAACTTGTAGAAGTCGAATTTAAATTTGCATGTTTATGAAGTGATATATTACATTTTTTTGAATTATTTTAATAATTATTTAGTTGGCATGTAAGAAACAGCTAGACGTCCATCCGAGAGATTAGAATCCATCTTTATATATTAATCTATCTTGTATTTTTTTAAATTATTTTAATAATTATTTAGTTGACATGTAAGAAACAGCTAGACGTCCATGGAGAGAGTAGAATCTATCTTCCCCAATCGACCATCTTATGGTGACAGCGAATCGGCCGGCCTCCTCCACGTGACAGGCTGATGGCCCTCATGGCAGTCACTACAGCCAAGACGAGCAGACTCTGTGTCTCTCCTGACTTACATCTTAGATATATGTATCGTTGCTGGTATATGTATCTCTTCTCAACATGGTCGTTCGAGAGAACGGCAAGCAAGGTGGCTTCCACGATAGAGAAAGAGGGAGAGGAAGAGTGAAGAGAGGAAGAACATCCTGGAGGGAGAAGAGAGGCGGCGGAGGGAGCACCGCTGCCGGATCCGCCCGCGGTGACCGCCACCGCCGACGGATCCACCTTCGGACGAAGCCGATGCCGTCGTCGCCGTCGACGCTGCCGTTGAGAGGGTGCCGTCGCTGTCGAGGCCGACGGGGAGAGGGAGAGAGAGAGGGGGGGAAGGACGACCGTCGCCGTCGTCTCCACCGCACCCCGCCGTCGCTGCGCCGTGCAGGCGAGACAGGAAGGAGAGCCACCGCCGCCACCGCCGCTAGTGTGGGGAAGGGCGCCACCGCCGCTCGCCGTGAGGGAAGCCGCGGCCACTAGCGTGGGGAAAGGGTGCCGCCGCCACCGCCGCTCGCCGTGGGGGAAGGCGGCGCCGCCGCCACAGCTAGCGTGGGGGAAGGGCGCCGTCTCCGCCGCACCTCGCCGTCGCCGCGCTGTGCCGGCGAGAAGGGAGGGAGAAGGGAAGGGAAGCGGCGCCGGTAGTGGGAGAGGCGGCCAGCTGGGAGGAGGGGGAGAGGCGGGAGATGGGGAGAGGGAGTGGCGCCGCCGGAGGGGAGGGGAGGAGAAGCGGTGCCGGTGGGGAGAGGGGGAGAGGCGGCCGGCTCGGCTGGGGGGGTAGGGGGGAGGGGGTGGGTTAGGGTTTTCATAAGGCCGTGGGCCGACCGGCAAGGGATGGAAATAAGTCTAGTTTAGGTCCCTCAGGCCGAAGAAAAAGAGAAGTTCAATTTTAGTACTTCATTTTTTCAGAAGCATTACAATTATAGTTATTGAATGTGTTTATTTTGAAGCAAACTAAAAGAAAGTATTTTCTTTCTTTTTTCAATTAAATAATTGTTAAATGTTGTTTCTATTATTAAAATTAGCAATTAAGCTCTGAAAATTCCAATAAAATTTCAAATAGCGTAACTAATCATGGAGAAGTTAATTAAATCAAATTTAACCATGTCATTTTATTTCTCACACTTGCTTTACTTATAAATTTATTTAATTATACACATACCTACTTAAAAATACCAAATATTTCAGCGAATTTGTATTTTAATTAATTGCATATTTTTCTATTATGTACGCTTCCCGTTGCTACACATGGGCACTTTTGCTAAACCAAACAACACTTTTGGTCAATATATACACACTTCGTAATCACCCGGTGCAACGCACGGGCACTTTTGCTAGTATCAATATATGCAAGTGGAGAGAAGAAGAGAACAAAAATATGTATTAGTCGATGGTTTTGTAGGAGAGAGATGAATAGTGTGATATGATGAGTAAATGAGAATGGGGATAAGCATGTGTATTTCGAATGTAAAGCGTGTGGGGATGAAGCGGGTGGGGGACATAGCCTGAATTTTTTCCGAAGCATCGGACGTACGTACGGGCTAGAGCTTTTTTTTTTAAAAAAAGAGAGAGATAAGGAGATAAGGACAATAGATACTAGCTACTCCCTCTGTCCCTAAAGATAAAGAATTTCCCGGATTTTTTTCGAAGCATCGGACGTACATACGGGATAGAGCTATTTTTTTTTTAAAAAAAGAAAGGGAGATAAGGAGATAAAGGACGATAGATACGGGGACGGCTGATTAGCGACGGCCGCGCGCGGTCAGTCCAGCCCCTTATGTCTACTATTAGTAGTATACTATCCTTCCTCTTTATACTACTATACTAGTATTTTATACTACTACTAGTACTATACTATGTGTATGTGTGTGTATATATATACATAAAAAAAAGTTTGTATTAGCACGTATACAAATTTTGTATACGCGCGTATACAAAGTTTGTATACGTGTATATATTGTATACGTACATACAATCCAAAAAATACACGTATATAAAGTTTGTATACGTGTATACAAAGTTTGTATATTTACATATATAAAGTTTGCATACATATGTATTAGAAAAATTGAAAAAGATACGGAAGAAAAAAACAGAAAAAAAAAAGAAACCGTAAACGGAAAATATACGGAAGGAAAAACAGAAAAAAAAAGGAAACGTACGCAAAAAAAAAATGCGCCGTCCACCGCCCTCCTCTCCGCGCACGATGCGTGTCCAGTCGCGCGCGGGAGGGGGCGTGCGATTGACCGCGTATTAGCAGTTTTGCGATAGATACTAGTTACTTCCACCGTCCCTAAATATAAGAGATTTTGGTTGGATGTGACACATATCCTAGTACAACAAATCTAAAAAAATATTCAAATTCGTTGTACTAGACGGTCACATCCAATCAAAATCTGTTAATTATATTTAAGTACGGATGGAGTAATACTATTTCTGCTCGGGCAGTCAAGATGACTAAGGCAATGCTCAAGGTTTCATTGAACCTAGGATGTAACGAGGTTCTAGAAACGCGTTGGCAGCAAGCAGATTCCTAGCTAGCTCGATCCATCGACCATGCGTTTTACGGATCGCCAGGAGCCAGCCAGCAACTACCCGGCCCCGTGTGTAGCCTTCACCGTACGCGCGTGCGCTGCGTCCAGAAAGGCGACCGATCGATCGACTGAGTGGCCGGCCAAGTGCTACTCCCCCGTCTTATATTTTAAAATATAAGTATTTTTAAGACTCTGATATGATATCCGATATACTACTTTAACAACAACTAGTTGTATATTATGATAGTTTATTTAATGATAAATTTAATAACATCAATTTTATATGATTGATCTTTTTTATTGTTTTTCATAGAATAGTCAAAGCGTTACTATTTTAGGTCGGAGGGAGTAGCTGCTAATGAGATTTGACTTATGAGTAAGTAGAAAGGTCGAGGGTCGGCGTGGCGTCAAGCAAAGCAGCAGCAAACTGTTCGATCCATCGGTGGTGATGCTGACTTCGCTCTATCGGAGGTGTGGTCGATGAGCTTGTTAACAAGAAAAGATTTTTAGAACACCACAGAATGAGTTAGATCTGTTTTTGTCAAGGTCGACAGGGAGCTTGACTAATTAAGTTATTCTCCCTAAGTCTCAAAATAAGTTCATATTTTTACCTCATTCATGCATATACCAACAAAAAACCAAAAAACTAAAATGTTCTCACTTTTTTTTCAAACATTAATGCATTTACTCTCACTTTATCTAATACTAATACACAATTCATCCTCTGCTTTCACAAATTCCGATTCAATTATTGCTTAAAGATAAACCTGTTTTGGAACAAACAAGAAAGATAAAAAAACAAAGTTATTTTAGGATGGTACTCTCTCTATTTCTTAATTGATGATGTGGTTACCTTTTTAGTATGACGTTTGACTATTCATCTTATTTAAAAAAATTATATAAATATTATTTAATTTTGTTATAACTTGTTTTAACATTAAAAAAAACTTTTAAGTATAACTCATAGTTTACCATATCTATAATACTTTTAAGTTACTATAATAGTCAATAACGTCGGAATTGTATATGATATTCAATAAAACAATTTACAGCTTCGGACAGAATTTTCACGATAGTAATTGATTCCTCCATCCGTCTCTAAATATAACAATTTCTAGCATTCAATTTGTCCAAAAATATAACTTCTCCACATTCCTTCTCTCCTCAACCAATCACAACCTTTCACCATTCAAATTCTTCTACTTTCTTGTCTTAACCAATTATAACCATCTCCCATTCGATTATACCTATTTTCTTAATACACGTTTCTAACCCTATAACTCCTATAACTCTTGCGCCTAGTTGAATCACACCCATTAACCTAAAAACCGGGTATAACCCGTCCCCTAACTTCCAAAACCGTTGTAAATCGACCCCTGGATGGTTTCGGAGGTAGTTTCATCATACATGGCACCTACATGGCGGGTTGACTTAGTCTTCATCCCATATGGCATCAACGTGGCGCTTACATGGCACTAAAATAAAAATAAAAATAAATTTTGTCAGTCACCTTAGTCCTCCCTCTTTATCCTCGGCGGCGAGTGACATGGAGAGAGTGACGGGGAAGTGGGACGGTGGGGCGGCGGGAGCTCGGCGAGAGCAGCAGGACAAAGGGAGCGGAGAGAGAGCAGAGGTGAGGAAGCCTCACCGCGGCCTCCTCTCCTCCCTCCCTTCCGCCGCCTCCCCTCATGCGCCTCTCTGCCGCCGCCTCATCCTCGTCCTCGCCTTCTTGGCCTCGCCGCTACCTCCTCTCCTCCCTCCCCATCAACACCCCCCTCCCATGCCCCTCCTCTACCGCCTCATCCCCGTCCTCGCCTCCTCCGGACTCACGGCCACCTCCTCTCCTCCCTCCCTGCCGCCACCTCATTCCCGCACTCGCCGCCTCAGGCCTCCTCTCCTCCCTCCCCGCCGCCCCGATCATGTATCCAGAGTATGATGGCGTGGAAGCCGTCCTGGTTAGCCTTGTCGAGGCCCCGCACGGCACGGAAGTGGCACACTACCTTCCCTCCCGCGCCCCTCCGCCACTGCCTCATCCCCGCCCTCGCCTCCTCCGGCCTCGCCGCCACCTCCTCTCCCCTTTCCCTACCGCCCCAGTTGAGTATCTAGAGCACGGCACACGTGGAAGCCGTCCCGATCAGCCTTGCCGAGGACCGCATGGTGTTGAGGTGGCACATTAGCTTGAGCGCTGTGCGTGGGTCACGGGCTGAGGCAGCATCGAGGAGATCGCCTGGATGGCATTGGAGTCGTCGGTGCTCAACGCAGAGGCGTCCGGCACGGCCGTGCTTACGGAAGAGGGGTCCTGCTCAACGTCGCCGCCTTTTCGCGGTGGTGCTCAAGTTCGGCATCTCGAGGAGCTCGGCGACGGGTGAGAACGACGACGACAAGGAGGAGAAGGCCATCTGATGTCACCCCGCCACAACATTGGGTGTCCTACTGACAATGGGTTCCACCTGATGACTCAGCTAGTAAACGGCGTCAAAGATGCCACATGGGACAAAACCGCCTCGCAAACCACCCGATGAGTCAGTTTCCAATGGTTTTGTGAGTTGGAGGACGGTTTTATACCCTGTTTTGCACTTGAGGGATGTGATTCAACCAGGGAATGAGTAGAGAGGCAAAGTACACTTATTCCCCTCCCGAATTTTTTGTATTTTTAGATTTTTTTTTTTTAATATTTACAGAAATATTATAGCGCCGAAAAAATTTGCAAAACTAGACCCTGCCGCCCTTCGCAAGGGCGGCAAGCCGACGTGGCACACGCCGCGCTGGACGGCGCGGGACGGCCGTCCTCCTGCCCTCTTGCCGCCCTGGCAAAGGGCGGCAGGACCCCCTTGCCGCCCTTACAGAGGGCGGCAGGCCTGGCCGCCTATAAAGCCCAGCCGGCTCCTTTGAGGAGCCCATTCCCTCCTAACCTCTCCACATCAAAAAAAAAAAAAAGGAGAAGGGGAGGAGAAGAAAAGAAGAGGCGAAGCCCTGCCGGTTTCAAACTTCGATTTCAGGTAATATTCGTAGATTATATACGTGACTAAATATATGATGTTAACTAGGATATCACTTGTATTTTTGTAGAACTTTGGTTGGATAAATGCATTGTATGAAATAGAGTTTTACCTGTGGTACTATATAAATATATATTGTTAGATGTAGGCAGGGTTTCAAAAACCGCCGGGGGCCCGGTTACCGCCACCCGGCGGTACGGCGGTTACCGGCGGTAAACGCGGTAACCGCGCAAAACCGCGACAAATTTACAAATCGAAATTAGAATTCAAAAATTCGGGCAAACCGCGCGGTTTGGCGCGGTTACCGCGCGGTTTGACGCGGTAACCGCGCGGTTTGGCGCGGTTACCGCGCGATGTGTAATGGGTCGGACAGTAACGGGCCGGCCCATTTTTTTTTCTTTTTCCAATTTTCAAATTTATTCTCCGTTTTGCTCTCAAATTTGAATAAATATTACTCTTTTTTGAGAAATTTCTTCACCATAAAACACTATAAATCAAGCACTACCTTCACCATTTTTTTTGATTTTTTTCTTTTTTTTGTAAATTTTTGAATTTGGACGAATGTTATTAAACCGTACCGCGCGGTACGGGTTACCGTACCCCCGCGGTACGGGCGGTAACCGCGGTAACCGCGCGGTTACCGGCGGTTTTAGTAACCCTGGATGTAGGTAACTTAGTAGATCTGTAGTATTTGTAGTTATTAGGTTTGTAGTTTTAAATGTTGTTGAGTAACATTGCAATAGAATATATAAAAATTTAGGTACGTTGCAAAGAAGATATTACACTGTAGTCGTTTATTATGTAAAATAACGGCCTAGTAATTAACTTTGCAGATATGTCCAGTAAACTTATATTTCAACTATACCATGGTCAAGGAAACGTCCGTTATGGGCCAACTGGGGTAGATCTGTCAGAATTTATTGTAACAGCAAGGGGAATTGATAGGCCAGCCGAGAGGAGTGTACCTTCTATAAAAAAATGGTTGATGCGGGGCTTGGGAGTTGATCCACAGACTAGTGACATTACAATCTATGTTGTAGTAAGTCGGGCAACAGAGGGTTTTTATTGGGAACTAATGCCGGTTCAAAACTCTGGGATGTGGAGATGGTATGTGGAGAATGCATTGCAACGTGGGTGGCCTCTAGCTATGGTTCCGTATGTTCATCCGAAGGATCCAAGTGTACAGATGAACATGGATGATGGCGAGGGGCCAAGTGCAGAAGTGAATGAGATTGAAGTGGATCAGGTCAACGCACCAGAGGAAGATGGAGTAGCTCCAGTAGTAGCTCCAGTAGGCATGCAACCTGGTGGAGTGGCTGACGAGGGGGAGACTGTGGGTGCCATTGTGGACGAAATGGAAAAAGAGGATCGTGACAACGAGCGTGTCGAGGAAGATGATTCGTCAGATGATGACGAGAACAATATTAATCCAGCTGAATGGGCTAGTGATGATTTTTCTGGTTTGGTCATCTCTGAAGGGGAAAATGTGAGATGGGAGTACAAGGAAAACGAGATTATCGAGGGAGCGAGGTATGGTAATGGAGAAGACATGAAGGAGGCGGTGAAGCATTATGCAGTGTCACTTCATAGGGAGTTTTGGGTTGCCAAGTCTAACCGGACACAATATGAAGTTAGGTGTGTTAATGAAAAAGATGGGTGTCCGTGGAGAGTGCACGCCTATAAGGGGAAATGGAAGGACTACTGGACAGTGTCGGTCATTACGAAACATACTTGTTATCTACCTGGTGTTCAAAAATACCACAGGAACATTACATGTGCATTTGTTGCATCTGAGATGTATGCGCATGTCGTGGACAATCTGGCATATGAACCGAAGTCAATAATCCGACATATCGAACAGACTTTCAAGTATACAATTAGCTATGCCAAGGCGTGGAGGGCCAAACAGAAAATAATAGAGATGAGATTTGGAACTTATGAAGCCTCATATGACAATTTGCCACGTCTGCTATCTGTTATCCAACAAAGAAACCCTGGGACCTCTTGTGCACTCAAGACATTCCCCTCAATTGAACATCCTGGCAAGACTGTGCTGCAAAGAGCGTTCTTAGCTCTACATGCATGCAAGATGGCATTCGTGCACTGTCGTCCAGTTCTTTGTATTGATGGCACATTTTTGACCGGGAAGTATCGGGGCCAGATAGTAACGGCAATTGGGGTAGATGGGAACAATCAGGTATTGCTGTTGGCATTTGCTTTTGTCGAGAGCGAGAACACCGACAGCTGGTACTGGTTCCTCCATCTGGTTAAGACAGAAGTTGTTGGTATGAGGCCCAATGTGTGTCTAATACATGACAGGCACGCCGGTATGCTTCGAGCGATAGAAGAGTTAAAGTTTGGGAGTATGGAAAGAGGATACCCTGGCCAGTGGGAAGATGTACAAAGCAGGTGGTGCATGCGTCATATGGGAGCTAATTTCTTCAAGCAATTTAAGAACAAGGAGTTGATGAACATGTTCAAGAGGCTATGCAATCAGAACCAGGAGAAAAAATTCAATGAGCTTTGGAAGAGATTAGATGAGTTGACAGGCAAATGTAGTGACCAGCGTGCAACAAGACCAGCGGCCGCTGTACCTGACCCTCCTCAAGCACTCGGAGCTCTCCCAACAGACAGTGTAACATTGGTTAGAAGAACTGGGGAGCAAATTCGAAAATTTTCTCAGTGGATTGAGAATGAGCCAAAAGAGAAATGGGCTAAGACTTATGACACAGGTGGTGCTAGATATGGTATAATGACAACAAATTTGGCGGAAGTTTACAACTGGGTGATGCGCGGTGTCCGTGGACTCCCACTAGTTGGTATAGTGGAGTTCATTTTACATGGGACATGCAAGTATTTCAGGGAGCGGTTCCAAGCAGTTTTTCCCTCTATGCCGAACAACAACATTTTATTTGGAACTTTCATGGAGAAAAAACTAACGGAGTGGCGTGCAAAGGCCATGAAACATCGAGCTCTAGTGCAAGGTACCCAACAACACAGGTTTGAGGTACTCTGCCAAGACAAGGCAGGCAGGGGTATCTACCGCAAGAGAGTAAAGCAGGAGTGCGTTCTCAAAGACGACGGCACATGTCACTGCTCCTGTAGAAAGCCGACGCTGCTCCACAGGCCATGCACCCATGTCATTTCCGCGGCATCTGAGTGTGGCATCCAAGATGCAGTATATGTGTCACAATACTTCTCCAAGCAAGCAATATATCACACATGGAGTGGCGAGATTTTTGGCTTCGGTGTAGCTGGGGAGTTCACAAAGATTAACGATCCGATAATCTATATTCCTGACCCAACGAAACTCCGAGACAAGGCGGGACGGAGGAAGACTCGGCGCATCCGCAACGATATGGATGAGTCGGAGGCAGGCAGGGTGAAGCGGTGCAGCAAATGCGATGAACGTGGCCACACCTACAAGTATTGTCCTAAAGACAAGGAAAAACCAAGTGCGGCGGAGGCAGGTCTATCAGGATCAGCAGCAGATGGAGCTCGCCCTACGGGTGAAGGCACTACTTCAAGGCGACCCCGTCCTAGACGTTCTCGTGGAACGACCGGTTACGTGGTGTAGTTCGTGTGTTGTATGTTGGCAAAAGGCTTTGCTTGTAATTTCGTTCGAACTTATCGATATGTTCGCATTGTGTTGTGTTGCGAACCACTTGTTAGACTTCCGCATGTAATGTCTTTATGTTTTACGGCTTGTAATTTTGTTTTATGTTATTTCATTCTCGTTACGTGCCTTTGTGTAACGAAAGTTATGTTCTCAATAATCTGCACTCTTGCATGTCTCTATAAGTATTCTTCCGTTTCAGATAACTTGTTTTTACAATTATATTATTACCTTCTTATTTACCCTAACATGTAACACGTTACTTGCAGAGATGGCACATCCTGAGTTGTTGGATCCGGCGATAGATCAGCGCCACCGGTCGTACCTTACTGCGGTGGAGGGGGCTCAGCTTGGGACGTTCCGTCCACGGTCGTCACGTGAGCGACTTTTGGTTCACGACTCCTTCGTCGAGAGGTATGGTTTTACTGTGTTCACGACACCGGGCTTACCTTACTACGGTGGAGGGGGCTTAGCAATGTGTTCATTTTAACGTCTGGTATTATTTCGCTTTCGCAGGTTGCGTGAGGCCGGTCTCTTACCGTTGGCTCGGCTAGTTGAGGCCGCGACCGGCGACGCTGACGTGACGAGACGTTGGGACCCGGACAGGTCCCTCCTAGCAGCGTTGGTCGACCGGTGGAGGCCGGAGACGCACACTTTTCACCTGCCGTGCGGTGAGGTAGCCCCTACCCTGCAGGATGTCTCTTACTTGTTGGGGCTACCGCTCGCGGGAGACGCTGTCGGGCCAGTTGACATGGGTGTGGACTGGAAGGACGAGCTGACGGCACGTTTCGCACCCGTGCAGCGCCTACCAGGTCTACCGCTCGAGCCGTTGCAGCAGCACCGCAACACCGGGCCTACGAAGAGGTGGCTGCTTCAGTTCACTGTAAGTTCTTTCTACCTAAACTGACGTGTATTATGTACGTAACTTGTAAAGTGCCTAACATTTCATCCAACGCTTGCAGGTTGACCAGCTACCGGAGGAGGCCGACGAGTACTCCTTCAGCCGTTGTTTGGAGGCGTACTTGTTGTGGCTTTTTGGGTGGGTGATGTTCTGTGGTAGTCACGGACACTCGGTCGACCGGGGTCTCGTGCACTACGCCAGGAGCATCGCCGACGCCGCGGTCGGTGAGGTGCCTCAGTGGAGTTGGGGCTCCGCGTTGCTGGCGGCTCAGTACCGTGGCCTCTGCGAGGCTTGTACCAGGACGGACCCTGGCGCGATCTTCGGTGGGAGCCCTCTCTTCATTTCTCTTTGGGCGGCTGAGAGGTTTGCGATCGGCCGCCCCCTTGTGGAGCACCACCCTTACGACGCGTCGCTGTACGAGAACAGACCGGCGGTCGACTACCCAACGATGGGTACTCTGTGGTGCCGGCGTCAGGTACGTCGCTAGTATTTGGTAATGTTGTCCTACTATTGTTAACTTCATCCTACGTCACACTGACCTTATTGTATTGCAGCGCCGATGGGCTCACGTGCAGGTTAGGCGGTCGTACGCGGAGTTTGTGATGGAGTTCGACCGCCTTCTGCCGACGGACGTAGTGTGGGAGCCCTACAGTGCCTTGCTTACCCACAGTCGGGCGCCGCTAGGCCTGTCCACACTCTGCACGAGGGACCAGGCGTACTGGATGACTACGGTTCCGATGGTGTTCGACATCTGTGTCGAGCCGCACGCACCTTACCGCGTGATGCGGCAGTTCGGCTTCCGTCAGTCCTTTCCAGTCCCGTTTCCGGCGGGCGTCACGGCTGCCGTTCACCGGTAAGCCGTTTTACTACGATTTAATATGTTGCATTAACATCGGGCTGTCCATAATAATTTGCTTTGTTTGTCGTTTGCCCTAATACAATACATTAATTTGCAGGTACTCGCGCAAGGGTCAGCACTCAGCTGGTCACTGGCCTGCCAAGTTGGGGCCTTTTCTCGACGACTGGTTGCTTGCTACCGAGGAGGTCGTGGACCACGCGGGAGAGCCACACACGGAGGAGGGCTATGAGGCGTACCTACGTTGGTATCAGCCACGCACCCGTACTAGAGTCACCTACGCTCCGAAGGAGCAACAGGCCCACGCCGCGAGCGCCAGAGACCTCTACGCCAGGCACCGCGACCAGGACTTCGCTCGTGCGGTGAGTACCTTGCATCGCACCATCGTCTCATCATCCTTTCTGTTGGACAAAGGCTACGAATATTTACGTTGTAATTAACCGTGCAGGCCGTTGAGTGCAACAGGATCGTCGTTGATGCTACAACGGCGATCCAACGGTTAGGCGCGGGGATTGAGGTGGGGGCAGACGAGCACCTGTCGACGTACACGCGGATACGGGACTCGATGCGCTCGGTTCTCCGTGCGCTGACCTGTCGTGCTGCCGACGTTGCTCAGGCAGACGCAGCACCACAGGTGCGTCCCCGACCGACTGCTCCTCGTCCAGCTGCGCACGTTCCTAGGCCGACACCCCCTCCCTTCGGAGGTACGTATATTCAAGGTCTATTTGTACATCATCAATCAATTGATACTCAATTTATGTGTAAGCTTACAAGTGTCGCGTCGTCGATGTGTAGGCTTCGCTCAGCCTGGGACGACGCCGGGCGCCCACTCCTGGCAGGCTGCGGGGTCATCGTCACAGGCAGGTGTGTCGGCCTCGCTGTCTACACAGTTTTGGCAGGACGCCGGGAGTTCGTCACAGCCGGGCGGCACGTCTGTTGCGTCGGCCTCGCTGTCTGCGCAGTTCTGGCAGGACGCCGGGACTTCGTCACAGCCGCCCGGCACGTCTTGGCAGGGTCCTACCGGGACTTCGTCCGAGCACGGGTGGGCTTCCGCCACGCACTTCGACCTTAGTGACTTCAACTTCCCGGACATTATCGGTCCCTCACAGCTTGGAGGCGCACCGCCGGTGCACACGCAGGAGCAGTCGCCCTCCACCCCACTCCCAGACCCTCGCGCTACCCGTGCTGTCCCACCGGATCGCTTCACGTACTCCCAGGACCACGTGCGAGCACAGGCCCGGAGGACCAAGCGGGGTCGCGGCGCGAGTCACGGCCAGTAGAGCAGACATCTCTTTATTTTTCTTTACATTCTTGTACTATATGGTTGTAAACTGAATATGTTGTTGTTTATATTCGGGACTCGCATTCCTACACTTCGCTGTTACGTTTTCCAAAAACAGGAGTCCCTTTCGCCACATGGACGAGTACTTTCGGTCGAGCCGATGCAGCTTTCTTTATTCGCGTGCGATACGACTGCGGAATGGCTTCTCATGCCCTTACATGTCACATCAGCATATGTCCAATCTTACTTTCGGCGAGAATTCCGCCCTCTATAAGGGCGGAAGGCCTTACTCCGCCCATATATAGAGTGGCAGGGTACTTTCGGTCGAGCCGATGCAGCTTTCTTTATTCGCGTGCGATACGACTGCGGAATGGCTTCTCATGCCCTTACATGTCACATCAGCATATGTCCAATCTTACTTTCGGCGAGAATTCCGCCCTCTATAAGGGCGGAAGGCCTTACTCCGCCCATATATAGAGTGGCAGGGTACTTTCGGTCGAGCCGATGCAGCTTTCTTTATTCGCGTGCGATACGACTGCGGAATGGCTTCTCATGCCCTTACATGTCACATCAGCATATGTCCAATCTTACTTTCGGCGAGAATTCCGCCCTCTATAAGGGCGGAAGGCCTTACTCCGCCCATATATAGAGTGGCAGGGTACTTTTGGTCGAGCCGATGCAGCTTTCTTTATTCGCGTGCGATACGACTGCGGAATGCCTTCTCATGCCCTTACATGTCACATCAGCATATGTCCAATCTTACTTTCGGCGAGAATTCCGCCCTCTGTAAGGGCGGAAGGCCTTACTCCGCCCATATATAGAGTGGCAGGGTGCTCATTTCAACCGGTCCAACCGAAGGAAAAAAAAGAGAGGTGACTAAGAAGGAGAAGAGCTGCGAAGCATTGTTGCTGTGCTTATTCGAGCGCAGGTTAGTACAATATTCGGACGTATGGTTATATTTTGTGTCGCATACTAGTGTAATTACCATGTATTTGAAATTTGTGAGTAGATTTGTAGCACTTAGATACGGACCCTAGTTTATTTGCGAGTAGATCTGTAGCACTGTTAGTAGTTATGTTGAAATTTGTGAGTAGATCTGTAGCACTTAGAAGTGTGAATAATTTTAGACTAGATTTGTTGTGCACACGTTTGGTTTGTAGTAGTACTACATTTGACCGTACAATGAGAAGTGTTAAGGGTGTTTACAATATTTTATAGTTGTATTTTTAAACTGTAGGATGCCAAGGCGTGGAAAAGCTACCAACTCAAGGTAACATAAATCGTTTTTGTGATATTATGTGTTATTCGTTGTGCATGAAATGAGGAATCCTAGATTAACGGGTTAGGGTGTTTCATTTATTGTTCACTTGTAGTCACCCGAAGACTGGAAATGCCTTCAACCCATTGCCTTTGCCTAGCGGTGTTTCAGTGCCCATGTGCTGGTGCGGTGATCCTTGCAAGGTAGCCAAGTCCGATGAAGAGGAGACGTACATGCAGAGATACTGGATGTGTGCCAATTTTGAGTTTGAGCCAACACCTGAGATACGCCGCATTAACTTAATGGTGAGGAACTGATGTTTTGTAATGATTATTTGGTGTATGAAGTAGTCTTCAACAACTTATTTGGTTAGTAAACATTGCATTTGTTGTAGACCCCTCCACCGCTATGTGATTTTGAGCAGTGGATCGACACCGAGATCAAGCCGCAAAACAAGGAGCGTTTGGAGTACATGCGGCAATGGGATGCAGAGCGCAAGGAGAAGATAGAGCAGAGACGCAAGGAGGAGGCCGCAGAAAAAGAGCACAAGGCTGAGGCGGAAAGGAGGCGTGTTGCTGCGTACAGGGAGGAGCGGGAGCGGAAGCTTGAGCGTGCGCGGCGAGCGAAGGCAGCAATGGAGGAGAACCCCGATGCACAGAGGAAGGGAAAGTGGCCTCGTTGCACTCAGTAGTATGCACGAGTTGGTAGTTGTATGGTGTTAGGGTTTAGGCCGACCTTGTTTCGCTAAGTGGGTAGGAACGTGTTCCATCGGTTCGTGGGATCTCCATATCTATCCACTCAACGAATTTGCACACCCAACGATATGCCTATGTAACATGTTATCATTATGTACGATCAAGTTAGCGTTCTGCGTATTCAGAATTGGTGCTAGAAATTGGAGCACATAAGTCATACCCGATCCATGTTGCCACATTGGAAGAATCCAAATGTGGCGCTGAGGCTGGCGCGGGTGGCTTCGGTGAGGCGCTGAGGCGAGAGAAGATAAGAGAGAGCGAGAGAGAGGGAGGCGTTTTTATTTGGAGCGGCTTTAGTGAGAACGGACACCACGGTTCCTTTCTTTTTAATATGGTATAGATACACTACAAATTTAGGTTTCTGCAAATTTTCGGAGCTATCCGAAAGATTTTCGGAATTCGAGAAGCAAAATAAGATTCTGTATATTTTTGGAGTTGTCCGAAAATATTTTTCGAAACTTTCGAAAATGATAGTGTAGTCATTAAGTTTATGAAATTTTTCGGAGTAGTTCTCTTTTGGAATTTTTGAAAAACGCGTGTAAACTCGGGAAGTTGCAGTGCAAATTTAAAATAAATAAAACCTAATTATCATATACTAATATTTTTTTACATGTCCTTATTTACTTCTCATCTTAATCTGATCTTGCTCGATGACCAGTTGCTTCTAGCTAGCTTTGGTTTGGTCATGGGACACGTATTTTTTCAGGAAGTTTCTTCTTTCTTTCTTTCGAACTCAACGTTGATCCATCTAGAAGATATGCACGTACACGTACACACACATACCGTACTGATGATGCACAGTCTGTTGCCACATGAGCTAACCAGGGTTTCAATTACCGCCGGGGCCGCGGTTACCGCGCCCCGGCGGTAAGCACGGTTACCGCACGGTAACCGCGGTAACCGTGACAAACCGCGACAAACCGTACAAAATTTATCAAAAATTCAAATTATTTTTCAAATTTATTTGAATTTGACGCGGTTACCGCGGTTTACCCCTTACCGTACCCCCGCGGTAAGCGCGGTAACCACGGTAACCGCGCGGTTTACCGCGGTAATTGAAACCCTCGGCACACCCTTGCAGAGGGCGGCAAGCCCTCGGCACACCGCGGCCCGTGCGCGCCGTCAAGACGCACACGGTGCCGTGTGCCACGTCGGCTTGCCGCCCTTTCAAAGGGCGGCAGGGTCTAGTTTTGCAAATTTTTTCGGCGCTATAATATTTCTGTAAATATTAAAAAAAAAATCTAAAAACAAAAAAAATTCCTGTACTGGTCTGGCCTGGGCCTGAAGATTAGCACGACCGCTGATCTTAAGAACTGGAGTATATATATGGCCTATGGCCCAATAAAATGTGGGACTGATACCAATTTCTTTAGGGTTCATTTTGTAAATTCAATGAAGCATCATACAGTATTAATTAATGGATCACGAAAATGTCCAACAGAAAATTCACTTGTATTAATTATTTCTGCATCAATGCATGGGACAATATTACATTGCGATATCACTGATAAAATTATATTAACTCCCATGCAGTTAACAACTTTCAAAACAGGCACAAAGAGCTTTGCCGCCCCATCTTAATTTGATCTACAATTTTTTAACAAATGTAGCAAGAAAACTCAATTAACTCTAAAGAAAACATGCAACACTCATACGTGATAAGTCTAAAAACGAGCTTACGCCGGTACATACATGCACCATGCCACCATTAGCAGGAGAATCGGATGGTATAGTATAGATTCCATGCATGGCCAGCCGTTGTGCAGAGAGGAGCAGTGAAGGAAGCTAATTACAGAATTAGCATACATGTTGCCGCCCTTGCAGAGGGCGGCAAGCCCTCGGCACACCGCGGCCCGTGCGCGCCGTCAAGACGCACACGGCGCCGTGTGCCACGTCGGCTTGCCGCCCTTTGAAAGGGCGGCAGGGTCTAGTTTTGCAAATTTTTTCGGCGCTATAATATTTCTGTAAATATTAAAAAAAAATCTAAAAACAAAAAAAACTCTTCCCCTCCCATACCCAAACCATACCAGCCCTACAGCCCATGGAAGATTTCAAGCCGAACTATTCCAACAAACAACGGATCAAAGCCTCGAACTGCAGGTTGGAAAAAGTACACTGAAGGTCTCTCAACTTGTCATCGAGTTACAAAATCATTCCCCAACCATAAAACCGGATATAACGCATCCCCCAACTTACAAAACCAGTGTAAATTAGGTCCCTCAGCTGTTTTAACCCCGGTTTTATCTGACGTGGCTGCTGAGTCAGTGTGGGACCCACGTAAACCCCACATGTCAGGATGCCACGTCATCAAGCCAGCCTCTCCTGTCCTCTCCTTTCCTCCTCTCTCTCTCGCTCACACTCTCTCTCTTCTCTCTAGACTCTGGGCAGGCCGACCGGCGGTGGGGAGGAGGTCGTCGACGCGAGGAGGTCCGACAGCCGGCCGTCGATGGGGTGGCGACGATGCGGCGGCGGGGACACCGGAGAAGGGGAAGATGGCAGTAGGGCAAGGCGGTGTCGGCGAGCGCGCGGTGGTGGAGAGACGGCGGCGGCTGCGACACGGGGCGAGGAGGTCGGACGGCCCGCCCGTCGGCGATGCGGCGGCGGCGCGCTCGTAGTAGTTGTGCCCGACGCCCATGAGCCCGCCCCACCGCTCCAGGTCCCCGACGGCGAAGCTCACCGCTCCATGTGCCCACGGCTGTAGCTGGTTCAAGCGGCCGATGCTGTTGTCGCAGCAGGCGTTGTATGTGAGGACCAGCAGGGCGAAGAAGACGACGGCGACGGCGACGAGGTCCTCATCCTCGAGTTGCCGGCGAGGTTCACGTACGCGGAGCTAGAGAAGGCGAAAGTACCTGATTTATCAGATTTTTAGACCACTCGTGAAGTCCTAAATCCATCTAAAAATGCTCATCATGTACTCGTTTGTTTGACTTTACTTCCCATACTCCCTCTCCTTGTGCATCACATGATTGTGCATTTCCTTTTCTGATCGTCTCTCTGCTCTGCTGTGACCTGTGACCTGTGAGTTGATCTGACCATGTTAATTGCATACGCGCGCGCAGGCCGCCGGATCGAGATTGCGGGACGGCGTGGCGGCGCTGCCGCGCCGTGGCCAGCTGGTTGCCGGCGGGGACAACGACAAGAACGAGCGCGTGTACACGCTGTACTTGGAGACCGGGTGGAAGGCCGGCACAGACGCGGCGGTCGATGTGGAGCCCGCGGCGGCGGACGGCAGCGGCTTCGCCGTCGGGGACCTGGAGTGGTGGGGCGGGCTCATGGGCGCCGGGCACGACTACTACGTGCGCGCCGCGGCGCCGCCGTCTCTCCGCCACCGCACGCCCACCGACGCCGCCTCGCCCTGCCGCGCCTTCATCTTCTCCCGTGTCTCCGCTGCCGCCGCATCGCCTACCGGCCATCGGACTTCCTCGCGCCAGCGACCTCCTTCCCACCGCCGGCCAGCCTGACCAGAGTCTAGAGAGAAGAGTGTGTGTGTGAGTGAGAGAGAGAGGGGGAGGAAAGGACAGGAAGGGAGAGGCCGGTCTGCTGACGTGGCATCCTGACATATGGAGCCCACGTGGGTCCCACGTTGACTCAGCTGCCACGTCGGATAAAACCGGGGTCAAAACCGCTGAGGGACCTAGTTTGCACTGGTTTTGTAAATTGGGGATGTGATGTATCCGGTTTTGCGGTTGGGGGATGATTTTGTAACTCGATGACAAGTTGAGGGACCTTCGGTGTACTTTTTCCACTGCAGGTTTGCAAACGGCCCGATGACTCAGCTAATGGCCGTGGCGCCCACGGCCTACCAGTCTACAGGCTGACATCCGTAATTCAGAAGAAAACGTTCACTTTGAGTCCCTGATCTTGACTTGGAGTTTGGATATCATTCCTAAACTACAATACGCAGATATAATACATATCTCAACTTAAAAACCAGCGTAAATATAGTCCCAAGATAATTTTGATAGCGGTTTTGACTGATGTGGCTCGACGTGTTGACTTCATCTTCCTACGACGTGGCATGCGGGACCCACGTGTAAGTGGAAAGGAAAAATTTGAAAATTAAACCATGCGCCGAGGCTGGCTCCACGCGTCAAAGGCGGCGGCGGGAGGGGGATCCTCATCGTGCTGGTGGTAGACTACGCTCTGCTCGTAGCAGTGGCGGATCTAAAAAATCGATTCGTTGGTGTCAAAACGCATCTATCGGTGTCATAGTATGCTTATTATACTTAGATCATGGTGCTATAGTATATGAATAAGCAGTTTCGCTATAGATTTTACTGAAAGTCGTCGGTGTCGCCTGACACCGGTCTTATAACTGTAGATCTGCCCCTGGCTCGTAGGATGGCCACGCCGCCGTCCACGAGGACGTCGAGGAGGAGAGGGAGAGACGCAGTGCCAGTGGACGTACACGACTACACGTACGGTGGCTGGTGGCTCAGGCGCCCCTTTTTTTTCTCCACGGGCCACGGCCACCGTGTACACACCTTCTCCTCGGCCGCTGGCTACTTCTTCCGTTGCTGCTCCACCGGCGGCTTGGACGACGACAACGACGCCGATGGCGGCCCAATGGTCACAACTTCCGCCCGCTCGATCATGTCCACCGGGACCATGCACCTACGCTGCCGGTGATCGATTACCGTTAACGTGCTCTAGAGTCGATCGATCTCGGTCTTGTCAACACCTGATCAATATGTTCATTTGCTTCCTTGTGTCATGGATGTGCTGATACCTTGGAGGTCGGCCGGAGACGGCCTGCAAAACCATTGGACATGGACCGGATGCCAGAGAGAGCTCAGCTCACGACAGTGCCGCGTGCATGCCGGTGCCCGGCCGGTGCTTGCTAGTACAAATGTTGTTAGAACTAATTAATCTTGTTGTATATAGGATTATATGGTGTCTTACTTAGTTTAATAAAGTCATATGTTTAGCGTACGTAGTTGCATGAGAGCTCATGCATGTGTAGCTGGGAACGTGATAGGTTCACGTTGTGCCTGCTGTGAATGGGATCGAGTTGATAGCTTCTTGCGTGCGGATATATAGGAAGGAAGTGGAGTCCTGGTCATGGGAGATCATGCGTAATTTGCATGAGACTCGATCGGCGAAAGCATTTAGACCGGCAGTGCATCATCAGCTGGGCTTCTAAAACCATATATATACCACTCATTTGGTTAATTGTGTGCGTGTTGCAATACAGAAAGCTAAAAAGATCGACGTGCGTCGTCGCCGGCGTTTGTCGTCGAAATCTCGTGTGTTTGATTCAAATCTGCATGTGTGTTGTGCTCATACTTGCCGTGAGTTTGATCCTGCTTGGCTTTATGCTGCTGGCTTTCTGCAGGTGGTATATGCCGCGCGCATGCATCTGTTACCGGCCTCTGCTCCCAAGCTGGTGTGGGGAAGGACGGCCGAGGGGAGCTGCCGGTGAGGGGAAGACGAAGACGTGCTCCTTCTCCGCCTTGTCACCACCAGAGTTCACTCTATCGGTTCAGGGGTTTCTATCGGGGGGTCACCGAAATCCCGAAATTTCGGTCCGAAATTTCAGAAATTTTGAACAAAATTTAGTTGAATTTGAACAAATGTTATCCAAATTCATGAAAAAATTGAAAAATTCAAAAATTTCGGCCGAATTAATATCGTATCGGGGGGTCACCGAAATTTCGGCAATTTCGGCCCGAAATTTTGGAAATTTCGGCCCGAAATTTCCAACCCTGGTCACCACCGCCGGCGTCCTTCCACTTCACCACTGACCGTCGGCCGCCGGCCTCCTCCTCACTGCTTGCCGCCTGGTGAGATGGAAACATGGGGAAGAGGAGAGACATGTGAAGAGAACCTGACATGCGGGTCCATGCTGACTCAAGGTCGTTGACTCGCGTCAAATTGTCATGTGAAACAAACCACTTGCTATATTGTCATAGCATCCGTTTTAATTGATAGTTGAATGACCCGTTGTATCTGATATTTCGGTCTAAAGATGAAAATTAACTTAATCCTAATTCAGATGATCAAACCTGCGTATGTAATCTTACTAAGGGCATGTTCAATCTTCGAGACACCATCTTATGTCATTTTTTTCCATGTTATCTAGAGACAGCATATGAGACATGATCGATGTACGATGAGTTGTCTGTCGCAATGTATGTATTTCGTCTCTTTTTAGGAGGGAGGCATATCAAATTAGCATGCCTTGAAAATAGAAGACTCAATCGCTAAAATGTATAAATAGACTATATTTTCTTTTATAATTTTGATAGAAATAAATATAGTATAATCATATAGTGTAATTACATCGTAACTTGCATGTAACTACGATACAACCTCTACATAACTTTCAATAATCCCCGCGGTAACACGATATTTTTACAAAGTGGAGGTCGTCAGGTCAAATCACCTTACCTGTTCAGCCATTGTGATTTTTTTCTTTCCGGCTTGTATAAATCTTGAAACAAATTTAATGATTCAAAATTATGTAAAACTTGCATACAAGTTATATTATAGTTACATGTAAGTTACAATGTAACTACACTACAATTATACTATATTTACATTTGAAAAAATTTTAATAAAAAATTATCGATAAATATATAGTAAAATCAATGTTGAAATCACCGTCTATAACCATCGTTGCTAGGTCTGTTTCAACAACAAAATGTATCGATGTTTTCTCTCTCTTAATGGTCGGGCAAAATTCAATGTGGCATAGTATTACTGACGGCAGAGAAAACCCATTGCACATTGCCCTAAGAAAAATAGAACAGCGAAATGGGCTAATTGGTTGACGTGCTCATTTTGCATAAGCTATGATAACTCGAAAAGGTCTGGCTAGCAAATTTTGGAACCACACTTTAGCTACTATGAAGAAAACTTCGCACACTTTTCTGTGTCATTTATACGTGGGAGCTATATCTTGAAAAAGAAAACTTGTCACAAAATGAAGAACAAACCAAATAGGCAACAAACTTGATCAAACTTATCTGAGGTGTGACATAATGATGATGCAACTTGTGACATCGAACCAAGCAGCCCTCAAAAACTCACCTTTCCAACTAATCAAATGCAAAAGGTGAGAATGTGATATCATCGTTTGTTCAAAGGCCTGAAGAATTATGCCCAAATGCAAGAAAATTTGTCCTCTAATTTACAGAATGACACTTGGCTGGCCAGACAGCTAACACAAGCCGCTGATATAAAGTTCCTTTTAATATTAATTAACTTCGTCTTGCTTGGACCTCATGAGCTTCAGCTATAAGCCTCTCCAGATATATATAGCTTTCTGCATCGAAACGGCAGATGCAAACCCAGCTTTTAATCTATCAGTTATGCCCCAAGCCAAATGCATGAGCTGTGCTTGGCTTGCAAGACCCTTTTTATTTTCTGCTGCTCGGTGAAACACTCCAAACTGAAGTTTGGTGACATTTAGAAAAAAAGAAAGTAACTGATAAATAGCTGGATCGAGTTCATGAAGTGTTCCTAGTTCAGCTGGCTAGTAAACTACAAACTGAGTTTGTAATCTTGCAGTTGCAGGTTGTTGCTCAAAGTGTTCATAGTTCAGATAATGCTGGAAATAAATATGAATATGTTAGTACATACACGCCACCTAGCTACTTAATTACTTTTCCAAAAGGTAAGTTTATTAATTACTGCTGCATTTCTTCCTTATATAGATAACATGTTGCTCTAATCATCAATCACTCAGTCAGTTAGAAAACAAGGGCCAGAATATCAGTTTGCATATATGAAAAGGTGGTATATAATAAGTATGTAGTAATACTTATTGATGCATTGTGTTATCTATTCACTGGTCAATCAGACTGGTGTTCATGCATCATTCAGTAAATGTTATTCTTGCAATAATTCAATTTCTGACCGAATTAGGGTGTGTTTAGTTCACGTCAAAATTGGAAGTTTGGTTGAAATTGGAACGATGTGACGGAAAAATTGAAAGTTTGTGTGTGTAGGAAAGTTTTGATGTGATGGAAAAGTTGGAAGTTTGAAGAAGAAGTTTGGATCTAAACTCTGCCTTAGCAAAGCTGTGAATCCCATTGATCTGCCAACATTATAGCTTGAACCAGACGTTACACCCTTTTCTCCTCTCTAGAAAATGTTTTTTTAGCTTTGGATGCATCTTATAAAGAGAAACAAAATCACCTAAAAAAAGAACCTTTTGTAATTTTGTCATGGTAGCAACTAACAAGAGCATAAGTAGTGAGGTTAGGGGACTCATATCTCTCCGACTCTCCCTCCCAAAACGCATTTTCGACATCAAAGCCTCCACAAGTCCAAGAGCCTTTTGCGTCGTCCATGGCGCAAGAGGGCACGAGCAGCAACGCACCCCCGGCTGCTGCCTCCATGGGCTCCGGCGACGGCGACAACAAGGAGGGCACCGGCGAGTCCGGCAACAACCAGCTGCTGCTTCCGGCGATCGCCGCCAGCGCCGACAAGGGTAAGGGCGTCGTCGCCGGGACCGGGAACGTCGACGCCAAAGGTAAGACCACGGCGATGGCGCCGGCGGCCAGCAGCACGAATGCTCCTAACAACCAGGGCGGCGGCGGCGGCGGCGGCGGGCGCAGCCGCGAGAGGATGCACATCTTCGCCGAGCGCGAGCGGCGGAGGAAGATCAAGAACATGTTCACCGACCTGCGCGACCTCGTCCCCAGCCTCACCAACAAGGTTTAAACTCGCAGTAGCTACATCGATCGTCAGTGCGGCGACGTGATGGATGAGATGATGTTTCAGGCGGACAAGGCGACCATCGTCGGGGAGGCCATCAGCTTCATCAGGAGCCTGGAGGAGACGGTGGCCGACCTGGAGCGCCGCAAGAGGGAGAGGAACAGCCTCGCCGCGCGGTGCGCACGCCTCGGCCTCGGCGGGTCCTCCTCCTCGTCCGCGCCACCGCCACCGCCACCCCCCGCCGCCGCCGACGACACCGCCGCCGTCATGCCGCCCGCGCCGGCGGTGCCGCCACCTGATGCCGCCGCGGTCACCGCGGGGCCAGAGCCTGCGCCGGCGCCGGCGCCGGGGACGTTGATGGTGTGGTCGGGGCCGAGCGTGGTGCTGAACCTGTGCGGCGGCGACCAGGCCTTCATCAACGTGTCCGTGGCGAGGCGCCCCGGCGTGCTCACCATGATCGTGGACGTGCTGGAGAGGCACTCCATCGACGTCGTCACGGCGCAGATCGCGTCCGACCTGTCCCGGTCCCTGTTCACCATCCACACCAGCGTGAGTATTCCTCTCCCCTCCTGTTTTTTCGGGCGCTTTTTTTTTTTGGTCCAAACATGTTTAGTTTTCAAAAAACTTGCAACGGTAGGAAAAATAGAATTTCTTTGAGGTACTGGCCTACGGCCCGGGCGTTGCAACGGAAAACAAAATTGAGTTTCTAGCTTATTAAATCGATTAATCATCACATATTTAGTCTAAGAAATACTCTGATTTTTCTTATTAAACAAGTATATATGTGATTTTGAAATTTGGGGGGATGAAATAGCGAAATGGAAGAGGGCTTGTTGAAAAGTGATGTAATAGTATAGAATGTGCGACCAGATGTTAGTGGTATGGGTGGTGTGAGAATAGACACCACCACTACTAACATTCAGGATTTACAAAACCGTGCAGATATCGCGGTTATCATGTGCGGTAACCTTCTCAGTTTTTAAAACCATGGTATAGCTCGCGGTAATCACACGGTTTTCACGAAACCGTGGGGTGGCGGTAACCTTACCCAAAACGGTTTGGTGAACCCTGTTAACATTTTAAGTAGTATAGATATGTATTGGATATATATCTTAGTTTTGTCGTGGTGCACGCGTACCTTTGTAGGGACCATCCTCATGTGATTGGTATATTTCTGGAACATTCGCTAACATATTCAATAAAGTATATCACCTTAAGTACGTGTGGAATTTTCGCGTACCTTTGTAGGGACCATCCTCATACGATTGGTACATTTCCGGAACATTTGCTAACATATTCAATAAAGCATATCACCTTAAGTACGTGTGGAATTTTCACGTACCTTTATAGGGATCATCGTCATGCAATTGGTGGATTTTCAGAACATTTGCTAACATCTTCAATAAAACATATCACCTTAAGTATGTGTGGAATTGTCGTGTACCTTTGTAGGGACCATCCTCATGTGATTGGTGGATTTCCGGAACATTTGCTAACATCTTCAATAAAGCATATCACCTTAACTAAAGTATAGAGCCCATAAAAACTTGCTTTGTTGTGTGGTGTCATGTGGTGCGCATCTTTGTTTGGATCATCCTCTTGTGAGAGTTAAAACTTTGTCGTACTAGGACTTATTCTAGCTACTCTAGCGTACACCACTAGCGCGTAACGGTCTAGCCATAATTAATTAACAGAGCCGGTACAAAATTTGCTTTGTCGTGGAGCGTTCGTCCAACCCTAATTGCAGTGTCCTATGTATCTTTGTATAGAGCATTCTCTTATCGGAGTTAGAACTTATCGTGCAATCTATTCAATAGCATATACTCTCTCCGGTTTCATTTTAATTAACGTTTTAAACAAGGTTATGGTTAAACTTTTATAACTTTGACTATCAATAACTTTAAAAATACTTAGTATAAAGAAACTAGAACAACATATATAGATTGGTATTTCAAAACACTATAATAAAAGTAAACATATATTTATTTATGGCAAAACACTTAAATTTTGCAAAATTATAATGGCATGGTTCCAATTTTCCCTTTATTTATTGTATATATTATAATAGAAAAATAAAGTCAAACATATATTTTGTAGACCGTGTCATTGTCCAAAACATCAATTAAAATGAAACCAGAGGAAGCACCACAAGTGCGTAACGGTCTAGACACAATTAATGAATATAATCCGTACAAACCAGCTTTGTCGTGCGGTGCGCATGTATGATGTTAGTTGTTGTCTACATAGTGCGTATATGTACCATCCTCTAGTGGGAGTTAGAACTTATCATGCGATAACTTGTTCTGGCTAGTTATTTTGATGGTGTATACCGCCCTCGTAATGGTTTAGTAACCAGAAACAATTATGGCTTGTGCAATGTACCATCGAGCCATTTTATTCCTATTTAAGAGAAAAAAAATGATATTTAATAGTCGAATTATTGAAAAAACACCTTATATATAAAACTTGCTATAATAGGAATGGCTAGGAGTACTTATCACTTGGTAACACCATTTAAACCAGTGAAAAAATCTCGAACCAAAACATAATGGCTTTCTTTTATGGTAAACAAAAGAGGGAGTACGAAGCATGGGGTATGATTTACACAGTTCGTTCAAAACGCAATCTAGCTAATTCCCTTTACTTTGTTAATCGTGTTTTCTGTTTTGTTTTGTTGGATGGTTACGCTTAGTTTTACATGTTCAACTTAAAATATTAGCCAGCTTAAAATTCCTGGAAAAGTAGTGAAAAGCAGCTGAATTTGATATCCTTATTTTACATTGCAATTCTTGAATCCTAACAAGTGCATCGATCTACTGGCCTGTTCTATATATATGTACAGGTGGACAGAGAGCGTGGTATGTTCATGGACACTGCGACGGCTGAAGAGATCTACCAACTGGCTGTCTCGGAGATAATGGTATGGCTCCACAGCGAGTGATATGATCATCGTCATGGTGCAACTAGCAAAAGGGGATTTGAGCTGTTAACTCTCAGTTAATTTGAGCGTTATAATACATCAGACTTAGCTTCATGTGGTGCGTGTCGCGTTTGCAGTGAACCGTTTGTCTTGATTTGCAAATTAAGTATCAGAATATTGTGTTGTAACAAGGCACCATAGGGATTGTCTTTTAAGTTTTTGGTGAAACATTTCGGCAGTTCATGCTCTGCCGTCGTTGATATCATTTTATTTATTGATTCTAATAATTAAGGGTGTCTTCTTCTCCATGTTGAATGTGGCTGAATATATAGATAAATGATTTCGGATAATTATGAGAGTACAAATAAATTAATTAACTATTATAAAATAAAGTAGTGGAATTGCATATATCATCCTGCTATACTGATGACTTATTATCAGCACGGTTGATTATTACTGTCAATAATTATGAGCTAACCCGTGGCATGGTCCATAGGCATAGCTAGCTAGCTAGGTGGCATTGTGGGCTATGGAACCACCTAAAAATTTGATCGAGATTAAAAATATAGCATGCGTGTGCTAGTTAATATAATAAAAATTATACAGTGGACCACTCTTTTAATTGACGTTTACATATAGATGAACCACCTTTACTCTAGTTACGCAAGCATGGTTCTTAAGCTCATGCTGACTAGCATATAACCATAATTATCGGGATTATTTCTCTTCCAACAGAGGACACCCACACGATTCATCCACAACCTACTTATAGTTATATGTGCCTGTGATACCCAAACGTGTGCATGGACGTACATGCAATTATAATCATATCTATGCATAATTATTTTTATGATACTTAAATATATGATAATTATTTGAGAGTACAAATAAATAAATTAACTAGTTTATCATCCTTCTATAGGGCATAGGTGATTACTACCATGAACTACATATAAACCAAATACTGCAATGACCATTTTTTTCTACATGCACTACTACAAAAACCTCATATAACCTCATATAGTGGCACTTTTGTAGAGGCGTTTTGTAACTTGCTTCTAAGATCAGAAGTTTTATAGTGTAGAGACACTTTATAGAGGCACTTTAAAAATGGGATAAGTCCATTTTACACCCCTCAACTCTTGTCATTGTCTAAAATTCGCCCCCAAACTCTAAAACCGGGTATCCAACACCCCCTAACTATTAAAACCGTTCAATTTACACCTTTTTTATATTTTAGGCGGTTTTGGCCTACGTGTAACTGAGATGGCAGTCCAATCAGCAAAAAGTATATATAAAAAATGTGGGACCATCTTTCAGTCAACCTTCCTCCTTTTTTTCTCTCTTCCTTTCTCGATCTGTCCAATCTCGGCGCATGGAGAAGGTGATGTTCCTCTCTCGATCTCTACTCTCCCCTCTCTCTCTCTCGATGCAGGGAGGCGAAGGCGGCGACCTAGGAAGAAGCGGCTCGGAGTGGCTACGACGAGCTCTGTCGGAGGCGATGACGCTCGGGGAGATTGTAGGATCGAGATGTCGACTAGAGGAGGGGGGTGAATAGGCGATTTAAAATTAAATTACACATAATCAAAACTAACCTAAGTTGCTAGGCTCGGTGAGGGACAAGACTAACTAAGCAACTAAGTTATGTTTTGCAATCCTAGGGTGAAAGTGGCTCAAGTATATCACTAGAAAAGTAAATCACACTTCCTAAGTCTAGTTTAGCAATCCTAGGGTGAAATGATCTCTAGTATGTCTCTAGAAATGTAAATTGCACAAATGTAAATGCAACAACTAAATGAGACAAGGAGACAAGAGATTTTTCACCGAGGTTCGAAAACTCGCCGGTTTCCTACTCCCCGTTGAGGCGAGCCCAACTCCACCGCTCAACCACGAAGCCACCGCACGCCCCCTTCGTCAAGGGGTGGGCAAGGCGGGAGCCGGCCCACGAAGAGGACTACCCAAGCCTCGATCACTAGGGTAGTTCTTCCTTCACTCCGAAGGTGGTGAACTCCAAACCACTCACAAACCGGCACCGGGCCTCCTCCATAATCTTCTCGGAGAGGTCACCGGGCAACTCCTCCACAAGCCGTCTAGGAGGCGGCAACCTCCAAGAGTAACAAGCAATGACCCGACGTGGAGATGCTCAATCAAGTGCCACACTAGCTCTACAAATGGAAGCAATGCACTTGACTCTTGGCTAAATAACCCTCTAACACACTAGATGGATGAACACAAAGCTCAAGTGGGTGTGAGAGAGGTGCAAGGGGTGTATGCAATTGAATTGGGTGCCAAGAGAGTCCCCTTACTGCTGGAGGGGGAGTATTTATACTCCCACCAACCAAAACTAGCCGTTGGGGGCGAAATCCCCCAACTCGGTGCTCTGTCGGTCTGACCGGAGGTATGTTGCTGGTCAGACCGTGCTACTCTACAACGGCTAGTTTTCTAGCAGTTGTAGGGCTGTCATTGGGCCCCACTGCCTAGGCCGGTCAGACCGACATGGGGTGGGCGGTCAGACCGGCCTCTGCTCGGTCAGACCGCCATCAGCTCGGTCTAACAGAATATGGCTCCGTCGGCTCGGGATCGGCTATCCCAGAGCATGCTATCCCGGCCATATGGCCGGCCGGTCAGACCGGCCAACACACACTGGTCAGACCGGCCCAAACAGGGCGGTCAGACCGGCGATGCCGGCCGGTCAGACCAGCACTCGGCCAGCGGTCAGACCGGTCCTGGCAAGGCCACACAGAGAACGCACAACTTGAAATATGGGGAGAGTCTAAAAGTGAGCACAAGTCTAAATGCATAATGATCTAATGTGGCAATTTAAAATCATCTCTTTTGCTAGGTCATTACCCCTCTTAATAGTACGGCAAAGCTATAAATAAACTAGCACAATTTTGATCGCCCAACGCCTCGATCAATTTCGAATGAAAACACAAGTTTACCGTCTTCTCTTCCTTTAGCTTTGTGCCGTCAATTTTTAATCCATAGGTAGACATCCATGCGCACACATAATGTGAACCTAACTTAAAGATATAGCTCAAAAGAACGGTTAGTCCACAATTAGCGCTTGTCATTAATTACCAAAATTAACACCGGGGGCGTAGATGCTTCAATCTCCCCCTTTTTGGTAATTGATGACAAACACCACAAATATATATAATCAAACATAGAGCACATGGACATATATTGCAATGACAATCAAAAGCTCCCCCTAAACATGTGCATAACAATCACAACTAGCAAATATGGAGTCTATGCACATTTCAATTTCACATTTCAACATGTCACAAACACATAAGCAATATTTCAATGTGAACTTCAAGAAATGTTCATCCATGAGCATAAGATGGTCACATATATATCAATATCACATACACCATCCATCATCGCACAAGTTCACATCACTTAACCATTCAAAACACATGAGTCACAAATCATCCTAAAAAGGGCTCACAAATAAACATAGGCTATTACAAGACCACGAAGGGTCCAAATGATATAGAGTTCAACAAAACAATAAAGAACACACAATATAGAGTAATGGTCTTCATTCTTGAGGAGGAGAAGGAGGACGCGCCGAAGAGGAAGGATGAGGAGCATCACGGCGGAGATGATATACAAAAGCATGGGTGCTCTCCAACATTTGGACTCGAGAATTCAAGACACCCACTCTAGTTTGCAACCTTCCCACCGAAGTATTCAAGTTGCCAACATCAGTGCACAAGCCACGAACATCCTCATGCAATGCTTCATGCCCAGTAGACAAGCGTTGGATGCTTTCACTTAGGGTATTAATAGCCCCAAGTACCGGGTTTAAGTATTCATTGGGTTGCATTCCAAAGTAGGCATATTGTGGATGGAAGAAGGCACTTGGATCATACCCATGAGGAGGAGGCGGGGCTGCACTTGAGCTTGCGCCTTGATCTAACGTTGGTTGGCGCACACGAGGAGCTCTAGGAGTGGAGAGTTGGAGACGAGGCTTGTACTCTTTGTGTTCTTTTAAGTTGTTACCAATTTGTCCCAACTTGCATTGAATCAACCTCATTATGTAGAGGGCATAGTAAACTCCTTGTCCAATAGTCCCCTTGGAAATGGCTATCTCCTTCATCATAAGGTTGATGACATCAAACCGACGATCATCCATGATGGCATCAATGACATGCCATGCAACGCCGCGTATGTCATCATTGTTACCACATCTTGGGAGAATGGTGGCCCTCACTATGCGGTTGATTACACTTGGGATAGCCCTCAAACCCCCCACCTTTCCATATGTGTGCCTTCCCCCTTCTTCATAGAACTGAGAAAAGTAATCAATCATGAAGGGGTTGTGGTTGTGCTCATCATGGAGGTCATCCCCGTTGTTGAAGCAAATGTGCAAGAGCTCCTTGAATTCACGGCGGTTGATAGAGCACCGAAGGGTCCCCGACATCCACTTCATAGCATCACAATCGCCGGACACCCACACGGTGGCATAAAATTGCCGAATGAGATCTTCATCAAAGGGTTGCTTCATGGTGACAATCCTATCAATCCCAACGGCCCAGAACATCTCTTGCAAATCCACAAACTCCGGTGTCTCACCAATGTGCCTCCAAGAAATCCACTTGTGTTCGGTGAAGGCTTTGTTGGCATATACTTGCTCATATACGGATTTTTGGAACCGTGTATGGAATCTTGGATCATTGCAATCATTAGGCCTCCGGAATTGATCAGATGACGAAGGATAGTGTATTGCTGGGCATTCCTCAAATTGAGCACAAAATGGATGGTGGGATCGAGAGGACTCCCATCATCACTTGCCTCATCATCCTCACCATCGCCACTGCCATTGACATCACCACCATCACTGCCATTGTCATCACCACTTACTTCCACCTCATCCCCCTCAACATTTTCCATATTTTCATCCTCACTTTGAACATATCATCTCCGCTTGATTCCTCATTCTCACTGATGGGATTGGGCGTGGGCTCACGACGACCATGGCGAGTGTGGGGAGGCATAGCTGAGAAACAAGGAACAAGGGATATATGAGCAACGATTTTAGAAGACACTAGGTTAGGCGGAAGGAGGTTGTATGCTGCTGTCAGGGGCGGTCAAACTGAGTACCATAGCCGGTCAGACCGATGGCAAGGCAGCGGTCAGACCGCCGGTCAAACCGGCGGCATGCGCCCGGTCAGACCGCCCTATGGGCTGGTCAGGCCGCCACTAACAGGAGCAAAAACAACCCCCTGAAACCATCACACAAATGACTCTAAAAAAGAATTTGCTACATCAAGATTGCACATGATTTGAGCATGGTTATCAAGGTGAAGGGCTATTTCATTAAGATTGGAACAACAACCCATAACCCTAGGTTGAAATAGATCGATTTGAGAGCAATGCACAAGAGGGAGAGTGATTTACCGGTTGAAGGAGTTGAATCACACCAAGAAACTACCCTCTATTGGTGCAAAACGAAGAACACCTCTTCCTTCACCTAGGGTTCCATGCCATGGATCAAAAACTCAATCAAAACACAAATCAATCCATGGAATAGAGAGAGGAAGCGGAGGAGAATCACTTATGGTGTAACCGGAGTGATTTTAATGGTTGAACCGGATGGATTTGGTGGAGGGGAGTGGCTAGGGTTTGGGAGAGGAGAGAGGATGAGTTTTTTCGAGTTGGGGAAGAAGAGAACTGAATGGGGATGAGGTTGGGTTGGGTGGAGAAGAAAGGAGGAAGAAAGGACAAAGTCCTGGGCCCACCATCCCAGGCCGGTCAGACTGGCCATATGCGGTCAGACCGCCTCCACCAGGCCGGTCAGACCGCGCATATAGCGCCGGTCAGACCGCCTGGCCCCCAGCCGACTGTGCACAGCCCTTACACAGTTCGGCTACCCCCACACAATAAAATTCAAAAAAAAAATTGATTTTTGGAGCAATTTTTGAAATATGTGAGTTTAAATATTGCTAACCATCCATAATATTTGAAGATTATGATGATTTGCAACTAAACTCACTTAAGTGCTAGGAGGTAACCTTTTATGGTCTATAGGGGTTTTTGGGCGAATTTGATTTTCAAACCACTTTTGAAATATTTAATTTTTGAAATAGGTTTGAATACCAAAAACATTTCAAATCTTCTTCTCTACCAACTTTGTTTTGAAACTTTTCTCAAATTCCTTCTCAATCTCAATTTGGGGATAAATCTCATTTTGGCCAAAACTAAGAATCTATCTAGTTTCTTCAATAGAGGGCCAAAAGGGCATTTTCATTCAAAAATCATTTTTCTTGCAATGTGAGGCTTCGAAAACATATAGGAACCTTTTGAAACATTTTCCAAGATATAGTTTTCAAATTACATTTATTTTGCAAAAGTTTTGACTTATGTTGACTTGGGCATTTTGAAAGCACTACTAGCACTTGTAGTTGATTTGCTCACATATAAAAGGAAGTAGAGCACATGCAAGAGTGCAAAACACTCCCTTAATGTGACATGCTCCATTTTCGCAAAGAAGAACCAAATGGCAATAAGTCCAAAGCATAAGAGCAAATATACACAATGCAAAAGAAGCAACCATGGTGCACAATGTCAAGCCACATTTGAGAAATCTATGACATTTAATTCATTCCTCAATTTGCAAAAGCGGGTTTCATCAAAAGGCATGGTAAAGATGTCGGCTAGTTGGTCCTTGGTTCTTATGTGGCTAATGACTATGTCACTCTTGGCAACATGGTCTCTTAGGAAGTGGTGGCGAATGTCAATATGCTTGGTTCTAGAATGTTGGACCGAGTTATTGGCTATCTTTATGGCACTATCATTGTCACATAGGAGTGGGGTTTTGGTGAAGGATATGCTATAGTCCAACAAGGTTTGTTTCATCCAAAGCAATTGGGCACAACAACTACCCGCCGAAACATATTCCGCCTCGGCGGTAGAGAGGGCTACGGAGGTTTGTTTCTTGGATGACCATGACACAAGGGATCTACCAAGCATTTGGCAACTACCGGATGTGTTCTTTCTATCCACTTTGCAACCGGCATAATCCGAATCGGAATAGCCAACAAGCTTAAACTTAGCACCTTTTGGGTAACACAAGCCAATAGTTGAGGAATGCTTTAAATATCTTAGAATCCTTTTCACGGCCACTAAGTGACACTCCTTAGGAGCGGCTTGAAACCGTGCACAAATGCAAACACTAAACATGATATCCGGCCTAGATGCGGTAAGGTAAAGCAAGCTACCTATCATGGAACGAGATGTGCGTTGGTTGCCATAGGTGTCTTGATGGGCTTCGCATCCTCCAAGCCAAACATCTTGAGTAGATCCTTGATGTACTTGGTTTGGCTTACGATTTGATATACTTGGTTTGGCTCACGTACCAAAGAGCTATGAATTATATATATATCATGATTTGATCGGCTGGTTGGTTGAAGTCTATATTGATGATGTGGTTGTTAAGTCTAAAGAAATAGAAGACCACATAGCCGATTTGAGAAAGGTTTTTGAGAGAACCGGGAAATATGGCCTGAAGATGAACCCGACAAAGTGTGCTTTTGGTGTATCGGCTGGCCAGTTTTTGGGATTTCTTGTTCATGAGAGAGGGATCGAGGTGGCTCAAAGGAGTGTTAATGCGATCAAGAAGATTCAGCCTCCGGAGAACAAGACAGAATTACAAGAAATGATCGGCAAGATAAATTTTGTTAGAAGGTTTATTTCAAATTTATCTGGCAGGTTAGAGCCTTTTACACCATTGTTAAGATTGAAAGCCGATCAACAGTTTACTTGGGGGGCAGAGCAACAGAAGGCTTTGGATAGTATTAAGGAATATCTTAGCTCTCCTCCAGTTTTGATTCCTCCACAGAAAGGAATACCTTTTAGATTATATCTGTCGGCCGGTGAGAAGTCAATTGGCTCAGTCCTGATTCAGGAGCTTGAAGGAAAAGAAAGAGTTGTATTCTATTTAAGTCGTCGGCTCTTAGATGCAGAAACTAGATATTCCCCTGTGGAGAAGTTGTGCTTATGCTTATATTTTTCATGTACAAGGTTGAGGCATTATCTATTGTCCAATGAGTGCACTGTCATATGCAAGGCCGATGTGGTCAAGTACATGTTATCGGCTCCAATTTTGAAAGGAAGGGTTGGAAAGTGGATATTTTCCTTAACTGAGTTTGATCTTCGGTATGAGTCACCAAAGGCGATCAAAGGGCAAGCTGTAGCTGATTTTATTGTAGAACATCGTAATGATTCAATCGGCTCGGTTGAGATTGTGCCATAGATTTTATTCTTTGATGGGTCAGTGTGTACTCATGGTTGTGGCATTGGCTTGGTTATAATTTCCCCTGGGGGGCAAGTTTTGAATTTGCTTACACTATTACACCATATACGACTAATAATCAAGCTGAGTATGAGGCAGTTCTTAACGGGTTGCAGTTACTTAAGGAAGTTGAAGCCGATGCTATTGAAATTATGGGGGATTTTTTGCTAGTAATCAGTCAATTGGCGGGGGAATATGAGTGCAAGAATGATACATTAATGGTTTATAATGAGAAGTGCCAAGAACTAATGAAGGAATTTCGGCTGGTTACTTTGAAGCATGTATCTCGAGAACAAAACACTGAAGCTAATGATTTGGCCCAAGGGGCATCGGGGTATAAGCCGATGATCAAAGATGTTGAGGTTGAGTTTGCCTCGATAACAGCCGATGATTGGAGATATGATGTGCATCAATATCTGCAGAATCCATCTCAATCGGCTTCTCGGAAATTGAGATATAAAGCGTTGAAGTATACTTTGTTGGATGATGAACTCTATTATCGGACGATTGACAAAAGAAAATCTCTCAATCTTTCATACCAAGCCCTAGGAGCTTGTTTTAAACCATAAAGAGCTTTTGATAGTTTATAAACATGGTTAGGATTTTTAGGATCTTTAAAACCGGGAGGTTGTTCAACAAAGACAAGTTCGGCAATTTCACCATTTAGAAAAACACTTTTCACATCCTGTTAACGACTAAATTTGGTAATATCAGTGTCGGAGATAAAGACTAGATTGAAGCGGAATCGAAGACGAAGATCATTACGGAAATAGAGCGAGAATCGGCCACAATCCGAATCGGCTACGGTCAGGATCGGTGCAGTTCGAGTCAGACAGGGCTAGTCGATACAACCGATTCCGACAATACGACTTGGTGTACAACATCGGGTTGAGTTAATGTGCTTCACGTGAGTTGCCACACACGGATTTAATCCTAAGAAGGCAATTGTATCTATTAATTAGGATATTTTATGTAATTTCCTTAGAGATATGTTTGGGCAAAAGTCTACCGTAAAGACTTATGGTATCTTAGAGTTTGTTAGAGATAAGAGTCGTGCCCGATATGGACATGGTTTGTAATTTTCGGGTATAAATAGACCCCGAACCCCATGTAATCAATGAACACACACGTTCAATACAATCTCGGCGCATCGCCACCCTTTTTGCTTTTGTTTTATTTCGACGAGTTCTTGCTTTTGGGTTGAGCTGCATCGGTTTCGATCTTCAACAAGAGGTAAAACTTGTTATGGCGGCTTGCGTTCTCAGGATTAGTGCTTCCATCCTTATGACACTCTAATCTTGTTTATGTAATTCATCGAGTTATCATATATCTTACATAATCTCTAGCAATGTCACTATCTAACCTACAATCGGCTAACATCTGATAGTAGAGGGCAGCCGATTAGGTTAGACATTGATGTTGACTTAGATTATATAGGATATCTACCACTCTATGAAACTTCCAGCGGCTTGATTGTCTAGATATTGTTCTTCTTTTCATACTTAATGCTGCATCAGTTGAGTTTGATCTATTAAGTCGTGCTTAGAACATCAATCTCTAGCCTGCCTTCTGGTTGCCGATTAGGGTAGCATCGAGGTTTCAGCCGATCTTATCTGATTTAACTACATTTGCTTTATGTGTTTTATTAACATGTTAAATCTTCCCTTTATGTCAAGATCTTGTTGCATCTAAGTATATTAAGCTTCTGTTTGGTATATTCTGCTTGTTTTAATATCTTAACATAGAGTTGTATCGGAGTATTAGCCGATACATGCTAGATCTATCTGATCGGCTACGCTATGAACATATATAGTCTTGTTGTTAATATGTATTTCGATCTAAGTGATTTATACTGTCTCGGCACGGCGACCAATCTATCCCAATCACTTGATTTAAGTATATATCAACACCAGAATTATATATTGTTAATATCTACAGCCTATCGAGTAGATTTAGTTCTTTATTATCTATTTATAACTGTTGATCGATTTACATATGACATTGGCTCGAAGATAAATAATATGTCATCAGCATCTAGCCGATCGGCTATCATTTATGGATTTAACCACGGTTTCTTTGTCTTTATTTCTTGTTGATTGCAGGATCAAATCAACTAGCACGCTAGCATACTCAAAGGCGAGTTTTGGACCTGCACTGGAGTTAAGCAGATCTCCCAGGCCTTGTGTTTTTCATCAACACATCCATTTGAAATAGTTTTATATCAAAGCATAATGCAAATGCAAGAAGGATGCGAATAACCTCTAGTCTTGCCACGGGGGCAACAGTTTCCCCAAAGTCCAAACCTTCAACTTGTGTGAAACCTTGCGCCACCAATCTTGCCTTGTTTCTCACCACCAACCCGTTCTCATCTTGTTTGTTCCTAAAGACCCACTTTGTCCCTATGACATTGTGGTCTTTAGGTCTTTCAACCAAAGTCCACACCTTGTTTCTTGCAAAGTTGTTGAGCTCTTCATGCATAGAATTCATCCAATCCGGATCACAAAGAGCTCATCTACATGTTTTGGCTCAAGACAAGAAACAAACGAGTAATGTTCACAAATCGAAGCAACACGAGATCGAGTTTGAACACCCTTACTAATGTCACCCGACGCTTGATCAATTGGGTGATCCTTGGAAAGAGCGGTGTGTATCCTTGGTGACATAGGTGGATCTTGTGCCTTCTCCTCCTCCACTTCAACTTGAGCTTGACTTGGCGAAGCGGAAGTAGATGGCTCATCTTGAGTGGAGGTGGATGGCTTGTCTTCCACTTCAATAGGCTTGACATCTCCAATAGACATGTTCTTCATAGCTCTCATCAAGCCTTCATCACCTACATCATCCAAATTCTCGTGCCCCTCTTGGGAGCCATTAGTTTCATCAAATTGAACATCGGCGGTTTCTTTCACAATACCTTTGTTCTTGTTGTAGACCCGGGTATTTGAGGCATAACCTAGAAGAAACCCTTCATCACACCGACTTTCAAATTTGGTTAGTCTAACATCCTTTTAGTAAATATAACACTTGCAACCAAAAACTCGAAAATAGGCAACATTTGGCTTCCTCCCAACAATTAGCTCATAGGAAGTCTTTTTCAAAAGACGATGCAAATAAAGCCTATTGGTTGCATGGCAAGCAGTGTTTATGGCTTCCACCCAAAAGGAATCGGAAACACCATATTCATTAAGCATAGTCCTTGCCATCTCAATCAATGTACGATTTTTCCTCTCCACTACACCATTTTGTTGAGGTGAGTAGGTAGCGGAAAGTTCGTGTTTAATACCAAGATCATCACAATAGTCCTCGATATTGGTATTCTTAAACTCGGAACCATCGTCACTTCTAATTTTCAAAAGAGTGCAATTAAATTCATTTTGGGCCCTTTTTGCAAACTTTTTGAAAAGCTCGGCAACAATAGACTTGTCATGCAAAAAAACACCCAAGTATAGCGAGAATAATCATCAACAATCACAAGACGGTGACTATTACCACCAATGCTCTTATAGGTTGTTGGGCCAAACAAATCCATATGCAAGAGCTCCAATGGTCTAGATGTGGACATGATACTCTTAGTAGGATAAGAACATGCAACTTGCTTGCCGGCTTGACAAGCACTACAAAGCTTATCTTTCTCAAACTTCACATCTTTCAAGCCCACAACTAGATCACGTTTTGAAAGTTTGCTCAATTGATTCATGCCAACATGGGCTAGCCTCCTATGCCAAAGCCAACCCAATGAAGTTTTTGCAACTAGACAAGTTTTCAAATTTACTTCACTAGAATTGAAATCAACCAAATAAAGATTTCCATATCTAAAACCTTTGAACACACAAGACTTGTCAAGAAAACTAGAAACAATAACCTCTTGCGGGAAGAAAGCACATGATAAGCCAAGATCACAAATTTGAGCAACCGAAAGCAAATTGAAATTTAGAGATTTAACAAGAGAGACATTATCAATTGACAAATCATTGGAGATAGCAATTTTACCTAATCTAATTACCTTTCCTTTGCTATTGTCTCCAAATATCACTTTCTCTTGTTCTTTCCCTCCTACTTCAAATGTGGTGAACATAACCCTATCACCGGTCATGTGTTGAATGCACCCACTATCAAGCACCCAATGGCTCCCACCGGTGCGGTAGTTCACCTACAAAAGAAGATCAAGCTCTTTTAGGTACCCAAACATATTTGGGTCCTTGGAGGTTAGAGATCAAAGCTTTGGACACCCAAATGGTATTCTTTTTACCACCAAGTATAGGGGAACCCACATATCTAGCAACAATACTACCATCATGAGCCTTCCTAAGCATATAATGAGAATCAAACATGCATGTCTTAGAAAGCTTACCACCGGGGCAATCATTCACCAAATGCCCAACCTCACGACACTTGGAGCAATACTTACCATTGCTCTTGACAAAACGAGTGGCACGGTGAGAAGGTTTCTTACCCTTCTTTAGAATGAATCCAAGTCCCTCCTTGCTAAGGATGCATCGTTGCTCACTCAAAATCTTGTCAAGAGTGTTCTTACCCTTGAAGCACCTCTCCAAACTCTTGTTGAGCTTGGCCACTTGCTCCTTAAGCTCATTGTTCTCAACAACAAGTGAGACATCACAAATCGAAACACAAGAGCTAGAGCTAGGCATATCCACAAGATCATCACAAGAGGTAGAAATGCTAGATGATGCAACATGAGCAATATAGCAAGTAGCACTATCATCAAGCAAATCACAAGATATGCCAACATCAATGCGAGCTCCATGTTGAGTAGTGGAAAGGAGGTTGTCATGAGCTTCCTTAAGCTTCTCATGAGAAATGATGAGTCTCTCATGAGAGGTCTTTAGCTCCTCATACAAGATCTCCAAAGAAGCATGATCCTTCTTTAGGGCTTTGAACTTGCAATCTCCTTCTCACTATAAGCATGGAGCTCCTCAAACATACTCACAAGCTCATCATAGGAAACATCATCACAATTATCATCACTCTCACTATCACTAAGAGATGTTACCTTAGAGGAGCCCTTTGCCATGAGACAAAGTGGAGCGAAGAGTGATGGAGCCTCCTTGATGGTAACAACGGCCATCTTCTTCTTCTTGGAGCTTGCATCATCACCACCTTCTTCCTCAGACCTGGATGAGGCTAAGCTCTCCTCATTTGAGTCCCATTCCCCGATGAAGGCCTCAATCTTCTTCCTTTCCTTCTTGAGCTTCTTCATGAGCTCGTAGCCTCCACTCTTCTTCTTGGATGACTTGTCTCCATCATCATCCTTGGAAGGGCACTTGGAAGCAAAGTGTCCCTTCTCACCACACTCAAAGCACCTCAAGTTGGAGAGAGTCTTGTTGGGTCTTCTATTTCTTCTCCTATTGGAGTTGGAGCCCCTTCCTCTCTCCTTTCTCCTTCCCAAGTGATCATTGAACCTTCTAGCAAAAAGGGCAATCTCTTCCTCCAAGTCCTCATTGGCTTTATTCACCTTGCCCTTGCCCTTGTCTTCAACTTCGGCTTGGAGAGCAATGCACTTCTTGGAAGGTGAGGCTTCCTCCATCTCCTTCTTCAACTTGTACATGTCATTGGTGTTGATCTTCCCCAAGAGGCTTGCGGGTGTCATCCTTGACATGTCGGAGTTGATGAGCATGGTGACAAGGGTCTCATACTTCTCCGGTAGAGCCCTAAGCATCTTTTGGGCAACCTCAAAATCGGTGTAGTTTGCCCCAAGCCCCTTAAGATCATTCACAATGACATTGAGCCTCCCATACATGTCATTCACACTCTAATGAGGCAACATGGAGAATGTCTCATATTGGATCTTGAGGAAATGAAGCTTGGCATCCTTGTACTCGCTTGTGCCCTCATGGATCTCCGCCAACTTGTTCTAAATCTCATATGCGGTCTCAAGGTTGCTCACTCTATCGAATTCCTCTTGGCTCAAAGAGTTGAACAAAGCTCTGACACCACTTATAGGATCGAGACGTCGACTAGAGGGGGGGTGAATAGGCGATTTAAAATTAAATTACACCTAATCAAAACTAACCTAAGTTGCTACGCTCGGTGAGGGACAAGACTAACTAACCAACTAAGTTATGTTTTGCAATCCTAGGGTGAAAGTGGCTCAAGTATATCACTAGGAAAGTAAATCACACTTCCTAAGTCTAATTTAGCAATCCTAGGGTGAAATGATCTCTAGTATGTCTCTAGAAATGTAAATTGCACAAATGTAAATGCAACAAGTAAATGAGACAAGGAGACAAGAGATTTTTCACCAAGGTTCGGAAACTCACCGGTTTCCTACTCCCCGTTGAGGCGAGCCCAACTCCACCGCTCAACCACGAAGCCACCGCACGCCCCCTTCGTCAAGGGGTGGGCATGGCGGGAGCCGGCCCACGGAGAGGACTACCCAAGCCTCGATCACTAGGGTAGTTCTTCCTTCACTCCGAAGGTGGTGAACTCCAAATCACTCACAAACCGGCACCGGGCCTCCTCCACAATCTTCTCAGAGAGGTCACCGGGCAACTCCTCTACAAGCCGTCCAGGAGGCGGCAACCTCCAAGAGTAACAAGCAATGACCCGGCGTGGAGATGCTCAATCAAGTACCACACTAGCTCTACAAATGGAAGCAATGCACTTGACTCTTGGCTAATTAACCCTCTAACACACTAGATGGATGAACACAAAGCTCAAGTGGGTGTGAGAGAGGTGCAAGGGGTGTATGCAATTGAATTGGGTGCCAAGAGAGTCCCCTTGCTGCTGGAGGGGGAGTATTTATACTCCCACCAACCAAAACTAGCCATTGGGGGCGAAATCCCCCAACTCAGTGCTTTGCCGGTCTGACCGGAGGTATGTGGCCGGTCAGACCATGCTACTCTACAACGGCTAGTGGGCTATCATTGGGCCCCACTGCCTAGGCCAGTCAAACCGATATGGGGTGGGCGGTCAGACCGGCCTCGGCTCGGTCAGACCGCCACCAGCTCGGTCTGACCGAATACGGCTCCGGTGGCTCAGGATCGGCCATCCCAGAGCATGCCATCCCGGCCATATGGCCGGCCGGTCAGACTTGCCAACACACACAGGTCAGACCGGCGTTGATGCGGCGATTAGACCGGCCCTGACATGGCGGTCAGACTGGCGACGCCGGCCGGTCAGACCGGCACTCGGCCAACGGTCAGACCGGCCCTGGCAAGGCCACACAGAGAACGCACAACTTGAAATATGGGAAGACTCTAAAAGTGAGTACAAGTCTAAATGCATAATGACCTAATGTGGCAATTTAAAATCATCTCTTTGCTAGGTCATTACCCCTCTTAATTGTACGGCAAAGCTATAAAGAAACTAGCACAATTTTGATCGCCCAACGCCTCAATCAATTTCAAATGAAAACACAAGTTTACCGTCTTCTCTTCCTTTAGCTTTGTGCCGTCAATTTTTAATCCATAGGTAGACATCCATGCGCACACATAATGTGAACCTAACTTAAAGATATAGCTCAAAAGAACGGTTAGTCCACAATTAGCGCTTGTCATTAATTACCAAAATTAACACCGGGGGCCTAGATGCTTTAGAGATGACGGGGAGCCGGAGCTCGGTCTTGTTGGCACACGGAGGAGGAGGCACTCGGGGAGCTAGGTGGGGGAGCCGAAGCTCGAGCTCACCGGCGCATGGAGGGGAAGCTCGCCAGCGCATAGAGGAGGAGCTCGCCGGCGCATGGATGAGGAGGCACTTGGGGAGGCGGCTGGGAGACGGAGTTCGAGCTCACCGGCGCAGATCTCATGGGCTCGAGCTCCCCAGCTCCCGCCTCTAGGAGCTCCATCTTCTCCATGGAATTGAGCTCGCCGGTGGAGCTTGTGCTGCTTGGGGATGTAGAGTTCGGCGGAGGTGACGGAGCTTGGGGATAAGGAACTCAAGCTCGACGAAGCGGCGGCGGATGCGGAGCTTCAGCTCGACCTCGTCATTGACCAACCAGTGACGGTGCTCCATAGGGATGACTCCTCCCCGTGTGTGTGGATCCGGCGAGGTCGGCCTCTTCCGCGCGCGGCAGCAAGCTCATGATTCCTGTAGGAGGCGGCGGCGACCTTCTCGGCCTCTCGCTGCTCCAGGCGCCACCCCCATCAGATCCCGTGCCACCGTTCACCGCAGAATCTCCCCCATCTCGTCGTCGATGTCGATGGACCACCTGGGGAGGGGAGCTCGCCGGGGGTGGAGGGAGGGAGGGAGGATGACGAGGACGGAGCCGACAGAGGGAGGGAGCTCACCAGCTTCTTTTGCTTAATCTTATCTAAAGGGGAAAAAAGTTGGATGGAGATGGTCTAACCGGTGGGACCCATGCTGACATGGCACCCGAAACTAGTCTAAAACCGCTCTAGGGGGTAAAATGTCTGGTATTAATAGTTGGAGGATGTATTATACTCGGTTTTATAGTTTGGGAGTGTATTTTAAACAAACATAAGAGTTCAAGGGTGTAAAATGGACTTTTCCCTTTAAAAATTGCCTAGAAAACTTTCAGTTTAGTTTATTAGATTTTATGTTGTAGAGGCATTCTTTGGTACTGCAAAATGAGACTGATATGTAAAGGTATTTTCTTAAGACATTTTAAACTATGTAGAGACACTTTTTAGAATGATAATGTGTACTAAAGGACTAAATATAATTAACTAAAGGCACAAACATATAAGTAATGACATGGACTTGAGTTGGTTAGTGCATTGAAGATAAAAATAATTTGTCCAAGAGATCGGGAGTTCAAGGCTTTACAAAAGCATTGAAACTATTTTATTCTCTTTTTTTGAACTGGTTTCATATCATCATATGTTTATGGTATAATTTAATGTCTCTGGAAAATGTCTCTACCATTTTTGAACTGGTTTCATATCATCATATGTTTGTAGTATAATTTAATGTCTCTAGAAAATGTCTCTACCATTTTTGAACTGGTTTCTTATCATCATCTGTTTACGGTATAATTTAATCTCTAGAAAATGTCTCTACCAAATCCTACATGTTGGATCAAGACCAGATGGTCCCAATGGACACGGCATACGTACACGTCGTCCATGGCAACAACAGCGTGTTCAAAGGCTTGCGTATACGTGCGATCACTCCCAGCTACAAAAGTAGTTGTTTTTTTTGTGAAAACATTTCAAAAACGCAAGTGCATATATGCACAGCTTTTTGTTAAACACCAGGCCAAAAAAAGTCTAACATGCAGTCACCTGCAAATGCTATAGCTAGACGGCCCTGCCACGTGTATGGCAAGCTGACCAAGCTGGTGACGTGGCAGCATTAGGATACAAACCATGCCTACGTGCCAGAAGATGTTGCCAGCCAAGCACGACGTACACTGCGTGTGTAAAACGTAAAGACATTTTGTATTTTTTCACTTCAAAGTTTTTCTCTTTAAAGAAAATGCATTTCAAAGTTCAAACCATGTTGTGCTCACTTTGCCACAAACTTTATAGCCAGAAGATAGATGTATACATCTTTTCTTTTTTGTCACTAGTGAAATGAATTTAAATCAGTGAGCTGTGCATATATTGGACGGTTGTGAGAGCTATCGCATGAACCAGCTATCAACCAGGCGTTACACGTACTAATACAGCTTTGCTTGTAGCAGATGTGTTCTATCATCTTTGCAATGCGTGTATCACGATATTATCAATTTTTTTGATTTAACTTGTTTATGTGCATTTCTGTTTGCGGAAAAAAGATTTTTGAAAAGAAGCTTTTTTTTTGTCAATAAATTCGAGGCCAAATGCTCTCACATCTCTTCACAAAAACATTTGATATATTTTCTCTTGCTCTTGCAGCCTCTCTCTTGCTCGCTCTTGCGTTTGCACGTTTGCTTGATTTGCCACCATGTCTCAGGAGGAGCAGCGCCATGGCCGCCAGCTGCCGCTAGCTACGAGTGGCGTCATCACCTTCAACGGCGTGCCGCTCTCGCCGCTGACCGCCGGCGTCGAGAGCGACGGCGACGACGACGTCGTCATCGTCGACGCGTGTAATAACGGGAAGAGGAAGGTCGGTGACGGGGAAGAAGAAGGGCGCGGATCCCAGGGCGGCGACGACGCCGGGGGCGCGGGGGCCTCCTCCTCCTCCTCCTCGTCGGCGGCGGCGCGCGCCAACACCGTCGTCCCAGTCCCACAGAGGGCGGCGCGCGGCGCCACGGCGCCAACGCCGCGTCCGGTCGCGCCGCCGCAGGCCGGGACGTGGCCCCTCCCGGCGCCCGCGGCGATGCCGCCGCCGCCGCCGCCACCCACGGGCGCCGCGGCGGTCGCGCCGCCGCCGTCGCTCAAGACGTGGTCGTGGGGCGACAACGTCGTGGTCAGCGTGCTCGGCAACATCGGGAACATGACCGTGCGCGCGCCGCTGCGCCGCACCGGCGTGCTCGCCATGGCGTCCGCCGCGCTGAAGAGGTACAACATCACGGCGGTGACGTCGCTGAGCATGTTCATGTTCATGTTCTACACTATCGTGAGTACCATCTCTCCCCTTCGTTTATTTAGAGATAGTAGTTTGCAATGCAAGCGGCTATATATGTATAGATCCACAAGAATGGGAGCACTGGATCTTGGCTATGGTGGTGCATGTGTTTTATAAATAGCGGATAGCGCGGACTTGCCATAACTAGGTTGTTGCTCACGAAACGGCTTACTAGAAATGAAAGTGTCGGAATCTTGGAGCCTACGTAATGTAGGTTGTCATTATGCATATTTTAAATTATAGCGATTGTCCTCGTATCGGAGCTAGTCTTCTTATTATCTGATAACTTATTGTCGTTATTCCGTAACGTATAGAGTAGACTTGTCATACTTATGATGTTGCCCGCAAAATGGCTTACTATAAATGGATAAGAGCTGAATCTTGCAGTCTACGTAATATAGGTTGTCGTTATGCATATATTTAATTATAGCAATTCTCTTCGTATCAGATCTAGTTTTCTATTTTTTTATAACTTATTATCGTTATTCCGTAACGAATAGATTGGACTTTCCATAATTAGGTTCTTGCTCGAAAAATGGTTCATTTGATATATAAGAATATGAGGATCTTGGAGTTCATGATGCATATATTTAGCTATGTGTTTGTACTTGAGTCATAAATAGTTTTCTAATCATCCAAGAGCCTCCCTTATATAGGGGTGAACCCGAAATATGATTAGATGGAAGACTCATCTCCTTCCTCCTTCAGCAACACTCTTCCCACCCCCTTTTTCTGTTTTCCTTTCCTTCTCTCATTTTATCAATAGTGATACAATGGGATAGGGGTGACTCTCTTCCCCCTGCGCCCTCAGAGCATCTCCAGTAATAGCTCCTATTTTACAGCCCCTAAAAATTTAATGGGGGCTTCCCCCATATTCTAAGTACCTAAAAAATACCTTTAACTCTAGCAGCAGTCCCTTTTATCGCCCCTTATTTCATTTCATCTTCTATTTTAACATATACTTTAAAGTTCAAATCTATAGTTCTATACTCTACGCTACTCCTAGTATAAAACCATAATAATCCAACCATATTTAAATTCACAATTCAAATTCGATTCTTTTAAAAAAAATAAAATGGAAATACAAATCCTAGTAGCATGTATTCATAGCTCGGGTGAAACGAGCTTCTGCTGCTGTGGCGCTTCCATGCATTTTCTCACATGTGTTGATTTTTCCCGTCTTCTCATCCACCAATAGACCAGCTACTTCTCTCACGAAGCAACAACCAAGCAAAGCAACAAAAAAGCTGCATAGCACATCGCATGTATCACTTTCCCCATTCTTCCAAGTCCCACAATCGCAGCTGCTAGTGCTACCCTGCTACTACTTTCTCAATTTCGCAGCCTGCAACAACACTTGAATCATCCAGTGCCTCGACGCCATCGCATGACTCGGCCACTGGGCCATGTTTTTCATCGAGTTCAGGCAGAGGGTGCAGGCTAGAGGAGACTCCAGGTACAGCAGACGCGTCGGCCGGGAAGGAGCGTCGGGTAGAGGAATGCACCTGAGGGATGACACAGTAGGCAGGGAGGAGCCGCACCGGCTAGGGATGAGCACTGGGCGGGGGAGGTGCCGGCGGACCAAGACCATTTTGTTGATGAAGAAATGACAAAAATAACAGTTTTAGATCTTGATGAGTTATACAATTTTGTTGTTGATGACTTTTTTTAGTTGAAATCATTTAGTATTTGAAAATGTTGTTTGAAGTTGTCATATTTTCAAATTTAAATACAAACTGTTCAAAAAATGTTATATAGAAAAATAACCAAACTAAAAGTTATAGATATTGATGAGATATACGACTTTGTTGTTGATGATTTTTTCAGTTGAAATCATTTAGTATTTGAAAATATTGTTTGAAGTTGTCATATTTTCAAATTTAAATTCAAACTGTTCGAAAAATATTATATAAAAAAATGACCAAACTAAAATTGTAAATCTTGGTAAGTTATACAACTTTGTTGTTGATAATTTTTCCATTTGAAATCATTTACTACCCGTAAAATTATTTTAACTCATAAAATGAATTATTATACTGCGGTTAATTATTTCGCTATAGTTCAACTTACAAATATGAACATTTCATATAAAAATAGAAAAATACTCATCAGTGACGGGCTTTAGTATGCCCGATAGAGATTAAGTCATCTCAATCGGGTATTAGTATATAGCCCGTCACTAATGAGTCATCTGTGACGGGCCTAGTTGTTATCTCAATCGGGCCCCAACTAGAGCACGTCACGGATGACACTCATCTTAATCGGATCTAAACTATAGCCCGTCACAGATGACTCTTATCTGTGACGGGCTATAGTTAATGCCCATCACAGATTATGGTCATCTGTGATGGGCCCCAACTTGAGGCCCGTTTGAGATATAGAATGTTATCTCAATCGGGCCTAAACTACGGCCTGTCACTGATAGGTGTCGTCCGTGACGGGTCTAAGTTTTGAGCCCATCTAACATGTCTGTGCAATCATATCTCAATCGAGCACTTTTTCGCCCCGATTGAGATGACTTCCTTGTGACGGCCCGCTATTTCCAGACATATTAGAGGCCGTCACAGATGGAAGGATCTGAGTGTACAGCATTGCCAGCCACCGCACCCGCAGCTGCCGAAACGCACCGAACAGCCACCTCCGCCCGCCGGCGCCGCAGCCGAGCCTCGCACGGTCACACGGCGGCTACACTCGAGGGAGTGGCGCTGGCAGCAGTGGCTTCTGCTGCGCTCGGAGGAAACGACTGCTGCTGCTGCGCTCGGAGAGAGCGGCGGCTGCTCTGCTGCTCTCTGCTGCTGCGCTTGAGAGAGCGGCGGCGGCTGCTGCTACCCTCGGAGACCACCATCGTTGCAGCTTGCTCGTCCAGCATCCAAGCCTAGCATCCATCCCCACCTCTCTTTTGACTGCTGCTACCAGGAAAGACTTGCTTGTATGTGTTGTCCGTCTTCACAAGGTGTTGGACAAACTTGATGTTGGCTATGAATATCGGTTGGATTTGGCTATATCTGTGCTTTTGATTCATTGTATGTAATATATGTGCTTTTGCCTCATCTTCCTGTTCTTCCTCTCGCTAACCGGTACCAGCGGCGCCCCCACCTCCACCACCGCCCTGGCCGGCCGCCACGCCACCCGGAACAGCTTGACTCTCCGTGCGCCGGCGTGGCCGGCCGTGTGCTTCAAATCCACCATGTGCTTCTCCTCTCTTGCTCTCTGCTTGGCGATGAGAATGTAAGATGTGTTTAAGCCCGTGATTAGTGAAGACTAACTAATCTGAGCCAAGGGCAACCTGGTCTTTAATGGTCGTTTCTCTCTCCTAATCCTCCCAAAATAATAAAATAATCCCACCTACTTTTTACAAGTCCAACAGCTAATTACCAGATTTTTACGATGCCCTACAGCAAATACGTTCTTACGATGTCTCCTAGCTAATTACACGTTTTTCTAATATCCTGTAGAAAATTTTGCCATTATTATATCGGGATCATTTCTTCCAACAGACAAACCAACACGATCCATCCACAACCTACTTATAGTTAATTAGATGTACCTATGATACCCAAACGTGTGCATGGACGTACATGCAATTATAATCTTATCTATGCATAATTATTTTTATGATACTTAAGTATATGATAATTATTTGAAAGTACAAATAAATAAATTAACTAGTGTATCATCCAGCTATAAATAGTGGGCACGGGTGATTAATACTGCCATGAGCTATACATAACCAAATACTATCAGGATCATTGTTTTTCTACATGAGATAGACCCACACGATCCATACATAACCCACTTATATGTATATCTACCCTATGATATATAAACGTACACTACTGGAGGATGCATCTATAGTTCTGGTTTGCAACACCCTTTAGTCCCGGGTTATAAACCGGGACGTTCAATCTGGAAGTGATATCCATATTCTTGAAGCTAGCTTAGGTAGAGATAGAAAGGGTAGGTGTGTGTTTTACACGAAATTCTAATCTATTCATAGGCCCTCTTTGTTTAGGCTTATAAGCCAACTTATAAGTCGAAAAGTCTAAGCCAAAACAAACAAGCAGCTTTTTCATTTGGCTTTTTTGAAGCCATAAGCCACTCTAACACTATTAAGTCAAAAGCTAGGTTGGAGAAGGTTTTTTTGGCTTATATGAGATAGATGTATGACTCCACCACTAAACTTAGGACATTAAATCCACTGGCTTATAAATCATATAAGCCAATAAGCTGACTTAAAAGTCTAGGCCAATAAGCCTAAGCCTAAATAAAGAGGGCCATAATCATGATGCTTTTTTTCCAGATGCTTTAGTATGTTTACTTTTTAAAAGTTAATTGCTTTCCTTATTTGTAATTTTTCCCAAATCCTACATGTTGGATCGATGGTCCCAATGGAAACGGTATACGTACACGTCGTCCATGGCAACAACAACGTGTTCTAAGGCTTGCGTATACGTACGTGAGATCACTCCCAGCTACAAAAGTTATTGTTTTTTTGTGAAAACATTTCAAAAACGCAAGTGCATATATATATGCACAGCTTTTTGTCACAAACCAAGCCAAAAAAAGTCCAACGTGCAGTCACCTGCAAATGCTATAGCTAGACGGCCCTGCCACGTGTATGGCAAGCTGACCAAGTTGGTGACGTGGCAGCACTAGCTAGGATACAAATCATGCATACGTGCCAGAAGATGTCGCCAGCCAAGCACGTACACTGCGTGTGTAAAACGTAAAGAGATTTTGTATTTTTTCACTTCAAAGTTTCTCTCTTTAAAGAAAATGCATTTCAAAGTTCAAACCATGTTGTTCTCACTTTGCCACAAACTTTATAGCCAGAAGATAGATGTGTATATCTTTTTTTTGTCACTAGTGAAATGAATTTAAATCAGTGAGCTGTGCATATATTGGATGGTTGTGAGAGCTATCGCACGAACCAGCTATCAACCAGGCGTTACACGTACTAATACAGCTTTGCTTGTAGCCGATGCGTTCTATCATCTTTTGCAATGCGTGTGTCACGATATTATCATTTTTTTTTATTTAACTTGTTTACGTGCATTTCTGTTTGGGGAAAAAGATTTTTGAAAAGATGCTTTTTTTTTGTCAATAAATTCGAGGCCAAATGCTCTCTCATCTCTTCACAAAAACATTTGATATCTTTGCTCTTGCTCTTGCAGCCTCTCTCTTGCTCGCTCTTGCGTTGCACGTTTGCTTGCTTTGCCACCATGTCTCAGGAGGAGCAGCGCCATGGCCGCCAGCTGCCGCTAGCTACGAGTGGCGTCATCACCTTCAACGGCGTGCCGCTCTCGCCGCTGACCGCCGGCGCCGAGAGCGACGGCGACGACGACGACGTCGTCATCGTCGACGCGTGTAATAACGGGAAGAGGAAGGTCGGTGATGGGGAAGAAGAAGGGCGCGGATCCCAGGGCGGCGACGACGACGACGACGTCGTAGCTGTCCACGGCGGCGGCGGCGGCGGCGGCAACCGGGCGTGCATGTTCGCGGTGCGGGAGCGGGAGAGGCGGAGGCGGATGAACGACATGTTCGCCGGCATCCGCCGCCTCGTCCCCAACCTCCCGGAGAAGGTATGATCGATTTCACGAGACGTTGAGATCGAGAGCGCTTTGCACGGACAGATCGGTCGGTGCTGTGCTTGAGCTCTCGGATCGGCTAAGCTAGCTAGATTAGCGGCCATGTGCCCATGTGTTCGATGATATCTCTGTTCGTCTACATGTTCAGAGCAGCAGGGTGGAAATCATTGATGGCGCGATCGCTTACATCAAGATGCTGCAGGGGGAGGAGGTCAGGATGGAGGCGCAAAAGCAGGAGCTCCAGCGCGAGCGAGACCGCCTGGCAATGGAGGTGGCGGCGGCCGCCGGGGGCGCGGGGGCCTCCTCCTCCTCCTCGTCCGCCGCGGCGGCGGCGGTGACGGTGGCGGCGTACGGCCCCGCCGGCGCGGTGGGCTCCTCCTCCTCCTCGGCCGCCGCGGCGGCGCGCGCCAACACCGTCGTCCCAGTCCCACAGAGGGCGGCGCGCGGCGCCACGGCGCCGACGCCGCGTCCGGTCGCGCCGCCGCAGGCCGGGACGTGGCCTCTCCCGGCGCCCGCGGCGATGCCGCCGCCGCCGCCACCACCCACGGGCGCCGCGGCGGTCGCGCCGCCGCCGTCGCTCAAGACGTGGTCGTGGGGCGACAACGTCGTGGTCAGCGTGCTCGGCAACATCGGGAACATGACCGTGCGCGCGCCGCTGCGCCGCACCGGCGTGCTCGCCATGGCGTCCGCCGCGCTGAAGAGGTACAACATCACGGCAGTGACGTCGCTGAGCGGGACCGACGCTTCCCGGACCCAGAACATGTTCATGTTCTACACTATTGTGAGTACCATCTCTTCCCTTTGTTTATTTAGAGATAGTAGTTTGCAATGCAAGCGACTATATATGTATAGATCCACAAGAATGGGAGCACTGGATCTTGGCTATGGTGGTGCATGTGTTTTATAAATAGCGGATAGCGTGGACTTGCCATAACTAGATTGTTGCTCGCGAAACAGCTTACTAGAAATGGAAGTGTCAGAATCTTGGAGCCTACGTAATGTAGATTGTCGTTATCCGTATTTTAAATTATAGCGATTGCCCTCGTATCGGAGCTAGTCTTCTTATTATCTGATAACTTATTGTCATTATTCCGTAACGTATAGAGTATACTTGTCATACTTATGCTGTTGCCCGCAAAATGGCTTACTGGAAATGGTTAAGAGCTGAATCTTGCAGTCTACGTAACGTAGGTTGTCGTTATGCATATATTTAATTATAGCGATTCTCTACGTATCAGAGCTAGTTTTCTATTTATTTTATAACTTATTATCGTTATTATGTAACGAATAGATTGGACTTTCCATAATTAGGTTGTTGCTCGAAAAAGGGTTCATTTGATATATAAGAATATGAGGATCTTGGAGTTTATGTAAACTTTGGTTTATCATGGTGCATATATTTAGCTATGTGTTTATACTCAAGTCAAAATTGTTTTCTAATTATATAGGAGCCTCCCATATGTAGGGGCGAACCTGAAATATGATTAGATGAAAGACTCATCTCCTTCCTCCTTCAGCAACACCCTCTCCACCCCCTTTTTCTGTTCCTCCTCTCCCTCTTGTTCTCCCTTCCTTCTCTCCTTCTATCAATAGTGATCCAATGGGATAGGGGTGACTTGAATCCCCTCCCCCTCCCCCAGCACCCATGCTAGATGCGCCCCTATCCATAGCTATCTTTTAACGTATAGTGCAGACTTGCCGTGGTTAATTAGGTTGTTTGCTTACGAAATGACTTTATCGCAATACTATGGATTGAAATATTGAGATCATCTTGTACCCTTGATTATCGTGGTGCATATTATTACAACATTGTTTTGTTGTTATTGACAACCGTATAGTTTAGACTTGTTTTAATAATGATTCGTCAGCTCGCAGACCACTTGCTTTAGGCCTTGTTCGGTTACGCTTGGATTCAATCTGAGTCAGGAATGACAAGTGTAGTAAGAAATTTATGATATATACAATGAGAGACCGGGATTTATTCTGGGCCATGAACCAATTTACTTATGATAGGGACAATAAGGGACCGGGAATCAATCCACTAGTCAAGAGGTGTGAAACTAATCCCAATCTATTATTGTTTCTATCATAAGTAAATTGGTTCCCTGCCCAGAATAAATCCCGGTCTCTCATTGTATCTATCATGAATTTCTTACTACACTTGTCATTCCCGGCCCAGATTGAATCCAAGCGTAACCGAACAAGGCCCGAGGGAAGGATTGGAGTGTATTTATTCCACACCTATTGTGGTGTGGAATTCTACCCCCTCAATCCCCTCCAATCCTTTTCAATCCCCTTCAAACCGAACAAGGCCTTAAGCGGAAAACTCTAAGCTTCGAGTTCACAAAATCATGCGCTGCGATTATGCATATTGCTAAGGACATGGACATGCCGCATGAGTCGATGTATAAGTATATATGGTATCTGTTAATCCACTCTACTTCAACTAAATTATAGATTACCTCGATGTATATATTTAGTTTGATGAAAATTGGGTTCAGTGTTTAACTGAAACTTCATCTATGTTCCATTGTACCCAACTGCTGCATATGCTGCTGACATTTTGGGTGTTGAATTTCCAATGAACGTACAGATCGATATGCCGGACAGGCAGCCCCAGTTTGTGCACCCCAAGGTGTTCGAGGCCATGTACAGAGCGGCGGCCGCCGAGATCGCGGCCTGGATCAACTGCTACTGATCGAGAAAAGCCCACCACCGCCGGCAAGAACGATCCCAATAGGGAAGATTCAGTTCGGCTACCTGCCTACCTCCATTGCATCGATGATCTCACCAGTGTGGTCGCATGCATCTCTGCAGTTAATTATCGTTTGGTTTGGTTTGAGCATTCGGCTCCTCTTCCTCATATCAGTCCAGTGTCGCGTCAAAACTGAAGCAGTTGGATTAGATTTTGGGTTGTTTCTGAATAATGTTGGCGTGTGTGCAGCTAGCATAGCAGGGATGGTGTGTGCAACGTCGTCACTGAATATGTTGCTGCAGAACATTTTAGTCCATTTTTAATTTGGTGTGGTTTGCTTTCCAATAATAAATTAACATTGTGAGGTTTGCTGTCATTTTGTTCTCTCTGGTGCTACTCAGTACTCCCATTATTAATGTCATAGCTGTAGCTGTGAGCTAGGCCTCGTTTGGGCCTTGGGTGAACTCACTCATGGGCTGCTAGCTCATGGTCTGCAGTAATCCAGCCCATGGGATTCCAGCAGTTAACCTTCAACAGGAAAGAAGAAATTCGAAGGAACCAGTCCATTTGCACACCCAGACGAACTGCAGTGAAGAAGAGGGCTTATTTGGGTTGATCCCCAAATCAACATTACCAAATTCATGCTAGTACTTGGTTTGGCCCACATTTTGGTGATTCTAAAATTTGGTACTCTGTCTGACATTAATCTAAAGACTCTTATTTCACCAAAATTTTAGTGATGTCAATTTTTTTAGAAAGTAATGTCAAATTTTGGTACTTTTTTTTCACGAACACGCATATAACATCCTGAAAATTCCTAACAATAAAAATCACTAAAATTTTGAAAATTTTCAAAACTTTTATATCATGCTGGATGTTATGGTTGTTCTTGCTTGCCAAACTATAAATTGTCACCATGGAGAATCAAATTAAAGAGGTACATCTACATAATAAATACAATTTACAAGAATACATTATTTATTACTAAACCTATAAATATTTATGCACAAGAAAGCAAAGCCAAATAAAGCACAAGTCAATTATTTATTTCTATAATATAGATTACAAATTGAATGTTAAATACTTTAACCATGTTGACAAGTGTCATGACATCTAAGTAACCATGAAATAGTCGCCACTACAATGACTATATATATATATATATATATATATATATATATATATATATATATATATATATATATGAGTGTTACACTAGAATAATTAAATTAATATCTATAACTTTCATTGAGTCTTTCATGGAATAAAATTCACTCAGATAAAATAATTGGTCATGTAAATGAATTGAGCTTTATATATAAAATGTGTTTATGTGAGTGTATAATTAAACATTTAGATCAATATTGTACCAAGTCTCAATTTAATTTTATGGAATAACAAATTAAACATATCCATGTAAAATACATTGTTATACAAGTAAACTCGACCAATGTGCTATTGTATTATTAAAGGTCACATTAGAATATTTAATTAGTTTTTAAGAAATATCAAAGCCTAGAAGTTATATTGGATAATTTTTGGATAATCTAATGGAAAACAAATTCATTTGGGAATTAATGAATAACCAAGTAAATATTCAAATCAAACATTTGAATTCGCAAAACCAAAATGAATAGATTACATTTCAATTCAAATCCAATCCCATTCACTTTTGCAGTTTAGCCCTTCCCTTTTCCTCTTTGTCCTTTTCTTCCTTTTCTTTTCTTCTCCAGCCGGCACTATTCATCGCGCATGACCTGTTCGATATGGGCCCAAGCCGCTCCCTCACCTCACGCCGCATCCCTCCGCATCCGCGCTCGCGCCCAGACACCGCGCATGCGATCGACCACGCCACCTCCGCATCTTGCGTCGCCCCCGTGCACCGCATCGTGCCGCGCCCTAACTCCGTGTTACGCCAAGTCCGCCATTCTGCCGCGAATCCCGGCATCCGTCAGCGCCGCCATCTCCTTCAGCCGTCGCTCCAAGAGATGAGGAACGAAGCCGATTGGATAAGCGCGTCGCCATTGCCACGTCCGCCCCATTATCTAGACGCCATGACGTCCCATCGCCCCTCCATGCACCCGCTGGACAAAACGATGCGCACCCTCTCAAGCTAGCGCTGAGGCTCACAGGCTAGGAGCTGTAGGGTGATGATTAAGCCACAGAGACTTAATGGAGAAGAGGATGGAAACCTTAGGGCAAGTTTTATAGTAGAGGTGACCACCACATACAATTTCATGCATGACATACATAATTAAATTAAAAGGTGACATGTATAATAGGTTGTTTCTACCACACAATCCCCAACATCTCTAACACTCTCACATGTTTATTGAAGTTTGTGTAGAGGTTGCCCCTTGCATGAGAGGTGACTATTTCTCTCTCATCTTTCTTCTCTCCTCCACCTCACTATTTAGTCCTATGTGGCATATTGGAGCTTGTGCTTAGATGCCCATAGTACTGCCCTTAGCCGCGTTAACCTCCCTAACCTAGGCCGTAGACAGCCATCGAGTGCGCCTGTCATCAACCTCATCCTCCACGCTATCCAGGCTTATCCCCAAGCCAAGCCCCCATAAAAACCCCAACCCTCTCTGCCTCTCCCTTGGATACACATTTCGTCGAACACCTATCATGCATGCCAGCATCGTCTTCTCTGCTCCACCACCACCGCCGATCTTCGTCGTTTCCCCATTCCTCGGTAAGTCCTCGCTCCTCTGGCCTCTCCTAGTTCCGTAGAAGCTAGAGCCCCCTCTAATTTTGGCGGTTAGCGCCCGAAGCCGTGACGGTTCGGCCGCCGTTCCGCCACCAACGAGCTCGCCGTGGACAAGCCATCCCGGAGCTCCTCTTAGCCATATAGTGAGAAAAACGGAACCCCCGTACGCCGTAGATGCTCATGCCCCCATCAATCTGGTCGGAAACCTTCCCTACCACCCTAGCCCCGAGCTGCCCGAGCTCGGGATCATGGCGTTTCTTGGTTTGCCGCCGTCCATGCGCTGCCGTGCGCCGTAGCCGCCTGCGGGGTGTTCGCCGGAGCTCTCCGCACCTTCCCCGGCCGCTGGCCTCGCGCCAACCCGGCCTCACCCGGCTGCATCCTCCCCTGCTGCTTCCGCTCGGGCTGGACTGCTGGAGGTTGAAGACGACTCCCTTCTGAGTCGCTGACGAGCTAGGCCCACCTCCATCTTCTCGATAGAAAAATAATTTGGAACAAAAGAAAATCAAGACCTTGACCCCATTTGTCAGTCCGGTAGCTGTGGATGGGATTTCGGATTAAAATAAATCAATTAGGAACAGTAACTTTTCGCTATTTCTCGGATTAATTCAAATTTGAGTCTTTAAACTAGCATAACTTATTCATTTTAACTCCAATTTGAGTGAAACTTAAACCTAAATTCATAAGCTTCCCAATGGTATATAACTCACTATTTAATAAAATATATTTATAATTATTAAATAATTAATATCAAATGATTAGATAATGATTAAACTAAAAATGTGCTAGCAAATAAAAATTATCATTGTACAGTGAACTAGGTAGAGGAATATTTGTTGTTAGCATGTTCTGTCACTATGGGAGAACCATGTGTAGCTATATGTATTAGTTCAATTTAAAGCAAAGATAGGACATATTAGTATCATTTATTATTCCATGATTATATATAGTCAAGTTCATGATTTAGTCATTGTCTAAATAGAGGATTAACTTAATGAGTTTATAACTAAAAATCTAAGTACACACATATCACAGTCCTTAGTTTGTCCATGAGGTATAATAAGAGAGCTGGGTGTGATGGAATCAATCGAATGATAGATTTAACCAGTGCAATATCCTATATAGTAGTATATATATAATTTGGTTGACGCCTATTATTTAACAGAACAATAAATAACTCATGTTCGGTAAATGATCCAATATTAACATATTATTGAACTCGCATGTATAGTACATCTATTTAACACATACACAGTAAGTCAATCACCTACTTTTGCACCTATTAAACTATGAATTGTTCGATAAACATCAAAGTTAGATAAAACACTAATTATAAATCTTGACCTCGTTACAAGACCACACAGACAAATAATCTGTACCTATAACCTCACAGATCTAACATATAGAGCATGGATGATTATTAACCCTTTTATAATTTATAATGACAAGTAAAATATGATCATAATTAAAATAATGCCCCATTGGTAAAATAATAATATAAATGATTCCTTGTGATTGCTTGTTGATCCTAATTAAATTAATCCATCCAACGACAGAACCTTTAATATATGACCATTTTACTTGAATAGATGCATGCGTAGTCATATAACCCTCCCATAACCCTATAGCTAGACTAAACCACATAGTAGCACTGTATATCTCATATATTATGCTAGTAGTACCAATAGAGCCATCAGGACAATATAAAATACTAAGAAACCTTAGCCCATAAGCTTTCTTGTCTCATCAGCTGCTTGCATGCTAAGTAATTTAGAGCCTAAGCTACCTCAATTTTCCTTACCTATATAAACTGTGCAGCCATAGTAGAGACTTCGTAGCACCTTACAATCCATTAGCAAACACAGTAAAATGAGCAACCCTAGGTACGACCCAACAATTATATTTTGTTTGTGCATATTGATTGTTGCTTGAATATTGGTTTCTCTCGCGTATTATAGTATTGGTGTATCGATTAGTCGTGAAGCAACATATGCAAGCTTCCAGGAGGTGAAGGTTGATCAAGATTATATCAAGAATAGGAACTATCCTGAGCAGCAAGTCATCACTAATCTTTGAGCATGTTGAACCCATTGCGAACTTATTTTGGATTTAAAATAAAGTTTGCATGCTATATGGATATACGTGAATGTCCTACTTTGTTATATGCCATGCCTTTGATATTGATGACCCATGCAATCCTTGTAATCCATAATATCGTGTGTCTTTACTCAATACTTTATAAATGCTTAGCCATGCTACTTTAGAATCATGCATATTCATATTTATCAAAATACTTTATGCTTGGGCAACTACCTTTGGGAAGGTGGTTGAGATGCGGCATGTGGAGACATGAGTGCCACATTGCCATGACATTGGTGACATGATTTGTGAAAGGAAAAATAAAACTAAACAACTGTTTTCGACTGGGGCGACTGGATGACTTGGGTGGAGTCCGGTAAAGGCTAGTGCCGTCCCTGGTCAATTAAGGACCGAGCCATGAAGTTAAGCATGAAACGACCTCAGTACAACCGTACTTCTCGTGTGGGTATAGACCTAGCAGAGTAAATAGCCGAGCGGAGGCGGAACCCAAGCCGTAGTGGTTTTCTTGTTGTGTGTGAGGCAGGGACTACGGTGGGGCAGCCATTGGTATGACCACGAGGGGCGGGTGCCTACAGTGGTGTCGCCATCGGTAGGACTGCCATGTGTAAACATAAACTTAACTATAACTTAACTCCTCTCACTGCTAGAAATCTTGGACGCCTAGAGTGCATGAGGACTAAAGTTGATGGAGCGGGTACTGCCAAAGTGAGGTTATGGAAAGGCTTTGCCGTGGCAAGTCTCATTCGTTGGGATGTAGGCTCATGTGTTGGGCAAGTCGCGGAGTACGGGTAAAGTGTACATCCACTACAGTGTGAGTAAATCAATCTATTCGAATAGCCGTGCTCGTGGTTATCGAGCACCGGGACGTGTATTACACTTGGCTAGACTCTAATTTCTTAATCTGATTGGGATGGGATATGCATGATGATTTTGTGCTGATGGATCAACTTCTCGAGAGGCGAGAAGGGGTAGACCCCAGAAAACCATGACGACCAGTGGCGGGAAGCTATCCTTGGGAACACAATGGATGGTGGACAGAACTGTCGCTGTTTAATGAACCATGGAGTTAAAACTTGATTAGTTTATGCTAGGTCTTAGGTTTGTGAAATGATATTTGAAAACTCAGCTTTACGCAAAGTAACCATAGCCACTCCTTGTATTATCCTGTACATTACTGCATTTTGTGTGGTGGCTTGCTGAGTACTTTTGTACTCATTGTTGCTCTATATATACCTTTTAGCAGAGTGTTGAAGAGAAGCCCTTGTTAGTACGCTTGCGTACCTAGCAAGATGATCGGAGTGCAGTTCCATTCTAGGTCTCGTTCCCTAGTCGACTGCTTGTGACATGTCAACCAGGCCCTTGTATTATTTTGTCTTCCACTGTTGTTCTCTGATAGTTGTTGGCCTGCCTGGCCCTAATGTAAGCATTTAACTCTCTTAGCCTGAATTCATTCGTGATATGTTGTGATTCGGCTATATATGTGTGTACCAACTACTGATCCAGGGATTGGTACTGATAAACACAGAAGATTTCCGATTTCCGAAATCGGGGGTCAACAGCGCAAAAGGATTGCACGTCAATATATTAGTAGAAAAGGAATTTTGTTACACGCCGCAAACAGCCAGACTGGCTTATGCCAAGAAAAGGGGGAAAACATAACCAAAGAAAAGTAAGAGACTACTACGACGGCTAAACGCAACTCCAATCAGCTGGGAGGAGGGCAGAGCCCCGCTACACTCGCAAGAAATCCCCAAAAGAAGCAACGCCAGCTAACGACCACAGACGACCCTCCGAGAGGATGGACTCTAGAACCACTAAGACCGAAGAGAGCGCAGAGTCGAAGACCCTAGAGTTATGTTTCTTCCATAACTGCCAAGAGACAAGGAGGACTTGGGAGTCGAAGTCGGCACGGAGATGCGTAGGTAAGCAAGCCCTAGAAGATGGCCACCAGTCCTAGAGCCAGTTTCCACGGGGAGGAGAAAGGGCAGCCCAACCAGGAGGCGACAGCACACAGAGCCAGACCTGCCGAGCGAACACGCAGTCTAGGAGAATGTGTTTCGCCGTCTCAAGCTCCTGAGCACAAAAGGGGCAAGCCGAGTTGCTATCGATACCACGCTTCTAGAGGAGATCGGCTGTCCAGCAGCGCTGCTAAAATGCAAACCAGAGGAATAACTTGCATTTAGCAGGACCCTTCACGTGCCAAAGAAGATCAGCACAGGCGAAGGAGTGTTGGCCATAGAAGAACGCCTGGTACGCTGAACGCACCGTGCAGCACTGGTTACTCGTCCAACACCAAACAAGACGATCTTCGACACCTGGCGAGAGCCGATTGTGAAGCACCGCATCCCAAGCCAGAAGAAACTGGGAGATGACCAGGACAATGAGGGCGCCACCGATGTCAGAAACCCAGGAATTGTTCACCAGGCCAGAAGCAACCGTGTGCGAACTTCGGAGTCGTTGGGGCACAACGAAGAGAAGGTCTGGAGCCAAAGAGGCCACCGATCCAACGGTCAGACCAGAAGAGCATCGACTCACCATCTCCCAGCACAAAGAAGGTGGACGCCTCAAACATGTCGGAGACGGTCCGCTCAACTGGGGCCTTCAGGCCATCCTAGTAGGGATGCCCTGAGCGCTGAAGCCGGAGCCAGCAAACACGCAGGGCAAACCCTGCCATCCTGAGGTCAGGAATTCCCAGCCCACCAAAAGCTTTGGGACGACAGACGTTCGTCCAAGATACCCGGCACTGCCCCCCATGAGCTGAGTCCGTACCCGTCCACAGGAAGGCTCGACGCTTCTTGTTAATGGCTTTAATAACCCAGACAGGAAGGCCGATCGCCATAGACACATGGACCGGAATGGAGGAGAGGACAGACTGGACCAGCACAGAGCGGCCGGCCAGCGTGGTGAGACGTCCCTTCCAGGGGGAAGCCGATGGGAGACTTTGTCAACAAGCGGTTGTAGGGCCACCTTCGGCAACTTGCGAACAGATAGCGGAATGTCGAGGTAGGTGCAAGCAAAATCAGAAATCGTGCAGGGGAAGCAAGATTAAACTAGCTCTAGGTCCTCGGCCGAGCAACGGATCGAAGTAATCGAGCATTTGGCAAAATTGGTGCGCAGCCCGAAAGCTGCACCAAAGACAGAAAGGATGCACTGGATGAACCCAAGATCCTGTCGAACCGGGGAAAGGAAGAGAACTAGATCATCAGCATAGAGGGAGGCGTGAGGTCGCAAGGCACGATCGTTAAGCTGAAGGAACCCGCCCGAGTCGGAGGCCTTACAGAGCATCACATTGAGCACATCCATGACTAGAATGAAGAGTATAGGGGATAGAGGATCTCCTTGCCGAAGACCCATTCGGTGAGGGAAGCGTGGACCAGGCACCCCATTGATCAGCACTCGGGAAGAGGAGGCACTGAGGATGAGGGAGATCCAATCCCGCCAACGCTAACTGAACCCGAGATGAGCAAGCACCTGAAGCAAGAATGGCCAACTGACCGTGTCAAAGGCCTTTGCGATGTCCACCTTGAGAAGGAGGCGGAGAGTGCGCCTGGCATGGAGGGCCCTTGCCGCGAGTTGGTCATAGCGAAAGTTGTCGTGGAGGGATCGACCTTTGACGAAGGCACTTTGATTGGCCGCCATAAGCCCGTCAAGGTGGAGAGAGAGACGGGAAGCCAGGATCTTGGAGAACAACTTCCCAAAGCTGTGGATGAGGCTAATCGGTCAAAAATCCTTGACGTCAACGACCACATCCTTCTTTGGCAGAAGGGAGATGAGGGCATCATTAAGGGAGGCAAATCCCCGGCCTTTAGTCAAAAAGAGGGAGTTGAGAGCTGCCAAGAACTCCGACTTAATCACCGACCAGCAAGTCTTGTATAACCGACCCGTGAACCCATCAAGACCAGGCGCCTTGTCAGAAGGCAAAGACTTAATCACCGCCCACACCTCCTCCTCCGAGAACGGGTCATCTAGCCCCCCAAGCTGCATAGGGCTGAGGCCAAGGGAGTGAAGGTCAAGAGCGAGATCAAGCTCAACGCACGTCCCCAAGATAGATCCAAAGTGAGTGGAGACGAGCTCTTAAAGCTCTCATCATGTGAAACGATGAGCTGGTCTCCATCTCAAAGGTGAGTGATGAAGTTCTTTCGCCTTCAGGCCCTAGCGTGATAGTGGAAAAACTTGGTGTTAGCGTCACCCTCCTTGAGCCAGATCAAGAACGAACGCTGGCAAGCTATGGTGCGCTCAAGAGAGGCAAGCCCGAGGCGTTTCAGCTTCAAGTCCCGCCACAACTAGGTCGCCAAGGGAGAAAGAGACCGGTTCTCTTGCGTGACATCAAGTCGGAAGACAAGCTCCTTCGCCATTTGAAGGTGGAGACGGACGCTACCAATGTGACGGTCGCCCCAGCTCTGCAAGCGCTTAGCTGTGTTGGTGAAACACCAGGCAAGCGCGGCGAGAGGGGGAAGGTTGGACGGAGGTTGCCAGGCGTCCTGCACAACTTGAAGGAAGCCGTCGAACTTGCGCCAAATGGCTTCAAACCGAAAGCTCTCGGCAAATCGACGCAGGAATGAAGCAGGAGAGCACAGTGATCAAAGGCAACAGAGGAGGCTTCTTGAAGAAGACATGGGGGAAAGAGCTCCTCCCAATCCGTAGAGAAGAAAACACGATCTAGCTTGACGAGCGTAGGAGAGTCATGCTCGTTGCTCCATGTGAAACGACGGCCGTGAAGCGGCAACTCCCGGAGGTCCAACTCATCGATCAATCGACGAAAGTGGCCCATCATTCGGCGATTGAGATTCAAGTTGTTCTCGTCCTGGGAGTCGAGGATAAGGTTGAAACCGCCTGCAACAGCCCACAGACCTGAGCAAGAGGATCGTAGCATCCGAAGCTCATCCAGGAACCAAAGTTTCTTTGGTTCTTCCTATGGCCCATAGACGATGGAGAGCCACCAGGGGGCATCATCGGAGTGGTGCCGAACCAACGCGGTAAGAGATAATTCCGCAAGGTGAACATCCGAGACCGACTAGACGGCCGTCCACCAGGCAAGCAACACACCCCCAAACCGACCAACAGCAGGCAAGAAAGAATAATCAAACTCAAGGCCTAACATTTCCAGAATAATACGAGACGGGATGACATCCATTTTTGTTTTCTCAAGACAGAGAAGAGAGACCCGCTCGTCACGAACCACATCACAAACCGCATCCCGGCGGGCGCGAGAGTTCAGACCCCGCACGTTCCACACCAAAATGTTCTCATTACATGATCCCATAGAAAAGAGACCACGCAGAGAAGGGGAAGACAAGGGAAAGGGTCAACCGCAGGCAGACAACATCTCAATCGCCTGCGCAGGAGGCAGCGAGCTAGAGAGGAGTGCAGAGAGGGCGATGATGTGGTCCTGCGAGAGGGGCTCAGTGAAGAGAGCGTCGAAGTCTGCCAAGGCCTGTGCCAGGACCGGACCCTCGTTGGGCACCATCTCGAGCTTGCGCATCAGGTTGCACTATGCGCGAGTAATCATGTGACACGGGCCAGCAAGCGCGATGTGGGCAGCAATCCACTTGCTGCGCTTCGGCACCACTCCCACGGCCGCGACGGTAGGTGCCATAGGCGCGGGGGGAGTATGCGGCGCAGGACAGAGAGGCTTGCAGCAGCTGGCGAGGATGGCGCGAAGAGCGGCGTTCTGCACGACCGAGGGAGGCAGTGAGCACGCCATCGGCTGGCCGTCGAGATCAAGAGCGAGAATCGGCATGTCGAACAAGATCTCCTCGCCACCAACCGGCATGTCGAACAAGATCTCCGCGCCATCAGCCACAGGGGAAGGAGGGACTGCCACGGCCGCTAGCCACGCAGCCCCCTCTCCCACAGTCGGTCCAGACTCGTGCCCAATAGCGGCAGCCATGGCCGGGGCCTCATCCCCAGCAGCAGATGCAGACACGGACGTCGGCGAAGGAGACGTCGGAGCCCCCTCTCCCATCACCGGCCCATCCACCATGGAGGGGCGCTGAGCTGCGGAGGAAGAACGCTCGGTGTTGGCGGTAGGGATGGAGGCCAGCGAAGGTAGTTTTGGCGGGGACCGCGGCGGCCAGAAGACAGCCGGAACCTCCTCCCCGGCAGCCAAAGCATCTAGCTCGTCGAAGAAAGCCACAGCAGCCACGGCCTCCGGGAGTGACGGCGATGAAGGCGGCGACGCGGTGACCACCTCCACGGCCACCACCGCCTCCGTCGGCAGCCGAGGGCAAGCTAGCCTCCCCCACTGCCGGCAGGGCAGCGAACCTAGAGGCCGGCACAGTCGGCGAAGGGGTCGGCGACTGCGGCAGGGGCACGTCTGGTGGCGTTGGCGGCACGTCCGGCGGCGTCGGCGACGGGAGCGAGGTCGGCAGCGCGGGAAGCGACGACGGCGGGCCGGCGGAGCGCGGCGACGCACGAGACGACGACGGCTGCCCGGCGGAACGCGGCGACGCACGAGACGACGACGGCGGTATGGGGGAGCACGAAGACCCTGGCGCCGAGCAAGATGAAGACGGCGGAAGCAGCGCCGGCAACAGCGGCCGCGGAGGAGAGCCGGCGACAGCGGCCGTGGCGGCGAGCTGACCAGCGACAACGGACCCGGAGGAGAGCCCACCAGCAACATCGGCGGGCCGGCCGGCGACGGCTGCCTCGACGAAGAACCCACCAGCGACAGCGGTTGAAGCGGCCGCGGCAGAGAACCCTCCGGCGACTCCGACGACAACGGCCGCGCGCTGCGGTCGCAACGTGACGGCATCCCGAGGAGGCGAGCAGCAGGCGAAGGACGGCTGCAAGGGCGTCGGTGGAGACCGTCGAGGAGGCGGCGAGTCGTCAAGCCCCGCAGCGGCTGGCGAGACCGACGATCGAGAAGGTCAGCGGAGCGTCAGCAGCTGGGCCGACTGGGGGCACCGGCGACAAGGAAACCTCGCCCTCCTCACCCAGCGGCCACACCGCGACTACCGAGGAGGCGATCCCTTCCGGCGACATCCATGGAGAGAGGCGGCTGGGCTGACACGGAAATCCCTCGCCGGTGGCGACGCGGCGCCGGCGACCACTGGCGGCCCAGCGGTCAGAGGCAAAGCGAGAACGAGCCTAGCGGCATCCCGACGTCGGCAAGCGGAGCAGCCTCACAACCCCCGCCCAAAGGCCATGACGGCCCAAGCCCACCAGGGAGAGAAGGGAGAAGGCCCGCCTCAAGATGCATGGGGTCGAAACGAGTGGGCCCATCCAAGGCGGCCCAATGGGGGAGTGGTCCATCATGGGGCACAGGGACCATGTGGGATGGCCCGAAAGGGCCACTCAACGGCGCCGGTCCAGGCGGCAGCTCGCCTGTCTTGGCGCCGCCTCACTTTATTTGGCATTCAACTGTTACACTATGAAACAAAACAGAAAACCAGTGAGCCCAGTCCATTTTACTCTTCGGGACTAGGCTATACTTGAATTTGTATGGGATTGTCTGGGTTGATATCCAAAATAACTGCACCGAAATTGTGGTAGCAACAGCAAATTTTTGTCAACACTTGAATTTGCTAACATTTTTTTACGTAATGCAAAATTTTGGTTCTCTACATAGCATGAAACCAGTCACACTGCAAAATAAAGTTTGTAATGTTATGTGCTATTTGGTTCCGAACCAAACATCCACACCCCACTATAATTTTGGCGTTGAAACAAAATTTTCAAGTTCTTTTCAGGTTTCGAAAGGTGTTGGGAAGTTTAGTGTTAATCATTTTAGAGATAACCTATTCTATACCATCGAGTTTGTTCAAGTTCAACGATTTGCCATCGACATTGTCTCTTTCTATAATATACCGATGACTTTAGCAATTGTTCTATGATATACCATTGGGCTGGACCTTCTTTTCAAAAATACCCAAAATATCCTCAGAGACATACAAAATAAACAATTGATTTCTCTCATTAGAAGTTTCAAAAAAATATGAAATTTTTTATGTGACCTCCTTACACAACATGGAAGTTTGTATACAAGTTTTAAATTTTTTCTGGTATTTTTATTTTTTAAAAAAATATTTTTACGTGGTATATGAGAGAAATTGCTTATAAAGGAGATGATAGCATAAAATATCTTATGTAGTGTGTGAAAGATGATTTATATTAAAAACAAAAATAATAAAATATTTTTATATACAATATAACATATAAGTTATAATTTTAAAAAAAGAAATGTAAAAAACTTGAAACTCCTATAAAAATTTCTATGATGTGTAAGGAGGCCACATAAAAATTTTCATATTTTTTTGAAATTTCTAGTGAGATAAATCAAATGTTAACCTTGTATGTTCATAAGGGTATTTTGGGTATTTTTGAAAAGAATGTCCAACCCAGTGACGTATTGTAGAACAATTGATAAAGTGGCAGGTATATTGTAGAAAGATCCAATGTCGATGGTAAATCGTTGAACTCACACAAACTCAATGGTATAGAATAGATTATCTCATAATTTTATGGTGAATAGTGAAGACCATTGGTGGTGGTGGTAGAGTTATGGGTACATTACTCTATTTAACATGTTTTGCATCCTAGTATTCACAAATATTTAACTCTATTTAATATGGATAACTCCCGGCCTCTATAAAGGATTTTGAATGGATGGAACACATCCAGAAAGCCTGTCCAAATTTATAGTATTAAGATATATCCCATCCACCCAAAAATACTCTATATTTTAGGATGGGCGGAGTATTTCCTACTTAACCTTAAAAATGCCTATGCGAAGCTCGGATATGGTTCAGGTGTAGTTACTAGTGTGACTGCAACTTAAGCAGTCACACTAAGACCATCCAAGTTATATCCAATGGCTGAGATTCCTAGGAGCACTGTTCACATAGAAAAAATATTGTACATATACTGTAGCAATGGTACTGTAGCACTTTAATCTGTACCCTTGATCTGGAAAAATGGATGGATAAGATACCATGCAGTCACTAACTTGCAGTCCTAGCAGTGACTGCATGTGATCTCAATCTGCGAAGCTCATAGTGAGAATGCACTCATCAAACCCCAAATGCCCTTTTACCAGATTTTTCTGTGATGCTACATTTTGGTTATGATTTGCTTGGGAACATACAAACATACCAAGATTATTATCAATTAACAACAGAAGGGATCAGAGAGAAAGTAAAAGAAACGAAAAGAAAAACGGCATATGCTCCCCTTCATCTTGCACGCATGCATGTGCATGCCAGCCTCGCAGGCTCGCAATATCGATCGATCTCGCCCCTGTGTCGCCTCATGTGGCGGCACGCACGGCCCGCGCGCTCCCCATCGATCCATCCATCCTCGCATGCATATATCGATCGATCAGTTCTAGAACTGCAAGCACGCGACCACATGGTCTCCCTCCATGGATCAAACACTTGTTATATGGTAATCGAGCCAATTCTTAATTTGTTATTTTTGGGGTTAAGTGTAGCTGGCCAATCACCATCAAGCTTAGCACATGATTGGCAAAAGGGATGAGATAATTAAAAAGGAAAGGGGAAAAGGAAGAGGGGAGATCACGTGGGTTTATCCATGAAAAACAACGGTTTAAATTGTGGACCGTACAAAGACACAACCGGCCGGCCAGAGCTTTGAGATCGAGCTCAAGGTACAATAATGTCATTTGTACTTTGGTCAATCCACAGCAGTGTTTTGTTGTGGTAACAGGAGTGCGACAATAAATGGAGCTGAGAGGACGACAATATTGATCATTTGTTCGGAGAGCTTCTCTCATATTACCGAGTAATTTTACCATCCAACATTTAGTATCTCGAGATATTATATTTTTTTTATCTCGAGGTACGGTAGTAGTATAAATTTAGTACCTCTAGTGTAAAATTTGATACCTCAAGGTACTTGCTACTTAGTATCTCGAGGTACTAAAATTTTGTATGCAAAATGTGGTACCTCGAGATATTAAATGTTGGATGATAAAATTGCTCAACAGTATCAGTAGTAATAGAATCTACAAATGAACACTAATTCTCAGTATGTTCCTATTTATTTGGCAATATCGATCGACCACTGTAAATTTAAATTTATCTTTGACCAGTAAAAAGTTCTAAATTGTGATGTTTTAATAAACGTAAGTAGTATAGATATATTTAGCATGCAAAAATAATTTGATAATACAGCATATTATTAATATTTATTTTTTCGCAAAAGAAAGAACGGTCAACGTTTATAGATGAATAGTGTCTGGTGACAAGGAAAGAAAGAATGGACGCCACTTTACAGTTCTTTGGAGTGACATTTTTCGATTTGCAAACCCTCAAGTTGCACACAAATGTTTTCTCATCTTTTTTCCCAGAGATCTCAAACGAGTATCGATCTTCTGTTCTTAGTGGCAGAGCACTCAGTCAGCATCACCCCCCACACCCATGAGACATGAATGACCCACAAGCAATAGAGCCGAAAGCAACGGGATCGAGAAGAGCCCTGCAGGCAACAACAACGCAATTAATGTAAAATGAACAGAAGCATCAATGAATGCGAGAGGAAGAAAACAACGCAAACGCATCGATTCATCTACAGATTACCTATACAGCCAACTAGCCCCACGGAGCCATTGTTTCGCTTATTCACGGAATAAGCGAAATGCCATATTTACAAACGAAAAATAATTTATGAATAAAACTTTTATATATGTATTTTTAGCGATCTAAAAATGAAAGCTAAAAAATAAACTTCAATGAAAAAAACTTAAAATCAACTCCAAATTTAAGGTTGAAAATTTAAAATTTGGATGATAAGCATAAGTATGAGCGAAAAGAGGAGGCCCCTTTATACAGTGAGAAATTAAGCCTGACCTTTGTTTCAACAGAAGCCACACCACTACCACGGCCACCTAGAGTTTAGCTCAAGTTCACCTGCTGTTCAGGAACAGTAGAGAGCTAAAACAGCAAAGCAAGTGCATATGCATGCTACAATTGCAGCCACTATACCACAACTCCACAAACACATCTATATATATCTATTGTGCTCCTGGTCTCTAGCTCACTCTTCTTGCTTCAGCATAATCTGTAGATAGGGAACTAGCGCTAGCTAGTGGCACTTGTACATGCACTACTGCCCTTTTCTCCTCTCTTCTAGCTGTTGTGCTCCATGAGTAAGCCAAAGATTATTATGAGTGCTATTTGAAACACTTTGGAACATTACTTTTTTTAAATGTTTTCCTTTTTATTTTGCGAGATGTCAATTGAGGTCTGTGCGGACTTGTGTGGTATATAGTAGTTATGCCTAACTTTCTTTTTCCGTTCTTTCTGCACAGATTCTAACGTGGATTCCCATCAGCCTTACACATGATGATCCTATGAATTCATTAACTAGCTGAGCAAGAGAGGGAGAGGAGAGAAAAAAGAAAAAAAGCACCGAAAAGTTGCAAATGATGCTAGGCAGAGTGGCGAACAGACGACGGAGGTATCACTGTACCGGCACTCTATTAGATCATGGAAAAAGCACACTCATACACTAGGTCTTCTTTACAAAGCCTAAGCAGCAAGCATATATAGTGTGTAGCTTAAGAATTAGTCGTAGTGTTGTTGTTTATGGAAAAGTCTAATTAACACCTAAAGTACTCAAGTACTGTATCGGTAAAGTATTAATAAGCTTAAGGTCGGTCTACTTGGCCGGCCCCGCCCTAATGGTATCCGGAAGTACAAACAAATATTCAGAACAACCCTTTTAAATGGCTTTTGTAAGTTATTTTCCTGTGTAAAATACATCAAAGGTGGCATGGTATTGTTTATATATTAGCCCATTCTATTTTACGAGAAAATTCCCTATGTACCTATGAGTTTCCGTTGAATCTCTTCTATCTCTAAATTTTGCCTCATCCTCTAAATGCCCTTAGGCTCTTGAGTTTTTTTTATCCCCTCTATATCCACGAAGTTAGTTCAATGTGAGTTGACCGTTAGATTTTTTTTTCTAAAAATGACTATATTGTCATTTGTACTTTATACTAGCTACATTAAAAAAATATAAATCTCATTATGAAAAAACCTTGCTCTATAATAAAATAAAAAAGGGATATAATTATTCGACAATGGATTTTAAAACCAAAATTAGATTTTCAAACTTTCTAAAAAGTTGATGAAATACATATAAAGGTTTCATTGGGAAATTTAAAAAATCATAACTATTTTATAGGGTTTTAAATTTCAGCAAAAAAATTGAAAAAAAATCCATTGGATTTGGTTTGAAACTTAATTAAACATTAAAAACTTTAGTTTTCAAATTTATGATAAATTAATTGTGTCCCGTTTGTATTTTTACAAATGAATCAACTTTTAAATTGAGGGCCATGTTTTTTAAAAGAAAAATCAACTACGACTTAAGTAAGAGACCAGGATAATTTAGACTTTTTAAAAATCTAATGGTCAACTAACAATTAAATTGATGGAATGGGCATAGACAAGATCAAAATAAAAAAACTCAAGAATATATAATGGATGAGGTTAAATTCAGAGATATACGAAGGATTAGAGAAAAATTTGTGGGCACGTAAGGAATTTTCTATTTTATATAACCAACAACGATCTTATGCATCTTAAAAACCAGTTAAAAACCTCTGAAATGGTTTTGTGAATGGTTTATTTGCAATGTGTACCATGACAGGTGATATGGCATAGCATGCGATAGACATATATATTAGCCCATATCACATAAGCATGTCTAAATATTCTCTCTCTCTCTCTCTATGATCGGTGAGCCAATGAACCACTTGCAAGATCCAAATCATCCCCTAAGCTGGAAATTATTTAACCGAATCCAAACGTCAAGCCATTGCGGACGCACAATACCGCTGAAGGGCTTACACAATACGAAGATGGGTACTTCCTCCGTTCTAAAATAAGTTAAACTAGTATCATATATTTAGATTCGTTATATTAGAATGTGTCACATCTAATACTAAATTAACTTATTATGAGATGGAGGGATTACCTGAATCCATGCTTTGAGAGTGAAATAAACCCCCACAGAACATCAATGGATTAAAATACAATTTTTCCCATACTATTAGTATACGTAGTACATAATAAAACTCTTCCATCATCTATCATCATCTATCAGTCATTGCGTTGTGTGTCATCTTATCCTCTCCACCAGTCCAGCCGGCCTTTTGTCCATAGAGAGTATGAATAACCAAAGTACTAATATATTTGTCAGCATGCAGCAGCAGATACCGGCAAAAGTGCCTGTCCCTGCGACCACTGACTACCACTCCCCGTTTGAACTCGAGTTCGTGGTAGTAGTGTGTACTCCAGCAAGCAGTAAGCTTGTCCTGGCATCGCCTGGTGGGGCTCGAGACACGCACACACACATTAGTTTAGTTGCTGAGCCCCCCTCTCCTGCTTGTTCTCTGCATTTGGCACTGGGAGCGCAGCATCCGCTTAACTTTGGGAGTTGGCATCGCTAGCTTTGACCATGACCGGCTACTTGGCTACCAGTGGAGAGTGATGACTGATGTGCACGATGAGTGTGATGAGAGGCTAAGCTCGTCACACCAATTATTGCTGAATTTTCTCCAATCTCTCTGCTCCCCTGACGAAGCAGCTGCCCCTGAAATGGACAATAAAAGATGTTGCTAACTGGCGGCCAGCGGCCCCCCCCCCCCCCCCGACCCACGGCCTTTTTTTTCTCTCTTTTATCGCGATTTTTTTTTCGGTTTTTTTTTTGCGATTTTTTTTTGTTTTTTTCTGATTACTTTTTTAATCTTTAGCACACTTATTTTTAAAAAAATATTTTGAGTTGAAAGTTTTTAAATCTTAACTTAAAAATTTTTAAATCTGATTTGAAAGTATTCAAATCTCGAGTTGAAAGTTTTCAAATCTCGAGTTGAAAGATTTTAAATCTGAGTCAAAAGTTTTCATATTTCAAATCTTAACTATAAATTTTTCAAATCTATACTTGAAAGTTTTCAAATCTCGAGTTAAAAGTTTTTTAATCCGATTTGAAAGTTTTCAAATCTCGAGTTGAAAGTTTTCGAATTTGAGTTGAAAGATTTTGCATCTCGAGTTGAAAATTTTTAAATCTGAGTTGAAAGTTTTCAAATATGAGTTGAAAGTTTTCAAGTCGAAGTTGAAAGTTTTTTTCAAATCGGAGTTGAAAGTTTTCAAGTCGGAGTTGAAAGTATTCAAATCTGAGTTGAAAGTTTACACATATATGGAAAAACCACCTATTGGGCCGTGTGGGCTGGCACGTGCGCGCCGCTGGCGCGTACGCGCTAATTAGGATTTCTGATAAAAGCCATCATATGGTGCTAAAGTAAGCTCTAGGAGGTCTTATAACCCATCGTTTCGTTTATACTTATGCTTTTAAACTAAAATTTAAATTTTGAAACCTAATTTGAAAAGTTGATTTTGCGTTTTTTTTCATCGTACTTTATTTTGTAACATTTGCTTTTAAATTAGTTTAAGGTAGACGGATACATATAAGCATTAGCAAAACGACGACGAGGGTATTGATCCGGTGGGGTTTAGACGTGCTAATTAAATTAAATTATGGGTGTAAAGTGGATTCCGGTGGCCGGACCATTATATCACGAATCTTGAGGCACATTGGACGGTGGCGAGGAGTGATGGTCATCACCCCTATGTAAGTAATTTAGGCCCATGCATGCATCAACAACGATCGTGCACACCACAAAAGGCGCCATGATCAAGCAAACCAAGGCATCTTCTCTCTCTCTCTCTCTCTCTCTCTTCGTTATCCCTCGAGCAGCTAACTTGAGCACGATCGAGAGGCCAAGCTAAGCAAATTTTGCATTACTACACTCCACAAGTTGTATATCAAACATACTTAAATAGAATCATATTTTCATTTGGTTAAACTTACTTGTTAGTACTAGTGGTCCTCACAAGTAATTTTGATACTTACTTTGAGAAAAAAGATTAGAATGTATAATTAATGAGGGTAGCAATGTAATTTACCTCACTTCCTAATTTAGTGTGAGATCTACTAAAAACGACACAAGTAAATTGAAACTTAGTTGACCTGTTTGGGAAATTCAACTAGTTCTCTTCAAGACATGGCTAGCACAGATTTAACAACGGGACCGTGATTCGATAAAATGCCAACCTCAAACTCATGCTACTCGTCGTGTTGCCATTTTCTCATTTTTGCTAATTCTCAAAATCTTTTTGCCTCTTCTTTGTGGTGATCAGACGAAAACTCCCTTTGACTGATGAAGGTGAGACCGGTGTGTGTGGGCTCGGGCGGCGCCAAAACCTCCCACAACGCCGCCGCCTCCTCCTGCCCCTTCACCAGTGCTAGCAACACTGCCCCCTTCTCTTCCTTGTCGGCGACGGTGGTGGTTCTTGCTGGGGAGATGGTGAAGGAGCTATTTGTGCGTGTATTTTGTAGGTCGACGGTGGAGCGATTGCGGCAGAACGTGGAGCTGTTGTTGCCGCTGGTGCTGCTGCAAGGAGGAGGAGGAGGAGGTGGGGTGGTGCCCAGCTAAGGGAGGCGTTGGATCCACACGCCCGCCCATGTGTTCGATGTCGACTCCGCATCGAACTGACGCTCGCATCGGCTGCCTCGAACACTGTGTTAGGATGTCGTCGTGACGACAGCCTTAATTTGTGGCTATAACACAGACCTCCCTACCCCCGTCCACCATGTCCCTCCCCTTCGTACTCCCACCGTGCCGCCGTCGAAGACCATGGGAATGGGGATTGAACCGTCACCATCCAAGGGCATGGCGTTGGGGATGGAGGTGGAGTTTGTGGAGGAAGAGGAGGACGGCGTGGTGGGTGGCGGCGTCAGGGTGGGGAAAGATAAGGTGAAGGAGATGGTAATGAGCGGCAGCAGCGACGGGTGGGAGGCCGTCGGATCTACAGCATGGGCGGCAGCGGTGAGACCGATTGTAGGGGTATTTTCGTTTGATCATCTCGCGGCTGAGCGAAAAAACATTTAGAAAATCACTAAAACCATAAAAATGACAATCCGGCGAGTAGCACATGCTCAAGATTGGCACAATCACGTTTTGAGGATGACATAATAGCGAAACTCAGTTTTGAAGATGGCTAAATGTCCTTTTTTTTTTCCTCCGTGTTGTTGGGTTTATTAGCAATCGTGCAATGGAATTTAAATGTTATGTTTGGGAGCGGAAATCATTTTTTAATACCTAAACACCCAATATTAATTAGATTTGCATGCCATGCTAAAAAAAATATTCTAGATTCGTCACTGAGACACAATATTTATAATATAAACATTTGTACAGTGTTGCTAGAGAAATAGAGACATGTATCGTGAAAAAGAGACAGGAGATGCAAGACAATATTGTTCTTGTTAAAGAAAATAACATGGTGAAGCAGAGGAAGTACTATCAGACTACTACCAGTAGCTATCTTGGTTAATTATCCATTTTATAGCCGGAATCGCAAGCCCATGGCACGCATATATCCTGGACATCGTGGCGTTTGCCAGCGAATGGCGTGGACAGTAGTAGCAGCAGCTAGCGGCGTCGGATGGTGCGATGCCGATGCGGCCGAGGAGGAGGAAGGCGCAAATCCACGACGACCACCGCTTTTTCCTCCCTCAGTGCGCGAGATGCGGATACTCCACCCCCCCCCCCCCCCCCCCAATCCTTTTGACTAATCCTCCCGTGCAACGCGCACACACGCATCACATCACCAAGTATACTCCAATAATTATCATAATCGGATGGATTATGAGTAATACTCCCTCCGTTTCAAAATATTTGACACCGTTAACTTTTTAGCACATATTTGACCGTTCGTCTTATTAAAAAAATTTTGAAATATGTAAAACTATATGTGTACATGAAAGTATATTTAACAATGAATCAAATGATATGAAAAGAATAAATAATTACTTAAATTTTTTGAATAAGACGAATGATCAAACACGTACTTAAAAAGTCAACGGTGTCAAACATTTCAAAACGTGGGAAGTATAAATATATAAATCGATCGGTCTAACTCGAAAGAAAAAGCTCTCGCAATCACACGTTAAGCTTTTCTTTTCCTGTTTCCTGCAAATGATGGGCCAATCCTAAAACGCCACGGCCCTCACAGCTGCTGCCGCAGCTGTTACTAGTACTGATGATGCTGCTGCCAATCCCTACAGTTTTTGACTCGTGTATCTCTCACACCCACAAGACTGCAGTGCAGCGCCTCTGCCTCTGATAACTTCATCACAGCCAGAGGAGAAAACGAGCAGAGAGAGAGCCCCGGTCCAACTTACTAGTCCAACCGCACTACTAGTAATGATCTGAAAGTTCTGAACTTTACTCCAGTAGAGCGCTGTGCGACTGTACTGTGTACGTACTCTTGCAGCACGTACCGGTGGTGGTCGTCCTCGCCAATCCGGTCAAAAGATGGGGTCGCACGCATCGCATCGCATGCAACCTGCAGCGGCAGAAGCGCAGCATCTGCGTGCGTGCGTGCGTGTGATCCGGACGACGAGAGATGCAAATGCAACAACAACAATAATTCCACCACCACCGCAACCACAACACCAACAACATTCCATCCTGCAGAAGCCGTCGCGCAACCCACCCCCCTCCCTCCCTCCACCGGCCATTGTTTGCCTCGTACGCATGGTTCACCAACTGGAAAAGAAAAAAGAAAAAAAGAGAGAGAGTTCTGCACACGAGATGAGAGGAATGAGAGAATGCAATGGAGGAGAGGACGAGAATTGGTGCCTGTTTTTTTTCTTGGTTGATTTGAATGGAGATGAGTCCCACTAGTGCCAACTGATACATACATATACAAAATTGGAAATTTGATTGGAGAAGAGGAGGAGAAGAATCGAATCTCTTTTTTTTTTTTAGCTTTTCTTTTTTTTTTCTCCGTCGTCGATGCTTGGTTGCTACTACCGCCGCCGCTGCCGCCGGCCGCAATGGCGGTTGTTAGTATGGTTGGAGGAAGTCGTCGGAGTTGGCGATGGAGTCGGCGGCGGGCCACGCCGACCGGAGCAGCTTGAGCAGGTGCTGCGCCTTCCGCTTCGCCCGCTCCGAGCACCCGCCCTGCACCATGAGGAGGAGCTGGCTCATGGCGCCCGCGCGGACCGCCTCCACCTGGAGCGGCTCCGATCCGCCCACCACCGCCACCAGCGCCCCCGCCGCGTGCTCCGCTGACCGCCCGGACATGGCGCGCACCAGCGCGCACACCGCCGCCGCGCCTCCCCCGGCGCCCGCGACCACCGCGTCGCGCCCGCCCTCCGTCCGGCACAGCCGCTCCACCGCGGCCAGCGCGCGCTCCGGCTCCCCCGCGCCACCGCCTCCCTCCGCGACGCGACGCGCGAGCGCCGCCGCGGCACCGGCGGCGACGGCGCGGGGGCGGTTCTCCTTGGCGAGGCAGAGCGCGAACAGTCCACGGATCCCGACGCGGACGGCGCGCGCGTGGGCCTTCTCCTCGACCAGCGCGACGAGCCCCTCCATGACCCCCTCCGCCGCGCCCAGCACCGCCCTGGCGTCCGCGCCGGACACCGCCGCAACCGCCTCCACCACAGCCCCAGCATTAACCCTGCACTCCAGCGTCGCCGTCGTCGTCGCCGCCCCTTCCCCACTCACCAGCAGCTCCCCGAGCCTCGCCACCCTCTCCCTCCTCCCCACCACCTCCACAGCCTCAGCCTCACCCAACCCAACCATAGCAAGAACCGCCATCGCCTCGGCCTCGACCTCCTCCCCACCAGCGTTCGTCCCAAACGCCATGTCAACGAGCGCCGCCCGTGTCTCGTGGGTGGCCATGACGAGGCGGTTCTTGTCGGAGTCCCGGGCGAGCGCCCTGAGCTTGCGGAGCGGCGGGAGCGCGGGGCACTGGGCGAGGAGGGAGCGGATGAGGTCGGGGTCGGCTGGCTGCTTCGGGGTGGGGATGCGCTCGACGCCGAGGGAGCGGTGGGCGACGCACCAGTCCTGGATGAGGCGGCGGAGGGTGTGGTTGGGGATGAGGGTGAAGGCGCGGTCGAGCGGGGAGCGGGTGACGGGGCAGGTGGTGTTGCCGGTGGCCACCCACGACTCGATGCTGGCGCGGTCGTAGGTCTGGCCGGTGGACACCGTCACCGGGTCGCGCATCAGCTCCAGGGAGATGGGGCACCGGAAGTACCAGGGCACCTGCACCCCCGCCGTGTCCAGGCCCAGCGCCAGCGGCACGCTCCCCGGCATCCGATTCTCAGCTCAGCTTCGCGGAATCGCGGCGTGGGGTGGGTTGGTGGGTGGGTGGAGAGGAGGAGGAGGTGAGGAGTGGGAAGGTGGAAGGCGATGGAGACGAAGGGTATAAGTAGGCGGGGGAGCACGTGCGGGCAGTGAGTGAGCCTCCCTTCCTTCCCGTCGCTGCCTACGTGGGTCAGGGGGGGTTCGCCTTTGCGACGACTTGGTGTCGGAAGAAGGTACTGGCTGATGGTGGGCCGGGCGGGCTTCATCCGGCCCGCGCGCCCTGGGGCTACGGATGCGGACGTAACTGCCCATTTGGGGGTGAGAATGCCACGCGAGCCGGTCTTTGCGGGGCTCTTCATTGTAACCAAAATAAATTTTATTAAATTTTGTTAACGCTTAAAGTTTGGTAAGTTGGTAATATTGTCAATTTTTGACAGGATTTCTTATATATTTGCTAAAGTTTGTAAAAAGCTAAATATATACACATATTTGATAACTTTACCAAAAAGATATGCTTTGAAATGACATTAATTTAAACAGCCCCTGCGTTTGGAAAAGGTAAAGACCTGCACATATATAGCAAGGAAATAAGAGCATCTTCAAAAATGAGAACTAGTTTAAAATAGTATATTATTAACCGAATTATTGTGATGGATAAAACAATGCATATATAAGCAGGAAATAAGTGCCTCTCCAAAAATAAGACCTAGTTTAAAATAGTACATTTTTAACCAAATTATTGTAGTAGATAAAGTCCTTCTTATATAAGAGGGAAATAAGTGCATCTCCAAAAAATAAGGCCCTGTATATATAGAAGGGAATATGAGCATCTCAAAAAAAAGTAAGGCTTAGTTTAAAATAGTATATTATTAACCAATTTATTGTTGTGGATACACAACTATAAATAAAAATTAAATATTTAGATAAATATAGTTAACAAGTAGCTTATAATAGGTGATCTAACTAATAGAGTAGAAGAAAGAGAGTTGCACAACCATTACTAAGTTTAGCTAAATGTTTAATGATGACAGAGGGCATTAAGGACATTTATCTCTTTTCAAATAGAAGGACTAGTTTGGTCTAAAGCCAATTTTCGCCATACTATAATAGTGGTAGCACTAAAATCTTGACAAGTTTTGATATTACCAAATATGCTATAGTAGAACTTGTACTAGTGTTAGCAAAAATTGATATCAAACCAAACAATCATACTACACTATTGAAGTTGCTAAAAAATTGGTAGAGTGAAAATTGGACTCAATCCAAACAAACCCGTAAAACCCAAAGGTCTCATTTGCATGCAGGTCCAGCTGACCAGCTCTAATTAATGGGTTGCCTTCACAAATTTACAGGCTAAACTCTCTTTCAAACCATCTCTCCCTCTTGCACTGACCTCCTGTTGTCTCCAAGGAATAGAGTAACCCTCTAGCTAGCTGTATGCGGGCAAATCATTTTTTATGTTCTTCTTCTCTTCATCCTTTTGATCTTTGTGCTCCTTCGATGAGCGAGACAACTAGCAATTCAGTGTTGATTCACCTCTATCCCCTCTTCTAGTTGATCTATTTTGTGTTGATTCACCTCTATCCTCTCTTCTAGTTGATCTATTCAGTGATGAAGACCACGATGGAGCCTAAATCTAACAAATAGAGTGGAGGAAGAAGTTTGATCTCGACTAGTAGGCTTCTTTTGTATTTTTTTTGACGATTTGTTCCAATATATTTTTAAGACTTTGTATGACTTGTTGAATTCATTTTTTTCATAATTTGTATGACTTGTTGATTTGTTTTGACGTTGCACTAACTATTTATAAGAATGTTGAAGTGGTTGATTTTCAGGTGTGCGAGATTATTTTTTCCAATATTATTGGAATCATTGTTTCAACATATGTTTGAGATAGTAGATGCAAATGTTGCATTAGATATTGAATGATACATGTTGAGATTCTACTGTATATTTTTTTTGAAACGTAAGCCAGCTTTTGCTGGTTTTATAATTAGAGAGAGAAACTGTACAAAGAAGAGAAATGACCCATTTTATATGGAAAACCAGGCCCGAAAACCATACAGCTGCACGATTAATTACGGGGAATGAAACCCACTAGGCAGAAGAAAGCATGGGACCTAACTATAACAACAACGGCGGAGCCCAAATGCAGGACATTGTTGCCAAGCTAAACATAAAAGTGACACAAACAACTCCGACATCACAGAAGAGGTGTTATCGTTGCCGAGCTAGCCGCCCAAGCAACCCAGCAACGCTGACTTTACCACCGCAGCGACATTGAAGCCACGAAAGTCGCCAAAGCGAAAGCAGCTCCGACATCCACAATGGACATCAGCCAAGCCACCAAAGAGCCACTTCCTTCACATGGCCAGCACCAACTTGTTGGAAGAGACTACAACATGCTATCGTTGCCAAGCGTCGCCGCACCCCAACAGCAAGCAACTCCGACTTCATCCGCAGAAACAACTGAAGAGTGTGTCGCCCATCACAAGAACGAAGCGGACCCAAAAAGCTTAGGCCTTGCCAAACACCAAGGAAAGAAAGCTTTTAAACCGAAGAGACTATCATAGGAACTTTTCCGAAGCGACGCCACCAAGGATATGTTATATGATTTGTCTGTATGTTACACATGTTGGATCAAATATTTAATGAAACATTTGACCGTCCAATAATACGATTCGGATCAGATGTCTAAGCCGCACAGTTACCTCCGCTCCAAAGCAAAGACACCAATTATCAATTTCTCATCATTAATTTATCTATCGACCTAATCACACATGCTTACAGAGTCACAGTCACACATATGTTTCAGTCGGTTTTGCCACGTCTTCTGCACCGAAAGTGTTCGATCCCCTCCCCTGATGTAGCACGATCAGAGCCCAGGAGCTTCATTCATTCAGCTAATAGCTAAATTACTAGTAATCCTGAATTCCTGCGCGCTTGCTGGCCCTACTACAGATCCTCCACAGTCCACTCCACTGTCAGCGTGGGACCCACTCCACTGTCGCACACACATCTGAACGTAGATTGCTCAAACAATTGTGACTACGCACCCCTATCGTTGTTCAGATAAAACTCGAAAAATTGTTGCCATCCCCTGCAGGTTTCTCTTGTGTCTGACAAGCTAGCTAGTAGGCTAGGGTCCAGCTAGAGTACGGAGTATAAGGTTTGTTATATAATACTCTATTCCTCTAAAAATATACTCCCTCTGTCCCAAAAATTTAAATATTTTTAGCACAGTGTCAAGTCAAACATTTTTAACTTTGACTATTAATAGCAGAAAAATAAAAAGAATCAATCATGTAAAATTGACGTTACTAGATTTATCATTAAACAAACTATCACAATATGCAACTCTTTTTATTTAAAACATCTTATTTTTTTAGATATTGTTGGTTAAAGTTTCATCTCGAAGACTGTGTCAAAGTAAAAAAAAATACTTATATTTTGGAACGGATGAAGTAATTATTTTTAACAGATTAATAGTAAAAAATTACTTAATTTGAGAAGGAGGTACCATAATATTAAGGTTGAGAAGAAAAGACTATAAATGAGGGGGTTGTTGAGAGTACGATAAAAAAATGAACAAGAAAAGGTTGATAGAGGAAGGAGTAATAAGGAATGCTTATATTCGTGTACATATTTTAAATTTTAGAAATACTACTGATATTTTGAAACGGAGAGTAGAGGAGTAGTTTTTCTTTCCTTTTTAACTAGGGAGAGGAGTAGCTGCCAACGTACATAGTCTAAAGTTTTTTCCAGCTAGCTTGCTGCACATATATACTAGTGCCGCTAGTGGTGCACACATGTGCGTGGTCACATGCGCGCGGGCTGTTCAGCTAGCTAGCTAGCTAGCACCTTCGATCAATCGATCTGGACAATATACTCAGTCCAGTGGTCGTTGTTGCATGCTTTGCTTTGGATCGGAGGCTTGGCCATAGCGATGGGGAACATGCAGGCAGATCAAGAGAAGCTAGGGGGAGTAGCTACAGCCCCTACGTGAGCCTACCGGCTTGGCTACTAGCGGTGGAGGCGTGTGGTGTGGAGGGCGCTGGCAGCTGTGTGGGATGCCTTCATTAATTTGATACTCCTAGTTTGCACTCCGAGGCCTTTCACGGTGCAAAGATACTGCTATGGGTATTTACAGTACGGTGATTTGTCGCTCTTGGGCCCACCAAATTGAAGACCGTGTGATCAAAGTTGGGTAGCCATTCTTTGGCTCGATCGAGGCTTGGTGTCGTGGGGAGAGAAGTCCGCGACGCGTTGTGGAGGGCGTTGCTTCGCTGTCTAGTTCCTCCTGGCACGATTTTGTTGCCAATCCTAAAATCGCCCTCGCCGCCTCGTGCGCGATTCTTCCCCTTCGCCAGCCCTCGCACTACCGTGTATATGCCGGCTATTTTCCCACCTCGCGCGCTCGCTCTCATGCCCTCTTGTGATTCCTCCCCCTTTCCTTGTCGGTTGTCTCCTCATCGTCAGTACCATCAGCGTCGGAATTGTCACCGAGTTGAGTAGTATGCACAGCCGCGCCCCTCACCATTGTTGTGGACCGTGGTACGATGGGTGTGAAACCCTAACCCAAAAATCATTAGCCCTTGATGTTCCAAGTTCTGTTTTTTTCCCCACTCTCATCATCTTGGTTCAAAACCTAGATTCGAACCTGGCAATGTAGCATCTTCGTTCATTTTTTACAAGATTCGAACCTGGCGGCTAGTTTATCTCAATCTTCCAGCCAACCATCTCCATTCCCTGCACATCTGGTGTTCCCCATACCATCTACAGCGTTCCCCCCTGCACGTAGCCGCCGACACCTCCAACTCCACCTCCGATGGCCCCAAGCACAGCTGGTGTGGCGGCACCGTTGAGCTCCAGATCTGCATGTTGGCATCGTGTCACGGCCTCCCCAACTGTCGCTGCTGATCCTAATCTTGTAAAATTTCAGTGGCAGTGGCATGGTCCTAATCTTGTAAAATTCCAGTGGCACGGCTACGAATAGACGAATTGTAATGACATTTTTCTGAATAGGTAAATTTTTAATGGCATGAATCCAATTAACCCTTGATTTTATATATTGGACCGAACAAACTGAATGATATACAGTCGCCGGTGGTTACATAGATAGTACAAACTGGTTGTACAAATTTAATAGTTTGTCTTGTTTATATCTTAATGTGTTTGTCAATTTTGAACCTAATATTGTGTGAAGTGGTATATATACATTGGATGAATGTTGTCATTTTTTTTAAAAAAAAATATAGCTATTTGGATGGTTTAATTATAGATAAAAGAGGGTACATCTCATCGTGGAACCAAGACTGTTTTTCATATTATTGCCTCTTTTTTGAAATGTTTGATGTTGGTTAGTTTATTTTTGAGCTAACCAATATAAAAAAAATGGAGGGATCACTATGGCTTGTTCACTTCTTTAGAAAAAATCTTATCAATTTTTAGTAATGCTAAATATTGGTATTACTAATTTTTTTTTATGGTAAGGTAAGATCTGATAGTGTTTGGCTTGAAGCATTTTCAGCTTTTTGATAGAAAATTTGTGAGTAGAATGTTTCAGAATTACCAAAATGTGATTAGTTGTGTTGGTAATGTTAATGTTCTGATTGTTACATTACTAAATTTTAGCATTATCAGAATTTAAAAGGTTCAAAATGTCTACAAATTGAATAAACCATATCTGACCTACTGTATATGTAACCAATATGGTAACAGTTTGGTAAGTGGTAACCATCTGTGTTGCCCGGGCAGGAGAGCTAGCGAAGATAGCGTGCTTTTCTCTTTGAGTTGACGCAGGTGTCGGCAGCTAGCTAGATAGCGTCTCGCGCATCGTCCAAAGTCGTCATCGGCGTGCAGCCAAACATATGTCGATTTCACATTAGTGATTAGTGTGGTAGTAGTACTCACTCTGGCGAATGGTTGTTGGATCAGAGCAGAGGAAAATGGTAAATAAAGCTAGCTCTAATTTCATATATATACCCTTCAATGGTAATTTGATATAGTACTTAATTGCGTTATCAAATACTCTTTCTATCATATACGAATCTCTCTTTTTCTAGAAAAGAAAAGATAAGACACTTGCTGATAATCTTAAGAAACTTTATATACATGAGTGACCCAAACTCCGGCCAACAGAAGACACACGCTCCGCCTACTAATTTTTCACTATGTCAGCCAAAGTATGACCCGAAATACAATGAGACGACTCGAACCTTAGCTCATTTGTGGCTTCACCCCTTGATTATATTAGTGTTACAGAATATGTTAAATGTGACATCTTATCCGTGTTAGTTAGACACTTAGACAAACCAACATTGACATAGTTTCCTGTTCACATGACCCTGCGCGTGTATAGGATTAGCAAGAAAATTGGTACTAATAACAAAAATAGTAAATCGGTGTAATAAAAACATTATCAATGTTGGTTTTTTAGATGAACCGCACTGACTAAGTAAAGACGAACCGATCAACATGGGAAAAATTCTGTAAGCCCCCTTGTTTTCTCCGTATCTCCCTCTCACTCTCTCCTACTCTCTCCTCCTCTTCATGGCAAGCGCCGACGACCTCCTCCACACGGGTTGGCGGGCAGACTTCTCCACCATAGCAACTAGCAAGGGACAGTACGGTGGAGGTGACCTCAGCCTCAAGTGCCATCTTCAATGCGGAGAATTTTCAGAATATGCCATCGAATTCGGACTGCTCTCAGGAATTCTACTTTTAGAATACGCCATCGGAACACGAATTTTCTTCGTTCCGTGCCACTCCGTCTCTTGAGTCAGTAGCGTCGTCATCTTCTGTCGCCCAGCGCCGCCGTCGTCAGTCCGCCACCACCCGTGCCGGCACTGGCATCGTCGTCGTCCACCGCCCGCGCCCACGCCCATGTCAGCCGCGGCGTCGTCCGTTCACTGTCGCCACCATCATCGTCGTCCACCGCCCGTGCCGCGCGCGCCTAGCCACGGCGTCGTCCACCGCCCGCGTCGCGCATTCTCCGGTGGAGCACGCCGATGAGGGTGCACATGTCCTCGTCCTCCTCATCTTCCTCCCCACCACCACCACCACCACCGACGCCGCCCACCCGCTGCCCATCCCCGCCATCCACATGGATCTTCACCCAGATCTCGTGGTAGGAACTGGTGTGGATGGCGAGCGTGTACTCCTAGCTCAGGTTGATGGTCACCGTCGACAGGGGGCTTCTCCCCCACCCCTTTCCCGCTGCGTAGCCACCCAATTCCACGTCGCCCCCTTGTAGCACTCGCGGCGGTGTTCGAGCTCGTGTTCGCGTTCGCGCTACTGGTGGTGGCGTTCGCGTTCGTACCCTCGCCCACGCCAAGCCGCCTCCCTCCGCGCCCATGCCACGCCGTTCCCACAGCCGCATCGAATCGGTAGATTGCCTGATTCGCCGCAATCGCCGCGTCACGCGACACAAGCAAGCGCAGGGGCAAGCGAACGGACGACACCGCGGCTGATATGGGCGTGGGCGGTGGACGACGATAATGCCGGCGACGGACGGACGCCGGTGCGGCTGACACGGGCTAAATAATTAAGGTGTCATGCATGTAATAGTATGTTTAGTACTATAGTAGGAGCTTGCAAATCTTTCTTGTTCAATCAAGGATGGACTCGCAACACGAAGGCAATGATCATCAGGGGCCCTACACGAAGGCAATGATGCATGATGCACGGAGGCCTGCAGGGCCGCACGCATGCACGTACGTACGCACTCAAGCAACGGAATGTGATGCACGTGCGTGTGCGACGTACAGCTAGCGTTAAATTAATGAAAACCAATCGCCTTTGGAGACCGGATCAATCGGTACTGTGCATGGTCCTCATCTATCTGAGTTTTTCTGAAGAGGAAGATCGACTGATCGAGTTGGATAGATGCAAAAGTCATGCTAGCTACCTTCCCCTGTAACACTACTCTGCATGCAAGGATTTATATGTGTTTACTTAATTTGTTTTAAATCAAATTCCCAGGGAGGGATTTAATTACTGGTACAGTTTTAATTTTCGTTTGAAGTTAAAACATAGTACATCATGTTTTACTACTCCATCGGGCTTCACCTTTTTTTAAAAAAAGTTTGATCGAGATTATAAAAAACATAACAAGGTTTTTAACGCAAAATAAATATAGTACTAAAATATATTTAATTTTAGATTTAATTAAAATAATTGGGTAATGGAGATGTTGTTACGCTTCTTTCTACAAATATGATCAAACCTAAGTAAAACATACTATAATATGAAATCGAAGGAATAAAAAGGAAAAGGTTAGGTGCCTGATTTGCTAACTCATCTAATAGGAGTAGTTGTTAAAAATAAATGACAGGTAAAAAAATTCATTAAAATGATGAATGCAGCAAACTGAGCTAGCTCAACTAGATTCCTTACTGTAGAACTTATTCACCTAGGTTCAACTCCTAGAATTCGTATGGGTGCTTGCACATGTACGACATATTATTATTTCAGCGGTAAGTGATATATTCATTGATAATGGGGTGTGTCCATGGTGACTTCGTCAATATCAAAATATGTGTTATCTCGAAAGTGTTCATGAATCATGATATGCCCTTTCTTATAGATGCTTCGTATATATGTGAGTTTCATCAATTTTAAAATATATCCTTTTTCAGAGATACTCATTGTAAGTGGCCAAACGGGCGGCCTAGGGCTGGGTCGGGCCCGCAATGGCACGGCTAATGAAACAGGTGGTGTGCTGGCCCACATGCCCATGTCGAAGCTAGACCATGACGTGCCGACACAGGCATGTTATAGGCACATGAGCTACGAAGGCCCATTAGCTTGTACAAGGCTCGGACGTTCGCTAAAGAAAAAAAGAAAAACAATTCAAACGAAGTCGCAAAGATCGTTGGGGTTAGCCGGTTAGGGTTTTGCTCACTGCTGCCTCCTGCTTTGTCCGTCACCGCCGCCTGCGAGGTTGCTCGAAGAAAGCTCTACAGTGCGCGCCTCGGTTATATTGTCGTGCCTCTATTTCTTGCCAGCTTCACGCCTCCATGGCTAGCCTCCACACTTACTGGTCGCCACCAAGAAACTTATCGTCCTCCGTTCATACACTAACAACCGACGCCGCCTCTTCTCTATTCTTGGTGCCTGCGGCCGCTATCATGCCATGCGGCCCAAGTTGTATTGTGTCGGCCTAGGCCGCTTTTTGTCGTGTCGTGTCACGTACGAGCTGTGATGACGGCCCAAGCATAGTGCGACTAGACGTGTCATGCTTGGGTCATGAGCAGTTGGTACGTGCCTAGGCTGGCAAAGGGTGGCCCGACCTATTTGGCCACCAATATAATGCTTGTATGGGTAAAGTGAACGCACAGTGGGTTCTACTTAAGAAAGTTCTGAGACAAATATAGGTACACCACCAAACAAGTAGAAGGATATGAATAGTCTTTTCTCTTTACCCTTCATTGTTGGCTTTGAGGGGCTATGCTCGGAGGGCCTGTTTGGCATGACTGCATGACTCCAGCTCTATCTCCACCTCTCTTAGTGTTGGGGTTCAATCAAACAGTTTCAGCTTTAACCAAAAAGGAGTGAAGTTGGTTAGAGTGTTCTCACAAAATGAATTAGATAGGTGAATCTAGGTTTGGGATGCTCCACAGCTTTACTCCCGACCCAACTTTTGAAGTTTAGGAGTTGGGATTCTTACCAAACAAGTAAGAATTCAACTCAGTATTGATTCTTACCTAAATGTAACAACCTGGTATTTTCTTTAAGTACATTCAACTCGGTGTTAGACACAATTTATATTGAGTCTACTAGTATTACAAGGTTGCGGACTTACTCCCTCTGTCTAAAATAAAATCAATATAGGTTGTCCAAATTCATTATATTAGATGATGTTAAATTCTCACCTCTTTTTTAAAAAAGAAAAACAGAGAAAGTAGCAGGGTGTGTGCATAGCATCGATTATTTTTTAAATCGCCCTCCCATGTGATAAGCTCGGCTGACCATCTGCGAAACCCCAGTTTGACCGTCCTAGCTAGCAGCTTACTAGGCGGCTGCCACACACATTCCACGCACGCGCCGAACACAGCTGCTGCTGCAGCATGCAGGCGCTGAATGTTTTTACTCCTACTACTCATCATCCGCGTGATGGCCCACGGCATGCAGCCGCTCTCATCTCTCCACGATATATCCACATGCTGCTGCTCCTGCCGGATAAACAACGGCTCTCGATCGGTCAGACTCGCCACCACAACAAACACGCCGAGAACGCCGCGAGAGAAGAGATAGAGATATCCTCCATCCATCCTCCCCGAGAACGCCGCGCCGCAGATTTGCAGCGCCTTCGCCGTGTGGGTGTCGGCAGCCTCGCCCCGGAACCAAACCAACCGGACCCCACCCCACGGTCAAACCCCGCAGCAGCGTGGGGTCCCCTCGCCACAGCCAGCTAAGCAAACGCAGCACGCGTCGCCGCGCGGCTCGCCGGAGGTGGGGAGGGGAGGGAGTACGTGGGGCCCGCCCCTCTCTGCGCGCGGATATTCCCGTGGGGCCCACGTACGTAGCACGCGCTCTCGCACGCACGGTGGTCAGTGGTGGGTGGGGGGCGGTGGGGTTTTGGGTCGTGTACTCATGCCTGGCGGGTGGGGTCCCGGGGAGCTGCTATGAGGTGGGGTAGGCGGTGTCCCCGGTCAACCGGGCATGGGCGGGGGCGCACGTGCGGCCCAGCTGGCACGCGCCTTGACCGCATCGTGCTCGGCCCGGCGCGCCGTGGGGGGGCTTCACCCTGTACGGGATCCCGGCCATCTTTCATGCAACGACGACTGACCGTGTGCTGCATCTGCTCACTGGCGACCCTCTCTACTCTTGTCCATGCATACTGGACTAGTGTACATTTTTTTTCCCGGTGTTTCTTAAATTAGAAACTTAGCCCTCAAATAATCTAATATGCAATTCGTTTATATAGAGATTCGAACTCAGAACCTTAGTGTGCTACTCATATCACTATAATCACTAGGCTATATGATATTTCACTAGCTAGCATGCATGGTTTTGTGTTTCCCACAAACTCCCACAGCTTTGCATACATGTTTTTTTAGTTCCGACTAGTACGAGTATATGACCAGCATTGTTGTCGGTCCCACGTATAATTACATTGTCGCTTAAAGTTTACACTTTCATGGACGCGTGGTATACGTGAAAGTTATTTTTTCTAAAATTTCTAGAAAACTTCCGTAAATTTTTTGCCCCTAAAATTTCATACATTTTGGTCATTGGATCACCTCGAGATTTGTGCATGAAGGGAAGAATTACTAGAAAGAAATTTCACACAAATCGTACGTAAGATCCTAATATTAATCAACCAAACCATAGTGGAATATAAGTTTTATATACGTCATATAGTTATCATGTAGTTATTACATTGTAACTATACTTCACTTCACGTATACTATAATTACATTTCAAAGATTTCACTCAAAAAACATACGACATTTTTTTTTAGTATTCTTCTTAAATCTAGCGATGAGCAGTGACAGGAGAAAAGGATTTTGTGTACACACGGTATTACGTGAAGTACTAGTACAATACTTCTAGTCTAGGGAGTAATAGAATTTGTGCATATAGGGAGTAATCATATGAACTTGGAACAAAAGTAATCTCTTTAATTCCCTCCGTACCTGGAATACGCTTCCTCCGGTCGTTAATGTGAGTAACTTTTAAAATTACGTAAAATGGTTATATTTTATCTTGGCACACAGGATTAGTAATTATACTTATAATCTATTTAAACATGCTACTTGTCATTCCTCGTAAACAAACGATTCATTAATACTCCCTCCATCTACTTTTGATAGTCATATTTTTAAATCTGAAAAAATTATCTTTGATGGGCATATTTCAATCCAACAACCTATCCTCTTAATGGCTTTCTCGGATTTAATGTATGACTCTCCATTCTTCCGCACAAGATTGGTTACATGGGCATCGAGAAATGTAAATATTAATGAATCGCTTGTTTATAAGGAATAACTAGTAGAATGTTTAAATGGATGATAAGTAGAATTACTTATCCTTGGTCTGTGTGCCAAGATGAAATATTACTATCAAAAATAGATGGAGAGAGTATTTACATTTCTCGATGCCTATTTAACCAATCTTATGTAAAAGAATGGAGAGTCACACATTAAATCCGAGAAAGTCATAAAGATGATAGGTTGTTGGATTGAAATATACCTATCAAAAATAAATTTTTCAGATTTGAAAATATCGCTATAAAAAATAGATGGAGGGAATACTATATTGCATTCATCTGATTCAAATGAATTACTATATCATTTCTTTATTTGTCTCTATAAACGTTTGTTAAGAAGCACACATATAGTATAACAATAGATGTGTTGAGGTGTGTGTGGGTGTCTTCCGGGTAAAAGTTGCACGTGTTGTTCAGAGAGAGAGAGAGAGAGCCTCGGGGACTCGGGGTGCATTGATCGGTGCTAATACTCCTACATGACACCAGTACAGCACGCACGTTGATGTCGTTGTTGATTATTGGGTCGGTCAGAACTAAGAATGCGTAGAGTGTAAATTAAGTTTGGATTAATATTACAAGCTAGCGCACAGTGCAAGCTTTAATTTCGCACCGACGCATATATGCAGCTGGTGGTCTTTGTTCCGTGGTCAGACGAGGAGGAGGCTGGTAGCCACGAATCGGCCATTGCACGCACGCGGACGCGGTACAGTACCATACTTGTGCATGCCTTTCACGTCACGTACCAGTGAACTGCATGCGCGCATTCGTGGAGTAATGGTGCATGGCCCGGCAGATCTTTCCCAATTGACCTTACCTCTGGGGATTACTCTCGCACCGCCAGCTACTCTACTACTATACTCCTACGTTACGATGGATGGATGGACGTACGTGGAGGTGAAGTAGGCACGTCAAACTCGAACAGATGGCGCAGCGCCTGCGCGCGTCGGAACTTGGGGCAGGGACGACGGGATTCCACGTACGGCTCCACCGCACGCCGTGGTGTCTGTACTTGTGTACAGTACTCCTCCTCCTCCGGTCCAGCTTGTTTCGTCGGGGGCCCGGGCTCTGAATCCATGTCGACCGCCGTATCCAATCGAAGCATCAGATCAACCGTCAAATCGCATGCAGCACTGCACTGGGCCACTGCCGCCGCTGCCGCCTCCGTTTTGGGCAGGCAGCGGCCCGGGCCGCACTCCCTCGGTGGTGGTCGGATGCATGGAGCCATGGAGGCCCAGGCTTTGTAGGCCTCGGGCTCGGTGGGCGTGCGGCGGGTGGAGTTTGACGGTCGTCGCGGTACTTGCCTTCCGGGCTCTACGCGCGCCTTTCTGGCCTGGCCTGGCCTGCCCAGGCGCCCAGCCTTTTCGAGTTCCAGGTTCTCGTCTGCTTCGATTTGATAGCCGCAGCAGGAGACTGTCCTGGCCTGTTCACCACCTAGTGTAGACTGAAGGATTTTTCACAATTCGGTCCTTTCACAAATTTCACAAATAAATCTCTGAAAAAACTTATCCCAAAAATGGTCTTTTTTGGTGACTGAGTGGCTGGCACCGTCGTCCTGCCACCATGGTGGGTCAGCGCTGAGGTGGCAGGGGGAGCGCGTCAATGTGGTTGGCGCCATCCCCCCGGATTTTTTTTATTTTTTTGATACTTTTTATGCTTAGGAGGACACAAGAACCAATCATAAAAAAGTTAAACTTAAATGGATGAAATATGTGACGTGTAGAATTTTCTTAAGCTCTACAGAAAAGCTTCCCGCCTCGAAAACACAATCTTGCAAGCGGAATTTGGAGGTTCTAATTTCACCGAATCCAGCAAAGCAGGGGAGAATCAGATGTAACTTTTTCTGTAGATATCCGTGGATATATCATTTGCCTGATTCCGAGTCAGTATGAGAAAGTTACGGTTGTTTTAAGAAATGACACCCGAACGTAACAAACCCTAACTTTTTTTATAGGAGGTAAAAGATGTAAAAAAAGGCTAAGCCTAAGAGTGTTCGAAATCTAATCTAATTTTTTTGGGGCTATAGAAAAAACCAAAACAACGAAGAGCAGGGAGGGGAGCTTTTCGGTATAGCTTTGAAAAATTCTACAAGTCACATATTTCGTCCTTTTGAATTTAATTTTTCTATGTGTGCTCCTAATAATAATAATAATAATAAAAGTTGCACATCTCTCTCCTCTACACTAGAGAGAGAAAGAAATGGCGAGAGGGGGGCGGTGCCAGCCACATTGGCGTGCTCCCCCTGCCACCTCAGCGCCGCTTCGCCACGGTGGCATGAGGACGGTGCTAGAGAGGCTGGCACCGTTCTGTTGGACGATGGTGCCAGTCACTCTGGCGCTCCAAAAGAGACAATTTTCGAGATAAGTTTTTTTTAGAGTCTATTTACGAAATAAATTTTTTAAAAGGACCAAATTGCCAAAAATCCACGTGTAGCCTGTGTACTCCGTAGTGAGCTGGAATAGTACGACTAGTCTACTAGTACGAGTACTACTAAAATTTGATCATTTTTTAAAATACTTATATTTATAAATGGACATGTAGAATTTGTTGAAAAATGGTTCCATAGTTCGGTGCCAAAGTTAAGGGCTACTAGTTCGGAACATAGGTAGAACAAATATAGGAATAAAAAATTACATAGAAATATTATAGAGTTGCACATGAAAATGAAGGATTAGGAAATATATAGTGGAATTTTGTAGGATTGGATATTGGAACATAAGAATAGAAAAAAAAGAGTAAAGTGCATTGGCGGTCCTTAAACTTGTAGGGTTGTGTCATATAGGTCCCTAAACTCTCAAAATGCATATCCAAGATTCAGAACATGTCAAAGTGTATCATCTAAGTCCCAAATCGACACATCCCCTCTAGGATTCTATGTGGCACTGATGTGACATGCCATATGGACGTGACGTGTCCTTTTATTTTTTTTCTTCTTTTCTTTTTCTTTTTTTTCCTCTCATTCTTCTTTTTTTTTTCTTTTCTTCTGCTCGAGTTACGGAGAAAGGAGAAGAAAGGGAAAAAAAGAGAAGAAAAAAAAGAAAAAGGAAAAATTTTAAATGGGTCCCATTTGTTAGTCAAAATGATGCCACGTCATGTCCGTGTGGCATGCCACATTAATGCCACATAGGATCCTGAAGAGGTTGTGGCGACGTTGGACCTAGATAACATACTATATAGGCTGTGTTTGCATGAGTGGGATGGGAACATATTCTCTCCGCACGGAAAACAGAATGGTCCATTAGCGCGTGATTAATTAAGTATTAGCTATTTTTTTTTTTCAAAAAATGGATTAATTTTATTTTTTTAAGCAATTTTCATATAGAAACTTTTTACAAAAGACACACCGTTTAATAGTTTGAAAAGCGTGCGCGCGGGAAGCGAGGGAGAGGGGGTTGGGAACAAGGGCTTGCAAACACAACCACAAGTTCTAGGATTTGGATATGCATTTTGAGAGTTTTAAAATCTAGATGACACATCCCTACAAGTTTAAGGACCGCCCGTGCACTTCACTAAAAAAATAAAAGAGGATTCCATCCTATGGCAACCAATGATGATAAAAAAAAAGAGGCTGGAGTGGATGTTTGGAGCTCTTTGGAATTTTTGTGTTTTCATAGGAACTAGGGTTTGGTGCGGGTGGCCGAAATCTGCGCCGTCCGTTTCTGATCCGACGATCCCATAGGTGTGAAAGGGCCGCCACAGTAGACACGTGGACGGTTAGATCGGCTCTTCAGCGAGATCGAACGGACAATTATTGTGGGAACCAGTATGTAATTAACAAAAACGCATGGGCTGTTTTGCAAAAATATGCTGATGTGGCACTCTAATACTTCAACACTCCCACGACGTTTAGAGAGATTAATATGCTACAGTATTCCTTCAAAATTCCTTTGTGTGATTCCTACAATCCGAACGTGTGAATGGTACCAGATCCAAAGGAATCATGAATCCTAAAAAATCCTCTGTAAACCCTTTGATCCGAACAAGGCCTAAATATCTTGGTGCCTAAACCCGGTGTGATAAAAGGTGCATGATATGTTAGGCCCTAAATATCCTACCAATTATTTGGTAATACCAAAATGTAGGCATGTTTTGGTACTATTAATTTTCTGGTAGGAAAAAAATGCATTTGGTCCTATTTGGTTTATCACCAATTTAGAGCCCAAATGTGAAATTATAGTGAAAAATGTTCTAGACTGATGCCAAATCTAGTATGGCCATTACCAATAAAGTGGCTTCAATCTAGATATGCACAAGTACTTTTCAAACAAAAAAACATTGGCAGGGCATGTTTTGGCAGCAATAAAGACCTCTTATTATTGAAAAAGGCTCCTCCATTCCAAAATATATTGGGACTATTCAGTTGCTATTTACCATGCTATTTCGCACTCTCTAGCCAATTTGATTGTTGCAGCAAGTAGATAGCTGCCGACTGTGTAGTTATGCTGTAAATTGCAGCCAAACAGCTCCATTAACTACGACCAAATTCGTAGTACTTATAATACGTATTATGTTCATTTGGTTCCTCCTCACCAAGCTTTATGTTTATTGGTGTCAAATAAATATGATTTTCTGATTTATTTCTTATAATTTGATTATATTTTTTTAAGAAAGACTTGAATTTGCGATGAGAGTGAAGCGGAAGGTCAGCGACATGGACACTGCAGTTGACGCTCGATGCCGACCAGATTGGTGTTGAGAATTGAGACATCACCTGGCGCTAATGTGATTGTTTATTTGTTTGTCAAATGACCACCTAATAAGGAAACGAAAAAAAGAGAGGAAGAAACGGAATGAACTAGCTAGTAAATGTCTTCCTGAGAGAGCCCCACGATATGAACAGCTTATAACTCTTGGTTCCAATGTGGCCCAAGAGGAATGTAACCTCCTAAAAAAGGAATAAAAGTCCACTTCAGGTCCCTCAATATAGCTTCAGTATTAAAACGTGCAATTTAACTACACTAGTAATATGCCCGTGCTAACGCTACGACGATATTTGATGATGCAAATCTCTTGTCAACTACTATAAAAACTGAAAATGTTCTCGCAGAATTTTGGTACGTCATCCGTATTGGAATCAATTTTAATTTTATATTTCTATCAAATTCTTTCTTTTTTCTTATGTCAGAGTGTCCCTCTTATCCGAGACGCATACGAATTAATTAGGCCCGCACCTTTTCACGCGCCCCTTGCCGCTTACCTTTTCACGCGTCCCTTGCCGCTTGCAGCGATCAGGTCCACGCCTGAGTCCGTTTTCCATATGCGCCTTTGTGTGCCGCCATGATTGGCCCGCAACGCCCTGGCTCGTGATTTTTTTGCATGCCTGGTTGGGCCCGCAACGTCCTCATAAATCTACCCTATTAGCATATATAAGCACTTTAAAGGAAAAAATCGAGATTCCCAGTTGATTTAATCTTTGGGAAAAAAAGAATACAGATTCCTACTTGATTTGATCTTATCAGGCCTCTATTTACCTACATGATATCATCAGGCTTCCATTTACCTATATCTTCTTCAAGTTTATTGGACAACCTAATTGCGATTAAATTGCATATACTTTAGTTATGATAATTAAGAATTAGCATTTAGTTACAAGACATCCATCATTGATATTATTTGGATGCGAATCGACGCACATACCTTTTGAGCCCATGGGAATGAGAATATGAAGAGGAACACTGCTACAGACCTAGGGATGAAATGCTCCAACAACAAATGGCATAAGCACAGCAGAGCCATAATATATAGAAGTGGCCATCGTTCCATTTTACTGCCTAACGATAGGTTGAAAGCTAGCAAGCCAAGGAAGGGCTATATATCTCTCAGTTCTCACAACTACCTTTTCATGAACCGTGGGCTTTTTTAAGCTAAACCTCAGAAGACAATAGGAAAAGCCTGTTTTTCATTTAAGAATAAAAGACTTGGCCTATTATTTTAGGGAAAATTGGACCAAAAAACTCACAAACACTTGCCCATGAACCTGCGGGCTAAATAGTGTAAACTTATCTGCTGCAAGCAGCATTGGAGTAAATCCACCCTATCCTAAACCTTTCTTACATGCATATTGTTAGTTTGTACCAAGCACAAGAAAATAAATCACTCACTTTAAAACCAACTAAAAAAATACATATATGCCCACTTTCATCCATTGAAGGCATAGCTGCAACTTATAAATCTGAACTGTACATATATGTGTCAACCATGAGTGTACAATCGAAAGGGGAAAGAATGGAAAAACAGTTAGAAGAAATTATGCCCTAGCATTGCCTCCATTTTCTCTGCACTGATCGAATAATTGCATCTACCTTGCCATTCTGCACTGATTTCTCATGACAACCGCACTTCATTTAGCAAAACCATGAAATGGAGCATGTTCCTGTCAACCTGCTAAATAGAAACAATCAGCTTCTTTTGTTAATGAGTGGCTTCCAAGCTTAACTTGTTTTGCTAAACTTTTGAAGCAAATCATGCTAGCTTATGGTACACCACAAATTGATATATCAGATCAGTGATGATCAATAATGCTATTTGCTTTCTAAACAGATAAATTCCATAAGTAACAGATAAATGCAGTTGTTTTATCTTGCTTGTTGCTTGGTAATCACTATTAATTGGAAGCACCGTAGAACTCAAAAGCAGAGGTCATCTCTCTTGAAGCAGGTCCTCTTAATGGTGAAAACATATGTAAAGAGAAATGAGTACAGATCAGTGGTGCTGCATTTGAATTCCTCTGCAATGGCAATAGTCCAGAAAAAACATCAATTTCAAAGATCTTCAAAGAAATCGAGGGCAGCGTTAGTCTGCACTGGGTTGGTAAGAACCGTCGGCTAGATTGGTTCTGGAAGCAAGCAATGATGCTCTGTTAGCAACTGTACTTTGGAACATTGGGTCATGCATTTATGGAAAATGGGAGATAGAAAAGCGGGAATGACAAGCAAAATGACCATATGTTTGAAATACCAGCTATTCTTAATTTCTTATACAGGAATAAATTTATATGCTAGTAAGGAAACAATAATCTTAGCTCTCACATCACCAAACAATATTGAAGCGATGAACTCTGACAGTCTGCCATTCATGTGATCGTGCAAATCAGTTAGCGTACTACTTAAATTAATTACAGGAAAGACAGGGTAATTCAAAAGCACATGCCTGTAAAATCACAGGATATTTTATTCAAGTAGCTAAAATGCATAACACAATAATATGTACCCATCGGCAAAAGAAAGTGCATGCCTGTTTGAATGGTCAGGAGCAGTGGAGGACAATTGTCATCATCTCCAACAATGGTGTTTTCTTGAGCAGAAGATTAGCTTGTTCCAATCTATTGTGATACCATGAAAAAAAATGGAAAATTTTTAGTACAAATCATTCAGGCTGAAACAAAGATTGCTAATTACTTTAGAAATAAATTCAGCAAGCAGACCATCAGTGGATTAATGCTGGGTTAGCTGTTTATGAACAACCAACGATGGCAAATTCAATGGATGAAGCCAAATGAGCTTAACCTAGGCCGCTAGAATTCATGAAAACTCGAATTGCAATAATAGTTAAGAAACTTCACCAGAAAATTTCCTCGCGGTCGTAGGAGACGTCAAGCCAGGCACAGCCGAGAGACCAGCCAAGCGTGGGGCGGTGAAGCCCGCGGTCTCAGGTCTCAGGAACAATATCGTCAAGCCCGACGGAGGACGGGACATCCGAGCCAGGGGTCGCGGAATCGGGAGCGTCGAGGTGGAACGACGGGCTCGAGAGAACAGAATCGGGCGTATCACCAGACTGTCGCGGAGCGAGCACGGCAAGAACGACCGGGGCGCATCGGCCACCACGGAGGCGGACCAGTCGGCAGCTACCGGCGGCCGCCGCCGCTTCGGAGGGGTGGGGGGTGTCGTCAAGCATGAAGGTTGACGCCGCGAGCTGCCGCTGCTTCGGGTCTGGAGGGGGAGGCGTGGGAGGGAGGTGCGGGTTCCGCGTCCTCGGTGGTGGCGGGGCTGGGCGGTGCGGATGCGGCGGCGCAAACCGATGTGATGGGAGGAGGGGCGGCGGGCGGAGGGAGGTGGCGGCGGCGAGATGGAGGGCGGCGAATTTTAACTATTTTCGATACATGTAAACAATGTCATATCTACATATCTATCTATCTATTATTAAAACAACCTTAAAAAAAGACACCACGTTCACTGTAGAGGCTAAAAATTCCTACATGAATCGGAGAAAAAGAAAAAAAGAGTCAAAATAGAAATACAATCTAAAAATAGCTGAAATTCGTAATTAAAAATAAGCAATATTAAAAAAATAGTCCATATAGTAACCCAATACGAGATTAATCAAAATTCAGAATTAAAATAAGAGTAAAATACACGAGCGGTCCTTAAACTTGTCAGCAGGTTTCACTTAGGTCCACGAACTTACAAAGTGCACATTAAGGTCCCTAAACTTGGTTTATTGTATCATCCCGGTCCAAAGCCGCGTTTAACCGTGGTCTTGCCTACGTGGCACGCCAAGTAGACGATGACATGGATTTTTTTTTATTTTTTCTCCCTTCTTCTTTCTTTTTTTCTCTTTCTTCCTTGTCGAAAAGATGAAAATGCCTCATGCACGTCATCGTCCATGTCATCGTCTTTTCATAAAAGAGAAAAGAGAAAGAATAAGGGAGAAAAAATATTAAAAAAATCCATGTCATCGTCCACGTGGCGTGCCACGTAGGCAAGACCACGGTCAAACACGGCTTTGGACCGGGATGATACAATAAACTAAGTTTAGGGTTCTTGATGTGCGCTTTACAAGTTCGTGGACCTAACTGAAACCTGCTGACAAGTTTAAGTACCGCTGGTGTATTTTACTCTTAAAATAAAATAAAATCCGAAATTAGAAAAAAAGAAGAGTCCAAATAGAAATATATTTTAAAAATAACTGAAATTCGGAATTAAAAATAAAAAATATTGAAAGAAGAGTTCGTATAAGAACCCAATACAAGATTAATTAAAATTTGAAATAAAAATTAAATAAAATCTGAAATTAGAAAAAAAATAAAAGAAGAGCTCCCGTAGGAATATATTTTGAAAAAAAACTAAAATTCGAAATTAAAAATAAGCAGTATTGAAAAAATAGTCCATAAAAGAAACCAATACAATATTAATTAAAATTCAAAATAAAAAATCAAATAAAATCAAAAATTAGAAAAAATAAAAAAGAGAGTTTAAGTAGGAATACAATTTTTGAAACAATTAAAATTGGAAATAAAAAATAAATATTAAAAGAGTAATCTATATAGAACACAATATGAGATTAATTAAAATTTGAAATAAAAAATAAAATAAATTCAGAAAATAAGAGCTCAACTAGAATGCAATTTATAAATAACTAAAATTTGTAATAAAAAATAAAGACTATTGAAATAAGAGACAATCTAGAACACATGACGAGATTAATTAAAGTTCAAAATAACAAATAAAATAAATTTTAAAAATAGAAAAAAATAATAAGAGTTCAAGTAGGAATATAATTTATGAATAAAAATTATCGGGATGAAAAATTATGCAATTTTCAAAAAACAATCCATCTAGAACATAACAATGACAAATAACAATAAAGATGAGAGAATCAATAGGGCTATAAAGGAGTAGAGTGTTGGCAGTTGATGGGATATCCAAAAACTATAAACAAAACCCCAAATAGAATCCCAATGATGATGGGCATGCCGTTATGCAACATGGTTACGACAGTTGATGGGACTTTTGGAGAGTAAAATAAATCCAATGACAATCATGTTCGATTTTAAAATCTCAATAACAATAAGGAGGGGAGGCAACGGGCGGGCTATAGAGGAGTAAAGTGGCGAAGCCGCTAATGATTTGACGAGACTTATAAAAAGTAAAAAAGAACACAAACAATAATTATGTTCGATTTTTAAAATCCCAATGGCAATAAAGAGAGGTGGCAGCAGATGAGCCGTAGAACAGTAAATTGGCGATGTTTGACGATACTTCTAAAAATTATGAAAACGAAACCCAACAAGACAATGACTCTAAAGACTAGAAAGCCTATTTTTTAAAAGTTTATAAAGAGAATGAATATAAATAGTGGTAGATCAAGTAAGCAAATAAAAATGTGACAAATGAGTAAGGGGTAGTGACTGACGTGGATTTTAAAAATTATAAAATTATTAGAATAACAGGAATGATAATTTTAAATAAAATCATATGTGAAAAATAGATAATTTTAAATTGATACGGGCAGCTGTAGGATCAAGGAGGCCGACTAGAGGGGGGGTGAATAGGCGGTTTTAAAACTTAATGGCACTTAAACAAAACTAACCTAAGTTGCTAGGCAAGGTGAGGTGCAAGGTTAACTAAGTAACTAAGTTAAGTTTTGCAAACCTAAGTGATATGGGCTCAAATATGTCTCTATGAATGTAAATAGCACAAATGTAAATGCAACAAATAAATGAGACAAGAGACAAGGAATTTTTCACCGAGGTTCGGAAAATCGCCGGTTTCCTAATCCCCGTTAAGGCGAGCCTAACTCCACCGCTCAACCACGAAGCCACCGCACGCCCCCTTCGTCAAGGGTGGGCAAGGCGGGAGCCGGCCCACGGAGAGGACTACCCAAGTCTCGATCACTCGGGGTAGTTCTTCCTTCACTCCGAAGGTGGTGAACTCCAAACCACTCACAAACGGTGCCGGGCCTCCTCCACAATCTCCTCGGAGAGGTCACAGGGCAACACCTCCACAAGCCATCTAGGAGGCGGCAACCTCCAAGAGTAACAAGTCTAGGATGCTTGCCGAGGATGATCAAGTGCCACACTAGCTATAACAATGAAGCAATGCACTTGGATTGGCTTAACTCACTCTCTAACACCTCACTAGATAAACTAAGTGTACAAGGGTGTGAGAGCTCTTGCAAGGGTTCAAGATAATGCAATGGAGTGCCAAAACCTTACCCTTGCTGCTGGGGAGTGGGTATATATACCCCCAACCACCAAAACTAGCCGTTTGAATCGAAATCCCCAACTTTGTGCTCTGCCGGTCAGACCGCCGTTGTGAGGCCGGTTAGACCGGACTACTTTGTAACGGCTAGAAAACTAGTCGTTACAGAGCAATCATTGAGTCCACTCAACCTGGCCAGTCTGACCGCAGTGTAGTGGCCGGTCAGACCGTCCACGGCTCAGTCAGACCGCCGTCGGCTCGGTCTGACCGGTTGCGGCTCTGGCAGCTCTGTATCGCCACCAAAAACCAGACCAGTGCAACAGACCAGTGGGGCCGGTCAGACCGGCCTTACCACGCCGGTCAGACCGGCTAACAGACCCGGTCAGACCGGCCTAAGGCCCACGGTCAGACCGCAGGTTACTTTTCAGCTCAACCGACAGTTAGTAAAACAGCGATATCTCTTGACTCGGGTCTCGGAATTTGGCGTTCTTGGACTCTATGGAAAGCTTATTCAAAGGGCCATCCAACCCATGAAAATTCCATCCAAGAAACACAACTTAAGTCAAGGATAAAGGGCTCACACTCCAAAGGATATCCACCGGACATACCCACAAGATGTCACTCACTCCTATTGGACATGCCCACTTCTCTCTTGGTTTAGGACTTGAGAAAACTCATCACACTTGGTTAGACAAGCCCACAAAATGCACCTACATGCATATGAACTAATATGGCACAAGATCATCTACAAGCTCGCTTCATAGACCCCTCTTAATAATACGACGCCTATCTAGCAAATCCGGTCTACACCAAACACCAAGACCGGAAAAAGACTAAGAAAACATTCTTAGCTACATTATACCTTTGCCTTGCGCCATCCATCTTGGGGTCAAGCTTGAGCCGAGATCAACACTTGTGACCATCCGGTTGAACCATGTTTATGCCGAGGTCTTGTCCATCCTTTGTCAAGACTTTATTCTCATCACAAGCTTGACTTCATTCTTGCCAACATGACGATGTCCTTGGCTTGGCGACCACTAACCCGTGGTGTCATTCATTAGCCTCATCATAGTGGGACCTATTCCTTTTCACACCTCAAAGGAGAACATTAGTCTCAACAAATCGGTTGTCATCCTTCACTTGATGACCAACCGGTTGCATATGAAAGATATGGATATGTTTGTTGAGTATTCATTAACATCACAAGTGTCATATACTCGTATGCAAGCTCAAGTGCAAAGATCCGATATAAATAATAGGTGAACAACATGGATCTAGAACATGCACAATAAATGTATAGGATTTGCTCCCCCTAAATATATGCATACAAATAAATATACAAGAGATGCAAGTGTATGCATAATTAGAGAATGACCAATGGGGGTTTATCCTATACATATAGAGAAGGCATATGTAGTAATGATGTAGACCAACATAAAACATATACCTTCATGATCTCCATGTTCTCAATGTAAATGAGACTAAATAAGATAACATTCGAGTAAACATTAGTCTCACACTTATATATTAATAACATGGAAATCATATATATGAACCTATCAAAAAGTAGGAGATAAGAAGTGGTACATATCGTTTTATCTCCATGCATTTCATCCTTGTCATGATTAAGGTCCATCACAAAAGAATGAATGTCTTCCACATCTCATTATCGGGAAATAACCTAGTAGACAACTTATGCAAAAGAGAGGTTAATCCCATAAACATCGGTTTATCATCTATCACCAAAGTAACAATTACATAAATTGTTTAATCCAAGATCTTTCAATCTTTTCTCTCTTTGGTGATGGATAATAACCCGATATAAACAATATAGAGAGATGAGATGAAAAATGATTTCAAATCAAGATAGAAATCTTATAATAAACAAAATATAGAATAAGCTCCCCCTCAAGATGTGCATACATATGGATATGAAGGAACGCATATGCACATAATCAATAAAGATCAAATAGGAAGCTCACACTATATTTTGGATCCACAAGAGAGACCAAGTTAGAATATATGAAGTTTAATACATACCTCTCATCATTTTTACTTCCATATCCAAATGAGACTAGTCAAAGAAAGGCTCATAAAAACGTTAGTCTCACATAATTAGATTTGTCATTAATCACCGAAAACCAAATTAAGGCACTTGAACTTACAGCAGCCCAACTAGTTTGGTGAAAAATGTCATATCTACATAACAAGGGAATGGAATCGATTGCAGAAACAACCGAAGATAGAACCCATAGGACAACCAAAGCACCGGATCCATAGAGGACAAGAGTTGGTGTCACTTGGATGTCCAGCTGAAATGAACAATAAAAAAATTTGTGTGAGCAACAGTACTAAATGCAGTACAGAAAAGGCGTTTCAATGCCTCATCCCATATAGCAAACACAAGAACAGGCAAGCTGAATATATAGAAATGGATGCAGGAAAGATGGTATTATGGTGATACATACACTCGCTTCAGAGTTAACAGAAATAGAAGGAAAAAAAAAACAACGTGGTACACTATACATGAAACAATCATGTGTTGGGAGTTTGGAGCTCTGTCTCTGCAAACCTCATGTTAGGTCCTAATCACCCAGCTCACAAACTCCCCACATTTTGCTACACGAGTCGGTGACTGAACTCAATTTTACATTTTGAGATCTATCATAAGTATGCATTTGTCATTGGAACCTTCACCATACTTTTGTATGTAATATTCTTCAACTCGTCTCTCCTCTCAATCATTTGATTGCAACAGGTAATTGGGCATTGATAAGCCAGAATTGGCGATCAATTCAGAAACATCAGCAGGTACAACGAGACAATACCTTGCTCAGGATGTCGTCCAAGCCGCCGTCCTCCTCGGCTGCCTCCGACGACACCGGCGCGCTGCCGCTGTCTCCAGAGACCCGCCATTAGAGACCGCCGCGACCTCCTCGCTCTTCTCCTCCGCCGGCGGCGGATCGGGCTTGTCCTCCGTGACGACGACGGTGGACGCCGACGCCGACGCGGGCTCCTCTGATGGCACCGGGTCCGGCGACGCTGCGCTCGCGCACCGCCATCCTCGCGACAACCATCACCAACAGCAAAACCGTCAAAACGATAATCAATCAATCACCAAGAGAGAGACCGGGGGGCGGCGCGAATGCAGGCCGGCGACGTGGATGTGTGACATGATGAATGAGTAAAACCATTTGTTCAACTATAGAGTAGATAGGGTAGATCAGTGGTTTCGGGAGTGATTTCCGATGACATGACATGTAGACTTGGTCCTCTATGCTGAGTCAGCATGTGGGGGCCCACATGTCATGCATCCTCTCTTCTTCCCTTTGTTCCTCACCCTCTCTCCTTCTCTTCTCATTCTCAATTCGGGTTTTGACCTTTCTTTCCTGGCCGGCTTCACCACAAAGACGGCAACGGTGAGAAGATGAGGGGGAGCAGCGGTGATCGACGACGACGGGAAGTGCCGGCAGCGACTAGGGCATGCGCCTTGACCGGCGTGCGAGCGTACGCGGTCACCGCGAACCCAGCCCGTGGCGAGGAGGAGACGCGTGGCCATGGCGCCACCCATGACGCCGATGCCCGTGTAGTCCCTGGCCGCACCGGAGCAGGGAACCCAAACGTACGCCACCCACCACCGCCACGTCTAAACCTCACTCCCACGACGGCGGGCGCGCGGCGAGAGGAACGTCGCCCAGCTTAGGTGGCACCACGGGGGGCCCGTGCCAGGGGAGGCGGACATTGGCGATCGACGGCACGAGGTGTGCGGTTTGTGCGTCCAAGTGGAGAAGGAAATCAAGGGAGCCAAACCAAAGGAGGTTGTCAGTTTTGTTCGATCATCTCTCTCGCCTCATCCATTGCATTTTCTTTTCATCCTAGTACTTTTTATGATAATCCTAGTATGAAATCAGATCAAACTCTTTCTCATTTGCACTTCAATATGGAAGCTTTGTTTTCTCCGATTTTATTTTTTCAGAAATTTCTCTGTGGCCGGCGCCTGATTTTAAGGGAGACGAAGTGGATTTACTCCCCTGAAAAATCCAACAGTGCCACGATGGTTTGCTTGTGTGCATGCACTTAAAACCAAATTGGATCTCCTCGACCACCCAACGTGAGTAACCCTGCGCTGATTTATAGCTGGACTGCCGTTCCTGTATTTTCTTTCACAGGCCACAATGGGCCCTGTCCCACTTGTAGAACCGGAGTGGGCCGTTGTCCTGATGGGCCGGGGAGCAGCCGCTTCAGGCTAAAGCCTGCCAACGCAAACAATACTACAGTAGGTTCGACACTTGCTGGGATTCCTATGCCTTCGTTGTCTCTTTCCGATAGTTTTTCTCCATTTATTTTTTTTTCATACATTACACGGCAAGAACCACTACACATGCTACATCATACTCACACTCGGGAATACGCCCATTGACGCACACTAATTAAAGAGATGGAAACCAATGATACACCACTGATCTTACTAAATTCTAGTTGAAACCTATTTATGTGTGTGCAATATTCATGGACATCAGAATTTAAACATTTTTAAGTGGGGTCCTGCATCCACGACTCCACCACTACACCACCGGTGCTTTTTTTCCCCCCGATTATACAAGGTGTACCCATACACTTACCATTTTGTGTAAACATCAGCGAACATCAATTCTTGTCCTGACATTTTATATGTTACTGACGTCTAGATATCCGTTTAATTTGCTATAAGATCAAAGATGCGATTTTGTATCCTTATGATGACTCCTTTTTATAAAGGGTCTCAAAATGCCAATGGATGGGACAGTTCTTTACTTCTTTTCCTCATTTTTAGCATGGTTGATCCACAATCTTGCATTCATGTTCGTCAACAAAAGTATCTCTCTAGTGTCAACTAAAAAATCTTATCCTTTCCTCACATATCTTTAATTAAGTAAGCACAAGGTTGTTACACCGTTTATTCTCAAGGTCCAAGCTTTCAAGCATTTATAGTGTTAAGTTGTTGTACGCGGTGTCTTTACAGATTTATTCATACTCCATTGTTTTCTTAGAAAAGGACCAGTTAGAAGATGAAGCCAAATGATGGAGTCCTGATGGTGTGAGCAAATTAATTAGTTTATTTCCTACCTACCATTATGTAGAGGACTTAGCTAGACAAAATATATGGGTCATTTGTATGCATATTCAAGTGGTTCTTCCAAGCCCAGCTGGCCACCCAGCTGATGACGCACAATGATTTGCACTGATTGAACTGCCACTCTGCCAGCGATAGCTGATTTCAGTTTTTGATTTTCTGCACTGAGACAAATCTCCAGCCAGAAAATATCTGGTGCGAAAGAGTGTGCCGTAATCGAGAAAATTGGCAATATTGGGACTACAAACATGGGGGCTTCGCTGTTTTGACACTCCGAGTGGATGACAAATGGGCCCATCTATATCTATGAAATGTGGGTTCAGTGTCATTATAGCAAAGGTTAATATTTACAGTGTCATAATTGCAAAGCAAAGGTTAATGTTTGCAGTGTCATAATTGCAAATCCCCCACCGTAATCTGGGGTATGCAAAATAGTAGTTATGAAAAGTTCGGAGAAATATCAACAAAGGTGATTACGTCCGATTTTTTTAATCTAAACACATGCAGCCCTTTTATTATGTATTTGAGCACACGATATTCGTAATTCCATTTCTAAACATGTACTACATGTACAGGACCACGTTGATGTAGGATTGAATCACAATAACTAAGCCAACCAGAGAGGGGTGAATGATTGGTATACCCAAAAACCGAAAACTTTTAGCAGAAATAAAAGTTACCCTCGAAATCGACGGATCGCGGTCTGACCGAAGTTGTCCTGCCGGTCTGACCGCCTGGTTGCCATCGGTCTGACCACGATTATATATCCAGTCCGACCGCCGAGATCAGCTGCTGCTCGCTGTCGCCGCTGTTGGCTGACCGCCGTGCTCCCGCCGGTCTGACCGCCGCTTGTCGCCGGTCTGACCGCCGGTAGATCACTGGTTAGACCGCCGAAACCTGGTAAACATAAATCGAAGAACTCTTAAAGTGGATGACGACTTTATTGATTCTCTCTGTGTTTACAAAGTGCACCAACAACACTCCTTACAAAAATTTCGACTAAACTCGAAACCCTAACTCAAAACTCAACTCGATTGCTCTCAAAAACGATACCGGGAAGCCTCACGCTCCCCCTCTATTTATACATGAGGTAGGCAGCCTAAAGCTACGAACAAAACTTATACTAAGAGTCCTAAACACTTTAGGAAACCCTCTAGTTCAAGAAAGAAACTTTACATAACCAATCGTACCAAATTTGGACTCCTTCCAAATTCGACTCCACATCCCATACGCACACAATACCTCCATCATATGCCATATGGAATCTCCATCAACCACGTGCATCAACTCTAGCCTAAGTATCCCGCATGATCTCTGACCACCACGGACATCGTCTTATCCCCAAGCCGACTCCCGGTCCATCACCGCAAATACTCTCCCGAGACATCGAGTCACCTACACATGGAACAAACAAAGAAACCATATTCCGAGACCAAGTTATCTTCAACTTGACTCATTGTTAGCAAACAACAGTATTACATACGTATAGTATCCATCTAGAAGTCATAATCATGAAATAATCATGGATATCCAAACAAACAACCCGAAACCGAAACTGACACAGTGTCGGCCGGTCTGACCGCGCGCATACCGCCGGTCCAACCGACTACAAGAGCCTGGTCTGACCACGCGCATACCGCCGGTCCGACCAGCTACCAGAGCTCGGTCTGACCGGTCACATGAAATAATGAATCCTGCGATCACATATGAAATCCAATCATCTCCAAAACTACTTCGTAAATAAATTCCAAATAACAAAACCAATAATCTCCGATGTCCAATTATTCATCACAGAATAATCATCAAAAACACCTTTGATTTTACAGTCAATCCCTCAATCTAATGCCTAACAAAATAAATGGACCAATAACGTCCACAAGTTAGCAGCCCGGTAATGTAAACTCATTTATTTGTAAACTAGTAGCAATTTTTTTAGGTCTATTAGCTTGCTATATTCAGATTATACTTTAAAAAATGTGTAACAATGATTTGTAAAAGCAAAATACCATATTTTGAACCATACTTAATAAATATGTCAAACATTAATACAAAGTAACAAAACTCAATTCAGTGGCCTAGCTATTATTTTGTTGGACATTATATTATGGAACAACGCTTGGACATTATGTTATGGAACAACGCCTGCACTTGCGTCTTGTCTACGGATTGAAATATAGGTTTGACCTGCTTATATTTGGAATTAAATTGACGCATGTGCTTACATGTAAAAAAAATCAGTGATTGCGCCATTCATCTTTTTTAAAAAAATTCAATTAAATATATAAAAAATAAAAGGACAATTATGTTTTTTCTCCCTCTGTTAAGGTTGAATTTAGATTTGAATTATGCAGAGTGACAGTTGCTTATAACCCTTAGTACATTCTCTCAGAATTTTCAACGACTATTTGTAGGTTTTTTTTTTTTTTTTTACAAATGAAAGATGGTTATCGTAGGGCAACTTTACGAATAGGCGGACCTATATAACTAAGATGTCAATTTTAAGTAAATTTTACTATACATCACTTTGCTATTTCGCTTTTAGACCACCATTTAACTAATGTTTTTACTTTGGATCGGATAATCTTACATTTGTGATACTTTGGACCACTGTTAACTCTTTTACCCCCATCTATTTTCAACTTGTCATATGTCAAATAAACGATCTACATATAACTACACGAGTTTATTGACGAGTAGAAGCTGCCATACTCGAAATTATTCTTATACTACTTACAGTACTACAATTTGCTCCGTAGGTTATAGATACTCATAAATCATTAATCAAAATTATTTTTACTAGCGATAATATAGAACTACCAACAAACACCACAGTAAATATACTCTTTTTTGGATGAAAATTAATGTTTTTCTACCTTGTCTTCCACGCCCGTTTTCACCTGATATAATTCTACTTTTTCTATACTTACACAGTTTGTTCATACAAAAGAAAGAGAAGCTAGCTTAGCTAATGAGGAGAAACGACGATGCTACAACCTATGTAATCACTAGAGATCTTGGGTATACAATCACCAGAGATCTTGGGTATACAATCTTATCTACATAAAGTGCGTGAGCAAGCTAGTTAGATGGAGCATAATTATATTACTGACGGATCAGGAGAAGGTGTAGAAAAGAAACTAGGAGATATTGCTGTTCCAACCACCATAAACATGTCGGCCTGCAACAGCAAATCCACCTTAATTATTAATTCGATGGGCATGCTCTACCACTCTTACCACGTGGATGGTAGTTGTTCACATAAGAATGCCCCATAGCTTTGGTACAGTAGCTTAATTCTATTCCACTATATATATAGATATATATATATATATATATATGCCTCAGCACTGTGCTAATTAATTACTACATTATTAGCTTAATCTGGTACTTACAACAAACATTTTGGGTGCACACATCACCAATATTTCATATCTATATATGCACATACCGAATCTTTGGTGAGAAGACATATCATACCTTTCTCACAACCGCTAGATGTACAAATCTGTACAAACATAATAAGTCCTGGAAATATAAAGAACAAAACATATCATACCTTTTTCACAACCGCTAGCTGTACAAATCTGTACAAACATAAATCCTGGAAATATAAAGAAAAAAATGCAGAGACAAGCACAGTGTTCAGTGTGCGAGAGTGGCCATTATTTCCTGAAGAAACCAACCGATGCTTGGTGGCTACTGAAAGATGAAAGATCAGGAGTGGTTTGCTGCTCAAACAGCTGAAAACGGCATGATTAATTTTCACACATTATATGCAACATCAACATGCTACGGCAATTAATCCAAAAAGAAGCTCGATCCTGCTCTGCTTAGAAATATGCTTGCAACAAAATAATGGTTTCAGTGTCAGTGTACCAGTGTGGGGAGTAAATTATGTTCGATCTGGACATGTCGGTTTGAATTGATTTCTTGTGGTCCGAGATTTTCCTGGATTTAAGATGGGTGGTGTTATGAGCACATGGTTGACCTGGATGCTGAGTTTAGCCCACCCTAATCTGGTCAGCAGTCATGACAAAATCAGCCAAATTTCATGACAGAGAAGAGAGATCAGAGATGCATGGCAATTAGCTTAAGCATTTGTCTAGTACAGTAGTACGGGCTGACATGGAAGAAGCAATGACAAATGCTATTCCTTCCCCCCATCATCTGAACATCATTAGTACTTAATTAATGTCGACATTATCAAAAGGATGATGGGTCAACAAATTTGATACGGAGTAGTATTAATTCGTACTTGGAGAAAGTTGCATATAGCAATTTAATTATTGATATGCACCATGTTGAAAGTGGCATATCATTAGCATTATAATGAGAAGCGTGATTAATTTATGCCTTGATTAGTCATGTTTTTGTTGAAAAAATCGTCTTGGCTGTTAACATGGCCTTTTTTTTTTATGTAATGGATAGCGTGTGTAATTAAACACGTTAGCGTCCGATGGCCTTTTAAGGATCCGATGGCTTGAAGCTCCTTGGTTTATGACTTTATTCTGCTGGCTTAATAGTTCATGAATATGTTGTACACCATACTCAAGGTCAATAGAGGCAGTTTTGCGAACTTGATCTTGCCAATACTATTCATCTCTAACCTCCTTTTGGATATCAACCAGGTTTTGAAAATGTAACTTAGACATTTAATTTCTATGGCAAGCCATTTGAAAAACTAGACAAAATTACAATATCACGAATAAATTTTTCAAGGAAAATATGCATATATATTTTTTTCTACAAAGGAAGTATAACTTTTGACTTCTATACCAACTAAAAATGTACACAACCATATACACCAGAATTTTAACCTTGATGGTTGAAGTCATACACTCACAACTTCACTACCGCATCAATGATGCTTCCCCAAATTTACATTATATCGTTTTCTTTACATCCAATCTAAATATTTATAAATCTATTGAAGTTTAATTTTCTTTTAAAGTTTGACTTGAAACATGCCCAAAATGACATGTTTCTGCGAAAAAGAGGGAGAACTGTCCATTCATGTCAGTGAGAGACAAGCACAAGGTGCCACATAGCTGGGGGACCCAAAGCAACCTGCCCTCCAAAACATGATACTCTCATGACAGCTCTATCAGATCATAAGAAATTTGCAACATGCTCTGCTCTCTCATCCTCATGACAGTAGGCACTCCTCACTGTAATCCACCAAGTAATTAAAAAAAATCTACACTTTTTCAAATTGTTGCTGCTCTGTGCTAGCCTTTTCATATTGAACTTCCACCTCTCCATGCATGCAGAGCAGCAGGAGCCTCATTACTTCTCATTACTCCACTTGCCAATAGTCACCTCTCTCTCTCACTCACTCTCCCTTCTTCTACCTCCAATCTCAAAGCCTCTCTCTCGTCCTCTTCTATGGCAAGCTTGGACTGTAGAGTAGTACAAGTACATTGCCCACAGTACTAGTCTAGTACCATCTGTTGCTGGAAAATCCTCCTCCTTGCAAGCATTTCTTGGGTTCTCTTTTCTTTTCTTTTCTTTTCTCCTGGAGTTTTTGTTGATTCATCACAACAACCACCATCCATCCAGCCAGCCAGCCAGCCACATCATATGTCCTCACCAGAATCCAAAATTTTCATCACACCAAACCATCCACCGCTCATCACTTTTCCCCCAAGCAAATCCAATCTTTGCAACCACATTGTTGTTGTTTCTCCCCCACAACATCCTCTTCCTTTTCTTTCCTTTTTTTTTTCCCGTTTTTGCGTCCAATCGCCCAACGAATCCAACCAAATTCGCTGTTCTTGCCTTCTTCTTTTGTGTTCAAGAATCCAAAAGTTGATGTTGTTTTGAGCTCAATTTTGCTCGAGAAAAGCTCGAGGAAGGTGCTCCCATGTCGGACTCGGAGCTGTCCCAGAGCACGGTGGTGTTCGGGCTCCGCATGTGGGTGCTCGTCGGCGTGGCCGTCGGCGCGGCGTTCGTGCTGTTCCTCGTGCTCCTCTCCGTGCTATGCCTCCTCGCTTCTCGCCGCCGCCGGCGGCGGCGGGGGCCGAACACCTCCCCGGTGCAGCAGCTCCCCGTCTCCGCCCCGCCCAAGAACCCCCAGAAGGTCAAGGCGCCCAAGGACATCCAGGAAGTCCCCGCCCAGGCCACCGCCGCCGCCGCGGCGAAGACGCCGCTCGCCCAGGTGCTCCAGATGCCCGCGCCGCCGCCGCCGCCGCCGCCGATGGCGGCGGCGGCACCGCCTCCGGAGACCGTCCAGATCGCCACCGGCAAGGAGCACCGCATTACGTACCCGGAGCCGCCGCACCGCAGCGGCTCGTCGTCGCACGGCAGCGGCGAGGCGCCGTCGGTGCCGGAGGTGTCCCACCTCGGGTGGGGCCACTGGTACACGCTCAAGGAGCTGGAGGCGGCGACCGAGATGTTCGCCGACGAGAACGTGATCGGCGAGGGCGGGTACGGCATCGTGTACCACGGCGTGCTCGAGAACGGCACCCAGGTCGCCGTCAAGAACTTGCTCAACAACAGGTACCCTACCACTAATAGTAGTCAACTCCGTTGCACTGAAATTACTACAGCTACCCAACTTGATTGTCTTCGTGTGATTGCCACGGGGATTGATCATCCAAGAACAGGTTTGTGGCGTCAATTGCGGGTGGATAATGATGCAATTTCTGATAACAGTTACTAGCATTTTGTATTCCAAATTGGGAAGCATGTTTATTATACTACAATTCGGTTACATTTGATGGTAGTACCTTTGGTTGGTAGTACTTTACAGTTACTGAATTCTGTTCAATTTAGCATGTCTGGCTTTCTGTAATGAAATTTAGTAAATTTTGTATGCTTGTCTTGTTGAGTTGATAGGGGGCAAGCAGAGAAGGAATTCAAGGTCGAGGTCGAAGCGATTGGGCGTGTGCGGCACAAGAACTTAGTGCGGCTTCTAGGATACTGCGCAGAGGGCAATCAGAGGTATTTTCTTGCATGTGCACATTATTTGGTAACCTTGTTGAATTGCAAAATCAAAAGGTTTGATAATGTAAATGGTGTTTATGTGGCTCTGACCAGGATGCTTGTGTATGAGTATGTCGACAACGGGAACCTAGAGCAGTGGCTCCATGGGGAAGTTGGACCTGTAAGCCCTCTTTCGTGGGATTCCAGGGTGAAGATTATACTGGGAACGGCGAAAGGGTCTGTGCCTTGTATCTCATTGTTGCGGCCCAGTGAATCTTGCTGCCATTCTATCTGTTTACATAAATTCTGCTGTTCTGTAGGTTAATGTATTTGCATGAGGGACTTGAGCCGAAGGTGGTTCACCGTGATGTCAAGTCGAGCAACATCCTCCTTGATAAGCACTGGAATGCTAAGCTCTCTGATTTTGGTCTAGCAAAGCTTCTAGGCTCAGAGCGGAGTTATGTCACTACACGAGTTATGGGAACTTTCGGGTTAGATTCGGCACACTATGAACATACCCCTAGAATCCCAGATGAATGTTCATGGTTACTAATTTTTTCCACTCTCTACAGGTATGTTGCTCCAGAGTATGCAGGGACTGGAATGCTAAACGAAACAAGCGATGTATATAGTTTTGGAATTCTTATCATGGAAATAATATCCGGTCGAGTACCGGTGGATTATAATAGGCCACCAGGAGAGGTTAGCGACCACATATTGCCAATGCTCGTTTATGATCTTGTTAACTGGATTTATCAAATCTACAGATCAAACTTTTCAGGTTAATTTGGTTGATTGGCTGAAGACGATGGTGAGCACCCGGAATTCTGAGGGGGTCGTTGATCCAAAGATGCCTCAGAAGCCTACCTCTAGAGCTCTGAAGAAGGCTTTGCTAGTGGCATTGCGGTGTGTAGACCCAGATGCTCGTAAGAGGCCAAAGATCGGCCATGTCATTCACATGCTTGAAGTTGATGATTTCCCGTATAGAGATGTAAGTCAATAGAAGTACATATCCACCTGTTTTTCCAGTACTTGCCTTTAATTTTGGGTGACCAATCCCTGTTAACGTTTCATCACCAAGCTTGCTTAACGTTCCTTCAGACCATATGACGGAATCATCTGAAAAGCTGATTTACGATTCTTGATTTGCATGATATCTCACAGTTCAGACACTTCTGAGTTTACCTGCTCTAATTTTCAGGGGAAAGCATTTCTTGTGTTAATCACTAGCAAATGTATTGAGGTTTCAGATTATATTTGAACTTATCCTGAGGGACCATAATCTGTTGGATATTTCATCAGCTCATATTTATGTCGATTTATGTCTACTTTGTGATTTCAGGAACGACGAGGCGCTCGAGCTCCGGTGCAGGCAAGAGTGGCTGACAAACCGGTGGCCATTGAAGCAGGCGACCGTGAATCCGACAGCAGCGGTAACAACAGCGCGCGACAAACCGAACCCTTCAGATGGAGAAACCCAGAGTCCTAGGCATTTGTTCAGAAATTTTCACTTGATTTCTTGAACAAGAACAGTGTCCACCACTGAAGTTGCAAAGTGCTCATTTGTTGCCTTCATCACCATATCATCTGTACATGCCGAAGGAACATATTAGCCCTAGTAATATTTTTTCTCGGTTTATTTATCCGATTAGAGACACTTTTGTATGAAAAAAGTTACTCTTCTAAGTTAAAAGAAATGGAGCGTAATCAAATCCCAATGGTATAAGAAGGGGCCAGTTGCTGCTTGTGTCCCTTGCTGGACATAATACTGTGGTGTAATTTTGGATGTCAGATGCCAACTTACCAAGCTAATATTGGTATAAGAGTAAATATGCAAATTGTTTATAAGCTACTCCTGAAATATGCAAAGTGTTTAAGGTTGTGTTCTTCCCCTTTTTTCCCAACTCACCTCCTTTTTCCACGCGCACACTTTTCAAACTATCAAACGGTGCGTTTTTTAAAAATAATCATATTAATCCATTTTCAAATTTTTTAAGCTAATTTAATTAATCACGTGTTAATGGGTAACACCGTTTTGGAGAGGTGGAGTTCCCCAACTCAGCCTAAGCCCGATCATGCCTGCAATTTTTCTGTACCACTGCACCTGGGATTCTGGGAATGTCTGTATGTTGCTGTACTTTTCAGTGTATTTGTATACTCCAATAAATCAAGTTCTTTTAGATGTTACTCCAATAAAAGGGTTAGTAGAAACATTCAAGTACTACGAGACATGAGTGACTAGGACATGTATAGTTAGCAGGTCACTAATCACTGATGGAGTGATGGACATCAACGTCTAATCTTGCCTTGGATTCTACTACTAGATTAATACTTAAAACTCTACTTTTCTGTTGAATATGCGCCTAGTTGTTCTCTTGACTTTCTATCAGATCTACCATTAAGTAGAGTACTTGTATGACACTCCTTCCATTTTGAAATACTTTGACACTTGTACCAAACTCACCGTCACAAAATTCCTTAAGCATTACACGGCCATCCCTTTCTGACTGAATAATCAGCATCGATATTTTTTCATGTTAACGTTACAAAAACTGAAATAATTTGTTTTCATCAGGAAAAGAAAAAGAACAATTGACTGTCGGCAATGCATTTGTCATGATACTGAACTAAAAATGATTCGCTTGACCACATCGCGAAACTGCCAACAACCAATTTTGCATTTTGCAAAATCAGATCTCTACTGGAGATTAGAACAGTACTCTCTCCATCCAAAAAAAAACTCATCTTAGAAAAGAACGTGACCCCTTTTAGAATAATGAACCTGGACAAAAGGAAATCCAGATTTGTTATCCTAAGAGGGGATGTGAGATTTTTTTAGAAAAAAGGGAGTAGTACAGATTAGAGAACCGATGCAAAGCAGCAACAATGAGAACAGCCTGACCAAAAATGCCAGGCTACAGTACAGATAAGCAAAGAACACTGTACAATAAATGCGCAGGAGAATCCGAGACGGGGAGACCCTATCACCGTCCGCCACGTGTCCATCGGAGAGGCGGGTGTGACAGGTCAGCTCCCTGCCTGGCTGGACGGACACGTCGGCGTCCATTTGACCGATTCCTCGTTAGGTTCGGCGTCCTCCTACCTTTGGTTTCTTTTTTCGATCGCTTTTTGTGTGTTGGTTGTTTCTGTTGGCTTCGCTCTCCCTTTCGATCATCCATCCGCCCGCCCGTGGCGCTTCCGCTGCCGCGTGCGTGCGGTCGCTCGCCGTCGGCGCGCTGAGATGGACGGCGACCGTGCAGCTGCCGCTCGAGTCCGAGTGTCGACGGCGACGGATCGCCCCCGCTTGGTTTTCTTCGTCTTCCTGCCTCCTCTTGTGCTGCATGGTTGTTATCAGGAGGGACGCTTCTGGGAGTGAGGATTGGGATTGATATGGGAGTTGCGGCAGTAGCTGAACATTCCGCCGTTTGTTTGGGCTCCTTGATTTGGCAAAAAAAAAAAAAAAAACTGAGGGCCTCTTTGAAACGGAGGATTAGCAAAGGAATTTTAGAGAATTCATTTTCCTAAGGATTTTTTCCTATAGAGCCCTTTGATTCATAGAAAGTAGATAGGAAAACTTCTATAGGATTGCATTTCTATGATCAATTCCATAGGAAAATAAGCAAGATGTTAGATCTCTTGTGAAACTTTCCTTTGTTAAGTGTATCCTGTGGTATAATCAAAGGGCTCTTCTCTCTATTTCCTGTGTTTTCAATTCCTGTAGGATTGGAAAAACATACAACTTCAGGACCCCTTTGATTGTAGGATTGGAAAAACATACAACTTCAGGACCCCTTTGATTTGGAGGAAAAATATAGGAATTTTGGAGAATTTCAATCCTATAGGAAAATTTCCTAAGAAGCCCTTTGAAACAAAGGATTGAATCATATCCAATCCTTTGAAATTCCTATGGAATGGACAATCCTATAGAGATTTTGGAGGAAATTTAGCAAGATCTTTAACCTCTTGGTAACTTTCCTTTGAGTCTATCTCTCTCATCCAATTCATGCGATTTTCTTACGATTCAATCAAACGGTCATTCCTGTTATTTTCCTACATTTTCGCAATCATCTATTTTACACTTACATTCCTATCAAAATCCTACGTTTTTCTTATTCCTACGTTTTCTCAATCATACGATTCAAAAGGGCCCTCAATTTCTACGTTTTTTCTATTCCTGCATTTCAAAGGGGCCCTGAAATTTTGGAGGATTTCAATCCTGTAGGAAAAATTCCTATGAATGTCTTTGAATCAAAAGATTGAATCTTATCCTATTCTTTGAATTTTTTATGGAATGAACAATCTTATAAATATTTTGGAGGAAACTTAGCAAGAGTTCAAAGCTCTTCGAAAATTTCTTTTGAGTCTATCTCTCTCATCCGATTCCTGTGTTCTTCCTACAGTCCAATCAAACGCTTATTGCTGTGTTTTTTCTATGTTTTGCCATCCTCTGCTTTACACTTATATTCCTTATAGAATCATGTGCTTTTCTTATTCTTTGTTTTTTCATTCCTGTGATTTAAAGGGGCCTATGTCGACGTTTAATGTCGCGATTCCGGTATTTGCATAGTATAGGGATCGTTGGTACTAGGATATATGCGAGATCGTAATAAAAGAGATGGAGGCGAGGATTTTTATACAGGTTCGGGCCCCTGAATTGTCAGGTAATAGCCCTACATCCTGTTGGCCAAAGCCGGTCGTTGCTCTTATTCATCATAATCACACCAGTACGATATTTGGGGTAGCCTATCTAACTGTTGTCAACTTAGCGGACTGAAGTATCATCACGTAGTCGACAACAGGGTAGTCTTCCTCCTCGAATCCGTGCCCGACGAGATCAGAGATAGCGCTAGATTCCTCTCTTTGGTTCCCGTAGGTACCATATGGGGTTTTCCTAGGCTTATCTCTGATGTCGATATCTGGCAGCTTGCCTTGGTGTATGTTGGCTTGTATGTTGATCTTGTGTCTTGATCTATTGTTCCGTGTCCCCTCTCCTCCTAGGGGACCTTGTATTTATATCATAGGTGCCCTCTTGTCCAAGTAGAACTAGGGAAACCAATATGGATACAATCCGAGTAGTCCTTGTCGTTTGCATGTAGAACTCTATTCATCATTCTTTATACGGAACTCCTCCTATATTCGAAGGTTGTTTCCGTATAAGACATGGTATGTGGTGGATCCTGCCGAGATTTAGTCAACTACTATTAGGTATGTGGTATCCATAACCCTGACAGCCTAAACGTTACATGAGTATTTTAGTCTACTGCAACAACTATAGGACACGATACCTTTAGGGCGTTTACAATGCGTCGGGCAATTTTGTTGTTCCTGGGATGCTAGGTAGGATGAGGAACTTCACAGGTCATAAGACTCACAGTGCGAAATCCCTGTGCAGACTATTTTTAGTGGGTCACACAGGTCACAAGTCACTTTTTCATCAACCCTTCCTTCTCTCCTTCCTGCTTTCTCCTGACAAATTGTAGCTTTCTCTGACAAATTTTGAGGAGGTTTGGGTGGCTAAATGAAGCTCCCCGTTCCTGGCTGCTCCTCCCTCCATGCCGATGTGGCTTGGAATCTACGCGCTGGCGAATAGAGGCTGAACGCCACCTCACCACACTGGGAATGGCCTTATATCCTTTCCGATAGCAAATTGTTAGCTATACTTATGGTCAGGTTTGGCATAAAATTGTTAAACATCATTAAGGTCGTATATGGTAGTGAATGTTTCCAATTTCCACTTCTCATTTTTTTCACACAGGTTTATTAAATTGTTATTAGTTCATTTTAAGATTTTTTAACTAATACTTGATTAAATATATGCTAATTCATCGTTTTATTTATGTGTTTGAAGGTTAGTTTCCAACACACTAAAGAACATGGCCTCAAACATACTCCTAGGTTTAGGCACCGCAGCTGCATCACTCAAATGATTACTAGTAATTGGAAAGCGAAAGTGTAGAATTAGTCGTGTTCACCTGCACTAATAAAATAATGTAAGTTAGGTAACATGAGACATACAAGTCCCTCTCTAGGAACAAAATCGAGGAAAGAGTATATTACCCTCGCAGCGCACGAGATCGTGTTACAGGTACAAGTAGTGTAGCAATTTGCAAAATCAGTTCAGTTCACGTTGCATCGATAAAGGACGCTAGAAATGGGTGAAACTAGGCTTTTCTCAAGACTAGTGCTAAACCATTGAAGTTAGCAATCCATCCTTTTAGAAATTGTTTGTCGTTTTATGTTTGTCCTAATTCAAATATTCATAACTTTAACTATCAAAATCAAATTAATACAATAACTTATTGAATCTTTAGAAATTAATAGTTAGAGTTAGGAATGTTTAATTAAGATAAAACTGAAACAAGTAAATAATTACTATTTGTGATCACTTTCTAATCATACTAATATGTTCTAAATTAGCTAGAATTTTAATTTGTATGGGATGGTGGTAGTAGTTTTTTACTGTATTTTTTTCCACCAACGTCTGGGGTTGTGCTAGGCCACTGACGCTAACAATGATTGAGGACACACGAACCAATCCCCTTGTAGTCCTGGACGACCCTGTAGGCTGGTATTGGTTTGGCCATGAGTTAGTGTTATCATTTAAGATAAACTAGGATTCGTGCACGTGCAAGGCACGTATAAAAAAATAGGAATTATAAAATATAAATTACATTTAAAAATTAGGAAGTATAATAAAATGCCAGAACCAGTGCATAAACATATTTTGTGAACATTCTTGCTCTTCATCATCTATTGAATTGAAAAGGCTGTTAATTACAAAAATAACCAATAGCAATTAAAATGCAAAACATATTTTGCATTTTTATTCAAATTAACGCCGCGACACAGTGTAAAACATATTGTTTTGAAGCACCAAACCAAGCTACAGAAGTAGGACTGAATTATTTATTACATAAATAATTATGACCTGAACATTATGTAGAACTTGATCTCTGTTCAACTTGTACACATCCTGAAAAAAATGTTGCTTGGATTCAGAGCATGATAACATCAAGCCATCTTAATGGTGAGCAGATGACAGAATTCTGATGGCGTCTTTGCCTCTTTGGTTTAAATAAGTGAATCACAAATTTCCTTTCATCAGTCATAAACAGTTGTCTACTACTGAATCTACAAGAAGAGAAAGCACATGTAAAAATCCAATGACTAAGTGACATATCAAGCAAAATGGATAATCATCACAAATTCATAACAGAACACTATCCAGCTATCCACAAAACTGGACTAAACAAAATCGGGTTACTTCCACAAACAATTTAAATGTCAACTATAGAACTTAATGAATAGATATGCTTGGAGGGGTTTGAGCAGTAACTAATTTAAATTACTCGTGGTGTTCTCCCAAGAACTGTTCAAGAACAAACATGCATGTCTCACATTAGTTGCCCATCGACAACAGTATGACTAAATTCCAAATAAGTCCATTTTTGAAAAATTCGAATATCATTTTATAAACCGATTTTTTTAGAGAAGGCCTGAAACAAGGCCCATACAATGAAAAGGAAAAGCATACTGGATAGCTGGATCATTTTTTTACATCATTAAACACAACCAATTCAGGGATGACAATGCTGGATTTAGGAGAAGCTACATTTAAGTAACTTAAGGTTTCAGACCTCACCGGCAGCCTGAATGTAGATTGAAATTAAAGCAACATCCCAGCACTATTAGAATTCATCACTTTGCCAATAATTATTAAATAAGAAAATAAAAGAAACAATTTGTCTTTTTTTTGAAAAAAATGTCATCAGAATTTTCTAGTAAGAGAAAGAAAGAAAGAAAGAGCAACAATATTTGATTCAAAGCAGAACTAATTTTGGTCTGGAGTAGGCTCATAAGGAAATTCAGCGGTAAACTGATAATTTGTTAATATAACTCCAAATTGATTACCATCTTCTAAGACCAAGCTTCACTTTCATCCTCTTCTCATCCCACATGGAAGGATCATTCAGCTTGCTCAATTCCATGATCTATTCGCTAGGCCCGCAAGAAACAATAATCTGGATAAATGGTCAATGCAAAATTTAATTTTCCATCAAAATCAAATTGTAAGCATGAATGCAAGACCAGTCAGACACTGGTGTGTGAATCTCCTGCTGCACAGCCACTTTTTCCGTGAAAGAAAAGCATGACCAATGTTTATTTGAACCACATCCAGTGTCGCAGTGTAGGCTAATAAAAGTAATAATGCCTTGCCTGTACGGACGATGAATGTCATATACATCATGACCATTGTTGAGACCAAAAGATCTGCTAATACCATCATGTTTTTAGCCTCATGTTTGTCAAATGCAAGCCATGATTAATTAATACCATCATCAATATTTGCATGTATAACACCGTTGTCTTTGAGGATATAATGCAACATTTGGGGGGAAAATAGAGATAAACCTTATCATGCTCAAGCATGTCTTCTCAATCAAATATTTCAAAATACCTTGTGACTCCATGATTTCACTTATGTCTCTGGTATGCTGATGCAGAGGTGCACATCTCAGTATTAGTGCTTATACACAACTTCAAAAAGAAAATCTGGGACAAAGTTAAGTATGCATCATGAGTTCAAAAACTTATCTCCTTCTAATGGCAGCTGCTTAGAGAACTTCTATTTTCTAATTGTAGAGAAACCATCAAACTGCCATCAAATATTACAGGTGCTAGCAGTATTACACGAATTTTGAAACCCCGGCAAATAATACATCCCTTGGTAGTCTCTATCCCCCTAAATTGCAGTTTAAATATATGTTAGCTTTGTACTGATCCACCCTATGTGTTTATAGAGAATCAAGCATGCATGTTTCCAAGTAAAGGAAGCAGGAGATGCAACAAGTCCAACATGCAGGAATAAAGCATATGAAACTCCTCGTGGACTGACAGGCAGCTAGGCAGAAGAAATCATACCTATATCCTTACTTTTGTCCACTAAAATGCGATCAATAGCACAACAAGAGGGAAATGAACAAAGCTCCCTTAATTTTAAAGCCATTATATCAAGCACCAACAGAAGCAGAACATGCGCCTTTCAATGCAATGATGCAAACCAACATAGCTTCAGCGAAACTGAGTTACTTTGACCTTAAGCGCGTCCAGAATCATCAGATCGAACCTTCCATAATTCCTCATGCACATAAACAAAATAATTCCAGTCGAATCAGCCGAACTGGGCTAATCGGGAGACATTTCACCAACTCCAACCGAGTGATCACGGAGAGAGAATGACGTTGGGCACCTTGATTGACGCGGCGACGATGGCTGTCGGCACCGGTTTCCCGTGCGGGAACCAACACGGCGCCGGCGGGGGCAGGCCGTGGTGGAATGCTGCGGCGGCGGCAGCGGCCGCGGGAACAAGAGATGAGGCGCAGAGCGAGGAGGCGCGCCGCGAGGAGTAGTGCGGGGGCAGAGCGATTAGCGCGTGCGGACGGGAGGAGAGAGCGATTAGCGGATTGAGGAGGCGCGCTGCGCATAATAGCGTGGGGGCAGAGCGATTAGCGCGCGGGGATGGGAGGAGGGAGCGATTAGCGCGCGGGGACGGGCTCGCAGAGTCGTAGGGACGCGAGTGCAGGTGGTGGAGCGAGGAGATTAGATGAGATGCGGATGAACGGATGAGATTAAAGGTGATGATTTGTCTTGTAGGATTGGAGGGATACAACTCTTTCTTTTTATATTAGTATAGATATAGATATAGATGTTTTAGTGTTTTTCACTAAACCCCTAGTCTTGTTGTAGTATATATTTGGCCATCAGAATCTCTTTCAGTTTTCAATATAACTTCTATGTGATACCAAGTGAGACAAGACAATCAATAGGACATAGCTCCAGAGTAAAAAGGCCATCCCAAAATCAGACCATGAAGGTAGTGGCGACGAAGAATTTTGAAATGAACAAATTTTGAACGAACTGAACTAAATCATGTGAAATTTCTAGACAATTTTCCATTCCAAAGGAGCCCTGAAATACTCCTTTCAGTTTTTAAATGATAAAATTTGTTAAATTTTAGACATACGATTTGACGTTATCTATTAAAAGTCTTGTCAGTCGTAGATGGGTTGGAATAAATGGGCTAGACCCAATTTATTTTTGATAAATTCCATTCGCCCACAATTAATGAGGATTAATACCACCTTGAAAAATTTAAGTGGAGAGATTTCAACTTAAATAGGGAGCTGCTGCTACTCTCTGGACAGGAATTGAATGGGATTGAATCAACACAATTCAATGCCATTGAATCAAAGTCATTACCCCTATAACAAATGAGAGAATCGGCGAGGCTGTTGCGCTCTCTCTCTCGTTTTGTAACGGACATGAATTGAATGGGATTGAATCAACACAATTCAGCGCCATTACCATTTGATTATCGGATTGATTATGTTGTTTACTTTGGTAACTGATGAGGAGATTCCTCTCCCTCTCACACACTATAAAAGGCCACTACCGGTAACTGATGAGGAGATTCCTCTCCCTCTCGCACACTATAAAAGGCCACTACCGGGACAGATAGAAGACACACAAGTGCGGAGATTCCTCTCCCTCTCGCACACTATAAAAGGCCACTATCTCCCTCTCGCACACTACAAAAGGCCACTACCGGGACAGACAGAAGACACACAAGTGAGGAAGATTATCGGATTGATTATGTTGTTTACTTTGGTAACTGATGAGGAGATTCCTCTCCCTCTCGCACACTATAAAAGGCCACTACCGGGACAGATAGAAGACACACAAGTGCGGAGATTCCTCTCTGTAACACCTTGAAAATTCGACCAACAAAATCAAAACTCTAAAAATACGGATTTTCAAAAACTTTTTAAACTAATTGCATCATGCCGATCTTATTCGTCTATTTTATCTGGATTAGATCTCGAAGATTATTAATCGTGAGTAAAGAATAGTTAATTAGAAATAAACCTTAAAAACAAATTGGTAAAATAAATATAAATTAAAAATAAAGATTAGGTGTGGATAGTAATAAATAAAATATTATCGCGACCATATTTCGATCAATTAAATTTCATTGCGATGGAATAAGAATTAACCCTAATTAAAGCTCAAATAAATTATATAAAAATAAAATATGAGTAATATTAATCTAGGGTGAATTCATTAGTTAAGATAACACAAATATTGAGTAAAATGCATATATGTAAAATTAGGAATTGTGGAATCAAATTTATATGGAAAATACACTAAAATCGGGATAAATAGGAAAAGTCACTGTTCATTGCGCCTAAGGTGTTCGATGTGGTCCCTAGCCTTCCCCCTCCTCTCCCACCTCTGCCCCTAGCCGCCCCGAGCCCGTCCATCGCGCCGCCGCTGCCACGCCGTTGCCGCGCCGCGCGCCCGTCCCGTCGCGCCGCTGTCCCGCCGCCCCGCGCGCCCACGCACCCGTCACCGACCGTCCCGTCGCCGCGCCGCGCGCCCGTCGTGTCGCCGCTGTCGCCCCGTCCCGTAGCCTCGCGCCTCGCGCGCCGCCTCGCGCCCCGCGCCCCGCGCGCCGCTCGCCCATCGCGTCGCCGCCTCGCGTCCCGCGCCGCTGCCGCGCCGCGTTATCGTCGCGTCGCCGTCGCCGTCACACCGAGCCGCGCCGAGCCCCGCGCGCCGCCCCGAGCCCCGCCGCCCCTCCCCTCTCCTTCTCCCCCTCTTCCCTATAAATATCCCCCTCCCACATTCTCTCCACTCCATCTCCCCCTTCCTCTCCCCTCTCCCCTCTCCACTGCGCCGCCGTTCCCGTGCCGCCGCACCGCCGTTCCCGCGCCGCCGTGCCGCTCCTGTGCCACCGTGCCGCCGCTTCTGTGCCGCCGTACGCCACCGTCGCCACCGCCGTCGTCGCCGCTGCCGCCGTCGGTGAGCCGCCCTCCTTCCCCCTCGCGTCCACCGCCGCCACCGCTCGGGTAGGAGGGAGAGCCGAGAGAGAGAGAGCCGAGAGAAAGAGAGGAAGAAGAAAAGAAACTGAGGGAGGGAGAAGCCGAGGAAGAGAGAAAGGAGCCGGGAGGGAGAGAAGAAAGGGAAAAAGAAAGAGAGGAGAGAAAGAAAAGAAAAGGAAAAGAGAGAAAAAGAGAAAAAGAAAAGGGAAAAGAGAAAGAAAAGAAAAGGAAAAGAGAGAAAAAGAGAAAAGGAAATAAATAGGAAATTAGAGGGAGTTTGGGGAAGTTTAGAAAATTTAAAATAATTAGAATTTAATTATAGATTAATTATAGTCGTAGAATTGCAAAATTTAATATAAATTATGGATTATTCTTGGTAATTTCTATAAGAAATCAATTCGCGGTAGTAATTTAGATGTAATTAATAACTAAACAAATAGATGAATTCTTATAGATTATTATAGATTATTTTTGGGTAATCCCTATAAGTAATCGATTCATGGTAGAAATTCGGATTTAATCGCTAGGAATTTTAGACGTATATTATATTTAATCGTTTAGTCATAGACTAAATTAAATTGCATAATATTTCTAGGATTTCGTCCAATATTTAGCTCGTAATAGAAATTTCTAACCTATTATATACAATACTCGGGGAGAGTAAATTATTGACAACGAAATAATTATACCCGCAAAATAGTTTAAATCGAAATTGGGTTTGCCGTAGTTCGCAGATAGTGAAGTTAATAAAAAGGAATCGATTTTCGCATTCGACTTTCATTTGGATTTATTTGGATTTTTATTTGAATTCTAACCGAATTCAAATCAATTTTTGCACGTAACTATAGAGCCCGAGGGAGTTGCGGATCCAAGCGAAGGCCAAGACCCGCAAGACTTTGAGCAAGGCAAGTCATCACTATTCCTTGAACATGTTGATCCCAATTGCGAAATTGTTTTGTTTACAAATAAAATTGCATGCAATGATGAACATCCTACTTGTGACTATGCCATGCCTTGATTATTGTTAAACCTTAAATCTTTGTAACCATGTTTACGTATGAGTCCCTAGTCAACTATGACAATTGCTTAGAAATGCTGTTCTAGAATCATGCATACTCATTTTTATCAAATGCTATATGCTTGGGCAATTACCTTTGGGAAGGTAATTGAGATGCGGCATGTGGAGACATGAGCGCCACATTGCCATGATGTTGATGACATGATTTGTGAAAGGAGAAATAAAATTAAACAATTGTTTTCGACTGGGGCGGACGGAGGATTTGGGTGGTATCTGGAAAAGGCTAGTACCGTCCCCGGTCAATTAAGGACCGAGCCATGAAGTTAAGCATGAAACGACCCCCGTACAACCGTACTTCTCGAATGGGTATAGACCTAGCGGATTAGATAGCCGAGCGGAGGCAGTATCCCTGCATAGATGGTTCACCCCTGAGTGAGGCAGGTGCGCTACGGTGGGACAGCCGTTGAGGTAGGGCCGAGAGGCGTGCCCTACATCGGTGTCGCCATTGGTAGGACTGCCATGAGTGTGTGAGAGAGAGAACTTAACTTGAACCATAATTTAATATGTGTGTGAGACTTCTCTTTCCCGGGAGCGCCAGAACTCCTCTCACTGCTAGAAACATGGACGCCTAGAGTGCATGAGGATTTAAGTTCATGGAGCGGGTACTGCCAATGCGAGGTTATCGAAAAGCTTTGCCGTGACGCGTCTCATGTGTTGGGACGAGGCTCATGTGTTGGGCAGTCGTGGAGTGCGGGTAAAGTGTACATCCACTGCAGTGTGAGTAAACCAAATCTATTCGAATAGCCGTGCTCGCAGTTATTGAGCACCGGGACATGTATTACACTTGGCTAGACTCTAAATTCTTTAACTTGTGTGGGATGGGATACTGCATGATGATTTTTATGCTGATGGAGCCACTTCCTGAGAGGCGGGAATGTGGACGTCCTCAGAAAACCATAACGACTCAATGGCGGGAAGCTATCCTTGGGATCACAATGGATGGTGGACAGAACCGTCATTGTTTAATATGAACACTGGTATTAAAACTTGAACAGTCTATGCTAGGTCTTAGGCTTGTGAAAAGAATTACAAAACTTGCTTTGCGCAAAAGAACCATAGCCATCCTTTGAATTTCTCTGTCATGTGCATCATTGCTGTGGTGGCTTGCTGAGTACGGTTGGTACTCACCCTTACAAATATAAAATTAATCAGAAGCAGGAGATGAAGCCTCGGAGGATCCCTATGCCTACTACCAGGAGGGAGATGAAGACGATGGCGTTCAGTAGGTCTTAGTACGGTCGTTGCCTGTGGCAATGGCATGCCGCTGCCTGAATTCCGCTGCCTTATCTATTTCTGCTTTTGGATGTATTCCGGACCGCTCGGTCCGATGATTTAAGACTATGCCTGCGGGCCTATGATGTAATAATTCGTATTAGACACTCGTGTATGTGCACTTGGTATTCCAGCTATGAATTCGTGTGTACCAAACTACTTGATCCAGGGAAATGGTACTGTTTACACGATTGATTCCTGTTATAAAAATGGGGGTCCACAGAGCTGGTATCAGAGCCATACGACTGTAGGAAAAGACCAAAAGGCGCCCCACCCCTTTTCTAAGTTGGCCAAGGGAGAAATTCCCATTTAGTAATACTTTCAAAAAAATAAAAACGCTATGTTTACAAAACTCGGTACAATTTTCATCTTACTCTTAACTATTTTCTTTACAAAACAAGTTTTACTCTCAACTGACTTCGGGTTTTTCTTAAAATTAGATGGCAGATCCGGATTCACCTGCTACCTGGGAGTTGAGCTTACCTCAATCAGAGGGGTATGTCATTGAGCTGCATCGGATGTTGAGGCGTTTGCGATACTCTGGGTTCCCGTCATACCGAGTGAGACAGTGTGGCTCAGTTTGGGAGGCTCGGGTCGAGGTTCGCCCCCGAGTCCCTTCCGAGTTGGACTACAGCTTTCAGACACGTCACCACCGAGACCTGCCAGAGACCGCGATGCAGGATGCAGCCCGGGAGGCCTTCCTCCGACTCAGCTCTATCCACCGAGCTGAGTTAGTGAGTACCGAGTTTGCTCATCACCCGTTCCGGGAGGAGGGCAACTCAGTTTGCACAGTTCAGGACACGCCCTGCTGCTACAACCCGATGGTGACTCGGTTGTCACGATGGGCTGAGGCAGTAGATGACTACTACGAGGAGGCTCTGTTGGAGATTGACGACCACCAGAGACGTGTGGGGGAGTTAGAGACTGAGGTGACCGACCTCACAGCGCAGCAGCTTCAGTTGGAGGAGGAGCACCAGGCTTGGGGCAGTGAGATAGACTCACTGAAGGCACAGCTCCAGGTCCACGGCGATCAGTTCCAGCAGTTATCTGACCAGTACAACGATCGCCGCGGGATGATGGATACTCTTGAGGAGCAGCTGAGAGAGAGTCAGGAGCACGTCAGCCAGCTGGAGGAGCAGCTTCGAGCAGCCAAGATCAGCACCACAGGGGCTTCTACTTCCACAGCAGTAGGCCGTGACCGCTACTTCTTCCTCACCCCGCCGTACCCACCGGCGTTCCACGCTCTTCTAGGAGAGGCTAGTATGCTAGCTACCGAGTCAGCACCCTACCTAGTGGACCCGACAGCGGCACAGCCACCTGTCCCGGAGTTGGTGCACACTCCACTGATCCCTACACCTTCTCCGCAGCTGGGTTCCAGTTTGGAGACTCCGATCCAGGTCGACTCCGAGACAGAGGGGACCGACACCGAGCCAGAGATCGAGCCAGACATCACTGATCCTTCAGAGGATGAGACCCCTGTTCCCCGCATCACCTTCCTTGGAGGTCCTCGCACCCTCAGCACTGCTCGCAAGAGCACACGACCTCCGGGCAAGAGGCCCAAGCCAGATCCAGAGGCCACTACCTCTGAGCCGTGGGGACTCAGGTTTGCGCGTGCCAGCGACCACCCTCTACCTGCCCCAGGATCCTGCGGATGGCTGGAGGACTAGACTGACGGACTCCTTGCAGCTTCGATCTCGTATCAGATGGTTTTTGGATAATATGCGAGACACACCCCCCCTCCCTTACCTAGATTGACGAGTAGTTTGATGATTGGTTTGATGTATCTTTTGGATGAACCTTATTTGGACTGCGTATGTATGCAGTCGATTGCATCATGATTTATGTACCATTTGTGAAACTCTGTGATGTTATTTATGATATCTATTGTTGTTGTGTTATAAATGAGTTTATTCCACCATGCTTACGAAACAAAGTTCATATCAACACAACTCCCTTAATGGGATAAAGCCATAGGAGCTAGTTAGAAAATTAGGATACTTACTCCATCAACCTACACAGATGGCAAGCCGACGTCGGGCAACAACCAGCAATGACGAAACTCAGACACCCGACTTAACCACTCTGGCCGGAGTTATGACCACCCAAACCCAACTTCTGCAAGCTATCGCGAACAACCAAGGCAACCGCGGAGGGTCAAGCTTTGGAGAGTTTATGAGAACCAAGCCACCCACATTCGCCACAGCTGAAGAACCTATGGATGCTGAAGATTGGTTAAGGATCATTGAGAAGAAGCTAACTCTTGTTCAAGTACGTGAAGCCGATAAAGTGATCTTTGCGGCAAACCAATTGGAAGGACCAACCGGAGACTGGTGGGACACGTACAAAGAAGCCCGAGAAGAAGATGCTGGAGAACCAAACTGGGAGGAATTTACCACAGCCTTCCGTGACAACTTCGTGCCTGCCGCGGTGATGAGGATGAAGAAGAATGAGTTCAGGAGACTACGGCAAGGGAATACCACAGTACAAGAGTACCTGAACCGTTTCACTCAGCTGGCGCGCTACGCGACTAGAGATCTTGCCGACGAGGAGGAAAAGATCGACAAATTCATTGAAGGCTTGAATGACGAGTTACGCGGGCCCATGATTGGACAAGACCACGATAGTTTCCAGAGTTTAATCAATAAGGTCGTTAGGTTGGAGAACGACCGGAAGGTCGTGGAGCACAATCGTAAAAGGAGGCTTGCCATGAACCGCTCGCCTCAGACCGCACCCCAGCGTCCTAAAGGGACAACCCCCTCGGCATGGAGACCAACAGTGGTGACAACCAGTCGACCTGCCGCCTCTAGCAATTTTCACAAGCCGGTTACCATTCAGAACCGCGCTCCTGCACCGAATCAGGCCGCCACTGGATCAGTAAGGCCAGGGAGCTGTTTCAACTGTGGAGAGTATGGGCATTTCGCCAATAAATGTCCTCATCCAAACAAGACACCCATTCGGACCGGAGCTAATGCAACGGCTAATCACGGGACTGCTACCCCTGCTGCTGGACGAGGTCTATTCAGGACTCCGCAGACTAACAGGACCGCTACCGGATTTGGACGCGGGCAAGTGAAGCACGTTCGAGCTGAAGAGGCCCAGGAAGACCAAGGCGTACTGATGGGTATGTTTTCACTCAACTCCACTCCAGTTAAAGTTCTCTTCGATTCAGGAGCATCGCATTCATTTATATCTTTGAAAGCAAGTCAACAACACAATTTAATCAGAGTTAAACTAAGACAACCAATGTTAGTACATTCACCTGGGGGTGAGATAGCAGTGGATACAGCTTGCATTGACGTACCCATCCGCCTTAGGGATGTGGTATTTCCCTCCAATCTTATGGTGCTAATACCCCAAACTCTTGATGTCATTTTGGGTATGGATTGGTTAGCAAAGCATAGAGGAGTAATTGACTGTAGACGTAGAGAAGTTACCCTGACCACACCCTGGGGATCGGATATGAGAGCAACCATGGATCAAGATCCTAGGCTAACCGAACATGCCGGAGGTATATTTACCATGCTACCCCTAAAGGGAATGCCCGTAGTGCAGCGATTTCCTGATGTGTTCCCAGAAGATTTACCTGGAATGCCACCAGATCGTGACATAGAGTTCATTATTGACCTGATACCCGGAACTGCCCCCATATCCAAGAGACCATATCGGATGCCGGTCAATGAGTTAGAAGAAATTAAAAAGCAAATTAGGGAGTTGCAAGAGAAGGGATTTGTACGCCCCAGTTCGTCACCTTGGGGAGCCCCAGTGTTATTTGTTAAAAAGAAAGACGGTAGCATGAGAATGTGTGTAGACTACCGATCACTGAACGAAGTAACTATTAAAAACAAGTATCCACTACCAAGGATTGATGATCTCTTCGACCAACTTAAGGGAGCTAAGGTGTTTTCAAAGATAGACCTTCGATCAGGATACCACCAACTGAAGATTAGGACCGAGGATATCCCCAAAACCGCGTTTTCAACACGCTATGGGTTGTATGAATTCACAGTAATGTCGTTTGGTCTAACCAATGCCCCAGCATACTTCATGAATCTTATGAACAAAGTATTCATGGATTACTTGGATAAGTTTGTGGTGGTATTCATCGATGACATTCTGATCTACTCCAAAGATGAGGAAGAACATACGGAACACTTACGATTGGTTCTCCAGAGACTCCGAAAGCACAAGTTATACGCAAAATTCAGCAAGTGCGAATTTTGGTTGAAGGAAGTCGCTTTTCTGGGTCACGTAATCTCAGCCGGTGGAGTAGCAGTGGACCCTGCTAAAGTGGAGGCTGTCACGGAATGGAAAGCACCCAAATCTGTGACTGAAATTCGGAGTTTTCTAGGCTTGGCTGGATACTACCGACGGTTCATTGAAGGGTTCTCTAAGATAGCCCGACCAATGACACAACTACTCAAGAAGGAAAAGAAGTTTGTATGGTCAGAACAGTGTCAGGAGAGCTTTGAGCAGCTCAAAGAAAAGCTGACCTCGGCGCCTATTTTAGTTCTTCCCGACATCAGGAAAGACTTCGTTATATATTGTGATGCGTCAAGGCAAGGACTAGGAGGAGTACTGATGCAGGACGGAAAAGTTGTGGCCTATGCGTCGTGACAATTGCGACCACATGAGGAAAACTACCCTACCCATGACCTAGAACTCGCAGCTGTGGTTCATGCGCTAAAGATTTGGAGACATTATCTGATTGGAAACCATTGCGATATCTACACTGACCACAAGAGTCTGAAGTATATCTTCACCCAGTCAGATCTCAACTTGAGGCAAAGGCGATGGTTAGAATTAATCAAGGACTATGATCTAGAGGTTCACTATCACCCAGGCAAAGCAAACGTTGTGGCCGACGCTCTGAGTCGTAAGAGCCATTGCAATCATCTGAGAATGGAAGGGATGGTCCCTGAGCTTAGGGAGGAAATAGCTCAGCTGAACCTACATATAGTGCCTCATGGACAGATAAACACCCTGGACATTCAACCTCTTTTGAGAACCCAAATAGAAGAAGCCCAGAAGGACAACGAGGAAATCCGAGAGGTGAAGGAACGCTTAGCTGCAGGACGCGCAAAGGAATTTTCAACCGACGAAAAAGATGTTCTATGGTATAAAAAGAGAATTTACGTACCCGAACAGGGTGGACTGCGAGGATTAATCCTAAAGGAGGCTCACGAATCGGCATACTCATTACACCCCGGAAGTACCAAAATGTACCAGGATTTGAAGGAGGGCTACTGGTGGCCCAACATGAAGAGAGATGTGGCCGAATACGTAGCACTCTGCGACGTATGCCAGAAGGTGAAGGCTGAACACCAGAGGCCGGCAGGTTTGTTGCAACCTCTCAGGATTCCCGAATGGAAATGGGATGAGATAGGTATGGATTTTATTGTTGGATTGCCCAAAATCGCAACAGGATATGATTCCATTTGGGTGATCGTGGATCGACTCACCAAGACGGCGAGATTCATTCCCGTTAAGACAAATTATAGCAGTGCTAAGCTAGCCGAGTTATACATGACCAGGATAGTATGTCTTCATGGTGTACCTATGAAAATTATATCTGATCGGGGCACACAGTTTACCTCACATTTCTGGGAGAAAGTCCATGAAGCCCTAGGAAGTTACCTCGCATTTAGCACAGCTTATCATCCACAGACAGATGGCCAGACGGAGAGAACCAACCAGGTCCTGGAGGACATGCTGAGGGCTTGTGCTCTGGATTTTAGCAAGGACTGGGAGAGATGTTTGCCTTACGCCGAATTCTCCTACAACAACAGCTTTCAAGCAAGCCTAAAGATGTCACTCAATGAGTCATTGTTTGGTCGACGATGTCGAACCCCACTAATGTGGTCCGAGACTGGAGAACGGGCGGTACTTGGACCTGACATTATTCAAGAAGCCGAAGAAAAGGTTCGCTTGATCCGCGACCGTCTAAAAGTAGCACAATCACGACAAAAGAGTTACGCCGACACCCGAAGAAGAAACCTGGAATTTAAGGAGGGAGATTACGTTTATCTAAAGGTTTCTCCGATGAGGGGAACAAAAAGGTTTAAGGTCAAAGGAAAACTGGCACCATGATATGTGGGACCATTCCAGATCATCGCCAGGCGAGGAGAAGTTGCATATCAGTTACAGTTACCAGAGAATATCGCGGATGTACACCCAGTCTTCCATGTGTCTCAGCTAAAGAAATGTTTACGAGTGCCAGAAGAGCAAGCTCCGCTGGAAGAGATTCACATTAGCAATGATCTCACATATCCAGAACACCCGATCCGGATATTGGATGAAGCCGAAAAGAGGACTAGGAGCAAAGTGTGGCGTATGTACAAGGTACAATGGAGCAATCACACTGAGGATGAAGCCACCTGGGAAAGTGAAGAATTTTTGAGGACGGAATACCCGCACCTATTCGAAGACTGGTAAGAAATCTCGGGACGAGATTTATTTAAGGGGGGGTAGGTTTGTAACACCCTGAAAATTCGACCAACAAAATCAAAACTCTAAAAATACGGATTTTCAAAAACTTTTTAAACTAATTGCATCATGCCGATCTTATTCGTCTATTTTATCTGGATTAGATCTCGAAGATTATTAATCGTGAGTAAAGAATAGTTAATTAGAAATAAACCTTAAAAACAAATTGGTAAAATAAATATAAATTAAAAATAAAGATTAGGTGTGGATAGTAATAAATAAAATATTATCGCGACCATATTTGGATCAATTAAATTTCATTGCGATGGAATAAGAATCAACCCTAATTAAAGCTCAAATAAATTATATAAAAATAAAATATGAGTAATATTAATCTAGGGTGAATTCATTAGTTAAGATAACACAAATATTGAGTAAAATGCATATATGTAAAATTAGGAATTGTGGAATCAAATTTATATGGAAAATACACTAAAATCGGGATAAATAGGAAAAGTCACTGTTCATTGCGCCTAAGGTGTTCGATGTGGTCCCTAGCCTTCCCCCTCCTCTCCCACCTCTGCCCCTAGCCGCCCCGAGCCCGTCCATCGCGCCGCCGCTGCCACGCCGTCGCCGCGCCGCGCGCCCGTCCCGTCGCGCCGCTGTCCCGCCGCCCCGCGCGCCCACGCGCCCGTCACCGACCGTCCCGTCGCCGCGCCGCGCGCCCGTCGTGTCGCCGCTGCCGCCCCGTCCCGTAGCCTCGCGCCCCGCACCCCGCGCGCCGCTCGCCCATCGCGTCGCCGCCTCGCGTCCCGCGCCGCTACCGCGCCGCGTTATCGTCGCGTCGCCGTCGCCGTCACACCTAGCCGCGCCGAGCCCCGCGCGCCGCCCCGAGCCCCGCCGCCCCTCCCCTCTCCTTCTCCCCCTCTTCCCTATAAATATCCCCCTCCCCCATTCTCTCCACTCCATCTCCCCCTTCCTCTCCCCTCTCCCCTCTCCACTGCGCCGCCGTTCCCGTGCCGCTGCGCCGCCGTTCCCGTGCCGCCGCACCGCCGTTCCCGCGCCGCCGTGTCGTCGCTCCTGTGCCACCGTGCCGCCGCTTCTGTGCCGCCGTACACCACCGTCGCCACCGCCGTCGTCGCCGCTGCCGCCGTCGGTGAGCCGCCCTCCTTCCCCCTCGCGTCCACCGCCGCCACCGCTCGGGTAGGAGGGAGAGCCGAGAGAGAGAGAGAGCCGAGAGAAAGAGAGGAAGAAGAAAAGAAACCGAGGGAGGGAGAAGCCGAGGAAGAGAGAAAGGAGCCGGGAGGGAGAGAAGAAAGGGAAAAAGAAAGAGAGGAGAGAAAGAAAAGAAAAGGAAAAGAGAGAAAAAGAGAAAAAGAAAAGGGAAAAGAGAAAGAAAAGAAAAGGAAAAGAGAGAAAAAGAGAAAAGGAAATAAATAGGAAATTAGAGGGAGTTTGGGGAAGTTTAGAAAATTTAAAATAATTAGAATTTAATTATAGATTAATTATAGTCGTACAATTGCAAAATTTAATATAAATTATGGATTATTCTTGGTAATTTCTATAAGAAATCAATTCGTGGTAGTAATTTAGATGTAATTAATAACTAAACAAATAGATGAATTCTTATAGATTATTATAGATTATTTTTGGGTAATCCCTATAAGTAATCGATTCACGGTAGAAATTCGGATTTAATCGCTAGGAATTTTAGACGTATATTATATTTAATCGTTTAGTCATAGACTAAATTAAATTGCATAATATTTCTAGGATTTCGTCCAATATTTAGCTCGTAATAGAAATTTCTAACCTATTATATACAATACTCGGGGAGAGTAAATTATTGACAACGAAATAATTATACCCGCAAAATAGTTTAAATCGAAATTGGGTTTGCCGTAGTTCGCAGATAGTGAAGTTAATAAGAAAGAACTAAACCTACTTGATCGGCTGTAGATACTAACAATATATAATCCTTATGTCGATATATACTTAAATCAAGTAATTGGGATAGATCGGTTGCCATGCCGAAACAGTATAAATCACTTAGATCGAAATATATATTAACAACAAGACTATATATGTTCATAGCATAGCCGATCAGATCCAGCATGTATCGGCTAATACTCCGATACTACTCTATATTAAGATATCAAAGCAAGTAGAATATACCAAACAAAAGCCTAATATACTTAAATGCAACAAGATCTTAACATAAAGGGCGGCTTTAACATATCAATCAAGCATATAAGATAAATGTAGTTAAATTAGGTAAGATCGGCTGAAACCCCAATGCTACCCTAATCGGCAACCAAAGACAGGCTAGAGATTGAGATTCTAATCACGACTCATAAGATCAAACTCAACTGATGCAGCTATAAGTATGAAAAGAAGGACAGTATCTAGACAATCAAGCCGTTGGATGTTTCATAGAGTGGTAGATATCTTATATAATCTAAGTCAACGTCGGTATTTAACCTAATCAGCTGCCTTCTAGTAACACACGTTAGCCGATTGAAGGTTAAATAGCGATATTGCCGGAGATTATGTAAGATATATGATAACTTGACGAATTACATAAAAAATATTAGAGTATCATAAAGATGGAAGCACTAAACCCGAGAACGCAAGCCGCCATAAAAAGTTTTACCTCTTGTTGAAGATTGAAACCGATGCAGCTCAACCCGAAAGCAAGAACTCGTCGAAACAAAACGAAAGTAAAAGGGTGGCAATGCGCCGAGATTGTATTGAACGTGAGTTGTTTGATTACATAGGGCTCGAGGTCTATTTATACCCGAGATTACAAAATATGTCCATATCGGACACGACTCTTATCTCTAACAAACTCTAAGATACTATAAGTCTTTGCGGCAGACTTTTGCCCAAACATATCTCTAAGGAAATTACATGAAATATCCTAATTAATAGATACAATTGCCTTCTTAGGACTCTATCCATGCGTGGCAATCTTTATGAAGTACATCAACCCAACCCAACAATGTATGCCATGTCATATTGTCGGATTCGGCTCAATCGGCTAACCCTGTCCAACTCAGACTCTGCTGATCTTGATCGCAGCCGATTCGGACTCCAGTCGGTCCTTACTCTGTTTCCGGAATGATTTCCATCTCGAACTCCGTTTCGATTCCTTCTTCATCTCCGATACTTGGATTACCAAATTTGGTCGTTAACACCTTTCCATCGCCTCCTCCTCTGTGAGCTCAATGTAAAGTGAGCTCGACGACCTCCGCCTCTCCATTATCTCTCCCTCCACTTCTCTGTCCTTACTAACAACCTCCTCCCCTTTGGGTCCTCTCCCTCTGTCTCCTTAATGGTCGTCCTCGTCGGCCAAACCAAGCTCACGAAGCGGTAAAATATGGCCTCCTCCTCTTCTTTCGTTCCTTCTCTTTTACTTTCTTCTCTCCCTCTTTCTCTCCCTGTCCTCTTCATTCCGTGGACAGTAGTCGAGGGCGATGGTGGAGTAACCAAGCTCGAGGTCACGGGCAGTGGCGAGATGGAGTCGGAGTCGAGGCTGTGTTCATATGGAGACAGGCGTGATGGGCTAAGGCGACGTGCGACGGACTCACCAACCATATGGCATGCCAAGGGGCGACGAGCACCTCGAGCTTCCTAGTTGGTTTTGTGAAATAGAGGGGCTTTAGCAGTGGCGGGAAATAGAGAGGGTCATGCCATCTCCACTGCCTCACGGTCTCCAATTGATTCTGGTCTCGAGACCCCGATCGAGCTCTGTCCTGCCGCCGCCACACGCTCCCTTGTTGTCCTCCCGCGAAGAGGAATCCGGGGAGAGAGAAAGGGTAAAGGGAAAAGAAGTGGCTGACATGTGGACCTGTTATTTTTAATTTTTTTCTCACTGAAAATATGGGTCCCATTTTGTTTTTTATTCTTATTTTATTGCCGCGCAAGCAACACGTTGACGCCACGTGGCATAAAGACTAAGTCAACACATCACGAGGATGCCACATAGGACAAAACCACCCGACCAACCACCGAGGGACTCAAATTTTACTGGTTTTGGTAGTTGAAGGATGTAATATATCTAGTTTTGCTGTTGAGGTATCTATTAGCCGAGGGCAATAGTCGATGGAGGCAGAATAGACTTACTCCATCTCAAAGCTAACACAACAGCGTGTGCTCTACGAAAGCATATGGGCCCATCACCATATTAGCCGCTAAGCCCACTAAATTCAGTCATTCACACATTCACCCCTCCTACATTTATTTCTCATATCACACCCCTGAGGAAGGTCGCCATTGCGAACAGACTGCAATTCACAATCTCCTCAAGGGTATTATTGCACAAGTACCGAATAGATTAGCACTGTGTATAAAGCTCTACGGCCGCCGCGAACTGCCGGGCGCTAGGGTTTCGGGTTCCTCGACCTCTCGCCGCCGTCGTCCCGCGCGCTTGGAGGTCGGCCTGCTCGACGGTTGTCGCCATGGTACGCATCTGAGCCCAAAATCAATGTGTCCCGTCGGTTCAATTCGTTGGTGAATACTGGCGCTGATGTTGTGGTGTTTTTTTTTTTCTGTTAGATCATCCCCAAGAAGAACCGGAATGAGATCTGCAAGTACCTCTTCCAAGGTTGGCTCACTCTGCTCTCCTTGATTGGTTTCGATCTCATTACAAAATGGATTGCGTAAACAGGAAATTGGGTGATTGTTTTAATCCCTCGTTTAATTGGAAGTTTGGAGTGATTGAATAGCTGCTGAATGTATACGAAGCGAAAGAAATCCTAATTTGTGCATGTGCTTATGTAATTCTCCGTTTTTTTGGTTTGAAGAGCCAAGCGACCAATCAATTTTAAGTTTCTCTAACAAAATATAATAGAAATGTCAAATACTGGACTGATTTATCGATGCAACATGCAAGTCTGTGCTGCATTATTCCACAATCAGTAAAGGGGTACAGAAATTTCAGCTTTCACCTCTTGGTAACATTTCCAGAATAGAAAAATGCTTCTACATAATAAGACCATATGTCTTCATCCTATTTCGACTGATGAACTAGAAGGATATTGTTTCTCATTTCTTCATTTGTTTGTGTGCATTGTGGTGCATCATAGAGGGGGTTTTGTACGCCAAGAAGGACTACAATTTGGCAAAACACCCACAGATTGATGTGCCAAACCTTCAGGTCATCAAGCTCATGCAGAGCTTCAAGTCCAAGGAGTATGTCAGGGAGACCTTCTCCTGGCAGTACTACTACTGGTACCTCACTAATGATGGCATTGAGCACCTGAGGAATTACCTTAACTTGCCGTCTGAGATTGTACCTGCTACACTCAAGAAGTCTGCAAGGCCACCAGGCCGCCCATTTGGCTCTGGCCCCCCTGGTGATCGCCCAAGGTCCTAATTTTCTTCTCTCTTCAATCTTTCTGGGGTTTCAAGTGTAACTTACATTTAATAACTTACTTGCTAATTTGAAGGTTATTTTATCGCGGTTTACTTTGGGGAGCATGAGTGAATTTAGTGTTGATAACTAACTCTTGTTTTCAGAAACTTAGGAATTGTATATCTTTGAGCTCTAAGCACGTTTGGTTTGTATGCAAATGTGATGACGTTTGCATTAATAATCATGTATTTGCATTCATATAGTGGCTGAAACAAGATGTTAAACACACAAGTAATACATGGTACATTTTTAACTGAAAGTAGATCTATCTCTATGTGCTGTATTTTAATTTTAAAAGGGAAGGAAAGGTGGGTTGATGCCTTGTACTTCTAACTTAATAAGATCCATTTTTCTCATAGTTCATTGTAGTCACATTGCAACTGTAAAAAATGTGGATGCAATTGTGTTCAGAACTCAAACTGAGGCATATCTGCATGTTCTGTTGAATTCTTGAGCTACTGTGGCAATATTTTCTAGTTGTCGTTTGGCTGATTTCTGATTCCTGTGATGTGTTTAGGGGCCCACCTCGGTTCGAAGGGGACAGACCAAGGTTTGGAGACCGGGATGGCTACCGTGGTGGACCTCGTGGTGCGCCTGGTGATTTTGGTGGTGAGAAGGGTGGTGCTCCTGCAGAATTCCAGCCATCATTCAGGGTAATCAATCAATTCTGCCTATTATTAGTGTTTCACTATGTGAGGAGATAAACATGATTATTGAATAGCAACTCGCCATCCTACATAAGCTAATTGGAAAAGGGCATAACAACTGATTTTGTTGTTTAAAATTAAACTATATTACAACATTCGGATGTTCCGTTCCTGCTCTTACTTTTTTTCTAACACTTGCACTTTTCTTTGTTTGGTTTTGGTGCATATGATTAATAACTGGAGGATGTTTTTATTTGTTCTTATTTGTATTATTTATTTCCAATCTTCTCATTTCTCAATGATGGTACACCACACCATGATTTCACTCAAATGATGTTTCTTGTCCTGAAATGTTTAGAGTTCTGGTGGTAGACCTGGCTTTGGACGCGGTGGCGGCGGTGGTTTCGGTGCTGGTCCAACCTCTTCCTCCATGGAGTGAAAGGAGCTCAGGATTCTTGTCGCAGGAGACATTTTAGTATTCAAGTTTTGCAGTGGTGTTTGCAGTAGAGATCAATGCGTAGCACCTATGTTGAAACCTTAAGAGATGCAAGTGTAATTCTCCTGGTGTTGATGGCTTGAGAGTTTATCCCAAACCCTCTGTAGAAGCCAATGCCAATGGAAATATCGTTCAGCTACTCAGCAATCAAGTTTTTCCTCCCCAATTTCTACCTGTCAAATTTCTTGATTTTTGATGTATTAGTCTGCTTTTTTCCATTGTGAGGCATAACATACGTGCTGCATGTTTCTTTAGGCGAAATGCACAAAAAGTGAAATAAAACACGTTAAATCTCAACTACTGTACAGTTTACAACGTATCTGAACTGCTAATATCCTCGGTTTTTCAGGAACGAATTACTGACATAGCATAATGCATCCCTGCATTACAAAACCATTCCGTGTCTGTCTACTACGACTCCAAATTAAATTTCATGAAATTTCAAAGAATGGCAAAAGGATTGGAATTTGGAAGGTTTATTCTCTCTTTATATCTCTAAAAAAACGGATTGGAGCGCGCACTAGATGGCTTTTAATTCAATTGATATCAAAACAATAAAAACGATGACTGTTTAATATAGAAATTAAAAGGAAAGGACGGATAAAAAAACCGAATCCTTATGTATGCGCACACCCTTACGTATGAAAAGAAAAAAACAACTTTAGCGGCAAAATAGCGGTGGAAGAAAATCGGAAAAAATAGTGAAAAAAACGACGGACAAAAAATACCCGAAAACTTTATGTATTTTTTATTAGATATATAGGTGTAGATATAGATTTACAAAAATTGTCAAACCACATGAAAATCACAAAAATTATATAACGTATATAATTTTTTTAGGTTAATTACTTCTATTGGTCAACTCAATATGCAGCTATAAAAGGTTACTATTTGTACATCGGATCAGTCTTGAAAAAATAAAAGTTCCAAGGTCCTGGACATCAATGTGTGAGTACTAATCTGGGGACATTTTTAACAATATTTTGTATTTACTGAAGTATGGGATAAAATATACTATTAGGGGTGAAAATGAAAAACTACTAGGAATTAGATGCCACGTGCAGGTTCGCATGTGGGCCTTGAGGCGAGAATTGTGTGGTTGGCTGTCTCCAACTTGGAGATCATTATCCTCTCACTCTCTCGTTCTCTCTCCTAGGTTCCCAGCCGGCGTTGCTGCTCTCCCTCTCTGCAAGGCAGCGTGTGGCAGCCGGCTGGAGAGTAGCAGGGCTCGTTGGCCGGTGGGAGTAGAGTGGCTGCTCTTCTCTCCCTCCCAGATCTCCACCCCCTCGGCTCCGGCTCACTCGCCTCTGGCCGACGAGGAGGGCCACGGGCGGAGCGAAGCGAAGCGGCGGACGGGCGAGCGAGGCGGGTGGGCGGGGAGCAAACCAACGGCGACCTCTTTCCCTCCCGCATGCATCCCGTTGTCTCTCCGCTGCCCTCTTGCGTGGATCTGCCACCGGCGCCTGGATCCCATCCTCTCCGCCCTCCCCTCGCGCGGATCCGCCATTGGCGTTGACGGGAGGGGTGGATCCGGTGACCTCTTCTCCTCCCGCATGGATCCCGTCATCTCCCCGCTCCCTGCTCGCGCGGATCCGCCGCTAGCGACAACAGGAGGGGCGGACCCAGCAGCCTCTCCTACGGTGACTACAACGATTGGTGGACGTGGGCTGACCCAGTTCCCGGCATCTGCTGCGGCGGCGACAGCGAAGTTGCCGAGGATGGCATCACGTGCGACTTCCTGCTCAAGCTGCTCCGGGCGGGGAGCATGGTGGGTGCCGACGCGGCTCTGCTGCAGGAGCTGGAATCCAGGGCGGTGCATACCTCGCCTAGTCAGCTCTCGAGGCCGGGCTGCGGCCGACTGACTTCGAGGAGATCTCGCCCGCGCCGTGCTTGCCAACGACCGACGTCCTTGACTCGCCGTCAGTTCCAGCCATAACCGCCTAGGTACTTTATTTTTTTTAAGACAATACATCATGTTGTTCATGTGAAATCTTGGGATCATGTTGCATAGTAGTAATCCTGTTGCTTAGAATACAGTTCTTATCTCAGCTTGTGTTTTCAAATGTGAAGTTGCGGGGCACCAGTTCTGTGATCATAATCAATAATCATCACATATCTGTAACACAAACACATATCACCAGTTTTGTTTTGATTTGTGTTTTTGATGGGAACAGCATGGAAGCACACCAGATAAGCACATGGATTTTGTTGGGCTACTGTGTTGTAACACAAGTTTGCCAAACATTTATGTGGCATCAACATCTATCTTGGAAGTTGAAGCTGTAGATAAACATTATCAACAACAAAAGCAGGATGTATCTTCTCGAAAACAACGGTAAGAAGCAAATTATTATGTCTCTTTTGTAGCTCTACTACTTATGGAATATTGAGATGAATATAAATCTAGGCGGTACTTGTGACATTCGCCGCACAGCGGTACTGCCGCCATCTAGTTGTATTTTAATTACTTGCTACAGTGGTTTTTAGAGCATGATTAACATTATGGTGGAGCATGATTAAAAATTGCAATAATTAAACAATGGTTCAGCTGTCTGCACAGTTAATGCTTTTCTGCATAAAATTTTTGTTGCTGCAATTACCAGTACTTTTAAGTTTTCTTTCTTCTAGTTATATAAAGCCACCTAAAAAGAGATTTTCATATTTGGGTTTGCAACTCAGAGATTTTGTGGTCTCATAAGGAGTCGTGATAATAGCCACTGAACAACTAAAAAATATGCCTGTTGCTAACTTGCTTTGTGTTCTGCATCAACAGGAAAAAGATTTGGATACATATTGGTATGAGCAGACAGACCTCAATCCCTGCACTGCACAACTGCATTGCTCTTCGCAGGTGAAACGAATCTAGACATTACCACTATATGTTAATTAATTAGATGGTACTTTTAGTTCATTCATAAACTACCTTACAAGTCTTGATTAATGGAAGTGTTTATGTTAGTAATTATTCAAGCTCCTTGGGTAGAATCTAATGAAATTGAAATTGCATACAAGGTTGAGTTCATTGATAACCTGAAATCGACATTGATTGGAGGTGCCTTGACGTCCTAGAGGAAGAGCCTTACGATTTATATTTTCTTGTATTTTGGCCTGAGAAAAAAATCTGTACAATCATGTTAGTGGGAGTGCTAGCTAAAAATAGTGGAAAGAAAAGCGGGATAGAATCTGACTCGAGATAGAATATGACTCCTGAAAGCTGGAGTAGGAAACAGTGTGGGGGAACCAGCCTGACTCGACGAAAGAAAAGCGGGATATAATCTGACTCGGGGTAGAATCTGACTCCTGACGTGGGCTGGGCAAATTCCCTGACGTGGGTATATTCCTGTGTTCTATTTTGAACCTGATTTGTGCGTGAACCTGAACCTAGACTCCTGTGTTATTTTTTGTTTTTTATTTGTTCCTGGACTCCTGTGTTTTTGAACCTGATTTGTATGTGAACCTGAACCTGGACTTCTGTGTTTTTTTTGTTTTTGTATTTGTTCCTGAACTCATGTATTTTTGCATGGGCTTGTGGGCTTGTAGATGGACCTAGAATCTTTTTTTTTTGGATGAAGGAGTAGGGGCTTCTAGATGGACCTGAAATCCTGGAATCTGTTTTGGGCTTGTGGTGCATTAATCTAACCAGAATCGAACCAGAATCGGAAAGTAGCGCATCGGATGAAAATTAGCGCATAATGACGGACGAAAACGTGTGATTACAGAGATGTGACGACAGAAAAAATACTAATATTTATATTAGTTAAGATTAAGATATGTGGGCCATGTGCCCACTTCGATATTAAATTTATTTTTTTGGGGGAAGGCTCACCGCCACTGGGGCCCTCGCGCGTCGCCCAGGCATTGCACTGCTGCCTGGGCCTGGCGCACCCCAACCAAACCCAGTTCTAAGATTTGTTTAATCCATTGGTCTTGGGCCGTTTGCACTTCATCCCGTGTTACCTTGGATCATGATCGTTGGATGGGCTGCACATTCCAAGCTTAACAGTTCAGTTTTGGAAAAAGTCCAATTTGACTCCCTTAATTGTACGCCGAATCTAATTCATACCCCTTAACCAGAAAACCGGATAGAACGACTCCCCATTTGACTCCCTCGGCGGTTTTGCTGACGTGGCAGTGTTGACCTGGACTTCGTCCCACGTGGCGCTGACATGGTTTTAGAATTGAAAAAAAATAATCAGTGGGACCCATCTGTTATTCACACAAAATATATTGTGGGACCCACTAGCATGTGGGGCCCACATGTCATCCTTCTTCCCTTCTTCCTCTCTCTCCCTTCTCTCTTTTCTCTCCCCCCCTCCGGACGCACGCGGGGATCGATGGCGGCGGCAAGCGGGGCCGGAGTGGTGACGGCGGCGTACGTGCGGGGCTAGAGACAGATCGGTGGCGTACGGGAGGCGGGCGCTGGAGCGTCCACCACCCCCTCCAGCTCCACCTCGCCATATCCATGTTGTCATCGTCGTCCGCGTCCCCTTCCCCCCTTCCGCTGCGCTGCCTCTCCCTTCTCCCTTCTCGGACACTAGCGGCGCTTCGGCAAGCGATGGCGGAGGTAGAGGAGTAGCTTGAAGGCGTGGAGGACGCTCCCGAGCTCGGCGGCGGAGGGTGGGCGAGATCTTCGTAGCGCTGCCTCTCTCCTTTCCCTTCTCCACCACCGGTGATAGCCTCAGAAGGCGGCGGCGCTTCGGTTAGCGGCGATGCAGGTAGAGGAGTATCACAACGGCGCGGAGGGCGCCCACGAGCTCGGCGGCGTTGCGCTCCACCGACGCTGCCTCCCATGACCGCGCCATCTCCCCCAACGTCTCTACGCTCCTCCGCCTCGACTACTTTGCCGCCACTGCCGAGGCCAAGCTCCCCGTGCTCGTCTGGCGACGCCGTCGTGGGTGTGGTTCCAGCAACAACGCCGACTGGATCCCCCGCCTCCTGCCCGCCGCCGCCGCTTTGGTCCTCGCCCGCATGCCGCCGTCGCCTCCGCTGTGGTCCTCACCCACATGCCGTTGTCGCCGCCGCTCTGGTCCTTGCCCGCATGCCGCCGTCGCCACCGCTGTGGCCCTCGCCCGCATGCCGCCGTCGCCGTCGCCACTCTGACCAAGAGAGGGGGAGAGAAAGAGAGAGGGGGAGAGAGAAGGAAGGAGGAAAAGAGAGAGGATGACATGTGGACCCCACATGTCAGTTGGTCCCACATTATTTTTTGTGAATGACAGATGGGTCCCACTGATTTTTTTTCAATTCTAATGCCACGTCAGCAAAACCGCTCTCCAAAACCGCTGAGGGAGTCAAATTGCACTGGTTTCATTAGTTCGGGGATTTGTCCTATCCGGTTTTCTGGTTATGGGGTACGAATTAGATTCGGCGTACAATTAAGGGAGTCAAATTGGACTTTTTCCTTCAGTTTTCACTGTTATCTTGGAAAATCATTAACGGGCCGATGAACGGGCTACACAGTTAGGACTGTAGGAGCCCATTCAGTACACTGAGCTGCAGTAGCATGGGTATTTATGGATTTTCTTTTGCCATGTTCTCTCATTTTGGAAAAAAAAAAGTCCATTTTGCGTCGTCTAACCGGGTATAAAAGCTGCTCAAATATAAATGGCACTTCTAACATACCCATGGAGTATTGACTATCCTGATTTACTGTTTTAACTTTGAGTACCACTGATTTTTATATGATTAAAATGCGATGAGCAAAATGTTACTAGTACTCTCTTGTTATACGATGATACAATGCACTTCGATAATATGACATTTTATATTATTTATAATCTATTATCAAAACTAAGTGGCCAAAGTTTAAGGATTAATAGTATATAATGTTTAGATTATAAAATAGAGGCATTTAAAATATGATCTAGATTCCTCTGATCTATTAGTGTTTGTACACCATTCTATTCTTGGTCACTTATTTTTATTAGAGAAAAATAAGATTAGTTTTTTATTTTCAGAAAAAATAAGGTTTTTTACAGAGAAGAATAACGTGGATCGAGCAGAAATATAAGAGGTTATCACATTATAACAACAAATGAATTGTACATAATATATTATAGTATCAAAACCATGCTAGATACCACAATCGCTCCAAAGGTGTAGAAATTATCACATTAACCATTGAAGGAAGAAGGGTTTATTTTTTAACATCGTGATCTAGATTATGATGGTGTAAATTAATCGGTGTAGCTTTATAAGAAAGACAATTATGTTTTTATTATTAGAAGCACATGTCATATTTTCATTTATCCTTTATTCTAGCTCTGCTAAATTGTATGGGAAATGCGGATTGTCCTCAACAATTAGCATTTGATTTGTATGATATAAGATTCTGAAGTGGTTTAGTAACCGTCCCCAAAATAAGTACGGATGTTTTTCTTTGATTTCAAGCACCTTGATACTATGAGGATATATTATGTTTTTCTTTGATTTCAAGCACCTTGATACTAAACTACACCTTTTAAGTTTCAAAACATTCAGAAGGTGCTCAAGCTTCTAGTAGGGAGCAACCAAGTAATAATAACCTAAACCAGGACTAGTACCAATCACAACCAATATAGGCATGCTGAAGGTTTCTCACAATGTTGAAAATGTTCATAGTGTTAAGTACTAAAAATTAGGAAAGTTCCATGATGAATATATGCAAATTGTAAAATGTCATTACATGTGAGAATGATATGAACCTTGGTTTCCACATTAATGACACAAAACATGATATGCAAAAAAATGGACTTTACTTCTTGTACAGGGTAAAGTCCATTTTTTCCCTTAGACTTTGCTCAAAGTCCAATTTTCACCCTGACCTACAAAACCGAATGTTTTCCGCTCCCCAAGTTTCAAAATTAGGTTAAACCCCTGAAGCATATGTTGTTCTGGTTTTGTTTGAAGTGGTTGTGGTTTTCCTAGTTCAAACCCTTATCATGCACGTCTTGTTGATTCACATGTCACGATTAATTAGGCTCACAACCATAAAACTTAATTACTAAGTTGACTCTCATGCTAGCGAAAACCTTTTCATATAGACCTATAGATGGCCATAAGGCCTGAGGCCCGACGGCCCGGCCCATGGCGCGACATTTTGGCCCGGCCCAAACACGGCACGACCTGATGGGGTCAGGCCCGTGCCGGCCTATCCCGACTGCCTGGCCGTGCCTGCCCCCCCCCCCCCCCACTGGCACGACCGAGCTGGCACGGCACGATGGGCCGGCAGGCCAGGCTCGACACATAAAGAATATGGAGTAAAAATAGATATATTATATGCCACGGTCCAAAGAATAGGGAAGTAAAATAGACTTATTTCGGCTATATATATGTTAGCCCAAAGAGGAGGGAGAGAAACTAGACTTATTTTAGCTATATATATGTCACAGCCCAAAGAGGAGGGAGGGAAAATAGACTTATTTTTAAAAAGGCACGATGGGACACTCGTGCCTTCGAGCTGGCATGGCACGGCCCGACTGCTGGTGGGACGTGCCTGGGCCGAAGGTGCAGCCCATGGGATGGCACGGCACAACCTGGTGTGTTGGTCGGGCCGTGCCGGCCCGACAGATTTTAGCCCGAGCACGGCCGTGCCTGGGCCATGCTGGGCCAGGCCGCCTGTTTGGCCATCTATATATAGACCAAAACCACCATGGAATATGTTTTAAGGTGTTATGTTTGGTTTTCAAACCTGGGGGTTGAATAATAACCACTTTTCCAGTTTAGGGTGAAATTAATTGAACTTCAAGAATAGTTCAATGGCCAAAATTGGACATTACCTTTTTTTTAGAGTACAAACATTCAGATGGTGTTCAAGCTCCTAATATAGACCAGCTAAATTAGGATACCCCTAAAATCGGGGCTGTTGCCAATCATCACACCTTGAGTGACGCTAAAGTTTTGCTTAAAAAGTGCTAATTATATTGTTGTAATATACAATTCTTTTTATTTAGAATATTATCATTAAAGTTCTCAATCAACTAGTGTATTGTTCCTTTGGCTTAGTTTTAATAAGAAATTAACATGTGTTTGCATTTTCAGAAAAAGGAAATAATAAGTGAGTGTTGCTAAAGTGCTTCTTGCATCCAATGAGAAATCTACTATAGAAGATGGTTAATGTGGTACACCCAATGAGCATTCTTCCTGAGAAAACAATGCATTTGGCACATCCGGTGAACTATGTGCTGAGGAAGAAGTATTTGACACATCTGGTGAGCAACATTCAGAACAAAAAAATGACACATTTGATGGATGACTTCTAGGGAAAACAAGGTAGTTGACAAACTTAATGGTAAACTTGTTGGACATAAACATGGAATATCCAAAAGACTGAATTGTGTTTAGGGCCACTTTTTTACCAAAGTTTCACTTCGGAAGTGCTTCCAATCTACTTACTTATGATTGTTGGTAGTTGTATTTGTTCATCGCCATTCCGCATTAATGTAAATATTACAATGTAATTGTGCCAATACGAGTATTGTTATGTATTGGTTAATCTTACCAGCCACCTTTATGGTAAATTAATCGAGATAATAGAACTTGGTTTCCTCGTGTCACAAATATTGTATTAGCAAAGGTAGTTTATCTTGCACATAAAATAATAATAATATATATACTACCTAATAAGTGCACTCCATTTTGTTCACTTAAACATATATTCATTAAATATCATAAAGTAATGTAACTATTGGGTTGGTCCATTGGTTTGTAGACACACATACACTCCGAGGCCGATTGAATTCATGTGTACCGTAAGCAATGCATGTTTATGAACAACATGTCTATAAATCTTAGAGCAATATGATCAAATTGTGGCTTGCCAGAATCTTGCTTTTAAGACTCTCTTCGTTCCAAAAAAAAAATAGCGAGTTAGTATTGGATGAGACATACCCTAGTAATAATATGAATCTAGAGAGCTGGCTTGTGCAATTGGTGCAATTGTTGTGCCCGTGAGTACTCGAGAGTAAAAAAACATGAGGCACGTATACAGATTCAGGATTCCCGAAGGATAATAACCATACTTATGTTCTTGGTCACTGTATGGAAGGTTTGTACAAAGGGTGTGAAGCTCTCGAGCTAGCTAACAAACCTAAAGTTCTTGCTGATTCTATCGTCCAACCCTCTCTCTACCAAGAAAAGAAGAGCTCTGTATGCAATAATACAGCTGAACTAACTCTTCGAGCTCCATGCGGTTTGTTGTAGTGGCAGACATCCTGTGGGACGCAATGCAAGGCCCTTTCGCACAGTCCCAGTCTTTTCCCACAACCTATGTATCCACGCCTATGTGAAAACTTGACTTTAGATTCAACATATCTCGCTTCATTAATACATTGAGTAATGTAATGGAATCTGAACTTAATGCGATGGACGTGCTCTGTAGCCATTACGACATGTAATGGTATCCAATAGGATACACGTCCACCTATCTTCTGTCAGCGAGAACACCACATACCCCTCCTTGGGCTGTTGGCGGGTTCTTGTTTGAAGAATCCTGGAGTGCACGATTTAATCCGTTCCCGAATGCAGCTACGTGTTGCATCTCGTGAAGGATGACTGTTCCTGCCTACTCTTATTAACCAGTTTTAATCACATACCTAGTAGTCCTCGGACAACCTCTAGAATCATGTTCCCATCTTGAAATGGCGCCATGACTCGGTTCTCAGGCGGCTAGCCAATTGGTCCCATGCAACAACGCAAATGATGCATGGCCACCTTCGAGCAGCTCTAAGGGCACGGCCTTGAATTGGGTCCGCTGACCCAAATAGAGTGCATCCTCTCTTTAAAGCGTACTACTAGATGGATGATAGGTACGTGGACCTCCCCGCTAGATCTTAGATCTAGTTTAAGCTTAGGAAGCGCTGGCCAACAACGTACTTAGCCTTGACAGCCTGTCTTTCAACCTACGCTGACAATTCTATGAAAATACACTAGTTTGAAGGAAAAGGATGCACTGAACTCTAGATTTTTTGCCCTTTTACTCGCCGGAAGTTGATGGTTAGGATTTCGGATGGCTTTTAACAACCACCAACAAATGGCGAGGGCCAATAGTGGCAGCGACATTTTGATCTCAGGGCGCGGAGGCCTAGGATCATCGTGATGGTGCAGATCCTGGCGGTGGCATCGCCGGCCTCATTGGCTAGGACCTGGGTTCAAAATTTCGGATCGAAATTTCTGAAATTTTGAAAATTTCAGTTCTATCGGACCCCCCCTAATATGATATAATTTCGGCCGAAATTTTAATTTTTTTTTTTAATTTTTTTTCGTGAATTTGGTAATATTTTGTTCAAATTTGGTCAAATTTTATTAAAAATTTTATAAAATTTCGGCCACCCCTCATACAAATCAGCAAACCAAAACATTAAACCCTTGCTAGGACACAGAGTTCACCGCTACACATGATGCCTTCTTCAGTATGATGCCCCGCATAAGGCCTTGCTTGATCTGACGGTTGGGATATTCTCTGGGTGGGATCGAACGGAACAAACTCGAGAGCAAGAAAAAGGCTTACGCTGAGCAAATTAAGACGAGAGCTAGAAAAAGGCTTACGCTGAGCAAATTAAGACGAGAGCTAGACACACACACAAATGTTCGCATGATACGTTGCCTTGCCCCGGTTGCTGGATGGCTTTTGTGGCGCCCAAAGCAAAGTACTTGTTCGATGCCTGGCTGTGGATCAGAGGTAGTACAACCTTCCGATGCAGCTGGGTTTTATTCTTAGCTGAGACAGTAGTCGATCGAAATAAAGCTCTACAGCTGCAAGGTTTCCTTTTCTTTTTCAGCCTAAGAACCTCTCTTATTTTCTTCATTATTCAACATTTTATATTTAAATAGGAACTAGATATAAAGCATTTGACCGTTTTTTTAAAAAACTTTCAAATATAACTAAAGTTATAACTAAAGTATAATTACACTATAACTTGTACTATATAATATAACTTGTATACACATGAAGGGTGGCATGTTGTCTAGCAGCAAATGCGGTGATACACCAAGTTGACAGTTTAACTCCTTGTTCATGCTCTTGCATGTGATTTCCTACCCTGCACGAATCTTGAGGCACAATCCAACGGTCATAGATTCAAAAGTTTGGGGAGAAAAAAAAACTCGGACGTATTCAAGCAATTCCATTTAACTAACTTTTACTTTTAAGTCTAGCCCGTGTTAAGAGAAGTTTAATAGTATAGCCCACTACTAATTCCAATTCATCTATAGAGCCAATTCATACAATAGTTGTTTAATATACTATCAATATATGGTCTTACCTATCATACACACACTGCGTCTTGGATCCGTGCTGCAGCTAGCTATAGGTCTGTAGCCCGCTACTCTTATCTCTCATATTTTATCTTATTAAAATATGTTTATAGCTGGCTCCTCGAGAAACTTGACATATTTCTAAATGGAATTTTGTTTTTTTTAAGAACAGAGAGTACATAAATAAAATTTGACTGTGATTGTATATAGAAAACTGAAACTAGTCACAAGGAGGAAAAAAGAAGAAGAAGAGGGCTATAAAAGTAATAAAGAGCAAATAAGGAGAAGATTATTTAGCTGTAGAGATCAACCGAAGAGAGCAAAGTATCAGTCCCCTCCGAGAGAGAGGGTTTAGAATAGTTTCCTCGTCAAACAATCCGCGCCGTCGTCTATATAAAAACCTCACCCTTCTCGTTACATCTTATCTCATCGTGTGTTAATTTGCATTTGCACTGCAAACGGCGGCCGGCCATGGACGGGCCCAGCGGCGCAACCGACACGGCCAACGCGGCCGGCGGCGACGCAACGCTGGCTGTTCCTCCGCCACCGCCGCTGCTGACCGGAACGGCCGTTCCGCCGCCCCCGCCGGCAGCTGCCCAGCCGCAACCACAGCAAGCAACGGTGGCGGAGGGTGACCCGCCGCCGCCAGCAACCGGTAGTGCAGAGGAGGTGGCCGGCAACGGCGAGCCTCCTCAACCGCCCGCCACTGATCCGGCGAGCGAACCCACTGCGCCGCCGGAACCACAGCGAGCAACAGAGGAGAAGAAGGGTGACGAGCCACCACCACCGGCATCAACCGGAGTGAAAGAGGAGGTGGCCGGCCATGGCCAGCCTCTTCCACCGCCCACCAGTACTCCGGCGAGCGAGCCCCCTGCGCCGCCGGAACCAAAACAGCAGCAGCAGCAGCAGCAAGCAGGCGACGCGGCGAAGCAGGCGGCGCCGTCTGCCGACGACGAGGACGGAGGTAAAAAGAGGCACAGCCGTTGGAACTTCCTCCGCAACCTCTTCCGCCGCCACAAGGGCTCACTGCGCGACGCCGTGAAGGCCGCCGCTCTCACGAAGCCGCGGAAGGAGGAGGAGGAGAAGAGCAAGAAGACCGCCGGGCCCGATGAAGCCAGCAAGCTGCCGCCGCCGCCGGCTCCACCTCCCGCTCCCGACGATGACGCGGCTAGCCGTAGCCGGTCTACGCGGAGGAGGCTCGTGAAAGTGCTACGGGCCGTCCAATTCATCACGCGGTTGAAGAACTGGAGGAATCGCCCACCGGAGGACGGTAAAGCCAAAGAGGAGCAGAAGCCGTCTCCGGAGACGAAGGACAAAAAGCCACCGGAGACGACGGGGAAGGACAAAAAGCCGGCGGACCCGGAGCTGGGGCAAGCGAAGGAGAAGACGCCGGCGCCGCAGCAAGAGGAGGAGAAGAAGGAGAAGGAGGAGGAGACGCCAGAGGCGAAAGCGCAGCGGCTAGAGGAGGAGAAGTCACGGCGGAGGTGGAAGGAACGCGGGGAGGCGCTCCTGCAGGAGATCCTCGAGGCCGCCTTCGAAGCGCTGCTCGCCGGCGAGTTCAACAAGCTCAAGGATCAGTGGCGGCAGTGCCTCCTCACCTTCTCCTTCTTCCCCGTCAACCACAAGGTGAAGAAGCAGGCGGTCACCTACTGGTGGGCCGCCCAGTTCGGCCTCCCGCACCGCCGCGCCCCCAGCGCGGCGGAGCCCCGCGGGTCGGAGGAGATCTTCGCCGAGTTCTGCGCCAGCGGCTTCCTCGAGCCGATCACCAGCCGCTGCAGCGGCGCGTCCCACGGCTGCCGCGTGAACCCGCTCGTCCACTGGATGGTGAAGCGGACGGCGAGGGGCGAATTCGCCGGCCTGGACCAGCACGGCCACCCCACCGTCGATCCGGGCGAGTCCAGGGTCCTCTGCCTCACGGCGAGCCACCGCGAGCTTCTACAGAGGCTAGGCAGGGCCGACGAGTCGCCGTCGGCGCCACCGTCCCCGACGAGAAAACTTTCGAAAGTCAAAACGCCCAGCCAACAAGACCGTCAGCAAAAAGAGGCAAAAGAAGACCGTCAGCAAAAGGAGCCAAATCCAACAGGAACGCCCTCCAAAATAGCCGTCAGCAAACTTGAGGGCGAGACGACAGTACGTATAGACTCCTCCCCTCTCATTTTCAAATTGGGTGTGGATTATTACCGATTTACACTTTTCAACTTTGACTCATCAGCAAAAGAAGCCAAACCCAACAGGAACGCCTTCCGAAATGGCCGTCAGCAGACTTGAGGGTGAGACGAAGGTACGTATAGAATCCCATCTCATTTTCAAATTGGGTGTGGATTATTACCGAATTACTATTTTCAACTTTGACTCGTCAGCAAAAGAAGCCAAACCCAATAGGAATGCCTTCCAAAATGGCCGTCAGCAAATTTGAGGGCGAGATGAAGGTACGTTTAGACTCCCCTCTCATTTTCAAATTGGGTGTGGATTATTACCGATTTACTGTTTTCAACTTTGTTGTTATTAATAGTTTTATATGGTTAGGGTATGGTTTACAATATAACATATTTATATGGTGCAACATATTTTAAATAGTATGACTTTTTTTTTGCGGGGCAATAGTTTGCCATATTTGATAGTATTAATAGAAAGGGGTTGTGAAAAATTGAGTGAATTTGTGTATTTCATACCTTGGTGCCCGGGCACCGTGGTATATATATATCCTACATTGCGAAATCTACTGCCAAGGGTTACTTGTCGTTCTAGTTTTATCTTAAATCAAACATGTATATCTTTCACCATTGATTTTAAAAACCCGTGTAATTTAATGGCATGTGAATTATATATTATGAAATTATTTCTCATGATGAATCTAAAATTACAAATCTTAGAAATCAAACTATATGAGTATAGAAAATTATGGTCAAATATTATAATGTTTGACTTAGGACAGACTAAAACAACTAGTAATTTAAAACGAATGGTGCATTTTCAATTAATAAGGGGCAGTTGGTCTTTTTAGCCCTATCTTAATTTTCATTCTAGTGAGTTTTTTTTAAAAAATAATAATTTGCATTCTAGTGGCTAAAATTGGAGTTATTTTGGTATTGAGGCAGTAACAAAGTTCTTTTCTACCATGTGCATAATTTAGGGAAGCATTACCACAATATGGAAAAGAAATGTAAATTTCTAATAGTGTGGCTCAAATACAAATAAAAATATTCCATCTAATAGAAAACCCCTATTAATTAGTTTCACACTATTTACCTGGTGCTAGTACACATGCTATAGAATTAAAAGCACTTTGGCCTTTATTTGAAATTATGAAACTAGAAAACTCATAAGTACCTAAAATTTTGCCTAAAAATGTATAATGAAGGAAAAATAAAGTCATATCCAAATATTAGTCAAATTCCTATATGTACATATATATTAATTTGTAAATTTAAATGTTATTTTTTAGTTATGTTAACCATGTTGAACGGGATGATGTATAAATATTATCTAATGGCATACATTCAGAAATAGAGGCAGTACATTGTATATGCCGAAATCTCTGAACTGATATGTGATGTCCATCATATCCTTGGCATATTTATTAACATATTTATTAGAGAAAAATGGAAGAACTTATTTTTCATATATCCAAAACAATCCAGATTTTTTATCAGTTAGAAATATAAAAGCTTATGCAATTATATATAATACTATAAAAGCCATGCTAGACACCATATTTTCTCCCAATGTGTTATAAATTACTACATTAATCAGCGAAGGAAAAAAAGACTTATTTTGTCGATCATAATGATCGGTCTAGATTATAATGGTGTAAATTGATTGACAGCTATATACAAGAGACAATTGTCTTTATATTATTAGAAGAAAGGGTTGTATATCAATTATAGACATTTTCAAATAAACTTTAATCTAGCTCCGCTCAATTGTATGGGAAATTTATATACTCCTCAAACATTAGCATTTGATCTTTATGAAAAATACAAACCTATATTCAGATGCAAAGCAACATGTTTATGTATTAGCATCATGCAACAAGTACTTTTACTCTACTTTGAAGGTGGTGTGAATGTCCAAAACAAATAAGTATTTCTAATCGGTGTGGGGATAAGATATTGTCACATATCTGGGCAATAAATTTTTTAATTATTTGTATGTCTAAATAAATACACATCTGTACCCTAGATTTGAATTTTGAATGCTTGAGGAAGGAGTGGTCAGGTAATGATTCAAAGACGCATGATTCATCTCCCATGTGTTCACTTTTTTTATTTGAAAAATAGAGTACATATAGTGAAGGTCTAGTTTGTGTGAAAGATGTAAACATAGACTACCAAAGTGTTGTGCTTTGTGCTGCATGCACATTTGAATTGATATTCTTCTATCTCTTCTTTGCTCTAGGAGCAACAAAATGAAAATGACAAGATCAATCTCAAGCTTGAGCTCCAGAAGTTTCAAAACATACATGTAATCCTCAACATCAATGCACATGTGTATCGGCTCCCATATTGCTTGTTATCCTTTCTTGGCGATCGCCTGGTAGTCCTACAACTTGGTCGATGGTGGAACTCCGATAATAGCACATACTTGGAGGTGGAGGGGCTAGAGAAACTGAATGCCATCGGCAACCTCAAGAAACTCCGATACCTTGGCATTCGTGGGTTGTCAAAGCTGACGGAGCTACCCAAGAATGTCAACAAACTACAACAACTTGAAGTCCTGGATGTTCGTGGGTGCCAAAACCTGACCCATGTGATGTCATCTACTGTCAGGAACCTTAGGCAGTTGACCCATTTGGATCTCACTGAATGCTACATGCTGGAGCATATTGGATGGGAGATCACCTCCCTCTCAGAGCTTCAAGTATTCAAGGGTTTTGTCTTTGGCATTGATGCACCAAGGAGATATGTATTCCAATGTCGAGATAGGCATGCGTGTCATTTGCAAGACCTCAAGGCGATGAAGAATCTCCAAAAGCTCAGTATCAATGTTACAACTGATGCAAATGTTGACAAGAATGATATGGGGCAACTTAAGCATCTTGAAAGCCTCCAATCACTAACAATAACATGGGGTGAGTTGCCAAGCATCTTAACATCTGCAGAAAGAGAAAATGAGAAAAAGCAACTCCTTGAGAGGTGGACTAGCCTAGTGTTGCCGTTAAGTCTTGTGAAACTAGATGTCCGATGCTATCCCAGTGAAGAGATCCCATTTGAGTGGTTTGAACCAAAAGGGGCCATTAAGCCCAAAAACCTCAAGAAACTATATGTGAGAGGTGGAGCCGTTAAGAAACTAAATCTTCCCAAAGATAACAATATTAAGACTCTGCGCCTAAGATATCTCAAGGAATTTAAAATGAAATGGGAAGAAATATTGGGTATGATGAACAATCTCCATTATGTGGAAGTTGTTTACAAGGATCCTAAGGTGATGAAGAGTGAAAAGATAAAACATCAAACAGATAATGTCGAGCTACAACCTCACATAATTAAGGAGAAGGAAAAGAAGGTAAAGGAGGAAGAGGAAAAATGTATGGCGGAGATCAAAAAAAATATGAGGATACCAGATTCTACCTTGGATGAGCATGGGGTGTGGAAGAAGGATCAAAAGGAAGCTGATCAAAAGAAGGCAAAGGAGGAAGAGGAAAAACATATGGCGGAGATCAAAAAAAATATGGGCATACCAGATTCTACCTTGGATGAGCATCGGGTGTCGAAGAATGATCAAAAGGAAGTTGATCAAAACAAGAAGGGCAAAGGCTGTGAGGGTGATGGGGATGGAAGCAAAGGTACACACTTCACCTACTATCTTGCCTTTAATAAATTTTGAGCATGCAATTGATTTCTATAGTTTTTCACACTTCTACTATATAACTACATTCCCTATTTCCATATGCTCTAGAATCTAGTAACTCTCAGAGTAAGGTGCATGATGGTCATGATTCCAAGGCTACTATCAACAATAATGTTACAAAAGTTTCTAGTGAATCCGACCTGACGGGAAAAGGTGAAATCATGATGCTACATAATATTTTTCTACAACTCCATACACATTTATATTAAACTACATTTTACAATTTTTGAACATTTAGAAGGTGCTCAAGGTACTAATTAGGATGTTGATATCCCAAAGGAATCTCACAATGTTGAAAATGCTCGTACTTGTAAGAACTGTGAATACTTTGAGAAAATTAGGAAGCACCATCATAAAGATAGCAAATGGAAAAATGTCATCGCATGTGAAAATGATATGTGGAACCTAATTTTTTTGATGGCACCAAGAAAATTGGATCACATTCATTTTGTATAATAAAATTCAAAAATATATATATATGCATTTTCATTTGAATCTTTAAATGATGTTCAAGCTCATAATACCGAGCTACCCAAAAAAGGATACTCCTTAAACAGGGGGTCGTTGCCGATCATGACACCTTGAGTGCCCTAAGGTATTTCTAAAAAAAAAAGGTGATAATGGTGGAAATATACAGTTATCTTCTATATTAGAAGATGGAGATCATCATATATAAGAGTTTTAATCACTCATATATTGTACCTTTCATGTAGTTTTAACAAGAACTAATATGTGTTTGCATTTTCAGAACAAAAGGAAAAAACAAGTAGGCGGTCCTAAAGTGCTCCTGGCATCGATATACTACTCAAGATAGTAAATCTGGTACTCCCAATGAGCAATCCTCTAGAGTAAATGATGCATTGGACACACCTAGTGAGCAACGTGATCTGAAAGGCACTGTATCTGACACATTCAGTGAGCATCATTCTGAATAAAAAACTGACATATTTGATGAATAACATGCTAGCAAAAATAAGGGACTTGGCGGACCTACTGGACAATGATATCCTCAATGTGAGTGGCCTTGAAACCTAGAAAACAGCCTCAAAGGAAAGTGATTCAAAATCAACACCACACCTTGCACCATATGTACATATGGTGCTTTGGCCATTGGCAAAGAAGTTATAGCCGATGACATAGAAAGTGACAAATAGAAGCTCCAGTAAGAGGTGCAAAATTATGCAGCATGGAGAGTCGCCTATCATCATGTGTGTTGTATTTGTGTGTGTAACAAGTATTCAATGCAAGCATAAACATGTCTTCAAATTCTTTTGGTTGTTTATAGTCGGTCCTCAAACCATTTAAATAAGATTTTATCATCTCGGTGCATTGGAAGAGCTTCCAATTTGTTACTTATGCTTGTTGTTAGTTGCATTTATTCATTTACATTCCACAATATTGTAAACATTATAGTGTAATTATACTACTAAGAGTATAGCTACATATTGATTAGGCAACTGGCCTCCTTTATGGTAAATTCATCTGAATAATAGTAATTGGTTTCCTCATGCCACAAACAGTGTATTTGCCAAACATCAAAACATGAATGAGTGATGAATGAGCTACCTTATGCATGCCATTTTATTCACCAAGCACATATATCAATTAAATATCATTACATCTTAAAGATTGTGATCACATTTGAATGTTATCATCTAACCATCCTCCAATCTTCATTTGTTTTTACCTTAAATATTTTATGACTTACTCTCTTCGTTTCAAATTAATTGTCGCCTAGGTTTGCCCTAAGTCAAACATTTTAATCTATGACCATCAATTTTTATAAACACATAGTTTTCTTAAGATTTATATTTTTAGAATCTCTATGATAAATATTTTGATAATATATAATTCATATGTTGTTAAACAACATGATTTCTAAAAATTAATGGTCAAAGATAGACATGTTTGATTTAGGACAAAGCTAGAATGACAAGCAATTTTAAACGGAGGGAGTAATGTGCACCATCCCAAATGGTAGGAGAAACATGTGGCCCACCAAAAACTATCCCATTACAAGATAAGATAGTTGATGCATTACTTGAATTTGGAATTCTTAATATTGATTTTCGATCGGTTTGAACCATCATGTGTTCTATCGTATATGAAATCTTTAGAGAAATGTCTCTTGACGCCAACTTTTACATTAAACATAATGTTCCAACAATAGTTTGATTTTTTTGCTTGGTCTTACCACTATACTATCATCAACAAATTTCTAGGACATGAACAAACCATTTAAAACAACTGAAACTAGACATGTGGAACATTAATCCATTCCAATTTTGATGTTAATATTGAATCTATGAACTCTTGAATATCATTGGAGAATTTATTGAACATATATTGAAACCAAACAAAGACCATTAAGCAATTCCTCCTGAAATTACTCAAAGGAACTTTATCGATGATAAGTAATAGTAATGAAACATGATGCATTGAACATTTCATTTTTACCTTATTGAAGTTCCAATAACAACCTGATTCATTTTGTCCTATCTACCTTGAACATGACATACAATTTTGCAGTATGGCCTAATTTCTAAAATATAAGGAGTAAATGGTTCAAACATAATTAATTAGATACTTGGTCTAAAGATGCCACTATTTACTTTCAAAATTTAGAATAACTGTAACACCTTAGATTTCAAATTCCACACAAACTCAATTTTTTTCAAGAAAACTAGGTGTTGGCTATGTAGTTCCTAGCATGAAGCATGTGCCTTGTACCCCCCCTCCCCGCCTTTACCGGTGACGAGGAAGAAGCTCACATCTTGTGAGTATGATAATCAGCTTGGAGAGGAAGTCCGTACAAGTACCACCAGCTTTATTCAAAAGGAGGGATTGGCACAACGGTGATGAGCACAAGCCAAACTACTCTACCAGTGTTCATTTTTCAATCTGTGGAAGACCATGTAATCGAAGTTCAAGCTCTGTCATCAACTCTATCATCATGAGCTATAAAGCATGACCTACCAATGTGGAGAAGCGAGTTGCAATCATGGATTGGATGGCTAGGTTCCGTGGATATTGCCACCATTGCTCAAAGTTGCCACCACTTTCTTTTTGTGTTGACAAAGGGATAGAGAACAAAAAAAAAAGTTGACTCTGTCGGAGAGACATCCCAGCATAGGCATGAAGTTGAGAAGATGTAATGATAAGAGGCACATGCTGCAATCACGTGTAACTCTGATAGCCTATTACGTACTGAACAATGTTGACTTCTGTTTTTTTTTGCTTGACCTAGGTTGAGCCATAGGGAATGTAAACGGAGCGGATACGAACAGATAACGTTGATACCATATTATTTTTCGTATTTTTAGATGGATACGAAAATGAATAGAGATGGCAACGGGTATGGACCCGACGGGTTTCCACTCCCCGTACCCACACCCATTGAAATTAAATCTGCCCACTACAAAACCCACACCCGCACCTGCACGGGTGATGGGTACCCATTGGGTACCCGCACCCGCACGGGTGATGGGTACCCATTGGGTACCCACACCCGTTGCAACAATTTCAATATTGCACAACAATAACTCAATAAGGTTATAGGCTGCAGTGATATGTACACGGTAGGATTGAAAAACTAAGGCTCAAACAAACCATACAGGATACATACAGCCTGCCATATTGCAAAATCAACAGCAAGCCATGCAACCACATTGCAAAATCAACCAGCAAGCTACGCAACCCCAGGAGGCAGCGTCCCTGGCTCCCTGCGCCTAGGCGGCGACCGACGCGGTGGATGTCCGCCCCCACGCTGGTGGTTCCCCGCACGGCGGCGCCCCTGCTCCACCGGCGCGACTGAGACCGGTCGGCGGCTGGTGCTGCGGCCATGCGCGCCTACGCGGTGTCGTGCCGGCGTGTGGCGTGCGCTCGTGCGCGGTGGCGCGCCGCGTGCGCCCGTGTGGTGCGGCCGTGGCTTGGCCGCTTGGGGGATGGAAGGGGCGGCGAAGAAACGGAGGCAGGATGGAGAGGAGAGGAGGAGAAGGGGAATAGGGTTTAGAGGAGTGAGGAATTGAGGATTTATACCTAGGGTTTTGATGGTTGTGGGCCTTGGGCCATCTGCATATTGGGCTAGGCCTACGGGTATTTTCAACCCACGGGTTAATGGGTTCGGGTGACAGGAGAACGTACCCACACCCATGTACCCGATGGGTGAAGGTTTTGCCCGTTAACGTACCCATGGGTATGATGTTTGGAACGTATATACACCCTAGTAGAGTAAAAACCCAACGGGTTTCAGGTCACGGGGCCCCATTGCCATCTCTAAAAATGAATAGCTTGGATACGGAAACATACGAATTATCTCGAACCAATATAAGGATCGTATGATGGACACGAATACGTAAATAATATTTCTCAGAATACAAAAACCACCTAAACTTATAATAGAAACAAATAGAATCACACATAATTAGCTTATTTTATATAAAAAGTTTCATCATAGACTAAACAATACCAATGAAGTTCAACACATACAACATTACTAGTATAAATGCATGCCTAACTAGTATTATAACATATTTTATAAAATATTTAAATGTTTAACTAATATTAATAGTGTGGACTAGTACTGTTAGATGGGCTACTATTAAAATCTAAAGAGGTAGGTTGTAGGCGCAGAGTTAGCAAAAAAAGGGGTATATTTCATGTCTTCATCAGATATTTGAATAATATTGTTCATCATATATCCTTATTACTATCTATATCCATCGGAAACTTAGATACCATATTTGTATTCGTATATGATGAAAAATATCCGTATTTGTATTCACATCTAGATTATCCAAGTATTATCCGCTCCGAACCGTATTCATATTCGGTTTTCTTCGGAGCAGACGAAAACTATCCATTTTTTTTATCCCCTAGCTAGTTAGCACTGAGAGAACAAGAAAGAGGAGGATGAGGAGATGGACCAATGTGGTGGTGGCCTAGTGGAACCCACTTCTTGCATTTATTGTTAGATGTTGTATTTTCCTTAGGTCCTCATATATTACGTACAAGGGCGAATCAATCCATTGGGCTTTCACTTGGAACCCTACGTATACTTTCATTATGGCACGAGTTAGTTGGTCAAATCATCATCAAAGAGCAACAAGGATGATGATTGACGACTTACGGAAGGAGATACCTAAAGTCATGCTGGACCATTGAACCATGTTGGGCTATATCCTCTAGGCTAGTTAGTTAGTCTATACACAATAACTAGTATAAGACGATTAATAGGTTGGATTGGGAGCTTATCCCCTAGAAAAGTAATATACTTGTTGCGCCACATGGGAGAAGAGCAAATAATTAAACATAATAAGTGATAGCAGGTTACAATTTGGGTGATACTGTGATAGAGCAGTCAATTGGTCGTGAGCAAGATTGACAGTATCGAGATACACTATGATATTACCCGGGCAAAACGGTACGTGCCGGTTTTAGGATCATTTTCGGGTGGTATCGCGCTAATATTAGGATATGAGCATAGGACCATTAGAATCATGCTAGGATCGAGATACTAACTGTTTCAAACTAACAATATTTGAATTCAAAAATCAAAACTATCTGAATGCATTTTTGTTCATGTATCTTCAGAATCGTTGTTCAATAAAACTATTAGCACTAAGTGGGTGGTTTTCTCTTGACAAATCTCTCTTTTTTATGTTATATATTATTATGACTACATTTTTATAGAATGGCTATATATAATTAATATAAATATTAAATTAAACTTAAAAATAAAAATCTTATAGTATCCCGATAATACGACACAATCCTACGATCCGATACTACCTAAAATTAGGGATAAACATGGATTGGAAATGGACAGAAACTAGCTATAACATATTTGTTTTCTTTCTTCTTTTTTTTTGTGAATCGAAATAAAAAACGAAAACCCCGGATATAGAAATGGAATCGAGTACAGATAATATAGTGAATAAGAAACGAAACGAATACGGTAACAAATATTTCTCAGAATAATAAAAACCCCTCAAGAGATATCGCTTGTTTTTTTTTTGAAATAATTGGTCAACATTTCCAAATTTTATATCACCAATTTGGTAGGTAGGCCCACAATCGTATGTGAAAATCTATTTTCCTAGCATTTTCTAAGAGACCCACATGTCAATATGATTACCCACATCCTAGTCCCTCGATCAAACCCATGACCTCTTCCTTCATGCATAGTTTACTTACCATCTCATTTATCAAGTTCTTATTGGCTAGATTAAAGATACTATTCATTTTATTTCGCCTCTCCGAAACTAGTAATATTTGTTTTAAGCTTCAAATATTTTCAAATACAAATGTCATAAACTACAAAGTATTAGACCCTATTGAGGTCAACAAATTTGATATAAAGCATGTCTCCATAGAAGGTCGTTTGAATTGTAAATTCCAGATTTTGTAAAAACATATATGGCTTTTTATAACAAATATTTACACTTGTAAATGATGTCAAATGATAAATTTGTCAATAACAAAGTAGTAGAACTCATCGAGCTCTACAATTTTGATATGAAGTTATTCTTGATCCAACTTCATATGATAAAGTTATGTATATATACGTGTTTTCTAAAAATTAATTGCTACCTACGGATATCCGGAAAAAAAAACTCCACATAGTTTATGACTGTTTCCGATTTCCGAATACTAGTCTACCATATTCGTTTCCCTTTATAGGGAAAAAATATCGATATCCATTTCTGTATTAGAAAATTATCCATCCGATACTATCTGTTTCCGAAATACGTCCGGATAACGGAAACTATCCGAACCATTTTCATCCCTACCTAGAGTCTCGATACTAGCAACCTTGTGGATGGCAGAGGCCGTAGGCAAGATCCATTCTCGCGTTTTTGAAAAAAAATAATAAGAAGAATGGTAAAATCAATGACTTAACATAGAAGTGGCAAAAGTAAATAGTGATTTAAGGGCATGTTTGGATTGAAGCCAATTCTTGCCCTATCAATTATTTGGTAGTTTTGAATAGTACTTGTTAGCTATTTGGATTGAGGCCAAATCTTACAAATTTAATAGAGTTAGAAACAAAAAAAATTTTTGTAGTACCAAAACCTGCCCAAGATCTGGCATTACCAAAATTGGGTAGAGCTTAAAACCAAAACAACCCTAAAACCCATTATTCGTCGAGTTAAAAAGTGACAACGAAGGCCAATCCTCCTCTGTGCCGGCTTGACCGGGCCGGGCTGCCCATGGGCCATGGCAAGTCTAGCTGTCCTTTTTTTTTTTTTTACAATTCCTTTGGTTTTATCTTCACTCCAGTCAATGACACCTCTACCCCCACATATCCCTTGTCCCCACCTATCAGTGGCACACTCCAACCGAAGAAACCCAAATCCTCCCCCTTCGCAGAGCCCACCTTCCATTTCCACGTGCTCATTCACGCCCGCATCATAAACTGATACTCTGCGACCCACCAAAAGCAGCATCCATTTAATTTAATTTAATTTCCCCTCTCCTTTATTTTTTTTCCCACCCCCCACTGATTTCCTCCCTTTTTTCTTAACATATATTATATTAAACGAGGCGACTAATTCTTCGCCGTAGAAATCACAATTCCGAAGCAGAAACAAACAGCGACGCCATCGCGTCGCGTCATTCTTCCAATCGAGAACTCTTCTCCGGATTTCCTGGTTTTTTTTTCTTCTTCTTCGTCGTCGTCGCCCCCCCTCCTCTTCGATTCGTCCGTTTCCCAAGAGCACAATGGAAATCGTAGGTTTTAGGAACAGGAATTCGTATTAGCGAGTGGTAATTGCTGCCGGTTGGTGGATAATCCCATTTCGATGGCTCGATCGGCGGTTTAATTTGCGAATTCGTGAGTTCTTTTTTTATTTTGGATTCTAGGGTTCTCGATTCCTCCTCCACGCGAGGGAAGGAAAAAGTTGCGGAAATCGTAATCTCTTTCGTTGTTGTTGCGTCCTTTTGGCTTTAACCCGCAGGAAAAATTGTGGTGAATTTCTCGTGGACTCCGGCGCGGCAAGGGTGGAGGAAGGCGTGGACCGCGCGCGATGCAGTACCACCAGCACCGGAGCAGGCTGCCGCCGCCGCCGCCGCCGCCGCCGTTCGGGCGCGGCGGGGGTGGCGCCGGGTACCCCCGCGGACACAAGCAGCTGTACGCGCCTCCGCCTCCGCCGCCGCCGCAGCATCAGCAGCAGCGAAGGTACGAAGTGCTCATGGAGGCCGGCCGCCTCGCGGCCGAGTACCTGGTGGCCAAGGGCGTGCTCCCGCCGTCCTCCTTGCAGCGCGGCGTCGGGGCGTGGGGCGCTCCTTCTCCTCCTCCTCCTCCTGCTGCGGCGGGGGCGGCGCCGCCCCCGCCGCAGCAGCAGCGGGAGGACCCGGCGTTCTATGGCCGGAGAAGGTATGATGATGAGTATAGCAACAACTCTAGCGCCCGGCCTAGGAGGAACAGTAGCAACAGTAGCAGCAGCAGCAGCAGCAGAGATGATTACAGTGGTGGTAGCTACAATGGGAGAGGCAAGAGGAAGTATGGGGATTACAGGAGAGGGTATTCGGATTGGGGGAGGGATAGGGAGAAGGAGAGAGGGAGGCCGGGTTCGAATGGCCGCCGCTATGAGGAGAATGACGATGAGGATGGGGCTCCTGGTTTCCGGAGGGAGCGGAGGGGCAGTGGAGGGAATGATGATGCGAGGAGTAGCGTTGCCGACGTGTATAGGGAGGCAACACCATTGATGAGGAAGGAACTAGGGGATTTGGAAATGAATGGTACTGAGTCGAGGGCCGCGAATCCCAGTGGTGAAGTTAAGGAAGCTGATGCTCCGCAGATGGTGCAGAGTGAAGAGAATGAGGAAGGTGAGATGGAGGAGGATGGCATGGTGTTGAATTCGGAACCAGAGGTTGTGGAGCTAAGGATGGACACAAATGATGATGTTAATAATGCTTCTGTTGGTGTTGATATGGAGACAGAGTTGCAGCGTTCGCCCAATGGTAACGTTCCAGGTGAGAAAGCCGAAGATGACGACAAAGTTTTGGTTGAGTCTGCTTTGGACAGTATTGCTTTGGATGATGAGGTGGCAAATACGGAAAATAACTTGCACGGTGATGAGAGGAATTTGCTTAAATACTGTGAATATGCAAAAGCTCCAACTAAGCGCAGGTCATCACGTCCACAAAGGAATGCAGCATCTGTCCAAATAGAACCAGCAGTATCTGAAACAACCGATCAGATTTCTATTGGAGAAGCTTCCCAGATAGTACCTGGTGAAGTTGCAAATGAGATCTCAGTGACCAACCTCAAGTCAGAAAATAGAGAAGATCAAATCTACCGAGAAAACACTGACTTTAGCACTTCCTGCAATGGTACATTGGAGCCAATTCTTCTTGAAGAAAACAATGAGTCAGCTGCGACTGGAAATATAATAGAAGAAAAGAATGATGTACAGCTCCATGTGGTCAAGGAACCAGAGGAAGAAGTAAATGTATCTGCATTCGCGCCTTCTCACAAGGATAGCTTGATGCAAGAAACTGACTTATCTCCATCAACGGCTTCTCACAAGGATAGCTTGCTTGAGGGTAACTTACCCCTGTTGACAGATTCTCACAATAGCTTGATTGAGGAAACTGGACCTCCATTGACACATTCCCATGAGGATAGCATGGTTGAAGAAACCAATCTCTCGTCCTTGACAACTTCTCACAAGGGCAACTTGAAACAGGAAACGGACTTATCTCAGACAATATCTTCTCATGAGAATAACTTGAAATTGCAATTTAAGGAAAGTTGTGGCATTGATATGCTGCCACAAGATGTAGACTTGATTGAATTGTCTGGTCAACGGAAAAGTGTTGGTGGTGAACTATTTTCCAATGTTGGAGCTGAAGCTGCCTCCAAAATGGAAGATGAAAATCTAGAGCAACCAAATCCATTTAAAATATGCGATCAGAACTTGATTGGTAGTTCTGAGGTTTCTGTGATACATAATAATCCTGGTTTGGCCCAATGCTCTACAGAAGGATCTTGCACAGAGTCACAGAAAAACCAGCATCAAGATTTTGTAACCACTTCAGGTGATATTGCTGGTAGTACAAATAATATGTGCCAACTTCCATTAGATAATAAGGGTGTCCAAGTAATTGATATAGAAGATGACACACCAATTGAAGTTGGTGGCTTTGATTCTTCAAAAGCAAAGTGAGTTGCTTCTATTCCAGTTATTTTTCTTGTCTAGCATGCTGTTTGAATTTGTTCTGTTTCTACCGTAGTGTTTTCTGCCCCTTTTATTCCATTAGTGTTACTGTATAATGGTGTAGGAATTAGTTGCTAGTCTCCTTAAAACTATTTGTATCTCTGTTTTTCTTTCATGGTCAAAGAGCTGTGTTAATTGTTCATGGGGGCCACCTTGTTGCATCAGGACATAAATAATATGATTGTTAAATCTCATCGTAGTGTTTGTATTTAAAAGATATAATGTGCTTTTGATCAGGAGCGACATGATATGCTCTAACATGGATAACATGATGGGCCCTGTTGTACACAGTGGTGATCTTCCTGGTATTCAAGATGGTTACAATCTTGCAATTTCTGATTATCTTGGTGGTGATATACCATGCTACCCATCAATGCAATCAGATCTTCATGGTGGTATAGGTGCTAATGATTCTGAGGTGAGACATCCTGATTAGTTATCACGTGGAGGCTAGTAGAGTTCCAAGAGAACTTTGCAAGAATGTAATATTGCACTGTATTTATTTCCGTAGATGATGTTTTGATGTTTTTGTTTTCCTTTTCAGGGTATCACTGTCATGGATGATCCAATATATGGGTCTCTCACTGATATTGGTAATTGTGACTAAACTTTAAGTTTCCTTAATCTGCATTATCTCTTTTCTTTCTTGTTCTGTATGGCCACTTTGTCAGTCTAAGATACATAATAAGTAGTTGCCATTTTCAGTTTAATTTTTTGGGGGGATGGAACATTCTAGTACTAGGCTGTTCTGGTGTATGGTTCTGGTATAGAAACATTTACAAACGTGTTCTATTTTATATACTGTTTTTATCACATACTCCATGCAGAGAACCCCAGATAACTCCACAATTAAGTAACAGAGCATGTATTCTGATTCTGGATTCAATGGTCCATGATAGCCAAGAGTGGCCATGGCAAGTTGGACAGCAACAGTGGTAACGTCAACTTGTCATGAAGCAGCAGTAGCACGTATGCAGGAAGGCAGTGGCTAGTTGATTGACTTAGGAAGGGGATAAAACATTAGTTGTATTCCCTTATGGATATACCCCTTCAGGAACAAATTGTTGAGATGTTCGCTGGTTCCTCCCAAGATACTATATCTGATGTAATTGGAAGCCAAAAATAAAAATAAAATCACCTAAAATAAAAATAGAACCAGGTCCTCTCTCCTCAATCACTTCTCCTACCAAGCATCATCTTTAGCACTTTCTCCTCAATCCATGCCGTGTGGCCTCTTCAGGTGGTAGTTACTCCATAGAGTCATCCTATACTTCACTTTGTCTTGTCGCATACAAGTTACAAGTGAGCCTTGTTTAGACGGCACATGTTGAACAAATGGGGATTCCTGGTGGAATAACAAGACTTGACACACATTGAAAATCATGGATAGAAGGACCATATATGCCAGGAAGGAAAAGGCTGTGATGGTTGTCAACTTCTCTCTGGTATTAGAATAGTTGAAATGGCCCATAGCAACGAGATTTCGAGGCAAAAAAACACACCCACATCCTTTGTGTTAGGAAAGAAAAGTAGAATGTTCTAGACTTCCAACTGTTCCAGCTGGAAGACTCTTTAATGGGTAGACCCGCAAGGTGCAGTTCCTGCTAACTTCAAAACTAAGAAAAAATATTCTCTCAGTTTACAAGTGATTTCAATTAATTTGGAGATTAATTAGACACAACAGGAGATCCACACAATATGGAGGGAGCAAGTTTCGGGTCGGAGTAACTCTGAATTCAATCAGAATAATTAATCACTCATGAGAAAACACATGTATACACTGTAGGTCTTTGTAGAACTTCTACGGGCATGATTGCCATATAGAAATCCATTTATGTCCAGAGTGCCTAGATAATTGTGACGAAATCACTCTTCTAAATAGCAGCCTTCATGATCTCAACATCAGGCGCCATGAAGGCAGCAAGTAATAGTATGTCTACCCTGGTGCCATGTGCATATCTGTCGAATTTCAAGATTTAGAAATCCACTTTAGCAGCCCTCGAAAAGCTTTAAAGGCCTCTATAGCAGCCGAAAGAAAACATGCTCAATATGTAGCTACAAGTAGCTGAACTGGGATAATAACTAGAACCTTATTATTTGTTACTTTTCGTGGAACTGGAATATAGGATAGCATAGAGGAACTTGCGTGCCATTACTGGGATTTGAACCAGTGATTTACAGATTCATGCCATTGCTTTCCTTTTGATAATTGGGCATGTTTACCCCTGTATGAGTGGGCCTCATGTTCATGCATCCCCACAGTCCACCGCACAGAACTCTACCTTCACAAACCACCTGATTTATTATGCCCTTGTTTTTCTATGCTTCTCGTTCTGTACAGCAAATTACTGCATCAAACTCTGCTTCTAATTTTACTGAATAGATGTTTGGCACATGAGCACAAAACATTTGTTCATTAGTACACGGCAACAGTCTATATGTCTATATCTGCCAGTTATATTAGACTAGGAACCAAAGTGAATATATTGGATTGTAAGAGTATACTGTGCGCCAGTGAAATGAACGGCAAACGTGTACAACACCTTGACAAATAGAGTTGTTCAGGATTACTTGATACACCGTTCAAATGTTGGCATGGTGTTAAGTTCATTTTTGTTGCAAGTGTTGCCGCTTTGGTTTTCTATGGTGTAACCTTTTGATATTGTTTAGCACTTCGAAAGTCCCATGCATCTTTTTTTTCCCGATTTTCGCCTAGAGGCTAACCTCATATGCTATTATGGTTTCAGGTTTCATGGATGTCTGGGGGCAGCCAACACAGGATGACTACGAGAAGTTCTTCTAGTCCGCTGCCCAAAGAAGGCTGAGATTGTTGAGGAACTTTACAAATAAACCTGAGTAATCGGTAGCTTAGGCGAGAATAAGTAAAGTAGATTGTGCCCTCGTCTCAAAGAAAATGCTGTATCGGTCTTAGTTTAGCGTTGGTACTCAGGTTGTTGGGGGTGAATGGTGGTTGTTTAATCAGAGGTGTAGTAGAAGACATGTGTAAGGCCAAACAGCCGGACAGCACAGGATGGATAGCTTTTTTCTTGTTTCCCTTTTTGATATGTTGGTGTTCTGTTCTGTAGAATGATTCCGTTTGGATCAGTGTATGCTAGTTCCTACAGGCAAATGCTGCGTCTGGATCTAATGGGTTTTGATCTCGTTGGCACGATAGCGACTTCAAAGCAGATCCGAGACACTTCGTATATACTTCCGTTTCAAAATATAAACGACTTCTAATATATGCAGTTCTGTTCCGTTTATACTAAATTACTAATCCTGCAATTCTATTCCTTTTCAAAATATAAACGACTTCTAATATATAAACGTCTTATTTAAAAGACTATGAAATTATTATTTATTTATTGATTTTGTTTGTGACTTGCTTTATTATCAAAAGTAGTTTAAGTATGACTTATCATATTTTATATTTATACTATTTTTTTAAATAAGACAAATGATCAAATGTTGCCAGCATAAAGTCAAAACGGCATCAAATTTGGGACGAAAGGAGTATTTGATCCGAGATACTTTCGTATAAGCTAAATATAAGGACGTGACTACATAGCTAGCGGTAGCTGGTCCGTCTAAACCAACTACCACTTCATCTATGAGACACCATATCCACATATACTTCAAATAAAATTTTCTCTTAAACTACTCATCAGATCTACGATTCGATTACACCGTTGTGTTTGTAACAATTAAATTTTTATAATAAGATATCACATGATTATATTTTGATTAAAAATTATAAATTAATTTTATAGTGTATCTAAATTACCTTTAGATTTCACTAAATTACTTATTAGACATATAAAAGTAAATTCAATAAAGCCTAAAGGTAACTTACATATATATTATATTATAGGAGTAACTTATAACAAAAAGAAAGGGGTGAATAGCTAATTTAGTCCCTCAAGTTTCAGCGAAGGCTTAATTTGGTCCTTCACGTTTCATTTTGTCCACATAGATCCTTCACATATTTGTTTTGGCTTGAAATCATCCTTGGGTCCACTTAATATGCCATATGGCTATTTCTAGTCAATATTTCTATTAGAAAATGTCATTTTTGTCCTTAATTTGTATACATCTATATACTAGAAAAGAGAAAGCCAACATGAATAAACAATATCTGTATATTACAGATGTACTTCCCATTATTTCAACATATGCACATGAAACTTAAGCAATTGCTATTGTATACACTTGCTAGTACATAATTTTTTTCGTTTTACATAATATACTATGTATTATCTATAAAAAATTCAAGCATGCAATTTCTCTCTTATACATGTGAATGATGAGGGGTATAAGTGTCATTTATGAAGAGAGTTGTTGGTTCAAGGATAAGTTTGAACTAAAGTGAAAACTTGAAGGACTAATATGGATATATTGAAACATCAAGGACTAAACTGAGCCTCAGATGAAACTTGGAGGACCACTTTGGCTATTCACCCAAAAGAAAGTAACTTTAATGAATGCCTTTTTTCATTGGACGTGACTATACAGCTAGTGATAGCTGGTTTAAACTCCATTTAGTGTCTCCTTTCAACTTGAAAAATGCAATAGTATGTATCTTTTTTAATCTCTTTAATAACTTATATCTTTTAAATCACATATTGTTTTTAAGATCTATTTGCATCGTTGTACTCCACTCAAAATATGTGACAAAACGATATTCATATTGAATATATGTAAACATTTTATTAATTTAAAAGTAATTTATTACATGTTAGAAAGTAACTTCCATGTTATCAGGAAGTAACTATTACATCTTATACATGGTTAATTCTCATTAGTTATTTCATCAATGTTATTTACAATCTATCAAAGGTTTTATCTTCTTTTCTCATTCTACATGAAAAACAAAAATGAAAGGAAAAAAACAAATCGGTGATTAAACAGATTTATAGAGAGTTACTTCTGAACCATACAAAAGTTATTTTCAATTCACATTAAAGTTACTTTTAAAAATTGTTAAACTTACATGTGTTAATCTGTACTGATTAAATAATGTTTTCTAGATAAAGTCATATTTTTATCCCTACAACGAATTTATTTCTAATGTCGTGACAAAGTTACTTCCGTTTTGTTTTAAGTTACTTTTATAATATATGTAAATTACTTGTATACTTTATTGAATTTACTTTTATATGTCTAAGAAGTAATTTAGTCAAATCTAAAAGTAACATATATATATATATATATATATATATATATATATATATATATATATATATATATATATATATATATATATATATATGATAAAAATAACTTGCGTGTATAATAAAAGTAATTTACAAATATAAATATTTTTTCATCGTAATATAATCATGTAAGATATTGTTGTGAAGATTTAATTGTAACAAACATAATGGTGTAATCGGATTGTAGATCGGATAAGTAATTTGAGAGAAATCTTGATTTGAAGAGGAAAAAGACATACATATCTTTTAAAAATATAGCATGCATATAGTAGACTACTCCACGTGCATGAGACGGTTCGGGCGTCGCTCGTTAAGGCAAAAGCGAGAGGCCTCTCCAAATAGATTTTGATAATAATCCGGCCTAGGTGGGGTTGGCCGAGGCCCAATAAAGACTAGTCTAATAGGGGAAGGATGGCTCTCCCTTTTAAGGTGGCTTCCTCCTCCCAAGCTAAACAAGGTGGGATTATTCAGAGGCTCACACGGTCGCCGCCCGACTTTGGTGTCTGGGTGGCTCTCCCTTTTAAGGTGGCTCTCTCCTCCCAAGCTAAGCAAGATGGGATTATTCAGAGGCTCCACCCTTTTAAGGTGGCCTCCTCCCAAGCTAAGCAAGATGGGATTATTCAGAGGCTCACACGGTCGCCGTCCGCCCGACTTTGGTGTCTTTGCCAGCGGGTAATAGTGGAGGATGTCCATCATTCCCACCCCCTAAACAAGGGCTGATTATTCAGTGTCTTTGCCAGCGGGTAATAGTGGAGGATGTCCTTCATCATTCCCACCCCCTTAACAAGGGTTGATTATTCAGAGGCTCACACGGTCACCGCCTGACTTTGGTGTCTTTGCCAGCGGGTAATAGTGGATGATGTCCTCATCATTCGCACCCCCTTAACAAGGGCCCAGTTTTGATACCAAATGATAACAATCCGGCCCAGGTGGGGTTGGCCGAGGCCCAATAACTTAAGATTGTCCGGACCCCAACAGTTCATAGGCACACCCACTCGGAGAAATGCCCAATCTTCCTAAAAGACTAGTTCAATAGGCTAAAAGACTAGTCCAATAGGGAAAGCAGGGAAAGCGTGGCTCTCCCTTTTAAGGTGGCTTCCTACTCCCAAGCTAAGCTTTGGTGTCTTTGCCAACGGGTAATAGTAGAGGATGTCCTCATCAGATTTTACCTAAGTATAAACGACAGTTCTGTTCCGTTGAATTAACTATTTGAAAAGAGAACCGCAGGTCGGCAACTGCCTGGACAAATGCTGCCGTGACGTCACTCAGAATAATTAACTCTTAACCTCGTTTATATGTCCTGCAATATGTGTGCACTACAGATGATCCGTCCAGAGCACACAAACAGTCCAACACATACATTCCCAGAACACACAAACAGTCCTGCAATCCTCTATTGGGGCAAGCGATGTGTCCATAGCACAAGTGATAAATATTCAGTACAAAAATTTGTTGTTTATTCACCAAATCGTCTAGCACCATATAAGTCCATGTTCCCATGCAACAAATGTAGCCATGGCTCTGGGGTGAGTCAAAATTATAAGTTGGTTGTACTATCTCAAAAATAAGCAAAAGAAAACGTAGTCTGAACAACAGTACGTAACCACAAAGATACAGCAAAAGAATATTGACATGCCATTATATTCATGACAGACAAGTGTTACAGGCATTATAGCCTGATAAATTAGTCCGCTCGGGATTGACCAGCACGAGATGACAAGATGATACCAACAATGAGACCATAGAGTGCAAGCGCTTCCGCAAAGATAAGGATGAGGATCATACCCACAAACAGTTTTGGCTGTTGAGCATTTGCCCTGAGAGCAAAAGTAGATTATGTTAGAACAGCGCACCAAGCAAAGCATAAAAATCAAAATTCCTGTGGTTCCAATCAAGCTGCACAAAGTGTCATGAAATGGTACTAAATGCGATCATATAATCCATGAAACTGTAGAAGGAACATATAACCATTGAGAGACATACATGCATGGTTTCCTTTGTCACAAATCAAGGTACAACGATAAATTACTGTAAATCATGATTTGAAATTTAATCATAGATCATGCAACATCCAGTTATCCAGTAGGTCAGTATACCAAAAGAATCTTAGCTGCGATCACATGAACTGACCGCAGGCATGAATTGTGCAGTAATGTAGATTGACAAAATGGCTTGTAAAGTTTGGCTGAACTACAAGGACATAACTTTGCATTGAAAAGGAAAAAAAAAAGTATAACCGCATCCATTGGTACGTTCCTAGAAGGGCCAAAAGTGTTCACTAAATAATAATAAAGTCAAGGAAAGTCAAACTTGACTATCAGAGCAAATTTTAAAATACAAAACTCAACTCATTAAGAACCTCAATTACCTGAGACATTTGAATATTTCTGCTAGGCATTTAAATAGCACATAGACCTATCCATACCATACATATAGCCAGTTTTAATTTATTAAAGAAAGGGTCAATTACTTGGAGCCAAGTGAAACTCTGTTTATTTAGTAACGGAAGAATTTTGCATTCTAGAACAATAGCCCCTAGAATAAGGGTCAACATTTACATGGCGCTGAACCCCTGATATGCATGGGATTGACTTTGCTGCCCAAACTCTGAGAATCATAAGCATAGAGATGTTTCCCCTTTGTATTCTTTTTTTCCTTTAAGAAAATGCAATGCCATCAAAAATTGATGATACAATTTATGTAAAGTTCAGTTACAGTAACTATTGTAAAGTTATTAGTGAAGTGAAACATGATGGCTATTTCTAACTAAATTAACATATCAAACATAAATTACATCCATAACAGCTGTAAAGTGGGTTTAGGATCATTGCTCATATCCGCATATCACATTAGAAAGCTCTAAGATTCTAAGGATGTAGACATGTGAGAATGAGTAAAGGATTTCTCTTCTTTTCTCATGACTCCAAACAAATCACAATTTAATGGCATTAGGCACTATAGCAGTTCAGCAATTTTACCTCATTCCGGAGTATTATTAACAAATCCACATCAAAAAAAGTTTAACACATTTTGGGTGGGGGGGATTTCGGGATGGGGATAACCTGACGCCGGCGTCGCCGACGATGCCGATGGCCATCCCGGCGGCGAGGCCGGCGAGGCCGCACGCGAGGCCGGAGGAGAGGTGCGCGTAGCCGTCGAAGAGGAAGTAGGGCTTGGCCTTGGGGTTGATCCCGGTGCTGATGATGACGGCGATGATGAGGCCGTAGATCCCGAGCACCCCGGCCATGACGACGGGCACGATGGATTTCATGACGAGCTCCGGGCGCATGACGCCCATGGACGCCACCCCGACGCCGCTCTTGGCCGTGCCGTAGGCGGCGCCCATGCAGGAGAAGACGAGCGCCGCCGCGGCGCCCAGGAAGCCGAAGAAGGGCGCCGTCTCGTCGCCACTGAAGGTCGACGCGCCGGCCATGGGGGATTGGATTGGATTTGGTCTCCTCCTTCCTTGCTTGCGATGAAATCCTAGGGCGTTTGATCGAGGATTGGGGGTGGTCGCGTGGGGTTGGTGTTGGTGGGGGAAAGAGAAGAGGTGGTGGTGGGGGTGAGGAAGAAGGAAAGAGATATGTGGCGGAGACTACGGGGCTCAATGCTTCAACTTGTCACACCATATTTTAGGCTGTCACATGTCTTTAGAGTCTTATGTTTGGTTTATTGCCATGGTTATGACAAGTCGTACTTTCTTACCATCTTACCCCACATGTTATAGACTCAATTCTTTGTCTAACTTTGCCACAATTGTGGCTTATAATTTGTAGGTCATAAAAACTGTGACAAGCCACACTTATCTAACATTGCCTAAAGTGAGTTATGGCAATGTTAGTTAAGAACCAAACAGCCTCTACATCTACCGTGTAAACTATAGTAAATTTCTGTTAAATATAAAATGTACGTCTGTGATCTACTACCTCCAATCTCAGAATGTATCAATCTAGGATGGACAATGTATTTATATATGAGGCGTGTCCAAATACATTGTCCTAAGATAGGTCTCGTCTCATTTTAGGTTGTTATATTCTGGGATGGAGGGAGTATCTACGTCGTACGTGTTGAAACTTTCAGAAACGACCCCGTCTCATCCAGACATTTAGCACGTTAACCCCCTCACTCTACCCACTGCCCAAATGCACAGGGGCAGGGCTCCGATTCAAAATCCATCCCCAAATTGGCTACTCCAAGCTCCAGTGATGCCAGGGAGTCGACGGTCGGCGGCTGCCTCGGCCGACATTATAGGTCTTACTCTCCTCCCTCCTCCCACATGCTCTCCCCCCTATCCCGTTGGTCCGTATTCTGTTTTTCCCCAAAATGTACTTCCTGTTGAGTTGGACATGTTCCTAATTTCAGATGAGCTAGGGGTTCGACTCTGTCGGTGCTCATGTAGGGAAGGCATGCGAATTCTCCACCTGTAGCTGCCTGCATATCCTTCTCCCGTCTCTTCCCCCTCTTGCATCTGGTCCCTCATCCATTGGCCTGCCAGTTCCTTCCACACAAGAGGTACTAATGGTGTTCCTCCATTTTATTTGTTCAATTGATTCCCCTGGAGCCCTTCCTCTCACACACAAGATGCTGATGTTGCTCTTATATTTTATAGCCAGTTCTTTTTTCACTAGTTTGTGTTGTTGTCCTGGTTACTGTGAGGTCATCCACGAACTGTTCTTGTTGCTTGGGAGGCTGGGACTAGTTATGCTCTTTATTCCATTTTTAAACTATTATTGTTCAACTGATGCGGTACCTCCTTTTTAGGATGTGCTCATCGAGCCCTACTACTAATTAAAATGGTTCATTAGTGAACATGACTGATCTGAAAAAAAATCCAGTGTAAAAATTGTGCCTCTTGTACAAATTAATAGAATTGTGTATTTTAACACATGAACAACAATAGAACATGGCAACAATGATGATTTCATTTCATATATTTTGTTGCTTAGTTTTTACCATTAATTGGGTGTGCCCTATTATAAAAATAAAACTCTTACATATAGGATTCCAATCCTACAAAGTGTTCCAGGAGAGTGAAATGAGCATGGCAAGGAGATTAGAATTTGATGATGTACATTCTGATGCGGAGTCAGTTACTACAGGTGTTCCGCATCGGCGAGCCCAGTACATCAAACCTCAAAAGTCTACAAGCATCCCATTTTGTGTAAGTAGTATCAACGCCCTATTTTCGTTAACTTTAGTATTCCCAATATATTCTTTGATTTTTTTTTCTCAGTATGCACTTCATAGGGTTCATATTTTGTTCCAGAATGTGATGATTCCGTGGTGCCACACATAGGGATGACTTTTACGGATGTGGAATCAGCCAAGGAGTTTTATGAATGCTATGCTCATAGAGTTGGGTTTTCAATCCGTATAGGACAACACAAGAAAGTTGATGGAGTGGTTCTTTACAAATGTTTCCTTTGTGCAAACAAGTATGCTCGGAGCCCACAAGCCGTCACCTCCTCCACCACCGCGGCACCGCGTCTCCTCACGCAACCACACAATTGACCAGCAGTTCTTCTCTCTCGCTGTTCTCCTTCCTTCTCCACGCTCCAGCTCGTTGCTTCGCTTTGGCATCGGCCATGATGGCCATCCTCTCTCTGTTTTGGATCTAGCGATGGAGTTGTACCATTGTGAGAAAGGTGAGAAATAGAATGATGTATTTGAAAATGTACATAGCCTGGACGCGGGGGGGGGGGGGGGAGTGGGGGGATTCTTTGCAGTTAATTACACAATGTTTATATCTGCAGTTTTTCTTAACATCTCAAACATGGTGCGTGAGAAAGTATACCTCTAATCAAGTCAATCTATTTGCAAATGAAATGTACAAATAACTTTAATTTCACAGCATGTTTAGTATTCTTTTTTAGATAATAGGTAAAACCCATATATGGGTTCATAGACCAACATGGGTGTATGCAGACAAACAAAGTATATGGGTTCATAGACCCACCGGTTCATATAAGAGAACAGCCACCTTTAAAGAGTATAACCACACAAAAACTCCAAACGAAAGAAAGGAATAAGAGAAAGTTTAAGCTTTTAATCTTCCTCTAAAATTCCAGCCATTCCTAGAAAAAAAAGCTAAGCACATTGGATTCCAATATTATGCAGTTTTTTTTCATCAAACTTCCTCATTCATCCTCAAGCAACAATGCCCATTGTCGTGCCCAATATGTCTCTTTAAAGATCACCTGCAAAAATAAGTTAATTTTGATACCATTAAATACCACATCATTCTTTCACAATCATCGTCCAACAAAGTGTCGTAATGCCTCCGAAAAAGTGATACTTTAGCGTAGGTTGACAACCGCTAAGCCAAATCACTGAGCAACACTATTAGGATTCGGAATCTGGCATTTCATAATCTATACACCATCTATAGAAGGGCAAATGATAGTGACAGCTCACTTTACATAGGTCATAAAAGATTAAAGCTGGGAATAATATAGACAATCAGAATGTTAAATGTAATTTGAAATTTAATGATTCCTTTTTATAATTGTCTGACAAAGAAATTTAATCTTCACTTTTCAAATTAGGAATTATTAATTTTGATAACGATAGTAATTTTGTGAATGCTATTAAGGATATAAGGAGTTTAGAAATATCTAGGTTAAGTAATGTTTAGAATTGAAAGATAAGCAAATTTCTATTGTTTCTTCTAAAAATGATTTGGTTGATGACCAGTTGGAGGATAATTCAATTTTGGAAAAACTTTGTACTGAAATTATGAAGGAGGTGATTATGATTGTAATTTTCATACCACCTTAGGTTTTGTATTATCTTCTCTGGAAAAGAGAAATGGTAAGAAAGTTAGGTGCAAGAAATAAAATCAAAGTTGTTTTAATGAAAGAAATTTTTGGAATTATGATGGGTTTAACGAACAGAAAAAACATAAGTTTATTTCTGACTGTACTAAAGAACATTAATTAGATTTCATTGCTTTATCAGAAACTATTAAGAGAGATTTTACAAATTCTGTCCTTAAAAATCTCTTTGCTGGCAAAGATTTTTTATGGTGCTGTAAACCTCCTAAGGGACATTCTGTAAACCTCCTAAGGGACATTCCGGTGGTATGTTATTAGGGATTAATTTACAGACTTTTGATATTGGCTTATTTGATAATGGTAATTTTTATATTAAGTCCCATTTTTGGAATAAGATTGATAAGTTTAAATGAGCTTTAGTTTTGGTGTATGATCCATCACACAATGAATTTAAGGAGTAGTCCTGTGAAAAAAGAATAATGATAATTTTGATAACAGATAGTATTTTCTATATAATGTTATTATAGATGACATTAGTCTTAGAGAGCTTACAATATTGAGGAGGAATTTTACATGGGCCAACATGCCAACTTATGAGAAGTTAGATAGAATATTAATGTCGACAGTGTGGGAACAAAAAAATTCCACTGTCCATAGTGTTTGCTTTCAATAGAGACATAACTAATTACACTTCTTTACTTTTAATATAAATTCTTCTTCTATTTGTAATAGCCATAGAGACATAACTAATTACACTTATTTACTTTTAAACACAAATTCTTCTTCTACTTGTAATAGCCATCAAAACTTTAAGATTGATTTAGGTTGGCTGTTAAGGGATGGATTTGTGGATATGGTCAAATTTTTAAGAGGTTGGGCCAAGTAGAATATTGGCTCTTATAAAATAGAGAAGAAGGTTTTGTTAGAAAATCTTGATTTTCTTGATAAAAAGCTGATTCAACTTTGTTAAGTCAAGAAGAGCTTGATACTAAACTTTATTTGATGAATGGGTCATTTTGTTTGCTAAGAGAAGAGGAAATTAAATGGTATCAACGAGCTAAGACTAAAGATATTTTGAAAGGGGACTCAAATACTAAATATTTTCATTTGATAGGAAATGGTAAGCATAGGAAAACAAGGATTTATCAGCTACATCATGGTGGTCGGGTAAATAATGGTGATGCGAATTTGAAAGTGCATATCACAAACTTACTATAAAGATCTTTTTGGCCTTCCTGAAGCTTCTTCTTTAACGTTGAATGAAAGTCAAATAAGTGATATTCCCCATGTTTCTCAATTAGAAAATAATGCTTTACAAGATTTTACTAAGAAGGAAATTAAAGATGCAATTTTTCAAATGGAACGTAATAAAGCTTTCCGGATGGATTCCCAGCTGAGTTTTATCAAGTTTTTTGGATTGTTATTAAGCCAAATTTGGTTGATTTATTTAAAGATTTTTATAGTGGTAGTTTACCTCTTTACTCTCTTAACATTGGTACTATTATTTTATTGCCAAAGTGTAAACAGGTTATGTAGATGCAACAATATAGGCCTATTTGTTTACTTAATGTCAGTTTCAAATTTTTTACTAAAGTTGCTACAGATAGAATTTCTGGAGTGGCTCAGAAGGTTATTAGTCCCACACAGACAACTTTTATACTTGGGAGGAATATTATGGAAGGGCTTTTCATTCTTCATGAAACAATACATAAATTTCACCATAAAAAAAGAGATAATACAAGAAATGCTATTGACAAGCGTCCAAGTCCCAGAAATGCCATTGACAAGTGTGAGTTCCAAGAAATGCCATCGTACAAACAATTTTGTCCCAAAAATGCCATCGTCGTTAGGGTTCCGTCCAATTTGCGTCGTTAAATACACTGTTCATCCTATATAACTTAACGGCGTGGAATGGATAGAACTCTAACGGTGATGGCATTTTTGGGACAAAGTCATTTGTACGATGGCATTTCTTAGAACTCACACTTGTCGATGGCATTTCTGAGATTTGGACGCTTGTCAATGGTATTTCTTGTATTATCTCAAAAAAAAAGGAGTGGTGTACTTTTTAAGATTGATTTTGAAAAAGCTTATGATAGTGTAAATGGTCTTTTATTCAACAAACTTTGAGAATTTTCAAACCTATAAAGGTTTAAGGCAAGGGGATCCTTTATCTCCAATTATTTTTAATATAGTTGTTGATATGTTAGATATATTAATAAAGATAGCAAAAGATGATGGTCAGATTTCTGGAGTGGTCCCACATCTGCTTGATAATAGTTTATCTATTTTATAATATGCTGATGATACTATCATTTTTTAGAGAATGATATAGAGAAAGCAAAAAATATATATATGAAATTGATTTTCACTGCTTTAGAAAAATTATGTAACCTCAAGATAAATTTTCATAACAACGAATTATTTTGCTTTGGCCAAGCAAAGGAATGTCATAAGTAATATTCAAATATTTTTGGGTGCTACTACGAGATTTTCATATTAGATATCTTGGCATTCCTATGCACCTTAGAATTTAGTAATAACGATTGATTAACGGTTGAACAAAAAATTTGGGACAAACCTTGAGGTGATAAATGAGGTTAAATCATTCTTGTCTCAAAATTTTGATATGAAGGATTTGGGTATAGCTGATGTTATCCTAAACATTAAGCTAATTAGAGGTGAGAATGGGATTACACTCTTGCAGTCCCATTATGTGGAGAAGATCTTGAATCACTTTGGCTACATTGATAGTAAGCCTTCTCCAACACCTTATGATCCTAGCTTGTTGCTTCGCAAGAACAAGAGAATTGCTAGGAATCAACTGGAATACTCCCAAATCATTGGCTCACTTATGTACCTGGCTAGTGCAACTAGGCCTGATATCTCCTTTGCTGTGAGCAAGTTGAGCCGGTTTACCTCTAATCCGGGAGATGATCACTGGTGTGCGCTTGAGCGAGTAATGCGTTATCTGAAAGGTACTATGGAATTGGGGCTTCACTATACTGGGTATCCTGCAGTACTAGAGGGATATAGTGATTCTAACTGGATCTTTGATGTGGATGAGATTAAAGCCACTAGTGGATATGTCTTCACACTAGGTGGTGGTGCTGTTTCGTGGAGGTCTTGCAAATAGACCATTTTGATGAGGTCAATCATGGAAGCAGAGCTGACGGCACTGGATACTGCTACTGTTGAGGCAGAATGGCTGCGTGATCTATTAATGGATCTGCCTATTGTTGAAAAACCGGTGCCAGCTATCCTTATGAATTGTGACAATCAAACGGTGATTGTCAAAGTGAATAGTTCTAAGGATAATATGAAATCGTCTAGACATGTGAAAAGACGATTGAAGTCTGTCAGGAAATTGAGAAACTCCGGAGTTATAACGTTGGATTACACATCCAAACAGCTAGAAACCTGGCTGATCCCTTCACGAAGGGACTATCACGAAATGTGATAAACAATGCATCGAAGGAGATGGGTTTGAGACCCATGTGAGTTATACTATGGTGGTAACCCAATCTATGTGATCGAAGATCCTGTGAATTAGAACCTGGGAAGAACAAACCATTAGTAAACTAGAGGAGAGTACCAATCTATACCCTCTCTAAGTGAATATGCATGTACTCTTGTGAGCTGCAAGGCTGGTTGGCTATGCCTTAATGTGTTCTGTTGGCTTTAATTAGCGAAGATGCTGTCCTGCAGAACATTCTTGAAAGAACTCACCTTTGTGAGCTTGACTGTTGGTCGCAGTCTATGGAAATTTTGGGTGAATCTTCTAGGAAGCTGTCACGCCCAGAAATTCCCGAATAGAATTCCAAGCAGAATGTGCATTAAAATCCCCGTCCAGGACCAGCCAGGGTACACAAACGACAATGTTGACATTCAGATCCACGTCTTACAAACATCATAAAAGTCTTACATAAATGCAGCGGAAAGAAAGAAAGACAACAGGAGCTAAGCCTTGACTTGAACTGCAGCGGGAACACCACTCCACAGGCATCCTCGACGGCACGGACAAAGCCTACTCCTCGGAGAAACCTTCATCTGACCCAAACTCGAACTCTGGGGTTGGGAAAAGTAGAGCAAGACTGAGTACTACCCACTATACTCAGCAAGTCATACCGGAATAGGGGTATGATGCAGGGAATCATCAAAGAAGAGCTGAAGTGGTTCATTTGCATAAAGCGAGCATTTGAAAACAGAAATTGAAAGATTTAAACAGTTGTAATAATTAATTAACATCAACTATCCACTGTCCAATGCTAACCCATGTTGCGACAGGCCCAACCATCCACCTAAACTATCCAAATTAAAAGATTACACTAAGGTGAGACTAATCACGGTGAATCTGGTTGACCGCCCATAACCGCGGGCACGGCTATTCGAATAGTTTTACTCTGATCAGAGGTGTACAACTGTACCCACAAGACACAGCCCCACGACACGTTACCGTGCGCCGACATGCCACCACGACATACCGGAAAGAGGCCGTGACAGGACCCTTCGCATAACCCCCTCTAGCCAAGCACACCACACCTCAGGTTTCACCCCCGTCCCCAGCGGGCAACGGGCAGTCCCCTCTCGTGCCTAGGTGAATCCGGAAGCGACAGAGGCCGTCGCAGGGCCCGCCCCGCTCCATCACGCCCACCCTTGCCTGGATGCGTCGACTAGAGGAAAGATACACTACAAGTCCAGCCGTTGCCCACGCTGGCTTGTGGTAAGTACGATAAGTTCTTCCAGTGCATCCCGCGAACCGGTCCTTAACTGCCATGGGTGCGACCAGCAAAACCATGCACCCACAGCCCACCATGTGGTTTATTTTAATTAACCAACACCAAAACGGTGTCACTAATCCAACAACACCATTGGAACCAACAGTCTAAACATTAATATGATTTTCCCCGTTGTGAACTAGTTGAACTAAGCATGGCTAAGCAATTCCTAGTCCAAACTCTAATCATGTTATAACCCCAAGCTAACAAAGGAGCATGGTATCCGAAAAGCATGGCTGTAACAATAGGTAGCCATCCCATAGTAATATTATAAAACAATGCAATATTTAAAAGAAAACAATAGAGCATTTGCAATATAGGATCAACATGTTCAAGTGACAAGCATGACTTGCCTTGCTCTGCTGCTGGAGGAACCTCGGCGACTATCTCGAAGTACACCGGAGCGTCGGAGGAAACGGAATCTAGCGACATACAAAGCAAACATTGCAAACAGGCTATAAGACTACTGAAACAGGGAACAAAACCATTTTTAATGGATTCGGCACAGTTTTCTTGATTTACTGAGACTTGAATGGGCTTAAACGGAGCTCGGATGAATTAGTTATGATTTTTAGAAGATTTACTGTGTTTAAAACTATACAAGAAAAACCTTAAACTATTTATTGCGCAATATATTCCAGGGCTGACGTCAGCACGGAGGGAGTGCGGCGCCGACATGCGGGGCCCACCGGTCAGTGACCCGGGAGAGGGCGGTCCACGGCGGATCGGGTCCACGGACCGGGGAGGAGCGGCGCCGACATGCGGGGCCCACTGGTCAGCGACCCGGGAGAGGGAAAGAAAGGGCGGCGGCACGGGGCTCGGCTTGGCTCAAGGCCGGCCGACCGACCGCGGCGACGGCGATGACGCGCGCGCGAACGCGTTGCCGGCGACGCATGCGACCGACGACGGCAGCGACCGGCGGCACGCGAGGCGGCGGCGGTCGAAGGCGACAGCGCGCGACTTGAAGCGGCGGCGCGGCACTAAGAGGAGAGGAAGGGGAAAAGAGGGGAGGGGATGCCTCACCGAGGGTGGCCGGCGCGGAGGAAGACGATGGCGAACGGTGACGGCAAGCCACGGGAGGACGACGTCGGCGAGCGGACGAGCTTCGGGGTGCCCTAAGGAAGGAGGAGAGAGGGATTAGAGAGAGGGAGATGAGCCACGGCGACCGGAAGCCATGGCCGAAGGCGGCGGTAGAGGTGGTGCTCACCCGAGTGCGAGGGAACGAGGGCTCCGGCAACGAACCTCGACGGAGGAGAGGTGGACGGGGTGGATCCCGGCCACGCGAACCCGACGGCGGCGATGGCGCGGCCTGGCGGCGACCCTAACGGCGGCTAGCGGCGGCCGGAGTAGCGGAAACGGCGGCTGCGGATGGGCGCACGGCGCGAGAGCGATGGGAGGCTCGAGAGAGTACGGCGGAATGGGGAAAAAGTGAGAGGGGACGACGGCGATGCTTAAATAGGGGGTGAGAGGACCGGACGTGGCCGGGAGAGGCGGGAATCGCCGGCCGACGTGGGGGAGTGGGGGAAGAGAGAGAGGCGGGATTCGAAAATCGAATCCCGGCCATCTCGGGCGCGGATGCGAGCGGGAGAGAGAGGAGAGTGGGCGCGGGAGACGCGGCGCACGCGCGGGCGTGGCCGACGTGGCCCGGAGGAGGCGGAGACGTGGACGCGGCGGCGGTTTCGGGTGCGGCGGTTGCGGGCGCGGCGTCGGCCGGAGGAAGGGGAAAGACCCGACAGGTGGGCCCCACCTGTCGGCGACCCCGGGAGAGGAGGGAGGCGGGCAGCCTGGCTGGGCCTCGGCCTGCGGCCGGCCCAGCAAGGGGGAGGGGGAAGGAAAGGGGAGAATGGGCCGGCGGCCCATTCGAAAAAAAAGGAGGAAAAAGGGAGGGAAAAGAAAAAGAAAAAGGAAAAAGGATTTTCCCTGGAATTACAATATTGCTGGCTCAATTTTAACTGGTTAAAATTATTTCTAGAGCTCTGAAAATTCCACTAAAAATCCTGTTAATGAATTTCGACATGTAGAACTCAAGAAAAAAAATTCCACATGTCAAATCCGATTATTATTTGCATTACTTTCTTAGGGTTTTCTCCTGATTTGCACCGGTATTTTCTTAGGGTCATTTATAAATTACAATTTTGGCTTGGGAGGAAAACTTCGGGGTGTGACAGAAGCTTACTAAAGACCTGGGAGTATGACTTATACGCTCCACCCAAGGGGTAGTCTACAGACGGTCTAGTACCAGATAAGACTCTGAGTGAAACTTGCTTGCACAAGACTTGCAATTCAAGGCGTAGTCCATTGTTCAAGTTGTGAGTAAGTGTAGCTTGGAGTTCTAGGTGGATGTTCAATCTTAATCGGTCTCCATCGAACCACTGGTATATAAACAGTACATTGGAAAAGGCAAATCTCAGTGGGATTTTGAGATTTGGTGGGGGATTGTTGAAATTAATGGATGGGCTAAGGCCCACTCAAAGATTAATTCTTTGGAAAATCAAAAAAGCCTACCTCATGGGATGGCATGCATGGGGAGTTTAGTACCACCTTGCTTTTTCTAGGAGAGGGGGACTTCCTTAAAGGGAGGATGCCCTCCTAGCCACTTGAAACATGTGTGGTGGAGAGAAGAGAGGGAACACATGCGCGCGCTCGCTAGCCTGGCCTGGCATGGCAGGCGGCGCACGTGCACGACGTACGTGTCAATAGTCCGCAAAATTGGCTCCTCGCCCTTGCGTAGATGCAGCCTCCTTTTGCAGTTTTGTTTTCCTATGGGAAATTCAGATTTGTTTTGTTTTGGAAACATTCCGGAAAATCCGGTGCATGAAAATGGCGTGGAGTCCAGATAAGTTACGCGCGACTTATTCGGTTCGGTTATGCGGAGTGAAGATCGTGCGGGCGCCTTGATCAAGCGACCTATCTCTATATAAACCGAGTCGTCGCCTTCACGCAACACACGCGAAATCAATCTAGGGTTTGCCTCCTACTCTGTGCTGCGCCGTCGCTCGTAGACTACTCCATCCCGTTCGCCGGCGTGCACCGGCGATCGGGAGAGCAGATCTTCGGAACCTGTGCCTTCGACGTCATGCACAAGAAGAAGGCGGTAATAAGGTTTTTGGGAAGCGGTTCGCACGACTGCTCCCTGTTCGTTCGCGACGGCTCGTCTTCCTCTTCGCTCGCGTGCTGCGCGCCTTTGTCGATGTCCGCAACCGTGAGTGATTCCTGCCGAGCAACTGGTTGTTCCTCAACCTCGGTACATGTTCAATATGTTGCGCATATTTGATCTGTTCATGTTTTACTGCTTAGTTTATATGTGTAGATCTAATGATGCATTAATGCTAGTATACATCTGCAATGTCATGATTTATTTATGGAATATATTAAATCATTATATGCCTATCATCTCAACATCGACTACGGCACAAAGAGCTATTATCCGTGTTGAGCAATCTTGTCGGTTTCTTCTCCAGTCCAAGTATCTGCGTTGCTCCTTTAAAAAGACTCCAACAGCGGTAGTAGTGAATCTGCCAACCCACCTACTCCCATTTTCTATTTCTATGTATCACCCTTTAACTTCTTAAATATTAATAACTAATAAATCTTAAATCTAAATGGATATCCACATATAAAATTAACGTGGATAGCCACATTTTAGGAAAATGTGGGTAATATATTGCATGGAAAATATAATTTATTTATTTTATAAAAAAGTGTGATATTTTCCTTTTATCCGTATCAAAGCACGAGCATTAGCTAGTATTTCCAAAAATACTTTAGTAGTGGTCAGTTTAAGGCTCTTCCTACATGCGTCTACGCGAGTGCGGAGTAGTCGAGGTCATTGGGAGCGACTCTGACGATCCAATTGGTAAGGTAAGGTTCCGATTGACATTGAAGTGGTTGACTAAGCTAAGGTTTACCACAACCATCTCGTTTGTTGATTACAACTTACTCTATCCGTCCCCACTTAAGCATGGTTAAATTAGGTACAGTTTTGAAAACTATTTTTTTACTTTAAATTTCTTATATACTATAATGTTTGTAACAACAAAATCATAATCACATAAAAGTAAATTTAAATAATAATCTAAATTTATTATTTTCATCAAATAAAATTTAATTCATAATGAAATAATTATTGATCAACTATTTAAAGAGTTTATGCGTACCCATCTTAGTGAGTAGGACGGAGCCATGGAGGGTGTATTATTTGGAATATTTGTGAACTTACTAATGGATGATGGTCAAAATTTGAATACAAATAGTTGAAGTACTAGTGTGTAATGATAATAAATATAGTAAAAACCGAATTATTTCGTGCTAGGATTTTAAACATCGTGTAATCCCTTCTTTGTAAAATAAATTTAACTTTCATATACGTATATTCCAATATAGGATATGTTTAGATTCACGTACAGAATTTTATTTTTTTTTCCGAGACAGTGGTGTTATAGAAAAAAAAAAGGGGGGGGGGGGGGGCAAAAACACACATATATCTTGGGTCAAAGTGCAGTGAGAAACATCAAGACTACATACAGATCGCACACGACCGGTGCGAAAAGAGATCGAATCGAACCGAAGCCGAAGTGAGGAGAGCGGCGAGCCCCCGTCGCCGGCGATGGGCAAGCCGACGCTGCCACCCGTCGTTGTCGTCGTCGTCCTCCTCCTCCTCGTCGTCGTGCTGCCGGCGACGACTTGCGGGGCGGACGCGGGCGGCGGAGGGGAGGCGGAGGAGTTCCAGATCCCCCGGGACGGGAGGGTGCTGGAGCTGGACGACGGCAACTTCGACGCGGCGGTTCGCGCCGCCGGCCTCCTCTTCGTCGACTTCTACGCGCCATGGTGCGGCCACTGCAAGCGCCTCGCCCCTCAGGTACCCCTGCCCTCTACCTCCTCCACCGACCCATCCCCCTGGCCCCTGCCATACTATATAGCTTTGCTGCGACCGCCGCCGGTGAACTGCTATGCTCGCGCTGCACCATGGCCCCCGTCAGGCTCCGTTTCCCTTGTTAGCAACTGCAGTGTTGGTGGTGCTACTCACGATCAAGTAGGCAAATCGGCTGGGGGATTTGAGGATTTTTGTTTTTGTTTTTAAGCAGCGAGCGAGTGATTCAAAGGTGTGCAGGTTGACACTGCCATTTTGAATTCAGATGACTTGGGTGTCATCGCAGACATCTCAAAACGGAAGAGAAAAATTCAACTCCACTCTACTTGTGGTGACTCTAGAGTTTTGCCACCTAATGGATTGAGCGCGATTTTTATTATGCTTTGTTCATCTGTGTGTGGATGTCTTTGCCTCTTTATGAAATGGTGGATAGGTGAGCCGTTGCTTGTGTTGCAGTTAGATGAAGCTGCTCCGGTGCTGGCTGGATTGAGCACACCCATCGTAGTTGCTAAGGTGAATGCCGACAAATACAAAAAGCTCGGATCAAAATATGGAGTAGAGTAAGGCACCACCTTAAATAGAGATGTGTGGTTCACTGAACACTGAAAAGATTGAGATGCCTAATGTTTCTGCATTTCTAAATGCAGTGGGTTCCCCACTCTGATGCTCTTTGACCACGGAACCCCAACAGAGTACACTGGTTCAAGGAAGGCCGATTTGCTCGTTGAGAACCTTAAGAAGCTTGTTGCGCCTGATGTTTCTGTTCTCGAATCGGACTCAGCGATCAAAAGCTTCGTTGAGGATGCTGGCATGGGTTTTCCATTGTTTCTCGGGTTTGGGGTGGATGAATCCTTGATTGTTGAGTATGGAGCGAAGTACAAGAACAGGGCCTGGTTTTCTGTAGCAAAGGATTTCTCTGAAGATATGATGGTCTTTTATGATTTCGACAAGGTCCCTGCATTGGTTTCTGTTAACCCAAAGTATCGTGAGCAGAGCATTTTCTATGGCCCTTTTGATGATGGTATGCTTGCTATAATCATTTACTACTCATTTTTTATTCATGTACTCTGAGGGAAAGCCTCAATAACAGTCTCATTCTGCTCGATCCTCCTTTTTGTTCTCCACTTATCTAGTAATGTAAACATGTAGTTTACATAGTGTAGACACCACGTTTTGTACAAACTAACAAACGTGGACACATGGAATACATCCTTTTTTTCAAGCTTGATGATTTGTTGCTGCATTTGTTGATGTAGGAGCCTTCTTGGAAGATTTTATACGGAATTCCCTTCTGCCTTTAGTTGTGCCCATGAACAGAGAGACTGTCAAGATGTTGAATGATGATGGGAGGAAAGTAGTTCTTATGATTTTACAGGATGATGAATCCGATGAAAATTCCCCACGGCTGATAAAAGTATTGAGGTCTGCAGCCAGTGCAAACCGTGATCTAGTGTTTGGTTATGTAGGAGTCAACCAGTGGGAGGAATTCACTGAGACTTTTGATGTTAAGAGCTCAGAGCTGCCAACGATGATAGTCTGGGACAAAAAAGAGGAGTATGAAATAGTAAGTAGATCAATTTTCACATTCCTCTTTCAAAACAAACGCTTGTGTTTTTTTCTTATGAGATGCCAAAGAATTTGCCTATTTTCATTTCTTAAGTTTAATTCATGTCTCATACTCTCATATTGTCATCACATTCTGTTTGAAATGATCTCTTCATATTTACTACTTACTCTAGCTTGAAATTCCCGTCTTGTTCATCTATTCAGTTTTCCGCATGACTAATTGGCATGCTTCTTGTTCAAGGTTGAGGGTTCAGAAAGGCTTGAAGAAGGTGACTATGGGTCCCAGATTAGCCGTTTCCTTGAGGGATACAGGGCAGGAAGAACAATAAAGAAGAAAGTGGGCGATCGATCCCCGACCCTGCTTGGTGTGAATGCGGTGTACATTCTCGTCTTTCTGGTTGCTGTTCTTGTTCTTCTCATGTATTTCTCTGGGCAAGGCGAGGAAGATCAACGACCAAGACAACGAGCCCATGAAGATTGAAGATGTACAATAGTGTCATTCTTGAAAGATTAAAAGGTCCAATGAGTTCCTGCGTCTGGTCTGCAGTAGATGGCTCTTGTGACTCAGAGAGGGGGGTAGCGCGGCAGGGATTCAGATTGGGTGACATAGCATAGGCATGTCACAAGGTGACAGCGTAGATCTCAGCCCTCCAAACCAAATCCAACGGCTGAGATTCATCCACGTCATCGCGAGTTAATTTAACTCATAGGAGTAAAAATTTTACTGGGAGTAAAATTTCAGGAGTTAAAATTTTACTGGAGTTAAATTTTAACTCGTGATGACGTGGACGAATCTCAGCCGTTGGATTTGGTTTGGAGGGCTGAGAGCAAGGATAATGGTGAGCTAAGCAAGCTATATACTTATGTGGAAGAGAGAGATAAAGAAAAGTAGGGAGTGTTGACTCTCATGCAAGAGCTAGCTCCACACAAGCTCCAAGAAATAGGTATTAAATTCATAGTGAGATAAAGAGAGAGGATGAAAAAATAAAGCCAACCTTATAGCTAACCTATTATACATGTTAGCTTTAACATTGGCTTATAGTAAGTAGTGGGCTGTACTACTAAACCTGCTCTGAGATCTACGCTATGTCACACTGTGGCATGCCTATACTATGTCATCCAATCTGAATCCGTGCGGCAGATAGAATGTTTTCTGATTTTCATGGCATTTATCTCTGGAGGGTTTCATCCCAGCATCTGTCCTGATATCTAATTGTGCCACTTGTCAGTTATCAACCCCTCACATTTTTTTTCTTATTGTGAAGAGAATAGCTTATGGATATTGTTTTACTTCCACTTCCAAGTTCCAACCCAGAAACAATTTCATTGAATTTTGCTACTAGTTTCAAGGCTTGGTTTATTATCTTCTCTGCACTTCAAATTATCTGAATATGTGCATCGTCTATTATTATGTTCATGTGTAAAAAGAACAATTCTAAGGAAATCGACGACTTGCTTTCGATAATTTTCCATCATTTTTAGATAATAGATAATTTCATTAAGTAATGAAATTCACAAGAGTAATATATCGATATTAATTGAGCAACAACAGAAAGCTATTGATCCCAGGTAGGACAATCAACTGAAACCCATTGTTTGCTAACCCCCAAATTGTACATCCCAATTTCAGCAAATCTTTCACACAAATTCAAGCGAATTTGAAGAACAGAATTCCAACAATTTCCCCTACATGCGAGTGCAGGAGGGGTCGAAGTCGTCGGGGGCGACCCTGGCGATCCAGTCGGTGAGGCTGCGCTTGACGTCGGCGTGGTTGACGAAGGCGAGCTCGTACATGCTGCACAGGTTCACCACCACCGTCTCGTTCAACGCCGCCGTCGGGTGGCCCTCCAGCGCCGCCTCGAGCACCTTGATCGCGTCGCCGAGGTCGCGCGAGTACATGAGGCACAGCGCCTTGTTGTTCACGGCCACCGCGTCCGCGGCGTCCGCCTCGATGCACCGCTCGTACTCCCGCACCGCCGCCGCGTAGTCCTTGGCCACCACGCACTCCAGCGCGCGGTTGCGGGCGAGGAGGCTGGCGTGGGCCGGGTCGCCGCCGGCCACCGACTCCACGTGGCGGAACGCGGCCGCGGCAGCGGCGAGGTTGCCGATCTGGAGGTGGGCGTAGCCGAGGCGGGAGAGGACCGCCGGGTTGCCCGGGTCCAGCGCCGCGACGGACGCGAGGAGCGCGAGGGCGACGTCGAACTCGCGGTGGGCGAGGTGGTCGGCGGCGAGGAGGGACGTGACGAGGGACTCGCGGCGGCGCCACTCCGGGTGGGAGGCGTCGGGGCGGGCGCGGACGGAGGAGAGGAGGGTGTAGAGGCGGTCGAGGGCGAGGGGGCGGTCGGCGGGGAGGAAGAGCGGGAGCAGGGCGTGGAGGAGGCGGAGGAGGAAGGGCGGCGGCGGGCAGCCCGGGTCCGGGCGGAGCGAGGCGATGAGCGCCGCGGCGTCCGCGTAGCGGCGGAGCTTGGCGAGCGAGAGGGCGGAGAGCGCGGAGAGGAGGAGGCGGTGCCGCGGGTGCGACGCGTCGTCGAGGTGGGAGAGCAGCGACTTCCACTGCCCGCGCGTCGCCAGATCGTAGGGCACGGAGAGGTCGGGGAGGCCGAGCGCGGCGGCGGCGGCGGGCGGAGGAGGAGGCGAGGCGGGGGTGGAGTTGGACGCGGCGGCGGCGGCCTCCGCCATGGCTGGATCGGGATCTCGGAGGTTGGAATCGGAGGATCAGAAGAAGAAGAAGAAGAAGACAGAGGCTGGTCGACGAAGTGGGCTTGGGTTGTACACTTTGTACACAGGTAAGGTATTATTGGGCTTTTGGGCTGTCTCAACTCTGTTCGCTAATCATCACAATCACAAGTGAATAAGTAGATTAAAAAAAGAAAAGGTGATCCCTTTTCTGCTATTAGTTGCCCCAATTCAATTTAAATCTGAAGGTTAGATAGTCAATTTCATCCTCAAGTCAAGGAAAAAAGACCGACGGATGTAAACTCATCAGGAGTAGTATTTTCACAGTACTATCAATTACCGGGAAAACACGCTAAATTACGGCATAGTGGTTGGGGTCCGGTGGGAGGAAGGAAGGTCATGGGAGGGTGAAAACCAAACGGTGAGGTGTCACTCAGCTACAAGAGATGAAGACACGATGATAGACTGGTATTTTCGCAATGGTATCAATGACACAAACTTTGGGTCTAGTGGAAAGAGAGATAGTAGCCTCACAGGAGGGTGAAAGGCCAATAGTGATAAACTTGAATTGTTAGGAGGCTAACAGTGGTAGCAGCAAAAGAGGGGGGGTGGCAACGGAGGAAAGCTTAGGATGGCATGAGTAAGAAAGGGTTCGATCGGGAAGAGAGACGGTTAGTTTTTATATCTGATGCAGCAAGTCTAGTCTAGTTGTCCAGATTTAACACGAAATCAAGAATTTGACAAATAGGCATTCTGATTTGCTCTATATTTTAATCTTTTAACATATGGTCCTTTTACTACTCCCTCCGTTTCACAATGTAAAACTTTCTAGCATTACACACGAAATTTTTTTGAAATTATACCGTTTATCGATTGATTGTGCAAAAATATACCGGATAGCGAACGATTTGCGGAAATAAACCATCGGTATTGCTTTTTGGAAGAGCGATACCGATGTTCGCTCGTTGAAAGTGCGATAGCGTGGCGAAATCGCGATCTGACAAAGCGATAGCGAAGTTGAGCTGGCGCTCTCGCGCAAGCGAGAAGCGAGACCGCAGCGATATCACTTTTCCCACGAGCGAGAGCGCCACGTGGAGAAATCCCCACGACTACCTCGGGTGGAGCCATCGCTCTCGCACTTTCGTTGCGCGAGACCGAGGCCGGTATCGTAATATGAAACCGCGAGACCGATTATGACGCAACGGGGAAGACGTGGGCACGCGGTATCGCGCTTTGCACGCACGAGACTGCTGACGCGGCATGCGCACGAGAGAGAAAGACTGGGGGAGGGCAGTGGGCCCGCGGCGTCGCGCTTTGGGAGCGCGAGACCGAACGTGGTGTCGCTATACGCGTGCGCGAGAGCGAGGCGAGAGCGAGGAGCGCAGTGGGTCAGCGCTGTCGCGCTTTGAGGGCGCGAGACCGCGCGGTGTCGCGCTTTGCGTGCGCGAGAGCAAGTGCATCGAGGGCACGGCAGCAGGCTCGGTATCGCGGTACGCACGCGCGAGACCGCCCTCGGTATCGCGCTCCACATGCGCGAGAGCATCGCCGCTTTTCGCCACCGCTTTGCATGCGCGAGACTGCTTTTTGCACGGGTTCTAGCCATCTACCTTAGCTTTTTAGGGAGAGGTGGAAGAGCTCTGTGTATTCTCTTATCAGGCCATTTGTAACTGCTAGCGCTGGAATTCAATGCGCTCACGGGGTTAAATTGAGAGGAGAGGAGATGGTCCTCACAGAGGAAGACATAAGGGAGTGAACTGAGGAGAGAAAGAGCAAGAGAAGAGAGGAGGCAGTGCAGGTAGTGGAGAGAAGGAAAAAAAGACACGTAAGTTGATTAGTTTTCTATTAGCACAAATTCTACGATGAGGATTTAGAAAATATTAGTTCACGTAGTTAATATTTGTTTTTAATTATGTCAGAGAAAAATTTAGGTATGTACAGCTACATTATATTCTGTTAGGTCGTATGTAAAAATAGAAATGTAGAAAGTTAATAGAGTCGATTCGGGTTAAAAAATAGGTAGACATAATTAATTTATAAGGTACATAAGTATAATATAAGTTAGAATTAATTTGTACGTAGTAGTAATTATAAGTTATAATTAATTAGCAGTTCATGTGATGTTTAATTTTATATATACGGCCAATATTATATGTAAGAAATGAAAAAAACTGAAATATTAATAGTTATATTTGTAGTTATTGATATTGATATTAATAGTATTAATAATTATTAAATGTGGTACAAAAATTAAATTAAAGTTGTAATTAATTTGTAGTAATTTTAAGTTACAATTACTTAGTAGTTCATGCATTTATTTATTTTGTAAGAAATGGAAAAGGTATAAATATTCGTTAAGTAGCGGGAAATATATGGTGTACTTAAACACGAGCTTTACATTGTAGGTTGTTACAACGAACAAAGAAATGCAGTACTACGAAGAACTTTGAAATTGGGACTTTTATATGAGCAAATTGGTTGAAAAGAAGAAGGCAAGACAAGGTATGGTACTATAATGGAAGACAGTTTGCAATTAATAGATAGTTTGTAATTTATTTGGTATTGTAATTAAAGTGCAGTTAAATAAATTTATGTCGCTGCAAATAGTTTTATACTATAATAAATTGGTAGTTATGATTAATTTGATTATGTAATTAATCAAGTGAAGTTAAACTTAGTTCTATTAATTTATCATGTTATGATAAATTTATAGATAATTTTGTACTAACTGATAATTACAAATATTTTGTATTTAAGTAAAGTTACGGTCCGTTAGATAATTTATAGTTAAAGTAGTAATATATTAAATGTACTCATCCAAATTTGCAATAGTAGTATTGTTTCGGAGGTCATATCTAAGTAGGTACAAATAGTCCGTAGCAAAGAACATGATGCAGCTCAATGAGTGTCATTGTCTTAGATAAAGAATATAAAGAGCTAACCAAAATGATTTTTAACTTAGCTTCCGTCAATGTTTCTTCGGTGCAAGTAGTCATTTGTTGTATTAAAATTAATTGATATGTATAATTAATTTGTTAGTTAAACTTATGGATTATGCAGTGAACTAAACTTTGAGACAGCAATTGTTATACGAGCAAGCTGGTTAAAAAGGAGTAGGCGGTGTCTCATAAACGCAGGTAAATATTTCGTCATCATATTTATGTACGATATGGTATGGTTGTGTTGTTTTAAGTATTACGTACTCTTTTACTTAAATTAACTGCCATAGTTATGTTTAATTACGTGTTTTAATTAATTAATATGTATTAATTTTATTGTCATGTGTATATTTTTTATGTAAGTTGTAGTAAAATTATAAATAATGAATTGCATTGTCATGTATTCGTAAGTAAATAATTTATGTTTACGTAATTATTTATTTGTAAATTTTTTATTACAAGTACATGATTTTATTTATAAATAATATGGAAATATAAATAAGTAGTTATTGATAAAGAATTTTTTAACAAAAAAAATAGTATGCGTGTAAACGAATTTTGGTCGCGAATAGGACACGTTTGTTCTGTAAGACTTCCTTACGGACTAGTCCGTGTTGTCTGCAATGGCAGGAATGTCGGCATTTAGAGTGTACTTCGGTGAAGGTGAAATTATGGAAAATGAAAGTGGTGTCGATCTGAGCAACTTTAGGCGATGCACACTATACCATCCAAATCCTGACACTCTTACCATGCCCGAAGTTTGGTACTGGCTAACATGCACATTTTCTTTAGATCCGGGTATATATAGTGTTAACGTGAGGGTTATGTGGAGCCGATCGGCCAACAACATAAGATGGGAGTTAAAAAATGTGACACGGAGTAAGGCTGGTAGGATTGGCTCGCTGGCTGTAGGAGACAGGGATATGAATATGTCATGCTGGTGCAAGCATGTCAAGGAAGAGTCCCCACGAAGAACGCAGCGGGGCAATCCAGCAACTGTGAGGAGTTGGGGTCTAGTTCACACGAAGAAGATGAAGTTGTAGCTCCCCATCGTGGTGGCGATGTTGGTCCTGACATTCAAAATCTATCCATACAAGGAGATGAAGTGGTCAACCGCCATCATACTGATGAAGCCGATGAAGGGGAGGACATACCTGCTATAGTTGAAGAAATTGAGAGGGTGGACCGACATGCAGTCGAAGATGAGGAAAACCTCGCTGCTAAAGAGAATGATGACGAAGATGAACAAGAAGTTGAGGAAGTACCTATGCCTGCTTCGTTGAACCTTGAAGACCCTGGTTATATTGCAGAAAACTCTTGTCATGATTCAATATGGTTCTACGGGAATGGCCAAATCAATCTGGGTGCAATGTTCCGTGACAAAACGGGGTTGCAAGACGCAGTGTAGTCATGGTCATTCCAGATGCAAAGGCAGTTCAGGGTTGTGAAGTCTAACAAGACTAAGTACATGGTCGTCTGTGAGACGGAAGGTTGCACCTTCCGTCTTCATGGTCACGTGCCAAAGTACGAGTCTTACCGGATTGTGTCCAAACTGCAGGAACACTCCTGTCTGATTCGGGACACTAGGGAGTCGCACCGCAACCTGATCGCGGCATACGTCGCGAACAAGTACTACAATGAAATTATTGAAGGTGATGACCTGCCTGTGCAGCACATAATAAAACTGGTGGAGAAAGGTGAACAATACACAATTAGTTACCACAAGGCTTGGAGAGCGAAGCAGAAGGCCATGGAGAAAAGATATGGGACATTTGAGGAAGCATATGACACTCTGCCACAGATGCTTAACATTCTAAAGAGCAGGAACCCTGGGACCAATGTTGCTGTCCAGGATCGGGAGTCAATTCGTCCTCCAAATTATCTTGTGATGCAACGGGCATTCTTTGCATTCGGAGCATGCATTCATGTGTTCCAGTGCTCGAGGCTGGTGCTGTGTGTCGACGGTACTTTCCTAAATGGGAAGTACCGAGGCCAGATATCAACAGCTGTTGGTGCGGATGCGAACAACCAGATAATTCTAGTAGCTTTTGCTTTTGTTGAAAGCGAGAACTATGAAAGCTGGTTGTGGTTCTTGCAACTTCTAAAGTGGGGAGTGGTGCAAAAACGCACATCGATATGCATCATCCATAACCGGAATGCCGGTCTGTTGAAGGCAATCAAAGAGCTCCAGGAGGATGGTGATGGTGCATACTACTAGCTTGACATGCACAGCCGTTGGTGCATGCGGCACATGGGAGCCAATTTTTTCAAACAATTCAACAGCCGGCGGCTGATGAACATGTTCAAGCAGTTGTGCAAGGCAAATCAGTCTACAAAGTTCGATGAGCTTTGGAAACAACTTGACCAGGCGACAAGGACACATATCCGGTCAAAGCAGACCAACAACAACCCGCAGGATGTACATGTCCCCCAGGCCCTGGAACCAATGGATGATCTTATTCCATCAAATGGAAAGAAGTGTAGGTCATCAAAGAATATCAAATGTTTTACCCATTGGATTGAGTGCGAGCCGAATGATAAGTGGGCACTCCTGCATGACACTAATGGGGCTAGGCATGGCATAATGACCACTAATCTTGCAGAGGCGTACAATGCGGTTCTTCGCAAATTAAGGCCTTTACCTCTGACTGCTATTGTTGAAGGCATTATGCATAGGACAACGATGTGGATGAAGACGAGGCGGGCCGCGGCGTTGCAACAAATGTCTAACGCACAAACACCTTTCTGCAAAAAGATGGCAGAGTACCTCCAAGAGAAGGCTAACAAGGCAAGATTTCACACGGTCATTACCACTGGGAACGTCAGACGAAGGTGGGAAGTCACATGTCGCACTAAGGGGGGTTTTGGATCTTCTACTGGGGTCATCACTCATGAAGTTACTCTAGGGCACGAATCTGATAACACATGTTCGTGCTCTTGCAATAAGCCAAAGCTTCTTCATAAGCCATGTAGCCATGTCCTAGCCACATGCGATAAAATTAAGCTTGATTCAACATCATACGTGTCGACGTTCTACCTAAAGGATAGAGTTCTGAATGCATGGAGTGCTGAGATCCTCGGGTGGAGGTCCCTCCAACACCTAGGCGAAACTGGGGGTGATAAAAGGATCTATGTGCCAGACTTGAATTTGTTGAAGGCTGGTAAGGGTAGAAAACAAACACGGTGCTTAAGAAATGATATGGATGCATCCGAAGTGGGAGGGCCTGTGAGGCGATGTGAGGACTGTCTTCAGTACGGGCACCGCACTAGAGATTGCAAGAATAACAAGGAGGGTGCATCTTCAAGCATGGAACCTAGGCAACAACGTGCGAGGAAGAATAGAAGGGGCTCTCAGGGTGCTCACGATAGGGAGGAAGGAAACCTGCAGTAGTTATAATCTACACTGTCCGGTTATTTATGTTCGGTCATGATATGTTTGCTGCATGACGTTGTATTTCAATAAGTTTATAATATGTTAGTCAATAAGCATGTGTAATATTTATTTTATTATGGTAATGTTGTAATATTTTATTGTAAGGTGTTACCAAGTTTGTAACGTTTGTAAACCTATTGTTGTACTATTTATTTCAATGATACTGGTCGAGTTTGTACTTGTACTATGAGAAAATTTGTTTCCTTAATTTAATGCATTATGTACTTTTTCGTATGTGCACTTGATGAAATTTCTAGTTTACCCTTCAGGATGTACATGCAGATATGGAAGATGAGTGGCCTTACCCGTTGCTTAGCAAAGAGATCGATGCACGACATCGTGCAAAGAAGATATCTGATGGAAATTCTTGCTCTAGTCTAGCTGTCCTGATACCGCGTACAGCCGGATGGTGGGGGATTGATCCACGATGGAAGCCGAGGTGCATAAATGGTTAAAGTTTGCAACATCATGATATCGTACTATAACATTGCCTAATGTGACTAATAAATTTCCTCATAGGTTGTCAGCTGCAGATCTTCTTACCTTCGTTCAGATAATGCAGGCAAGGATGCATTACGACGCTAGAGAACCTAAACAAAAACAAATGGGGGCACATAGCAAACGATGACAAAATATCGACAAGTCCCTACTTATGGCAATGGTTGATAGGTGGAGGCCAGAGACACATACATTCCATCTACCGTGCGGAGAAATGACCATAACTTTGCAGGATGTGTCCATGCTCACAGGGCTGCCACTAGCCAGCCAGGCAATTGTACTTCCGGACCCTCCGGAAGATTGGAGAGATGATATTGTATCACGGTATGCCTGTATTTTGCCACGGTACGCTACCGGTGATACAGACGATGATGAGGACAAAATATTTTTCTCTGAAAAAGAAACTCATGGCCCCACATTGAAGTGGTTGTCACAGTTTGAGGTAATTGAATATTTTTAATTAAGGCATATTTCGTTCACATTCACATATCTGACAACACATTGTTTTTTTGTTAGGTGCGATATATGCCCGACGATGTCCAGGAGTACCAACTGACGTTGTACCTTGAGGCTTATCTACTTTGGCTGTTTGGTTGGGTCATGTTCACCGGCTCGCACGGGAACACTGTGGACGCCAGGCTAATCCCCCTTGCTCGCCAAATTACTGAAGGTAATATAGCGCCTTCTGCACAGTTTAGCTGGGGATCAGCCGTCCTTGCCGCCACATATCGTGGATTCTGCGACGCTTGTATTAAGACCGGACAAAGGGAGGCAATTTTCACGAGGTGTCCACTTTTGGTCATGTTGTGGTCGTACGAGCGCTTCTCGTTCGAACGTCCATACATGAGCGTGGCCGTGGCCCACAAGGACGATTACACTGACGCAGTTGATGATCGTCCTACCTTCGGTACTCGCTGGTGCTACGGACTGGTACGCATGCTTGCATTAAAGGAATATTTCTGTCATTTCAATGAAATTGCATAACTAAATCTACAATCTCTGATCGTGCAGCCATAGTGGGCGAGAATCCAGGTGCACAATGTGTACGAGTACTTTACCGAGGCGTTCGAAAGCCTTAGGGAAAACAAAGTTCGGTGGACTCCGTACACGAACGAAGAGGCCATTTTGCGTGCACCACATGGAGTAAGCATCTTATGCTACCGCGATGAACCGTACTGGATGACACAAAAAATGCTGGTGTACGACATATTCGTCGAGGGGTATAATGTTCAAGGGTAATGCGTCAGATGGGACTGTACCAACAAGTCCCAATTCCTGTTGGACTTCACCTTCCACCAGATGTGCACATGTATGTTGTTATTTCAATCCTGTCTAATTTCTGTGCACTAAAAATTGTCAGATATAACTAACAACTAATTGTTATATTTTTGTTGCAGGCAAAAGAGGCAAGCTGACAGCAAGTATCATCGATCTATGCACTCAAGGATGACCCCATGGATAGAGGCATGGTCACAGGCCTTGAATGATGTCGTCCAGGAGACCAGGGCATACGACCACAACAATTACGAACTATACATGGCCTGGTACTCATCGCAGACTCGCATCCGGCTGCTTGCACCCAAGGATCCCGACAAGCGAGGTCCACCAACAATTGATCAAATATATGATATGCAGCTAGCACCCTCCACTCACTTGACGATACTACTACCATTTAAATATTTCGTTGCATCGGTGTGTCCTTATACATGGGGTTCCACTTTCTAACATTGTTGCTACGCTCCATGCAGACCGACATTGCAGGGGAATTAAAAAGGGATGCGAAAACATTGTGGAAGAAGCTTAGAGATGGAATGGCGGGTACCAACCAGGAAGTTATGGCCGCGGTTGACTCCCTCCGTCGAAAAGGAAAGCGAATCATGCGGCTCGCATCGTGCCGACATTCCTCGGACGTCTATACTCCGGCAACATCAAGAAGGACGTTCGAGACAATGCCGGAGCGTCCCTCTACCTCTTCCCGGCCGTCCACCTCAGCCCGCCCTTCAGCCTCCGCGCGACGATCCAGTGATGGTTGTGCAGGAGTAAGGTCAACTTCGTTTCGTGAGCCACACCTATTCCGACTATCCCAGAAATCGCTGAAATTTCGGAACGCCTAGGAGGCTTTGGTACAACTCAAGGTAAAATACGTTATTGCAGAATGCTAAAATAAATGTCATTTATATTAAAGACTAATTTATTTTTTCGCAGCACAACCGGAACAGGTACCCCCACATAGCTCTACGCCCATCACCTCTCAATGGCAGGGTGGGTTTGCGTCGTTTACTGGTACGGGATAGCTCATCATTATGCTAATTTTTTCCCCAATTGTTTATGTGAAATTACTAAATGATGTTTTCCAATTGATGACAGAGGGAACGTGAATGGTCTGTCCCGTGCCTCATATGCCTCCTGCAAGGCCACAAATGATTCCTCAAATGGCTCCCGATGTGCCAACCTCACACTGGCAAGGAGGATTTGCACCTTTTGCAGGTCCGTGTACATTCAGTACCATATTGGCATGCATATGTCCACTCGTAATTTTACTTTTGTTAATTAATTGCACATACAGGGACTAGCCAAGGTATCCCTACCATACCCCAATTGTCTGCAGATTTTATCGGTCAAGGAGGGTTTACGTCGTTAGGCGGTCAGTCTCCCCTTACTCTAATTTCATATTTTTATTATTTTAATTTATTAAATTTTCATGTATATGAATCTTATTGACTATTTACTTCCTGATATTAACAGGGCCTACTCAGTCGGTTCCACTGCATCCACCTACATATGGCACCAACTCATGGCAAGGACAATCCATGGATTACGATGGTACACACAGCCATCATTCTCCATACACATATATCGATGGCACTTTCATACCTTACATGACTCCCACTTCAACTTAAGACAATAACTCCGTGACATTTTATATGGATGCAAAGCACGTCGTTTGATGGTGGAGTACAGGGTTATATGGACTTGTTGCAACAAGGTGATTGGCTATTTGGTCAATATTCCTCGCATCCTAATGAAATTCCATATATGCAAGCACCGTCAACAGGTTTGGATTTTTTTTATGTTATTGTTGTTTGCTCCAGCTTTGATAATTTCTTTGATATCTACATTGCTTCTGTAGGGTCATTTCGCCCTGAACCAATGTCAGGGTTTAGGCCTTACACTGCATCGTACGGCGACATGTCCAGCTTCGGTGGAGGGTCGTCACCGGTACCCAATGAGCCTCAGACTTCACAAACTGATGATGCGCCCCCTGTGACATAGGCCACACAACCAGAGGTTGGCGAAGGAAATGACAATGACCCGCGTAGATCTAACCGTGAGCGCCATGAGCCAAACCGTATGTCACTCTCAGGCCCTCGACATGCCGCAGGACAAAGGAAAAAAACTACAAAAAAGCGAGGTGAAACATCTAGGACTACGACTGACCATGACGATGATGACGAGTAGAACTGAACATTATGTCTTTCAGTTCACTGGCAACCCTATCTGAACCTTGCTGTGATTTTGGCTTATTCTTCATGTTATTTGTACTGCAATGAACATTATTTATTTGTACTGCTTATTCTTCATGTTATGTACGATGTTTCGTAGTTCATAAATATCTCACATTTTTATGCCCTATTTTGTAGCTAGTTAACACATATGATTTTTGGTTAGCTATTAATTTTTCGTACGAGAGCTAACAAAAATAATAGTCTCACAAACTAAATTAATAGTGCAGTTTCAATGTTACTCGTGTGGTTAAAATTGCATATTACTTTTACTTTTTACTACTATGACTTAAATTGCCCACTAATTTCTTTTCACAGAGATGCAATGATACGCACCTATAATGGCATCCTCTCTTTCCAATCACGGGACATGCGCCAGAGCATCAAATCATACACAATTAAACTTTCAAGATTCCGCTGCGCTATGCCGAAAGTGACTTCGTCGCTTTGTAATTAATAAAGCAAACAGTTATGCAGCATGTGCTGCCAAAAGTGACGGTGTCGCTTTGCAATTATTGTCATCACGAGTGAAACAATCTGGCGCTATTGAATTGATTAGTGAAGCAGTCCGACGCGCCGTCGTCTCTTTCTAATAATTGAAACTGTGCAGCTTCTTGCCATCCCCTATGAATAACAACCAAAACTAGCACACAACTACATCTCTTCTTCATAAACGTTCTGCTGGTTCTAACTTCGTCTTGCATATTCTTAGGCCCGATCTTGAGGCAGGAACTGAGTAGTTCGTGAACTCGCTCTATGTTGTTCGTTCACCCACTATTCGGTTCCTGTCCCAAGATCGAGTCTGTGAATATACAAATATGATTTTTTTACTACATTCTTACACCCACTCTTTTTTTCAAGTTCTAGCATCCGTTTGTGAATATGACCTACTCCTGCAAATTCATAAACTCGGTGTTGCATATTCTTAGACCCGATCTTGTAGCAAGAACTGAGTAGTTCGTTAACTCGCTACGCGGTTCTTGTCACAAGACCGAGCCTGTGAATATGCAAAGGTGGTTTTCTCTGTGAATATGACATATTCTAAATTCCTATTCTTTATTAACTTTGTAAAAATTGCTCCCGAATGATCTCTCTACTCCTTTATATATTCTTAATAAATATATATTCAATTTCTATTTTTCTATAGGTAATATATTGTTTCTTTCTCTGATATCATTATTTTGCAAATTCCAAGATATTTATCTTTCTTCTCGTAGCCGCGTACACAATCTTTGCCTATTTTCAATATAAACTTGTTTCTCATGTTCATTTATGTATATATATGTTGCACACATAATAAAAAAATTATGAAAAAAAATTATCCTTTCTACTCCCTCCATCCTGAAAAAACGAATCTAGTACTACGCTGGTTTTTTTAGGACGGAGGGAAAAAAATATACTTTTTACTTTTTCACTCCAAAAAAAAACAAAGCTAGTACTAGTTTGGTTTTTTATGGGACGGAGGGAGTACGTACCAACGGTGACATGAAATATTAGCGATTTGCAAAACGTAATTAGCTAATCGCTCTTGCGCACGGGGAGAGCGATATCGCTTGCGGTCTCGCTCTTTCAAAAAGCGAGACCGAAGCCGTCCCTGTCGCACTGCCACCTCCCAGGATTAGCAGATGGATTAGGGGCGTGGACCACGCGTCAACAGTATCGCGCTTTCAATGAGCGATACCGCCGGCGCTCTCGCATGAGACCGACTCGCTCTCGCTAAACGGTAGCGCGAGACCGCTCCGGTCATTCCTCGGACCCCACAGGCGTCAGTCGGCCCATGCTGCTATGGTCTCGCGCAGCCCGACCGCGATACCGCACGCGCTATCGCGCACTCGAAGCGCGAGACCGCTTCGTGTCCCGCGTGCGTCAGGCGGCATCATACAGACCGCGCTATTGCTTTACAAAAGCGCGACACCACCTCGTTCTCGCGCTTTAGGACCGCGAGACCGATGCATTAGCGCTCCCTCACTCCCAATTAGCGATAGCCCGCCGCTTTTGCGCACGCATTACGCGATATCGCGCTATCGCTGTTTCAAACCGCTACGCCGGTATATTTCCGCAAATCCGCCCTTAATCAGCTTAATCTTGCAATTCCGGTCAAGAACACGATTAATTTCAAAAAATTTTCCATTACACACATACATATAAATGTTAATAATCTAAACGCATACATATGTCTAGATTCATTATCATTTAAATAAATATGGGCAATGCTAGAAAGTCTTACATTGTGAAACGAAAGTAGTATCTATTCAGAGAAAAACCAAGAAATATTATTGACAAACACCTAAATCTAAGAAATATCATCGACAAAGTGTGAATACCATAAAATACCATCGTACAAGCGATTTATCCTAGAAAGTCATCACCGTTAAGATTTCATCCATCACCGTTAAATGCAGTATTTATCTCATAGCACTTGATGGAGAGCTACGATCGAAATCCTAACGGATTTCTATAACAACAAAGTCAATTGCACGATGTATCTCATAAAACCCGTACTTGTTAATGTTATTTCTGGAATTTGAACTCTTATTATCAATAGCATTTTTTGGATTTTCTCATTAAGAGATGGCTCAGTTAAGGATAGCGTAAGCAAAGAAAATGTAATGAGCAGAGAAACTTTGCAACTTTCGAAGATAAAGTCGTTGAGATAACTCCAAATGAATTATTATCACTTGCTTGCACAAACTAGCAAGCATGTTCCAACAATGTCTCAAGAACCCAAGATACTGTGATATCCAACCAGGGGACCAGGGAAAAGCTTTTGCCAAGATCTTTCCTTGAACACAAGTACAACTTCAATTTTGTAAGAGAACGAAAAGAGGAAGAAACATACAAGGCACACAGTTTGTATGACTTGCCCTTCTCAGGCAGCAAGTTAACGAACCCTCTGGATAGGAGGCACTGCAGAAAAATGAGCTTTTATTATTCGTTAGAGTAGCACTTCTCTCCATCAAAAGACCAGGAAACTGGAATCAGCTTTAAGATTTTTGACCCAAAGCAGGAATCTTCTTACAAGCAGGGATTGAAACCAAAACACCCATTTCCGCAATTGCTTCTTTTTAGCTAAGAAATGGGCTGACATATTGTACAACCGGGAAATCCAGATGAAACAAACCTTTCCGGTTCGAAAAGTCAAACGGAGGGATGAGCAGAGAAGAGCTACCAAAAGAATTTTTGTTCCCAAACTGACTTTGCTTCCCTAAAAATTTTCGTCGACATCTTAGTTTGTCCATGAGGCAGACCTCTTCAAAACAGGCTTCATTGCCTTATCCTCCTCTAGTGATATCATTCCGAGATGAGAAGGGTCCTCAAGCATCATCTTGGCGACCAAATACCCTGCGATAGACCAAGTCTGGAATTTCCTTGCCTGCTTGCCGACATACCGCCCAAGCTTCCCATCATAGTACTCTGGCCAACCATCCTTCAACAGCCTTCTCTCAGCTAAGTCAATTGCACGCCTTGCAATTTGTGGCCGGCCAGTCTTGATGCAGGCTGCTGTGAGCAGCCATAGTAGTACTGCAGAAAGAATGGGAAAAATTGTGTTAAAGTTATAACATGTTGAAGTTACTCAATGTCATGCTATCCGTTTGTAGTACAAATAACACAGAAAATCAGAAGAGATATAATGTGATGTTATATGTTTATACGTAGGTTTCATGGGCACATGTACCGTGACTCCGTGAGGAAAAAAGAGAAGGCATCAAATTTAATAAACATTGCTCTTCTCAGCACATAAAAATTTCATTTAAGGCCATAGCTCATAAACAGAAATCTTGGGCACAAATGTATATGGTCCTTCACTAATCACCGAAAGATGGTATATGGTTATCAATTGGTTTAATTCAGCGTCCAAATCACATAATGATAAAAGGGAAGCATGATAACATTTTTGCGACTAAAAACTGTAATATTTAAGAGAGATTTAAATAATAAGAAAACCTTCTAACCTGGCCAAGATCCTCCATTGTGGTAACTCCATCTAGTATTCTTCGGATCACAGCCTGTCACAATACGCCATTCGTGATTCTCAATAGCAGGGTAGCATATCTTCAGAGGCATTTCACCAATAAGCTCTTCCCATCGCTCCTCAATGAGATCCATTATGGCCGTTGATTGCTCAGGTGTAGCAAGGGATGATAGTATAGCAATCATGTTTCCAAGTGCAAACCACCGGAAGTCCATCCTTGCAGGACTAACATTACCAATGAAAAAACCACCCTGGCAAGGCATAAAATCAAATAACCAATCCGGAATAGAATCTGGGATGACATTGAATTTGTTGACAGCAGTGTGGGAATATTCCTCTGTCTTATAGCGATAAATATCATTTAGCTGCTGGAAATCAAGCCAATAGTAACTCCGCATGTGATAACTTAGAGCGTGAAGACGAGTTGCAATCCTCTCTACAAACTCTTTCCCTTCGTTATCATGCTTAAGCAATTGAAGAGCACACCTTAGTGCCATAAAGAACAGGGCTTGAATCTCAATAGGGTACCCATAAACACCCTACAACAAAGATCAACAACAGGAGTGAGCAAAAGGAAGCTTAGCCATAGGCCATTTTGATTTAAGTAAGCATTACAGCCCATGAGCTCATCAGTTACTCATAAAGACATAAGACATATCAGAAGCATATGTGAAAAGTCAGAAACAAATGTTCACAAGTAAACAGATCTATCAGCGATTTCCATAATTCTAATTTCTATTCTACACTTCTGTGTAACCAAAATAGCATCTGGAACTTCATATAACAAGAAAGGGGACAGTTATCAGGACTGAGTAGAGTGTTGCATGTCCACGTATTAGGGCATGGACCCATACAAATGGTAAAAGCAGGATCCAGCAGATGAAGCAAGCAGAAGGCTACATGCCTATATGATATTCTCCACTCATTAGCAAATGTAGGTTCAAATATAGTAATGGCATTTGAAATCTAAACCGCGCCCACAAGAACGAACTGAGAGCCCTGTCCCAGTTATAAAATAGTGCTGCCAATGTGCAATATATTAACTGTATGAAGATGAAGAATCATTCAAACCACAAGAAAGTTATCGTATGAAGAATCAAATATGTTGCAGGCAGATCACAGAAATCAAGCAAATTGTCATGAAATTACTGAAATCTCACATAATTTAACCAATACCAATGTAAAATTAAATCTACAGCGTCATGACTTTTGGTACAAATGGTAAATTATCCAAAAGTTTATTAGTGATGTTACTGTCAGCAAAAATCAGACCAGATGCTTCCGTTATAATAGAAATGTTAATTATAGTTTATACACTTGTGAGTTTGAAACATGTTTTTATAAAAAAAAAAAACTTGAGCGCCACAGTAAAGTTTACCATTCTGCGATCTATCATGCAGCAACCGTCTGCACACAGCAATGTTGGGAAGGTATCAAACCCCTCAGACAAGCACAGGCTCAGTATCAGCCTCATTCCCTTCTGGCATTCCGGCGTCTCCGCGAGCGTGAGATCCCCGGTGGACTTGGTGTATGCCCGTAGAAGTATGATCCACCAGAACCCCGAATCCACGGGAGCCACCCTGCCAATGGCGCTCTCCCCGAAATCCGCATGCAGGGTGTCGACGCCCTTCTTGGAGTCATGGAGCACTTTGAAGCTGGCCGGCATGGCGCCCTCCCCGAGCTTGAACCGATCGACCTTCTTCTCCCAGCCCTGCAGCAGGAGCGTCTTGAGCAGGAAGTGCCTCACGATCTCCGGCTCGCCGTTCATCAGGAACGCCAGCGCGCTCGGCACGAAATCCCTCACGAACACCTGCGAGCAAAGCAAAGCAAAGCAAAAGCTCCCCAGATGAGACAAGCCATGCGGTTTCCAGATGAGCTGAATCCGCACAATCCGAAAGCGCCGCCGCCGCGAATAGCTAACCAACCTGGTCGTAGTTGAGGACCTCCTCGGAGGCGTGGTCGAAGGCGGCGATGGTGCCGAGGGGCTGGCCGCGGAAGAAGACGAGCGAGCGGCGGAGCGCCTCCCAGGCGTCGCCGACGATGGGGTGGGGCTCGAAGGAGTGGAGCGCGGAGGAGGCCGGGGTGCCGACGAGCGACCGCAGGCCACCCCCCGGCGAGTACATGCCGTCGAAGCCGCCCCTGGTGCCGCCGTGGCCGCCGCCGGAGTAGGAGACGTCGCTGAGCGAGCGGTCGTCGAACGAGCGCTGCCGCTCGACGTTGATCCGCGGCTTGTTCAGCAGCCGCGACAGGTCGAAGTCGTCCGACTCCGACAGCGACGTGTGCGACGCCGACCTCCGCATCCCGCCCGCTCCCACCGCCAGCTCCATGCCCCTCCGCTTTGCTTGCTTGCTTCCCCTCCCTCCCCTCCTCGCCGCGGATCTCCGCCGCCTCCCGCCCAGATCTACGCGGATCGCCGGAGGGGAGGGAGGGAGAGACGCAGCGAGAGATCTAGGCGGCGGCGGCGGCGGTGACCACAAGGCCACGCGAATCTCGATGGGGAGAAAAAAAAAATCTAGCTGCCTCGAGCTCCCCTACTATATATCGCCGGCGGTGCGGGATTCCGGCGGGGGTCCGTACACCCGGGGTGTATGACGGGTGGGGCCGGGGGAGTGGGGCCCACACGTCGGTGGGGGGTAGGCGAGGAGGGTTTTTTTTTTGTTAATTCGGGGGGAGGCGAAGCGGGCGCGGAGGTGGTGTGCTTGGGTTTCGCTTTTTATTTATCGCGAATACGGGAGCACGTGGGGTTGGTGGCGGGTGGGGCCCGGGGATTCGGGGAAGGTTGGAGGAAGAGGAGGGGGGAGGACGAGGCGCTGACGTGGAGGGCTCAACAGCGGATGGGTTTGGTCGCCGCCGGAAGGGGATGGTTGGACGGCGACGGCGGATGACCGGCGGCGAGAGTGTCCGGCGATTTTGGGGAGGCGGAGGAGGGCAGCGGGGGCAGCCGTGGAAGGGTGTTCGTAGGCTGGCCGGTCCTCTCTTGGTAATCAATTTCAATCGTAGCATACGATAGCGAGACCCGTGTGATAGGGAAATTAGTGATTATTATACGGCTTTCTAGTAGCACTGTGTATCTTGGACTTCTGTACAAATATATTCTAGTTTATTCTAGCAAGACTATATATCTCAAACTTCTGCACCAATATATTCTGGTTTGTTTAGTTGCTACTATTTTGTGTCATCAATGTTTGAAGAAAGTACAGTAGGTTGGTTTAACACTTCACTTCTGACTAATTATAATCGATAGGAATCGAACAATAATAATACAACTTCTAAAGAGGGCTGGTATATTTAACCCAAATGAGTTCTCTGGATATGTACTTGTATAATCTATGCAAATAGAGTATTCGTATTTGGCTGCTTGGTGCAGCCAACATAGCCACAATAATTGAAAAAAGAACACCATATGAGTTGGTCATATTGGGCTCTAGTCGTAGTCCGTATGTAGTCGAATATACTTCGTATTAATTATACTGTAGTACAAAACATTTTGATTTCTCTTTATCAATTAGTGTAAAATAGTGATACTTGTATCTCTTTTTATGAAAGGTACTGCAGTTGACTATTATCATATTGTGTGCGAATTACAAATTACTCCGACTGAGGATAGAAAAAAAAATTATATGGATTGAAGATGAACATACTATAAAACATTATCGTGTGACATGTTATATATATTAATATCATATAACTAGTGGCATATGGATCCGCCAGTTATAATATTATGAGATTTCTTTAGATCATCTTCTGTACTCTTCCCTTTTAAGTGAAGATAATACTCCATCCGTTTCAATATATTTGACACCGTTGACTTTTTAGCACATGTTTGACCGTTCGTCTTATTAAAAAAATTTGTGAAATATGTAAAACTATGTGTGTACATGAAAGTATATTTAATAATGAATCAAATGATATGAAAAAAATAAATAATTACTTAATTTTTTTTAATAAAACGAATGGTCAAATATGTACTTAAACATTTTGAAACGGAGGGAGTAATTATCTTTTCCCCAAATTGATGCATGATTTCAGCTGTTCAAAGCGCTATAATCGATAAAGTAATAAAGCATGCTTAGAACGACGCCAACTTGCCTAAATAATGCATCGCAAATGACATTTAAAAAGTGAAAGAAAAAACTAACAAGAAAAAAAAGAGATCGAGGACCTATAAACAGCCCACTAACTTAAAATGCTACAGTAAATGATATGCCGTCATGCATGACGCACAGCAAACACGAGCTTAGAGGAGACTTACACAAACAAATAATCTACTTATTTTTACAAGATTATTTGTTCTATATCGGAATCATCAATTACCAATAAGACACAAGGAACACGAGATGGCAAACGAGGCAATATTTATCGATCAGGCTGGACAAAACAAAAAGGGACAACGTTTAGTGTTTCCACGGTCGAGCTTGTTTTGGTGTTTCGTTCATCGTGTTGATTGCTGAAAACTAATAGTCATTTCAATTTTGTCATATTGCCTGCATTTTTCTCGAGGGGTCTTGGTGAGTACAAATCAGAGATGGCCCCGCTCTGATCCTGTTACCGTTAACACCGCTTTCTTGCACCATTCCATGTCGGATATATAGTGTCATTGGAAGTATATACGCGTACTGTCCTGGATATCCGACACCCAGCCAGCAAAAGGGATTGATTACCATGTTGTGGCACAAAAATGCAGGTTAAAGTAAAACAATGCATCCTGCTGTTTGTTGGATGAGATGCTGCTCCCAGTTATTAATCACCCTCTTGCTCTCTCTGGACTTTGGCTATGTCGCTTGTTGCACCTCAACGCCCCCGTGTCCTGCATGATAATGTTATTTTGGCCACTTGGCCAACAAGGATACACTTAACAGTTGGTTCTATACAATTGAGAATGTATAGCTATACAATTCAGAAAAAAAAATATTAAAAATTGATTCTTACACTTAATAGTTGTTTCTCACCAACTTGACATCTCCTAAATACTCCAACTATTTTATATTATAAGTCATTTTGATTTTTTTTAATTAATTATTTTTAAGTTTGATCAAATTTATAGAAAAATATAGCAATATTTTTTAATAAAAATATATTAAATGTTAGTTTTAATAAAATTAATTTGGTGTTATAGATGTTGCTAATTTTCTCTATAGATTTGATTAAATTAAAGATTAAGAAAAAGTTAAAACGATTTATAGCAAAAACGGAGATAGTATGACTTAAATATGGTTTCTCAAAACATTTTTGTGTACATGCACACTTGACCTTACGCGGTGGCCAAGAGCGGACGAGCCCAAAGATTTTCGACGGGACCTAGCTTGATGCAGTTAGGCCATTTGGGTGAAAAAAGAAAAGGCTAATCCAGTTAATAGGCCATTTCGGTGGAAAAAAAGAAGAGGCTCATCAGCATCACGAGGAGACACAAACTAGCTTTACCGCCGTAATCAAGGGGAGCCCCTTTTTTTCTTTTTACTTTTTTTATTTTCCTTTTATTCTACTCCTAGTAGAGTAGTACGTGTACACGTGCAGAGCACACGTTGACGATCTCCAGCGCTCGTGAGTCGGGGCCTGGCACTGGCAGGCCGTACACGGCGGCACGAGGCCCAGTGGGCAGCGGGTGGGCCCCGCCGACGTGGAAGGGGCAGCCGAGATGGAGAGCGGAGTCGGCTGGTGGTGGTGGGTCGGTTGGCTGGTGGGTGGGTTTGGGTGCGACCCGACCGGACGGCGATCACGCGCGCGGGACACGCTACTTCCGTTCCGTTTCGTGTCCACACGCCAAAACCAAAAAGTACCCTATAACCCACCGCACCGCACGTGAAGCCTCGCCCAACGGTCAAGCCTCTGCCCTGACACCTCGGGCCCACCTCCAATAGATAGTACTCCGTACGAAAAACTTCTGGTAGCTGCTGACACCTTGGGCCCACCTTCAAAAGATATTTGTAGTGATACTTACTCCCTAGAACCTACTTTATTCTTCCTATACTGACCATTTGTCTTATTAAAAAAACTAAAATTATTATTTATTTTACATGGGAAATGCTGTGTGTCGGGCGCTCGAGCGTCCGAACCACGTGCTGAGTATTTTAAATAGCTTTAAAACGATTTTTCTCATAAACTAATTATTCAATCTACAATCCGATCACGCTGTTGTATTCGTTGTAATTAAATCTTTATAACAAGACCACACATGATTATATTTCGACAAAAAATATTTTAGCTTTTTTAATGATATTTTTTAAAAATGCTGCATATGGTTCTTTTAGATGTTTCAACCAGTAGTTTTACGATGTTTCAGCTAGTGTACTCGTGATATTTCACTATATACGGATCAAATGTTGCATTGGATTTAGATATTATAGAACGCGTCGTTACAACAAATCACTCACATATTTTGGAGATCCTCTATTAAGGAAATTTATTTCTTTTTTTGTTCCACCAAAAATGTTTCACCTAGTGTACTCACAATGTTTCACTATATATAGATCTAATGTTGCAGTGAACTAAAACATTCTATTGCAACAAAAAATCTACTTATTTTGGAAACTCCCTATTAAGGGAATTTGTTTTATTTTTTGTTCCACCGAAAAATATTTCACCTAGTGTACTTATAATGTTTCACTATGTATGGATCAAATGTTGCAGTGAACTGAAACATTCTTTCGCTATTTGCTGAACACCCGATTTAAACGAGTGAAATATTTTCGATCTACTTAGTACAACAATTTCGATATACCTGGTGGAACATCGTGTAACATTTAAAAATAATTCAATAATTAGGTAAAAAATTTCGTCGGAATATATCGATGTGTGGTCTTGTTTTGAAGATTTAATTGCAACGAATTTAATGGTACAATCGGATCATAATTTGGATAAGTAATTTAAGAGAAAAATCAGTTTAAAGTAAGTTTGCACGTAAATCGGGCGCTGACGTCATGCCGACGGCGAGGAGTCGTGTCCTTATTTGTGACTTACTTTATTATCCAAAGTACTTTAAGCATAACTTTTCATTTTTTATATTTGCACAAATTTTTTAAATAAGACGAGTGATCAAACAGTATAAGGAAAAGGAAAAAGTCAAAATCACTTATATTATGGAACGGAACGGAGGGAGTACCTCCCTGGCTCTACTCTTGTTTGTGATAATTAAAATTTATGGATAATCCGAATTTGATATAGTTATTTTAGATTACAAAAGAATTAACCACTATGAAGTTGAAAATTTACTCTAAAAAATATTTAAGAAAAAAATATATACCATATTTTTACGTGGAAAACATAAAATGACGAATAATCTGATTTTTTTAGTAATTTAAGGGTATAAAAGAATTAACTACTATAAAGTTTTTATATAGAAAAGTTTTATACAAAACACATCTTTAGAATTCAAGGATTTTTTTTAATAGCAAACAAAAAATCCAGGAGAATAAGAAAAGATCCGTAATACTCATATTGGTATATACTTTAAACAATTTTTTTATTGAAGCTCACATATATTGGTATATTTTAAACATATATATATTATATAGCTATATTTTAGATTTTAGAACGGATGGAATATTTTTTACTGGAGTGCAACTGCAAAGCACAGGTGAGCACTGGCCCGGCACAGCGACCTGCCAACGGCGGCAGCCTTCCCCTTCCCCATTTTCAGACACACACCGACTCGCTCTCTAGCCACAGCGAATCTCTCTCATCCCATCTCATCTGATCCGATCACTGCAGCTGCCATGGATGAGGAGGCTGGGGCTAACCTGTCAGAGGCCATGTGCTGCAGCTGGCAGGTGGGCCACCACCCCATCCCTCTGCTGATACTCGGTTGCTTTCAAGCCTGTGCAAAACATAATTAATGCTAACTCTCTGGTTGAAGAGAGTTATTGCAAATGAACAGCTACGTCATTGCAACGTGTAAAAAAAATATGAGAGATATACTCCTCATGTTGGCAAATCTCTCACACCAAACAAACAAGCACGTGGGTTGGTGGCTTCAAGTCAAGGCCAGATAAGCAGATCTGAGAAGGGAACCTTGACGGTGAAATAAAGCGGATATTTGTCCATAAGAAATGGAGCATGCTTAGAATGTGGAGTCCCTACACTTTAAAGTCAATATAAATTTATAAGATGCACTTATGTTCGATTATAACGTATCTTTCACATGATCCTTCCCCATATCAGAGCTTGTTCTACAAAGCCGAATTGCCCTTCTTTACTCCCTCCGAATCAAATTATAGACCATCCTCTTTTTAAGAAAAAGTAAACTCGGTAACTTTTAACTAATAATCATACTTGATATACATTATGAATGTTATATCATTAGTTTCATATTTTAAAGTACTATATCAAGTGATGCTAATTTCATATATTCGTTGAAAACATATCATGAAATATATTAATGGTTAAAATATCTTCCTGAATACTGCGTAAAATAATACTCCCTCCGTTTTTAAATATTTGACGCTGTTGACTTTTTTAAATATGTTTGACTGTTTGTCTTATTCAAAAAATTTAAGTAATTATTAATTCTTTTCCTATCATTTGATTTATTGTTAAATATACTTTTATGTATACGTATAGTTTTACATATTTCACAAAAGTTTTTGAATAAGATGAACAGTCAAACATATGCTAAAAAGTCAACGGTGTCAAATATTTAGAAACAGAGAGAGTATAGACTTGGACAGAGGGAGTATCTCAAAAAAAAAATATAGACTTGGAGTATTTCAGAGCTTGTTTTATAAACCGAATTGCACCAAGGGTCCAAGGCAAATTGCTGGCACAACCATATCCGTATGGGCTAGGCTGTGTTTTTTTTCAATTTTTTTCTATAAAAAAATTACTTCAAAAATCATATTAATTTATTTTTCAAGTTTTTATTATAATACTTAATTAATCGGACACTAAACCATCTCTTCATTTCACGGCCCGGAGGGAAGGTTCCCAATCCTCCCTATTCAACGCAGCACCATCCAAACAAAGACCGAAGCTGAAGTTTTTCTGACAAAGTATTGACGTATGGGCAATGATATAATGTTGCGATAGCCTGCAAAGACAAATGGTAGAATTTGCCTTGAAAATTAACTAGGATCCATTTCTGGAAAATGGGCGTTCTACAGCTTGTACAAAACTTTTCAATTTTTGCGGCTAGCATTCGTCACAACGAAGGCGCACAATTACACAAAACATCAGAAGAAGAAACTCAACTCATGGTGCTATGGTGAAGGGATCTTTTCAGTCAGGAAAGCTTGGCTAGGTGTTACAGAGATGTTCAGACATTGACTGCAGAAACAATCAACATCATAACAAATGGTGGTAGTGAAGGCTTCCACAAAAAAATAGAGGAACTAAAAATGATAGAAACCTTCCACGTTGATTTGAATCTCATGAAAATACATCGTGCTGTATAATCTAGCATGTACACCATCAAGAGAACAACGGAATTTTGCCAACCATGCCCACAAACATTGCGCTATCTAACACTGCTGCAATTAGATGAAATAAAAATAGTCAGTACCAATATGTTAAAAAGAAGGTATTTATACAAAGCAGGAACAACTAAAAACTCTTACCTGACAGGCCTATAAGTTACATGAAATTTAACTCTTGCTGTGTTGTTTTTTCTTTATTTTGTGTTTTGGCTTGACAGCGTCTTTTAGACTCTTTGGCGATATAGCTTCCTGCGTCTCATCTGACCCTCCAGCAGTCAACCTTGATTCACTTTGCGGCTCAGGATTACATTCAGATAACATTGGTTCAACATCCTCCTGCTTGTTGTCCTCAACCACAGATGGTGGTTCTGCATATTGCAATGTAACTTATCAGATGTCCGCATATTGATATTGCAAGATAAATTATCAGAAGGATGGGCATGCATAATGATATTTAAGAATCATTTGTGTCCCATCTAAGATAACAGAAGTTCTCCCTAAATTTATCACAGATAAAAAGCAATCTGTACTTTATATCAGACATGACTAGTTGATAGCTTGATATTGGAGGACTGGCAGGAGGAAGAATATCTATTGTCCCATCTAAAATATTGTAATGCCATATAGATTATAGCTTCACTCAGCCAAAACCTGAACTCTCTGTACTATGATGCTCTAAGGTAGAAACATTATAGAGATATGGGGAAATTCATACATGTTTAACACATGCTCATGCACTGGCTATCATAATCAGAAATAGAATAACAGGTAAACAATATTAACAGTACCAGGCAATTGAGAAATTCTGAGGGAGCTTAATGAAACTCCTTTAGAGTATGGATCCCTACATTGCAAGAAAATCAGAACAGGTTGGCAAAACTTCAATGTAGATTTACAAACAAGTACAATGCTCCAATAACTACCAATTTGATGGACCACCAATGAATTTGGATGTTTGTTTTTGTTTAGCAGTTCTGTCCACAGTCAAGGATGAATTCCGTTTTATATTTCGATGATCCTCATCATCACCTTTGTTTATCTGCTGACCATCGCTGGATGGTTTTGTACTTTGAGTTTCCAATGCACCATCAGAACTTTCCTTCATAGCCACATCAGGAGCATTATCCTTTTTCAGTGCTGAGGCTGGCAAACGCTTTACTTTCTGCAGTGCCTTCGCAGAGGTGTATGAGTTAACCTGAACAAAGAGATGCTTAGGATGAAATGCAAACCCAAATCAATGAAATACAATGGATGGTGAGAAGCCAAGTATTTTCACAGTTCATAGAACATCAAAGCAGGCATATAAATTGCAACATCGTATGTTTCCTCACAGACCTCATTCTTTATTTTGCTTGTTATATCAGCAGCTTTAACTGAAGCAATTCTTAAACACTGCATGATAACACTTGACATGACACCCTCTCCACCAGCTTTCTGGATGGAACATACATCACCGTTTGAGTTAATTGTAGCAGTCATTCGTCCTCCCATAACAGCTTCTTCCTTATATGTCGGATCAATAACCTAAACATGAAATTCAATTAAAAAGTTGTGGATAAAAAGACCAGAACATGATGGACATCAATAATACACCCTGGCATTTTTAGAAATATATTGGAACATACCATGATGTTGCCCTCGCCAAAATATGCAAATGTCACAGCAATAGGGAGATGATGAATTGTCAAAGGGAGTGGGTCCCTTACCTGTAAAATACTTAAAACTATTCAATAGATCAAATAGGGCATAAGATAACTTATGTGTAAGCGCAAACAAAGTAACTAGCATAGTAGCATATGACATTTTAACGAGGATATGTTTCAACAACACTACAAGAAGCTACAGACACCATATAAAGTAGCTAGTCCCGCTTACACTGATGAGTGCTGAAACAAACTAGGAAATGCCATTCCTTATTGGTGAACTTTGAACTAGGAAATCATGTTTCAGTTACACACTACAAGAAGCTACAGATGCCCAAATTAACTACTCCTGACATCGATGAAACATAATAGGAAATGTCATTCCTTATCATTGAACTTTGAACTCTGGGAAATACGTTTGCAAGACAATACTAGCTTACCTCAGGGTCATGTACTGTAACCTGTTGACCATCTTCCCCTCCGACCGTACATTCAGGCCTCCGGAAAGTAGACAGAGCTGCCAGCGCGGCAATGTTAGCTGCATCAATGAGATTCCTGAGGGATAAAACCATTGCATCGGGCACATTTAGCTCTCTTAGCCAGAAACATCACAAATCAGTCATGTCACAAGGCAACGTATATCTCATACCCTCCATTATCCAAGATATGAAGGTCGACGCGCACCGACCAAACATGCTTCCCAGCAACAACACACAGGGACTCCATATCGACGGCTCGGCTCTCCCTGAGAATCACCAAAAAGGTGCTCATCAGACTACACGCTCACTGAGCTCTTCGGCAAAATATACCAAACAGCAATCTCAGGGGGGAGACCACCTTAGGCCGCGATCGACGACGCGACCGAGCTCGATCGCCGACTCCCCTGGCCGCCCCGGCTCGAAGGCGGGGTCGGCCATGGGCGAGAACTCGGTGAATATCGCGAGCGTCCCCTCGTTGGGCCTGTCCTTGTACGGCTGCACCAGCTGCGCCGTGGCGTAGCCCATGACGCGCGTGTCCCCGAGCTGCACCTCCGCCGAGCCGTCCTCCCTGCACACGCACACACACACTCCAGGAGCTTCAGAGAAACGAAACCCCCAGCGAAACGCCATGGAAGGAGGAGGAGGAGGGGGACGCAAGGAAGGCGACCTGCCGAAGAGGATCTTGAGGCGGCGGAAGTCGAAGGGGCGGCGGCCGTCGACGCGGAGGTCGGACTGGAGGGCGCGCTCGATGAACTCGCGCTCGTTCACCGTGGGGTGCCACCGCTGGTGGTGGTCCATGGCGTTCGCCGTTCGCGTCGCTCGCCGGCGGCGGGGGTGGTGGCTAGGGTTTTAGCGGCCGCGCGGCGGGGGAAAGCGAGAGGGAGAGAGAGAGAGAGTTAACGCCCAGTGGATTTTTGGAGCTGTGTTGGGCTGTCCGTGCTCGGCCCACCTCCGGCCTCGGCCACGCGCCGCCCATTCACTCTCAGCCCAAAAAGGCCCAAAACAAAGCACCTCCTCTTGTTCTTTGTGTTTTTTTTTTCGTTTCGAGTAACAAAGCACCTACACTTATTTTTTTAAGAATGGTATTTTTAAATTAGGAACTTAGTCGTAACTTAGCCCTCAATAACCATACACATGTAACACCATATTTACACCCCCCGAATGTGCTTCCCTAACACTTTCTAAGAGATGAAAATCAACATCACATCTTTAATTTCACTAATGTTACGTTGAAAGCACGGCTGACTGTACATAATATTTTTCAATCTGTCCGAATTCTAGCAAATACCTTGATTTTTTATTACGAGTAGCACCTAGTATCCATGTGAAGTCATAGGCTTTGAAAACGAAAGCATGTTTTAAGGCCTGGTTTAGTTCCAATTTTTTTTCCTAAAAAGGTAACATCGAATCTTTGACATATCCATGAAGCACTAAATATAGATAAAAACAAAAACTAATTACACAGTTTGTATGAAAATCACGAGACAAATCTTTTAATTAGTCTATGATTAGCTATAAGTGCTACAATAACCCATATGTGCTAATGACGACTTAATTAGGCTCAAAAGATTCGCGGTTTCCAGACGAGTTATGAAATTAGTTTTTCATTCGTATCCGAAAATCTCTTCCGACACCCGGTCAAATATCCTATGTAACTCCTAAATTTTTTTTTTCACGAAGCCCAGAAAAGTTAACTAGTCACAATCGAAAGCACAGTGCGTCAACGGAAAAAGACGAAACGGTAATGCAGCCGCATTCAAGTGCAGCAGTCGAAGAAGGCGGACGCCGACGACGAAGATTCTTGCGTCTCCACTGGGCATCGACGACTCGCGATGCAAATGCAATGCACACAAGATTCCGAACAGCCGAGCTCTCTCTCGCCACTTGTTCAAAACCAGGTCACTTAACGTCTTCAACCGTATATGATACTCCACTTGGACTTATTTTTACAGATAATATCCCGCTTAGTTTCTAGAATGAAAATATACAATTGTGGCTTTCCGACCAGTTTACGGGGTATGGATTATGCCTCTATTTCTCAGAAGGAAAAAAAATTCTACATTAAAATTGCTTAGAAAAACTTTAATATATACTCACTAGGTTTTAATATTTGACACCATTGACTTTAGGGTATATATTCGACAATTTGCCTTATTAAAAAAATTTATACACATAAAAAATTAATATAAATAATATTTAAAGTACCTTTAATGATAAAAGAAATAAAATAAAAATGATAATTATATATTTTTTTAAATAAGACGAGTGATCAAAAGTGTGTCTAAAAGTCAACAACATCGATCATTGAAAGCCAACCAGAGGGAGTACTATTTTTCAGCTTTATTATTATAAATCCAGAAACTCTCTATTGAAATATGCCACATGTGCGTAAATAAAGAAAGTTGGATGCAGTCGAACATTACAGCTCTCTAGTTCGCCAAAGGTTCTACCCAGGGAAGAAATGCATATCAGGGGACACTGGAAGCTGCCCCCTTCATTCTTCCAATATCATGATTCTTTTGGTTGTCCAGCCAGGGGAAGCATGGGCATCACTTGGGAATGCATGCAACATGTCCTAGGCTTCAATACTTTTCATCCATTCCCAAGGATCATTACAATGTGCTAGTTTATGGGTGGTAAATGGGTTTCTAGCTGGTATAAGTACTACACAGCACACAAACAAAACAAGTCAACAGCAACCCCTTCTGTCTCGATCGGCCACTGACAGAAATGCATTTAGTATCACCAAAGTCCCTTAAAAAAAACAGTACCAAACAGCCTCGCCTCATTAGAAAAGTAGTGCGAATCTCCAATAGGAGAGGAACAACATGCATGCCAAACTGTTACATCTTTAAACTTTCTTGAACGAATGGACGGTGAAAGTATCAAAGCGTAGAATAATTCCATCTATATCTCGGAGTTGATTTGATGATTCTTACAGTTCATTGAAGGGGTCGTGAAAGAGAGTGAAGGGAAAGATACTCAGCTGCTTTTGTTCAGTTATTCTTCCTCGTGAGGTGATGTCCTTTTCGCGAGCCGTTCAAGACTGGAAATGCAGCTCTTCTAGGTCAACCAAGTACCTTTCTGAATGTTGCTTTCTTCTCTTTGTATTATTGTTTCAGTATGCGGTTTAGTCCACGCATTCGGCCACCCCTGAAAGGAGAAAAGGAAAAGATATTGACAAAGGAAAATATACCAATATCAGTTCTTTACTGTTTTTCTCTACAATACTTTGTCCTGTACTATTGCTCATGACTCCATGCCAAGTGGCCAGATCTTATTTAGTTCCAAGTCACATAAGGCAGAGAGCACTAGTACTCCCTCCGTCCCAATATAAGTGCATTTAGGACAGGATGTGATATATCCTAGGACTACAAATCTGGACAGTTGTCTGTTCATATTCGTAGTCCTAGGATATGTCACATACTATACTAGGTGTATTTATATTGGGACGGAGGGAGCAGTACTTAAAGTATATTTGCAACTTTTTACTGAACTTGGTGTGCTGTGTCAGGCGACTACTCCAGAGGATTGATTACTTCATGCCTTGACAATGATGTGAAGTAGCATGACCTTGCGATTCATATGGGTAAGCTTAATTATCAAAACAGAATTGCAGTTAAGTAGTAAGATCACAGCACTGCACGAAGCAAAACTTTCAAAATATTATACTCGTGCAAGTACAAGCCAGTTAGTACCAATAGGAATATATACTTGCATCATGCCCAACTCCAGAGTTTAAGGTCGTTTTGAGAGTTGAGACAGCTTACTTGTTTGTAGTCGGGGATCGAGGCATATATACACCCAACCCAGTTCATTGAGTGATCAGTAGAGAGATTCTTCCCCTCTTCTCCTGCCAGCTCTTCCAGGTTCTGAGTTCTGACCATGGCGGCTGGAGCGATTCCAATGGCGTACCAGACCACTCCGTCATCGCCAGACTGGCTGAACAAGGGCGACAACGCATGGCAGATGACATCGGCGACCCTCGTCGGCCTGCAGAGCATGCCAGGGCTGGTGATCCTGTACGGCAGCATTGTCAAGAAGAAGTGGGCTATCAACTCGGCGTTCATGGCGCTGTATGCCTTCGCTGCTGTCTGGATCTGCTGGGTTGTCTGGGCATACAACATGTCGTTCGGCGACCGCCTCCTGCCATTCTGGGGTAAGGCACGGCCAGCGCTCGGGCAGAGCTTCCTCGTGGCGCAGTCTGAGCTCACTGCTACCGCTATTCGCTACCACAATGGGTCAGCTGAGGCGCCCATGCTCAAGCCGTTGTACCCAGTCGCCACCATGGTGTACTTCCAGTGCATGTTTGCGAGCATCACCATCATCATCCTCGCAGGCTCACTGCTTGGGCGCATGAACATCAAGGCGTGGATGGCCTTTGTGCCGCTCTGGATCACCTTCTCTTACACGGTCTGCGCCTTCTCGCTCTGGGGTGGCGGTTTCCTCTTCCAGTGGGGTGTCATAGACTACTCTGGTGGCTATGTCATCCATCTCTCTTCTGGCATCGCAGGCCTCACTGCTGCCTACTGGGTACGGCAAAGATCTCTCTCTGGTTAAATTCACCATGCCACTTCTGCATCTATGATTTCTGACATCTCGCACCATGCAGGTTGGACCAAGGTCAGCATCAGATAGGGAGAGATTCCCGCCCAACAACATACTGCTGGTGCTAGCAGGGGCGGGGCTGCTGTGGCTTGGGTGGACAGGTTTCAATGGAGGAGACCCATATTCAGCCAATATTGATTCATCCATGGCAGTGCTCAACACACATATCTGCGCATCCACCAGCCTACTCGTGTGGACAATCCTGGATGTCTTCTTCTTCGGGAAGCCATCGGTAATTGGCGCGGTGCAGGGCATGATCACTGGCCTGGTATGCATCACCCCTGGTGCAGGTGAGAAGCCTCCCCTTCCTCCATTAGCAGGTGGACTAGCTCAGCTAAGACCAACCCCTTAAAATATTGCAATTTGCATCAGTACCTTGTCACCATAGGAATCAATTGAAAAGTCTCAAACTAAAGAAAAACAAGCAATAGTACCTTCAGCCAATCAGGTCTGCATCTGACGAAGTCAATACCAAGAATCCAATACCAGCATCTTCTATAACCTGCACAGTATTGTTTGCATTGAAAAGGAAAAGAAATGCTTTTTTTTTAATTCCAGTGCTGGTGCTTACTACAGCATCAATGGCCTTAAGGAACACAGCTAATTTTATTAGTGTATATTGTAATCTTGTTTTCTCTGATGCGACACTCTTGCTACTAAGTTACCAGCAAAGGGCATCTATTGACCCAGGTTTTTAAAACATGTGCCAGTCAGAATCCATCCATTTAGCACTACTGATTGATTATTTTATGAGAAATGGATTCAGCTGCTGTTCACAAACTACTATTTTGCTTTCATAAATGCTAAACTAACTTGATCCATTGTGTAAGAAAGCCTCTGTTTTGTCCCAAGTTCGACTAATTTTGTTTTGGCTCTCCTTGGCTTAGAAAATTTATGTGTCACTTTCTATCTTATGCAAGGATAATTATCAACCATGACTGACTGAACATGATGCTGACCTTGGGTTTTCTACCAAATTGCCTTAGGAAGCTAGCAACTTTCCTGATTGGTTTCAACATAGAGGAATAATGCCTTCTAGTAATTAAATTGAGTTAATTGTTATGTACAAGCTCGTTTCTTTTATTCTCTGGACCAGGCACACTTTTGAAATTTTACAGGTTCAATATTCAAACCTATCCACCCACAAAATGTGTGCTAGCATGCACAAACACATAGGAAACAATAACATTCCATGTCACCATTTTAGATTTGTTCCCCTGAGTATCATAACAATAAACAAAACAGAAGAAGTAAAGATACGAGACAGAAAAAAAAAACAATGTGGAGTTCAACAATTTTCATGCTAGGTGTGAAAGTATGTAAATATGTGGTTATTTTGCCATTTTAATTGTTCAGCAAAGACTAACTAGATGTGTCCTGATTCATGAACAGGCCTGGTGCAAGGTTGGGCAGCTATTGTGATGGGAATTCTCTCTGGTAGCATTCCATGGTACACCATGATGGTGCTGCACAAGAAATGGTCATTCATGCAGAGGATTGATGACACGCTTGGTGTCTTCCACACCCATGCGGTGGCTGGGTTCCTTGGTGGCGCCACCACTGGACTCTTCGCCGAGCCCATCCTATGCAGTCTCTTCCTATCTATCCCAGATTCTAAAGGTGCATTCTACGGTGGCCCCGGTGGATCACAGTTCGGGAAGCAGATTGCTGGCGCACTATTTGTCACTGCCTGGAATATTGTTATCACCTCCATCATCTGTGTCATCATCAGCCTAATCCTGCCCCTCCGTATAGCTGATCAAGAACTGCTTATTGGAGATGATGCTGTACACGGTGAGGAGGCATATGCTATCTGGGCAGAGGGAGAGCTCAATGACATGACCCACCACAATGAGAGCACACATAGTGGTGTCTCTGTAGGAGTGACACAGAATGTTTGAACAGTACCCACTTTATTGAGGAAAAAGAAATATAATTGTCTTTTTTTCAGCAATCAATTGATGGAACAGGTGCCAGCAGATGGGCAGAAAAAAATACAATCATATAGAGGACAAAAACAAGAAATTAGCTTATTCATCCCTCGTATTATAGCAGTTGTTCATGCCATGGTTGATGCAAGCATTAGAATCATTACATTAATTTTCTGTGGATTTCAACTTTCTTTTTTCCCAAACAAAAGCACTAAAGAACTTGCACCAACTGACATCTAAAAGATGCAAGTAGCATGCTATCGATCATAATGCATAATCACAAGTACACAGGGAGGAAACTGCTACACATGCAAAATATTCAGATAGGGAACATACATAATCTATATTGTACCTATTTCTATTATCACAGTATGAAGCCACGCTTATTAGAACGCCACAGCCCACAGAAGGGTCTTCGGTCTTCCTACTGATCAGAACTATGGCACTGAATTACTACATCCATCCCTAAAGAGTGTCTTTTGAGCTATGAACTTGGACAGTGGTCAAAAGACACTCTTTTAGGGACAGAGGTAGTAGGACTTAGCGCTTGCCACAACACCATGTCCATTAGCTACACAATCCTACATAGTTTGGCACACTGGTTCTTGTCATAAGAGGTGTTCAGACTTCAGAAACGTCATTCAACACAAAATAAACCAATCTAAACTAACTTATGTTCATACTACACTTGCCTTATTACCAATCTAAACTAACTAACACAAACTGGCCAGTTGCCCAGTTCCAACCGGCTACCATCAATATATTCCTAAAAACACCACTGAATTGTGTATCAATTTAATAAACATGGATTCATGGGTATTCACAAAGATGAGAGAAGCTTAAAGAATAACGACTTACACAAACTTGTACCTTGTTTCAAAAGTTTATATTTTCATTTCTTAGAGTACAGTTTGAGTCTGAGTCGGTGGAAACTCGGGCACATCTTCTAAAGAACCCAGAAGTACATCTTTCTCATTGTCAGCAGTAAGTCTAAAAGGTTAGTCGATGCTTCTTTCAAGTGGCATAGGAAAGTGCATACTGGGTAACATTTTCTAGATATTTTTCCAATTCCTTTTCTCCACTCTCAAGAGTCTCCCAAAGTGATTTCCTCAATTCCTCGTTTCCTTGACTTTTTGTAACAAGGTCATAAGCATAGCGCATAACATGGCTGCAGTATGCAGCTTCATCATCCATACATTCTTGATAGGATGATTCATATTGCTTTGGATTAAAAACACACTTCTTAGCACCTTTGGTCCACCTCTTCAGTATATAGGTTTCTGGAATACTGCACACATTCTTGATGCTAAGAGCTTTAAGAGCATGTGGACAAAGCAAACCCATTGTTTCAAACTTACTACAGCTGCAATTGAGTTGCATTGTCATCATATCAAAATGAACTGTGCAGACTCTTGATCCTCGCCCTTGCATTGTCATCTCAAATTGATATCTGTTATTGTCTTCGCAATGAAGCTCCTTGAATTTTGTGGCTCCACATCCATCAAGAAAATACGTCTCAAACAACTTGTAGATTCTGTATGTATAAACTTTTGCTGCATGATTCAAAATATCACTGTGCTTTATAATACAAGCAGGAGGCTTTTGGCTGCACCGCGTGTCTTCATCGATCTCTTTTTCACGCCAATCTTCAGTCAACTTGTCCACAACAACAACAATTGTAGACGGAGAGGTAAATTTCTCGGCAATGCAGTTAAAGATGTTACTCAGACTGTCACATTGTGGCTCATATTCAACCCCACCATCAAAAGTGTGTTTGTTGAGAGCACCACACCACTTCTGCTTGAGTTTATAAAGTTTCTTAAGCCATTTGTTATCCTCCAACTTAAACTCTCTGAGCATCCCAGCCCATGTTTCCTCAAACTCAGCTTCTGAGTCACATCCCTGCATACACTTGGTGAACAGCTTATTAAATGCTTTGGAACCATTAAGTGTACCAAGACGAGAAGCAGCATTCTTTTGTATGTGCCAGCGAGAGATGCGATGGCATGTATTTGGAAATACTTCCTCAATTGCCTTTGACATAACTTGATCTTGATTGGTAAAAATAGAGCGAGGATGCCGATTGCCCATTGCCTCCAAGAAAGATTTAAATAGCCACACAAAAGATGACATAGACTCGTCAGCTAATAGAGCACAGCCATACATGGTGTTCTGCCAATGGTGGTTCACACCAACAAACGGAGCACATATCAAATTATGTTTGTTTAAGCGATAAGTTGCATCAAACACAACAACATCACCAAAACAGTCAAAGTCAATCCTGCTCCTGCCATCACGCCAGAAAAAATTAGTCATCCGACCGCCTCGGTCTATTTGAACATCCCAATAGAACATACCATCTTCATTTGCCCTGCTCTTAAGGTGTCTTACAAGGTTCTGCAAATCTGCATTCCCTATGGCAAGTGTCCTTGCCATACTAATGTAGCATGAGAGTGAATCTTGCTTTGACGTCTCTACAGAACTTGACCTCCCTGCTATAAGTGATCTTGCAGACCGTAAAAGATGTCGTTCTTCAGGTCTTGCCAAGTTGTGGTTGTGATCAGAGACCAGCCGGATAACCTTCCACTCCCCGTGGTTATTCACTCTGAAGCGAACCATGGCCTTGCAATTCGTCCTAGTATGTGGGTCATTGAAGTTTGCATCAGTAAGCCTCTCCCCTTCCTTCAGGCCCTCCTTGGAGCAGAAGTAATCCTTGGTCCTGATCCTTTTCGTGCCAGTAAAGTAGGACTGCTTCCCCTTTCGGATACTGAACCCCATGCGGTGCCCATAGTCACAGTACAGCTTGTACGCCGCCTCCTCGCTGTACACTACCTTGCGGAGTAGTTCCTCGGTGCCCTCCTTGCTGCCATGAACCGTTGCTGCCTCTTCAGTCTCGGCTTCATCACCATACGCCCTCATCCCCATTTCATCACCAGAGTTAGTAACCGCCCCTTGTCCTTCCATGACCCTGTCGCCACCAGCATCGTCATGCTGCGACCCAATTCCTTGATCTACACCAACGCCCGTCTCAACTGCGACGATAGCATTATCGTCAACACACATCGGATCTCCACCCCCGCCTTCACAGCCACCTTCACCGTCAGTGTTCACCATCACTGCAAAACCCCGAGATAATTGGGATCAATGTGTCAAAGCCACATCATAAGGCAAGTGTAACAACGACACACCTATCATCATTCCTATATATCAACCGAAAAAATCCCAAACCCTCACATAGATAGAAATAAAATAAAGAAATGCAGCACCTTCCTAACGGACATAGTGGCGGATCTAACATAGGACATGGGGGGTTCAGTTTTTGGGAAACCATCAAACTGTTAGTAGTATTAAGGTTAAGGCAAAATTTCTAGAACAGAAGTTAGGGTTAACGCAAATTCGAGAAAACAAAAGTGCGTGGGTAGAGAGAGAGATGGGAGCGTAAGCGTAACGGATGCGGCGGAAGCAGTGGGACGAGCGACGGCGACCCTGCTCGCTCGCTCGCTGGCTGGTGCGACGGATGGGGATCGGCGCAGGCGGCGGTGGCGGAGGACGTGCTCACCAGGATGGATGCGGCGGAAGCAGCTGGACGAACGACGGCGCCCCCTGCTCGCTCGGCGGGATGGATGGGGATCGCCGGAGCCGGAGCCGGAGGCGGCAGCGGTGGGCAAGGGCAAACTGACGAGGAGGCCTCTGTCAGGATTACTCCACTCACGCTGTCACGCAAGCACGACAGAGGCGTCGAAATGGCGAGGGTAACGTAGTAATTTCGCCTAGCACTCAATCCACCCGGATTGCTTGCACACCCCACCACCACTCTACCCAAACGGTGAAAATATGAAAAATAAAAATAACGGAATTGCTAAACTTCAATCGACAGAAAACCTACCTCCAAATCTTGCAAATTTTGCTTCACTAGATATGCTTCACGATTCGTGCTCCAGCTGCTTCTTATCCAACTCCGACGAACTCCTCTTCTTGTCTGGTGCCGGCGACAACCCAATCTCCGACGAATTAGGGTCCTGGGGTGAGATGGGGTGGGAGGGGGAGGGGAAGAAGGGGGAGTTCGCCGGGCTTAGAGGGATGGTCGTGGGAGGCGGCGGCCCGGCGGTGGGCGGCAGAACGGGTGGGCGGCGAGCGTCGGCGCCGGTGGCGGAGCCGTGGGGATAGAGGAGGGTGGTGGCCGGTGTTGGTGGCGGGGGGCATAGCGAGCTTGTATCTTGTGGTGGCCAACGGTAGCGGATCCGGCGGCGAAGAGTCACCGGAGACGAGGAAGACGGCAGGGCGGGAGCATCTATCTCACCTTCTATGGCTTGAGGAGGGAGGTGAGGGGGGAGGGGGAGTGGGAGGAGGCCGGCCCGGGGGGGTGGGCCTCGTCGGCGCCGTTCACACCTTCCGGCCAGCTGGCGAGGCCGGACAGCGGCACGCTGGGGCGGCGGTGGAGGCGGCGCGCTCGCGCTAGGGAGAGTGGCGATGTGAGGAGGAATCGGGAGATGAGGTGATGTTTTAGGGTTTGGTTGCCTGCACGAATCTTAAAGCAATCGGATGGTCTAAAATTTGCAAGATTTCTAAGGGGGTTTTCTATCAAATGATCTATAGACAGTCCCAAAAAAAAAAAAAAGAGTGTCCATCAGTCCTAATCCCAAATTTTCAAATGAAGCCTCTGGAGTCTTGACTGGCTCTTATGAGGCGTGGCTTTTTATTTTAATTTTTATAGGGTTGATATGATAGGTAAATATAATAGGTACGGTTGGATACTGCTCGATTAGGCATGGCTCATCAAACAGACCGTGCCCTGTTGGCCTACATGCTTTAGGTTGGAGCTCAGGCATGACCTAGTGAGATGTTGAGTTATGTCATTTGGCCTGACACGATGTCACACCCTGAAAATTCAAAATATATAAATTGTTGTTTAAATGGAATTTTTTAGAATTTATTTTTTAAAAGTCTTGAAGAGAAGATCTAATTTTAATTAATAAATTCCAATATAAAATGGGGCCAGATAAAATTTCATTAAATACTTTGCTTAATTCTATAATTCCTAGATTTTTCTGGGATTTATTTGAGCTAAGGAAGTATTTTTAAAAAATGGAATTGCATTTAAGAAATAATTTAAATTGAAAAAGGTTTTAAAAGTCTTCTTTTGGCTTTGGGCCGAAAGTCGGCCCAAAACCTCTCTTCTCTCTCTCCTCGGCCCAGCCGGCCCAGTCCGCCGCGCGCGCGCGTCCGCCCGCTGACAGGTGGGGCCCGCCTGTCAGGTCGTCGTCTTCCTCGCGTCGGCCGCCGCCCGGAACCCTAGCGCGCCGCCGCCGCCGTTCCCTTCCAAATCCGGCCGCTCCTTTCCTTCTCCGGCCGAATTGATAGAGGGGAAATGATCCTCGGGATCTCCTCTACCTTTTCTCCTTTGGAAACATCGGCTAAATCGGTTTGGAATGTGTTTGATTCGAGTTCGAATCAGATCGGTCTCTTTCCTTCAAACCCCGATCTTTCCTTCTCGTCGCCGGCCGCCGTGGGCCTTCGCCGCCGCCTCCTAGCCCCTTTAAAAGGCTCCCCGGTGTCTCCTCTACCCGCCGCCACCCTCGCCTTCGCCTCTCGTCGTCGGAAGCGCCCTAGCGCCGTGTGCCCTAGCGCCGCCGTCGCCGCCGTCGCTCCAGCCGTGCGCCGCCGCCGTTCCAGTCGTCGCCGTCGCTCGGGAAGGTCGTCATCGTGGTCGCCAAGTCGCCGCCGTCCTCGTCCGCCGCTTCGCCACCGTCGGAGACCGCCGGAGCATCGTCGCCGTCGTCAAGCCGAAGACCGCCGCCGTTTCAACCTCGTCGCCGTCGCCGTCCGTTGGTCTTCCGCCGTCGCTTTGGTCGCCGGTGAGTTCGCCGCGTCGCGCTCTACCCGTTGGTGCCCTCCGTTCGTGCCGAAGCGCCGCCGTTCGCCGGCGAGCATGCGCGCCCGAGCCGCCGAGCCGCCGCCGCCGGTGGTGACGTCACCGCTGACGTCATCGGGACCGTCCGCCGTGAGCCGGTCGTGGACCAATCGATCTCGGCCGTCCGTTTTGGATCAAGTCGATCTCGGCCGTCCGTTCGCGTGAACCGCCGCCGTGCGCCCGGTCCACCGCAAACCCTAGCCCGCTGACGCAATAAATCCCTTTTTCCTTTTCAAAAATAATTCATTATTGCGTCATAATTCAATTAAAATCAATTTAAGTGTTTTAATCCGATTTAATCTTCAAAAATTCATAACTAATTCATCTTAGCTCCGATTTAGTTGGTTCAAGTCTCTAAATTTTTCTAAAATTGAGATCTACATGTTAAAAATATCCACATGTACTGTTCATGCTTGTTTATGTGCTTTTGCTCTTTTCTGCTTAGATTCCGTCGTTTCCGGAGAGTCCGTTTTCGCCGGAGAAGAGTTTGAAGAGTTCCAAGGCCAGCAAGGCAAGTCACACAGATCCCAAACAACTCTTTGAGCATGTTGATCCCGTTTAAAGCTATTGTTTCTTTTCAACTATTGCATTTATTTTCGAATGTCATTGGGTGGAATTAACCTATTGTTTGTTATGGCCCTTTTGTTCTTGATTACCTTATTCCTTGATACCTTGGGTTATTATAACTTGACTGGTTGAGCTCTATATATTGGTTCAACTAGATATTAGATATAATTGCTTAGCCCTGCTTAGAAACATTAGCACACTATTGGGATAACTTATGACTCACTATTATTTAATGATGGCTTAATGATAGTTCACGATGGTCAATCGTGATTAGTTAATTAATTCATGTGCCAACTAAAACCTGGTAATGGTGGGTTGTGAGCACATGGTTTTGATGGTCGTGCTCATGACAATTAAGGACCGGTTCACGAGTTTCGGTTGTGAAACATTAACCGTGCCAACCACAAGCCAGCATGGGCAACGGCTTTATCTTTTGTATAGCATGGTTCATTGCGGGGCACCAGACTGAGAAGTGGCGGAGATAAGCCCACGGGGGTCGCTGGGGAGTCCATGCCTTGTTTATAAGGGGGTGATTATGATCCAGGAAGGTGCGCTGCAGTGGATTGTGTTATGCAAGGGGTATTGTCACAACTCCTTTCCGAGGTACCGTGGTGGTATTGAGGCACATGGTGACATGATGTGGGGTTGTGTCTTGTGGGTACAGTAGTACACCTCTGATCAGAGTAAAACTATTCGAATAGCCGTGCCCGCGGTTATGGGCGGGTCTAACAATGTCTTTCGTGATTAGTCTCACACTTCTCACCATAGTAAATGATGCTATAATTGGTAATAATTTGTTTAGCTCCTGGTTTGGAATGGTACATTCCTGGTTTGGAGATAGAACTGTGCAGCCGGGATGGTTGTTCAGAATGGTTGGGCCTATACAACAGGGTATGTTGTATAGCGTTGGATTAATATTGTTTAATACTTAACTGTTTTACTAAATTCTCAAATGTTTGCTAAATGCTGCTTTTGCGAATGCAACCCTACTATGCCATCCTTTGTTATCCTGTGCACTTGCATATTTGCTGCGTGGCTTGCTGAGTATGTCATATACTCACCTTGCAATCATTCATCAGAGGAAGAGTTCTACAGTGAAGCTGATGGTGTGGAGGATTAGGTGTAGCCTTGGTCAAGCTGCCTGTGGAGTGGAGCCGTCTGCGCCGTTTATCTTATTTTCCGCTGCTTAGATCTTTATTGTTTGAGAGGAACTATCTACCTCTGTAATGACATTTTATTCGCTTATTAATTAGAGTAATAATTGTACTCTATTATCAATTTGTTATTGTGTGCCTCGGCTGATTCCTGGACGAGGGTTTACACACATGTAAGCGTTTGGAATTTTGGATAGAAATTCCGGGCGTGACACACGATTAGGTTACGTTGGCTACGTGGAGGTTGGTTAGCCCAAATTTGATATATACCAAGAAAAAAATGTGAACATAGTCTGTTGCATCCTGCTGCACAAACTTCGATGAAGCTTTAGCGAGGCTCTCCGCTCACCGATAGCACATTCCTCTTCCTCATCAAGAACCACCATGGCCCTTCACTTCCTACTTCCTTCGTCCCGAGCCGGTGAGCTCCCAATTGCTGACATGCTTAGTGGTTGTGCTCGTGAATAGGGTTGGCCACACCACAATGCTACTATGCAGGCCTACGCCAATGAGCGTTCATCATTACTTCCTCTTTCCTGATCCCCTAGCTTCCTCGATTCTTTAGTTCTCATTTCCCCCTATCTCCTGCTCGCGACATGCACTTGTCGTGTTGGCATGCTGGGCCGGTAACAACCCAAGCACAACGTGGCTAGATGGGCTATGCCAACACAACCCACAGCTAAATGAAATGTGTTGTTCTTGGGCTGTGAGTTGCACATGCGTGCCTGGGTGGACACAGAAAGACCCAACACATTTGACAACATATAGGAGGATTTGGTAAACGCATAACCATTCTTATGTTTCTACGTATGAGATCAATTAAGACACCTCAGTCGCACCTAATTAATTTGATTAGTGTCAAATTAAAGGAAAACTATTCTTTAAAGATGTTCTCTTCCATTATACTCCCTCCATCTACTTTTGATTGTCATATTTCCAAATCTGAAAAATTTATTTTTGATTGGCATATTTCAATTCAACAACCTATCATCTTAATTACTTTCTCGGATTTAATGCATGACTCTCCATTTTTCCACACAAGATTGGCTACATGGATATTGAGAAATGTAAATATTAATGAATCGCTTGTTTATGAGGGATGATTAGTAGCATGTTTAAATGAATGATAAGTAGAATTACTTATCCTTGGTCTGTGTGTCAAGATGAAATATGACTATTAAAAGTAGATGGAGGGAGTAGCGATTACGCTCCAACTAACACTAAAAAAATAACACTCTTTTTCCCAAAATAACATGCAAGCACAATATAATCTAGAAAACATATCCATTTTCTTCTTGTTTTTATTAGATCAATTTCAACTATGTGTCCAGAGGCAAAAAAATTATTTCAATACGTGGAATGAGGTTAAACAGATCTCATGCATATATACACATTTGTGTTGCTTATCTCGTTGGTGAAAAGAAAAAATATTGTCTCCCTAAATAAACACTTGTCAAGAAATAAGGTTTATTCCACAAGCTATATACAACCTTGCTATCTTAACCATCCAACCATTACAAAGGCACTGGAGAGCCTATTTGGTAGTAATAATTTACGGTGTTAACATATCACAAGATAAAAAAAAAGAACAGGATAAAAGAAAAGGAAGACCCAAGGCAACAACAGAAAGTTAAAAGCTACAAAGACAAACTAATAACGAAAAGGATGCGACATCTCATCACCCCCACAACTACCACAAAGTACAAACATGCACAAAAACACCCTCTTGCCGGCAACAGCAAAGCTTGAACTCAACATCTTATCAGCTCTTCTGCAAGTCACAGCTGGCATGGGCTTGCTTCACCTGCTTGGTGTACTCGTCCTCGCTATCGCCTTCCTCGCCCTCCTCCTCATCCCTGTCTCCCTCGTCGTCGTCGGGATTCTTACCGTCCTCCTGCTCTTCTTCCTCGGTCCAACCGAAACCGGCCACTGGAGTCGACGATGGAGGTGGTGTCTTTGCCTCTTGTACAATCTTCATGATCTCGTCGACGGTCTGATCCGAGAATGTACGGGCACTGTTGTCCTTCTTGTAGTACTTCGCTTGCGCCGCTTCTGTAAGCTCCCGCGGCAAGTTCTTCATAAACCAAGGGTGGTTTCTGATCTCTCTTATTGTTATTCTCTGCATGACATGGTGGAAATGGTATTATGTTAAATGGAACATAATGGAACATGGATTGAAGTTCCGCGAGGTTCACCTTTGCAGGATTCGCGACAAAGATTCGAGAGAGGAGTTGTCTACAATCTTGGGATATATGGACGTACTCTGGTATTTTGTACTGAATTGATACGATTCTCTGCAAAATAAAAATGTGAGCATAATATATTTGTACATTCGTGTGGCGTTTGAAGTTGGAATTTAGAGAGGCTGAAGTGGGTGAATTATTACCCCGATTGTTTTTCTGAAATTCTTGGGATCATCTGGGTCCTCAAAAGGGTAAGCACCGACGAGCATCACATAAAGGGTCACCCCACAAGACCATACATCTGCCATCTGCACATAGTGCAAACAATAATGTTAGTGTGTTACAAAAACAAGAGAAGCATAATTTCAAGAAAGAATGAACCTCAAAAAGCATAGGAAATTAGAGAGTAGTCAAAAAAAAAAAAAACAGAAGGCACTATATTAACGGATCAAGAACTCAAGAATCCTGGTGGACAGAAAAAAGGAGCAGAAGAATCCCAAGTCCCAGCAGTTCAAGGACAGAGCTCTTTGAAAGAGTATCCAGTAAGTGAAACTAGCGAATTTAAGTCTATTGTTCAGGAAAATGTGAAGCAACGAATTTAAGTGAAACTAGCAAGAGTCAATTAGGAGTTGGTCACATGTGAGTACAACATGGTGGCTTGAGAACATCAGTTACACTCACTTAATTAAAAAGATAATATGCAAATAGGTATTCATGAAGGTCATTATCTTTGAAATCAAAAATAAAGAAAAATATGTACAACTGACAGATGAAATAAAGTGAAGAACACAATTTGAGGATAGCGGAGTTCTGGGAGCAGCCGAAGAAAATAGAAAATATGGCAGAGACCTATGGACATTTGGGCAGTTCGTCTAGAAACAACCATATATTCTCCTAACTGATCTCAATGTCACTTTTAAAAAAATGAACCAATCTCAGTGCCGCTTTATGATAGCCTCTACCAGCAAAGGCAACCAATCTTGCATGCTAGAAAGAAATTCAATTGGTAGTTTGGCATGGTATCCCAAAAAAGTATGAAATAAAGTGCAATAGCAATTGGTCAAATAACATCAATATTAACCAGACAAACTACAGATGGCAAAATGAAACGCCCAAAAAAAAGGATGAAGAAAAACAGTCCCAAAGGACCACAGGTTACCAACCAGATGTTCAGTCTAAGATGGCTACATGAAAAGATCAGGTCTGAGGGCCCCTATTGTACACATCAACATGATGGAAATACGGTCCAGAAAAGGACATAAAGCATGATGAATGGGAACACAATTCGATTCATGGAACATGTCCACGGGGCCTCCCCACGATACATAGATCATCACGCGCAACCATTTCAAATCTGTTCATGCTTTTTTTTTTCTATGTACTACCTCTGAAGAAATAACTACATTATTGTTTTTGGAACTCCACAATTTTTTTAGGCAATATGAATCCTATCTGTTTGCTGGTCAAGGATTCACCACACAACAAAGCACACAGCGATTTTGTTTTTATTAATCCTCACTATCAAGCAGATCATTAAGCATGATAACAAGATCTCCATCAACAGAATCTGGTGCTCTTATCTATCAAATCTAACTTTCTTTTTGGATCATCACATCAACAACACCATGCGAGACAAGACTTCACCATGTATACCAACTGTGAACCAGATCAAGGGAACAATTAAAGCAGGCACGCACCCGGAGGGGGCAGAGATCACCATCAAGCATGCTGTGATTACTACTCCATCCGTTCCAAAATAAGTACAGTTTTACACTATTCATGTCCAACGTTTGACCGTTCGTCTTATTTGAAATTTTTTTTGATTAGTATTTTTATTGTTATTAGATGATAAAACATGAATAGTACTTTATGGGTGACTATTTTTTTTTAATTTTTTCATAAATTTTTCAAATAAGACGAACGGTCAAACGTTGGACACGGATCCCCACGACTACACTTATTTTAGGACGGAGGTAGTAAAAAGAAAAATGTCCCAGCGACAACATCGGGAACATTTCGGTAGGATATCTCTTCCCCCCTCTTTGCTCCTTTGACAAAATTGTCAACACAAATAATTGGAGGAGCACTTGGAAGTTGGAGCTTGGAAAACTGGAATCCCCACCCCACAGAGGTAAGGACAAAGAAAAACACTGGCAATTGGGGTCAGGTCCATTCCCTGTCTACTTGACCTCAGAACAAAATTCCAAGAATGTAAAACCACTGATTAGAGAGGTGCCCCCATGATACCATGAGCCTGGTCTACAAGGCATATATGTCTGCTACGTTTGGGTTCACATACTAAAACTCCAGTCCTGGCATTCACATGAAAAGTTCAGACTACGTTTGGGTTGGGGCCGGAGGGACTGCAGCAAGCTAGCACAAGCATAGGTGACCCACACAAGGTTAATTTCACCATCCTTAAAAAATTACAATACATTTTCTAGTGTGAAACTTCTTAGTTACCTTGGGATATTAAAATTTTGCGTGTAAAATTCAGGTGCCTTAAGATAACACAAGGATTGAGCACACACCAAAAAAGGAAAGAAAAGAAAAGGATTAAGCACAAAGTCTCCAGCTGCCCTGGACACAACTGGAGAGACAGGCAAGCTAGAGGAGCAAGATGACTGAGACTGACCTTGCCGTCATACTCCCGGCGAGAGAGCACCTCCGGAGCGATGTACGCGGGAGTCCCGACCGTCGACTTCGGCTTTGAGTGCAGCAGTGATGACTGACCACAAAAACATTCGCAAAAAGAACGGTCTTAGTACGCGTAAGTAACCCACTATAGAGCTAAATTAAAGAGCAATAAATACGATATTTTCGTAAGTCTAAGTGTTCTTTTTGCCATCAGTTAGTTCGAGTGATGTCCCTCTTTTATGTACGTGAAGAAACTAAAGGATTGCTTGATAACATCATCCGATAAAAAAGACTGAGAAAAAAAAAGGGCGCAAAGTTTGATTCTCAATAGCGGCACGAGTTTAATAAGGATAATGAGGATAGCGACCCAGTTTCGTGTCAAAATTTTTGTCCTCCCAACATGCCAAGTTCAACAAGGAAGGCTTCTTTCCGTATACCTTTCTACCAAAAAACATGCACGGTATGAAAGAACATAAAAATCTTCCTTTTTTTTAAAAAAAAAGAGAGAGAAGAAATTGTTACCTTGGAGTAGCCAAAGTCGCAGATCTTGAGGCGCGGCGCAGGGCTGCCATCCAGCAGCGTGTTCTCCAGCTTCAAATCCCGGTGGCAAATTTGCTGCGAGATCAAACAAAACACGCAATCCTCATCAGCTTAACATTTTGAAAAATTTATACTTAAAGCTTTTTTTATATTAACAGAAAAATAACAAATTATTGATGTCCTCACCATGAAGTGGCAGTAGCTGACGCCGCAAATTAGTTGCTGGAAGAAATACCTCGACTAGAACAGTAGCAATCCACACGTCCCCCAATTTGAAAACACAAAATTAAAATTAGCACGCAAACCTCACGAATTTTTGAGGGGGCAAAAAAAAAGAGGGAAAAGACTTGGGACCCGTCTAATTCGAGGAGATTAGATGATCACCTCGTCCTCGCTGAATCTCCCGGCGCTGCAGATCCGGTCGAACAGCTCGCCGCCGGCGGCGTACTCCATGACGATCGCGAGGTGGGTAGGCGTGAGCACGACCTAAACAAAACAAAATTCCCCCAAAATTACGAACTAAATTTTCAAAAAGAAAATAAAAATACCGAGCAAGAACCGCGAATTTCTCAGAAATCCCGCGAATTCCGCGGCCGGCCTCACCTCCTTGAACCGGATGATGTTTGGGTGCCGCAGCGAGCGGTGGTTTATGATCTCCCTCGCCACATTCTCGTCAATCTGCAAAAAACCACCCGCAAACCCCGCTAAAAACCAGCCAAGAAAACGAGAAATTAAGAAGAAGAAACCCTAGCTCGCTTCGAATCACGCACGCACCTTGAGGCCACGCGGTATGTACTTCATGGCGACGAGCTCCTTGGTCTCCCTGTTCCGCATCAGCCGCGCCACACCGAAGTTGCCCGACCCGATGTCCTTGAGCAGCTCGTACTTCTCCATGGCGGCGCGGGATCCCGGACCCGTCCTGCCTGCTCCGATCGAATTCGGCGCCTTCCTTGCTTGCTCCTGCTGGTTCTTGGTCTTGGAGAGGAGAGGAGAGGAAGGAGGGAATGGAAGAGGATTCGAAGCTTAACGAGGAGGCTTCTGTTTTATACTCCTATTTATTAGTAGCGGTTTCTCTCTCCTCCTGCTCCTGTGTGAAATTGATTTCTCTCATTTTATGGTGGGATTTGGCCATTTGGGTGTGATTAGAAGTTCTTTTATTTTTGGAATTTTCTAAGCATGATTTAACATGTACAAATGGTTTGATATGAACTCTTTAGTTAATACTTACATATCACTAAATTATTCAATATATAATTGCTGAGATAACCATTTTAGCTCCATATAATAATTTTTTTAATAAATGCTAAGAGTCGACTCTGAGCCGTTATCGTGCGTAAAAGCAAATAAGTCTCTATGTGTAAAAACAAATATTGTCCTCTGACTTGATCACTGATACGTGGATCTGTCACGTGTGTGACTTACATGAAGGTGCCTACAAATCAGGCGCTCGATTTTTCCCAAAAAGTCTGGCGTTGTTTCACCCTTTATAAAAATAATGTTTTAGCACTTAGCGAAAGAATGATTCAATTCTTAAAAAAATGTGAAACATAGTGAGATCGCTAAATGAAACAATTTGGTTCAACGTATGTAACAAAACGATTTAAGCCATTGAAGCACTTAAACCCCATGTACATCTAAACAAACCCCGTGTACATCGAGATGAAAATATTAAATACTATTTAAAATCCACTGTAACATTTGATCCACCCACAAAGAAACATCACGAGTATATTAGCTGAAACATTGCTTTTGAACCATTGAAACATCAACAAACCCGTATGTCAAAAATAGAAATATGGAACACTGTCCAAATATCTATTGCAACATTTGATCCAAACACAAAGAACATCACGAGTACACTAGCTGAAATACACAAAAAAAAACACAGAACCTGGTCTAGACTGCATCTTCCTCCTCTCCGACGAACACAGGGTTGCCCGCGTCGGTCTTCTCCACGGCCCCCATCACCGGATCTGGAGGAGGAGAAGGGGGAGGATGGCGGAGATGAGGAGGGAGTGCTCCCAGGAGAGAAAGAGGGAGCCGACGAGCCTCCTCCACCACCACTGCCGCCACCACCGCTTCGCTGCTCGTGCGTCGTCCTCCGCGTCGGCCGCCACCACGGGGACGAAGACGCTGTCAACGTCAAGGAAGACGAAAAGCGGCGGAGGATCCGACGGAGAAGGCGACGTGGGCGAGGTTGACGGGAGAGAGGAGGCAGCGCGGGTGAGGTTGGCGGGGGGAGGCGGGAGGAAGCAGCGTGGGCGAGGGAGCTCGTGGAAGAGGAGGCGGCATCGACGGGGAGAGGAGGCGACGTGAGCGAGGGAGCGTGCCCGATATTTTTCTCTTTCATCGGGCGCCCGTGAATAAGGATTTTCAGACTTACATGTTAGTCACTTAAAGTTAAATGGTAGTACTACAAATGATCTGTATTAAAGTTGTTTCTTTTTCACGTCACTAAGAGTTAGATCATCTCCAATAGGTTAGCCATCCCACTCTCCAAGCTAAAAATTAGCAAACATAGCAAGAAAATGAGGTCCAACAGCCTCTCCATTTGGATGGCTAAGCCATCTCGCTGGCCAAATGACCAGCTCAGGTGGCCAAATCTAGCAAGCTAGTTTGGCTGGCCAAACACAGCATCAATGGCTAGTAGCTGCAATCTCATTCGCCTCTCCCCCATCGACGTCGAGTTCCTTCTCCAGCCGCCTACGATCCGGCCGCCAACTCCCCTCCAGCCGCCTCCCCCTTGCCGGCCGCCGCCTCCTCCCGGGCGCCGTCGACGGCAAGGGAGGGAGGGCTCGATGGCGAGGGATGGAAGGCATGGCGGCGAGGGAGAGCAAGGGAGGCCGGCGAGGAGCAAATCCACGCTCCAGTCGCCGTCGCCATCCCCATCCCGAGCTCCCCCCAAGCCGATGTCGCCATCCCCACCCTGAGCTTCGTCGCCGCCCCTCCCAAGCTGATGTCCCTGTCGCTTGCGGACTCCCTGCGCCACCTCCTGCCTCCCCACGCCGTTGGCATCTGCGTGGTCGATGGGAAGGAAGGAAAGGGGAAAAGAAGAAAAGAGAAGGAAGAAAGGGGAGAGAGAGAGAGGGAGGAAGAAGAGTACATACTGTTGTTGTGGGTCCATTGTTAATTTAGAGAGGATCAATAGAGAGTCTGTTAAAGTGAGCATCTAGTTTGACTAGCCAAATTAGATAGAATCCGATTTAAAGAAGCTAGTGAAGATGCTCTTACATGCACCATAACGAAGAGAGCACGTCAATATAAATCTTTGTACATGCAATCCGAGTGATTATTGTTAACGTTGATCTGAGTGATTAGGATTAGCATATGCGGTGATTAGTCGACGTGTATTGGCGAATTTTGTAGAAGTGTTGGAAACTTGGAATGGTACGGCAGTTGAAACCGCCTTTGTCTCCATAGATATAGACAACATCACATTACTGATAGATAAGTTCAAAATAAATTCTCTTGTACAGTACTGCACCGTTCGAAGATATATGGCGTCCTTTTTTGCAGAGTCAACGAATAAAAGTTTTAACTAGTAACCAAACTTACAAATATATGTATTTAGTGTTATGTAGTATGTAGTGTCACTGAATTTATATTTAAAAATATTTTTATATATATTAATTTTGTAGTTGTTGATAATATATTACATATTATGGTATCTCGTTTCATTTAACATCAGGTTTAGAGCCCATTCTAATTGCAGAAATAAAAAAACATAGGATTAGAAAAAGCATAGGATTCCATAAGATTCACCTAAAAATCATATATAAATGAAATCCCCCAAAATTCTTATGATTTTCTTTTGAATCAAAGGAGGCCTTACTACATACTTTCACTTTACTACATGCTAGATTAAAATAAGTTTCACTTTACACTAAATTGTGTCATATAATTGAAGGAAAAATCTTGTGAATCTAAGCGAACATTATCAAACTTTTTCAATTTAGACCACATTTTATGAAATGTTGTTCAAATTTCATGAAATTTATATAGGTTTTATGGTGTACTCTGATGTTAAGTAAAACTTATTTTAATGTACTCTGGTGTAAAGTGAAAGTACATGCTAAATCTGATACTTGTACAATGTAAAACAAGTTACAATTAACTTGGTGAAAATTACAATTTACTATGTATTATAGGATAAATCAATAGTTATATACTCCCCCCGTCCCAAAAAGACTCAATTTCTGGGTTTTCATGTCTAACGTTTGACCGTCCGTCTTATATGAATTTTTTTATTATTAGTATTTTCATTATTATTAGATGATAAAACAAGAATAATACTTTATGTTTGACTTATCTTTTTAAACTTTTTCATATTTTTTTAAATAAGACGGACGGTCAAACATTAGACACGGAAACCCAGAAATTGAATTTTTTTGGGATGGAGGGAGTAGTATCTAATACACCTTGTATTTCTCAAGGAGAGGAGGTAAAATCTGAAATGAATTGGTTCGATATTTGTGCTTTAAGTCGTCCTTTCGGGGAAAAAAAACCAGTTGTCTACTCATTTTTCCCATCTCTTCTCTCTTCACCTTAGGAAATATATATATATATATATATATATATATATAATATAATTCATTCCGTTATTTGAAATAAAAGAAGCTATAGCCAATTATTACAGTGAATTACCTAACAATAGTTTGAATTACAAAATCACAATTTAATTAAAAACTAAAAAAATATTTAGAACACCAAACTAATGACAGAGATAACACTAATAACTTCTACCTATGGTTGTTGAGGAATTGCATAACCGTTGTATCTTCAGTAGTACGTTGTAAGAAGACATTGTCTTTCTCAAATTAGGAAATATAATCTCCAAAATCAGTGGCCAATCATTGCACTGGTCGAATTTCACTCACATCACCGCCGACAACTGATATCGAACAAATGTGGAAGATATCGTCGGAGAATAACTTTAGTGCAAATCAATAGCTCGCCCAAATCTTACCACACTGCCATAGCCATTAAAGCCACTGAGCTGACGTAGGTTCCCAACAATGACCATTGCCGCACAAAGAAGGTCCTCCAAAGCGACGCCTCAGAGGAGGACACGACGTGAGATGCCGCTACCACTCTACCAGGACCAAAGCAAAAGGTTTTACCTGAAGGCCAATGTGGAGGGATGGGAAGAAGTGAGGATGCCTCCAAGAAGAAAAACGATGCTCGAAAGCATCACCGTCATCGAAGCTAGCTAGAATCTAGCAAGGCTTTCACCATTCGACAACTCCCTCATCACACATAACCAGCCTACATGCCAAATAGTAACATTGTCATCCGCAAAAGCCAAAGTTGAAACCACAGCAACATCGTACCACCGGCAACCCAGCCCCTCGAAGCTCCCCACAACCTAGCCAGGAGGCCAAGGAGGAGTAGTGATGGAGCCAAGAAAGCTTGCAAAGAAAGAAACTCACTATCGTCATCTGTCGTTGTGTGGCTAAATCCGGACGTAGAAGCCCTAGATCCACTGGCTCTTATCCCTAGAGTCTTCACTATCGCACTAGGGAAAATTGGAAAGAGGAAGCCCCGCCACCATCATCCTTGCCATTGCGTGGCTAGTAATTAGCTCAAGTGGCAGCAAGGCGGAGGAGAGGACAAATATAACCAACAGCGTTGTCTGTTGATCGCCACCCGTGTCACTTACGAGCGACGTGGTAGGCGGGGGGGAGGGGGGGTGAAATCCGACTAGTTGGTTAGTATGCATATCTTTTGACTTGTTGGGGAGGTACCAAAGTCTATGCATTGGTTTCAATTAACGCGTAAATAATTTAAGTTACTAGTACAATGGAAGTAAACATCGACACATCGTAGCAATAGAACCATATTCGAAATTTTGAACATCCCCTCGATCAAGAGAACCATGCCATTCAAAAACTATGAGTTATACAATCAAGAGAATCACTTAAAGTTTAACATTCCATCTCATAAGTTTTTTTTTTGAAAAACCCATAGGCAATTTTGTTGTAAATGCCCACCCCTATTTAGTTTTATTGAAAAAAAAACACCCCCCAATATGCACGTGCTTAACTGAATCACATGTTTTCATAAATTGTGAGTTATCAATGTGATTTTTACCAAAATTAAATACTTCTAAGATTATAATCTTAACAATTTTCTTGGAGATTTCATAAATAAAATTATTGATAAGAACTTAAACATTGTCAAACTAAGTTTCACTATATGCACACAAAAATTCAGTGAAACATGAGAATAAGTCTAATAAGTATTTGGATAAGATTGACTTGACTAGCTTAGCTTAGGGTGGCTCACATTGGTGATAACGGACTGATTCGGTTAAGCATGTGTATAATGGGGATTTTTTTTCTTAACAAGACTGAGTAGGGATGGGTACTTGTAACAAAATAACTTATAATGTCGAATGCCAACCTTTAAGAGACTTATGGGGTGTTTTGCAATTTTCCTAAAAAAACATCAGTCACAAACATTTCCTACATGGCAATCCTAAACATACATAATCATATCGTTGATGCCTAAAAATACATATTTTTGTGTTGTCAATGAGAGCCGGTCTTCTAATAAGTTAAACACAAGTAAGTGATCGACAAACAGATTTTCCTCCCGGACAACGCATAAGATATTATGACGGTTCCAAATTGATATGAGATCCACAAAGATACGATTTTCATGGCCAAATTGCATAAACCATAGGGCACGTCTCTCTGAGATAGCTGATCAACGAAGGCGTAACGACCAACGAGAGAAACACCTAATTCTGTACCATTTGATTACCTCGGTAATTAATTTAGGCAATAATAATATTAATTTGCATAAGGTCAGTCTTAATTAAGGTGGCATGAGGGGGCCACGTGGGAGGGGGGCGACCGGACGAGCGTGTGTGATGATCATGTACGATGTATATATGTGTCAGCTACCAAGCACTTGTTTGACTTGTTTGAGGCTGGGGTTGATGGTGATGGCACACCTACATAATCTCTCTTCTCCTTCTCTCCACACGACAAGAAAACACGGGCTGTGTTTAGTTTCAAATTTTTTTCTTCAAACTTTCAACTTTTCCGTCACATCAAATATTCGGACACATGCATGAAGCATTAAATGTGGACGAAAAAAAACCAATTGTACAGTTTGCATATAAATCGCGAGACGAATCTTTTGAGCCTAATTACACCATGATTTGACAATATGGTTGTCAGGGTTATGGATACCACATACCTAATAGTAGTTGACTAAATCTCGGCAGGACCCACCACATACCATGTCTTATACGGAAACTGACTTCACGTATGGAGGGAGTTCCGGATAAGGAAAGACAACCAGAGTTCTACATAGAAACGACATGAACTACTCGGATTATATCTATATTGGTTTTTCTAGTTCTACTTGGATAAGGGGACACCTATGGGTATAAATACAAGGCCCCCTAGGAGGAGAGAGACCCACAATCAACATACACAAAACAATAGATCAAGACAGAAGATCAACATACAAGCCAACATATACCAAGACAAGACGCCGGATATCGACTTCAGGGATAAGCACGGCTAGTCCCCTACGGTGTCTCCGGGTACTGTCAGGAGAGACGAAAGCGCTATCTCTGATCTCGCCGGGCACGGATTCGAGGAGGAAGACTACCCTGTTGTCGACTACGAGTCAGACCTTCAGACCGTCATGTCGACAACAGTTAGATAGGCTACCGCAAATATTGTACTGGTGTGATTATGGTGAATAAGAGCAATATCGGCTTCAGCCAACAGGATGTAGGGTTATTACTGACAATTAAGGGGCCCGAACCTATATAAAAATCCCCGTCTCTGTCTCTTTTACCTCAGTCTCGCGTATATCCTAGTACCAACGATCCTCATACTATGCAAATACCGGAATCGCGACATCAAATGTCGACAGTTGCGCGCCAGGTAGGGGATCTTTTGGTGCTTCAAGGTTTCGATGAGATGGGTTTAAGAGATGGATTCTCCGACAACGAGCTACTCGACGACTTCAGCTGAGGGGGAGATCCAACCTAACCAGATCGGAACCATCATCGTCATTGACAACTTGATCTATCGAGATCATCCAAGCCTCAAGCTCCGCGGCGTACCAAAAGATGTCAGATCGCATGATATCGAACAAGTACGCAACAAGGTAATTGGTAGATTGGTTTTTTAAATTGATCTACTAATTTCGTAGATACATCCGGCATGTATCTACAAAGGTACGCAATATTTTATCTGCAATTTATCGTACCTATTCAGATCATACAACATTGTTAGATCTATGATTTATTATGTTTACCTAGAGCATGTTTTTTATACAATATCTGTTGCGCGAGTGTCCCCGATGTTAATTGACTACGGTTTAATGCTGGGGGCTCGCTCTGTTTTCTTCTGTATAAATCATGCTTGTTTACGGTTTACATAATGCCTGATATTTACATCTGCTCGTTATGTCCTGATAATGCTAGAAGATCCATGCAGTCTTTTGAGTACATACTCGATATTCTCTGCTATATGTCTTGCCTTCTAGAAAATATTCTTCAGGAACAATTGAGCACCCGAGTAGGTTGTGGTCGAGTACACCACATTATCGAGAATGATCTCGACAAATGCAGAGTCGTCGAGCCCAACCTGCCAAGGAAGACCGACGACCTATCTCATAGCACCGGCCATGGCTGGACTACTCGAGAAAAGGTTATTAATGGATAATTCCTCGCGAACGTCGTCGGCTTGATCACCCGATATGATTGCGAACGGACATCCGGATATGCTATAAGTTGGGTATGTGAGTTATGCTGGCCACATGATATGCACATATAATAAACCAACTTTAGCGCCCCTATAGGTGATAAAGAGACTCCTACTCCTGGTTCAATCTCTCTCGCCTTACTTCTAGTGGTCGAGTTACGACTACTACCTGGTCCTCGACCAGCGGTGTAGCGATTCTCCCACTATTTCCACTTCTAAGTGGTCGAGTTTAGACTACTACCTGGTCCTTGACCAGCGGAGTAACGATCCTCCCATTACCTCTACTCCAACAAAGTTGATATTAGGTATACAATATCGCCAAGTGTTTTACCTAGAGATCCCTTACCACGATGACACCTAGCGTTGAAACCTATCCTCATGTCCCTTTACGCCGTCTTGACAAGACCTCTGAGGAACCTAAGGGAACTTCGGCTGGGGACGCCCAGAGCCGATAAGGCCTTGTCGAATCCTGTAGAGACAAAAGACTGTGTAAGATCTGGTCGTGTAAGAGTTCTCGCAGTGCGTATTAACCAAGCCATGTAATCGGAAATTGGGTTTTCCAACTTCACGGCTGGGGGCTAGGATCAGTGCTTGTTCAATCGAGGCAGGTCAAAGGTCCAAGAGCCTTATCTCCCGAGAATAATTCTCCGATGACAAGGCTGGGAGCTAAGGAGAGTGTATGACTCAACAAACTGACTGATCGAAGTCGGTAAAAGAGAAGACGCTCATACACAAAACATTGGTCTGTAAATTTAATTCATTTTTAGTTTCCATATATATTATAACATGTCACCCTTTGAGCGTTTGCTCGGGGGCTATTTCTATCTGATATTTTTTTTCTGAGTGTTGATTTCAGGAAAATTCTATTCGACATTGACGAAGACTCCATGTCTCTATGGTTCTACACCAAGATCGACTAAGGCGAGTACGACAAATGTTGACAAGGCTCCGTCGTAGATTCTGCGCCTTCTCAATCACTCGAGAATGGTTGGTGGATCTCGACAAGGAATACGGAATGAAGAGATGGTGTACCCGCCGAGATAAAATTTCTTGACTTCAATCCAAATTCTCGATTACAGCAAGACGGGAGACTTAGTCGTCTGTTCTGTACTTTCTTGGTCGACGTCGGAGATTGACTCAGACAAACCCTTTAGGTGCCCGCACGAGGCTGATAAAGGAAGTCTAACGTTATCTCCGAACTCATCGAGAACGGTCACGTGAGCTCGATAACAGTTACTCCAAGGCCTGCACGCGGTTGAGAATATGAATTCGTTCATTTGCATCGAAGTCGGGGGCTACTGTCAGGGTTATGGATACCACATACCTAATAGTAGTTGACTAACTCTCGGTAGGACCCACCACATACCATGTCTTATACGGAAACTGACTTCACGTATGGAGGGAGTTCCGGATAAGGAAAGACAACCAGAGTTCTACATGGAAACGACATGGACTACTCGGATTGTATCCATATTGGTTTTCCTATTTCTACTTGGCCAAAGGGATACCTATGGGTATAAATACAAGGCCCCCTAGGAGGAGAGAGACCCACAATCAACATACACAAAACAATAGATAAAGACAGAAGATCAACATACAAGCCAACATACGCCAAGACAAGACGCCGGATATCGACTTCAGGGATAAGCACGGCTAGTCCCCTACGGTGTCTCCGGGTACTGTCAGGAGAGACGAAAGCGCTATCTCTGATCTCGCCGGGCACGGATTCGAGGAGGAAGACTACCCTATTGTCGACTACGAGTCAGACCTTCAGACCGCTATGTCGACAACAGTTAGATAGGCTACCCCAAATATTGTACTGGTGTGATTATGGTGAATAAGAGCAATACCGGCTTCGGCCAACAGGATGTAGTGTTATTACCTGACAATTCAGGGGCCCGAACCTGTATAAAAATCCCCGTCTCCGTCTCTTTTACCTCAGTCTCGCGTATATCCTAGTACCAACGATCCTCATACTATGCAAATACCGGAATCGCGACATCAAACGTCGACAGTGGTGCTATAGTAAACATTTGCTAATGATGGATTAATTAGGCTTAATAGATTCGTCTCGCAATTTACAGGCGGAATCTGTAATTTATTTTGTTATTAGTCTATATTTAATACTTCAAATGTGTGTCTGTATACTTAAAAAAATTTTAGTACACGAACTAAACACAGCCACGATTAAGTTACATTTGATCCGTGGTAAGGTTAAGTTCTCAATTTCTTTTTATCAGATTATTATCGGCCGCAGTTAAAATCTATTTTTTTTTTAAAAAAAAAAGGTTGATATTTTTGAGAAAAAAAAGTTGAGTTTGACAGTTATTTTGTAATAATCTACTTTTAGCATAGTTTTGAAACCTCTAATAATGTAGATGTGAAAAATTAGCCTATAAATTCGCCGTTCAAAAAAATTAGCCTATAAATTTGTTTATTTTTTCACAGTTTATCAACCGGAGCCCAAACGATCGAAGTAGATCGATTGACCCTATAATATTTTAGTAATATTTCTAAAGTTATGCAATTATTATAAGTTTCTTAATTTTTAATGTAGAATTGACCTAAAACCGAAAGATGCCAACCTGGATGAATATCATGTCCAATGGCTTTTAGCCGAGAGGATATGTTAGAGACAGTTATTGCTACTTATGTGTAGTTTGTACAAGTAGTAAGTTCTTATGGTACTCCAAGTTCGCATTCGGAGCATGAAAATTATTTTCCATTTCAGCCGAAATAAACTAGTACTCGAATATAATGATTTCTACGTTGTTTATCAATTCCTAATTAAGGTAAAAAAAATTTAAGTCATTTCAGTTATTGATTTTAAAATTTTTATTTACTTGGATTTCCTTTGAGGCATCCGATTGGCTTTAGAATCATTGAAATAATGATAATCATGAGAAACAGCGCGCAATTCTTTATATTATGGTATAAAATTTAAATTGCAAAAATTATCATATTTTGGAACGCATGGAGTACTTCCCTATGGTATTCCATGGAAACTTTCATACTACTACAATATTCGCATAAATATCTTTTTGAACTGTCGTAAATGGTGGTTATGTACAAAGATAGAGCCTAATATGTACAGTTAGATAATACATATTTATTTAGCGGATATACCTCTACAATAGTTGACATAACAAAGGTTCTAATCATTAAACTAAACAAAATACCACTTCCTCCGTTTTTTAATAGATGACGCCGTTGAATTTTAAACACATTTCTGAACCATTCGTCTTATTAAAAGATTTTACGCAAATGTATAAGATATAAATCATGCTTAAAGTATATATGTATGATAAAAACAACTCACAACAAAATAAATTAGAATTATGTAATTTTTTTAATAAGATGAGTGATCAAACGTGTGACAAAAAGTCAACGGTCATCTATTAAAAACAGAGGTAGTACTATTTTATTACTGTTATTTCCTTTTTCGCACCCTAGTAAAGCCAAGCACCCTAGTAAAGCCAAGCTTCCATTTTATAGAGAGCAAATAATCGTTGTTGTTAACTGTAGAAATGATGTTTTTCCTTTCTTCTTTCTATCTCTTCCATTTTAGTAAAGATTCATAATCAATAGTCTCATTAATTACCATTGTACACACCCTAAGGCCCCAACCATTGGTATATGCCGAAGGGAATACTTCGGCGACAAAGGGAATTTCGGCATTATGTAACGTACAAATTCACAAAGAATGTGTAGGATTCTTTATATCCAAATATTGTCCCATTTGAACGAACTGCTGGGCAAATGCTTCATACGACGAGCACTCTGTAGTGGAATAGTGCCATTTTTATTCTGGGACCAAAAGATTCTCTACTGTACTAGGTTATCTCGGCCCCGCCTGTTTGTGGATTACTCCTACTAATCAAAAACAATTTTAGAGACGACAAAATGACTAATTTTAAAATAAATTTCTGGCAAAACTTAAAATCAGCTTCGAACAACCAGCAGCATTGCCAGCGTCCGTCCATTGCCAGTTGCCACGATGTCACCGCAATGGCAAAGAATGATCAAAGCAAGCGACCTGACAAGACACGAGTGACCAAAATGCCAACTGCCACGGCACACGTGGTCACCAGGCTGCAGCCCCACCGTGTGTGACAGTTACACCAAACAGAGGTCTTAACATCCACTGTGTGCGGTAGCAGTTGACACATCAACCACGCGGTTATCATCATCAATTACAGTACATGCAGTAGAGTGTATGAAATGCTATCACACTCCAAATCTTCGTCGCAATGCGTGCAGCATGGAAAAAATCTTGAGCCAAAAACAAGGCCATTCCAGAATTCATCCCCTGTTTTTTTCAAAGCCATAAATTAAAGCCGATAGAGACAACTTGCATGGCGTGCCATCTTCACAGTTTGATCAGGCCACAATGACATAGTTTCTGAATATTTGGCCAATCAACCAAACTATCCAACGGAGAAAGAGGCGAGGCTGTACAGGAAGGCGGCATGATAATCTCAGGCCAGCTTAACAAATGGAACATATCAGTCTAAGACATCACAGAGAAGGCAAAGCGATTAAACGGTGTATCCAGTCTAACCTAATGTTTTCACCAGTGCTTTGGTTCAGAAAGGAATTGAGCTACAAATGCAAAGGGGGGCAAAGAATAGATGGTATCTACGTGGCCCTATTTACATTTCAAAAGTAAACTAAGCGCACAAAAGTCCTAGGGCGTTATTATAGCAAGGAATTTACCATGTTAGGCTGGCTTCTGGCTGGCTGGTGGATTCACCTTGCTAGCCCCGTTCACCGCTGTGTTGGCCCGGTTGTTGGCTGGTGTTACGGTGCCAGGCGCCACATTCTTGGGCACTAACAAGTTGCCCTTTGAGCTCATGCTTTGCTGCTTCTGGACAGTACTTTGGGTGCCTGTGGTAGCAGGAGCAGGTGCCTTCCCTCCTAATGATCTATTCAGCACGCCAACTATGCCGCTAGACATCCCACCCTGTGGAACTGGAGCTTTGGTCTTTTTCGCAGTTGCTGGAGGTCCAGCAAATACAGGGTTGCTTTTGCCAACTGTGGGCAGCGTCTTCAGCTGTTTTTTCTGGCTGCCAATAACGCTTTGAGCTTCTGGAGCAATCTTGGCAGCCTTGCTCTTATCCACATTATCCTTATTTAAGCATCCTTGGGCCACAAAGCGATCAAATTCTAACATGTCTGCATCCTTGGGGTCTATGGCCTCCTCAATCTTGGGATCTTGAACATCTTCCTGCTTCACATCCTCAGGGAACAAGTCCTCCATTGTGACTGCAAAATAATTAGAGTTGTCATCTATTTCCATTTTGTCAGAAGATCCAGACACTGGTGTGGTGTTCAGTGCTTTCTTAGTTTCTGATAAATGCACTCCAGCGGATTGTCCCAGAGGATTAACCCCAGCGACTTCTGAAACATTATGAACTTGTTCAGTTGCATGTGCAGTCAAAACTTGAGATGGACCACCAGTACTTTGTAATTCTAGGTGTTGATCACTGCCAAGCTGTGTCCCAGGTTCACCAGCCACAGTAGGTGTTTTAGATCCCGTAGAAGATTTTGAAGATCCTGTTCCTCGAGATCTTATGTGCACAGCTTTTGTGGACTGTGCAGCTTTTAAAAAATTGGTGGCAACACTTGGTTCGGCAATTCGCCCACCAGCAGCAAGAGCTGCCTCTTGTATCGACAAAGGGCCATTCACAGGAATTGATTGGGCAACTTGTTTCTTAGAATTATTTCGTGACTTATTTGAAGCATTTGATACTTTTGGAGGTGGAGGTGCAGATTGCGCAGGTGCTTGATGCAACTGAGGTGGTGGTAACTGCACTTGTACTGGTTGCACTGGAACAGGCACCGGAACAACATGCACCGGTACCGGCAATGGTGAAGGTGCTGTAACAGATTTCACCTCAGGATTCGTAGTAGTAACCATTGGATTGTGATGTGGCACACCTCCTGCATGAACAGTTCATATAAGCACAAAAAGTATCAGCAAAGACCACCCCGAAGATCACATGGGAAAAAAAATGCCAGTTGCGATACCTGGTCTTAATGTAGACGATCTGGTCGTCCCAATGGCCAATGAAAATGCTTTTTGTGCTGCCTTTAGTTCCTCCGACATAACATTGGGTATTTTAGGGGTAGCAGGCTTGGTTGACCCCTGACGCTTGCAAATAAGCGCCCATCTCTGAAAAAAAAACATACATTATCTTATTAGACTACAGCTGTCTACATGAGGAAAATGGGGGAATATCAACCATGGTTATCAGTTATCAGCAGTCACAACTGCCAGATGCACGATTACACAAAAGAACTCAACTAGGATGGGTGAAAACTCTAATATAGGCTTAGATGAAAAGCGATCAAACGATTGCAACAGCAGCACACCTAATTTTTTAAATACTTGCACTGTGTGCAAGGAGGTGCCGACTCTTTCATTATAGAATTGTTGCAATGCATGTAACCATAAGTTGGGCGACTTCAGGAATGGTAATCCCATATAGGCGAATAAGAATGAACAAAGCACAATGATGGGTGCTGGTATGCAATTGACAAGGTGATCTTACCTGTTGAAGTTGAAGATGCGTCCTTGAACTATCAAATTTATATTTATGCAGAATTTCCATCCAATTTCCTTCACCATGCTTCTGTACACCTGCTCCTAGTTCCATGTCCTCCTCTCTGGACCATGGTTTAGGCTTCTTTTTCTTTTTGGGATGTCCATTAGGGTCCAAAGGATCAGGAGATGAGCCTGTGTGGGAGGGCTGCTTTGAGCTGGAAACCGGACCTGTACCGTTTGTTAGACGGTGACCAGGCACAAGCTGTTTATCAGATGGAACACGCACTATCTTTTCATTTGGAGTGTTTAGCGCAGCAGCTTCTGAGTTGACACGTTGACCAGAGGTTTGTTCACGTGAAGATCCGGTGATAATAGTCTGAAATTGCATGACAGGATCAGGTGCCATTACACAGAACCACAGGCCTCAAAAGAATACCATGCAAAATTGCCAAAGAAACTAGAGGTTAGGTGGTTTTGTGCATCACATTCCATACGACAATCTTTTCCATAAACTAAAATTGATTGCCCTTTTATGTCTTTCTAGACACATGTAATTCAAGACTGCCTGCAAGCACTATAAGTGTGCCACTACACACAATTTTAACTTGTAAATTATTAGATGGCAGGGAAGGCCACACACTGAAAAAAGAGAACATTTTTCCCATGCATTTTCACATCCACAAAGGAACTTTTTATTGCCCTATTTGTAGTGAAAAACACACGGAGCACTATCTTCCAGTTGATAATGAAGCACCAATCAAGCTATGAACACTGCCAGTATTGAGCATCAATAATAGCCTTTGAATATGTTTGCCCATATTCTGTCTATCTCAAACTATACACACTAGCATAACTACTAAGTTATTCAACAACCTATGTTAGTGTCAAAGCATAAACTGTGCTTGCGGAAGCCAACAATAATAGAAACACTACACATTATCAGATAGATACTGAACGGTGATAAAATAGGAGATCACGACCATAATCAAATAATATGTGCAACAACTGCCTCGTATGAACCCAAAATGACACACGCACACACACAAGAACTACATAATCACACAGAAAAAAAAAGGTGCGAAAATAAGGGGAAATCAACCAGTTTTAGCATCTTATACTCGAAAGAAGCATCCACGCTATACGAAATTATAGGCTTCGGTTGTACAAGATAATGGTCTTTCCAGAAAGTGATACCTTGGCAAACGATGTGGCCTCAGCTAATGCTTCATTACCCGGAGCAGGGACAATCTCAATCTCACATTCTAGATCACTCCCATCGTCCTACGAATTATCGGTCACAGCAGCACAGCACCATCAGAGAAACGAACAACCAACACTGAAAACAAGCTGAGATCTACTTCTACTACTGTATAAAATCTCAACAATTTCCCGAATATATATAAAAAAGTAACAGAAATCTCGGCGAGTGGCGAACCAGCGGCAGGGAGGCGGGCTCGACGCTCTCGACGAACTCGTGGCCGTAGGCGAGGTGGCGCCACAGCATCTGGTACTCGCGCGCGGAGGTGATCCCGGTGCTCGTCCTCCGCACCAGCGCCCTCCAGTCGATCCCCTTCCCCGCGCCCACCTGCTTCCCCATCTCCTGCAGCATCGTCAGGATCGTCGCCGGCTGGTACCTGCGAGGTTCGGGGGGGGGGGGGGGGGGGGGGGCAGCGCCGCGCCGGTGAAACGAAACCCTAGAAACGACCCGCCGCCTCCGCCGCGGGGCGAGAGAACGGAGAGAGAGAGAGATGGGGGAGATGGATTTACCTGTGCAGGATGAGGTAGGCGTCGTCCTCGGAGAAGCTGCGCTTCCGCTTTGCCGCCCCGCCCCCGCCGGCCGCCGCCGCGTCCATCTCGGAGTGTAACCGACTCGTCGGCGCTTGGCCGGGGAACTCCTTTTTCATCTCCTTTTCTGTTATTATATTATTTTTTCTCCCCTTCTTTTTTTTTTCTCGATTTGCTTGTTGATGAGAGCGAAGAGGGGATGAAGAATTGAAGATAGTCACATAGGTGAGGTGAGGAAGCGCTGATGGGCTTTTTGTGCTGCTCATCCCCTCTTCTCCATCCCCCTCTTAAGATCCTATAAACAAGTTGGGGCCTCCTTTGCTTTTGCAAATGGCAAATTATAGAATCTGAGTGTTTGCTCAATTGTAAAACTTCTCAAAAAGTTTAGTATTTCAGAAGAAAGGTGTTCTCTTTATAATGTTATGGTACGGACACCTAGTTAGTTTCATAAGAATTTCAGAAGATTGCATTCTTAAAGTTTTATTCTTATATGATTCAATGGATTCGATAGTTTGGTAATATACATCCTATAGAATGATTTTCCAGCCCTTTTTTTCAAGAGGAAAATAAGCATGAGGCAAGAGCCTCTACAGTGTGAACGAAAAATCGATTTTACGGTAGGAGAATCGAATCATGCACAGTGTCGTTGTTGAACGTCGTAGGTGTCAAAACAAATCGAACTCACATTGGAGTCGAACAGAAGGAGTAAAATACTATTTATTGTGCATGCATGCATAAAAGGTACACCAATGATTGGGTGATTCTCTTTTACAGGTCCTACAAAACAAAACGATTTGAATACTATAGCTACTGACCTGAAATTTTGTTCAACTCTTCGATTAGATTGGCCGAACTAAACACTACAGATGCCTTAAGAGTTCGTGATTTGTCTTCCTGTGAGAAGTCCTCTGTTTATTTCTCTCTACTTCCTCTATCACCCAAGAGTGATTCCTATAAAATTCATGTGATTTATTTCCCGAGGACCATCAGGCACTAGCTCAAATATTTCTATTTTTAAAATCTAACAATATTCCAAAGAGCACAACGTCCCATTCAGTGGCAGAGCCAGTATTTGAACATGAGGGGGCAGCTTACTAAATGATAATTAATACGGAAAAATAGCATGACAATTAATATTTTTGTCTTCTAAAAGCCTCACACGGATAATGTGTACATATGTTTTGGCAACACAAGAGAATTAATTTTAGCCTTATTATACGTTGCCAAAATATATAAGAACATCGTTGCAGTTCAAAAGGAACACATAAAATTACACAAGTATATTAATTGAATTTAACCTCAGCGGTTAGCTATTTACTATTGCAGGATTGCTGCATGCAAAGCTAAGCAGCCAACACATACTACGGCTAGTTGGCCAAGGACTAACCCAAATCGCAACCTAGTATCCATGCATATGGTTTGTTCATGGGGGGCCTAATACACTGATGAATAATTTTTTAGATAAATATGTGATTATTTGTACTACTTAACACCCCCCAAGCAGAGATTCCATTTATACGTTGTTTTTCTTATTTCTATGTCTTTTAGAAGGAACCGGCTCCTCTAATGTTCAAGACGCATGTCACCGCGTAACATTGCTCACACATATGTTGTCCAAATTAATCGGACGCACCTGGTGATTCTTTCGCAAAACAGTTTCTCGTAAGCAATCGTTTTAGAGAGGGCTTAGCTTAGTCGCTAATACATGAGATTACTTCTTCTCTCTCTACCTTCGAGCAGATCGTAGTGTGGCAAAGAAAAAGCTAAGGACCAAGGGACGAAAAAAATCCTTGCTAACACACAAAGAGCACAAATCTCCGATGTCTTTCTATTGAAAAATCAGGGGAATGTGGTTTGAAAGTTGTGGTATAGGGAAGAGTATCATATAGGATGGTTGATTTGCCGGTTTTCCATTGCCGCTATATATATGATGCTGTTGTATTTTTTTAGAACTTAGGACTTAGGAGATGGTATTGTGAGTCAGGTGATCAGTACACCAAAGGTCCAGAGCGCCGTTGCGTGTCGTGGACCAAAGCATTGGCGTGCTGTTACCGGTGAGTAGCGCGTGTAGCCAGAGGCATTCCTATTCTGTGGGTATGTGGCAAGTTCCTTTTTTGATAGAGAAGAACAAACTAAAGATTAATTCAAGGATTAGCGGAGGAAGACGATATCCCTATAGAGCTAGGCCGTCCGATTAATTTGGACGACATATGCACAAGCTACGTTAGGTGGTGGCGTGCCTCTTAAACGTTAGAGGAGCCGATTCCCTTCTGAAATCTGGTTTTCTAAAGGAGCCCTAAGTATACTAGATAATAAATTAGTGACCTAACATCCTCTAAAAAAACTAGTAATTTAGTACAAGGCAAAGTGGCACAGAGAAAGAGTTAGGATAACACCAGTAGAATATAGAGATTGCATAGTGGGTTAAAAAAAACTAATTTAAGATTAATATTTTGTAAAAGGGGATTTGATGATTTTCCACTCTTTACTCTTTAAATTGGGGAACATTTGATGATTTGTCATTCAAGTCATTGACTTTAGAGGACACTGCATGTCATTGTCTCGGTAGCAATAACCTTTCTTCTCACAATATAAAAAGTTCACAAGTCGTGTTTTAAAAATGTATACTCAAGTATGTCTTGTGTGTAGCATATAACTATGTCTTAGATATTTATCTATTATTAGTTGAGGCCAAAACAAAACGACGGACATAGGTTAGGATGCATGACAACATGGCTTATATTAAGCATTAACTTTCACCCCTGTTTCATTTTGAAGATGTTGTATTGGTAATACCAAGATGGAAACAAAAGACCATCGTTTGCATCCCTCATAGGAAGTTTAGCCGCGAGAGAAGATTTGAAACATCGATGTAAAAAAATATATGCTACGAATAAATAATGAATCTAACGGTTTGAAAATCAGAAATGGTTCCATAGTGTAGTGGTTAGCACTCCAGACTTTGAATCTGGCGACCTGGGTTCGAATCCCGGTGGGACCTTTTTTTTCTTTTGTTTCTTTTCTTTGTGATTTAGCAGCTCATGCATGAACAGGCGATGCATTGGGTGGTTCAATCTTAGCACGAAGTGCAGCTTTTTATTCACCTGTTTCTTTTTTCGTTTCTTTTCTTTGCGATTTAACAGCTCAAGCATGAACAGGCGATGCATTGGGATCTTTTTCGTTTCTTTTCTTTGCGATTTAGCAGCTCATGCATGAACAGGCGATGCATTGGGTGATTCAGTCGTAGCACGAAGTGCAGCTTAGCTTTTTATTCACCTGTTTCTTAGTCCAGGGGATAGGCAAGCTCCATGTTCTTCATTCATCAGCAGTCTACATGCCCGATTGGTTCGTTTCGTTTTTTTTTTAATTACAGGTTCTGAATGCCTGGGTTTTTCTTTTCACAATCCAGATTACACATTTTGCAGATAAGTATTGCTGCAATTCTGCAATTGTACTCTGAGCAATCTCTCTTTTGTTACCAGTACAACTTACCACTGGTAAAGCTATGTCACTGACTGCTTCTCTGAACCATCTGAAGCTGCATAACTGATATTTCCAGCCTACAGAAGAACATCTCTCCTGCCTCCTCATTCTTCTTGCCATGTCTCATTTATTGCGTAAGTTAGTTATCAGTTTATCAGTCACTAAGCCATAAAATTATGAGCATGACAAGGATCCATCCACGTTACAGTTTCTCAGTTTCCCATTGAGGTTCATACTTGACAGCAATTAGTGATTAAGCTAAAACAGAAGCAACTAGCAAATGATGTGATTGCTCTTGTTTTTGTAAGCTTATAGAGGTAATTTCTGGCCTCTGCACAAGCTCTCATATAGGAAACTCCAGCTCAAAAGGCCTGTAGATGAATTAATTCACCACACCATGCGTTTGCGACAAACTGCTGTAGTACCTGAATTTTACTGACTGAATGAACTTCTGAACCACTGTACCATAACTGGATTCTGTTATCAGTCGCAAGGCACTGAACATACTTCAGAAAATAGTATCATGAAGATATCCCTAACCAACACGTTATATGTTGTATTTGTTTGTCCATGCTTTTTGCTTATCATGCTCAATTGGTCATGCACTGACAATACATATGACTCTATACCAAATTGTATTTAGTTTGGCGCAGCTTCATCTGTAAGCAGTGGACCAAGACCAACTAACTGTATCTATTAATCATGTTCCTCTTCGGCTTTCGCATATGTTTGTAAGTACTAGGGAGTAGGGAAGTTGGTTTCAGCGCATCCAAGATAGCTGTTGAGATTAATCTGAGTTAAGTTGGGAAGACACATCACTGATCAGATGAAAAACACTACTGTTCTTTTGTTCTATTAATTTCCATTAGTGCTACAAAGGAAGAATTTCTACCTCCAAATCAACCAGTTCTATTCATTCAGATTTTACGGCATGATACATAATTTTTATTTCCTTATATTACTAGATTTTTTCTATCACAAATCATTATGGCCATTTGCAAAAGGGATTTTTTTAAAATTTCCATAGATCGTTTTTTTATCATTTTTCTCTTCTTTTCTTGTAGAACAACTCCTGTAGCAGCTGTTTCATCTGCTCCATTACATACCAAACTCCCATAATTATGCAGATTTATCTGTTCCAACCTGCTTGCGTGATGAATGATGATAACTCATGTGTCTTAATGCACAATCTGGTCCAGAGAAACCGTACAAAAGATTACATGCATGGATGACTGATTGATCATCATATGCTGAGCCTTAAACTCTCACAGCGAAGAACTCTGCATCCTGTTTAGAATTGCTACCTGCAGACACTCTAATTACATGCAGTATTTCTTGTCATGTACTCATTGTATTTTGCATATCATTGCCTGATGTTGTTCTGCTATCTACCTGACCTAACGAAGGAACCAATGAATTGACAGCTTCTGAATTCATTCTTATCATTCTTCCAAGACCAATGCAAACTAGTAGAGAACAGATGATTCATATCAATCTTCAGACAGCAAGTACGCAATCAAGGATGGCATGTAGCCTCTTGGTACCTGGTACCTAGTACCTGGTGATACCTTAAAGATAGTAAAAATGTTGTGTATGCTGCATTCTTGTTTATTACATAATCGCGTTAAAGATGAAAACATGTGCCAATATTATGAATACTATCTGTAAACAGTAGTCTGAATTTTTTTCAGAAGATACTGTCAGTGAATGCTCAACATGTTCAGGGCATTACAAAGATTTCATTATGAATGTAGCTTTCGGAGTGCACACACTTTATGGAGCAATATGCACACTAGTGCCCCCCACAATTAGCCGGACCACAGCTTTTCTTGCTTGCTTAATGATGCTGCATTTGCCCTGCTAATCTGACGGCGACCTGTTTTTCAGGCTCAAACAGTTGCAGGCAAGGTAGTAAAATTGGAGGCTGAAAATATAAAACTGGAGAATCAATGCCATTCATTTCTGCTCCCCATTTTGCCGTTTTGCGTCATGTGAAAAATGTTCTTTTTTATATAAAGAAGTGCTTAATGGTTAAACTGCAATGCTCATGCCACTTAATTTCAACAAGATTAGGTACACCTGATGCGTACGTTTATCATATTACTATTGTGTCTGAATATAGTATGCTGTAAATTAAGAACCGTCAGTTCAGAGTTTAGGCATCAGAGTAGGCATTTCTTTTCTGAGTAATTTTGTCTGTTATATGCACATTTTGTCAAGAACTCTATCTTTTTTTACTGACAGTTATCTCAACTAAATCTTCGTGACCCGACACGCGAAGTAAAATGTTGGATTCGACGGTAAAAACAAAAACTATTTGGCCTTCAAACCGTTCTCTTTAAAAGAAAAAACTGGACTTCAAACTGAAGAGTAAAGTTCAGAGCCAAGCCAAATAATGGACTTCACCCAATAATATATTAGGTCAGCATGTACCACATGGCCCTTTGACAATGGCTCCAAGATTAGGGTGAAAGTGAAAGAAGAATCACCCCAAATTAATTTTCCTCGAATTATCGGTTGCAACACGATGCCAGATACTACAAAACACAGATTTAATTATCCTGTACTCGATATTCAGAAAACTCCCGTCAGCTAGGTTAGCCTTTGTCATCTTCCTGGTGTCTGTTGCAAGCTGAAAACGCTGTCCTAGCTAGCTGATACTTAAATGATAATTAACGCCATGAATATTGCATGATAAATGGTGACTAATTATCCCAGGAGAATCATTTATGGCGTATTATCTCCCTCCGTTTCAAAATAAAAGATAATTTTTATTTCATTAGGATAAGAATTTAACCAACAATTACTCTATTATGATGTAATTTTTGTGACAACTAAATTTGTTAAATTGGTGTTAAAAAATACTTAATTATGGTTATGCTTTTCTATCACATTAGTGAAACAAAATATGTCTTGTATTTTCAAATGGAGGGACATTATCCGAACAGATGATACTAAATGATAGTAGCAATTAACACCATGAAAGCATGCATGACAAATGATGAACTAATTAACCAGGACAATTAATTGTTTAAGCCATCTATCTAGCTAGCTATCTCCATCGTCTGAACAAACGCAGACGACACAGACGCAGGTAGAGGATTGCAGAAAAGCAAAGCCTAATGACAATCAAAATCAGGCGCTTTCCTAGCTTGTTTAGTGCTTATCTTGCTAGCTTTTGTCTCTGATAGCAGCTGGTTACTCTAATTTGCTTCGCTTTTCTGGGTGTTTTGCTCTCCGATGCTTTGCTTCGCTTTGCTTTTCTCCTCGTCAAGTCAGTGATGAACCCCGATGGCGAAATGGGCTACATGTGTCATTCGATGCATATGCATCCATGGGCGTGTAGATTTCAGATTGGGTTATTTGCGATGCCGAGTTTCCAATTTAAATGGATGAAAAGGGGAAGTAGCTGGCATGAGGAAAAAAAAATTCCATCGTTTTCTTCTTCTTTTTTTACCGTGAAAGTTTAGGTTTCTTGTATCGTGATTTGCAATTTACCACTTGAGTAAGTCTGTAAAAAAAAAAGAAGAAAATTGGGATTGCATTTCTGGGCATGCATGAATCCTGGGAAGCTGCCTGAATTCAGAGTGCGTTGTTCCAAATGGGAAGTTTCACTCCAAAGCTACTACTACTGAAGATAACTGAAATCTGAAGACAGAGAAAAGTACATGCACTGTAAAAAGGTAGCCATACTCATTGGATCGTTCTGCCAAGATCAGTACTGCATCACATCGATCAAACTATATCTATATGCAACTGATCTAAATCTGAATTTGTTAATTAACTAGAGTAGGGAGGTAGTATATATACAGTCCCTTGCATCTTCTGCAACCCATTCTTTAATCAACTCAAAAAAAGACAGGATGAAGTGAACAGCCGTGCGCATTATCTCAGTGATTAGAGTTAAAACGGTTAATTGCAACCATCACCATCCTCGTGTACACGTGGTGCTGAAAAATAATCGGAGAACCTACTGTCCATGCAAAGCTTTTGAGAGAAATGTGATTCAACGACGTATCACCAGCAGCCTAAACCTCCAAATCGCAGTGTATATATTACAATTTCGTCACAGAAAATGAATTAAAGTTTCAAATTGCAGTACTGTTAACTTGTGTTACCAGCCTCGCTTTTGTGCTTTGTTTGTTGAAGGAAACATCGCACATTAGTCACATTCTACTTTTTACAAAGAGAGGACGAGGAAAAAAGAGCGAAGAGACGGTAGGGCTAAAGTGGTATTAATCCGGCGCTCCGAATTTCAAATGTGCCATCAGTGCACAAGTGGACTTTAAACTCGCTCTGCTCATAATCCTGTCGTGAAATACACTTCTAAAACCACTTACCAGAATATTTAAAACAACTTGATCTTAAAGACTTGAACTAATTTGAAACACGACAGCTTCTGCCAAATCGTTGCAAAAAGAAAAAGAAGAACATATTTGTGAAGAATTTGAGCTATTCGATCCCGTTCTTTTCTTACTCTCTCCGTCTCTAAATATTTGACGCCGTTGACTTTTTTAAACATATTTAACTGTTCGCCTTATTAAAAAAATTTAAGTAATTATTAATTCTTTTCCTATCATTTGATTCATTGTTAAATATACTTTTATGTATACATATAGTTTTACATATTTCACAAAAGTTTTTAATAAGATAAATGATCAAACATGTTTAAAAAAATCAACGGCGTTAAATATTTAGGGACGGAGGGAGTAACTAAAATACATATTTTATCTCAATTTTCATTGGCACATTTTCAAACTGCTAAATGACCCATTTCATAAAAAACTATATATAAGTTTATTTTAAAATATCAAACAAATCTTTTTAAAATTATAATAATTAATCAATTCATTATGCACTAATGATTACCGCGTTAGTTGGTTGGAGACAGTAACTAATCCCTCGTACACTCAAAATAAAGCAGCTCATTAGCATACAATTAATTAAGTATTAGTCATATTTTTTTAAAAAAATGAATTAATATGAAGAATTTTTTTAAGAGAAAAATACACTATTTAACAGTTTGGTAGGCGTGCCTATAAATAACGCAAGAGAGTAACAAGGCATGGTTTAGTTCCCAACTTTTTCTTCAAACTTTTAACTTTTACATTGCATCAAAATTTTCCTACACACACAACGTTCCAATTTTAATCAAACTTCTAATTTTAACGTAAGTTAAACACTCCCCAAGTTAAGAAAGGGGATGTTTAGCCCCTCCCTCCCACACACCCCAACCCCAAAGCCAACAAACGATCTCAGCCTTAATTTTGCCACAGCTCTGGTAAAAGCTTTGTTGGCGTTGCTGCGGACTGAAGCAGCCGGGTTGGCCACGTCACCGTGCCACGTGGCCGACGGCATTGCGCGCGCGGCAGCATAAAAGGCGACGCCGCGACGCGACGGCCCCAGCGAGTTGCCCCCACCCACCATGCCCTCCTCCTCCTCGCCGCCCCCGCCGCCGCCGCCGGCGACCACCGCAACTCCACGCCGGCGCCGCCGCCGGCGGCTCCTCCCGTCGTCGGCAGGCGGCGGAGGCTCCTCCTCCTCCTTCTCCTCCACCAATTCGTCGTCGTCGTCGCCATTCGTCTCCTTCCTCCCGCCGCCCACGTCGCCGTCGCCGTTCCACCGCTTCCTCCCCTCCCCGCTCCGCGCCTCCTCCGTCCCATTCTCGTGGGAGCACCGCCCCGGCATCCCCAAGACGCCGGCGAGGTCATCCCGCTCCTCCTCCAAGCAGCCGCCGCCCGGCGTCGTCGGCGGCGGGAAGCACTACCCCTCCGCGCCGCCGCTCCCGCTCCCGCCCTCGCTCCTCTCCAGGGCGGCCTCCGACCCCTACGCCTCCGCCGTCGTCCCCGCCGAGTACGCCGCCTCCGGCGCAATGCCGCCGCATCCGCCGCCGGGCTACTACTACCCCGCCGGGGCGAAGGCCGCCCGCCGTCTCCGGCTCCGGCGCCGCCGGCCGCGGCTCGCCGACGCCCTCGCCGAGTGGCTCTCCGTGCTCAGCCTCTACCGCTCCTGCAAGCGCGTCGCCGCCTGCTTCGCCGCCAAGGCCAAGCCGCCGCCGCCGGCGCCGGCGCCATGAGAGCTCGCGCGCGTGCCATCTCTCTCTACTACTCGTGTACGTTTTACTATTATTAGTTTATATGATTATTATTGTGGGTTTGGATTTGTGTTTTGGTGTAATTAATCAATTCGTGTGATTAACTAAGATGGGAGTATCATACATGAACAACAAGATTCTTAGTTTGATTAATTAGTGTGCTTAATAATTAATTGGTTAATAATCTCCAATAAATCGGCACCATTAGTTATAGTCAAATGTTTGTTGTTGTTGTTGCCGGTGAGGTAAGTTGGTGTGTGATAGCTTCACTGAGGTTGGGCTTAGGTTTGAACTTGTGGTTGAGTTTCTCTGGGTGACCATTGCTGATCAAATTATCTTTAGCTAAAGTTTCTCTGGGTGGCCATTGTTGATCAACTGTGTAAGCATGAAATTAATTTAAACTATCTTTAGGCTGAGTGTCGAAAAGGGGTTAGGATTGAATTTTTTTTTTTAAAAAAAACAAGACAACTCATTAGCACACGAAATTAAATTAAGTATTAGCTATTGTAAACTTGGATTTATTTGTTTTTACAAAAACTTCAATATATATTCTTTAAAAAATATATAATATTTAATAGTTTGAAAAGTGTGCTCACGAAAAATGATGATGTATCTTACCCTAATTTCTTCTTAGAACTTAACCTAGGTATAGCTAATGTTACATACAGACATGGCAGGCTGCCGAAATGAGCGTGCTTATAGTGTTTTTATACACATGGCAACATATGAGTAGAAGTATAGAACATACCTCAATGTATACTTGCACCACCCAAGTTCGAGTTATATATATCAAACTTGGTTTAAAATTTCTCTTAATAAATTGGAGCATATGACAATGTTTTTTTTTAAAAAAAAAAACTTGACTGGCGGGAATGACCGTTCCTCGGCTTTTCATTAAGAAGAATAAGTCTCAACCAATCTGTCCGAGAAAGATCGCGAACTCTGCCCCCCGACCCCTATACGGACTGGTTCTTTGATACCACTGTCCACTGCATGAGGATCTGTTCTCCATTGATTAATTCTTAATAAGTATTTATATAGGGTTAGCAAGTGATTTTTTTAACCAACTCTGAACTACTTGAGCACTGTAATCGCTAAGCTACAATCCCTTTCGTATATGCCAAATTCTTCGTAATAAAAGCGCACGATACCATGTTTATTGGCTATAACCAAAATTATATGGATGGATGATTGCTACATTGGGATCTACTAAAGACATGGTGCTCTATATTAAAATTGCTACATTATATGTATGTATATATATATATATATGTATATATATATATGTGTGTGTGTATATATATACATGTATATATATATATATGTATACATGTATATGTATATGTATACATATGTATATATGTATATATACTCAATTTCAACAATGGTGCCCGGGCACCATGGAGCACCAAACAAATTTAATAAATATAAATATATATATATATATATATATATATATATCGCTGCTACATTGGGATCTAAAGATAGGGTGTTCTATATATATTAAAACTGTTCCTTTTATATAAATTGCAATGTGTCCTTTTCGACAAGATTGTGCGAGATTATCAGAGAAGCACCGCACTGTCAACTCGCACGGATTCTTAATTCCTGCCATTTCTTTTGCTATTTGCGAGTTGTGACCTTACTTGTTATAGCAACCTTGGGGATTTTTTTTTTGTCGGGGCTGTCATAAATCATTAACCAACAGTCGATGTAACTGCACACCAACTGGTTGATTATATTACGACATGCTGACCATATAATTCTTGTAGTAGGTTTCAGTCTCCAAAATACTATCACAAAAAATGTTTCAGTTTAAATTTGAACTAATGAGTATTCTTAAGACACCGGAGTGTCTGCCAAGTAAAGATGTTAGCCTTCATTCCTTTTTTGAAAAAAGAAGTTGCTCACTAGCTAGTGATGCAACAATTATTCACAGGCCATGATCCTGTTAATTAAGGATTTTTTTAAAAAAAATTGATAGTGGTCAGCTCAAGCTCTTTTTCCTCCTGAGTCCTGACAATGCAAGCTAGCTAACCCCATGCTAAAGTCCACAATAATATATAGTCCATGGATTCCTCATGCATATATATAAAGTTAATTATAAACAAGGCATCCTAATTGTCCATTAATTATAGATTCTTATTATCCATCTAGCAATAATTAAACTACTACATCAAGCAGCATCTTCATCCTGTAGAAAGAGTACACACTACTTTGCAGCCAAAGGGGAACCATAATGCGAGTGAAAGAAGAGATTCTTTAATTAATTCCTTCATGCTAGCTACTGGAATACTAGTTAATAGCTGTTTGGTTCACTCCCTCACTTTGTCAAACTTTACCACACTTTCTAGAATACTTGTTTGTTTCACTTCCAAAGTTGTGGCATGCCAAAGTTTTTCAATTCAAAGTCTACATGTCATACACCTATCTTTTAGCTAAAAGTTGCCTAAGGTGTGGTCATCAATTTATAAGCCACAAATTTAGCTAGGTTTGGCAATGTTTAGGAGTGAACCAAACAACTCCATGTGTGCATGTGTGTGCAATATGCCACCGAACCCCATCAGCGATTGTTTCCTTGCCGAAAAGCGTGGAGCCTTTTCCTCTCGCTGGGTCTTGGCATGGCAGATTGATTGGCAATGGTGGTGTTTGTATGGTAGTACATGCTTCCTCCGTTTTTTTAATAGATGATATTGTTGATTTTTAAAACATATATTTGATCATTTGTCTTATTTAAAATAATTTATAAGAACAAATGTATAAGATATAAATCATGCTTAAAGTATTTTTAAGTGATAAAACAATTCATGACAAAATAAATTAGAATTAGAATAAGACGGATGGTTAAACATGTGATAAAAAGTTAACATCGTTATCTATTAAAAATTGGAGTATATGTATTATATGTATATGCATGTGGTGTGCATGACATGAGCCGTAAGGCAAGGTGACATTTCTGATGACAATCAAAGCTTTGCTTGCGTCTTGCGTCGTGTTGTGTTGAATTGTTTGCTGCTTCGTTCCAGATGAAAAACAAGCGGCAATGAGCAGAAGAATACAGCGATCGATCGAGTTCGTTCTTGGTTGCTAACTGGCAGGGGCGGAAAAACAGCTAGCTGGAAGGTCGTGGCTTGGAACGGCTCAAACTGGTGGTCATATAATGAGTCGAACGGGGCCATGTTTGGATTTTTTATCTCATGAGCTTATGAGCAGTTCATCACGAGCTGCTTGTTTTTTTACTCCCTTCGTCCCTAAATATTTGACGTCGTTGGTTTTTTAAAATATGTTTAACCGTTCGTCTTATTAAAAATTAAAATTTTAAGTAATTATTAATTCTCTTTTTATCATTTGATTCATGGGTAAATATACTTTTATGTACACGGTCAATCATATTTTAAAAAACCAACGGAGAGGGAGTACACTAGTAAAAATGATCATTAATTGTGTATATATGCTTTATTAACTAGTACGTAGTATTTTAATTGCATCCAAACCATTTGTATTTACTTTTTTTTTACCGCAGTCAGTAAAGGTTTCATCGGTCGTTTTGCCATTCAATCCTATATATACTTATATAGTTCATCCCCACTAAATGTAGTTAATGATATTCTCTCTTCTCTCATTAAACCACATCAACTCAATTATTTCTATCTTTTAGATGATAGATCTATGGTCTAAATTGTCTATTCTTTCTTCTCTCATTAAAAACATGCAATCTCAATTATTTTTTAGGCTTAAAATTGTATCAAATTGTTTTAGTTTTGATAATCAAATTACATTTTATTTTTACATATTATGCAATTTAATTTTCCGCAGCAACGCGGTGGGGTATTAATCTAGTTTAACTGATGAGAAAGGCTTGAGGGCGATCTTCTGGCTAGCCAGTTCTAAAAAAAATTGTCTCACCCCTCTCTTAATAAATTTCGATACGGGCCCCCTTCCTCTCATATCCAATGCCTAATTTCCCAACCACTAACCACACAAGCGCGACGTCTATCTCCTGATGTAATTCACACCTATGTATGTGACACCATTCCATTTACCTCCGGTTGCTGAACCTAACCGGAGGCAAAGAATATACTTCCTCCGTTTCAGGTTATAAGATGTTTTTATTTTTGGTTAAAGTCAAACTGCTTTAAGTTTGACTAAGTTTATAGACAAATATAGTAATATTTACATTACCAAATTAGTTTTTTAGTAAATTAATAATTGAATATATATTTATTAATAAATTTATCTTGAGTCGAAAATATTATTATTACTTCTATAAACTCGGTCAAACTTTAAGCATTGACTTTGACCAAAGTTAAAACATCTTATAACCTAAAATGGAGGGAGTATTAGGTTGTATCACATTTTTTTCTTATATTAGTTTATTTTAGAATGGAAGGAGTACGCGAGATAGAGACCAACATAGTACACATAGAGATCGGCACCACTTGTCCACTTCACTCCTCACCACCATGGTGGCATGGCGAATTATTGCGCCCCCATGAGCCCATGCGGCAGCCTTCCCCTTCCTCATGCAGCTATACCTTGAGGTGGAATCCGGATCAGGTGCAGTCGCTGCTGGGACTGCAACTTAGGCAGTACCAATTTTCATCAACAGATGCAAATGGAACGGTCCAGATCAGTGAGGCATACTGTTTATAGCACTGTAGCAAAACACTGTAGTACATAATACTGTTTGTACGGTCGCTGTATCACTAGATCTGAGCCATTGATCACTGAAATGGACGGCTGAAATTGCTTGCAGTTCTTAAGTTGCAGTCACAGCTATAACTGCACCTGATCTGAATCCCTTGAGGTGCACCTGCATATGGATTGATCCACAGCTGTAGTAGCTGGAGAGTGGACTCCAGCCCAGAGGATGGCACAAGGACAATGCGATCGTCCATGTTATCTTTCTTCTTTTCTGAACCTCTCTGATCATCTCCCTGTTTCTTCCTGAATCTTTGCTCCCTCTCCCTCATGGACCATGCATGGATTGATCCATCATCCATGACCCACACAGGGCGAGGAGAGGCTAGCAGATCTTTGCAAGGGTCCCCCCTCCAACAATCTCATGAACTTGGGTACATGCAAGCCCACATTGTACATGTAGTGCAGCACATGGAGTGAATGTACCTGCACAGAACAGTGCAGACAAACAGAAATGAAACTGTGCATTCCATTCCAAGACAAGAAGGGTTGAAAATTCACAAGCAGGAGGGTTTTTGGTCACTATCTATATGTGCCTGCAGAGTCTGTTGATATATGTAGTAGTACTACTAGTCTTCAGGCATTGCACAGCTGGAGTACTATATAACATGTCCATCCATGATTGTCTCATGGTAGTACAGTACCTGACAGCTGCAATTCTTGGGCTATCTATCCATCTATTTTTCTTTCTTTCTTTCTCCTACAATATACAATGGCGATTAATTAATTAATTGATCATGTATCAATCACACCCTAATTAAGCATCCATCACCGATCTTGGTTTCTCATCATCTGGCCATCTCCATTTCTTTCTTGATTTTTTTTCTCTTATTTTTTCTCACGGTTTTCCGGCGTCGCTGCGTTTGAGCAGTGGACAGTTTGAGCAAAATTTGCGGCGGAGAAGAAGATGGTGGCTGTGACGTCACGGTCACTGCCGCTTCTGTGCATCCGCCAGCGCCTTGATGCCGTCGATGTCGAAGTCGACGGCGGGCGACACCACGGCGGAGGAGGGCCTCCTGCTCAGCGGGAAGAGCTTCCCGCCGCCGCCGCCGCCGCCGCTCCGCGCCGGAGCATCGTTGCTGCTCTTGCTCAGCCTGTCGTTCTTGCTCAGCTGCGCCGCGGCTGCCACCGCCGACGAGCTGTCGCCGCCGGCGCCGCCGCCGCCGCGAGCTGACGACAGCTCCTGGCTCCTGCTGTGACAGGGAGCGCGACGCCGGCGGCCCGCGTACACGTCCTGGAGCATCGCGCGGTCCTCCCTGGTGAGGCCACCGCCGGTGCCGCCGCTCGGCCTCGCCACCGCCGGCGGTGGCGGCGAGGACGACGACGTCGTCGTCGGCACCTGGTGCGGCGGCGTGAGGGGAGGGGAGCGCACCGGCGACCTGCTCGGCGACCTGGACCTGCCACCGTTGCTTGGGCGGCTGTAGCTGATGAGGTGGTGAAGCCACAGGACGAGGTCCAGGATGCACGCCTCCGTCTTGGCCTTGTCCGCATGGTAGAATGTCTCGATCTTGATCACGTCTGGCTGCCCAGCCGCCCTCCGCATCGCATCGTTCCTGTGTAAATAAATTAGTTTGGAATTAAACATGATGAGAATTTCTTGCGTTCAGTAAGCTGGATGTACTGTACACACGCAATTGCGCTGCTAGATAATGATACGGAATATATTATGTATAAAAGATAATATAACAATACAGCAATGCAACTCGTACGTACATGCTTCCAGATGAAAATGTGATAATATTCCTGTGGAACAACTCTAACTGATTTGATGTATATTCGAGCATTCGACCAATCTACAGTTTTATACTCCCTTCAACCCTAAATATTTGACGCCCTTCACTTTTTTAAACATGTTTAACCTTTTTTTTTCAAAAACTTTTATGAAATATGTAAAACTATATATATAAATAAAAGTATATTTAAAAATAAATCAAATGATAGGAAAAGAATTAATAATTACTTAAATTTTTTAAAATAAGACGAACGATCAAACATGTTTAAAAAAGTCAACGGCATTAAATATTTAGGGACGGAGGGAGTAATTTATAGTTTGAACTTTGAACTTGTTAAAATCAACAGCGCGAAGTGTTTTTCTTGTTCTCTGATTAGCATGGTAATAATTTTTGGTCCTGTTTTCTCATGTTTTGATAACACAATAATTGGACTGATTAATTGATGGAGTGCACGGATGAGCAATGATGAGCATCTAACCCTGTGTTCGCCCACTCGCCGACCCATCCGAATCCATGGTGAGCTCTGATGTAGCATACAAGCAATGATGAACAGAACGTCAGTATCTGGAGTAGAATCAAAGGCTGGCTGGATCTTTTCAGTGCTATACCTGGCTGTATTGTTGGCAATAGGGATAATCCATTGCAAGGTTCTCTCCATTGAAGATCTGATTTCAGTGATCGGAACCTACCACAGCAAGACACAAATTTAGGATGTGAATCACTAATGCAATTTATCGAGCGATTCTTTTATTAAGCATCAAAATACCTCTTGTGGTTGTGGGCAATTATGTAGTTTTTTTCGAAGAGCAGACTTAATAGTTGGGGGCAGTCCTTGATAGAGCGCATCTCTTGTGCTTTGTGGTGGAACGGTGCTTCGGGAAACCTTCGGTTAGCCAAAATCAAGTCAGTAAACAGATTCAGTAATTCAGTCAATGTTCAACAAATAATTGTACTTGATGTCAATTCAGTAGAAGTATAATTTGCATTATTTTCTTTACTAGAATCATAAGATCTCTAACTCTACAAATATATTTTTCAGCAAAAATTTGTGACTTGTGACTGTAACATTTACAGAGGTTGACTGCCTGAACACAAAAGCAGCAGTTCTGAAAGAAACCATTGCAGTTTAAGAATCCCAATAACTTAAGTGGCTTTTCAAATTCTATCATTCTATCTTTCTCATGCCATTGTCCTGTATGGCCATAACTTGGGGGAATACAGACCATACTTTCGAGCGGATAATATCATAGTATGGAAAAATATCACCAGCTATTAAATCCTATGGGAAAACATTGACAGTTCACCTGATAAGCTTAAGATCATCTAAATTTTGTGTATTGACATGAACAGAAAAATATATAAATAACCTGAAGAAAAACTTACAATGTTGTCAATCTGTGAAATGATATTGGCATAGTGCAGCGAGAGGCCAGCTGATCCTAACGTCTGACGGCTCTCTGAAGGTTGATTCAATTGTAAAGCTCCATCTACAGAAAAAAGGGAGACCAAAAGCATGGAGAAGTCCAAAGTAATCAGTTGGTAACCATACTGAATTAGTGACTTGATGATTGAAAATTCTGAGCAACTAGGCATACCATAGGTCCCAAAAGATTCTTGAATCTCTACATGTAAAAAGTGGACAATATCCACAAGTTTATCCATGACCTACAAACAGAATGAAGATTACATGGTTCAGATTAACCATTAAACCCAGATGACAGGGTTATCTTTCTGTCATTATACAAACATTTCATCTCATGCAAATTTCAGTACAAACGCTTACGTCTTCGAGCATCTTATTCCAAAGGGACTTTTTCTTCAAGCTTTTCACATGCCTCCTTTGGCTCTTCAATTCTTGCCTTATAATCTGAACAGTGTCCCCTGCTCATTCATTGTACTCAAACAATCATTCTCAAAGGGAACGACTAATGGCTTCCTAATTCAATCTACAAGGGTGTGAGGTATTGATGATGATAGGTGTACCTCTTTCAAAAGCAACTGATTTTTTCTCTTCCTCCAATTTACGGCGATAATCTTGCTCAAATCTATCTAATGCATGCAACTCATGGTACAGATCCTATGAACAATATAAAAATGAAACAGAAACTGTATTAGGAAAAGCTAGCATGGAGCAGATGGACATGGGGTGAAATATGCATAGCAAACAGATTAATGATTGACGCAAACATGATCTAGTAGCATAATAAATAACACTTGGAATCGATTCTCGTTTCAGTATAACCACTAAATACATACTGCCTCCAAAATCAAAGCGTGACATTTCCTTTTCCTTTTCAAACTCAACTGTAGCAACTTTGATCACTGAATTCTACTATCATATATCCAGAAAAATATGTGTGTTATACCATAAATATTTCACTCGTATCATTTTCATTGAAACCATATATTCCAGAGAATGTTCTGTCAAAATTATCGTGGTTGCACACATTCTATGATCGCATTATTTCGTGACTAGGGGAGTATTTAAGGGTGTAATGTACTCACAGCCGTGTGCCGAACCAGTGTCAACAATTGCTGCATCTCTGCTTCTGCTATTTCTTTCAAGTTTGGTTGAGGCGTAATTTCTGATTCTAGCCTGGAAGCAAACAAGCACAAGATCAAAACCGAGTTCATCATACTCTGATATCAATCATCAGGACATGTAATCAGTGTGAAGCTGTGAACCTACTTGGAAAAATAGCGATCGAGGTTGTGCCACTGAGTATCCTTGCAACGATTGCCAAATCTGATCACCTCTCGCGAAAATAGCGCCAGCTCTTGCCTGCAAAGATGACCAGAATGTGAAGATCTCATTTACAGATCATGGAAGTTAGAACTAGAGCAACAAGATCACTCTCATCCATCACAAACCTCTTGTCGGCTGCAGCAATTCTCATCAACTCACTCATATCGCTAGAAACCAAACGCTTTACGCCCTCCGATCGGAGGACGGTCCCCTTCAAGTATCTGACGCTTTCTTTGGACAGAGACTGCATCAGGCTCATGCCCTTCACTATTGTGTTGGCAACCTCAAACGCAAGAATCTTTTGTGGGCTCCCCTTCATCTTCGCGCCCGCCACAAACCCACCTACAGGGCTCAAATTCGTCATGCTGCTGCTCAGTGTGTCCAAAACCTCCACTGCTTTCCCAATCCCAGATGTGCTGGCTCTACCAAACACCGAGCCTTTGTCTGAAGCCTGCAAAGAGTGCACCATTACACGGTGGAAACCGGTCAGCAGCCAGCAGGTCAGGAGAGCTTATTCAGAAATGCAAAGCTCATGCCTGAATATGCACAATCTGATACACATACACAGAAAAAAAAATAAAAATAAAAGGCAACTAGATCATTGTCTCATTGTTTATGCTACAAATTGCAGTGTAAGAAATGCCTAAATTACGTCAACAAAATAAGACGGAGTCCACATCTTGCAGTCTCTCAACTTTGAAGCAAAAATGTTCATGATCGATGTTAACCATCTATTAATCCAAATGGCAATGCTAATCCTGTTGCTTGAAGAAATAGAGGGGGGAAAAAGAATCGGGAGACTTGCCTTGCCGGAGGTGCTTGTCCTGGACTTGCCGGCCTTGAGCTTCTCCGACGAGGAGCGCACCAGCTGCGGCTCCTTGGAGACCGACCGGCGAGCCTTGCCGCCGCCGCCGCCGGTGGACAGCCGGGGGGCCTTCTCGGGGGAGAGGCGGCGCGGCGGATCAGGCTCCGGCGCCACCTCCACCGGTGCCGTCTTGTGCTTCCCCTGCACCTTGCCGGCGACGGCCGGGAACGCCTTGAGCTCCTGCTCCACCACGAGCCCCATCGCCCGGAACGACAGCTCCGCCGGCGACCTGTCCCCCGGGATCCCCGCCGAGCACACGCCGCCCATCTCGGCCCCCAACACCCAATGCGCCGCCGCCGCCGCCGACGAGCTCACAACCCAAACACCTCCACCACCGGAATCCACCGCCGGCGATCGACAACCAAACGAGCAAAACAGGATCCGCGCCAATCCCACCACCGCAATCCACTGCCACTGGACGCCGCAAAGATCGCGAACACCACCAAGAACGCTAAGTCTCCCGCGTTGCCGACGACGACGACCACTACCACCACCACCACCAAGAACGCAAAAATCCAACTAAACCAAGCGAAAAGAAATAGAGGAGAGACGAGGCGAGGCACCAAACAAGGGAAGAAGAGGAAGGAAGGCGCGGATCGCGTGCGAAGTCGTCGCCGCCGCCCGCCGCCCGCCCGGTTTTAGTCAACAAAGCCGGGCGTCCGAGACCAGATTTTTCTCGCCCCGCGGCTGCGCCACCGCCAACCCCCCCGACAGCGAGAGAGCGCGCGCCGCCGGTGTGGCCGGACGGCGAGGTTTCTCCGGTGTGATTTGATCGGAGTCGGAGGAGGAGGAGGAGGAGGAGTGCTCGCGATCGTCGCTAGGCGAGGCGAGCTTTGGGTGGGCGACTTTTTGTGGGTTTTTTGTTTCTAAAAAAAGGGGGGGCGAAATGGTGCAAAGTCCACGGTCGGGGGTGGATTAAAAAAATGTACGGGCTGTCAGCCCACCGCAGCGATGGAGCCAATGACTTTTGGTTGGGTTTGACTTTGGGCGCTTTGTCGACTACCCCCACCCCCACCACACCACCACCACACCACCCCTCTCTCCTCTCATCCTCGTATGCTCCTCATCAATATCACACTTTGGCTTGGTCACAATCAAAATTTTTTAATCACAAAAGAATATAGATAAATCTTGGCCATAGTCAAAATGGGTTTGAAATTTCGAATTTGTAGTATTTTTACGGTGTTTTAATTCGTAGTTTTTTTTTTGCCTTTGTTGTGACTATTTTTTTCCTAGCATGTAAGAAATCAAACAATGGCAATACGGTCTTCCTTGCAATGGGCCTTTGTGGAAAGGGAAAAAAAAACTAAAGTGTGGATAGAACGGTGCAGGGTACGATGACGCAAAGATATAACGCGTGGTGTTGAATACATGTGTAAGGTTTTCTTCGTTTAGACGTCTTCAGTTTTTGTTGCGTGGCTAGCATCTACGTAGGTTTATATCAGCTATTTATTTTTATTCATTTATCACTCGTTCGTCACACCATAGCTGAACCGCTTATCTCTTCTTTCTAATATTTTATTATACTTTAGATATCATCATACTATGGACACTTATGTTTAGAGATGACAATGGGTCGGTCGAGTTTGGGTGGAGCAAGAACATGCTTGACCCGAGACCCGAAAACTCCTTGTCCGCCCATGTGCAATACTCTTCGCTGGGTGGGAAAAAAAACCATATCCATGCTCGTCGGGTACTGGGTACCCACTGGTACCATGAGTTTTTAACCAACATGACGGAACTATCTATTAATAGGTATAGACTGTCATAATTAAACATCTATTGTTAACTAGCAAGTATAAAAACCACAAGCAATCTATGTACAAGTTATAGTCATTCGCAAAGTATTAAGTATATATCAAAATTAATAATTCTACCACTACAAATTATAGTAGCCTAGGACTATGTTGCAGTTGCCACCACTTCACTTGGTCACAGTCATTTTTTTAAGATAATGTGTGCCCACAGTCAAAACTGGTTTGAATTTTTGAATATGAAGCCTTTTTATGGTGTTTGGATTCGGTAGGTTTTTGCTTTTGTCATGATAGATTTTGGTGTAGCATCGTTCGCACGTAAGAAAAGGTTCCAAATGGGATGGTGTGAAAACAAACAATGGCAATAGGATCTTCCTTGCAATCTGCCTTGTAGGAAGGGAAAGAAAGGCAAGTGTGGGTGGAACGGTGCAGGGTGTGATGACACAAAGAAAATGTGGGTGGAACGGCGCAAGGTGTGAGATGACATGGAGATATAACGTGTAATATTGAATATAAGTATAAGGTTTCCTTCATTAGTACGTCTTCAATTTTGTTATGTGGCCAGCATCTACGTGTGTTTATATTAGCTATTTGTTTTTATTCATTCATCACTCTTTTCTCACACCATAGTTGAACCGCTTGTCACTTCCTTTTAATATTTTATTTTACTTTTAGAGGTTGTCATATCATGTATATTTATGTTAGATTTAGATCTACTACATCTTTTTTTTCACTCCTCCGTCACACTAAGATTGGATCACTTGCATCTTTTTCCCTATATATTATTTATTTATAGGAGTCGTCAAATCTTCAGGCACTTATATGTCCTCATATCATATGTTTTTTCATTCATTTATTGTTCTTTCATCACATCATGGTAAAAGAACCTACCTCTTCTTTCTTATATATCTTAAATTCTTAATCTTATAGGTTGTCGGACCATAACACATCAATGTCAATCAAAACAATGACATCCCTGTCCGTTTTTGAACCAACAGTGGATAATTGATGATGATGATAGTTCGAGGTACCACAACCGGGGTTTGAAACGACTACCATAAGTAGTATCATTGCCTATTCCTCACATTAATCGCTGGTGATACTGATTTTCAAAAAAAAGGATGTAATCAATGCAAAAAAAAGTGATACAATTTGCATTGATTCATAGTAAATTGTGTTCATATAATCATTCATACACACTGATAAACAATCCAACTAGAATCACACACTTACATTCGTACAGATTTATCCAACAATAACAAATAAATTCATTGTGATATTAAATACATGTTTTCCTACAAAGGCAAAAAAAAATAGAGGGAGAAAGAGATGTGTAGGCAGAACGGTGTGGGATGAGATGACGCGAAGATAGAATGTGTGATATTAAATATGAGTGTAAGATTTTCTTTATGAAAGTGCATCTAGGCCCCTAATGATTTTGATGATTGATTACAATGCGATTAGAGAGGACTAACATTTTTATTCAAGCAAATATGAAGGTTGTTATGTCCTCAACGTGTTGTAATACAATGCATATCCCATGAATGCGACATAGCGATGCAATGCGGCAATGATCAAATGGTATATTGTATCTTTTTCCTCGCATTGTGTCGTAGGAAAGCCATACTATTAAGGGGGATGATGCATAGACATATAAGGAGTGATGCATGTGCTCAAAATCAATTTTTCTTCGAAGCATTTCTCTTTTGGAGCGTTCTGGAAATTTTCGGAAGTTCCGAAAAGAATTTTTAGAAGTTCCGAAAATACACAGAACCGTGTTTGAGCGTTCTGGAAATTTTCGGAAGTTCCGAAAATACACAGAACCGTTTGAGAGCTCTCTGGAAATTTTCGGAAGTTCCGAAAATACACAGAAGCGTTCTGGAAATTTTCGGAAGTTCCGAAAATTGCGTTGACTTCGACTATTTCTCATATCTGGAATTTTCGGAAGTTCCGAAAATCCCTTTTATTGCACTCCAACGGGCAGATTTGTGATGTGGGTATAAATACCCACCTCCCCTCACTTGTGAGGGCTGCTGGTTCCATTCCAATTATTTGTGCCATTGGCTTGCTCTCTCTCTAGTTCATTTGAGCCTTGCTTCCTCGATTCATCTCTCCACCCGTGTTTGATTTGGATTTGGTGTGTGTGTGTGTGAGAGTGTGGATTCGAGTTTGTGTGGGTGCTTCTTGTGGTCTTTGTGAAGATTTGTGAGCACTTGCATCATCTCCGGGAGTTCTTTGCATCATCTTTTACTCTTGGAGGTTGAGGACTCCTAGACGGCTAGGTGTCACTCCCGAGCCACCGATCTACTTGTGGTTGGCCGGGAGAAGTTTGTAAAGGTCGGATCTCGCCTCCGCAAGGGTAGAGATACCTCTTAGTGGAAGGAGGAGTGCTTAGTGCAACCTCTTGAGGAAAGGGTTAGCTAAAACCCGGCTCTTAGTGAGCTCCTCAATGGAGAGTAGAATCCCCTCAAGGATTTGAACTCCGGGAACAAGTTTGCAAGCTTCACCTTGGTGATATCTCTTCATCCCTCTCCTCTAACTTTGCTTGCTTGTGCCGCTATTGGTCTAGTTGCTGTATGTGCCTTTGATTACATGTGGTAGACTTCTAGATCTAGATACTTCTTTTTATGTGCGCTGCTCTGTGCATTTTTGGAAGTTCTGAAAATCCTTTCGGAAGTTCCGAAAATTCCCAGCCTAGTTCCGAAAATTACTGCTTCCGCTTTACTTAAGTTTTTAAATTAGCCTATTCACCCCCCCTCTAGGCCTAATTGACCTTTTCAATTGGTATCAGAGCCTAATATCCTAATTAGGCTTAACCGCTTGGAGAGATCATGTCGGGCCAAGCAGGGGATGGGATCGATGGTGATAAGGGAGCTAAGATCCCTTATGACTATCCCCCTACATCTACATCTTATGTGAGTACCTATAGCGGCAAAGCTCCATATTTCAGTGGTACGGACTATGCCGCTTGGAAGCATAAGATGAAGATGCATTTGAAGTCTATTAACCCATCTATTTGGAGAATAGTCGAAAAAAGCTATGTTTTGCAGAATCCCGAAGATCCCACCAAGGAGGACGACGAGAACGAGCACAAGAACGCTCAAGCCGCTAATGCAATACTTAGCGCCTTGAGTGGAAGTGAGTTCAACCGTGTGGATGGCATTGAGAGTGCCAAAGTGATTTGGGACACGCTTCGGAACTTGCATGAAGGCACGGATAGTGTTCGTGAGTCCAAGGTGGAGATCCTCAAGGGGCAATTTGAGAGATTTGTGATGTTGGATGGTGAGAGCCCAAGCGACATGTACGACCAGTTGAGCAAGATCGTCAATGAGATCAAGGGACTTGGCTCCAAGGACATGACCAATGATGTTGTGGTCAAGATGATGGTTCGAGCAATCACTCCAAGGAACTCTACCTTGGTGATCATCATTCGTGAGCGTCCGGACTACAAGACTCTCACACCTCGTGATTTTCTCGGACGCATCCTTGCCCATGACATGCTCGTGCAAGAGTCCAAGGATGTCATCCAATACATCAACCAAAGCTCAACCGCAAGCATCAAGAAGGAAGACTTGGCTTTGAAGGCAAAGGAAGAAGAAGAAGAGAACCGCAAGAGCAAGAGCAAGGCGGAGATCGATGATGAAGAGATGGCTCTCTTCGTCAAGAAGTTCGGCAAGTTCATGAGACGAAGCGGCTTCTTCAAGGGAGGTTCTTCCAAGCACTACTCCAACAAGTCAAGTGGAAGACACTCCGCAAGAGTGTGCTACGTGTGCAAAGAGCCCGGGCACTTCATTGCGGATTGCCCCCACCTCAAGGATGGTTCCCACATCAAGGAAGATAAGAAGAAGGGTGAGAAGAAGGATGAGAAGAAGGAGAAGCACAAGCATAGGAAGCGGGAACATTATGGCCAAGCTCACCTTGTGATGATCTTCGGCTCCGACTCCGAGTCAAGCTCAAGTGATGAAGAAGGAGTCGTCGCGTTCGCCGTCAAGCCTTCATCACCACCAAGACTCTTCGACAACTCAAGTGATGAGGATGCTCCCATTTGCCTCATGGCAAAGGAGCCTAAGGTACCTTCTCCTCTCAAGTCATTTAATGTTGATCTTGTTAGTGATGAGGAGGATGAGGTTATGGATGACGAATTGTTTAAATCCATAACTAAGGAATCCCTACCACACTTGAGTGAGTTGCTTAGGAAAATTGAGGACCAATATGCAACACTTGAGAGGCAAGATGTTTTGCTCATTCGTGAGAAAAAGCGGTGTCATGAACTCAAGAGTGAGCTTGCTAAGGAGAGAGAGAAAAATGAGGCATTGGTACAGCTTTACAAGCAAACCAAAGAGTCTCATGCTAATCTTGAGGTGGCGAACGCTCAACTTCAAGAGAGAGTGGATGGCTTGGACAAAGCATACCTCTCTCTTGAAGAGAAGTTCGAAACCTTAAAGAATAGTGTCTCTCTCCCTAGCGAGCCATCTTGTTCAAAAATTGTCCCAAGCGATGAACCATGTGTGAAATGCAAAGATATTGATATTGAAGCTTGTGCTACTAACTCTATTTCTTTGAGTGCTTTGCAAAAGCAAAATGAGAAGCTTATGGGACTCCTTCACAATGGCCTACTTAAGTGCCATATGGGTAGTAAGGCCCTAAAGGAGTACCTAGGCTATCAAAGGGACAACTTCAACCATGAGGGTCTTGGGTATGTTCCTCCACCAAAAGGAAAGGTGGACAAGAGTGTGATGATCAAGAGTCCCTAAGGTCTTAGCAATTTTGTTAAGGCCAAAAGTATCCTTACTAATGATTATGCTTCACATGGTTCTTTTGATGCATCTTATGTTCTTAGGAAGAATGCTAGTGGTTATGTTGTTGCTAAGTATGTAGGCCTAAGGGGCAAGAATATTTCTATCAAGAGAGTACTTTGGGTGCCTAAGGCACTTGTTACTAACATGAGAGGACCCAAGCAAGTATGGGTACCTAAAACTAGAAATTGATCTCTTGTAGGAATATGTCTCCGGTGGAAGAAGTTGGGTGATTGATAGTGGATGCACCAATCACATGACCAGAGAAGAATCAATGTTTTCAACTCTTGATCCAAATGGCACTTCACAAGATAACATAGTCTTCGGGGACGATGAAAAGGGAAAGGTTATGGGATTGGGTAAGATTGCAATCTCTGATCTTTCCATTGCCAACGTTCTCTTGGTAAAATCTCTAAACTACAATCTTTTGTCCGTTTCTCAATTATGTTCTATGGGTTACAATTGTCTTTTTACCGATGTTGATGTGACCGTCTATAGAAGGAATGATTCCTCGGTAGTTTTTAAGGGTGTTCTCAAGGGAGAGCTTTACCTTGTGGATTTTTCCTCAAGTAAAGCCAAACATGAGACATGCTTAGTGGCTAAGTCTAACACGGGGTGGCTTTGGCATTGGAGGCTAGCCCATGTTGGTATGAGGAATCTTTACAAGCTTCTAAAGCACGATCACATCCTTGGACTAACAAATGTTCAATTTGAGAAAGATAGGGTGTGTAGCGCGTGTCAAGCCGGCAAACAAATTGGAGCACATCACCCCGTCAAGAATGTGATGACCACTACAAGACCATTAGAGCTTCTCCACATGGACCTCTTCGGGCCAATTGCTTATCTAAGCATTGGAGGTAACAAATATGGTCTTGTTATTGTTGATGACTTTTCACGCTTCACGTGGGTGTTCTTTTTGCATGACAAGAGTGAGACACAAGCCATCTTCAAGAAGTTTGCAAGAAGAGCACAAAACGAGTTCGACCTCAAGATCAAGAACATTTGAAGCGACAACGGCAAGGAGTTCAAGAACACGTGCATCGAGAGTTTCCATGATGAAGAAGGCATCAAGCACGAGTTCTCGGCTCCATATTCACCTCAACAAAATGGAGTAGCGGAGAGGAAGAATAGGACTCTCATTGAGATGGCGAAGATCATGTTGGATGAGTACAAGACATCGGACCGTTTTTGGGCCGAAGCCGTCAACACCGCATGCCACGCCATCAACCGCCTTTATCTTCACCGCCTTCTTAAGAAGACTCCCTATGAGCTTCTTACCGGTAACAAACCAAATGTCTCTTATTTTCGTGTTTTCGGTAGTAAGTGTTACATTCTTAATAAAAAGGCTAGATCCTCTAAGTTCGCTCCTAAAGTGAATGAGGGATTCTTGCTTGGGTATGGGTCAAATGAATGCACATACCGCGTTTTCAACAAAACCTCCAGTATTGTTGAGATCGCGCGTGATGTGACATTTGACGAAACTAATGGCTCTCAAGTAGAGCAAGTTGAATCACATGTGTTAGGTGAAGAGGAGGATCCGAGCGAAGCAATCAAAAGATTGGCTCTTGGGGACGTACGTCCTAGGGAGCCACAACAAGGAGCCTCTTCCTCAACACAAGTAGAACCACCTACATCAACCCAAGCCGACGATCCCTCTACCTCAAGCTTGAATCAAGGTGAAGAAGACGAGCAAGTTCCACCCTCACCGATCAACTTAGCTCGCCCAAGAATCCACCAAAGTATCCAAAGAGATCATCCCACCGACAACATCTTAGGAGACATCAACAAGGGAGTATCCACTCGTTCTCATATGCAAATTTTTGTGAGCATTACTCGTTTGTGTCTTCTCTTGAACCTCTAAGGGTGGAAGAAGCTCTTAATGATCCGGATTGGGTAATGGCGATGCAAGAGGAGTTGAACAATTTCACCTGGAATGAAGTGTGGACTTTGGTGGAGCGACCTCGGCAAAATGTGATTGGCACAAAGTGGATCTTCCGCAACAAGCAAGACGAGGCCGGGGTCGTAATAAGGAACAAGGTGAGGTTAGTGGCGTAAGGGTTCACCCAAATCGAAGGATTAGTTTTTGGTGAAACTTTTGCGCCGGTAGCTAGACTTGAGTCAATTCGCATATTGTTTGCTTTTGCTACTAACCTCAATTTTAAGCTATATCAAATGGATGTCAAAAGCACCTTTCTCAACAGGCCTATCAACGAGTTGGTATATGTGGAGCAATCACCGGGCTTCGAGGATCCAAAATATCCCAACCACGTGTCCAAGCTCCATAAGGCACTCTACGGGCTTAAGCAAGCCCCTAGAGCTTGGTATGAGTGTCTTCGCAATTTTCTTGTGAAAAACGGCTTTGAGATCGGGAAAGCCGATTCAACTCTTTTTACTAAAAGGCATAATAATGATATTTTTGTGTGCCAAATATATGTCGATGACATTATATTTGGTTCTACTAACAAGTCTTTTAGTGAAGAGTTTAGTAGAATGATGACCAAGCGTTTTGAGATGTCCATGATGGGTGAATTGAAGTTCTTCCTCGGCCTTCAAATCAAGCAACTCAAGGAAGGAACTTTCATTTGCCAAATAAAGTATTTGAAGGACATGCTCAAGAAGTTTGGAATGGAGAATGCGAAGCCAATCCACACTCCCATGCCATCAAATGGCCACCTCGACCTCAATGAGCAAGGTAAAGACGTCGACCAAAAGGTATACTGTTCCATCATTGGCTCACTCCTTTATCTTTGTGCATCTAGGCCCGATATTATGCTTTGTGTGTGCATGTGTGCAAGATTTCAAGCCGCTCCGAAGGAGTGTCACTTTGTGGCCGTGAAGAGAATTCTTAGATACTTAGTGCACACTCCTAACCTTAGTCTTTGGTATCCTAAGGGAGCGAGGTTTGATCTCATTGGCTACGCCGATGCGGATTATGCCGGGTGCAAAGTGGATAGGAAAAGCACATCGAGTACTTGCCAATTCTTAGGTAGGTCCCTTGTTTCTTGGTCTTCCAAGAAGCAAAACTCCGTCGCCCTATCCACTGCCAAAGCGGAATATGTTTCGGCGGGGAGTTGTTGTGCTCAACTTCTTTGGATGAAGCAAACCTTGAGAGACTATGGCCTAAATGTGTCCAAAATCCCACTCCTATGTGACAATGAGAGCGCCATTAAGATAGCTAATAACCCCGTCCAACATTCCCGAACCAAACACATAGATATTCGCCATCATTTCTTGAGAGACCATTCCACAAGAGGCGACATAGATATCCAACATGTGAGAACCGACAAACAATTGGCGGATATGTTCACCAAGCCTCTAGATGAAGCTAGGTTTTGTGAGTTGAGAAGTGAACTCAATATCTTGGATTCTCGAAACGTAGCTTGATCTTTTGCATACATTTGTTTTTGGTTTCTAGTATAGGTTACTTTACTCCTTGTGATAAAATGAACATTCAATTCATGGATGGACACTAGTCACATTTTTGTGGATATTTTGAATCTATGTGTATGGGGATCTCATTTTTCAATGAATGTTGGTCCTAACACAATTTGCAATAGATTCGCACATTCCCTCTTTCGAGGGTGAATCATCTTGTCTCATGGTAATTCACTCTCATTTGATCTTTGGATCATCCATTTGTCTTGTGGCTATTGTTTTGTGTGGTTTATTGCGTGCTAGCCATAAGCTCAAATGGGGCCTAAATGTTCGACCATTCTTTTCACTCCATCTCCTATCAAAGGTTTGCAAATTGCTTTCATCAAAATTCCCGGTGCAAATTCCCTTGAAAAAAATTGTTTTGGAAGTTCCGAAAATCCCTTTTATTGCACTCCAACGGGCAGATTTGTGATGTGGGTATAAATACCCACCTCCCCTCACTTGTGAGGGCTGCTGGTTCCATTCCAATTATTTGTGCCATTGGCTTGCTCTCTCTCTCTCTCTAGTTCATTTGAGCCTTGCTTCCTCGATTCATCTCTCCACCCGTGTTTGATTTGGATTTGGTGTGTGTGTGAGAGTGTGGATTCGAGTTTGTGTGGGTGGTTCTTGTGGTCTTTGTGAAGATTTGTGAGCACTTGCATCATCTCTGGGAGTTCTTTGCATCATCTTTTACTCTTGGAGGTTGAGGACTCCTAGACGGCTAGGTGTCACTCCCGAGCCACCGATCTACTTGTGGTTGGCCGGGAGAAGTTTGTGAAGGTCGGATCTCGCCTCCGCAAGGGAAGAGATACCTCTTAGTGGAAGGAGGAGTGCTTAGTGCAACCTCTTGAGGAAAGAGTTAGCTAAGACCCGGCTCTTAGTGAGCTCCTCAACGGAGAGTAGAATCCCCTCAAGGATTTGAACTCCGGGAACAAGTTTGCAAGCTTCACCTTGGTGATATCTCTTCATCCCTCTCCTCTAACTTTGCTTGCTTGTGCCGCTATTGGTCTAGTTGCTGTATGTGCCTTGGATTACATGTGGTAGACTTCTAGATCTAGATACTTCTTTTTGTGTGCGCTGCTAGCTCTGTGCATTTTCGGAAGTTCCGAAAATTCCCAGCCTAGTTCCGAAAATTACTGCTTCTACTTTACTTAAGTTTTTAAATTAGCCTATTCACCCCCCCTCTAGGCCTAATTGACCTTTTCACTTTATCCTGATATCTTTAGTTTTGTTTTGTAGCTAGCATATACGTGGGTTTATATCAGCTATTTCTTTTTTTTATTTATCACTCATGTGTCACACATCAATTTCTTTTCTTTCATTTATCACTCCTTTGTCACATCATAATAGAACCACCTATTTCTTCATTTTGGTTTTCTATCTTGCTCTTAGAGATCGTCGGACCATAGCATACTTATGTTATATTTAAATATACCACATAGTTTTCATCCATCTAGTACTCATCCATTGCACCATGATTTGATCACTTCCATCATCATCTCTCCACGTTCTATTTATTCTCAAAGGTCATTAGTTGTTCGAGCTATTTATTCATATAATCTATTTCTTTCTATTTATTTATCACTTCTTCACCGTACCATAGTTGAACCACTTTTCTTTTCTTTTCAATATTTTATCTTATTATTACATATCATCGAGCCATACCAAACGTGCGTTAGATTTAGATTAGTATATCTTTTCATATTCATCACTCCTCCATGATTTAACCACTTGCATCCTCATTCCATATTTTATCCATTTTTAGATATTGTCAAACCTTCAGGCAATTACATGGCCTTATATCATCTATCCCTTTTGATTCATTTGTCACTCATTCATCATACTAGAGTTGAATCTCCTATATCTTCTTTTTAATATGTTATCTTATTCTTTCAGGTCATCAGATCATATCACACTTACATTAGATTTAGATCTGCTATATCTTTTCGTTCAGTTATCACTCCTTCGTCACATTATGATATGATTTGAATACTTTTCTCTTATTCCATGTTTTATTTATTCTTAGAGGCCATCAAACCTTTGAGCACTTACATGAGCTTATTTCTTATATTTTTCTCTTATTCATTATCGCTCCCTCATCATACCATAGTTTGGTTATTTGGTTTATCGTTCTATGTTCTATACTATTCTTAGAGGTCGTTAAATATCATGACATTTATGTTTGGGTGGTCAGACTGGGTAGCCCGACTGTCAGACTGGTAGACTTCGAGGGAGAGTCGGTTTCGGGTTATTTTCGTGGAATTTCTAGATTGCTTCATGTTTATGACTTTCAGATGGTTCCTATTCGTATATGATACTATTGTGTGCTGATGTGAGTCAAGTTGGTGCGAACTTGTACTCGAATATGGAGGAGTATAACCGATGATAGATCAGGACTAGGCTTAGGAGAAGTTGAGGTCCAGACGGTCAAAGATATCATGTGGGATGCTCGGACTAGAGAACAATGCATATGGAGGTTAAGGTTTCCATATGGCATACACATGGTGTTGTGCGCGTATGGAAAAATGAGTCAAATTTGATTGGAGTCTAAGTTTAGGAATATTGGAGTGTGGAATTCTATGGGGATGTTGTTTCCCTGTTTTGGTATGTTTCCTATGTGATTAGAAGTCTTAGTTCTAGTTGGATTCGTGGCTAGAGACAACCACATTATGGGTATAAATAGAAGATGGCTTGAGGCTAGGAGAGATCATCTTTTGGAGAGAAAAATTAGGGTTTGCTTCGATGTTTCAATCCTAGTTTGTGAGTTGAGAGAGGAGTGATTTAGATGCACTTTGTAAACACATATTGATGCAATAAAGTTAATCTACTTTCAAGAGTTTCGTTGATACGCTTTTTTCTGGATTCCGACAATCAGACCGACATTTAATGAGTGGTTTAACCAGCGGGACCGACATTTAACGAGCGGTCTAACCAACGGGTAGTCCAATAGGTGTCAAGGAGGTAGTCAGACTAGTGACGTGCAAAAGTGTAATAGCCCTCCCTCCAGAATAGCATAGCCATCCCATTCGACGGACGAGCCCACTTACACATACCACCCCACTTACACTTTCATCCTTGTTTCGTGTAAAAGGTAAACCCAGGAGTGGCATGGTTGGAGGGAAGAGGATTTATAAGTTGGTTCCAACTTTGCTAACTAAACAAGCACATATCTCTCATGGGCAACACAGGCCAAATCCTAATTGGACCAGGATGTCACATACCCCCACCCCCCGCCACATAGGCCAAATCCTAATTAGGCCAGGATATCACATATACCCCCTTCAAAGGACCCGATGTCCTCATCGGCCCAACTTATCCAGGGGCGGGCCCACTATAATTCGTGGGTATTCAAATGAATACCCAAGATTTTTGAACAAAAAATACATATATGAAGTATATATTCCATATATGTATATATAGGAAAAAAGAAAAATACCTATACCCATTCAAAACTTAAAAGAAGCCCAAACTGAACCCTCCCACCACCCACCATTTTAGGTCCATTGACCCAATAGCAAATAAAAGCCCACATTTCTAACCCTATTTCTTCTCCTCACCTCCCCTTCCCATCCCAACCGGCCAACCCTCCCCACCCCAGCCGCCGGCCGCCAGGCGCCCTGCCCAGGCCGACGTGCACGCGCCGGTGCCTTGCGCCGTCACCGTGCCAGCCCAGCCGCCTGCGCGCAAACTTTTATTTCTGCTAAAAGTTTTGGTTTTTTTAATGTTCCTACCGTTCACTATTCTCTGATATGCTTGTTTTTTTTATATTCAAGCATATAACTCGGTGCTAAGCTCGAGGTTCAGTTTTGACTATAGTTTTAAACACGGTTTAATTATAAAATAAATTTTGTGAGAGGATCAGAACGTCAGATTTTCAGTACTTCCCTCTGCTCCGCATTCCGTCTCGGCTCAACTGCCCTCGAGGCCAAGCAAAAGCCCCCGTCGCTCTTGACTCTCTCTCTCTCTCTCTCGCTCGCGACAAGCAGCATGTCCCCACACGCGCACAACAATCGCAACCGCAAGCCACCTTGCTCTGCTTGCTACTCTCGTTGTTGGCGCGGCGCGGCCCGGCCTTGGGGGGGGATGGATGGGGATGTGGCTGGGGTGGGAGTGGGAGCAGCCATAGATTTCCTCCTCCTCCTCCTCCCTTAGCCGCCACCACCACCTCCCTCCACCACCATGCCGTCACCATCCCAGCCGTCCTCCTCCTCCTCCCCCAAGCTTCTCAACCCTAGCCGCAACGCAAACCCTCCACTCCTCCTCTCCCCTTAGCCCCCCCCTAACGCCGCCGCAAATTAACCGACGTCGACGATGATGCAGACTGCCGGGCGCCGCCGCCACCGATGGGTCAAGGAGTGGTCCGTTCCTCTTTCCTCCTCGAATTCCAATCCCTTCTTCTAATGGGAGAGAGCTTCTTGTTGGTTTGATTCGGATTCGGATCTGATCTCTCGTCCGCGCCACGCGCTTATACATGTTGTTAGGGTTCCGCAGGATCTGGTCGTCGCCGGTGGCCCATGCGCGCTCTACAAATGGGTGCGAGGTACGCCCCGCCCTCTTCAATTTTTTGCTTTGCCTCCCCGCCCTGTTACTACTTTGCTATGTGCGGTTTATCGTCCGTATGCTCGCGCGTGATGTTATCATGCGCGATGGGATCCCTTGCAGTTGCCGGCTGCTTGAATTCCATGGGAGGTTGGTTTATCAGAGAGGACCTGTTTAGGCATTTTTTTTCTGAATTGGCCCCTCCCCTGGCTAGCTTTACCGCAGGGGAGCTATGCGATTTGCTTGGCCTGTGACTTTGTGACAGCTTTGACGGTAATTAGTACGCGTTCTAAACAGCTAATGGATGTATGGATTATTTGTGCAACGCTCTTGGAAGTACGATTTCTTAAAAAAAAAAAAGAAGCTCTTGGAAGTACAATTTGTTTTTAAAAAAAAGCTTTCTACATCAGCATTGTTTAGATAAGTTTTTCTAAGCTTTTTGCTAGCTTTATACTCCCTCCATTTACTTTTGATAGGCATATTTCCAAATCTGAAAATTTTATTTTTCATAAGCATATTTCAATCCAACAACCTATCCTCTTAATGACTTTCTCAGATTTAATGCGTGACTCTCCATTCTTCCACACAAGATTGACTACATGGGCATCGAGAAATGTAAATATTAATGAATCGCTTGTTTACGAGGAATAACTAGTAGCATGCTTAAATGGATGATAAGTAGAATTACTTATCTTTGGTCTGTGTACCAAGATGAAATATGACCATCAAAAGTAGATGGAGTGAGTAATATTTAATCCATCCATATGAGCAATTTTCCTCTGTCTGTCTATGATCTATCCAATCACCCAGTTAAAACGCGCCCTTAGTTCGCTTTCGGTTTTCATGCTGTCCGTTCATTACTGTATGGCATAAGCATTGCAGTCCAAGTACCTGGGACTGCGAGGCACAGGTGTAGTCCTTTTGACTTTTGGAATAGTGAGATTTACTATGTTTTTTTTATCATTTCCAAATTTCAGACCCTATAAACCAATTTGTTCTAGTAAATAAATAACTTGATCTGAGATAAATGTAGCGAACAATTGAAATTTTGTCAAACGTTTTTTTAGCGAGTTACAAGTATATCTTTTGACCAATATCCCATGCCTTTGCAGTCTGCACTACATCTGAGCTTCACTTCGACATATTTATGAGCAGTGTAGAGTTCTCATTCGGCATGTCCAACCAATAAGGATACTAAACTAGTTGAATTCATTTGTTGGGCTTGGGCATGCCTTTTGTTCTGTGAACTACCCTTTCAGCTGTTAATATTTTCACCTTATTTCTTTACAGAGGATAGGTTGTCAGCTCTCAAATCCAGGGACAAGGAACAAGAAGCAGAACTGGCAAAACCTGAACCAACCACCGAGGTTCTCTTCCTGTGCAGCTATGAGGGCTGCGGGAAAACTTTTGTTGATGCAGGGGCTCTTAGGAAACATGCTCATGTTCACGGGGAGAGGCAGTATGTGTGTCACTATGCCGGTTGCGACAAGGTACTGCCTGTAATCTTTCTTGCCTGCGTTGGCCTTTCTGGATCACTATGGCATTGCTGCTTCTGGGTTGTTCGCTAATGTTATTTTCTTTTTGAATCTGACTTTGCAGAAATTTTTAGACAGCTCTAAGCTGAAGAGGCATTTTCTTATTCATACAGGAGAGAAGAACTTTGTCTGCCCTCATGAAGGCTGTGGAAAGGTAATTAATATGATCTCTCCATTGTAAACTTTGTCATTCATTTCTATTCCTTGACTGCATTTTCCGTACGATGCATAAATTTCAAATACATGTTAAATAGTCCATATGGAGTGGCATATCAACACTTATTCCCTTTCTCTAATAGTATTGAGTTTTTTTGGGCCATGCTTGGATATGGTCAAACATTCTAATTATGGAATAAACCCCCCACCCCCTTTGGCATTATCGGTAATTGTTGCTGTTAATTTGTTAGGTTTTGGTATGTTTCTTGTTAACATATTTGGTCCTGGTTATTGCAGGCTTTCTCATTGGATTTTAATTTAAAGGCACACATGAAAACACATTCTGTGGATAACTATCATGTGTGCAAGTACCCAGAATGTGCTCGAAGGTTTACACAGGAATCAAAATTAAGGGCTCATATCAAGCAACAGCATGAAAAGGTAAGATCTAATTATACCTCCAGATTTGTGCTTAGGAAGGAACCAGTTCTGACCACTTACTTTCATAACACTGATATAGGGTGGTCTCCAGAATCCAGGTGGGTCTGCAACAAACCGCAGTGGTCTAGCAGACCACTCCCATAATAGTCACACACCGAAACCGTCAGCAGCTCCACCCACTCCCTCAGCTGATCGCCCATACGTCTGTCCTTATGATGGTTGTGCCAAGGCATACATTCATGAGTACAAACTTAACCTCCATCTGAAGAAAGAGCACCCTAATCACTACCAGGATGCCGGTGCTCAAGCCGCCTCTTCGAAGATGTCGAAGCGAAGAAGCAAGCCCTCCTTGACGGCCAAGATGCCACTGCCCAAGGTCCCTAAGCGCAGGGGTTACACAGAGCCATACCAACCTCCTGTTAGTGTTGTCGAAGAGCACCAGTGGCCGAGGAATGTGCTGTACGAGGACGATAGCGAGGAGACTGAGGAAGAGGGAGATAATGTTGGGGACGGGGCGAGGTACAGAGCTGCTAGCAGCGACGACGATGAGGAGACTGAGGACGAAGAATGAGCTGCTCAGATCAGTCGTTTTTTCATCCAGTGCTTGTGCATATGATTTACAAAATCTTAGCTTTTGGGTTATAGTTTTGCATACATGTACAATATTCAAAATAAGGCTGGGTAGTTGGTCAGAATTGAGAATTACCCCCCTTCCTTCTGAATTATGCAGGTTGGTAATGTTGGGCTGCTCCCATTAATCAAATTCAAAAGGACAATCACAGAATACAATCATTGTTTGCAACCTTTTATGCTTTCACCTGCTTTTTTCAAGAGGTATTGGACCAAACTAACAATGCTTCGATGTGCTTACCAATGTTGAAGAATCACAGCTTTCTTCCACCTGACACGGCCGTGGTAATTCAACCTTTGCCGTGCATACGTGCAATGCAATGCCGTTCGGACACGGTGGTTTCGGCCCACAGCTATTATTTATGTCTGTTTGTGCTGGCTTTGAGCCCACTATTTTAAATTGAGGATTGGACCCATTGAATCCAGTAGAAACTATACTTTCTATATAGGTTATACAATTATTATAAGTTAAAGCTCAACATACAAGTATATCAACTCATCATCATTAGCTATTACTTCCTCCGTTTCACAATGTAAGTAGCATTTCCCATATATAAGTAGCATTTCCCATATATGAATGTGGAAAATGCTAGAATGACTTACATTATGAAATGGAAGGAGTACTTTCTCCGTCTAAAAATATAGCAACTTAGTATGGGATTTGACTCAACTTAAGACAATGAATTTTTATGGGTCAAATCTCATCCTAGATTACAAAATTTTAGAACAGATGTAGTAGCATCTTAAATTTTGTACAAGCATGACACGTTATCTTCTCCCTACGTCATTTTCATAATGTTTCAATATTCAATATCGTGCAATATTTCACGTATACCCATCATAAATTCCAAAGCAAAGCAGGTGTATCACCTAATTTTAACATAAGGTTCAGCCTAACGAAAAGTTTTCTTCTGTTTCTCTTCTCGAGTTTATGTGTTTCTCAAATTTCATTTTTTTTTCTGCAGTCTAATCAGGCACTAGTTATTTCTGTATTATTTACAATCCTTTGTTTTTTTTTCTATTCCTTCATTTTCTTTCTCAAACTTGCATTTGAAAGCGGTTATCGGTCCGGGGCGGAGACACATAATTAGGGATTGAACATCAGGCTTGTTTCCTTTAATCCCTTGTAAATCCTTTAAAAAATCATGAAAAGTTTTGAGGATTCAACAAATTGCATTGGTTGAGGTCTTTATTGATTGATTCAGTCCTAGTATTTTTTGTAAATTCCTAGCTCCCGTCAATGTATCGGTCCAGTGCTTAATTATGCTTCTAACCTGTCGGCAGTGTGCCCGATTCGGTGCAAGTTCTTTGCCTTTGCTTATGTTGACTCCTACCGCGTCGTAAGGTCACTTTGATTCGTGCCAACTGCCAAAGTGTTGACCACGATGTACTAGAGAATAGTACTACTACAGTGGTATTTTATTGTACACAACCGAAGCTGGGGGCTGCAGCGTGCAGTCAAGTTGGGGAAATTCTTTTTCTTCGATTATCACATCGGATATACAGATACACATTTAAAGTATTAAACGTAGGCTAATAATAAAATAAATTACAGATTCCACTAGAAAACTGTGAGACGAATTTATTAAGTCTAATTAATCCGTCGTTAGTAAATGTTTACTGTCCACATTGTCAAATTATAGCGTAATTAGCTTAAAAGATTCGTCTCGCAATTTACACGCAATATATGTAATTATTTTTTTCCTACATTTAACACTCCATGCATGTGTCCAAACATTCAATGTGACAGCGTGAAAATTTTTGTTTTGGGAACTAAACAGGGCCTGAGCCATTGATCAGCGCCGAACAGGAGGGTTCCCGAGTTCCGACAACTCGCATTAGGCCTTGTTTAGTTGGGAAAAATTTTAGGTTTGGTTGTCACATCGGATTATACGTAGACACATTTAAAGTATTAAACGTAGTCTAATAACAAAACAAATTACATATTCTGCCAGAAAACTGCGAGACAAATATATTAAGCCTAATTAATCTATCATTAGTAAATGTTTACTGTAGCATCACATTATCAAATCATGGTTCAATTAAGCTTAAAAGATTCGTCTCGCAATTTACACGCAAATATGTGTAATTGATTTTTTTCCCTACATTTAATATTTTATGTATGCGTTTGATGTGACAACGTAAAATTTTTGTTTTATGAACTATACAGGGCCTGGCATGATCATGATCGCGTCGTTAAGCTCACCGATCCCAAGATAGCCACGAAGACAAGGCGAAGGTTCCAACAGCGCGTTGGTTGGAAACGGTAATAAAGAAACCCACGTCGTTCCTGCAATACCCTCACACTCTCCTTCCTTTTTCTTTAGGACTACTCATGGTCGGGGATGAATTAAGCAGTGATAGCGTATTATGACCAATGCAGTTAAAATAACGACTACAACTTTAGCAGTGATAGCATATTATGACCGTTGGATCGATGCAGCCAACAGCTTGGATCTACTCTGCCATCCCCTGCATAGTATACGCTACAGTGATTCGTGAACAGTATTTTCTGATGATCTGAGCCGCTGTTTTTGATCCATCGGCTACCTTGCAACTACTAAAGTTGCAGTGATAGTAACAACTGCACTGGATCTCAATCCGTCGGAGATGCCATGGTAGTTTTTTTTTCTTTATAAACACAGAACATAGACAACGCACAACACGACACACTTATTTATATGAACATACACACGCATATCCAGATATATCTTGATTCATTATACTAAGAGGGGACACATTCTAAGTTGGCTTTTTTTTTATTGGATGGAGTACATTCATCCTAATTCATAACTTAGTTGAAGGTCCCGTTTGGTAGGACTCCAAACTCCTACTCCAATAGAATCTAGCTCCTGTTGGAGGTTGGAGACCTGTTGAAAAATGTTTGGCTAGCTTTTAGCTCTAGATCTAAAAAAATTAAAAAAAAATAGAATCCCCACCAACGGTCGTGCGCCACCAGCGCGTCCTCCCCACTCGCGCCAGCTGCTCGCACTGCTCGCCTGCCCCCGTCGGAGCATCGCCGTTGGCTTGCCGTCTGTGCTCGCCCATGGGAGGTGAAGTTTCAAGAGGGATAGAGAGGGGTGAGGAGGTGAGTTTTGGGTAGTTCTGTAGCGTTTGTGTGTAAATATGCTAAAAAAAATTGAAGGCAGTGGGTCTTTTGGGTTGGAATGGAGCTATGGAGCAATAAAAACCCAGCTCCACCTCGTAGTCCATATTTAAGGAGTAGCTCTGCTAACTTCACTCCTAAAAACATAGGATCTAAACCATTTGGCACAACTCCGGCTTAAAGCTGGAGTTAAGAGCTAGAGTTGTGCCAAACATGCCGAAAATGTGCTCTCTCTCTCTCTCTCCTCTCATTAACCCATATCACTCAACTGTTTTGTACTTAGATGATTATTTACGGTCCAAATTATCCACTTATTTTCTTCTTTTATTAAGTCATATCACCTCAATTGTTTTTAGCTCTTAGATGATTAATCTATGATCCAAACTATCTCCCTCCTTTTCTTCTCTCATAAAACTACATCAACTTACTTTTACATTTGAATCATTATTTTATATACTATTTAAATTTAAATTATTATAAACCACATAAACTTACGCAAGATTATATTATCTAGCTATCTTACACAATATTTTTACTCGGTGTTATCATATTAAACTTTTGCAGCAACGCGCGAGGTTCACCTAGTTATACTTGTAGCAAAATCATCTTGATTAATGATCTATTGAGTAGTGTTTTATAGTTAAATGGAAAGAAATGTGAGAGGATGGTTTTATACTCTTATGACATAAGAAGGCTTAATCCATCCTTTGGTGAAGAGAACAATATGAAAGACATATTATTCTCTTCAATACCAAACAGAAGTACATGACACACAATTGACTTTTTTTTTCTCAAACTATGATAAGCAATATTTATCAATCACTTAGAAGAATACCATTGGATCCACCGTCAAAAGTACTTTGGGCAATGCCCAGTATGTATATTCAATCGCTATTGGCCGACTATAATATAATCAACCACAACGAAAAAGGTTTTTATCCTCGCAAAAAATGGTTTTATTTGATTATATTTATATTTGTGTTATTACCGCTATAATAAAATCAGTGAACAATTCACTACAAGAAGAATGATGAAGTACATGCTCTTTCTTTGCAAGTGCACTGTGCACATAAATAGCTAGGTGCCCAATAATCCTCCTATGGTCATGAATAATGTTGGTACCATTAAGATGACAAAAAAAAACATGGATCGGCCGTTATATATTGAGCAAAATGGCCAGAATGGAAAAGGACCTTTTATATATTGTCTTGCGTGATGAAATGGCACGAGGTATCGACAAGTATTCTATTAATATAATAATGAAGAACAAATCTTAAAAATCTAAAAGTGACATTTTTAACAAAAAGTGAAATACCATGTAGGGACACTGGAAAAAGAAAACTATACAAGTAGATACGAACAATCAACTGTACAATGAAAAAAGTTGAAAAATACTCTAGTACTATAACAACGAGTTTGATGAAAACACAAAATATCCACAATTCAAGAAATATTCAAAGGATAAAGTAAAAGGAAAAAAAAGGAAAAATGCTATTTATTTGTAGTATAAGTTTACTACATGTAACCTTTGTCACACTATATCACATAGGCAGCTATTTAATTACCAATAGAAATTATACTATTCTATATTTTGTTAATCCATTTACATAAATACTACACGTCTAATGTTCTACTTAAATACCTACCACACTTGCACAAAACTTCTTATATAACTTATCAATATTCATTACTTACCCTGTCTCAAAATATAGCTACCTAATATAGAATGTGACATTATCTACACTACTAGAAAACTGATCTTTACTCGGTCGCCCCAAAACCACAATAGTCCCGGTTACAAAAAGAACCGGGACTAAAGATCCTCTTTAGTCCCGGTTTAAAATCCCACAGCCATTCTACGATCTTTAGTCCCGGTAACACCAACCGGGACTAAAGATAGTCCCGGTTCATCCCCTGTCAGTCCCTTGTCAGAGGGGCGGGGATCTTTAGTCCCGGTTGGTGTCACAAACCGGGACTAAAGATCATCACTTTAGTCCCGGTTGGGATCTTCTAGATCTTTACTCCAAATCATGCGTAGTATATAATCCATATTCCCTATCCACTCACCAACAACCGGCCTCTTCTCTCCTCAGATGCATCACCCTTTCCTCTTCCTCCTCCCATCCCGGCCTTCTCCTCCCCCTCCTCCCCTCCCATCCGACTCCTCCCTTCCCATCCGATCTCTCCTCAGATCCATCTCCCTCTCCTCCTCCTCCCCTTCCTCCTCCCATCCCGGCCCTCTCCTCCCCCTCCTCCCCTTCTTCCTCCCATCCCGGCAAGGGCCGCCTCCTCCCTTCCCGTGCCCAGCAGGACCGCACGCGGCAGGCAGCCGGCGGGGCCGCACGCAGCAGGCGCCGCGCAAGGCCGAGTAGCGAGCGGCGGCAGGTGGCGCTACCGGCATCCATTATTTCTTTTCTATTTTTTTACAATTTGTGATTCACTGAGATGTATAATTTTGTGATTTGTTGTATGGATCTGAGATGTATAATATGTGATGTATTTGATTTGTGTGTAATTTTTTTTTTAAGATTTGTGATGTATTTGATTTGTGTGTACAAGTAACTTAAGATTTGTGATGTGAATATTTTGGGATGTTATTTTGATTTGGGGTTTGATTTGGATATGCATCCCACTCGATTTGAGAGGAAATATAGGGATTAAACTCTGGCTAAAAAACAATGAAAAAAAGAAAAGGAGACCTAATGGAACTGCCGCTACCCTCTCTTTAGTCCCGTTTAGTCCCGGTTGGTGTTACCAACCGGGATTAAAGATCCATCTTTAGTCCCGGTTATTTCAACCGGGACTAAAGATCTTTAGGCCCATCTTTAGTCCCGGTTGGAAAACCGGGACTAAAGGGGGTTGCCAACCGGGAGTATAAATGGTTTCTCCACCAGTGCTACCACTACGAAGCTGTCCAGATTTGTTGTACTACCTCCTATCCAGATTCGTAGGACTAGATAATATCACATCCTATACTAGGTAGTTACATTTTGGGACGGAGAAAGTAATATGTTTACTAATCGACCCCTCCGTAAGACATTGCACGTTTTATAAGGCTGAGTTCTTTCTCATAGGTTCCCAACTCCACTCTCTCGTTTTCCGCGCGCACGCTTTTCAAACTACTAAACGGTGCGTTTTTACAAAAAAAATTCTATATGAAAGTTACTTTTTTTAAAAAAATCAAATTAATCTATTTTTTTTTAAAAAAATACTAATACTTAATTAACCACGCGCTAATAGACCCCTCGTGCATAGGACATGTGTTCCTAACCGAAACTAGCGAACACAGCCTTAGGCCCTATTTGGGGGAGCTTGTCCCAGCTGCAGCTTTTTACAAAAGCTGCTTCTGCTAGAAGCTACCCCAAACAATGCACAGCTTCTGAGAATATGTAGTTACAGATTCTAAAAAATGAACTAAGAAACCAGAAGCTGGAGAAGCTGGGTTTCAGGGCTTTTCCAGATTTTTAGAAACTGGCTGTCAAACAACTGCTTCTCAAAATCTAAAGTTCCACAAACAGGCCCTTACCCTCAACCGGCGAGAGGTGCCTCTCCTCAAAACCTCCTCAACCCCATCAACCATCTCGCTCCTCCATGCAGGAAGTCAGCAACACCAGTTGATGACACCAACACACAAGACATTTGATAATTTAATATTTTTTCCAGTGTCCAATTTATTTTAATTAAAACTTATAGGATTGATACTCTATCCGTAAAAAAAAGAAAAACCTAAAACACGCTGTGACCAGGATGTAACCTCTCTTAATGTAACGAATTTGGATAAATCATATCCCCTTTTAGATTATTTTTTTTATGGAGGAAATACATGAGACCATCTGAGTGAATGAAAGTGGGTTAAAATGTAAAACAATCGAAGCCCGTTTCAAGCAGTGTTAAATTATTAATAAATGTAAAAAAAAGAGAGAAACAAAACGAACAGCCCGGGAGAGGATAAAAAAACAAAAAGAAAGAAAAAAAAATACTAGTACTAGTAGTAGTACTCTCGTAATAATAACACAATAGGAGGAGCAGAGAGGAGAGAGCCACTGCACCGCGCGTCCGCCCGCGCTCCCTCCCTCTCCTCTCCTCGCACTCGCCGTCCCTCCCAATGGCCTCCGCTGCCGCCCACGCGGCCACCGCCACCGCCGCCGCCGTCCTCCTCGTCGTCTTCCTCGCCCCCCTTGCCGCCGCCTCCGACTCCGACCACAAGGTAAAAAACCAACCAGCTCCTCCTCCCACTTCACCGCCTCGCTGGGAACAACAGACGGGGGGCGCGCGCTTCGGCGTCGGAACACTCGGTCGCCACCCACCCGGCGGCGACGGGGTCTGTTCGGGCCGCCGTGGCGGGGACGTGTGCGCCGTGGTTCCGCTAGATCCGTGCTCGCCCGGGTGGGAGGGTCAGATCTGCGTGGCGCGGGCTCCGGCGGGGCGGGATCTCCGGGTAGCCAGTCCCTCCCTCGTGCTGGATCGGGGTCTCGTCGCGTGGTCTCTGCTAGAGATCTCGCCGCGCGAGTGGTGAGAAATGGAGGGGTTGCAATGCGAGAGTTCGTCTCTATCGGCATCCGTGGTCCTTCTGAAAGTTTGACTCGTTTGATCTGTAACGTCTAGTGCAGTTAGTCTGACTGTAATGTTTGGTCTTGCGGTAATTAACTCAGGATTTAGGTGATATTTTGGCCTACTGTGTATTTTGGAGGAAGAATGTGTTTGTCTGGTGCTTTGGAACATTTACGATGTGTCGTGTTCTTCGCTTTGTGTAGTACCAATCGGAGGAGAAGGTTATGCTCTGGGTGAACAAGGTTGGCCCGTACAACAACCCACAGGAAACTTACAACTACTACAGCCTTCCGTTTTGCCATCCGTCCAATAACCCCGTGCATAAATGGGGAGGGCTTGGGGAGGTTCTCGGTGGAAATGAGCTGATTGACAGCCAGATCGACATAAAGTTTGGAAGTGAGCAATCACTTTTGTTGTGCATTGTTCTTTTTATGCTGCTTCAGTTTTGAACATTGAAACGGGAAGGTAAAATGCAGTGTTTAAGACTGATCATGGTTTGTCTCAGGGGATGTTGACAAGGGTACCATTTGTTCAATTGAACTTGATCCTGACAAGGCCAAACAGTTATCTGATGCGATTGAGAGTTCATATTGGTTTGAATTCTTCATTGGTAAGCTGTTCTGGTTTCCTTCTTGACTCCGCTGGTGTGTTTACTTGCCATTTTTCAGTACGCATAAACATTTTTACGCACTGTGACTTATTGATTTACTTATTATCCTTTTCTGCACACTTCTGGGAAATTCTATGCCACTATCAAAGATGATTTGCCTCTATGGGGTATGTATCCTCTTTTATCATTACTATTTTCTCTCAAAGATCTTATATATAGTCTAATAACTTATAACTTAACAGGTTTTGTTGGAGAGGCAGACAGAAATAGCGATAACAAATATTTCCTTTTCACTCACAAGAACATCGTCATCAGATACAATGGCAATCAGGTTTGGGTTTCATGAACTTGCATTTATTCCTTCGCAGGACCTTCAAGAAACTGAGTATTACTACTGTTACATTCCTGTAGATTATTCATGTTAATCTTACTCAAGAAAGTCCAAAGCTTATTGATGCGGGTAAGGCATTGGATATGACATATTCTGTCAAGTGGGAACCAACCAATGTAACATTTGCTCACCGCTTTGATGTATACCTTGACTACCCTTTCTTTGAACACCAGGTAAGAACTCAGTTTCTGCAATTAAAGCCTGGTTCTGCACCTTGGTTCTTATGTATTTTGTTGCCAATTTTCCACATAAAAAATTATGCCTTGATTCTCAATTTCCCATGTATATCTTGCAGCATTTCCTCTGACCACAGATAATCCATTTTATGGCAGATCCATTGGTTCTCAATCTTCAATTCTTTCATGATGGTTATCTTTCTCACTGGGCTAGTGTCAATGATTTTGATGCGCACTCTAAGAAATGACTATGCAAAGTATGCCCGCGACGATGATGATCTTGAAACTCTGGTGATTGACTATCTATATTCAAATAATGTACAAATTCTGTTATGCGCTTCATACATCCTCTTGCTGACATTTTTATTCAATATCAGGAAAGAGATGTCAGTGAAGAATCTGGATGGAAGCTTGTCCATGGGGATGTTTTCCGGCCTCCTCGCAGTTTGGCTCTTCTTTCAGCCCTTGTTGGTGTTGGCACACAGTTGTCTGCTCTTATTCTGCTAGTGATTTTGTTGGCAATCATCGGAATGCTGTATATTGGGTATGCACATCATTTATGATTTACCTCAAATCACTACAATTAACACCGATTTCTATAAAGGCAGCTTCTACTAAATGCCTTAGGCCCCTAAGTTTTCTCCATCCTGTCACTTGTTACTTTTGTCAAGCCAAACAGCATACACCACCTCCAGTTTAAAATACACAATTTGTTAACGTAGACAGGACTGCATTGGTTTTCGCAGTAAGGCTTTCCAGATTCTAGGTGTGCCTGAATGTGTGGTTATAACTACAATCACATTATGACATGTGAGGAATTGTCAAATCATAATTACCGCCTTCACATGAAACCCAGCCCCCTTTTCTAATTTTCGGCCTGTCAATGAACTGCTTAAAAGGTTCTTTGGAGTGCACATTTATCTTTATTTTTGATATTTTGCTTTTATTTCACAAGTAGCTGAACTACTTTATGAAGCATTTAAGTCTAATCGTACTTTCTGATTCTATGCAAAAGCGCATCTCTCACACCTTATATTCTTATTGTAGGCGAGGAGCTATTGTCACAACATTCATTGTTTGTTATGCCCTTACTTCATTCATCTCTGGATATGTCAGTGGTGCACTTTATTCACGGCATGGGGGTATGAACTCAGTTTACTTTACATCTTGAACAGGCACACACCTATTTTACTATAAGATGCTCACCTCATTTAAATCCTTGGTTTGCTGAGCAGGGAAAAACTGGATCAAGGCAATGATTATGACAGCATCACTATTTCCGTTTATGTGCTTTGGAATTGGCCTAGTGCTTAACACAATCGCTATATTCTATCGATCATTAGCTGCCATACCATTTGGTACTATGGTGGTTGTGTTCATCCTGTGGGCCTTCATATCTTTCCCTCTTGCTCTTTTGGGAACTGTTGTTGGTAGAAACTGGAGTGGTGCCCCAAATAATCCATGCAGAGTAAAGACTATTCCTCGCCCTATCCCTGAGAAGAAATGGTACCTCACGCCTTCTGTCATTGCCCTCATGGGAGGACTGCTTCCTTTTGGTAGCATCTTCATTGAGATGTACTTTGTCTTCACATCATTTTGGAACTACAAGGTAAAACAGGCAACACTAATTTTCCCATACAGGCTTCATTACTAAGGAGCCCTGAGAGTTGAGACTTATGCATCCTTCCTGATCATCTATTGACAGGTGTACTATGTATATGGGTTCATGTTGCTAGTCTTTTTGATCCTCATAATTGTCACCATCTGTGTAACAATCGTTGGTACATATTTCCTGCTGAATGCGGAGAACTACCACTGGCAGTGGACTTCATTCTTCTCTGCTGCTTCTACTGCCGTCTATGTTTACCTCTACTCCGTATATTATTACCATGTGAAGACCAAGATGTCAGGATTCTTTCAGACAAGTTTCTACTTCGGCTACACTCTTATGTTCTGCCTAGGTTTAGGAACACTCTGCGGTAAGCTCTTCTACACCGGTAGCATGCTTAAACCCAAGAATTTGATGGTTTCAACTGATACCGGTTCGAATTTTGGTCCAGGTGCTGTCGGGTATCTTGGATCGACACTGTTTGTGAGAAGGATCTACAGGAACATAAAGTGTGACTAAAAATTGACCCCGGTTTAGACAGATGGGGCGAAAAACTTTGTATGTGTGGCTTGTTCCGTGAAGTGATCAGCCATGTTTTGGTGGCCAAGAAGCCAGGGCAGTTTATGGAGTACAAACGTTCTTCGGCGACATTGCTGGGATGCCATGGTTTTTGTTTTCTTGTCCCTTTTGTTCTCTTTGATCCCCCTCTCGGTGCCACAATTTTCATGTTCAACTAGCCATATATAGCTGCGATCATAGTTTAGATGTTAGTATATACCAGAGTTGTTATTCTTGAGCCTCATATCTGTGTTGCTTCACTTAAAGCTGTAAGATCCATGACATTTGTTGACCTTTAATGATGAAAACATCTCCGAAAGACATCATTTTCAGATTTTATGCTTGTGTTTTCCTGCACGCAGAGCTACAGAAAAAAGAAGCTTAGCAGATACACATCTATTATCATTGAAAAATAGCACAACATCTGAACATAAAATCTATTAGTACATACTAGACCATTGTGTAACAAAATTTCCTGATAAAAAGAGGGGAATATTTCATATGCTACTGTGATTTGCACAACTCAAGTATCTTGCAAAATATGGAATAAGTTGGAAAACCAGTGCCTGATTTCATACTAGTAGTAAAATAAACCTGGAGTTCATTATACTGATACCCCTTTTACCATGTGCCCAACACCCGTGATAAGTCTGGAATGCAAAAGATTCTACACCAAATTCGTACAGTAGTACTAGTAATCGTTTATTTTTCGTACAAAATCATGGTGAAATAAATCGAATTCAAGGACAAACGTCAGCTGAAGGATTCAAATTCGTTTGCGAGTCTCTTCGTTTTTACGTGGCGCGCCAAGGCTCAAACTTCTTTGCACCTCTGTTCTGAACGCAAGGTGTCCGCCATGGCGCCCGCGCTCCCCCGCCGCCTCCTCCCCTGGCTCCGGACCCCACCTTCCTCCTCCTCCGCCGCCGCCTTCTCGTCGGCGCCCTCCCGAGGCTGCCCGCTCCACGCCGCGCTCGCCCGCCGCGGCGCCCCGGCGGCCGCCTCCCTCGCCCTGTACGCCCGCATCCGCGAGGAGGCATCGCCGCCCACCCCGTTCACCTTCTCCCTCCTCCTCGCCGCCCTCGCGTCGTCGTCGTCGTCTTCCCCGTCCCCTTCTCCGTCCGCAGGCTGCGCGCGCCTCGCCGCCGCGTGCCTCGCCCACGCTCAGGCGTTCAAGTGCGGCGCGCTCGCGCACCCCGTCGTCACCAACTCCCTCCTCAAGCTCTACTGCTCGCTGGGCCTCCTCGACCGCGCGCGCAGGGTGCTCTACTCCGGTGGTGCCGCGCTGGACGTCGTCTCGTGGAACACGATGGTGTCCGGGTACGGCAAGGGCGGGGACCTGGGCGCTGCGCGGGAGGTGTTCGCCAGAATGCCCGAGCGGAACCTGGTTTCCTGGAGTGCCATGGTGGACGCGTGCGTGCGTGCCGGGGAGTTTGGGGAGGCTTTATGGGTGTTCGATCGGATGATGCGGGAGGAATTCAGGCCAGATGTGGTGGTGCTGGTGAGCGTGCTCAAGGCATGCGCGCATCTCGGCGCCGTTGAAAGGGGGCGTTGGGTTCATAGGTATCTGGAGACAGGGAGTTTTGGAGGTAGGCGTGGAAATCTCATGCTTGAGACAGCTCTTGTGGACATGTACTGCAAATGTGGGTGCATGGAGGATGCCTGGCAAGTTTTCGATGGAGTTCATCGTCGCGATGTGGTGTTGTGGAATGCGATGATCGGTGGGCTTGCGATGAATGGCTATGGTGAGCGTGCTCTCGAATTATTCCGAAGGATGCTTCAGAAGGGTTTCATGCCAAATGAGTCGACGTTTATTGCTGTTTTATGTGCATGCACCCATACAGGGCGTGTGGACGAAGGGAAAAGGGTTTTCAAGTCCATGCAGGATTATGGCATTAAGCCACAAAGGGAGCACTATGGATGCTTAGCTGATCTCCTTGGCCGTGCAGGGAATGTAGAAGAAGCTGAAGCTCTGTTACTGGATATGCCAATGGAGCCACATGCTTCTCAATGGGGTGCACTCATGTCATCATGCCAAATGCACAATGACATCAATGTGGGTGAGCGTGTGGGTAAGCGGCTTATTGAGCTAGAGCCATATGATGGTGGCCGTTATGTTGTTCTATTCAACCTATATGCTGTCAATGGTCGATGGGAAGAAGCAAGGACCATTCGGCAGATGATGGAGGATAGGGGAGCCAAGAAAGAAACAGGTTTGAGCTTCATAGAGTTAAATGGTTTGGTCCATGAATTTATTTCCGGGGATACAAGACATCCTCTCACAAGGAAAATCTATGCACTATTGGAAGATATAGAGAGGAGATTGCAACTAATTGGCTATGTTAAGGATACAAGCCAGGTGATTATGGACATGGATGATGAGGAAGATAAGGGCATCGCCCTATCCTACCACAGCGAGAGGCTGGCATTAGCATTTGGTATCTTAAACATTCCCCAGGGCGTTCCTATTCGTATTGTCAAGAACCTTCGAGTGTGCCGTGATTGCCATGTGCATTCCAAGCTTGTGTCCAAGCTCTACGAGCGGGAGATCATTGTGCGTGACCGTCATCGTTTCCATGTGTTTCGTGATGGAGTATGCTCATGCAATGACTATTGGTGAAAAAGATTTTACATTATTGAGTATGATTGGAATCATGGACATCGTCAAAGGATGGCCAAAATACTGGCCAAGGTATTTATGGTCGATATATCAGTAACCAAGGTGAGTATGGAGAAAACCATAATAGACTTCCTTTGCAGTTTGCACAGACTGTTCTTCAATACCACCTTTGCCATGATATAGTGCTTATTTTCTGTGAAATGATGAATACTGCAATTGATTTTATCTTTTAGTTTGCTTCAAATTGTTATTCCCTGTCTTATGAAGATTGTAGGCATATTAATCCTCTTTTAAAATGGTGGATGGAACTATGATGAACTTTCGTGCAGGTGGTGGTAACTAATGAACTCTCAGGTCTATCAATATTTATGTGTTTTGTTTTTAATTGCTAAACCATCTGAATTGATATATTGTTAATTGTGAAATCCTCAAAACAAAATGGCTACTTTCCATTAGCACCATTACTGAATTTTACAAATTTGATGCAGTTCGTTATTGAGTCTCAACTGTTACTAGAATTCTTTCTACTCACTCTATCTTGTTATTAGGTTTGCCAACGCCTCTTGGGTGGATCTGTTTGAAACTGTAAGAGAACAAGATCAGTAGATCACTGTTCTTTCTGGAGTATCAGGATAATCAGTGTAGGCGGAGGCCGTTTCTTGCAGAGCTGATTAGTTTCTTTTCAAGCTTGTTTGCCTGAACTCCAAGGGATAGAAACGAGTGGACACGCTCGCCATCTTGGACTGATCACTGATTGCGTGCTGACGGTTGACATTTTCCATCGGTGATCACTATTCTCATCTTCTTAATCTGCCAATCAAGTTCAAATTCCCAAGCCACACCTCGTTTCTTCTTCAGGTAGGTGGATTGACTGGTTGTTGTTTTTTTTTTCAGACGATGGAACTCGCGCGCTTTCGGTGTCAGGGGAATGGCGGGAAGGCAGACGATGGAATCCAAGAGATGGAGGAGGAGCTTCCAGAACCCCTCGCTTCCACACTGAAGCTCTCCCCTTTGCTTTGCTTTCCTCACTCCATATGTGATTCCTTCCTTTTCCACCTCCACCCAAAAACTTTCCACCCACTCCACCTCTTCATCACACCCACTCTCTCTTTCTTTCTAATGGATTACTCGGGCGGCGGGCCGGCGCCGGCGCCGGCGACGGGGAGAGCGCGGGTGCGGGGGCGGTGGTGCTACTGCCGCTGCTTCCGGCGGTGGGGCCGCTGCTTCTGCTGCTGCTACTGCTGCAACTCCTTCCCCCCCATCCAGGACGACCTCCGCGGCCCCGCCACCGCCGCCACCTGAGCCCCACGCCCTACAGAGATTTCGCCCCCAACACTTCCTACCACCTACCGTACCAGGTGAGTCTACTCGCGGCACACGCTTCGTGATTTGTTTAGATAGCTAGCTATTCCGTGTGCTTGGTGTGGTCAGGGTGTGTGTCCATCTCTGTTCGATCGCTCCCCCAAACTAGGTTTAGCGTGTGGATATTCCGTAGCCCCCCTGATCGGGTGCTTGGATAATTGGGATGTAGCGTGCTGTCTCGTAACGTAAGGCTCATCACGTGAGCCGTGATCATTGTGCTGGGTTTGTGCTGGGATCATGGGATTGATGAACAGTTTGGTTGTTCCGTGCACTCCGGATCTAGGTTTCAGTGCACTGCACGGGTGGGGACCGTCCAGAGGAGCTCCTCCGCGTTCCTGCGTGAGATGCTGAAATTGCTTGTGGCGAAACGCTGGATGGTGAATTGAGTTGTCTGGGGTTGTTCTTGTCGGGTTGGTAATTTTGTTGTCCTGTGATTTGAGTAGCGTCTTAGTGGTGCAGATTTTGTAGGCTGGTGAAACAGAATTAGCAAGCCTTGGGTTCATACCTGCGCTGTTTGGACGCTATTGCGATTAATTTAAAATTTTATATGCCTCATATTAGTTGATGCCAATGCATGCTTTTGATTTGGTTGCTGTCTAGGCACAAGACAACGTAGTACTTTGAACTAGTGCGTCTTGATTATGTGCCGGAGACATACCATGTGTTCTGTTGAGTCTAAATTAGGTTCATCAAGAGAAAATGAGCAATTGATGCAGAATGTCAGGCACAATATTTTACCTGTTAGTATTTGTTAGCATTGGGTGCTGGTATTTGCCTCGTATTTACATCAGTACATGCTACACGATCATCTATTAGTTTAAGATTGTCACATTTTTAAGAGAATATTATGTCCGTTCTTGATTAGCTGGTATATACTATTAGTTATATTGGGATGTTGGATTTTGCTTTCGTGCATATGTATTCGTACAAACTCATCCACTTATATGTTCCATAAATTTGATTAATTATTGGTTTGACCTTACTATTCATGGCAGCAGACACGTTAATCATGTAATCAAATGGTCGCCATGAGGACTGCACCAACCTTTGTTGCTATATAAACTAGGCAAGACTACCTTTCTGTTCAGATGTGAGGGTATGCTAATATTCAGGAGTTATTTTGGACAATTACTGGACAAGAGATGTTCTTGGTAGCTGTTTAAAGTACTTGCTTGTAAGTTTAGTGAAAAGTCCATGGACATATTGCTTTACGGTAAATCTGTGAGGATGGATCAAGTGATCATTTCCATGGACAGCAGAGTGTTTCCTGTAATATATAACAACTATACATATATGAAAATTACTTGTACATAAAGTGAATTATATCTGCTGTTTCATTCTCAAGTATTTACTATGAGCTTTCACATCCTGGTACAACCATAGTGAATTATATCTGCTGTTTCTGATCTGTCTTGTGATTACAAGTGTTTTACTCGTTCTGTTGCAGCTGAGAATGAACTTTCTTGATTCCACCATCATATATATCTGATGCGTGACATGCTCATACATAATAAGCATTCTGAGATCTGTACATATACAAGAGTACAAATGTAGCATGTGGTTGGTGCTGTGTGATGTGCAGTAACAGATACTTGCCATATAAATCGTTGATGCAATCTAATATGGTTTGTATTATTATGTCGGTGTCCATCTGAAACCCATGGGCTATGGCCCTCTCCTGGTGTTTGTTGTGCAGACATCTTTTCCTATTTGCACTTGGGACATTTCTGAACTGTCAGGTGCAGTTTCCCTGTTACATATTCGATGCATCCTCCGATGACTATTGAGAAGATTGTGTCAAATCTTTATAGTTGTTATTGTTTCCTACCAGGCACTAAATCTCCCTGTTTATGTGTTTGAGTCGGTTTGTCTTGCAGTGAGGGTTCATTTTCTGGCTAGTCTTTTCTGATGATCTCTAGTGCAGTTGAAACGTCAGTAGCAGATAGCAGATCTGCTAATCGCAACATCAGCAACAAACCAGCTTCAGCCTCTTCTTCCTCAACAGTGACCCTGAGGTGACATTTTACACTTTTGCATCACTTTGTTCAAACTGAAACCCTTGACATAGGTTTAGGTTTATCTGAAACTTTTTGCATTCCCCTCGGCCTCGCTGTTTACGGATTGATGCTACTATTTCTTTTTTTTTTTTGCAGCTCCTACACACGGATACAAGATGTGTTGCATCCTGCCATGACCTCACACGAGCAAAGCACCAAATTAGCCAATATCATGGCACACGCAGGGCTGTCTGCTGGTTGCATGGATCAGGGCAAGAGAGAAACCAAGTGTGTGGGGGCATTGGATGCCTGCCTGCCTGCTTGCTTTGCTTGCTGCATCCCCCCTCACCTCACCTTCCCCTCTCTTGTTGACTGTGGTGTATGCACACCTTGTCTCGTGTAATTATGGTCTCTAAGCCCTGCCCGCAACTACTGGTCTTTACATCTCATTCTTGATCTCACACATACTCACATCTCATTCTTGCATCGCCATCTATCTTTACACTATTCTCTGACTGCATTCTCAGCACCCATCTATCTCAATATCTCATCATGTTTGTATTACAAAGTACTACTAACATTCTTGTATGTAACTGCAGTCATCCGTCTCCACAGCTTCTGTTTACAGTTCTGAACTTTTACAGTATCTCCATGGTTACTGTCACACCAGAGGAGCGTACAAGTAGTGGAGGTGGAGTACTCCCTTGGCTGCCTGAACTGATGAGATGAGCGGGGCCATGAAAGCTGGAAGCTAGCACTGGTGAGAGACCAACCAACCCTGCAACCATGCCCTCCTGCTTGCTCTGCAGCATCAAACTCTGCCCCTGCTTGCCTGAACAAAAGTGAGTTCTTTGCTCACCTTTGGGCACACACTCACACATGTGGTCAATAAGGCACAGAAAGTTCCTGCATTTCTTGTCTACTTCTGGTTACTGAGGAGTACCTTGCCTGCTCTCTGGGGTCAACTTGTTTTAGTGAAAGAGATAGAGAAGAGTGTGTGACTGTCAGTCAGTCAGGTTATGGGGCTTGTGATAGATGATGGATGGGGTGTTGTGGTCATGGCTGGCTGGCTGGGCTGTGGAGATCTTTCCATGGCAGCCTTGCCTGTGATCTTGGCTGCAGGGCAGGGTGGCTCAGTTCCTACCTGTACTGCTGTTGCTCCCAGCCCCAGAGTCAACAAGTGTGGATTGTCTGCCAAAAGGCTCAGCTGCTGCTCCTACACACACTTTCAGTTCTGATTCTGCCGTACTCTGCTCTCTGTGTGTGATAGGGGAGGGAAGAGGGGGGGGGGGGGGTCCCTACCCTACTTTATCCCTCCATTTGTTCTATTCATCTCCTGTTCTAGTGTCCTAGAATCAAACTGTACCCAGACTTGGAGAGATCTCCCTCTACCTGCTCAAAAGCTTGCTGCATCTTTTTCCTTGCAAATGCTTAAAGAAAGGAGTGGAAAATTGCACTTTGCTAGGATTGTACTACAGTAGTGCTGGCTCATAACCTGTCTGGGAATTGACTTGTGCAAAGATTTTTGGGGTGTCTTTTGGTGGTCCTGAAAAGGATTAGGAATGTGCAGTGACCAGTGAGAGGGTTGGTCAATCTCTGCAAAAGCAAAACAGACCTACATCTACATAGCTCCAGACATTAGGATTTATGAACACTTCACAGTTACTATCTCCTTTTCTTACATATATATACTAGTAGTAATAATAGTAGAATGCGTGCAATCAAATCTCAAAACTTTGAATGATTAACTAATGCAAAACCATGAGGGTTTGACATGAGAAAATGATATTGGTAGAGTTGTCATGAAAAACACTTCCATATAGTTTTATTTTTAATAGCTTGTGTAAATTAGAAAAAGTAGCGATGAAACATGTGCATTGAGGCTACGTTGTCCAAAACGAGAAGTAAAAAAAAGAGAGAGAGAGAGAAGGGGGTAGTAATTGATCATTAATTAATATTTCATGGCTTGTCAACCCTTGGAAGTTAACCACTTAACCTTAATCATCCAGAAAATGGAGAAAATGGAGAGAGGTTATTAGGATAGCATCTTGTGTTGGACACTGTTTGCAACTGTTTTGAGTCCATTTCTGCTAATGCCATTTATGATCAGACATGTGCAAGACAAGAGTGTGCAACTAGTGTTAATAGCTCAAGAACCCAAGGAGCAGAAGCAAGCTGAAGAGTGAAGAGGAGGACAGCCAAGAAAGCAGCAGAGGCAAGCAAGCAAGCAGGTGGTGTGCCTGCCATGGCGGCCGCCGCGCTGCTAGCTAGCTGATGGTTAGTTGCCGCCGCCGCCGCTGCAGAGGTCGAGGAGCTTCTTCCTCCCCTCGGCGACCTCGTCGAATAGGTCGTCGATCAGGGCGATGACGTCCTCGCACCCGGACCTCAGCGCGTCGGCGCGCAGGGCGACCTCCGCCGCCGCCGCCGCGACGTCGCCGGCCCTGTCCACGGCGTCCCTGGCCTGCTCCACCGCCGCCCTGGCGCGCCGGAACTCGTGCATCATCGCGCCTCCCCCTGCGTCGACGACGGAGGGCGACACCGCCGCCGCCGCCGCCGCGGCGCGCTGCTGCGCGCGGGCGAGCGCCGACGCGAACGCGGCGCCGAAGTAGGCGCCGCAGTCGGTGGCTCCGCCGGCGCCGCCGGCGTCGGGCCAGTAGTGGAGCACGCCCCAGGAGAGGAGCGTGAGGAGGAAGGAGGTGAGCATCCTGGTCGCGCAGAGCACGCCGCGGAAGCCGTTGAACCCGGTGAACTTGGCGTCGGGCGGGATGGTCTCGGCGAGGCGGAGCGCCAGCGCCTCGGCGCGCGTCTCCACGAGCACCCTGTTCTCCTCCCTGATCGCCATGGCGTCCCTCCTGCACGCCGACATCGCCCTCGTTACCTGCACCCACAGATCGATCGTCACGACGACGGCGGCGGAGGCGGCGGCGGCGGCGTGTGAGTGACTGACCTCGAAGGAGAGGTGGGAGGAGCGGAGGGCGGAGGCGAGGCGGGAGGCGGAGTCGGAGTAGCCCTCGAGGGAGGCGGCGCCGAGGCGGAGGGCGCGGCAGGCGTCGCAGAGGCGGGAGGTCTCGTCCATGTACTCGTCGAGCCAGGCGGCGCCGCCGGGGAGGTGGAGCGAGCCGACGAGCCGGGCGAGCCCCGCGTGCGCCGCGCGGATCAGCGCCAGCGCCGCCCGCAGCGACGCCGCCGACACGAACTCCGCCGCCGCCGACGACGCCGCCAGCGACCGCTCCAGCTCGTCCAGCCCCCTCGCCAGCGTCCCGTAGAACGCCGCCACCGTCGACGGCGACGGCTTCATGGCCAGAGATGATATCTCCGAGATCTCGAGAGAGGTTAGCTAGCTATAGCTATAGCTACAGCTTATGGTGGTAGCTAGCTAGCAATATGGAGGGAGAGCAATAATGGCGCGAGCGAACGAACGAACGAGTGCAACTGTGCAACCGTGCGGGATGGATATATGGAGTTGGGGTTGGATGGCGACCTTGTTCTTACTCCCAAGCCCAACAAGGCTCTACTAGCTAGTAGTAGGTATAGCTAGGCTAGCCTTCTTTGCAACTCTACTGCAAGCAACAATGGCCTCTCTCTCTCTCTCTAGAGATCTCTCTCATGTGGCCATGGCTGCTGGTAGCTGGTGAGGAAGAGACTTGGATGGATGGATGGATGTATGGAAGGAAGAAGATGGGAGGGAAAGGGGGCTCCTTTGTGCTGTGTGTTATATAGGGCCAGGGCACTTCTCCAGGGGGGCTACATGCCTTTAGGCTTTAGCTATGTACTGCTCTTTCTGCCACACCTACTGCCAGTCAAAGCCTAGAGAATTTTCATTGATTTGGGGTGAATTTTTCAGGGACTGGCAAAAATAACTGTGGATATATATGGTAACCAGAAATTTGTTCAAATAAACTTTAAACAATAAGGACCATTTTGGTTTTGATTCCAAAATATATATATGTCCTACCAAATTGTTGGTACTTTGAATAGAATTTTAGCTAGTGTTCGGTTTGCTATCAAAATATGCCCAATAACACATATAAGTTGCTAAAAAAATGGCACTACTAAAATTTATCTATATTTTGGCATTGTCAACATTTTAACATGACAGTAAACCAAACAAGCCTTAATTTCTTTTATCTTCTGTTGTCAAAGATGTCACGATGTATGGAAAAAAACATGAAATTTTGAGAGATTTTGAGGGAAAGCTAGCATATTTACTCTTTTTCTTGATTTGATCCACTAGTAACTAGTACCAAATTAAAATACCTGAAACTCAAGAGAGATCGATTTGAAATTCCAAATCGTGCTACCACCGAGCAGACAACATGTCAATTACACCCAAAGTTGATAGTGCGAGCTATCATCAATAATAACAATCATCATCATCATCATCTCATGAGAGGTAGGGTGGACCGTGGACTTAATTCCCTACGAGATCGAGTGATTGATCGACCGGATATATATGTTCATGGGTCACCTTTTTATTTCCCTTCCTTATAATTAGCTCGCTCGCTTTTCTGAAAGATACTTGTCAGTAGACTGTGTTTTTTTTTTTGACACAGTGATGATGTGGAGTTGTGGATGCCCTAGCTAGAGAGAGACAGTTGATGGAGATCTACTGCATTTGGCACTAGTGTTCACTGGCCGGTCAGCTGATCCATGCAAGCAAGCTATCCCTTTTTCTTCTTTTCTTTTTTTTTTCTTTTTGAAAAGATTGTATGCAAGATACTTCGTCCGTTTCATATTATAAGACTTTCTAGTATTGTTCACATTCATACATATGTTAATGAATCTACACATTTACGTGTATCTAGATTCATTAACATCTATATGAATATGAGCAGTGTTAGAAAGTTTTATAACCTGAAACGGAGGTAGTACTTGTTAAGAGTATTTATTCTGATATGGATATACCGAAGGGTGAGAAAGGAGACAACTTATATGTATGCACAAATCATTTGTATGCATGTTCTCATGTCATTCTACTCAATCTCCTTTTTTTTTGTTTTTTTTTACCATCGTGTGTCATTCTACTCTTGACTGAAATTAGTTATCATCAAACAAAAACTCTAAACTATGAGCACACTTTTTTTTTTGACATGATGAGCACAATGTTTTAGGGGTATTGGATCCAAGTAGAGAAATCAATAGACAAATTAGGAAGGTAGGGAATTCCCTTTGTTTTGTGGGTTTTACCCATCACAAATACATTGGCACCGTGTTTAGTTACAAAGTTTTTCTTCAAAATTTCAACTTTTCCATAACATCAAAACTTTCCTGCACACACAAACTTTCAACTTTTCCATCACATCATTCTAATTTCAACCAAACTTCCAATTTTGGTAGGAACTAAACACAGCCTAGCTCTACTTATTCTTGTGATTGTGCATATTAATGCTCTACACCAATATCCAAAAAAGATATAGTTCCCAATTTTTCTTTTGGCAATTGGGCTTTTGTAAGGTTGTGGTCTATGTGGCCATGACAACCCCACCCTAGAAAGCGAGGATGCAACCAACTAAAGGATGGCGATGAGAGTCGGAGGATGAGTGGTGTGGTATGGATATCGGATGGAATCACTAGAGAGAAGTGAAAAGGATGGAGGGGAAACGAGCTAGCGATTGATGAGGAAAACCGACGAGCACCATAAGGGTTGAAGGTGTCAAATTAGAGTGGAGAATACAAGAAATATATATACTTTGGAAGTTAGTTTTGTTTTTATTGGTGGGCTTGGGCAATGGTGGAGCATAATTGTCGACTATACACAATCACGATTTATGCCTTCTTGCTCTCTCTATCATAATATCCAATACAGAGGTAGTCATGATTCAATACATTTTCATGGCCAATAACATTTAACCAAAATACTCCATGTGCAAACCTTGTTCCCATAGTAACCTTTTTATCCCCTAGGATTCACCGTTAATGTTTGCAGTAGCTACCTTTTTTTTAGTTCTCTATAGAGATATACTTTGGTCCTCAAATTTGTGTTCTAATGCACTTATTAGGGTCTGATTTGTGATGCGATCAGATCCTCCACTTGTGTAGGGGTGACTAGCTAACTGCAGAAGATCCGATGTGAGCAAAGATTACAGGTGAGACTAATCCGAATCTGAAAATTTGACTGATGACTTGACCCGAATCTTTCCTCCAAAACGGTCATCACAGTGGGGTTTGGGCCCCCTCATTGCCATGAAAGTAAGAAAAAAAAATCACCAAGGCTACTTAATTGCTACTAGTATTAGTTTCAAAAACTTAATAATTACTATTAGCTACTAATTAGTACTATAAACTAGTACCTTTCTCTACAAAAGTAAATCCTTCCATTCCTGAATATTAGTAGAGTAAGGTGATCGTATTTAGTTGGATATAATGTTCTTTATTTAGACGTCGCCGAACTAGTACTATACATTCGATTCCTCTCCTTTTTCATTTCGAATAAAATGTCTTTTTTCCCCTTGTGATGGGGCATGGACATCTGCATAAAGTTGTTATTATATCTTTATTATGCTGTGCTAATTATTACCTCATATGTGACAATGCAAGATATGGCAAGAAGAAATATTATTTTTTTTTCTTCTCCTTTTATCATGAGCTTTCCATCTTGGGTGGACACTTGGTGCCACTAGGAGTAGGAAGCTGTAATTGAGAGATCTCCTTGCCCTTGTGAATATATGTGGTACTAGTATTGCTACATTGAAGCTAGGTGAGCTTGCTTTTGTTTTGGGGGAAACTGGACCAAGATTTCTTAATCTTGTGAAGTGATGGTGATGGTGGTAGTAGTGGTGGTAGGCTAGAAAGGCCATTGATTGACTCATGTGCTTACAGGACCCCATTTCATAAGCAATATATGCAAATGATTACAATGTATCTATGCCCTCCTACTATTTTATATAGCACGGTTTTGTTTCACCGTGAAATATCGAATCAAATCAAACTTTGACCATTAATTTCTCTTACAATAACATTTTATTTACCCAATATCGTATAATTGTACAACTTTTGTACCACTAAAACATAGTATATTTTTAAGATCACAATAATGTTCTCTGCCACTTGGCATACAATAAAAAGTGTTCTAATAATAAAAGTCTACTAAACATATGCTATCTCTGTATTTTCAATATATATGACACTATTATCTTTATTTGATCAAATTAAACTTTCAAAACTTTGACCATCGATAGCTCTCCTCAAAATATTTAGTTTGAAAACATATAAATCATATAGATTGGTTTTTCTTTATAAGTTCTTTGTGATATTATAATTCCGTTAGATATTATCCTTATATTCTAATAGTAAAATAATGCACATCAGAGACCGAATAAAGTCAATAGTGCTACACATTTAAATGTGACGGCAGTATGTCGGGCTAATATGTGATCGAAGTCAAGTGAGTACTGTACACGGTGCCAGGGGCGGAGGCAAAGTATATTAGCGGTCAAGACAACTTTTTATTAAGCAAACTCAATATAAACTTAGGCACCCGCCCGCATCAGCTTAAACTCAATCTAAAGTAGAGTAAATTAAGCAAATGACACCCCTCCCCGTTTCGTTCTAGCTCCACCCCTGCACGGTGCGCAGCTCCATTCCACTCACTTGCATCCATGGCTTCACTTCACAATCCATTCTTGCCCATGCATTGCATATGCCACCATCATCGATGGCAATAATATGCTGAACCCGTCGTGCCATCGACGGTGGGTTTCCTAGCTCCCAGCCTCCCTCCTGTTACCGAGAAGAGGGCTAATCATCTCCTCCTTGTTCCAAGGCTCTCTGCATTGGAATGAATGATTCACCATGTGACTGACCTTGCTGCTGCCCTCTTCCTTTCCTCGAGCCATCTGTAGATATCAGAGAAATTCATCATGCTGCAGATGACCTCGAATCGAATCCATCGAGTAGCTTAGCTTGTAGCTAGGGTTCCTTTGGTTAATTTGCTCCAATGGCATTGCTTTGGTTGCTCAGAAAAGAAAAGAAAAACTCTAATTTCATGGGGTTTGGTTAATTCCTAGGGGAGGGGGGGGGGGAATGGGGATGATGATGCATCATCCTGCATATATGTTTGCATCAAATCCATATCTCGAACCCCCACTATATGTCTATGTTGGTAATGCAGAGATCTTCTTTTCAGATTCTCTCACTTGGCCCAAGCTTTAATTCTCCCTTTTGTTTTTTCCTCGGCTGCATCTTGCTGGAATTAATCCTCCTCCTTTTTATATATATAGCGCCTTTTGCTTTGGGATTCGATTTTTCTTTTAATTTCAGAGTGTAATTAAAAGAATTGTAAAAAGTTTCCACTGAAAACATTATGTAACAAAATTCGTGAAACTATATTACCATAATTTCTAGGGTTACGCGCTGCATGCCAAACTACTTGTGGTTTTGTGCAACATAGAGCATAATACCCAGGATTTTATGATATTCACTCCAAAAAAGATTGTAAAAATTCGCCACTGAAAACATGAGGTAAGCTTTTTTTTTCTTTTTCTTTGTAGGAAATAGAGCATGTTGTTAGTGAGAAATTCAGAGGAATTGATTTATTTGCTTTTGTACTTACTACTACTTATTTTATGATGTTTTTTTGTTTGTGCTGCACTAGTTCAGTGAAAATTTGTAGCCATGCTAATTGCAGAATTTATATATATTTATGGGTTGGTGTTCGTGGGTTGTTGGAGAATGTGATGCTCTTGGACTCGGAGGAAGGTATGTTGGTCCTGCTTCTCCATGCAGATCTCGTTGGCTAATTAAAAAGCCTTGCCTTCAGCTCACTTTCAGAACACTTTTCAGCTGGCTCAAGACTCGATTATCTTCTGTCTATGTTCTTCCAAGTGGAAATTAAAGAAAGAAAATATCTTTTGTATCAGAGGTTTTCTATGGTCGTTGAAGTTGCATATGTATTTTTAGCGTTAATTAGGAGGTATATGTACCTATCAATACCTCTCGAAAGACCATTAAAAAAAAACCTGTACCAGCAAGGAAAACTTTAACACTGAGAGTATTTTATTTCTGTGCTCTAGTTCTAGGTTTGCTTTTTCTCTGCTCTTCTCATGACTCTTGATTTGATTTCAAGTTACGCCATGTGACCACTTCTCATTTTATATGCCATCTTAATCAAAGTATCCTATTGTAAGGTGTTGGCTTGTCTTAACTATAGAAAAATAAGGGGGTTAAAGTCCCCATTCTTAGTTTCTCACCAATATGATTATGAATCTTGATCTCTTAATCTATACCTTAAACCTCAAGTCATGCCCCCCGGACCACTTCCCTCTATTAAGTTCCAAATCCTATGGATAATAGATAATCAGTTATCTCAATGCTGTAATAATAGCAAATTAGCCATATGGTTGACGGCAATGAAAAGGTTTATAGGATAGGGTTGTCAACTATTCTTCTTTTTTCCTTTTCTTCATTCAGTGTTCATTTCCAATTGCATCAATTATTTGTCAACATTTAAGAGCAGACAATATAGCATGCCTTGCTTGGATTGTTTGTCTGGAAAGGCTCAAACAAGACCTACATATTCTGAGCTTTAACAAAATGGGGCCCAAACAATTCTATGTGGAGTTCCTGATGCATATAGGTCATATTCCCTTTTACTTGGCAAAAAAACATATTTTCTTTACGACTTCTGAAGCCACTGCCTTGGCCATTTTGGTTTTCAGTTTTCAGCCGAAATTGGTAGCTGGTCATCTTCATCAAACCTCATCTCATCTTCTTGTCGAGGAAAAAACAGTGATAGATAAATATAATGTTGATGATACATTTATGGCTCTTATTTTCTAGCTAATTGTAGATGAAAAGGGGGAATTCCAAATTTTACAGGATTTTCATTGGCATCAATTCTGATGGAGGCCTTAGCCTTTTATTAGCTTCCACATAAACACAGATGGTAATTTACACCTTTTTGCAGATCCTGAAAATTGGTTTCTTTGGAAAAAAGAACATTGGTAACATTGTGCACACTGCAAAATATGGTATAATCACTTATGCGGAAAAATATGTATGACATTAGAGTATGTATCCAATTTCTTCCATGAGAATATGATATCTAAGATGAACCTTGCTCAGCAATACTGAGCAGGATTCTAGTCGTACTGCCGAAGCATCTCTCCCTGTTGTGTCCTACTTTTTTCTTGCATCAGATTACTCAAGAAAGATGAGGCGAGTGGCGATACGCGTGTGAGTGATTCCCATTGCAAATCTTCATAGATGAACTCGCATGAATAATATATCCCCCTGATCGGCACAGTTCATCGTGGCCCCGCTTGTCGGTGACTGTTCACGGGCATTTTCGTTTCGCAGAGAGAATTTTTCTAGCTTCTAATCCACAGAGTTGAAGAGGACTACCATGATGGTTATGGTTTTACATGTGCAAAATCTAGGACAGGATAGGCCAACAAAATGCTTTTAGGAATTAATTCTTACTGAATACTTCCTAATCATACACAATTCCTTTTTTATGCATATGTAGCAGCCAACCCAAATGATGTGTTATATGTGATCTCAAGAGTGTTCCTTTTTTCTTTCCTTTCTTTCTTTTTTCTTCAATTGGCCACCTGAAGAAAAGATTGGCTCCACACATTTGAACTGTGCCCTTTTCTGATGCTTTTGCATGATAGGTCACTCTCATTGTTCACACCAAAGCTCAACTAAATTATTAGTTTAATGGAGATCAACTAAATTAAACTAGCTTTTCTCTTTGCTTTTGATCTTGCTTTGGACACGAGCCAGGAGATCTTACCGAAATCTAGAGCGGCCGAATCCACCACCATCACCACTGATTAGTTTGGAATCTGCAAGCTTAAGCTAGCATTGTACAATAATTCTCCAAAGCCCTAATCATGGCGTCCACACCCAGCATGAACCCCTCTACCCTTCTACCCTTAAGAGGGGCCCCTGAAAACAGCGTGAAGACGGGTTTTCAGTGACGGTGACCGGTACGGTCTCCGGACCACCATGGTCGTCATCGTCTTCGCACCCTTTTTATTTTTTCGGTTGGGTGATAAGGTGATGATCAGGGGGGAGATTGGAGAAGATTGTGCTACAAAAGTGGCAGCTTCACTTTGTGTCGCTGGAGGAGGCATGGCACCCTGGGGTCTAATCAGCCATCATTCCATCCTCAATTTTTCTTAAGTTGGGAGCATTTTGCATCACTCTTTTGAGCTTTTGGGTGGAAAAAGGAGGAGAAAGGAGAGGGGAGGAGGAAATTCACCTTTGTTTATGTCAACCCTCCTGTTGCGTAATCGCGCCTTCCTGCACTGTTTTAAGGATGGATGAATAGATCAGTTGTTTCTAAGAAAAGATAGAAGAAAACCGAGCGAAAGAAAAGGCGAAAAAGGGAGTCTCTTTGAGCAAATGGTTTGGTCATGGATTTTCAAAAGATGGATGTATGGTTTATTTCTTGCCAGGTGAGTGTAGATACTCACTCCTCCCCAAGGGGAATCACCCAATGATTGACAGAATGATCATTGATAGGCAAAGCAGAAAGAATGAGGGGCACAATCCCATCGGATTGGCATCATATAAAGCAATCTTGATCTTTTTTATGAATGCCATTATGAGCCCATGATTAGATCTCAACTTAACAAAGAAAACTTTGTAGAACAAATGGTACACTCATATTCCAAAGGACAAGTGGTTCTCTTTATTCTTGTACAGGTGTATGTATGTACAAACTAGAATTACATGATCAGCAGCTTTACAACGTGCAATGTACATTAGGGTCTTTTTGTTGCAGAAGCTTGATGCACACACAGTTGCAAGGGGGCAGTTTCCATCAGATGCCAGCACCCATTATCTCCCAAAAATTCCTGCTATTTCTCTGCAATACTGAAACATCCGAATGCTAGATTCAAATGCTACAGTCCACATACTTCTTGCAAAGAAGGGCTGAAGATCTTGACTTAAGATGTCCCTTCTGATTTATTGTTCCTGTCAACCAGTAATAAACAGCCAGGTTAAGAGCTTGTTCACTTTGTTATTACCATTTTCGACCTTACCAACATTTGGTAGTACCAAATTTTGGCATATTTTAATGTTACTAAATTTTGGTAGTGTCCGAAGCGTTTAGTTTAAAGATTTACCAAATATGGGTAGTGTTTTTAAGAGTGGAAGCTTCCAAATTTTCCAAAATGTGGTATGGTAGCAATGGCAAGAATTTGTTTGGTATGTTGCCCTACCAAAATTTGGTAGGGTTGAAAATGGTAATAAAGTGAACAAACCTTAAATTTGATAACTGGTGTTACTATGTCTATGTGATATGCAGAAAAGTTCTGATGCACTAGTAATTATTCTCGTTGCATGAGAAACTTGAGCTGAATTCCATGTATAATATACAGATATCGCACAATAAGATGTAAACTTATTTGGGTACATATGAAAATCGAGTGTCATACACAGAACAAACTAAGGGTTTCTAAAAGCACCCAGAAAAACTCCATTTTAGCTATCTTGTCCGAATTAATTTAAATAAACAAAACTTTTGAATATACCAGAAAGAACACAGTAATAATGTCATTTTAATCAGGACATAGGATCTAACTTTCAAATGATAACAAAGTTTCAAAATGATACTGGTTTCCCAATCCTTAACCTGTCTAGAATGGTGCCTAAGGAAGTCCATAACACCTGCTTAGAGAACACATGTATTTGCACTTTCAGGTGCTAAAAACTTTGATTTTTTTCAAAGGATTGTAACACTCATTAGAATGACAAGAAAAATAACGAGGACTCAGAGACGCTTGCATAACTCTAATTTCTGCAAATAAAATAGTGGAAACATGACACAACACATTTATATTAGACAGTCCAACTTTCTGGTGATTCATTGCATTGGGGGTAGACAGACTTCACCATCCACATTGGGCTCAGCACGGAATGTTAGATGCAGGAATTCCGGAATCACAGTGCCATTGAATGCGATACATGAGGACACAAATAACCAGGAAACATTGTATTCTGCTCCCCTGCTCCCCCCTAGTGATTCCCAAGGTGTAAAGCAAATTTATTTTGGATGCACAAATATAACATAGTGCTTCCTATTCACTTGTGAAGTTTGGGTAATAAACAAAAGTACATAGAAATTTTGTGCTTCTGTATTAGCAACACAAGTTTAGACTTCAGGCCACCCTAAGGAGCACTGCTTGAGCAGAGCATTCTGCTAACTTACACACACAATTGACGGAAGTGGAAAGCAGATAGCTTAAGCTTAATTAGTCCCATCACGATTCAACTACAACCAAAGCATAGATATTATCCCATTCCTCATAAAGAACAATGGGTAAATCAAGGTCACCATGCCAACTCGCTGCAGGGATAACAGAGGAGCCTGCAGTCTGGGTAAATCAAGGTCACCATGCCAACTCGCTGCAGCGATAACAGAGGAGTCTGCAGTCTGGAAGCTTTGCAGGAGCACAAATGGAGCTTTAAGTTCGAAACAATGTCTTGGTCATGAAATTTTGTACTGAGTAAAAGTCTTTATTGTTTCTTTTCTTCAATTTAATATTTTTGGCTTTGATATACATCTGCGTACTTTGAGCCTCGTTCATTGCCCTTAATTCAAATGCGCATTCTCTAAAAACAAAATAAATAAAATAGAACCACGAACATCAACAATCAACATACAACTAACCAAATCAGACAATCTGCTGGCCGTTCAGTAGCTTAATATCTACAATTAAGTGCACAAGCACACGTAAGAATTAATTCTTAACCGGATGAAATAATCAGGTAATTCTGGACATCCAGATGGAGGAGGAGGAGATTTGTGGCAATGGAGGTTTCACCTCTCGCCCAGGGACCGGTAGAACCTGGCGAAGCGGCCGCGCTCCTTGGGCTTGGGCTTGACGGGCTTCTTCCGGCGGAGCCCGGCGATCTCCTGCACCAGCGGGACGTGCACCAGCACCGTCCTCCACGCCACGTACCAGCCTGCGACCCGCCGCCGCCGCGAGCAGCGAACGAAAGAATCAGGGAAACCCCTCGAGCCAAAAGCCGAAGCGAGAGGAGGAGAGGGCGGCCGTACTGAGGGCGATGATGGAGAGGACGAAGGCGAAGGCGAGGAGGGGCCGGAGGACGAAGACGACGGCGATCTCCCACGCCGCCGCCGCCAGCGCGGCTCCTCCTCCTCCTCCTCCGGCCATGGCGCCGCGGCGACGCTTCGTCGGCAGAAGGGGGAAGGTAAGGAGACGTGGGGAATCGGCGGGTTAGTCCATGACATGTGGGGCCCACGAAAGCTTAGAGGAGCAAAGCTAAATCGTTGCGTAGAAGTTTGTGTTACTAGCTTGTGCCTTGTGGCAGGGGTAGACGGATCTGGAATTCGAGAGGTGTTTCATAACTTGCCCTTTAATGCAAACGGATTTGTTATGTTTCACCAAATGAAATTCGATGTTTCATCAGTGTGAATGAAATGTCTCAGTCGTGATTTGAATGTGTTTTAATATTTTAACAAGGTGAAATATTTTTTTAACAGTAAAACATTTTATCTGGTAGAGCGCCCGATTTGTAAGTTCCCTGCCTGAATTTGGCCCAGGTGTGCGCACAATTGGCCGAGTGCATGTAAATTTGGCCCACTTGCGCGTTTTATAATTTCATCCCATCTATGGTCAAATTCGGCCTGAATGTTTACGATCAGTTTTAAGGGTACAGAGACGATTGCCAATCAACACATACTAGCAATTAATCTTCAGAGTCCCCAGGGTAACATAACATCTTCTACCCTATAATTCACCAACTACACTCATGCAAACCTCATTCATCAAATCCGACGGTCCAGAATCGTCGAATTCAACGGCTCGACTCCGCACCCATGCCTGCCCGCGTTCCTCCTCTCCCGTTTCACCCGCCCATCGCGCCGCCGCCGGTTTCCACCACGCCCCCCCCCCCCCCCCCCCCCGACCATCCCTCCCCCTCCCCAATCCCGCACCGCCGGCTTCCACTGCTCTCCTGGCCATCTCTCCCACGCCACCATCGTCGCCGTATCCCCGTCGCCGCCGCTACACCATCGCCGAGAATCCCCTTCGCCGCCGTCTGCGGGCCGCGAGCTCCTCCCCTCCCCCTCAGCCGCCGCCGATGCGACGGCCTCTGGCTTCCAACACGCTTCGAAGCCTCTGCTTCCGTCACCACGCGGCCTGCCCGTCCGCCGGCATGAATCAACCGCGATCTCAGCCCTAGAAGGGCGTGCAATGAAGCAGCCGCTGCTGCTTGGCGCACATATCGGCCCGTACGCTTGCACTACACCGGTGCCCGCACTAGGTAAGATCCTCTTTGAGATTTCCTTATGGTACGAATCCTGCTGAGGAGTTTAGAACCATTTTAAGCCTCTTAATCATTTTATCTGCTCAAATCCTCTCTTTTGTTTGGAAGATCAATGTGGTTTATTTTTGCTATGTTGGAACAATTAAGCGAATGAAATCTACTTGTTGGTACTATGGCATTAACCTGCTGTTTGTACCGTTTTTATTTCTGGTTGAATCTTGTGATTTTGCTGAAATCTTATCACCTAACGTGAATGTATGCTTTCAGTCCATTCAGTTGAAAATCTATTTAATATCATTTTCTTTTTAGTCTTGGTAGCACGGTTGACAATAATTATCGGTCAGTCCTTGGTTTTGTGGTGATGAGTCGTGAGTCAAATAGCATCTATAAAAGGATTCTACCTAATAATTTTCAGAGTGATGCCCTGCTCTAATATTTACCCCCATTTTTTTTTATCTCAGGTTTGACCTCTGTATTTCAGTGCCGTCTATAATTCATTAAGCTACTTTTGCTTACCCTTGTCTGTCTCTTTTCATTGCTGAAAGTTGATGTCTTTTTTAAGGCTAAGAAAGAGCTCATTCTATCTTCTGTAAATTTTACAGGCTCACTGAATGATGCCAAGATATATGACAAGGTATGGTCTCTAAGTGGCTTCCTGAATTTACAACTGAACCCTGTCCACATCTCTCCATTAACTGAGTCAGTCTAATGGGATAGAAGCACTACAATACTGTATTGGTGATGGACGTCCTGCAGGCCCTGGTAAACAAGGCAATCTCAGCTGGCGCCATGTGCGGGATGGGAGGCAGGCTGCGGCCACCAGCGATTTCTTTGTATGCAAAACTTCTTCGGCATGGCGTTACGGCTTAAATGGTTGGCAAAGAGAGGAGAGCATCGCGACAGACCTTGGACAACCATTGAGACTAAGCAGCCGAAGGAGTTACAGGACCTGTTCTTCTCAGCCACACGGCAAGTGTTGGGAGATGGGGGAAAACACAAAGTTTTGGCTTGCGGATTGGCTGCCAATTGGGAGCATAAAGGCGAGATTTCCGTTAATCTTCAGTCATGTGGAGCGCAAGGGTTTGACAGTGGCGAGAGGACTACAGAACCATAGGTGGGTGCGCGACATCAAAGGAGCTCCATCCAACCGAGCCATTGGGGAGTACTTTCAAATTTGGGATGCGATCCAGAAGGTGCAGCTGCGAGGAGGGGAAGAGGATGAGACAATATGGAAGTGGGCCTCGAATGGAAGATTTACCCCTTCCTCTGCCTATGACATGTTTTTTATGGCAAACACAGAGGCGCGTTGTGGCAATCTAGTTTGGCACACGAGAACACCGACAAAGGTTAAGTTCTTTATGTGGTTGGCAGAAAAAGGCCGTTGCCTAACGGCCGACAACCTGAGCAAGCGCGGATGGCCACACCATCAAACATTCTCACTATGCACCAGCAGCGACGAGGACTGTGAGCATCTCTTTGTTTCCTGCCCATACACCACCAGAGTATGGAGGATGATCAAGGGTTGGGCTGGAATTGGCATCCAACTGCCGGCTGAAGCAGGGTTGGAACTAGGGGAATGGTGGCTCTTGGCGTGGCAAGGAGTTCAGACTAGCTGCAGGGGCGCTTTTGACACGCTAGTTTTGCTTGTCTGTTGGATGGTTTGGAAGGAGAGAAACGCACGTGTTTTCCAGAGTCAGAGCCGGACAGCGGGTAGCCTCTTTGCTTTGATTAAAGAGGAGGTTGTGGTCTGGAAAGAAGCCGGGGTTTTCAAAGTTTTAGGAGAGTAACAACAGCATGATGTAATTGTTTTTTCTTTCGGGAAGTTGCCCTTGTGACAACATCCTTTTACTTCGACAGCCTCTTGTCGAAGTTGGAACCTTGTAAATATGTACATACCCCTTTCTTAAGTAAATTTGGTCCGCCTATCTTAGGCCGGCCCGGCTAAAAAAATAATGTGTGGAGAGTGGAGACTATGAATCTTAAAAGTTTTGATTTTTTATTTTTTCTATGGAGGGCATACTACCATTTGTGTAATGTGTAATGTGTAAAGAACTACTGATAATGCATTAGGGGATTTGGCTAGGATTTGGAGAAGCTGGTTCTTGCGAGTATTTGGTTTTTCCTTTGAATCTGGTGAAATGTGATAAGAGATTTGGCTTTCTATTTGAATCTATTGATATGTTATGGAGATTTTGCTAGGATTTACACTGATCTTCTCCTTTTGAAATGCCTCTGCTCAAATCCTCCCCCCGCTGACTAAAACCATGCAATCTTGGACATGCGCTTCCTCGTCGATATTAGGTAGTGCATATCAATCGTTGCTATATTTTAATAATAGGCTGTAATTTCACTATGAATTAAAATATACGTACTTGCCTAAATATTATTTATGATATTTCGTTACTTCTTTTCTTAGAAGGCTTAATTATTTTTTGTGCATCAAAGACATGAATATTCTATGCGGGAGTTCATAAACTCTCAAAATATGCTCTCAGATTATGTCATACTTATTGACCTTCACTGATGAAATGGGTACATCTTATCTGATTTGGGAACACAGACACACTATTTGATTGTCATTTGTATATAGCTGATAGTATGCCCCGCATATACTAATTAACTTTTTTGTGGATGGGTGCATAACCGCAGTCTACAGGTCATCAGCCGATGTATCAACAAGGGGAGTCTGCCCTAATGTCTTAACGGGCACCTCAAGCTGCATTCAATGGCCTCTGAAAACCTTAAACCTTCAAGGACAGGAAGGTAACTGACCTTCCAAAATAAGAGGATGCTCCATGTTGTTACGCTGTGATGATGGGAATATTGCACAAGGGCTTTGAGTAATTCATGGTTTGTTTCTGACTGATGTGATGAGATTAAGCTATATGTATTGTCCTTTCTGATGGCTATCAACAACTCAACTACTTTTGCCATTGTGAGCTCTAGCATCAATCATTCATCTTTGTTCTTGTTGTTTTTGATGCACACTGCCTAAGGCCTTGATTAGCTGTATTTGTTATACTTAGATTATATGTCAGATAATGGGAACCTCTTCATTCCCTGTCTTGCCAATGAGGATCGTGGATTATTTTACTATAAAAGTATTCCCTGATTTCTCGATGTACTGTAAAATAGTATCACTTGTGTACTATTTTGTGAGGAAACATTTATCTATTTGTTACGCTGGTATTACTTGACCCCTACTGAAAACAAGCAATCTGCTTTAGCATTCACTTTCGAATTGTATATATATGCAAATGTATGTATAACTCTCTGTACAAGTTTGAGGTCTTCAGACATAAACCATAGCGTGTATTTGTGTCATATAAGGCTGTGTTAGGGAACTAATCCCTCCAACCTGCAAAACAGAATGATTCGTTAGCGCTTGATTAATTAAGTATTAGCCTTTTTCGAAAATGGATTAATATGACTTTTTTTAAACAACTTTCGTATAGTAAATTTTTGAAAAAACTAATCGTTTAATAGCTTGGGAAGCGTGCGCACGAAAAACGAGAGAAGTGAGTTGAGAAAGAAGGGGGAAGAACACGGCCTAAGACCCTGTTCAGATGGGACTAAAACTTTTAAGTCCCTATCACATCAGATGTTTGGATATTAATTATAAATATTAAACATAGATTATTAATAAAACCCATCCATAATTTTGGACTAATTCACGAGACGAATCTATTAAGTCTAATTAATCCATGATTAGCCTATGTGATGCTACAGTAAACATTCTCTAATTATGGGTTAATTAGGCTTAAAAAATTTATCTCACAAATTAGCTTTCATTTATGTAATTAGTTTTGTAAATAATCTATATTTTTAATACTCTAAATTAGTGTCTAAATACAGGGACTAAAGTTAAGTCCCTGGATCCAAACACCACCTAAGTAATATAAGGTTTCATGGTCGTTTGGAACTTAAATTAAACACTAAACACTATAGAGAACTTGGATAAATTGATCACTCAGTATAAACACTATAGAGAATTTGGATAAATTAAACACTCCAAATCAAAATGAGAAAAAAAACACGTACTTACCTTCCTCGCCACATATTAAAGTTTTCTAAAGTTTGTTGATTTTACATTATTCTATGCTTAGTTGTCAAAACATGTATTATCTTTTGACATCAATATAGTCGTAGCGTTAGCACGTGCATATTACTAGTTAAAATAACTTTAAAAACAAGAGAGAAATGGTGCTGGTAGAAAAGCACGTGCATATTACTAGTTAAAATAACTTTAAAAACAAGAGAGAAATGGTGCTGGTAGAAAAGGGATGAACTCATAGGGGATTCCTGCTATTTCCCTTAGATATAAGCAGATGGTTAATTCAAATAAACAGCGCACAAATTAATAGCGTAGGGATGAGTTCTAACAATGGTAAGATATCCTGCAATGTTCAGGAGACTCATTTACCATAATAATCTTCCAATGCAAAACAACCTAGAGACCAGAAAGTCTGTCGGCAAGAATTAAATTTGGGCACTTCTCAAAACCATGGTAGGTAGCTGGTACAGGATAGAATACGAAATCACAGCCTGCAAACCACAAAAAAATGAAACAGATATGAGCGCTAAAGAACAACTTGAACTTTTTCTTTTTTATCAGCTTCTCAACAAAATACCAGTTTTCTGAATGTGCTCCTCTATCGTGGATGTGCCCACAGCAGTCCGTACCTACTCGGCATTTGAACGCCTCGTTGTAAGGTACTAACCACCAAAGCATCATAAAGGTATGGAACACCAAGCTACATGATGTTAAAAAGAAGTTAAGAAAAAAGAACTGTTGTGTTGTAGATGCTAGGAAGAAAATGATTATTATAAAAGAATCCAGTGAAATTGAAAAATTATTCAGATCCTATCACTGCTTTTCAAAATCCTTCATTTGAATTAACATTGCTCTCAACTCTTGAGTAGTGTTACCTAAATTGTTTCAGAAACTTATTTTCATTTGCATCAATAACCAATCTTTGGTTTATAATCGCTTTGTAAACAGGCCATGCAAGCCGTTTTATATAAATGAAGACAGTAAGCGCAATGCAAAATACTACTCCCTCCTTCCCAAATTGATCATTAAGCCCTTGAGACTCTTAACATCAACAGATGTGCCCTTGAGACTCTTAACATCAAGCCCACAAAAGAGGCAACTTCTATAAGTTCATAAAAAAAAATGAAAACAATTCCAATCCACACCACACAGGGCCAGTGTGATTTATTCTCATGCCAACAGCCTTAGCTACACGACAGCACCATTATAGGGATACAACATCTACCAAGCATGTCTCGTGCAACATAACAATATCTATTTATTGGCAATTATACAGATGAGATCACTAATTTGTTGCCAACAACTTTAAACTTTGCTATGTCAAAATCAGTGGGCATTCATGCATATAACAAGACAAAATTAAAATTGAAGATTTTGAACAATATCTTTGACAAGCAGGCCAAGTCAACAAAGTCTCAGGAAAAAAGCTATCAATGTTTCAAAAAAGTCAGAATAAATGACTCGACATTCCTATGTCACTAGGCCATAACCCAGAAGTTGCTAAGGCTATAACCCAGAAGTTGCTAACAAGCATTTTTAATGTAATCAATATTCAATATACCTTGAATTGGATCCTACTACCACGAGAGTTGCCATTGTGTTCTAAGAACAATTCTGAAATGTGGAAACATTTATCAGAACTTTGTGCCACTGAGATTATAGAAATCCCAGGACCATATATGTTAATGATCCATCGTCAAATCAAATATTTTACTCGATGTAACGTAGAGCAGAATGTAGTGCAAACTGGTTAAATAATTTGATATCCCCGCAATAAATAACACAACTTTAGTTAGTGAATGTCAAACATGTTATGGTTACTGAAACAAAACCGCGTGTAAAGTCAACCTTGGCATTGTCTCTACATGTGATATTTCTTGTCATGTTTTGACATTGTTTCCACTACGCTTCCTTTTAGTAGGTTTCGTGGAAGTGTTTGTAGTTTCAGCAACCATGAGTTTTTGAGCAGACAGCTGGCCAATAAAGAGAACATTCTGTGCCCAACCAGCATAGTTCCCAAATTTAGCAACAAATGCATCGGCAACAGCAACACTAAGTTTTGGGGTTAAGCTCTTGCCAGCTAGCTCCGGCATCAGATATTGTGTAGCAACCTGCATTAAATCCATATAGGAAGGGCTTAAAAACAAAATACAATTGTTTGTAGGTCATATAAAACTCATGTGAAAAAACCTCCTTCACAAGACTTCCCATCAACTTTAATTGTTTTTATGTCTAGAGAGTGAAGTCAATTGTGAATACATTGAATACTATTTCCCATTCAAATGATGAAAGTCCCACCCTCACCCAACTAAAAAAAATGAAAAAGGGCAAACCTTGTTATGCAGAGCTTATGGTTCAACAAAAATTGGAAGTAAATATGATCAGGGTAGAATGTGCAAAACAGGTTCCCATTCAAATAGTAAGAATGTGTAAAATGATAGTGAGGGAACTGACATGGATGTGAATTAATTAATTTTATCAACAATTTTTCATGGAAAAGTCTATGCATACTAAAATTTTCTTACAAAATTCTTACAAACTCTAATGTGGTAAGCCGTGAGTAAATCTAGATTTGTTGCAACTTCCATCTAGTTAAATCAAACGGTTGAGACATTTGTTAGTATAAGAGTTTTGTAAGAAAATTTTATTATGTGTAGCAGTACTCATTTTCATACCTTCCAGACATGTGTGTCAACAGGAATAGCATGGTTCTGATCGAGTGAGAACAAAGCAACACAGGCTGCAACTTTTGGCCCAACACCTGGAAGGGTGCAAAGAGCCTCAATCACCTCCGGGAGTTCCCTTGTACGCAATGAGGCAAGCCATTTCTCGCCTCCACCAGGCTTGGCCTGTAATATTTTAGCAGTGCCGACGATGTACTTTGCCCTGTTCATTTATTAGAACACAGCATTTGCTCAAATCAGTGTGCTATTGACTAGTATCTCAAATCAAATGTAGTATACATAATATGATAGAACTGAGTTATGATTCAAGCAATCCAAACAAGTGTTACGCCTGATTCAAAATGTTATTTCCCCAAAGCTGAAACCTCACCACACAAATGTGAAGTTGAGATTCTCTACATATTCATCGTATAAACAGTAATGGTAGGATCATCGTTTTATCGTCTACGAGCTCTGCTATTATCAGCACATTGATATAGCACGCGAATTTAGTCACCCATTATGTCTGAATTATAATTAACACAAGATCTAGATCCTACCAATGCCAAATGGGTTAATTGGAAAATACAAAGTAAGCATCAAAATGAACCTATAGATGCTTCAACCAATACTACTCCAACATAAGTAACAATGACTATAGATGAAAATCCTTTGTGAACTGACCTGTACCCGAACCCGGCATCCCGGAGCTCTTGCTCCGACACGCGCGCGAGCCGCTCGATCGTGGGGAATTGGTGGAATTGGTATCCTCCAACCTCGCCGAGCCGCTCCCCGTAGCCGGCCAGCGCCCACACCATCTTCTCGATCCGCGCGATGTTGTTGTTGGAGGAGCAGAGGAACTGGAACACGCACTCGACGGGGTCCTGCCTGAGCACCCGGGCGCCGCCGCCCCCGAGCCGCGCGGAGACCTCCGCGAACCGCGCGTCCGCGGCGGCGAACCGGCGCCAGAGGTCGGCGAGCGGCACGGCGGCGTTGAGGTAGTCGGAGAGCGCGGCGCGGGCCGCCGCGGGGACGGAGGAGGAGGAGGAGCCGCCGTTGTTGTGGAGGAGGAAGGCGAGGCGGCCGTCGGAGGACGGGAGGTGGGAGAGGGAGACGAGGTGAGGCCCCACGGCGCCGGTGAAGCGGAGCGGGGAGAGAGACGTGCGGCGCCACAGGAAGGTCTGCCCCGTGGGGAGGGTGAGCGGGAGGGACAGGTCGGCGGCGGAGAGCGGCAGGGGGTGCCACTCTCCGTCCTCCTCCTCGACGGCGGCGGCGGAGACGAGGGGGAGGCGGCGGCGGGCGGGAGGAGGGCGGCGGTCGGCGGCCTCGGATTTGGGGGTGCCCACGGGCGGGGTTGGCGGTGGTGTTGCGGTGGTGGAAGAGAGGAGGGGAGGGGAGGGTGGGAGCGGCGGCCGGACTCGGCGGCGGCGGCGAGGTGGCATCCCGGCGGCGGCGGCGGCGGCAACGGTCGGAAGGGGAGGATGACACCCCATGAACAGCTCAAAGACGAGCACTCCAAAGCTGTAAACATCGCACTTCTCCGTCACCCTTGTTGTATATGCTAGCTCTGCCACATCAATATTAAGACCTTGTTTCAATAAATTTGTATAGAAGGAATTCTATTCTATTTTGTACAATCTAAGATGCATCTTTGCGAGGTTGACTATAATAACTATTATCAGAAAATACTAATGAGATGAATGCCTAAGCTGTTAGCTCAAATACTTGTCAAAATGTTAACAAAAAATACAAGAGGATAAAGTAACTGATACATTATAAAATTTTACCTGGAGCAAGATAACCTTTTGTCCCAGCAAGCTTTGTGCAGTTCGATGCCTCTACATCTAGAATTTTGGCGATACCAAAATCAGATATGCAAGCTCTGAATTCCAGATCAAGCAAAATGTTGTTGCTTGTTATATCTCGATGGACTATGGGTGCAAAGCAATCATGATGTATGTAAGACAAAGCATTATCAACATCCTTTACAATATTTATCCTTCGCATCCAATCCAACTCAATTGCAGTGTTATGGTTCTCCAAATATCTTGACAAGCTTCCTCTATCCATGTATTCATAGACAAGAAATTTGACGTGAACTGCAGAACAGTACCCAAAGAGTTTCACAATATTTCGATGCCGAATACTCATCAAAGCATCTACTTCCCGCTTAAATATTAGCTCGTCATCTTCCGTCATATGAATTTTCTTTACTGCAAATATCTCGCCTGTTGGCAATTGAGCTCTGTAGACAGATCCGTTTCCTCCCATACCAATGCAATGAGTTCCATTGAAATTCTCTGTGGCTTCAAAACTCTGCTTGCACACATCTCCTCCATCAAAGTTCCAGACTGAAAACACTTTTGTGTTTCCAGCTCCATTTTCACTTTGCTCCACAGATTTCATCTTTCTGCGTTGCCATGTCACAAGTGCTGTGATGAACAGAACAGATATGCCAGCAGCAGCAGCAACACCAAGTAAAATGGGTCTGAATTTCTTTCCTTTGCCACCTTTCTGAATAAGGTTGCAAGGTGGTAAAGCTTTGACTGTACCACACAAGTGTTTATTATGCACGAACCACTCAACTGGAGCTTCTTCCAAGAACTTAATGTGTGGCACTGGCCCTTCCAAATTATTGTAAGACACATCCATGGATGAGAGGCTGATCATACCCTTAAATGATGGTGGTATGCTGCCATTTAATGTGTTGTGTGAAAGATTGAGGGCTTCAAGCATGTTCAAACCACTCAGCTGACTTGGTATGATCCCGGCAAATGAATTGTCACTTAAATCCAACAATTCTTGAAGGTATGTCAGCATCCCTAGTTTAATAGGTATGCTTCCTCCGAGGTGATTATGTCCCAGCCTTAGTGATTGAAGTTTCAAACAGTTCTCAATTGATCCCTGTATTGGTCCGCTTAGGTTGTTCAATGATAAATCCAAATACTCGAGATTCTGTAGAGAACCTAGTTCCTCTGGTATGTTTCCATGGAGCAAGTTGTTCGCGAGGCTCAAATTGAATAGAGACACCATACTACCAATTTCTGGTGGAATGTGCCCTTCAATTTTATTTGATGAAATATCAAAACTCCCTAACCAAGACAATTTCCCCAAGCTTGACGGTAGGACTCCGGTTATGCGATTGTTTGATACATGTAGATGTTAAAGGGTATATGTGTCTTTTCATCTCTTGTATACATTATATGTGGTCCTTGACCCTAAGTCAATAGTACATAGTAAATTCCCCAAATTTATCTATCACTGTAAGATGGTATCAGAGCTCATGGGCTGAACCCTAGCCCTCGATCCCCGTTGTCCGCCGGCGCTCCGGCTTGCCGGCGGCGGCTCCCTATCGGGCAAATCTTCTTCACGTCCTCCTCGTCCGGATCAGCAGCGGGATTCACAGCAAGTCAGTGTGATTCGTCCGTCAAGCGTGAGTGCATCGCTCATTGCAGCCGCTCGTCACGCGGTTGCTCCGCTCAGCCGTTGTTGCTGCTCTTCCACTACTGCTGCCGCTGTGTGCTGCTGGTGCTAATTCAGGAGACAATACATCAAGTCCTGTAAGCAAGTCTCTGTCCAGTCAATTTGTCAAATTTTCTTCTGCTGGTCTTGATGGCAACATCCGACCCCTTTCTTGGAGGTGGAGCTCTGCTCTCCACGGACATTAAGCTAAATGGTCAAAATTATCAAGAATGAGAACTTTCAGCTCGTATGCTTTTGAGGTCGATTGGTCAAGCATCTCACCTCACAGATGATCCTCCTGATGAGAAAACGGATGCAACTAAAATTAAGGCGTGGAAAACAGCAGATGATCGTGTTATGGGATTCATATTCATGAGTGTAGAGGTGCCTATTCGGATGAGTTTCAGGGATCACACTACCGCTAAAGAGATGTGGGACTACCTCAAACAGAGGTACACTCAAGAAAGCGGAGCTTTGCGTTTTTCCTTGCTGCAGAATTTGCACAACTTACAACAACAAGATCAGTCCATTGAAGAATTTTATAATGCCTTTACTCGGTTGTCTGGACAGCTTGAGGCACAGACTCCAAAAGGTGCTTCAGGTTGTGCACAATGCAAGGCGAGAGAGAAGCATGATCAAGAAAATCTAGTGTATCAATTTGTCATGAGACTTTCCTCTCAATTTGAGTCCATTCGAGTTCAGTTGCTTGGACGTCCTACACGTCCTACTATGGCGGAGGCTCTTGCAGATCTAATCGCTGAGGAGACACGTCTTTGTTCCTTGGACACTACTCCTACTCCTGTGGTTACTCACAATGTCATGGCAGCACCTCAGCGTGTTGGAGCTCCTATGGGCGGGATCCCTGAATTCAGTTCCATCGCCAAAAGTGATCGTATTTGCTCTCATTGCAAGAAGGTTGGACATATTTCCGATGATTGCTTCTATCTTCATCCAGAGAAGTTGGCTGATTATCAAGCTAGGCGTGCAGCGGTCCCCCGTCCTCGTGCGACGGCTAGTGCTCCTGTTTTCTTGGATATCACTGCTGCTGGTCCTTCTAGTACTAGTGCTGGTGGCAGTGCCTCTAGCGCCGTCTCATGTGCTCCTCAGTCATTGGTTGCAAGACCGTCTTATCAAGCCAGTGATTGGTCATGGCCATCACCATAGTTGGTCCCCAAGGCCTCTAAGTGTGAGGTCATCTTCGCCTACCACTTTTGTTGCCATCTCCTACTTGTTGCTTTTGCTTGCTGTTTGGAGAAAAAGGTTGTTGCTGCTATAGTATATATCTGTCCTTCAGTTCAGTTCAAGTCTTCTGTTATCCATTAAATCTATCTAAGTCAATTTCATATCTTCAATTCGTCTAAGTGTATGAGTCTTTTATATCATCACCAACAACAACAACAGCTCCCACCGGAGCTGGATTGTCTCAACCTACTCCAAATCTTTGAAGAGCCGAAGAACAATTTGTGAAGGCTTCATGGTACCAAGGGCTGAAGAACAATTTGTGAAAGCCTCGAGGTCCACTTCATTGAGGAGGGGATGCATCTTTCCTACTTAATCATCAAGACTTACATGCTTCGACAATATCTTTAAGCTTATATTTTGGTTTTAGTTTAGTTGTACCTTCCAAATGCATTGTTGTATACACATTGCATTTGAGTGGGGGTGTTAAAGGGTATATGTGTCTTTTCATCTCTACAGGAGCTGGTTCTTATTTGCTTTGACATACTCCCATCAAGCTTGCCCTCTCTGTCATCCTTGAAGAGGTTCACTCTGATGTTTAGCAACAATATTGACTCGATATGTTAAAGGGTATATGTGTCTTTTCATCTCTTGTATACATTATATGTGGTCCTTGACCCTAAGTCAATAGTACATAGTAAATTCCCCAAATTTATCTATCACTGTAAGAGTAGATAGGTAAGTTTGGTGCACTCACCCCACCGAGGAGATAATTGTCCAAACAGTTTATTTGAGCTCATGTCAATATAGACAAGGTTTGGATGAAGGCCCAACTCGGAGATATCTCCTTCAAGTTGATTTCGCTCAAGACGAACTCTAACTAGGGTTTTGCAGTTTAGTAAGCTTGTTGGCAATGGTCCAACAAGGCTGTTGTGATCAGCAGTGAAATTTTGTAGCCGACTTGCTGCGCATAGTCCTGATGGTAACTCACCAGAGAGATTATTAAGACTGATTTCCAAAAACTCTAGATTCACTAAGTTGCCAAGTTCTTGAGGAATAAATCCAAAAAGTTGGTTAGATACAAGATTTATGGAATAGAGTTTATTCAAATTCCCTAAGCTGTTCGGGATGGAACCTGTGAGATTGTTATCAGCAAGTGATAAGTTATTTAGGTTCACCAGGTTACCTAGTTCTTTAGGAATGTGTCTAGAAAGTTTATTGCTCCAAAGCAACAAGTTGGAGAGTTTAGTCAAATTCCCTAAGCTGTTTGGAATGGAACCAATGAGCATGTTTTTGGAAAGATTTAAATTCTCTAAATTCACAAGCTTACCTAGTTCTTGAGAAATATGCCCAGAAAGTTGATTGTGCCAAAGAAACAAGTGGGAGAGTTTAGACAGATTCCCTAAGCTACTCGGGATCAAACCTATGAGGTTGTTTAAATAAAGCGATAAGTTCTTTAAGTTCACCAGGTAACCTAGTTCTTGAGGAATGTGTCCAGAAAGTTGGTTTTCAAAAAAGTGACAACTCAATGAGTTTAGTCAAATTCCCTAAGCTGGTTGGAATGGAACCTGTGAGCATGTTTTTGGAAAGTTCTAAATTCTCTAAATTCACAAGCTTACCTAGTTCTTGAGAAATATGCCTAGAAAATTGGTTTTCAAAAAGTGCTAAGTCAATAAGTTTAGTCAAATTCCCTAAGCAGTTTGGAATGGAACCTGTGAGCATGTTAAAGGAAAGATCTAATTTCTCTAAATTCACCAACTTACATAGTTCTTGAGAAATATGCCCTGAAAGTTGATTGTGCCAAAGAAACAAGTGGGAGAGTTTAGACAAATTCCCTAAGCTACTCGGGATCAAACTTGTGAGGTTGTTTGAATAAAGCGAAAAAGTTCTTTAAGTTCACCAGGTAACCTAGTTCTTGAGGAATGTGTCCATAAAGTTGGTTTTCAAAAAGTGACAAGTCAATGAGTTTAGTCAAATTCCCTAAGTTGTTTGGAATAGAACCTGTGAGCATGTTTTTGAAAAGTTCTAAATTCTCTAAATTCACTAGCTTACCTAGTTCTTGAGAAATATGACCAGAAAATTGGTTTTCAAAAAGTGCTAAGTCAGTGAGTTTAGTCAAATTCCCTAAGCAGTTTGGAATGGAACCTGTGAGCATGTTAAAGGAAAGATCTAATTTCTCTAAATTCACTAGCTTACATAGTTTTTGAGAAATATGCCCAGAAAGTTGTTTGTGCCAAAGAAACAAGTGGGAGAGTTTAGACAGATTCCCTAAGCTACGTGGGATCAAACCTGTGAAGTTGTTTGAATAAAGCGATAAGTTCTTTAAGTTCACAAGGTAACCTAGTTCTTGAGGAATGTGTCCAGAAAGTTGGTTTTTATAAAGTGATAAGACAGTGAGTTTAGTCAAATTCTCTAAGTTGTTTGGAATGGAACTTGAGAGCATGTTGTCACAAAGCCTTAGGCCCTTTAAGTTCACCAGGTAACCTAGTTCTTGAGGAATGTGCTCAGAAAGTTGGTTGTGACAAAGATCCAAGAGCGAGAGTTTAGTCAAATTCCCTAAGTTGTTTGGAATGTGCCCGGAAAGTTGATTGCCCCAAAGAATCAACACAGAGAGCTTAGCCAAGTTCCCAATACTGTTTGAAATGGAACTTGAAAGTTTGTTTATGCCAAGCCTCAAGTCTTCTAAGATCGCTAAGTTCCCAACTTCTTGAGGAATGCACCCAGAAAGTGTATTATATAGAGGTATAAGGTAGTGATTTTAGTCAGGTTCCCTAAATTATTTGGAATGGTACCTAATAATCTATTGGAATTAAGTTTCATGGACCTCAACTTCACCAAATTTCCAATCTGCTCAGGAATATATCCAGAGAGGTTATTATCTGAAAGATCCAAGGACTTGAGCTCTGTTAACATATTGATATTGATCGTTCTGCAGGAGCAGGGATCTGAGCTCTTTGAGGGACGCACCACTCCAAGGGATCCTCCCCGTAAGCTTATTGTGTGAGAGATCGACGCTTGTCAGCATCGTCAGTGCAGAGAAGTTGAGGACCTCAAGTGAGCCTCTCAGCCTCATTCCACGCAGAGAAATCTTGGTGATCACAAATTTCCCTTGTCGAGCACCGCACCCAATGCCACGCCAGCTGTGGCATGGCCATGCCTTGCGATCCCAGGACTGCAGGGGTTCCTGGGTTTGCAGGGTGGCCTTCCAGGCGATCAGCGCTCCAGCTTGCTCTTCGATGGATGGCATGGCAATGGCAGGAGGGGCAAGGAGTGAGGACAGTAGTATAGCTAATGGCAGGACCAAATTTAGGGGAGATAAGGGATCCATGGCTTGGGTAGAGTAGAGGACTTTGCTCAAGCTAAGGTTGGTCTGTGTTGTTCTTATACTGGACAGTGTTGACTGCTACTGTCCATGATCAGCTTGTAAGTCTATATGGTACAGTGCTTACTACCGTACCACATTTAGTTGCACATTGGACTTGGAAAAAAAAATTCAACGATCGTAAGATAAGTGAAAGCAACATGGATGGAACACTTACATGATTAGTTCTCTGGTCTAATCCAAACAAGGTTGGAGTCGAGACTCGAAACATGAGATTCTCAAGTCAATTAAGCAAATATGGAAGTCATCACCTTTCTAAATCAACGTACCCAGGGGGCAAGTAGATATGGAAGAATGGAGCCTTGTTCAGATTCTCAAGTCAAGTAGCCTTCCTCCCTTACTGGTTGACTAGTTGTTGGAGAAAAAAATTGAAAATATATTATTTATTTTTCTTTTTCTCAGAAATATCGGGGATTTAATCTTATTTGTGTAAATAGCTGGGAGACCGAGCGGTCGGTCTAGCTTGCTCAACCAGCGAGACCGACAGCACACACACCCTTGCCACTAATTAGTGATTAATTATCTTGACTAGCCGTCACCGGTACGTTGCACGGCTATTTATCGACACGTGTCATGAACATCAATTAATTTAGTTATATGTTGAATGTGTTTTCTTACTATGGCTTACATGAAAAGAATAATCCAAATTAATCATTATTCGTGGGTTGTCTTAAGTTTTTCAATTAAGGCTGTGTGTGTTTAGTTCCCTTCAAATTTTCAAAAATTCTGTCACATCATATGTTTGGACACATCCATGGAGTATTAAATGTGGACGAAAATAACCAATTACACAGTTTGCATGTAAATTGCGAGACGAATCTTTTGAGTCTAATTACGTCATGATTTGACAATGTGGTGGTACAGTAAATATTTGCTATGACGGATTAATTAGGCTTAATAAATTCGTCTCACAGTTTACAGGCGGAATCTATAATTTGTTTTGTTATTAGTCTATGTTTAATACTTCAAATGTGTGTTCGTATACTTCAGCAAAAAATTAGTTGTGAGGCTGTGTTTAGTTCCCTTTAAACTTCCAACTTTTCCGTCCCATCAAATATTTGGACACATGCATGGAGCATTAAATGTGGAAAAAAAACCAATTAAACAGTTTGCATGTAAATTGTGAGACGGATCTTTTGAGCCTAATTATGCATGATTTGACAATGTGGTGCTACAGTAAGCATTTACTAATGACGGATTAATTAGGCTTAATAGATTCGTCTCGTAGTTTACAGGCGGAATCAATAATTTATTTTGTTATTAGTCTACGTTTAATAGTCAAATAGGTGTCCGTATACGAAATTTTTTTTTTACCAAAACAACTAAACACGGCCTAAGCTAATAATAAAATAAATATTGAAAAGTCTAAGATGGATACGACTTCATATTTAAATTTAGTAATTATTAGATATTACAAATCTAAACCTACAAAATCCATGATATTTCCAACGGTATGTTTTACTTGTAAAGTATATAGCCGGTCCCTAAACTTGTACGATTATGTCATTTAGGTCTCAAACTATAAAAATACATATCCAGATCTCAAAACTTATTAAATTGTGTCAATCCGATCCCAAACTGCCATGCCATCTCCAGGATCTTACCTGGCATGCCACACCGGATGATGATGTGGCAGCATCACAAATCCTACACCAACTGGCAAGTGGGCCCTTCTTTCCTTTTTTTTCCCATCCTCTCATTTCTCCGTTTCTCTTCTTTTTCCTCTGTTCTTCCCACTGCATCGACCGTAACCATGCCCTCTGGTCGAGCTGTCACCTCGGTGACACGAACAGCGCAGCGTCCACAGGCAAGAAGGCAACGGCGCGGCAGCCGCGTCGACAGAAGGCGCGCCATCGCGTGGGCAGTGACGTTCCCGCCCAAGCCGAGAACACCGCGACCACCAAGTCGACGCCCTGATGCTCCTAGGCAGCTGTGCTCAGTCGGAAGTTCTGACGGAGCGCCGCTGCTTCGCACGCCATCGCCGCTTGTACGACGGAACAAGATAGAAAATTGGAGAAGACAAAGTGAAAAAAAAAAAAAAAGAGGAAAGGGCAAAAAGAGAAAAAAAGAGAGTTTTTTTTTAATGTGGGTCCCATTTGTCAGCCAAAGTAGAGGTATTGATAATACCACATCAGCGTCTATGTGACATACCACGTCAGCACCATGTAAGATGCCGGAACGGTGATGGCTATGTTGGACCGGAATGTCACACTTTGGCAAGTTCCAGGGTTTGAATATGCATTTTTAGGGTTCGGGGACCTAGATGACACAACGATTCAAGTTTAGAGACCGGGTCTGTAGTTTACTCTTTTACTTAACATAAACATTAAAATATTACATAGCTACTATCGTAGATATTAACATTAATTGTATTATTCCTTCAACTTTTACAAGCTTAAAGATTTACAAATTATATTGCTAATTATATTTTTATGTGGAATCACATATTGGTCGGCACATATTAAAAAATTTATATGAACAATATGTTGATAACACGTGCAAATATGTGCCCAAAGCCATCAATAAGAAATTTTTATCGTCGAATTTTTTATTGGATTGTGACTCCATGCCAATATCAAACACAACTCACTATTCTCGCTATTGATTTGTTGTCGAATTAAAAATTATTAAATGGTGAAAAAAATATAATTAAGACTCTCTCTTGATACTTAGTAATTCATAATTTCTAAACTAAATTAATAAAAAAACTCCAAAAAAAACAACAGTAAGGCTTTAGCGTGAATTAAAATCAGAATACAAAGAAAAACATAATGCTTATAAAATTAATAGCAATAGCCCGTGCAACGCATGGGTTGTCGGCTAGTATAATTAGCAATAGATTGGGAGCCCATACATTCCCGATTACTCGTTGTTCTTCTTGCATCGGCGGTGGACCTTCCCGATTACTCTAGGAGCAGGTACAATAGAATTGTTTTATTAGATGCAAAAATACCATGTTAGATTGTTTGGTGCTTTCAAAGAGAGAAGAGAGAGAAGGAATGCAGGCCACAAAATAAGCGCCAACTACAACACATTCCTCCACACCTGGTGAGCCTCATTCCATGCTCAGCTCTTCGTGATTGGTGAAACCGTGCTAGCCTGCGCACAGGATAGGAGGGGAGAGAGAAAAGGTAGGAAGGAGAGAGGAGGTTAGACCCACTTTATAGTAAATTATTTTTATAGTCAAGAGATTAGGGCCATGTTTCTTTCAGCTTGGGATTATTATAATCTAGATTATTGAGTCAGATTATTATAAGCTAGATTGTTATAATCTATAGTAGAATAAGCGGTTAGTTGTTTCTTTCCTAGATTATTAGAGCAGATTATTGGTTTGCAAGTCTAAAGAGGGAGTGGGGTGGCATGGTGGGTAATTTTTCACCCAATAATCTGGAAAAAGCTCACCTAAATGAGCTTATCAGATTATAATAAGCTGGGCTCCAGATTATAATATGCTACTTCAATAAGTTGTCTGTTTCTTTCAGCTTACTCCCAATAATCTGGATTATAATAATCTCAAGCTGAAAGAAACAGGGCCCTAGATCTATCTACTCCCTTCATCTCTTAATATAAGGGATTTTGACATTTTGCTTGGACTGTTTGATCATTCGTCTTATTCAAAAAATTTAGAATTATTTTTTTTGACTTACTTTATTATCCAAAGTACTTTAAGCACAACTTTTCATTTTTTATATTTGCACAAATTTTTTGAATAAGACGAGTGGTCAAACAGTGCAAGCAAAATATCAAAATCCCTTATATTATGGCACGGAGGGAGTATTATAGAAATTACGGGTCTGTTTGGTACAACTCCAGCTCCTAGATTCATTTTACCTGGAGCTGGAGCTCAACCAAACGGTTCAGATTCGCCAAAAACTGGATCGGAACGGGGTGGATCGCTCCAAAATATTGTATTGAGGTGGAGCGGCGAAAATGTAGCTCCACGGCTCCACTCCGAAAATAATTACAGCACTACCCATTCCTTTTCACTGAAGTTATAGGAAAATGCCACCACTCTACCCCCTTCGATTCCCTCCCGCATTGGGCGAGCGACGCATTCCCAACCCCTTCCTCGCCCTTCTCTCGCGACGGTGGAAGAGAAATCGTCGCACGGCGGTAGCGGCTGCGCACGTCGGTAGTGGCGGCGCACGGCTGCAGCTCCCTTCCTCACCCTTCTCTCACAACGACGGCGGCAGAAGCAACTCCCTCCCTCTCTCGGCTGGGGCGGCACGCGGTAATTGAGGCGGTGCATGACGGTTGGAATGGCTCCGTGGCTGCGCGATGCACAGCGGCGGGTGTGGCACACTGGGGCGACGGCGCTCATGGCGGCGGGGTTGAAGCACCTCTAAAACTATCTATAGATGACATGTATAAACTATTTATAGATTACAGCTTACAGCTGTCTATACTATTAAACTTGCTCTAATGGCACCGATCAGAGCTGCTTCCTCGGCGATCGTGCCAAAAACGCGAGTTCCTTTTGGATTTCTTTTTTGACCAATGATAACCGTTGCATTGTCATCCCTTAGAGGGTATTGTTAAAAGATCCTCGATTCCTAATGCAATTGATGTAGTAGTGGCTTGATGGAAGCCCAGTGTTTTTATTTGATCCAGTATATGGGTGGTGGTGAACCTCTCATTCACCTTCGGTACTCTCCGAACTGTGCGGGATGGTTTCCCATCACACGGCTCACCACCACCACAAGTAGAGAATCCCAATGTGCTTTTTACTAGGAAGATGAGGATGCTATTCTTTAAAGAACCGAGCTTGACAAGCATTTCCCATCCATCTTTCCCCTTCTTGATGAGCGCACTACGACTCATTCAAAAGAGAGAGTAAAAGGAAGAATTTCCCATGCCAAAGGATCAGAACTGATCAGGTCTCAATCCATTTGTACTTGCAATTTCATCATGATCCTTATCAACACAACTAATCGATACATTTATAAGAAATGAACCGCAGCGAACCCTCAGATGACCCGTCTTGCCAAATCAGTTACTGGTCCTAAAGAATTTGTATAGCTCATGGTATGATATTTGTCTGGAGTTTATGGTGATGAGAGGTGTAATTGGTGTGGTTTGATCATCTCTCAGTTCACCGATTCATCCATCCGGTGTGATGGACGACTCTCCAGTAGAAGATGTGACATCGTCGCCTAATAACCAGAAGAAGCACTCCTTCATTGGGCGTCATGGAGGTGCCAGTGCTCACGGATTTTTGGAGTTCTAGAGAGCATGGATGACCTTTGCAGTTTGCAACATCAACTTCATTGAGATGGATGATATGAGTTGCATCAGTTTCAACATTGATGAGTTGTTCGGTCAGATTGTCCATTAATTTTGCTTTGTAGAAAGAAATTCTTCTGTATGTTGGATATCCCAGTCCTATGGCTTCATAAGACAAGGATATTCGACACCTATTCTAACACTATAAGTGGAGAGGGTGGGAGTGATGGCCAAACACAGCGGTGGTGACGACAACGGTTGGAATGGGAGGTGATCATGGGAGAAGAGTGACATGCCGCATGAGGCACGGAGGCGGAAAAAGCGATATTACACATTCTCTCAAGTCTACTGAAGCTCTGAGAACTGAGATGACCTGAAAATTCTGCAATTTATCAGGCTCCGTTTTGAATGTCAGGCAAACAGTAAGCAATTCTCAGCTTATCTCATGAACAATTTCAAAAATGATAAAACCAAACCGTTTTAAGCAGCTACTACTTATCATCACTGAAACATACCAACACAAGGAGAGCAGAGACAAAAGATGCATCTGAAAACTTTGATACTAAACATACAATTATACAGTATTTGCTAGAATAGGAGAACAAGAAGCCTCATTGCCATGTAGTCAGAGAAAATGGTAGCCATGTATACCATCCATCATAAATCTTAGAGATTCGTATTACAATTTACAACAAAGCAGATTGATCAAACAAGGTAGCATAGTAAGCACAAGAACATCACCAGCAACACGTATTAGGGTCGTGTACAAAATGCAGGTATGTTTGACAACCACGCAATTAACACCAACGAAGTAGAGAGAACACAAATCATCATACAAGTGATGCTTTATAATACTTGACAAGTTGACATTAACAGGTGCAATAGACTGACCTACCTATGGTGTGAATTGCCACATTCTTGTGGGGAAAAAACCCTGAGCAACATGAGAAACAGCAATTTTCTGACAACATTCACTGGTAGTACGCAGGGATGATTATGTCAACATGTAGATGGTCAGGATTGCTAGGTCCTTCAGCTGTAGAAAACATCCGAGTTACATGTTGCATTGTTGGACGACGTGATGGGTTGGGGTCCAAGCACTGGACAGCAGCCATGATCACTCTAAATATTTCACTTGCTGTCTCAGCTTTAGGAAGTGGGATCCGGGCGTCCAACAAATCCTTCAATGTTGTACTTTCCTTGGCCATGGAGAAGGACAAAAGGAAATCACCAGGATGATGCCCCATGAACAGCTCAAAGACAAGCACTCCGAAGCTATAAACATCGCATTTCTCTGTCACCCTTGTTGTGTATGCAAGCTCTGCCATGTAAAAATTTAAGACTTTGTTTCAACAAATTTGCATATGTAAATAGTATAGAAGGCATTCGATGCTATTTTTACAAAATGAGATGCAAATTTGCCTAATTGTATCTAATATACTACTATGAATCAAAGATATACTAGTAAGACGAATACTTTAACAGTTAGCTCGAATATTTGTCAGAGTTACAAACTAATATACAAAAGGACAGAGCAACTGATTTAGTACAAATTTACCTGGGGCAAGGTAACCTTTGGTCCCAGCAAGCTTCGTGCAGTTCGATGCCTCCACATCTAGAACTTTGGCTATACCAAAATCAGATATGCAAGCTCTGAATTCCTGATCGAGCAAAATGTTGTTGCTTGTTATATCTCGATGGACTATGGGTGCAAAGCAATCATGATGTATGTAAGACAAAGCATTAGCAACATCTTTGACAATACTTATCCTTCGCATCCAATCCAATTCAATCGCAATGTTATGGTTCTCCAAATATCTTGACAAGCTTCCTCTATCCATGTATTCGTAGACAAGAAATTTGCCGTGGACTGCAGAACAGTACCCAAAGAGCTTCACAATATTTCGATGCCGAATTCTCGTCAAAGCATCTATTTCTCGCTTAAATATTAGCTCGTCATATTCCATCATATGAATTTTCTTTACTGCAAATATCTCACCTGTTGGTAACTGAGCTCTGTAGACAGATCCATTTCCCCCAGTTCCAATGCAGTGAGTTTCGTTGAAATATTTTGTTGTTTCAAAAATCTGCCTGCATGCTTCTCCTCCCTCAAAGTTCCAGACTGAAAACACTTTTGCGTCTCCAACTCCATTTTCGCTTTGTTCCCCATATTTCTTCCTTTTGCATTGCCATGCCACTAGTGACATGATAAACACAATAGACATGCCAGCAGCACCAACTATACCAAGTAAAATGGATTTGAATTTCTTTCCCTGGCCACCTTTCTGATTAAGGTCGCAAGGGGGTAAAGCTTTGACTGTACCACACAACTTTTTATTGTGCATGAACCACTCAATCGGAGCTTCTTCCAAGAAGTTAATATGTGGCACTGGCCCTTCCAAATTATTATATGATACATCCAGGGATGAGAGACTGATCATACCCTGAAATGATGATGGTATGCTGCCGTTCAGTGTGTTGTGTGAAAGATTCAGAGCTTCGAGCATGCTCAAAGCACCCAGCTGACTTGGTATGATCCCAGAAAATGAATTGTCACTTAGATCCAACAATTCTTGGAGGCTTACCAACATCCCTAGTTTAACAGGAATGCTTCCATCGAGGCGATTATGGCCTAGCCTTAGTAATCTAAGTTTCAAACAGTTCTCAATCGATCCATGTATCTGTCCACTTAGGTTGTTTGATGACAAGTCTAAATACTCCAAATTTTGTAGAGAACCTACTTCCTTTGGTATGGTTCCCTGGAGCATGTTGTTTGCAAGGCTCAAATTGAATAGAGACACTACGTTACCAATTTCTGGTGGAATGTGTCCTTCAATTTCATTCGATGAAACATCAAGTCTCCCTAACTGAGACAATTTCCCCATGCTCGATGGTATGACTCCAGTAATACGATTATTTGATGCACGTAGAGTGGTAAGTTTGGCGCACTCACCCCAGCGATGAGATAATTGTCCATATAGTTTATTTGAGCTCATGTCAATATAGACAAGGTTTGGATGAAGGCCCATCTCGGAGATATCTCCTTCAAGTTGATTTCGCTCAAGACGAACTCTAACCAGGGTTTTGCAGTTTAGCAAGCTTGTTGGCAATGGCCCAACCAGGTTGTTATCCTGAGCAGTGAAATTCTGTAGCTGGCCTCCAGCGCACAGACCCAATGGTAATTCACCAGAAAGGTTGTTTTGATCGATATGCAAAATATTTAGATTCATTAAGCTGCTAATTTCTTTAGGAATGGATCCAGAAAGTTGGTTAGAACGAATATGTAAGGCAGTGAGTTTAGTCAAATTCCCTAAGCTGTTCGGGATGGAACCTGTGAACATGTTTTCACTAAGGTATAAGTTCTCTAAATTTACCAAGTTACCTAGTTCTTGAGAAATACACCCAGAAAGTTGGTTTCTCCAAACAGATAAGGTGGAGAGTCTAGGCAAATTCCCTAAGCTGTTTGGGATGGAACCTGTGAGCATGTTTCCAGAAAGGCTCAAGATACTGAGTTTAGTGAAATTCCCTATGTTGTTTGGGATGAAACCTGTGAGCACGTTGTCATAAAGTGATAAATTCTTTAAGTCCACCAAGTAACCTAGTTCTTGAGGAATGTGCCCGGAAAGTTGATTTCTAGAAAGATCCAAGAAAGAGAGTTTAGTCAAATTCCCTAAGCTATTCGGGATGGAACCTGTGAGCATGTTTTCACTCAGATATAAGCTCTCTAAATTCAACATTTTACCTAGTTCTTGAGAAATGTACCCAGATAGTTGGTTTCTCCAAAGAGATAAGATGGAGAATTTAGTCAAATTACAAATGTTATTTGGGATAGAACCCGTCAAGGTGTTTCCAGAAAGGCTCAAGACACTAAGTTCGGTCAAATTCCCTAAGCTGTTTGGGATGGAACCTATGAGCTTGTTATCGTAAAGTTGTAGGTCCTTTAAGTTCAACAGGGAACCTAGTTCTTGAGGAATGTGCCAAGAAAGTTTGTTGCTTTGAAGATACAAGAAACAGAGTTTAGCCAAATTCCCTAAGTTGTTTGGAATGTGCCCGGAAAGTTGATTAGAATTAAGTTTTAAGGACCTCAACCTCACTAAATTACCAATTTGCTCCGGAATATGTCCAGAGAGGTTATTATCTGAAAGATCCAAGGACTTGAGCTCCTTTAAGTTAATGATCTTGGTTGGAATGGAATCAACAAGACTGTTTTGACTAAGATTAAGGTATTCTAGGCTCACTAAATGTAGCGCCCGTTCCGTCGTGGCGCCTAGCGGGAAAATTATCTCTTAAAAACCTAAATTGCGAAATTTGTTTCTTTGCTTGTTGTCTAGTGTCCGTGCCATCTCAGATCTCAAAACCCCGATCTATCGTCGAGCTCATTTCCGAATCCAAATCCTTCCTAATCAAATTCCTCCGCAAAAGTCTATTTTGCCTCCCCCGGGGTCGATGGGCCGAATCTCTTCCGGCCCATCTCCCCCTCCCTCCCCGGCGCCCTCTCTCTCTCGCTCTCTCTCCCTCCCCCCTCCGCTCCGCCTGCGCGCTGCGCACGCGAGCGCGGGAGCCGCGCCGAGCGCCCCTCCCCCTCTGCTCTGCCCGCGCGCGTGCGCGTGACCGCCCGCGCCGAGCCGAGCCCTCCTTTCCGCTCCCTCGCTGCCGCTCCCCGCGCGTCGTTCGCGCGCGCGCCCGCGTGGTCGTCGCCCGCGTCGCGCCTGCGCCGTCTGCGCCGCCCGGCCCCGCTGCCCTGCCGCGCCTGCAGCCGCTCGGCCCCGCAGCCAGCGCGCGTGCCCGAGCCGCGCCGCCCGTTGTTTTCCGCGCGCGCGTGCCGTGGTGGCCGACCGCCTGGTCGCCGCCGCCGTCAGCCTCTGCCGCGCCTGCCGCCCGTGTCGTCGCGCCGCTCCAAACCGCCCCGCCGTCATCGCCTCGGCCCCGCCACTCCCGCGCTAGCCTCCAAGGGACGGAGGCAGAGCTCCTCCTCCCTCTGCCGCGTCGCTTCCCCTCCCTCCTCCTTTTCCCGAAGAGGCAAGGGGGCAAGCCCCCTTTTCTCTCCCTCTTTTCCTTTTCCCCTCCCCGCCGGCGTCATCCGCCTCCGTCACCGTTTTGGCCGCGAGCGCCGGCGCCAGCTCGCGCCTTGACCGCCCAAGGTCGGTTCCCAAACCGACATCGTCGTCCTATAAACCAAGGCGCCCTCCCATCGATTCCCCCTCCCGTTTCGCTCGCCGCCACCGCGCCATTGCCGCCGCCTTCCGTGCTCTGTCTCGCCTCCGCCGTTCATCGCCAAGCACCGGGAGAGCCGGTGCGTTCGTGGACGCGGAAGGGGACTCCGGGCGCGCCCTCTCCTTCCTCTTCCCCGGCCCGAGGCCGGAGAGATTACTCCCGCGCCGTCGGCCTCTCGTCACTGCGCCCGCCCGCACGGTAGTGCCTCCCTCCGTTCTTCCTCCTCGCTCCATCTCTCCCCCTTAGTTTTCGGTAGTAGCATGTGTAGCCTCCCCGTAGCTAGCCGGCGCCGCCCCGACCGTTGCCGCCGCTCGCCATGTGCTCGCCGCCGTCGCCGCCCGTGCTCCGTAGCACTCGCTCGTCGCCGGCCTCGCTCGGCGTAGCTCCGCCCAATCCGACGCTAGCAACGGATTCCCGTAGCCGCGTAGATGCTCTCACCGCCGGGAATTGGCCCCTCGTGACCTCGTCGCCGCTTCCCCCTTCTCCCGCCGCCGCTTGCCGCCGCCGCAATTCGTCGCCGTCAAGCTCCCTCCGACGAATCCGAGCCGTTGGCTCGTCTCCCCTCGACCTGAGCAACCACCCGGTGTGCTCGCTTTCGCCTGTATCGCCGTGGTTCGCTCCGCCGCTCGCCGCTGTCGACCGCCGTCCGTTCCGGCCGGCGTCGTCGTCTACCTCCCGCCGGCCCGCGTGGCAGCCACGTAGGCGCCACGTCGGCGCCAGCTCGGCCAAGACCGGGTCGAGCCGACCCCGGTCAGCCCCTCCCCGTGCGCGCGTTCCACCGCGAGCCGTGAGGCTGCGCGTGGGCCCGCCGCATCCGCGTCCACCACGAACCGCGCGCGTGCACCGCGTCCCTCCCCCGCCCGCGCGCGTGCGCCGCGTGCTCGCTCCGCACGGTGAACCGTGTCACCGACAAGCGGGTCCCACCCGGGACCACGCGTGGTGAGCCCGATCCACCGGCTCTCTCTCTCCTCCCCTCCCGCGTGCCTTGGGCCGCCTTGGGCCGCCTTGGGCCGGCCGGCCCATTTAGCTCGGCCGAGCCGCCCCATTTCTCTCGGGCCGCGCCCTAGCCGCCCGAGGAAAGTCTAATTTCCCTCCCTCTTTTCTTTTCTTTTCTTTTCTTTTTCAAAAAGGATTTAATTAAATCCTTTTCCTTTAGACCAAAAATCCAATAATCTTAGAAATTCAATATCTTCCCAACCGTAAATCCGATTGACTCCGTTCAACTTCCAAAATTCCTCAAATCTCGAGATCTATCTAATGGCACGCTTAGAGGTTATTAATAGGGCTTTATTTTCGCCGTTTGTTGAGTTGTCCCATTTCGCGTGTAGTTTCGGAGCCCGAAGACCCGCAGTGCGAGGATTTCGAGGATCAAGCTCCAGATCTCGAGCAAGGCAAGCCACCTTTGAACATCTTGAGCCTATATTTGAATTTAATTATGTTGCTTGAAAAATATTATGCATTGATAGGATCGCACTTAATCTGTTGTCCCGTCTGCAAGGCAGATTGGCAGACCTACCTAATTCGTTGCATTTGACCCTTCCTTTGTTAATTGTTATATCATGTCCCCTTGTAACCATCTAGTTGCGCCTCGATATTCGTGCACCCTGTGCGAGTATCGACGGTCGCCTTCAAACTTAAAATCTGAGTAATTTCTTGGGTAAAACTTGGGTTTTACAAAAGACTTGGAAAACCCGACACTGGGTCGGTGCTTGCGAACTAAATGAATTTCCAAAACCGCGGACCGGGGAACGTACCGGGTGTACGGTTTCCCGCTCTTGCACCTAAGGACCGTTTCCTTGGAATTTCATCCAAACATAAGACAAGTACGACCACATGGGTGGAATGGGACACCCCTGGCTGAGTAACTAGCTTATCAGGGAGCCTTGATGCCGAGAGACATGTGGATTCGCCGGGGTGGTGTCGGGGAGGACCCCTGGGCTTCCTGGCACAGTATGGTCTGGGACCTAACCTGTTGTTGGTCTGGGACCCCTCTCGTCGGCATATGGTAAACCTGTGTCGGCTTTGGAAATGCCTTGTCATGAAAGCTTGGAGGTCTCCCGACGTGGCTGATCCCCCACGGGCTGGGTGATCCGGGTTAGTAATGTCGTGTGGGTAAAGTGTACCCCCTCTGCAGAGGTTAACAAACTGTTCGAACAGCCGTGCCCACGGTCATGGGCGGATGTGAGGTGATTCCTAGCGTAGTTTTGTTTGACTACTGCTTGTGAAATTGCTGTTGTGGAAAGGGGTTCGATGTTTGAAAAATCTGCAGCTGATGGGATCAGCTAGGCCCGGGTGGCCGTTTGAAAGTTGTTGGCCCGGGTGGCCGTTTGAAAAGCTATCGGCCGGGTGCCAACCTTGTTTCAATTCTAAAGACTGATACATTGCACATACTCCGACCGGACGAGACGCACTGTCTCATCCGTGTCGTTTGAGAAGCACTCACTTAGTTGTTTTTAGAAAAGAGTTCAAATAAAATCAATTGCAAAAACAACAGCCTTTCCTTGAAGCCTGCATTAAACACTTATTTCCCATGGCTTGTTGAGTACTCCCGTACTCACCCTTGCTCTATATAAATAACCCCCCCCCCAGTTGCTGAAGAAGATGAAGCGGAACCTGCTGATGAGGAGTTCTTCCAGGAGCAAGCCGGCTACGATGAGTTTTAGGGTTTCGGTCTAGTTCCCAAGTCGCGCCTGTGTTGTTTGGTCCAAGTCCTGGCTTCCGTTTCCCTTTTGTAATGCAGTTGTGAGCTCGGGATCTGTCCGCAGCCCAACATGACTGTACCTCTACTCTATAATAAAGAGACCTCTGTTGCTGTGATATTCTGTCTCCCTGTGATACCAGCACTGTTTCCTGGGACTGGTATCGATTAACAGGTTAATTTGGAGCGTCACGGGCTAGTTCCGGTCGGGATTAGTTCGGGGCGTAACACTAAATCTCCCAACTCATGGGGAATTGGACCAGTTAATTGGTTACTGGATAGTGCTAAAACCTTTAGATTTGACAAAGATGATTTATTGTTATATTTACCTGGCTTGTTTGTCATGAACAAGCTGTCTAGACGACCAATAATGTTGTTGTTGGACAAATCCAATCTAATCAACTTACTGAGGAACCCAATTTCAGAAGGTATATGACCACCCAGTTGATTGCTTGACAAGTTTAGGCTCACAAGCCTTTTTAGACTACATATTTCCTTTGGTATTGAACTCGAAAGAAAATTATTGCTTAGCACTAAGAACCTCAGCTTTGTTAAAGATGTTAAACCTAGTTGGAATAAGGAGCCCCTTATCTGATTTTTGTGCAGGATCAAGGCTCTGAGCTCTTTGAGAGACATGATACTCTGAGGGATCATCCCTGTAAGCCTGTTGTGTGAAAGGTTGATGCTTGTCAGGGTCGTCAGGGCCGAGAAGTTGAGGGCCTCCAGTGAGCCTCTAAGCCTCACTCCGTGCAGAGTGATCTTGGTGATCACCCTTTGCCCTTGTAGTGTGCCACACCTGATGCCACGCCAGTTGTTGCATGGCCATGCCTTGCTATCCCACGACTGCAGGGGTTGCTGGGTTTGCAGGGTGGTCTTCCAGGCAATAAGCGCTGCAGCTTGCTCATCGATGGATGGCACGGCAATGGCATGAAGGAGAACAAGTGAGGATAGTAGTATACCTAATGGCAGGATCAATTTCTGGGGAGATAAGTGTTCCATGGCTTGGCTAGAGTAGAGGGGATATGGCTCAAGGTTGTTTTGTAATGTTCTTTCCCTGGACAGTATTGACTGCTACTGTAAGGCACTACAAGGTATAGTTGCGCAGTTGTTATTTCTGAATAAATCAGCCCAGCGAAAGATCAGCGATAGAGAAATTAATTGGAAAAAGAACAATGCATTGAACGAACGATAGCAACCAACTTCAATGTCGTATCACATTGCCTTGCTGAATCAACGTATTCTAGAAGACATGCAAATGGGGAAGACTTAAAACTTGAGAGTTCAGATTGCCAAGTCAAGCAGCTTTCCTCCCCGGCATGTTATTACTGAAATGATGTTGCTTACTGCTAAAAAATAAAGTAGTGAGTACTTGTTACAGGAAAATAAATGATATTTTCGAGCTATTCATAATTTATATCCCATTGGCTACAGGATCAATTAAGCAACCCTAACTACTCTACTTAGGATTACCAGATCAGATAACCTCATAGACCCTCAGTCCAACCAAGGTGATTTCACATCAATGTGGTGGCAAATTCATCCCCTGTAGCTCAATGCTATCCCCAAGGAAACAGTACTCCCTCCATTTCAAAATGTTTGACACCGTTGACTTTTTAGCACATGTTTAACCGTTTGTCTTATATTCAAAAAAATTGTAAAATATGTAAAACTATATGTATACATAAAAGTATATTTAACAATAAATTAAATGATATGAAAAGAATAAATAATTATTTAAATTTTTTAAATAAAACGAATGGTCAAACACGTATAAAAAGTTAACGGTGTCAAACATTTTAAAATGGAGGGAGTATTAGAAAGTGACGGCAGAGAAATTATTACCTGCATTCTCTGACATGTTCCTCGTTTTCGCACCAAATGAGGACCGGGGATTCCACCAACAAGAACAAGCAGCAGCGACAGCAGCAGCAGCTCGACGTCGTCCTGAATAGCTAGAATCAATCTCCTCCAGGCTCCACCTCGCTGCAATGGAGAGCATAATTAAAGTTCCATATGGGTCCTAGTAGAGAGATAATTAGTAACCAAGATTATGAGTTTAAATCTCCATAGTAACGAATTTTAGATTAGATTGTTTGCGGAGCTAAGTTCCTAATTTAAATGACCGCATATATCCGGTTATATATAGAGGCCGGTAAAAAATACCCTTCTTAAAAAAAAATAGAGAGAAAACTGAACTTTAACCCCGTTCCTCGCGCGCTCAGCATCGCGGCAGCAGCTACGCCGGATCTGGAGTCGATTTTCAAGGTCGTTGGCGGGGAGGTTGGATGGAGTGGTCGGGGGCGGCGCGGCGAGCGTTCATTGACGGCCGCGCAGCCGAGGAGTGACGGTGTGACTCGGACTCTATAATGAGTAATGAATTAGGCCCATATAGTCGTTGACCATGGATTCGGCCCATAAATGCGCATGAACTCGGCCCATAAACATTTTGGGCCCTAATTAGTCGTCATTTAGGCCGGCCTTCATTTGGCACAATTTCAACTAGGGAAAAGTATAGTTTGAGTCCCTCAACTATTGACCGAATCCAATTCGTACCCTTCAACCGTAAAATCGTATATATTGACTCCCTTAACTATTAAAACCGATACAAAATATACCCCTTGGTGGTTTGGAAAGTGGTTTTGGCTGATGTGGCAAGTTTACTAGTCTTTATCCAACATAGAACCCACATGTAAGTCTCATAGAAGGAAAAAAAAAAGGCCTCACTAGCACCTACACGTTGAGGGCGAGCTGACGGTGGCAGTGGCTTGGGCCAAGGTGTTTGGGAGCGGTGGTGCACTGTACAACTTGTGACAGCCGAGACAGGGCCGAGCTGAGCAGAGAGGCACGGAGGCATCGCCAGCAAGCTTCGTTGGCGGAACAGCGAGGCCGAGGAACATGTGCCATATGGGCTCGTGTTGGCCCAGCCTACCCGTCTTCTTACTAAGTTGTGCTTGTGCTCTATCCTCAGCACGAGAGCCACCACGGCACGAGCCACTTGACGAGCCATGCCTAAAAAGGATGTGCCACCTATGATTTCAATACACAAGTAGGAGTAATTTTGGCCTATAAGGGTACGTAGCGTAGGGGCCTAGTGATTAGTTCTAGCCCTCCACGTCGATGTCGTAGCTCCACATTGGCTTAAGATGTGTTCTTCGCAAAGCCACTCAGGTCGTACAGAGGGCACGGGGCCTTATCAAGGTGAGGGCGCCTGTGGGGGCATGGCCTACAAGCCCCGTTGGGCAAGCCGTACCCACATGATGCGTGTGGTCCCCTATTTCCTGAGCCACTCCTCGCACGGAGCTCAAAGCAGTGGAACCCAGATCTACTAGACTTGAGGAAAGACGACAATGCCGTGAACGGGATTGGGGAATGACATAGATGCTGGGAGGAGAAGAAGGGCCTTTTACCGTCGCTACAGATTTGATCCCATCACCGTAGAGCTCGTTGGTCCAACCTCGATTTGTGCCACCATGAACCTCATGTGGCCTCATCAACTAGATTTGCGCCGCCTAGCAATATGCTACCTTCTTAGACGTACCTCCTCGCCACGAGCCTTGATGGCGTCAGCCTAAGAAGGGAGAGATGGCGGTGGCGGCCAAAGAGGGAGGAGCTTGTCCCGGCCTTGATCTTGCGTTGCATGCTATCGCTGACTGGCGCTGACCCATCTGCTTGTTGCCACCCCGATCAGCTGCCACCAAATCCTCTAGGAAAGAGGAGAGGAGAGGACTGCCACCACAGTCGGAGAACTGTAGAATTCGAATTTGAACTTATAGAGTGATATATCTCATGATGATCTATGTCTTAAAAAATCATTTTTTTCTAACTATTTAGATGGCATAAAAAATACAAGAGAATATCCCCTCCAGGGATAAAAATCCATCTCCCTATTTTTAAGAAGTAAATATATATACAATGTTCTTGGAGAGGAAAATGCACTTTCCTTTTATACTGAACATGCCATAAGAAAGAGTGATATATGGGGTGTCCTCATTATTTCCCTCCTTAGTTTAGAGAATGTCATAATTTCCCTCAGTATAGAGAATGTAGTCATGAGCCATGACAACTAGATAATGTGACATTTCTCTCCGACAAATATTTCTCTAGAGGAATTACTCAAGAAGTTCAGAAAGTACTGGAATCCATTCACATGCCCATCCTTTTACCTCAATTTATTTACGGAATAACGACTCAAAACATGGAAAGAGAAACACGCAAATCTTAGCACAGGCAGAACAACTCAAAACACTCGTCAGAGGAGGTCATCAGACCATCGCTCTCAGCTCCCGAGCAGAGACGTCAAGAAGGCCAGCCCTCCGATCAAGAGCATGATGTTGAGGAAGTAGTTGGACTGCAGAGGCTTGTCCGGGCTGCCTCCGAATCCCTCGTACTCCGCCCTGATCTTCTGCTTCATCGAGTCCGACAGCTCCTTCTGCAAAAGCCATTGCAAGATACCATGCATTGTCCATCAAATCTAGGGCTAGAAGCTAGGCTTCGTGGAGAGTGCATACCTTTCCGTAGGAGTATTTCGCAGCGACGAAGGGCTCTGGTTGCGGTGCTGCACCGTTGTTGTCATCCGCTGGCGATGATGCCACTGCTGCTCCTACCGTTACTGGTACTGGAGTTGGTTCAGCTTCCTTCTTCTCCTCGACTGGTGGAGGTGGTGGTGCTGCTGCTGGCGCTGGTGCTGGTTCAGGATCCTTCTCTTCGACGGCTGGTTCATCGTCCAGTGAAAATCCCTGCAGGAAAATCACATCCATCACTTCCTGATCGAAGGCTGGTAAAGTTGGACTCTGTAAATATCCAACCTACAATTGCACTGGTTTTTACATGAAGAACAGCTAAGAAAAGCTGCCATAGTAAACCCCATTTCGTTGCATTGCAGAAGAAAGATTGATATGATGGACTACCTCAAACTCCCAGTGTTTGGATTACATTCGGTAAAAAGAAAAACTATCTGAACTATATTTCTGTCCTGAAGGTCCAGTACTCCATCTTACTGTCACATAAGTACATTACTGAATTCTCTAGAAAAAAAATACATTACAAAAGATATCTACTCGATGTGGACGAGGAATCAGGGAGTCATGTTTTGAACTTGCAAACAAGAGGAAGAAAATCTGGCATGTTCTAATAAAAGAACTTAAGAGCTTAAGTGTCTTTCGTATTGTTTATGATTGTTTAGGCACAATTGGTTGCCAGGAGATCAAAATGAAAAAAAAAGATGGTAGTCCTCACCTCAGGTGGATCGAACTTTGCACCAAGGTCGCTCAGTTTAGCATGAGCTTCAGCGTAGTCTTTAAAGAATGCCTCCTGATCCTCTGCATATTTTTCGGCATATACCTGCATATGTTGCAGATATTTCAGACAGTGACCTATGAGCTATTCAAGCCACAAATTGAGCACAACCAAATAACCTTGAAGGACGGATCCTCAAATAATGCAGCATCTGTGGGTAGCACTAGAAGATCCTGGTCCCTTTGCTCTTTTATGTCCTGAAACATTATCATCAGCTGAATCATCACATATTCAAATGAAAAAAATAATTTTGTAAACCATGACAAAATGCTAACACACCTTGAAGTAACTGTTATCAAACTTCAACCATTCAACTGTCCATGATTGCCCTCCAGGTTCACCAGGCCCATCCTTCTGTAGACCACAATAATAGAAGCCACCTTTAAATGTCAGTCTGAAAACTGAAACTAATCTGATTTGCTATTGTGCTGGTGTGATTAAGGTAAGATTGCATCGAAAAGTTAATCTTCATTTCCCCACAGAGAAGTATCAGGGCTTAGAGAATGACAAAGTTGTTAGCTATGAAGTTCTTAGCATCCTAATTCTATTTTACCATTATATGCATACAAAAGAAACGTAAGGATAACCCATTTTGTAAAATCCTGAATTAAAACATTATTTATTTACAGCATAAGGACAAAGTATTCACGGATTTTAAAAGCATAATATGGTGCTTACTTACAAGATAACACAAAAAAGTACATGCATTGTTTTCACCTCTGCCTGAATGTCTCAAAAAATGTAGGGGCAATTGCAAATTTACCACTACTTTGAATCGTTATTGCAAAACTGCCACTAGAAAATTGCAAAAATATCACTAGAACTGTCATTCGAGTAGCATCCTTGCAATATTGAAAAAACCGGTGGCAAATTTGCAAATGCCCCAAAAATGTAATATTCTATACCCAGAGTGTAGAACATTGAAGGTCTGGCCATGCCTAGAACTTCCTACTGCTGAAAATAACTTATTTTTCCTGTTGAGTTTCCAAAGTGGACAAGAAAACATACAGTATATTTTGTTTCTGGCTTTCCCCAGCCACTCCTGTCAGGTCTTGATCTTCCAAGTGTGTGTGCTCCAGATAATGCAACAATTTCCTGCATAAATAGTCCAAAAGAAATGGTTATACAACATACATGAAGAACAAATAGCAGATAGGCAACTAATTTCTTTTTTGCATCATCCACACCTTGTCATCAAGGCCCATCCTGTAGAATACCTCCCTAAGATGATCAGCGGGCACACGTGGACCGGCATCTGGGGGGCATTTATCAACACCAGAAGGTCACTCTTTGATAAGTTCCTCTCACAATTCATAAATGCAAACGTTGATCAGAAACAGAATGAAGAACTTAATGGAAACACTGACCAGGAAGCCTCCCCTCTGGTGGGCACTGCTCAGCTGCTGTGACATCAACTCGTCCATATTTCATTGGAATTTTCGGCCCACCAGCTTCCTGCAAGAAATTTTTCTCAAAAGATTCAAGCACATAGACTACCGATCATCCAAAAAATATCTAGCAAAGTCACTAGAGCAGAGAGAAGAAGTCTGAGACCTCAATTGCTGTAGCACTTGCCAACTGGAACAAATCAGCATAAGTTATACCCGGGTATTTGTCCTTGATTGGTTGGATAAGCTTCAAAGCATTAATCAGACCTATCAAAATTCCAACCAAAACCATACGATTATGAAGGAAATCAGCACGATTACTCCACGAATTTCCTGAATTCGAAATTGCACTGCCGAGACACGAGAAATTAAGTACCAGCATTGGCTCCGTGGCTCAATTCGGCGTCAAATCTCAAGCTCCCGTCGGCTCCGCCCCTCTGCGGCCACTCCTCGATGTTCTTGTCGTACGTGCCAGAATCGTGCCACCCAAGACGGACCTGTACATGGTAGCAGGATCGCAGGATTTCATCATCTCTGACTCTTCTCTGTTCATATGGATGCGAGAGCTGAGATGGCGCGGGCGTTCCGTACCATGATGGGGTGGCAGTAGGTGGTCTTGAGGATCTCCCTGATGTCCTCCCGGGCGCTCTTGAGCTGCGCCGCGTCGGACGCCGCCACCGCCGCCGCCGCCATGCACCGGACCACCGCCCGCGCCCCCGCGCCGGCGCGCCCGCTCCTCGTCGTCGCAGCCTTCTGCAGGTGCCACGCATCAGTCAACTCAGAACACCTCGATTCAACCCCCCCCCCACCCCCAAAAAAAAAAAAACACGAGCCGAGCTAAAACTATTGCGAACCTGCGGGAAGCGAGACGGGCGGGAGCGGAGGCGGAGGCCGCCGGCGCTGGTGGAGCAGCATGGGAAGGAGGCGGCGGCCGCGGCGGAGACGCGGGGGCGCGGGGGGGGAGGGGACGGAGCAGGCGAGGGCGAGGCAGCCGGGAGGAGGGAGGCGGCGATGCGCTCCGCCATGGCGCGCGCGCTCGAGTCGAGTGAGTTTTTTCTTCTTTTCTTTTTTTTTTTTTTGCCTACTTTTTTGGAATTTGATTTGGCACGGCCGAGTCGGCGGCGAGGGGTGCGATGCGATGCGACGCGATGGGTTGCCGTTGGTGGGGAGAGGCGTGTGTGGCGCGGCGGGAGCGGAGTCTAATCTGCGGGGGCCAATAGTGGGTGGACGCGTGGGAGGGTGAGTTCGAGATGATTGTCTTTCTTTTTCTCTACCTTCGAGATGTCGCTTGAATATCGGCTCGATTCAAGTTTGGATAGAAACAATTTACTGTATTTTGGGTTTTCTCTCCCTCGTATTTTTCATGGTTGTAGCGGTAGAATGGTTCTAGTGTCCAAAGTGTCCTTGTTTCAAAAATGTCGTGCTTGGATATATATTTCGTGGGGTTACATCTTAATACGCGGAAGACACGTGGTGATGAAAAAAAATGATTTTACGATAATGGACTATGTCCTAAAATATAGCAACTTAGAATTAGATGAGACTAGTACGACGAATTTGGTTAGAGATATGGCTCATCTAATTAGGTGTTATATTTTGGAATAGAGGGATTTATAGTAGATCAAAAGCTAAGAAATAAAAACTTCTAAATTGATTCTCAAAATTAAAATTAAGTTCTAAAATTTAAAAATAGAAACCCAAGAAAGTACGACATAAATTAAGTTTTCACATAGAATGCTACTATTTTATCATTAAATGAATGCTATAATTATAGAATACAATGTCGAAAATAAGTGTATGTAACTGTTACACAAGATTAGCCATGCACATAAAAGCTATGAATTAATTAAAGGCAAAAGTAACACAACAACTCATGTTAGAAATTTGGGTTCATACGGCTTTTCTCGTAGGAATTGCTATTTTTTTTCTTTGCAACTCCTGTAGATCGACATCGAATAAACTTACATTTTATTATTTTTTAATGAAGTTCATATTGATAGAACAAAAAAAATACAAGATTACAACACTGGGAGGTCATAACCAGAAAAACAAAAAAAAATACCACCACCCACCCACCGACAACTCCAACACATAAACCCTAGAGAAGGCTAGCACTGTACCGGCCGCCGCTAGACCAACAAAGGAACTACAACCGAGATTGCCCAAAACCCAGCCCTTATAACCGACACAAAATCCCGCTCTATCCACATCTTTGGGGTTGAGGGAGATAGGGTGAGAGAGAGAATGGAACCGCTCTCCCCCTAGACCCTCCGATGTGGACAACTTGCAGAAGCTAAAGCGCCGACATAAGAAGACGTTAATCTAGAGCGAGCTTGCGCCGGCTATTTCGAAGGTTTCGGCAAGGGGATGCCAAAGACAATGTCTCCAAGGAGAGAAGCGACGGAAGCTCCGCCGCCGCCGACATCCGTCAAGGTCTCAAAGAGAACTGAGACTAGGCTTTCACCTGGCCGTGCCGCTAGAGGGGTTGAGACGGCACAACAACGCCCTCAAGAGGGGAGTGATGCTCGAAACGCCAACCCGACCAAGGCCGGGCTGGGTTTTCACACGTTGTCCGTCGCCTGCATATCCACAGCTGACACACCATTGCTCCACCACCATCTAAACCTCCGTTGGCGTGTGGGCACCACTACACCGGCGCCCCCGCCGGCCAGCCTCCCGATGCCGCCACCGGCCGTGCCTCATCGTGTCGCACTAGCATGCACCTCGCCGGCCTCCACCTCTGCCAGCCTCGCCTCCTGCTGTGCCGGCCACATCTCCATGCGACATGCCGGCCTCCGCCACTGGCACCCGAGCCTCCCTGCGCCTCCTAGCGTCGCGGCCACGAGCCAGACACGCCTCGCCAGCCTCCATACCGGTTGCGCCTCCTAGCGCCTCACCAGTCTCCTCCGCCATCAGCCGCCCCTCCGCACGTGCACCGTGCCGCCCCATCACCGTCGATGTCGTGCCCGACCGCGCCACTGCGAGGCTTGGCCGAGCCGCACTAAAAGGTCGCGTAGTCACCGCCCCGACGGGCTCTCCCGCTGCGTGCTCGCCCTCGCCCGATCTGATCGCCGGGGGGCCAGATCCTCCTCTGAGGGCGCTAGATCCACCTCCAGCGCGACCGGATCCGCCCCGTCATTGCCATCCCGGCCGCCGTTAGCCACCGATGCCTAGCGCAGCTCGCCCCTCCTGTCGCCTTCGCCATACCCACCATCATCGCTGTCCCCGCCGCCAGCCACCACCCCACCAAATCCAGCCATAGCGACGCGGATCTGGCGGTCACCACCGCCACTACCCTAGGCGGCTCCCTTGGCCGCCCGAGCGCGAGAAGCGAGAAGCCCCGCCACCGCCGTCCTTGTGGCCGCGCAGCTTTGCCGACGGCCACTCAGGTGGCAGCGAGGCGGAGGAGGAAGGTGGGGGAGAGGGGGCAACCGGGTCGTCGCCTCCCAAGCCGCCCCTAGAGGAGGGCAATGCGAGAGTTGTCTGTTCTATGTAACTAGCAATGCACTTTACCAAATTTGATATGAATTATAGTCAGTTAGTTACATCTATGTCCTTTTCCCTATGCATAGAAAAGAAATGTGATGTCTAAATGATCGCCACCGTGCTATACTATGCCATGTCCACCACTTTGCTAACAATGTCTCTAGGATAGTAAAACCAAGATGAGAAAACCATCACAACAGACAAAAGGAGCAAAGATATTCCTGCCTATATAGAAGTTTTAGTCCGGTCATCTGTATAAATAGTGATTTGGAATGATTTCTTCTATTAGGCCATATTCGGTTAATCCTCATGAGAGAGGGATTAGAGATAATTTATTTCACAACCACTGCGGTATGGAATTATTCATTCTCAATCCCTCTAATCACCTTTAATCATCTCCAAATTGAATAAGACTGTAGGTAAAAAGTAGAAAACATCTACATTGCAACATATTTGTCGATAACTTTTCTCCCAGATTTTTTCCAAATATAAATAGGATATAATTGTAGTATAATTACATTGTAATTTGCACGTGGCTATAATATACGGTTGTATGCAACTTTTAAAAACTATTCACGAGAGGTTATGGGATCGAATCCCTTACCTATGTGCATGTTGTAATTTTCTCCTTCCCCATTTGCACAAATCTTAGAGTAAATTGATGGTCTAAAATTATGTAAAATTTACATACAAGTTATATTATGGGCCTATTTGGGGAGCTTTAGATTCTGAGAAGCAGTTGTTTGGTAGCCAGCTTCTGAGAATCTGGAAAAGCTCTGAAACCCAGCTTCTCCAGCTTCTGGCTTCTTAGTTCATTTTTCAGGATATGTAACTACAGATTCTCAGAAGCTGTGGAAGCTGCAGCCATAGTTATTAAGACCGGACCGGTGATCAAACCGGTAAGGCACTCGGGTCATTGGTTTATTGGTCGGAGTCAAACCGCCGGTTTAAACAGGTTCAATTAGATGTTTGTTATATTGGTTTCACAATAAGCCGTATAGCTTAGTGGTTGAGGCTTTCCGTGGAAGCATGGAGGTTTTGGGTTCGTATCCAAGTTCTGCAGCTTTTTCCGTATTTTTTCTCCAACTTCACGTGATGGTCCTATTCTAATAACTATGGTTTGTATTTGGGAACGGATATAGTAGTTAAATTTAGGTTACACTATAATTATATAGTATTTTACATTTGACTAGTAAGGTGCCCGTGTGTTGCAATGGGAAATGCTATATATCAATTTCAAATTATACTAAGTGAATGAAAATTTGTTGAACACAGGGAAAACAATTCTGGCAATCCAAAGAAACTACAAATCATAATTGTTATCAATGAAAAATACAATATCTGGAAATACTTGTTGTTCTAGATTTTTTGTTTGTGCTTTAATTTGTATGACATCATTAAATTTTGGGAAAATCCCTTATATGCCACTGAAAATTTGTCTGATCCCTTGAATGCCACTGAAAATTGGCTCTTCCCTTATATGCCATTGGTTCAAATTTTCGCTCCCTCTCATGCCATTGCCGTCCGTTGACTGGTAGTTGACTGTTGATAGGATGTAATCACTTGTCAGTTTTTTTACTGAAATGACAAAAATACCCTTTGGCCCAAACATGAGAATATGGCCCAATTGTCCAAGTGGGCCAAGCCCAACATCCCTCTGATGCACCATGTCAGTAAGCCTGAACATGTATTTTGGTACTGTGTCAGTATGCATTTTGGTACTCTCTGGTCATTTAAACAGCTCCCTATAATATTTGTTGCATATTCTGTGCTACTGTGTATATCTCCTTCCTCTAGCAAACAATCTGTTTGTTATTTTAGCTGTTTAGCCGTGCATTACAAACAATGTGCAATTACACATTATCTTAAATGTCTGTCAGAAGCAATCTATTATATTACTTGAATGTTTTGTCGATACTGTGAAAAACAGAGAAATGTTGTGCTCCCTAGTAAATATTGTTGAAGCTTTTGTTCGAGAAGTACATGGTTAATGTATGTGAAAAATACATTAATGCCATAACAGATTGCTTTGTTCTACTATGAAAAACAGAGAAATATGTGCCTCAAAATTATGTGACTGAAAAATATTCATATATTCAATATATAGATTAATGCTATACATTCATATATTCATTTATTCCAAATATATGTGATGCCTAGCTAAAATGTAGTATATAACTGACATACTAACACCTACTGCATGCCTATCAACTCAAGAAGGGCAAATACGTCATTTCACTCTACAGTTAACAGTCAACTACCAGTCAACGGATGGCAGTGGCATGAGAGGGAGCGAAAATTTGAACCAATGGCATATAAGTGAAGAGCTTATTTTCAGTGGCATCCAAGGGATCAGACAAATTTTCAGTGGCATATAAGGGATTCTCTCTTAAATTTTCATAGCAGTCTTCTATCTATGTTGTCTTTTTATAATTTAATAAACACCATGAGATTGTTTCATGCCGCAGAAAGCTTTCATTATGCTTATGTAATGAAAACATATTTCTGTTTTGAAATTAATCTGCATATGTGTTCAACAAATTTTCACTCAATGAATATTTGATATCTATTCACTTAACATAATTTGAAATTGATATATAGCATTTCCCATTTCAACGCATGGGCACCTTACTAGCATATGTAAATAGTGATAAATGAAAAGCTGAATTCTCAGTACTGGTTTCTGACCAGCTCAAGTTTGCGAGCTTGGGGGAAATTGCGACAGCCTTCGCCCTTCGTCCTTTCCCATTTGATTTGATCTTGCCAGGCTTCCTTTTACCTGCATCTTCTTGAAATTCATCAGACAACTTACATATGATTGCAAACATCACATATTTTAGTTGTGACAAGAACTACATTTAGTAAAGAAATGTATGTATTTAGGACAATCTAATATGCAAGTAAACTGGCTGTTGACACTGTAACTTCGCAAACAGGTCTACCACATTCCATTCGTAACACACGATGATCAAATTCAGCCTAGATATTAATAGCGTATCTTATTATTTTAGATTGAGAAGGCAGAACTAAATAGAGACGATATCTGATAAATGTTACTACTCCCTCCGTTTCATAATATAAGACTTTCTAACATTGCCCAGATGTTAATATAACACATTTATATGTTTAGATTCATTATCATCTAAATGAATATAAGCAATGCTAGAAAGCCTTGCATCGTGAAACGGAGGAAGTACTAAATAAGCATAGCAGTACAAACAGAGAGTTACATCATACGATAACTGATACTGCAGTGCATCCTTCTCCTTCCTAACTTTGTAAAAAAAATAGAGAGATATAGAAAGATAAATAATTGGAGCTGACCAACTTCGTCGCAATGAAAATAGCTCCACTTTTTATCAGATCCTCCTACACTCCTTTAATCTCTGGGAGTGCGCACGAGATGGGGAGCGCGCGAGGTTGAATGCGGAGGAAGGGGGCGCCGGCAGTGGAGGCATGGTGCGGCGAGGAGGATGGGGCGCGGCGATGTGGGGGCGGCGCGAGGTTGGATGCGGAGGAAGGGGACGCAACAACCGGGGATTGGGGGGCGCCGTTATTTTCTCGCTAACTGCGGGTCGCGATCCGGAGGAGGAGCGCGATGGGATCGCGCATTCCTCACCTACGGATTAAGTAGTAGAGAGTATTTTTTGAGAAATTTGTCAATGGATATGCATAGCAAAAAAAATCGAAAAAAGGTAAACCCTCTTATGCTTATCTTGGATGGGCCGCAGTGATGCCCGGATGGCCCAATATCTGGGCCCGAATACTTCTTCCAAAAGGCCCATTGGAGACGTCAGCCCAGCCACTCCGCCGGAATCTCCTCCACTTCTCCCGGAGCAGCGGAAACAACCCCGCCGCCGTCGTCGTCTCTCTGCTCGCCGCTTGCCTCCTCCTCCTCCTCGCCGGAAGCTCCAGCCCTCCTCCTCCTGCAGCAGCAGCGAGCAGCGCTTCCAGGCTTGATCGGTGAGTCCTCCGCCAGCCACCCGCGGCACCCTCCCTCAACCCCATGTTGTGATATGATGTTGCAGCCGCCGCGAGGCCGGTCTGTCTCTCGGCCGGCGAGCGGATTCTTGTTGTTCCAGGCGCGCGCGCGGCTTGTCCCGCTGTTTTGCCTAGCGATCTTTGGTCAGTGCAGTGCTGCTCGCCTCTGTAGGCTTGAGTGAGTCGGTGGCCGCACCGCGCACAACTTGTTTGATGATATGCTTGCATGCACAAGAGCATCTCCAATCAACAGATTCCCAAAAAGAGAACCATTCCCTATGTCCTCATTGGTCGTGCTTGCCTCTATAACCCGTTCTTTTTCTAATTAAGATGCAGTTTCAAGTTGCTCTAAAATATTAAATATATATATTTCTCAAGTTTGTAATAATTAAAACTTAATTAATTATACACTAATGGTTTTCTTGTTTTGTGTGCCCTTAAGTTCATCTTGGTTCGAACGGGGCCTATGTGTGTTTGGTTTAATTCTTCACTCCTTTCAATATAATTGTTTCAGATATGCTAATGGAGTAGTAATTGTGATTTGAATAAATTTGGGTTTTTCATGAAACCTTTGTACCATTAAAAAAATCCGTGGTTGTGTGCAAGTATGTGCGGTTTTCCGGAACTTTAACCACAAAAAATGGGGTTCTCTGCAATCTACTCTTCAAATTATTTATTCCGAGTGGCTATTTTTCTTATCTCTACATATTTGCTCTTCATGATGGTTTTCTTCCTCTAGCACATCACAATGAGAGGCTTTCTTATGCATCAACTCTTGGATTCGTCATCATCAGATGATGATGATGAACTCATTCTGGCAGCAGCACTCATAGCACAACATCAATATGACATTGACAATGCACCACGGCGCCGTGGTGGTTCTGTACGCAGGTTTGTGTTCAGGACATTTGTTTTATTCGCATTTGTTGTTGCTCGTTTCCATTGGTTCATTCTTCTTCTATTGGCAAGTTTAAAATGACTTGTTCTCTGCATACATGTATATAGATACCTTATAACATAGTACCAAAAATCACTGGTTCCACAAGCCTTCACAATGGCACACAACATAGCAACTTCCAATCACTCCTCTTGAACACATTTCACAGAAAATTGCAGGTTCTTAAACTTATCCCCTTTTTAAAAGGAAAAATTACATTCTCTAAACAAAAGCTAACAGCTCGTGCGAAAATCAAATTACGTATGACTGTATCCCAGAGCTAACAGATTGCAGGCATATTCTTTTTCACACCTATCAGCTAACGGCAAAAATCACATTTTCCTTCTGTGCTTCATGTGTTTTTCTACAAAGATTAACCATTGCTGCCAATGTTTTTCCACAAAGATCACATGCATATATTTCTTTTTCACGACGTATGAGAACAAATATATAGCAATCTGAAAGAATTGATCACTTGCCAATCTAAATGAATTCCCAAAAAATTGACTATAGGGAATTTGGTTTGGGTACCTGTTGGAGATGCTCTAAGAGGCTAACACTGGTTCATCTTCTGACTTTAGAAGTTAGTAGTTTGAAGTTGTCTTCATGAATGGAGGCCTATGCGATATCCATACGCAAATGGGACGAATTTTATAATCAGCTTGACTGCTTGAGCTTGTCTCAGGTCTTTAGCAGTCCTTTTTTGGTTGTGCTGCAGCCTACAGATAAGACAGGTGTTCTATTCAAACTTGTTTTCTACTAATATCAAGAACCTAAGTCCAATGCTTCAACAGATGCCCACTGGTCGGAGATGTTGAAAGTATTGATGTGTATATTATTTATAGATCAGTATGGTAGTGTGTCACTTTAGTATGAGCACTACATGGAATCTGTAGGACTGTTTTTTCTGGTGTTTTTATGTTTCCCTACTTAATTTGCTATGTTTTTGTAGAAATATGGGTGTTTTTTTTCCTTCAATGGTTGAGTACGTGAAAGGAATGTTGCTTTTCTAGTTAAAGAAACTGACTCCTGTCAGCCCATCTCATGTAACAGTTCCAAGATGAAAATAACTTGGGGTAAGAATGCTAAGACGAATAGGCAGCCCTCAGTGGCACCATCTAAGCCAGGCCTACCTTTTGGGGTGGACAGTGACAATGATGAGACAGAAAAGGAGGAAACAAGAGTGGTTACCACGGACTGTCCTGGAACAAAGCCATCTGATAATGCTGAGTCCCTCAAGCACCAGGGGAACAGGCTAGCTGAGGTATCTTTCTTTTCTTTTATTTTCTTTTATTTTCTTTTCTTTTCTTTTAATAATCAGCCAAGGTATCCTCTACTCTCCTTATCTATGTTACATGGACAAACTTATTTATTTACTTAATATTGAAGGACTCAAGTATTCATTGTTTTCACTGTCCCTACAACCAAACCAAGCTCTCTAGGTCATTAGTCAATATGTCATAGACTCATAGTTCATGGATATTATATTGGCAGTTATTGATGCCCTTTCATTTTAGAAACACATAGTAAAGCAAAAAAATGAACTGGGCCGTCCCAGGTATACACAAGATAGTCCTTGAAGCCTCATACCTTTTTCAATCCATATACTTTGGTTACTAGGATTCTATGAAGAAATACTCCTTTTCTTTGTAGAGAAATATGAAGAATAATGGATCTCCGTAGTCCATACTTCTATTCTTATAGAATATGCAATCAGTTATCTTGGATGCACAATTTACACTTGAAAGGGACAGCTGGCTGTATTTCATTTTTTACATCAAATTCCTTTTGACAGTATGTACTAGATTTTATTTGCAGTTGGGGCCTGCACCTGCAGGGTTACCTAACATTCAGCACACGCTAAACGATAATTTAAAAGGCAGATAATGGTTATCTTATTGTTATTGTTTTAGGAAGGGAAGTACCATGAAGCACTTGGTAAGTGGGAGGCTGCACTTACCTTGATGCCCAATAATGCAATACTTCATGAACAGAAAGCTCAGATTCTACTTGAGCTGGGAGATGCATGGCGTGCACTGACAGCAGCAACCAGTATGTATGCTCTTGTTCAGTTTACTTGCCCTTTTAAGGATTCTAATGATAACGACCTACTAGGATGCCATGAGTTGGGAACAGTACCATCCTTCCTAATTGGATTATCATTTTAGCACCGATTTGCGGTATCTAGGATTTACTCAATCCATGTTCTTTTTTCCCGTCAAAAGTGTGTTTTGGTGGTACTTTTAACAGGTCATTGCAAAATGCATAAAACATCTATAAATAGTAGGGCCTCAATCAAGAACAAAGAAGAATTACTGCATTCCATACATAAAAATGAAGAATAATTTTAATTTGTGAATGAATTACTGCGCAGTTGCCTATTTTGGTCACATGTGAAGTCTATATTAGTATATGATCCCAGCAGCATATTTGTGTCATTTCCATTTCTCCACTTCTGGTATATTAATTACTCTATGTCGGGTATGCAGGGGCAACAGAATTGGATCCATTATGGCCTGAGGTTAGTAGGCATCCCCAGGGCAGAAACACTACTCCTGGAGTATTACTTAATGCGTGAATCCTATCAGTTCTCAGCCCTTATATTTATCAGCGGCATGAATGAGATATGTTCATATATATTGACTTGCAGGGTTGGGTTACACTTGGCAGAGCACAGTTAAATTTTGGGGAGCCAGATTCAGCTATATTATCTTTTGACAAGGCGTTAGCAATCGAGGTATCCATTTTGCTTTGCAACCAACTGCCTGTTCTGATTACCATCCATGCATCCGTTAGCTGCGATATATATTTCTAAAACAACAAGCTATCATATATAAGTATCTTATTCCCCTCAAAAAAAATTATATAAGTATCTTACTTTTCCTATTTGTTTCCACAGCCTGACAACAATGAAGCAAAGTCTGATCGTGAAACTGCAGCACGTCTTGTTAAGAAACGAGGGCAGCTACATTCATCAGGTCTGAGTGCCAACAAAAGACGATTCACAGTTGGAGAGGATAGCGAAAAGGAGAAAGACGATTCACAGATGGAGGATGTAGAGAAGTGTAAAGAGGATGAAGAAAAGGAGAGAGATGATTCACAACTGGAGAATGTAGAGAAGTGATTTAAGTCAGATCGGGGCTCTCGGCCTAATTTGTTAGATCGAGGCATTGTCTGAAGTAGAAATTTCGTAGGAAAACTTTAAATTCCTACATTAAGACAGGTCTAGATGTATATATATGTAGACGGACAGAAACAATGAAAATGTGCTGATCCTCCAGTTTAATCCAGTTCTTTGGGTTTTGGGATAAAAATGTCATATGCATTGAGATATGGATGGAGACTCGATGTTTGCGTTTTATTGTGCTAATGACTAAATAGCTATATGTTACTCCTGTCTCAAAATTTATCATTTCTAGTTATGAATATGAAAAGGTGCTTAATCAGATTTATAGCTAAAAGTTATTATATTTTGAGACGGAGGTAGTACTAATTTGTGATAATTATTTGAGAGTACAAATGAATGAACTAACCATTATAAAGTTGAAAAATGGATTAAAAGCAGTTTTTAAGAAATTCAAAGTTCTGCACAAATCGAATGGTTTAGAAGTTTGGAAATTGTGCGCATTCATCCATAAGTAGAAAATAACAGGGGAGAGGGTAAAGTAAAGATGGACGGCTAGAATTACTGATTTTACTAGGGAGTGGGGGTCTGTTTGCCGCTTTCTATTACTGGTAGGGATGGAAATGTTCGGTCATTTTATTATTATTATCTTTTATTATTACAGAAATGGTAGTAAAATTTTGAACTTAGGTATTTATTGTCAACTTTAATGCAACGATGATAAAAAATAGAAAAACTAAATTTTAGAAACGGTAACAGGCGGTAGAGATATTATTATTATTATATTAAGAATAAATTTTAGATAACCGTAAATTTAATGACTAAAATATCAGCTTGCTACAACATTACTAATATATTTTATAGTTTGCTCCAAGTCCAAGAGCACCATAAGCTAGTGACACATAGAGCCCAGACGACTTGTTAGCATAGCACATTAGCACATACCCCCTCCGTTCCAAAAAGAGTTTAATCTTAGCTATGAATCTAGACATACATGTGTCCAGATTTGTAGTTAGGAGTTAGTTTTTTATGGGACGGAGCAGTACGTTGTAGCATCATGCCATGTCGGCAGAGGAATCCGCTAGGTCGACGTAATCGGGTCAAAACCCATTCTAGGTTACGGCAATGGTACTTTTGTCTTACACTCTACTCTTTTGAAGCTTGACGGGTTTTGACTTGGTGCACTGATTAAGTACGAGTGGCATTTCAATCGGATTAGATCATTACAAGGCGTCCAAATCAAAGTGGCGGACTTAGCAGTCTGCCGACACAGCGGTGTCGCTGCAATGCACAAGCCGACGTATCATGCTGACATGTCCCTCCGTCCCTCGCCTATGCTGGGTACCACCTCTATGACATGTGGGCCCCAAATGTCAGTAACATTGGGATGCCTTCAAAGTTATGGTTTTGTGATAATTTTCTCCGTTATCATTACATCAAACTGTTAGGTCGCTAATGTTGTAGCAAATAAATAATTTAGTGACTACATTTGCAGTTATCTGCAAATTACTATTATATTAATTTTATGAAAACAGTATCGGTAATGACCGGAAAATTTCCGTACCGTTTTCACCCTTAATTCCTTCCCGTTATGCTGAGGAGGATTACTGATACTGGGCCTAAAATGGCCTTGGACATCTTTTCCACACACTAAAATGGCCTGGAAGGCCCAACTGAACCATCACTAATTCAGTACTACTACTACTACTATTCTGATTTGGGAATTAAAACCTCCAATTTAGGTCGATTCCATTCGAACATTCCTCCTCCAAGACTCCACAAGTCCAGAGGGAGAAAGTGTGAGAAGAATGTGGCGGAAGGGGAACAAGCGGTTCGGCGGCGGCGGCGAGCCGGCGGCCAAGCGCCGTGCCGCCGGGGACGACGGGCCCTCCGAGAGCGCCGACGACGATATCGTCGTCGCCCAGGTGCTTCCCTAATCCCCGCACTCAAACCTCACTAAAACCCTAGCGCGGCGGGGATCTTCATTTTCATTTTTTTTTTTGGGGGGGGGGGGGGGGGTTGGTTTGGCCAGAGATATCGAAGAACAGGAGGGTGGCGGTGCGGACCTGGAACGGCAAGGTCGTCGTCGACATCCGCGAGTTCTACGAGAAGGACGGCAAGACCCTCCCCGGCCGCAAAGGTAATATCACAGTGAAATCTTCCTCTTCTCTGTCTTCCCGTTGGTTGGTCCCCTATGGATGTGAATAGCACGGGATTGGATTGGCCAAGATTCGTTAAATGTTGCTAGAGGCATGCCACCTCTAGCTTTTTGAGTAGATACTAGATAGTACCACACCATGTGTTCATGTCTTGTGAATGATGATGTTGAATTGTTGGTGTCCTGTTTGAACGAATGATTTACATGGGAGATAATCTAGGCTGCAAGAAAAAAAGGGTGAGGTTCGTTTCTTGAACTAAATGCGGGACGCTGGTGAGACGAGCGGCTTCGTTAGCTTAGATACCCCATGCCCGCTGGCCTTTAGGACCGTGTATGATTATCGGCGAAATGGTTGCTTTCCATTTTTGTGTTTGTCGACATAATGATTCCTTAATGTATTGTGTTCGAAGTTCGAAGCTTGAGCTGGTGGTCATTTGCAAGTATAAATGAACGTGAAAGTCTGAAGAACCCATCACTGATTCACAATTTTAGGTAGAAAATTGTTGAGGGAGAATTTACCCTGTTCAATTGCATATGCCCTCAACAATATGGGTTTCTCTCATCTCATCACCTGTAATTTGAGACCATCTACTTTGGGGGGTTATCGATAATACTCCTATTCACAGTCACCCAAGTTGATAGCTATGAATGAGTTTTAGTCTGGTATTAGATTCCAAAGAGTGTAATGATAAGTTTGCAAACAAATATTCCGGGGCTTTCATATGCTTTTTCTAAGCCCAGAACATGGGTTCCAATTCTAAAATTGATTCCATATGGTAGATAACACAGATGGCATGGTATAACATAAAAGTGTGGATGCATAGTAAAAAACAGTGGTTGTGTAATTTAATTCCATATCTCCAGCACCAGCGGTAATGTGCTCAAGATAAGCAATAGTTTCCCTGATTACTAATATTGTGCCTTTTCCCTTCTTTTCAGGTATACAGCTCCCGATGGATCAGGTCAGTGTTTTTATTTGTCCTATACACGCTCACGAAACTTGATTCCCTTAAAAGATACTCCTATATCATTATCTGTTTGAATGCTGCATTGTGGATAGCAAGTACCGCTTATGAAAAATTTCCTAACAAGCTTCACATGCTTAGATATCCTGAACTCATCAGGAGATAGTGCTATGCAAGATTGGTGAGAACTACCTATCTAATTTACGAGAATGATCTCAAGTATATTATATGCCAGATATGATATGCATACTGTTAAATTCTGGCCTCTAGCTGCACTGAAACACAAATAACTTATACCTGTAACAATTCTTATTGCTAGCCATAACTTTTTACATCGCAATCTAGTTCATAACTACTGTGGTAACCATTGTGATCTTGGTTACTGTACTAGCAAGTTATCAGTTCCTCCCAATAAACACTCACCTTCTTTTTAACATGTGCAGTGGAAGATACTGAGGGACAATATCAAAGCTATAGATGAGGCCATCAAGGAGAATGCGTGATCGGAGCCCATTCTCTTGTGATGCAAGTAGACTAAGCCTACGTCTGTCTTTTATGACTCCGAGGAATATTGCACTTTTGGTATGGTAATCTTCATTACCCTGTCTAGTAATATCAAGTAATGTTTTAGTTTGGTCATGCGCGGAAAATGTGGCCTTGTCTGGTATTGTGCCAAAGAAGCAGCTATGTGCCTAATGTGCTCTCCTCATTTTGTACGTTGGGTAAGGAGGTCCATCTGTTAATGGTTGGTTGGTTTCTGCGTGTACTTATGTTTTACTTTAAATCTCTAATGCCGCTTTGTATTTGCTTGTGAAATTTTGCCATGTCGGTGGGAATTTCACTATTTTTAGTGGAATGCGTCAGGTTCGAACGGGCCTTGAAGAAGGTAATGCGTAAGGTGATATTCAGACTGCATAGCCTAGCCTAGTGTGTGGACACGCTCAAAGCCCTAACCAACCTTTTTTTTCCAGTGGCTTCCTTTCCATTTGTGAAGAGGATACAAATGACTAAATTATTTGTTATACTATTAATATACTCGTACATTATTACGGAACATATATCTATATTATTAGAGATGGCCTACAAGAGTAACCGAGGATAAAATATTGGATTTGACTGTTATTTACCCAGAGTATAGGGACGTGTTGAGCTACGGGAGAAGGAGAGGGGAATCTATTAATGCATCTTTATTTATAATAGCATAGGCATTTGTCCACTCGCTTCCCCACCCTCGTTGCACGGAGCACGCTCCATACACCCTACTCTCTCTGCCAAAAAAAAAACTCAGTATTTAGATGGGACATAATTTAGTATAATAAATCTAGACATATCTAATACTTCATTCGTTGTCATTCGTTTTACAATGTAAGACTTTCTAGTAGATATTAATGAATCTAGATATATATATGTGTTTAAATTCATTAATATATATATATATATATATATATATATATATATATATATATATATATATATATATATATATATATATATATATATATATATATATATATATATATATATATATATATATATATATATATATATGTGTGTGTGTGTGTTTAAATTCATTAATATCTATATATATGTGGACAATGCTAGAAAGTCTTACATTGTGAAACAAATGGATTGCTTAAATGAGATATAATATAGTACAATAAATCTGGACAGGATTATATCACATCCAAGTACTAGATTGGGACCATCCTTCCTGTAAACACCTATAGAAAAATAACTAAGATATAGCTTATCTAATAAGCAGCTGGATGGTAATCACTCAACTTTTGACTTCGAATTCATTTTTGGATTCTGTAACTACAACTTATAACCTAGATAAAAAAAAAGCTAGTTTATTTGGGGGAGTTTCTGATTCTATGAGAAGTTACCACTGCTAAAAATTCTTCTAAACAAAACCTAGGTAACGTGTTTTCTCACTGTCTAACCTCGAAAACCTCTGGAAAATAGAAAAACATAATGAGTAAGAGCCCCTTTGATTAATAGGATTTAAATCCTATAGACTTTTTCCCCTAAATTTTCCTTTGATTTATACAAAATAATATATAGGAAAATTACCAAAAGATATGACCTGTAAACTTACCTTTATTTTTCCTATAACACCATCAGAAGAGCTCATATTATCGTTTCAAGTATTTTTTTTATATGTTTTATTCTATCATGCGAATCAGATAGAGCCTAAAATATAAGGAATAAGTTCACCGGAGGTCCCTCAACTTAACAGCGAGATTTTTTAAGGTCCCTTAACCACAAAATCAGAAATGTGTACCCTTAAACTATACAAAACCGTTCAAAAGAGGTCCCAAGGCAGTATAGAGGCCTGATTTCACTGATGTGGCATCCTAGTCAGCAAAACTAGTTAAAATAAATATGTGGGGCCCACATGTAAGTGAGAGAAAATGATGTGTGCCCCACATATCTCCTTTCTTTTCTTTTTCTCCTCTCCTCTCTTCTCTCGAGCGACATAGGGGGAAAGAGGCGGCTGGCGCGACGGGGCGGTGGGAGAGGAGGCGGCCGGCCCGACGGCGACCTCGGTGGTGGAAAGGAACCGCACATGGCGCACCGGCGGGGGAGAGGAGCGGCGTGACGGCGAGCTCGGCGGCGAAGAGGAGCCGCGTTGTGGCGCACCGGCGGGGGAGAGGAGCAGCCCGCGGTGTGGCAGCGGGGGCGGCAACGGGCTCGGCGACGGGCACAGACAAGCGAGGGATGTGGCCGGCAGTGGCTGCTGTCGCCACTCCTTTCCTTCGCCGCCGCGCCGCGCCGTTCCTTTCCCCCATGAGCTGCTTCTCTCTGTTGCGAGCTCGCCGTCGCGCCGACTGCATCCGCTCCTCCTCTCTCGTCGCCTCCGTCGTGCCGGCCGACCGCCTCCTCTCCCGTCACCACCGTCGCGTCGGTGGCCTCTCTCCCCCTCCCCCGTCGCCACTCGCCCCGTCGCGCCGGCGGAGCTCGCCATAGTGCCAACCGCCTCCTCTCCCGTCGCCACCGTCGCGTCGGTGGCCTCTCTCCCCCTCTCCCGCCACCGGCCTTCTCTCCCCCATATGCTCGCCCACCGCCGCTCGCCCCTCCGCGTCCCCTGCTTCGCCCACGCCTGGAGCTGTCGCTCGCCTACCGCTTGCCGCCACAGCCTCGCTCACTCACCGACACCGCCGCTCCGCCTGCCTCCTCCCGCGCGAGAGAAGAAGAGACAAAAAGCGGGACCCACGTCATTTTATCGCTTACATGTGGGCCCCACATATTTATTTTAGTTATTTTTGCTGACTAGGATGCCACGTCAGCGAAACCATGCTGTTATACTGCCTTGGGACCTCTTTTAAACGGTTTTGTATAGTTTATGGGTACACATTCTTGGTTTTGTGGTTAAGGGACCACAAAAAATCTCGTTGTTAAGTTGAGGGACCTCCAGTGAACTTATTCCAAAATATAATTCCCCACTGTCAAACTTGAAGCCCATTCCCAGTCGTATAAGCCCATGAACCCATGAATCAAAGGTCCATTGAAATGCATATGCGTACTACTCCGTACTAGTTTAGCAGAAAATATTAGAATCACAAATGCCCATGTTAGGAGTAGTTTTCCCTTAATAAACAAAAAACCGTCCAAACACAAAGGAAAATGGAAAATGGAAAATGAGGTGAGGTTGGTGGGGACTTGACCCCTGACTGGGGCTTTCATGCTGGCCGTGCGTGGCGCCGTGGGTGGCGTGGTCAACCGGGGGATGATTCCTGTTCGCTTTTCTCTTTTATTACTCGGTCCTTCGCTTTGACCATTTCAGAACCTACTGCTAGTACCACTTCTACTACTAGTAGGAGGAGGAGTGCACGTCACATCCCGGGGGGGAAAAGAGGAAGTGTTCTTTCACCCGTCGGGTGAATTGACTGACTGACACTTGGGTCAACGATCTACAATGAGGGTGACTTCGCTGGCTGGCCCACCTGGTTTTGACTGGGCTGGCCCACCTGGTTTTGACTGGGGGTGGAACTAAGCCTGCTAATGGACTGGATGTAAATGGGTGGAATGGGTTGGATTTCTAAATGGACTGGCTTTGGTTGGATTCAAATGGGGCAATACTCAGAATGGACTGGAGCGGTTTGGATTCATTGAAAAACGGTGTGGGTTGGTTTGGATGTGGTTAAAATTCTTTCGGGTCCAAAATGGATTGTAACCATGGATTCAACCCATGGATACGAGTGGATTGCACTAATGGCCTCTGAATATAGTGATCAGTACAAAGCCAAACCCAGCAGCAGCAACCAGCGAAGTGTGTGTGAGGCTTAACCAAAGCTTAAGCCCAAAGCAAGCTTAGACACACACACACAAGCTAGAAAGCACACTTAAGAGACGCAGATTCATATCAGAGCTCGTAGTCGTAGCAGCGCCCTCCCCCTTCTAAAACCTTCTAGAACTGCCCAATGCCGCTACACCACCACGCCGCCGTCGCCGTTGTTGACGACGACGACGAGGCCAAGCCGCGCCTCCGCCGCCTCCCCGCCGCCGTCCCGTCACCGCCGCCGCTGCTGCTGCCGCTCAGCCCGACACCGACCACCACGTCGTGGACGACCAACTCCTCCTCGATTGAAGCGCCGCCGAGGAGGGGAAGCCCTAGGAAGGAAGAGAGAAAGCGAAGGGAGAGGGAGGGAAAGGGGAACGAGCTGCTCGATCTTTACGAACGCGGCGGCGTCCTGGACCTTTCCTCCCGATGGTGAGTGGTGACGATTGATGAAGATTGGACTGTACGTGGACTGAACCCATGGATATAAAATGGGTTGAACCCATTAGGCTGGAATGGTTTGGGTTAGTTTGGCCTGGAAGTGCTTGGGGGTTGGTTTGGGTTGGATCTTATAAATGGGAAAATGGTGTGGATTGGTTTGGTGGGCTGCCTCGGCAGGTGTTGGGTTGGATTGGTTTTGGATTGGATTTAGACCCATTGGCAGGCTTAGGTGGAACCCCCTTCATCGCATGACAGCGAGTGTAAACTGTGGAGTAGTATGGCTCTTGATATGTTACTGTAAGCAAGTACTCCCTCTGTGTCTCATATTATAGTAACCTAGAACTGGATGGAACATTTTATATTACAATGAATCTGGACAGGAAGTATGTCCGGATTTATTGTAGTATGAAGTGTCTCGTCTGGTACTAGGTTGCTATATTATGGGACGGAGGGAGTACGTAAAATTGTAATATTCCCTCTGTCTCAGATAAGCGCATCGCACTAAGGGCCTGTTTAGTTCACGAAATGAAAATTTTTAGGTGTTACATCGGATGTTTAACCAGATATCGGAAGAGGTTTTCGGACACGAACGAAAAAACTAATTTCATAACTCGCCTGTGAACCGCGAGATGAATCTTTTGAGCATAATTAATCTATTATTAGCGCATGTGGGTTACTGTAGTACTTATGACTAATCATAAACTAATTAGGCTCAAAATATTCGTCTCGCGATTTCCATGCAAACTGTGCAATTAGTTTTTTTTATCTATATTTAATACTCCATACATGTGTCCAAAGATTCGATGTAACCTTTTTGGGCAAAATTATTTGGGAACTAAACAAGGACTTAGTTTTCAGTTGCTCTTTTTTGGCCGTATGAATACTCATGTAAGTGGATAATAAATCTGATTAGTAAATATTACTACAAAATTATAAAAAAAAGTTAACAGGAATGATGATAAGCGGACATAAAAAAAAAACTTGCTTGCCTACTCCACTTAGGCTGTGTTCGTTTCCTTGTATTGGGAACTACTCCCTCCATTCCAAAATATAAGGCATAACCACCTATAATCTAATAACCAAGAAACAATTATTATCATCTCTTTGTTTGAATCAATCCAATTAATACAATACATGCACCCAATAGAATTAAACATCATGTGAGTGTATGATTTAAAAAATAATAATTTAGAAGAGAAGATATGCTAATTAATTACCATGCATGCATGCACACATTATATTATGAAACACCTTTAAAAAGTAGTTGTGTCCTATATTTTAGAATGGATGGAGTAATTCCTTTCACACGGAAAACAAGATACCTTATTAGCATAGGATTAATTGCGTATTAGCAAAAAAACATAAAAATGGATTGATATGATTTTTAAAACAATTTTTCTATGGAATTTTTTTTAAAAAAAAGCATTGTTTAATAGTTTGAAAAGCTTGTGTGCGAAAAACGAGAATGATGTTAGGAAAGTTGTCCAAAGAGCACAGCCCATGTCTCTGGATTTTATTGAGCTGAAAAATTAGAACCTATTTTGCTGAGTTTTATTTTCTACCCCCTTCCGTAAAAAAAAAACCTTGGGTTGAACCTGGACACACAATGTGTTCAGATTCAAACCCGAGGTTTAATTTTTTTTTACCGAGTATGAATCTGGACATATATGTATCCACATTCAAATCCAGTTTTTTTTTTTTGGGGGGGGGGAGGGGAGGGACAGAGCAGTAGGGCTTATAAGCAGCGACACATGATCGAAGCAATTTAAATTATAGGTTTATATTCCTACTTTAATTTTGTGGTTTAGAAGCTAAGACTAAAAATAAATGATGATTAATTCTAGGTTAATATATGATCATATTGATAACATATGAGTGTATTTTTTTCTATTTTAAAAGAAATATTTGCAACCAATTTAATTGGATAAAAGTCCAAAACTAACGTGGATTGAGTATCTGGAAACATGCTAAACAATGCCTTAGATTTTAAATATGGTTATATGGTTTGTGGGTTAACAAACCGCCAAGCAAAATATTAGGGTTATAATGTAAATGCATAATATATATAGCACAATATACTCCGGTGCACCAATTTTATTTTTGTATCTACTGTGTATGTTGGCAGAGTTCATGGTTGATTTTGTTCTTTTTTTGGGTTAATTATTGTATGAAAAAAAAAGTGGGATGATTGCCCATTATCTATCTCAAGAAATGTTAGTTATTGACAATGTAGGTTTAGATATAGAGACTGTATTGGGGTTATAATCCATTTTCTTAAAAGAGAAGAAACGTTAGTTCATTTGAAGGAAAACGTGTCATCATGCAAAACGCAAGAAAGTTTAGACGGGTGAGAATAAAAATGCAAAATTAGAGAGGATCATGATACACCAACCTCGAACCCTTAGAGCAAGGGCAATAACACAGCCCGTTGCGGGCTCTAAACATTAGCAACTCAACTATAGCAAGCACTGCAGGCAACATTTATAATAATCATTTATACTCTAAAATACTATTATTTTATCTATCAATCTGAGTTCAACTTTTATATTCGATTCGCTATATTTTCGATGGGTCCAATGATGATCCAAAGTGCAGGATGCATGAGCTTCGGTGCCCCGTGCATGACCGTTGACTATGTGGTCGAATTGGCTCCATTCTCTCTCCTAATTACTATCCCCTGCATGACGTACCCAAGCTAATAACTGTCTTGTAGTCTATTATACTTGCCCTTAGAGAGTTCCGTCGCAATCCTTGTTACTAGCCACCATAGCTCTGTTTTTTTTTTTCAAAAAAAAGTACCACATCTCATTGTACTCATGACTCGGTGACCGTCTCTAATAATACAATCAAATTTCGAGACAAAATATAAGCCCAAACCTTCGAATAAACCATCGTTGTTTTGGTCACTAAGAGCAGGTACAATAGCAGACTATAAATCAGCTATAAACACATTTCAAGAAGTTTTTTTAGAGAAGGGTATTTTTTTACCCGGCCTTTGCATCCAAGTGGATATATGCAGCTTTTTTAAAATTAGGAACTTAGCCTATCGAACAGGGAACTTAGCTCTCAAATAACCCAATCTAAAATTTGCTCCAATGGAGATTTGAACTCAGGACCTTCGAGTGCTACTCAGGTCACTGCAACATTTCAAGGAGATAAAAGATGAGAGAGAAGAGTAACGGACTACAGATTTATAGCCAGCTGTAGCATGGACTACAAGATGCATGTGTATATGATAGATGGGACTGTGTATTAATTGTGTAGTAATCCCTCCGTCCCATAAAAAACTAACCTAGTACTGGATGTGACACATATATCCTAGTACTACGAATCTGGATATACATCCGTCCAGATTTATTGTACGAGAATATGTCACATCTGATTCTAGATTTATTTTTTATGGGACAGAGAAAGTATATGATTATAAATAACTATTATATGAATTGATTACAGATGATTTAGAACCAATAATTGGCTATACATCTGATAACTGATCTGGGCTCCTCAGCTCTCACCGTCGTTGGATCGTTGCGACGTTGTCTACTACTACAAGGCTACAAAATTCAATGATTTCAGAACCAGCGTCCCAGCTCCGCAGCTTGGGTTGGGGTTCATTTACCGGTTTACCCCCCACCGCTCCTCGTCTATGAAACGAAAAGAGAAAAAAAAAACACAAAATCCCACGTCAAAAAAACAAAAAAAAACGGCGAGACGCACCGAAACACACGCAGCCACGGCACGCCCACGCCACGCCACGCGACGGACAAAAGATCACAAGAAGCGGGGGTACGCAGCCACGCACGCACCGAGGTGGGGCCCGCACGGGCCGCCCCTCACGCAGGCTGTCAGGTGGGCCCCCACCACCGGGTGGACCGCCCCACGAGGCTTACGCCATCCCAGCGTTTCCCTTCCCCCCCCCGCAGCTTGGCCGTGCCTGACTCCCCGACCCCACTCGACATGTGGGCCCCACGTGTCATCGGGATCGCGCGCTGCGTGACTTGTGCGCGTAGCAGAGCGAGCGGATCAGGATGCCTGCGCGGCTTGGCTGGCTCTTTTGCGGTTTGGCCCCTCCGGTTATCCACATATTTGCGATATGGCCTCCCCAAGTTAAAGTTAGGAGTAGTAGTAGTACACTAGTACTGTGGTTGGAGTGGAATTATATAATCATCTCCTGCTCAATTATTTTTTTTTGTGCACGTCGACCGATGTGATGCGAGTATAGTGGCGTCCCTATGATTAGTTAGTTGGCCTTTTCAGCCCCTTTTTCCTGTTGATCCTGGATATTTTTCCTTCTGGCGCCACGTTAAGCATTTAGGCCCCTGTGAAAAAGATTCTGCCATGGAGCTGAGTTCACTCCTACAGTCATGGGTTGAAGTCAAAACCTCACAGGGCGGTGAAAGTCTTTGGCACCAGCCACCAACTGCCACGGGTGTGCACTCCTTTCCAACTTCTTTTTCACACCAACTATATTTCATATCAAAGGAGTTCCATTTTTTCTAGGGTTGATAAATCATAGCATTATACTATGGGTTCCAATGGATACATACATTTATTAACTTTGTGTGTTTTCTTATAAGAGCATGAGTGTATCTCGGGATTCGTTTAAATCAGAATCGTGCATTTGTGCACGTTGGTGGTCTTTTATTAAGAAACAAAATCGTGTTTATGGAGTTGTAGCCTCGATAACGATTTTGAAAACTTCTATATTATAGTTTAACATATGAGGAAATAAAATGCTATCTTGCATAACCATTCATGGTTAAATGCATGCTACAATTGTCTATTTTACGTAGCTATAGGTGTAATTTTTTTTAAGGTAAGCATATGTGTTGCGTCATGTACCAGCCTCTTGTTTCTAATTTATGCTTATGGAGCTGTATCGGTGGTTACAATTTTTAGACTCTTAAATATTCCCTATGTTCAAAATGATCCGATAAGAAAACACATTGCCGTGTTCCATAAGCATTACTTAAATTTCACACCAATTAGATCTCACAGTGAGGAATAAACCGTTGCTCTAGGGTTAATTTATACTAAATCACACCATCTCAGTAATAAACGTATGCACACGTTTTGGTGAAATTGTGTGTTTCCTTACAAGAGCTTAAGACTATATAATTTCTCATATTATGTTTAAATGATACACACACGTGTCTATGTAGGGTTGTGCATGTTGACGGTACTTCTATGAAGGAAACTATTTCATGCATATAAAGCTATCGCCTCTAATATTTTTTGGACACTTTGATATTGCCTATGTTGTAAGTTATCGGGCAAGGAAATAATTTATTATCTCATACACAGTTAACTGCATGCTACAAATAGTTTTTTTTCTACATAGCTATAGATGTAATAAGTTATTTTTCAAAAAAGAAATAAAGCCAGCAAGTGCCCGCACTATACTCGGCATGCTGTTTCATATCCATGCTTATAGAGATATATTCGTAATTTTAAACATTTGAAGTTTAGTAATATTTGAAACGACCAGATAAACAAACAAATTGCCGTGCTGCGCAAGTATAGATAGTTAAAATATACACAACAGTAATTTTTACGAAACCAAATATATAATAAAGTACATCTTAAAAAGAAGCAAACGAAGCAAATATATTCACCAATCACCACCATGTGCCACCCTTTTACTCCCAACAAAACTATTACTGTACTTGAAACACACATGCTGCAGTAAAAAAAAAAGAAAATCTAACAACAAAACACCCACAAAATTCGCCTCTTCCCTACAACTCCACATCCCAACGGCCGCACGGAAAAAAACACGCGCACCGCAAAGAAGAACAAAAACCGACCCACAGAGACGCACAAGCACAACACACCTCCACCCTCTTTTTTTTCTATTTTTTCCGCTTTATTTATTTATTTTTTTCTTTCGCTTCCTCATATTATACTCCTCCTCCTCCTCTTCCCCCCTTCTCTCTCTCTTCCTCCCTATCCGCCTCCTTCTCCGCCGCCTCCTCCCCGCAACGACGCGGCGACTACGACGACCCGACTCGCCGCCTCCTCGCCCCCCGCCGCCGCGGCGCGCGTACGGACGGGCGGCGGGCCCCTCCTCGCCGGGCGCCGGGGTCCGCAGGCATTCGCCGCCGCCGCCGTAGTGTGGCTTCGTTTGAGGTTGGTGTTCTCTCTCTCTCGTTGTTTTTTATTTTTGGTCTCGGTAGGGTTTGGGCGGAATTCTGATTGGGCGTTCGTTTGCGGTGGAGGTTGCAGGGGCTCGCGAATTCTAGGGTTTTTTTTTGGGTGTGATCGGAGGTGGGGAGAAGCGGCGAGGACGCGGGGGGAGGGGAGGTGGGGGGGCGTGCATTGGATGGTCTCGATCCGTGCGGCTCCCCGCTGACACGCTGCTTCGATGGAGGAGCCTGACGGGGAAGCGCGTGGGCGGGAGGATCATGCTGCGGTTGGGCGGTTGGGAGGAGAGGAGGGTGCTGTTGGCGGCGGTGGCCTGGCTTTGCTCGCTGTTCCTGAGATTGGCGGTGAGCTCGGTGATGGTGGGAAGGTCTGCGGTGGTCAGGAGAGGCGCCTGCCCACAGAGGAAGATGGAGTCCGAGATAATGGAGGTGGCTCCGCTGCAGAATTGGTGGAATCTGCTGTGAATGTTTCTACCCCTTTTGAAGGAAGGGGTCAGATTGGTGGTGAGAAGGAGTCTAGTATGCAGGAGGGGTCTATGAACATGGCGGGAGAGAAGCATGGCAGTTATCATGTGGAATCTGCTGAACCCAGCAATTTGCAGACGTGTCATGCGCCCAATGGCGGGGTATCGAATAAGACATTATTTGCTCCCTTCAGCGAAGTTTTCTCCAGTGATAACAGCCATATGCGTTACTTGCTGGACAAAGCGACAGAGGGGAGCATTTGTGAGCATGGTGATTTGGCGGACAGTAAAGATGATTTGGGTGGCGCAACGGACGTAAAGACAAACACAGAAGATTTACAGATGGTTTGCACGAAACCACATTGTGATAGCGAGGGTTTGTCGGATTTGCATAATGACAGTGAGCGATGGCCACAAGTGGTTGATGGGGTGGGATTTACGATAAAGGGTAATAATGAGCTGAAACAAGTTGATTTGATACCAAAAATTGAAGCTGAAGTCTCTAGGTCGGTGGAGGATGATTCAATCCCTTCTTTTTCTGGTGGTATTGATGATTCTTTACGCAAGGCAGGTTGTGCGTGTGAAACTCTCAATGATATGGGGATGTCTCATATGGCCAATGGTGATTTGTGGTGCAATGTTTTATATGCCCCTCTTAGTGAAGGATGCCAGTCCAAGGATGCTCGACACATAGCAGTCATGGGGAACAAGGTGACACAGGGGAGTCAATGCGGGCAGGGTGATTTGGCGTGTGATGGAATTGTTTTGCGAGGTGGGGTAGATGTAGAGAAAAGTCTAGATGATTTACAGATGTGTTCCAAGGAACCACAATGTGATAACAAGGGCTTTCCATATTTGACAGAATTTGGTGTCCAGCAGCCATCATATGGCATGAATGTCATATGTTCGAAGACAGATCCTAACCATCAGCTGGAAAAGGATGAATTGTTGACAAATACTAGAGGAGAGTTCTCTAGTTCTATCCATGAGGATTCAGTTCCTTCAATTTCTGTGAGCTCTGTTGATTTTACTTTTGATGGCAATGCTGGTCAGATTGGTAAAACATCTGAGCATAGAGCAATCATGGAGAAAGTGTCGCATGGTTCACAGCGAGGAGGTGTACTTTCCTGTGAGAGTAGGTCTTTAAAGGAGTCTCATGCAGATGAGAATCAGAGTTCCACATTGGAGGTTAAGACATGTGAAGAGGGCTTACAGACAGGTCAAGTGGAACCATGCCACAGCATCGTAGCTTTGTCGGATTCAGGGAAGTATGGCACCGACATATTACCACGTGGTGGTGACGGTCTGAGATCGATGACTGGTGCTAACCATGAGCTGGTAAAGGATGATTTTCATCCAAAAAGTGATGTAGTGGTCTCCTGTCCAGTGGATGAGGCATCGATTCCCTCTAACTATAATAGCCCCATTGATGTTCTTTTATACAAAGAGGATGGTTTAGTTGGTGAGATATCTGAAAATAGAATTGGTGTGGAGAAATTGGCTCATGATTTGCTCGGAGAAGTTATGCTTTCATTTGACAGCAGGCCTCAGACTGAGGCTTCTGGAGATGAGAATCAACACTTCTGGATGGATGTTCCAAAGGGTTCAACTGCATCTGTTTGTGAAGTAGAAAATACAGGCACTAGAAGATCTTGTGATCCCTGTGCTGAAATAGAGTTTCCACTCCAACAAAGTCGTGAAAAGCATGTGATCTCTGAATCCCCCCCAGAGAGAGATCTGACTAGTTCGTCCCATAACCTACCTTGTGAAAATGAACCTTGTTATAGTGGCAGGGAAACACCCGCCTTCTGCCTAGGCCATCAAGATTCTGCTGGTCTTGGACTGGAATCTTCAGACTGTTTGGTACAAGAGCTCAATACGTGTACTTCCACTGATGACAAAGCTTGCTCTGTTGATTTTGTTGAGAATGGTAATGGTTCTCATAACCAAAAGGAAGTGCCGGTGATTTTCTTCAGGCGGAGGAATCCAGTAAGAGCTGCCTCTTCAAGAAATTCTAATTTTGAGAAGTGTGACCAGATAAACAAATCAGGTAATAGTACACGCAAATCTAAGAAGGTTGACAGTGTAAGCTCATTACTTAAAAGCACCATGATTAAGTTCCCAAACAAAACCACAAAGGGAAGAAGTGGCATCAATAGGCCATTGAACTCTTCTGCTTGGGGCAGCCTACAAAAGCTAATGGATGGTTTCAATCAGAACTGTGGTCCTTCAACTTCTCGTTCTCATCAAACTTGTTTGGGAAAAGAAATATCAAATAGAGGATCTAGCGAGAAAAAACAGCTATCTATTCGGAAAATTCGAACTTCAAGATGTTCAAAATATAAAAACACATCACTTTCTGATATTGGATATTTAGCAGGTGAATTGAATGGCCAACCGACCTGTTCAGTGAGGATTGATACTAATGTTTCTTCTGATGCATTGTTCAATTCTCCGAATGGTGCTCACAAAGCTGCACAGTGTGTTGAAGGTAATCATACTCTAAAATTAACATCTAGCCTGACTGACACACAACAGTTTGGCTTGGAGAATGTTACTCAAGAAACATGCCCTGGGTACATCCATGGAGAGTGTGGTACTTCAACTTCTGAACGTTCTCTAAATAATATAGTTGGGTTTTCACCAGACTCTGTTTTGGATATAGCTTCTGTTACATGTGAAAGCAACACTTCTGCAACCCTTGATGTTATAGTGCATGAAAACCCATCTTGTCCTGGTGGATTGATTGGAGGTGGTCTTCGTGCATCTGCTTTATCTACTTCTCACTGTGAAAATCATCATGCTTCATCATTGATGGATTTGGAGCAGCAGGTCAAAACTGTGAGGGAGAACGACATGGGAGAGGAAGATGTCATTCCATCACATGCCATGATGTACAATGATATTGGTGAAGGAAAGCAAACTTTAGCGAAGTCCAATACGATGAGGAAAGGTAGAAATGTGGGAAAGCAGGAATGCCGAAAGAAAGATGGAAAGAAGGGAAAAAACATAAACAAAAATAGAAGTTCCACCAAAATTTCATCTAGTGAAGCTTCAAAACTCGTGTCCTTTTCTAATGATTCACCTTCACTTGATCCATCTGAGTTGCTGCTTCATACGAGACCTCCAAAGTTTGGTTCTTGTTCTAAGGTCGTAACTTCTGCCATACATGATGTTGGTATGCATGGATATGACAATATGCGTCCTTTTGGAATTGACAATGATGACGAAGGGAGTGCATTTGACAATGTGAAATCACTAAGGCGCAAGAAAAAGGATAGTCATGGAGGAAAGAAGGGTAAGGTGCGGGATCCACATGGGAAGGGCAGAAGCAAGAAGAAAAATATAGCTGATAACACCTACGGTTTGCCGGCTCAGTTAACTGACCTGTCAGAACCTCGCATGAATAAACAGAGTATATATTTTCATCTTTGACTTCTATCATTTGATCCTCCTTTACTATCATTTATCAAGTAGCTTCTGTTGGTGCTAACTATCTTATTTATACAGGTGATCTTATTCCTGCTGCTGAACTTGTATTCAAGAACTCTTCTGCCGTATCTGTTGAATTACCTGCAGTTGTTGCTTGCAAAACTGATGGTGCATCTGTACCACCAGCACCTGCTTGGGTTTGTTGTGATGATTGCGAAAAATGGCGCTGCATACCAACTGAACTGGCAGATAAAATCTCAAAAGAAAATCTCAGATGGTATTGATTTCCATCCTGCCATCCCTATTTGATCAATTTTCTTGGTTGCACCAGTCCTCTAACCTAATTGAGTAATCATACGCTGAAATCTATTACTGCATTGTTCCACTGGAAAATAACTCATTTGAAATCCTTTTTGTTTGGATTTCCTTTTGTTTTGCTATGCTAGTCCACAATCACCTATGTGAAATAGAAAAGTTTGGTAAAATGGAAAACATATTTCTTTCTAAAGGAAGAAAGACTTCTGACACTATATTTAGATAATCTGTAGAGTAAATCTTACATTTTGCATTTGTTTGTGCTCTATCATTTTGGCAGTTGGCTAGCAGCCAGCCAGTTACCCAGAGGAAGAAAGGTGCTTCTTGCATGTTAGATGTGCCCATGTTCAATATTTCATATTAGTATTTCCTGTGCAAACAGAGGCTGTTCAATTCTACAGTGTAACTACAGATATCTATTGCATTCCATTCCTTAAAATATTCGTATTTCATGGGCCTTTTTCATTTATGCTCATACTTTCCACGGGATTCATGTAGACTATTAATGTATATATGTAGAAGCATATCGTTTGACTTGAGAGGTGATGTCATGGGATTTGTCTTGCATAATACTTTCATAACAGACAGTTTCCATGTACTATATTGTAATGAAAAACATGGGCAATATTGCATTGGAGACTGAAAAGTGAAAAATGACCTGTGTTTGTGAAGTTTGAGAGGGCAAAGATTAACCTTATTACCAACATGTGGCTCCGCTACATTGAAAATATATATTTTAATTCTTCCATTTGGTTTAATATTATTGATCTTTTTGATGTAGATGTCATTTCAGATGTGTTTGCCTACTCATTTTGAATTTTTTCTTTATCTGTTGAATGGTTAATAAATTACAACTCATTTTCCTTTCTTGTTTATACAAAGGACTTGTAAGGAAAACGAAGATAAGACATTTGCCAATTGCTCTATACCACAAGAGAAGACAGATGATGAGATCAATGCAGAGCTTGGGCTTTCAGATGCTTCTGCTGATGAAGCTAATGGCGATGGATCAAACTCGAAAGGTTTGAATTTTTGACTCTATACATTCTGGTCAGAAAATGCAAAATTTTCTTTTGTTGCTCTCTATCATATCTGATTTGTGACAAACTTTTTCATATTGCTGTGTTGCAGCTTCTGGAGAACCAAACTTTGCACTTCTCAGGTCAAACTTGTTTCTACATCGTAACCGCAGGACACAATCCATTGATGAGGTATGGGTTGATCTACTCACTTTTTATTTCTTAATTGACATTCTTTTGTTTTCTGTTTGTTAAATTTACCTAGCATTATTTTTTTCCGACCATATTGCTTTTTATGTGCAAGGAGCAGTTAAGATTCATATAGAGTTTTGTAGTTTATGTGTATTGTACTCAGAACATGGTATTGCAATAAATCTTATGGGGGGTGAGCATGCTACACATTGTTAGGCTCAGTTTGTGGTTGCTGTGCTGCGCGCACTTGTTTTTTAAGTTCCCGTGGAAATGAACTTATAATTATTGTAGCTTATTCTACAAATCGAATCACAGTTAGATAAAATATGTTATCCATCTGTCATGTTTTCCCAATTTTCATATTTTACATTATAATATTATCGTTTGCCACATGGATCAAAATAAAGGCAGTTTGCTCAACACCAAAATTCAAAAGCTCTATCTGAAAACGAGATTATCATAAGGCACCGCAATACCAAGATCAAAATAAAGGCAGTTTGCTCAACACCAAAATTCAAAAGTTCTTTCTGAAAACGAGATTATCATAAGGCACCGCAATACCAAACAGAGCTTTAGTTTCTCCACTTACCTCATAGTTTCACTTCCCATGCCGCGTGTAGGATAAGCTGGAAAAAACTGTTACTGAAGTGCCTATGTAAAGGCAGACAGTTGTATCATAGCCACTCCAAATCAAGGATGGCCATGGTTCACAAGTTTTCAGTTACAGCAAAAATTCACAGTCAGTTTCACTTGCGCACATTTCCATTTCTCCCTTCTGCTACAGCATGATTAGTGGAAGGTGGAAACTGTTGTTCAGGACAAGTAAAATGCTCCCCATGGCCTCTCTCTCTCTCTCTCTCTCTCTCTCTCATATTATTTATGTTTCTGCTCCCTCAACCTCTTGAATTTATATTATCTCCTTTTTATTTTCTATCAGTACTCCCTACAGCCCTGAAAATCATTTTGGACATATCCAGTCTTCAAAATACAATTTTGACCACTAATTTCTATTGTGATATATTTTTAAGTAATTTTCGAGACAAATCTACACACATGATTATATTTTTTCATGCCTCCAATCTAATTATTTAAAAATTTATCGATATTCAATTTTTTGAAAGTTTGACAACATGTCCGAAAGAACATGTTTATGTGCCTGGATGGAGTACAGGCTAAACTGTCTTGAACTGTTGTAGACAACTTATTATTTCTTTGTTCTTGGTTCTTTTGGGGGTTGAAATTCCAGCAGACAAACCTGATATTTCTATTTTTTTTATTCAATAATGCAAGAGCATGGTATGCAATTGTAAGCCGCCTCACGATGACCGAATGGGTTGTAGAGATGGTTGCTTGAACAGGATACTCAACATTGAATGCACCAAACGTACATGTCCATGTGGGGAGCACTGTTCCAATCAGCAGGTTAGATTCTTTCATATCCTTGTTCTTGTTTCCTTACTATGCTGGGTTTGAACTTATAAAGTTCTTGGAACAGTTCCAAAGGCGCACCTATGCAAAACTTGGTAAGTTCCATACTGGTAAAAAGGGCTATGGATTGCAATTGAAGGAAGATGTATCTGAAGGACGATTCCTCATTGAATATGTTGGAGAGGTAGTGCTTCATGCTGCCTATCGTCCCCCCTCCTCTGTTTATTCCGGGTTTGTGGTGGCGTTATATTTCTGTTAGTGCAACTTGCCCATGGGAGCAATGTTTTATGTTGGCATGTCACTAAATAATACCTTGTATCTGTTGATTGCACTGAGCCATTTGTGCATGCATGCATGTGTTGCCAACATGCTCTGTTTTCTTTTTTTTTTTTTGCAGGGAAACATGCTCTGTTTAAATGTTGATTATGTTGGTTTCACATTCGTTGTAATGAATACCTTGTTCTGACATAGCCAGGATACTTATCTCATTCTTTTCACATGGATATTGGTAAAAAAGCAAAAAGAATGAAGAGATAATGATTCCATTAGTAGCATCCTTCATTCCATGCATCTATTTTATATAGATATATTTTTAAACAACTGTAACTCTGATATTACTTCGTCGTGTTTCCGACTTATGTATTAAAAATATACTAGTATATACAAATTCCATTTTTATCCAAAACTGTACAACCCTCTGGTACAGAAATTCTGTGTATTTATGCAATCTGCTCTCTAACTCAATTTCTCTTCTACTATTATGAATGACCTCATGTCTAATGAGTTTGTTGATTTGCTTACTTCATTGTTGTTTCAGGTCCTTGATATAACGGCTTATGAATCCCGCCAAAGGTATTATGCCTCTAAAGGCCAGAAGCATTTCTATTTCATGGCACTTAATGGTGGTGAGGTATGTCTTTATTTATTCTTAACCAGTCATATTGCATAGATGTACTCCCTCATTTCTAACTTCACGTCTTTCTCAATCCCTGCCACTTCTTAGATATGCCTTCGATTAGAAATTATCAGATTAGTTCATTTATATCATTTCCTATAATATCAATAGATGATACAAACAACCCAGTGTGGTATCTGTTTTTCTTATGTCAACCTTCATGATGCTAACACTTAAAATTAAATCAGTTAATAGTTAATACCACTTTTGGCATTTTGCTTTGAACTCTTCTAGGTGATAGATGCTTGTACTAAAGGAAACTTGGGCCGGTTCATCAATCATAGCTGCAGTCCTAATTGCCGTACAGAGAAGGTAAAACCGTTTTATTTGATCTTTATATTTGAATAGCTGACCAGATCCCTTGCCTTTGTTACTTAAAATATCCTGATAATGTCCAATACAAGTCATATGTTATATTTACAAATAAATAAATAAATAATGATTGGTGCATAAAATTGTGTAATTAGTTATATTCTTATTTTGAGTCCATTAAATTACTTTTTCCTTGTGAGCAGTGGATGGTCAATGGTGAAGTCTGCATTGGAATATTTGCTATGAGGAACATCAAGAAGGTAAGGCTAGAAACTTGAAATCATCAATGAACATGATGCAGGTCCTGAGAAACTGAGAGTTTGCTTTATACTAGCTAAATTTAAATACCAACTTAAAATGTTGTATATTTTTTTGGGAAAAACATATTAATTTGCAAAAAAAAGTCATATAAAATAGCCTAGCCACATGCAAAAGACCCCAATTCAAGTGGTTATCTGATACACTGACTACCACCACCACCTTTCTTATTGTAGAGATAATTTGTGCAAATGAAACGTATCCTTCAGTATAACCTATATCTGTATTATATGTGCTGCACTTAATGGATATTTATTTCCTCACAGGGTGAAGAATTGACGTTTGATTACAACTATGTTCGTGTATCTGGTGCTGCTCCTCAGAAATGCTTTTGCGGTACTGCCAAATGCCGGGGTTACATCGGTGGTGACATATCAGGTGCTGATATGATTACTCAAGATGATGCTGAAGCAGGGACTTTCGAACCTATGGCTGTTCAGGAGGATGCTGAGGAAGTACTTGGTGCAAATGGTTTGTCCTCTCATGGCACACATCTAGATATTGTCGACCATGAAGCTTCCACTAAAACAGAAGATTCAAATGATTGCCCATCTGTGAACCCACCAGAGTTAGAATCTGAGCAACAAACTTCAGGAACCTTATTTGACACAAGTGAGCCAGAAAATTCCTTAGAAGCATTGAGCCCACAGGATGATGAAGATGTCGTCCGCACACCTGTCCATGTGTCCCGGACAGTTGAGAGTACGTCGCGGCAGTTTCCAGAATATGGTACTCGGTCATCAGAAATTTTGCAAAGGGCTCCATGCACACTGGATGGACCAAAGGTTCCAAGCACAACAAATGGAATTCCGCCTAGTTCCGATTTGGGGAGCCACTGGGTACCAGGTTTCCACGCTAATAAGAAAACCAATGTAAAACATCATTTGATTCTGAATCCATCATCAGCTCCTATTGACAGTGAGCACATTTTGGGAGGTAATACTGTTCTTCCAAGTGTATCTCTCTTTCTGTCTAGGGTTACATATGACTGTTAATGATCGCTACCTGACATGCACAGTTGAAGGAAGATTGAACAGCTTGCTTGATGTAAATGGAGGTATTAGCAAACGAAAAGTATGTATCCTCTTGTCCTTTGCATTATATATATACTTCAATTATAGACTAGGACTGAATATATTTTACTGATTTTTTGGCATCAACTCTTAATTAGGATATGTTGTCATATGCTAAATGGCTAAAAATCAACCCAGTTTTTTTATGAGGCATTCTCTTACGGAGTTTGCACCGCGTTGGGGATTAGGGAAACTTATATAGTGGTATTCCACATTTCTTGAGCGCAAATGCTAAAAGACAGTGTATGAAATATGGATTAGTATTTCTCACATTTATTAGTATCAATCTCAAGAACATAGTGTATGAACGACTTTCGATTGATTGAACTTCTACCTTTATTAGACTTCTTTAGGTTTAAATTGTTTCTTGGTCATCCTTTTTGGTACACGGTGTGGTTTGAACTTGAAAGGCTAGGCAATATTTGCATGTGTTCTGTGTTGCATCAATTGGGCGTCAAGCAGTCCAAATATCTCTCCATTCTACCTTTTCTGTCATTGGATATTATTCTAACTACTGATAATTTTTTTTTCCAAAAGGACGCAACAAATGGATACTTGAAGCTTCTCCTTGTGACTGCAGCGGAAGGTGACAATGCTGGGGGCACGTCTAAAAGGTTTGATTACCTAATAACATCCAGCAAGTTACATTTGCCCAGTCTAAATATGCTTCTGTTATATCTTTCAGTGTAAGGGATCTTTCGTTAATTCTTGATGCACTTCTGAAAACAAGATCCAATTCTGTCCTGTTGGATATCATCAATAAGAATGGTACATTTTCTTGCATTCTGCAGCTTTTTACGTGAAATACAATCATCTAGAATTACTGACTAATAAACTATTTGTACTATTTTCTGACAGGACTGCAAATGCTTCACAATATATTAAAGCAGAATAAAAGCGATTTCCATAGGATACCTATAATAAGAAAGCTTGTGAAGGTTTGCATTTCTTTTTTATGTTATGTCTTATTACATTAGTTTCCAATTAATATATCACATTAGAGCAAGTACATCCCTTAACAACTGATCTAGGTGCTACAGTGGACATATCAACCCCCACAAGATCCTTGTTATCTACTCCCTCTGATTCTTTTATGACTTGTGCACAAAAATCAAGAAAAAAAAACTCAAAATGACTATTGTCCTTCATTTATGCTGCACTGGAAAAGATGATAATGTATTTTGTGAGATGGTGGCATTTATTTGGCAAGGGCAAACAAGAAAGAAAAGATGTAAAAATGCATAGAAATTCCAAAGCAACTTACATTTAGGAAAGAGTTGAGTAGGCTAAAACGTATTGCATTTGGAATTGTAGGGGTGTTTTTTTTCCCTAGACCTTTGGTACCATTAATTATTATATGCCACCTATTTTTTGGTGCTAACGTTATAATATTTTGGAGATTTTATCATTAAACATTTGTGAAATGTACGAGGGAGAGATTTAGCATGAGCCACTTACCACGTTTAGCATGGGCGAAGCATTTTTGCTGTAACACCTAAACCCATGGCCCATAGCACAGGTGCTAACTACATACCCGTCCTCTAGTACCTTCTTAACAGATAGGGATGGACATGCTTTTAATTTGTAATGAGTGCAATGCCTGCACCACTGTTCTTATTTTCTGTATAACAAAAAAGAGAATAATATTTCTATCACAGAATTATATCATTATGGGACCCTATTTTTTCCTTATGAGTAATCTTTCTTCAGGTACTTGAGTTTCTAGCTTCCAAGGGCATTCTGACATCTGAACATATAAATGGTGGTCCTCGATGTGCTGGGACAGAAAGGTTTGATTATTCAAACTTGTTATTTATTCATTTGGTATTTTTCATTCTTAGGTTTCATTATAGTTTTCTGTATATTTGCTTTGTGTAGCAACATATTTTTTATGCCAAAACATGGTCTTCCGAGGAAATAAATGCAATTCTTGCTTGTTATTTTTGTATGTTTGATATTTCAAGCTTTCAAATTTTCAAATTTTGCTAGTACATCTTCTGTATGGCCTTTTGTAATCCATCAAGCAACCACTTGTGAAATGTGTTTGTAGCATTGCAATTTATTATATTACAAGTCCCATATTAAAGAATATTTCCTAATGCTGCCCTGAGTGAACAGTATATTTGGAGGTGACAATTTTGAATTCAAGACACTTGTTTTATGTATATCTAATTGCAGTTGCAGGTTTACCATTAATTGTATTACTAAGCTTTAGCCGTGCAAATAACATGCTATGGACAGTATTTTAATGCTCTAAATATAGCTTCTTTTGCTGTTGAAGTTTTCATTTTGAAGCATCAATTCTACAATTTTTCCTTACCTTTTATTCTCTGAAATTCGCATTGCAGCTTCAGGGAGTCGATGTTGGGCTTGTTAAGGCATAATGATATGCAGGTAATAAATATACTAATCCCAACGTGTATGATTTTTATCTTGTTTTTTAGGTATTTGTTTGTGCATTGACTCTTTGTTTAGATAGTATACAATTCAGGCCATGAACATAGTATAGAAAGATTGCAAGTTTGCAAATGCAATCAGCAAATTAATTATTTTGGGAGGGAAATGTCACTTTAAAAGAAAGCAATACAACATAATTGGTAATACTAGTGCATGTTTCTGAACTTGTCATGCATATACATGGTTTGATATTGATTGTTTCTGTATTGTAAATGCTTAGTTTATCCATGGACATAGGACAAGTCTTTTTGCTTAGAGCAAAAAATGGAACCAAAATCAAGTTTTCTTTATTTTCGTTAATGGATAACCAATCCAAATTTCCAATATAGTTTGAAAATTCATATAGTTTTTTTGTTTGTAAATAAGTTAGCAAATGTATTAGTGTGAGTACTTCGCTGTAAACGGATTATGCATTAGCATCATCATGTTTACTTATGAACAGCTGTATTCTTTGAGCCTTCCCGGAAACTGCTGGAACTTAGTTAAATACTCCCTCCGTTTCAGGTTATAAGACGTTTTGACTTTCGGCAAAGTCAAACTGTTTCAAATTGAACTAAGTTTATAGACAAATATAGTAATATTTATAATACTAAATTAGTTTCATCAAATCAATAATTGAATATATTTTCATAATAAATTTGTCTTGGATTGGAAATGTTACTACTTTTTTCTACAAACTTGGTTAAATTTAAAGCAGTTTGACTTTGACCAAAGTCAAAAAGTCTTATAACCTGAAACGGAGGGAGTACAATTTATATTCTCTCTTAGCTGGCTTGATATCTGTTGGTCTTTAATATAGGTTTTGCAATAAGAATATTGTTTGTTATTACCTGCATTTATAGGCTTAGTGATTCTCTGATGTGAGGATATGACCTGTTTGATTCATATAATGATTTTAACAGGTTCAACAGATTGCTCGGAACTTTCGTGATAGATGGATCCAATGGGCCCCTCGAAATATTTCAAGAAATGAGCCAACAGAATATTCACGTGCATCCATATCTGCACACGATATTCATGTCATTTCAACAGCTGGTGGATCTTTTCCAACTTCAGCCAACACTATGGATTGGAAATCCATCAGAAGAAAACGCAAGAGCCGTTGGGATTACCAACCAGATGACCACTATAAAATGGGTGGCCTGAAAATTCAGAAAGTTTGTCCTGTACAAAGTGAGTTTCGGACTGGCTCGGTGGGAAATAAGTTGCATGGTAATTGGGGAACGAACAGCTCCCACAATGATGTTCCTGTGGTGGGAAGTTCAGCCGATGGTGCAGATGATGAAGCACCTCCTGGATTTGAGTCTCAGCAGGAAAGTCGGCCTGGACAAGCTTGTTTAGAATCGGGGGTTTCTCCAGGATTATACTTGGAGAGGTATCAACATAACTTGACTATTTCATACGGGATTCCAATCGCTTTTGTTGAGCATTTTGGAACCCCAGAAGTTGAAGGAGGGCCATGTCGCAAAAACTGGAAAGTCGCACCTGGTGTGCCTTTCCAGCCCTTTCCACCATTGCCGCCCTATCCAAGAGGGAGTCCTTGTCCTTCCACTCAGATGTCTCAGCATGAACACAACAGTTTGGGACATTGTGGCAGGGCTGCAAATAGAGACGGGAGAATACATAGGAATTGGAGAAATGGGGCGAGAACAAAATTTCCATACAATCATCAAGGACGGAGATTTCCTAACAATAATCAAAGATTTTGAAAGTTGCCTGCTGCCTCCAACGTCTCAGGAGCAGGGTGATCCAGGACCTAGAGGCAGGGAGTGACCCAAGTCCTGGTTTTTGAACCTCAAATAGTGGTTTATACATTGTAGTTCCTGTTTATCAGAGCCCCAGAGGTGTATCAGAATTGCGTGCGCCCGTAATTCTATTTAATAGGAGCAGATGTTACTGTCAGTTTATTAGAGGTAGAAACATATTCTGCAAATAGGTCATTGCCTTTGCGGTTCTTTTACTAATTAATTTGCCCATTGGCTCCCTCTGCGCTATGTGTAATCCCGATAGGAATAATTGATTTGATTCAAATCGTTTTACAGGCAAAATGGCTAATTGGTTTCAATCTTTCTCCATCATGTCAAGAAAGATACATGGGATGTGAAAAGTTCCTAAACAGCCTTTTTCATATCTCTTTTCCTTTGTATAATTCACAGTGTTCCCTTCTATTCAATGCAATGCCTGGTTAGTCCATTGTTTTACTTCAAAATGTATGTGAATGTGACTTGCCATGTCGACGACGGAGAAAACGAAGACAGTGGAGAGAAATGAATGCATCTATGGGCAAGTTGTTGAGCAAGTAGAGCGGCTCTCAAACTTATTGACACATGTTACTAGTATTATTGAATATACTACAAAGATAGAGAGTGCAGTACATTGGCATTTAAAGTAAACGGTACTCCTACTAGCATATGAATTTGTAAGCAGGAGCCGGTATAAGTAGCCAGATTACAGATCAGGATCACTGTTTAATCATTATAATTATGCTGTTCCATGGTTGACAAATAAACTTTTTTCCTAGTCAAATTTTACCCCCTTTGTTTCTAAATATTTGACGCCGTTGATTTTTTTAAATATGTTTGATCGTTCGTCTTATTTTAAAAAATTTAAGTAATTATTATTTTTTTTCCTATCATTTGATTCATTATTAAATATACTTCTATGTATATATATATATATATATATATATATATATATATATATATATATATATATATATAGTTTTACGTATTTTATAAATTTTTTTGAATAAGACGAAAGGTCAAACATTTGCTAAAAAGTCAACGGTGTCAAATATTTAGAAACGGAGGAAGTATCAAGTTTGATCAAGTTCATAGAAAAATTTAGCAACACCTAAAACATCAAATTAGTTTTATTAAATCTAACATTGAATATATTTTGATAATATGCTTATTTTGTGTTGAAAATATATTTTTTTTATAAACTTTGTCAAACATAAAAAAAAATTCTGACTTGGAACTGGAATGTGGAAGAAATGGCGTTGGCTCTAGGGAGAATGACACGAGCTGCCAACCACTCCTGAATCCCGATCAAGTGATCATCACCGATCGATAGATCGCAACATCACCAGTGAGTGTACTCGGTACTGTAGTACTCGAGTAGTACTACTGGCCTGGCCTTACACGCCGGATGCGTGGCCAATAATAAATCCTCTGTCCCAGCCTGTTTAATTGACTGGACGGCAGTATTAATAGCAGTACAAGTTCATCAAGAAAGCTACTACTAAAATGTAGTAAGATCATGTTTGAAAAATAGGTTTGGAATATGTTTTTCCATCTTAAAAGGGTAAGTTTCAATCTTAGCCATTCATTCTTCTCTTCTCATTTCATCATATCCTTTCGTCCATTTCCATTTTTCAATCCCACCCTTTCTAATCCATTTTCTAAACACATGAAAGTTTTGACGCAGGGGGCTCACCATGTACTTGCAGTCGCTGTTTTACTTCCGGGGCAGCGTTATTAGTTTCTAGAACGCATAAATTTAATGGGAATTTGGCAGAACTTCTAGGATATAAAGGATAACTATTCTTTCTGAGTGTTTAGCTGATTTTTTTCCCTTTGAAATTCCATTAGTTATTTGCAATCAAATGAAAAATGTTTCTTGTGAAAGATTCCCTATTTATTTGTTTTTCTGTTACATAAAAGACATGTACACGTGCACACCACCATACACAGTCACGAGTACATCCTTAACATGTTCGTCTCGCGGTTTTATACACAGTCACGAGTACATCCTTAACATGTTCGTCTCGCGGTTTCCAAGCGAGTTAGTTTTTTTATTCGTGTCAAAAACTCCTTCCGACATTCGGTCAATCATCTGATGTCATACTAATTTTTTTTTCGCGAACTAAACAGAACCAACTACATTACCATCGCACCACCGGTATTTCTCAACGCGCCTCTCATTTATTGGTGTTGCGCGTGCCTTCAACTATACAAAGTTCCAAGCATCTTAATCACTAGGACGGGTTACAATCAAGCATTAATCTCTTCTTATATGATGCAGATGCAGTGATCATGCAGGCGCAGTGATGCAGGCGGCGTCGCCGTCGCGCGTACATACGCCGGGCCCCGCTGCACTAGCTATCCTCTACAATTTATGGAGCTCGTTCCTTCCTCCTACCTAGAACCATTTCCATTTCTTTTAGCATTTTTCAAGTAATTATCGAAAAATGAGTTTGATTGATTTGTACACCAGTCACTTTCCCATCTTATTTTGCCTCCTCTGCCATCGGTAACTGATGAATGTTGTTGCAGTCGTGATTGAATAGGTGACATATCCTTTTTCAACACAAGCTCGAATTAATGGACGAATTAAACATATTCATCTAATTTATAAATAGATTTGTTACATCATCAACATAAAGTGAACAGTAGTACCCATGTTCAAGCATAGAAAATATGCATGCTAATTGAACGCGGGGAGATGTTGTGTGGTAAGGGTTTAGATAAATTTAAATAATCCACTTCATCGCACACGCTTCAAACATGACAGTCCCATCGTTTCGTCTACTGCTAATTATAAGCTGTAGTATTTTTATTGACAAAAAGAATTTGATGTGTTTTTAGCAAATTAATAACCAATATAAAAAATAAAGTAAAAAAAAAAATCAAAATCAACTCCTTTGCTATTAAGCTGTATAGCAAAGGCCAAAGGATGGAGCTATGGGCTTCGGGAAAAAAAAAGACGAGACATTGTCAAATTATACATATATTATGGGAGTACAATTTAAAACTAACAATTAAACTGCTGCAGAATAAATCTAACCATACAAATACCCCCTACACATCATACACGGGAAGAAACATGCATAAGGGCAACAACTCTAGGCAGCCGTCCAAGCTCCAAGCTCGCCAACTCATAGTAGAATTGCAATTTGCAAGTATGTCATGCCATAAGTAAAAAAAAAATAAAAAAAAGTATTTCATCCCAGCGATGATTGACGATGCCAAAGTCTAGCAGCCATGGTTTGTTCCGTCCATACTCCATAAAATCTCTGGGTTCGTCACTGACGCTAGATCTTGTAGGTATTGAATTATAAAATCTGTTCTTTTAATTAAGGTATAGCTAGTCAGAAATATTCTCTCCGTTTCATATTTTAAGTTGTTTGATTTTTTCTTATTAGTCAAACTTCTTAAAGTTTAAAGTTTAATCAAGTTTACAGTAAAACATAGTAATATTTGTAATACGAAACAAACATTATATCAAAACATATTTAATGCTAAATTAATTAAACTAATTTGATATTGTAAATATTGCTATTTTTTAACTTGTTCAAATATAAAGAACTTTAACTTAAAAAAGTCAAACGACTTATAATATAAAACGAAAATAGTAGCTTAGTGTGAATAATTGGCGCCATTATTTTGGCGGGTTGCCCATCCCATCAGCCGCTGCTAGTCTACGGCTACTTAAACCAGCCGTATCTACACACTTGCTCACTCTGCTCTCGTTCTCTTCTGTCTGCTACTACCATGCATTCGACCGGCATGGAGATGGAGGTGGAGGTCGCCGGCGACGACGAGGCGGTCCCGGAGGCGCCGGAGCGGTCCGTCGTCCTCATCTCCGCCGGCGCCAGCCACTCCGTCGCCCTGCTCAGTAAGCCGCGCGAGAGAGAGATAGCGCCTAGGCGGTGGTTAATTATCTGACTTGACGGATTGACATGGCGTGTAGGCGGCGGGGTGGTGTGCTCGTGGGGGCGCGGCGAGGACGGGCAGCTGGGGCACGGCGACGCGGAGGACCGGCCGGTGCCGACGGTGCTGACGGCGGCGTTCGACGACGCGCCGGGGGGCGTCGCCTCCGTCGTCATCTGCGGCGCCGACCACACCACCGCCTACTCCGACGAGGAGCTGCAGCTCTACAGCTGGGGATGGTACGCACTTGCGCTTGATCGATCGATCATCTCGCCGCCGCCGCCGTGAAGCGAACTGAGAATTCGATCCGCCGCCGTTGCAGGGGCGACTTCGGGAGGCTGGGTCACGGCAACTCCAGCGACGTGTTCAACCCGCAGCCCATCCAGGCGCTCCAGGGCGTCCGGATCACCCAGATCGCCTGCGGCGACAGCCACTGCCTCGCCGTCACCGTCGCCGGCCATGTCCACAGGTACCTCTACTCTTTCATGTATTACGACACCCTCCCAAACCCGCTTTCTTTTTCTTTTGTTTGATGTAATCTCCTAGTCTTAAGACTATTGTACATTGTTTCCCTCTCCTTTAATACAAATACACCTTGCTGAGTTTAAAATGAAAATAACTCTTTCATGTATTACGACTTGCCCAAGCGTTTACCCGAGGATATCGGACTCAACGACGGCAGTGACAAACCTATCATAAAAATTATCAGTGATATCTAATTATTGAGTGATATACTTAATTAACATCGCGTAAATTAAACTAGGATTGAATCATCTACCCAGGGTTCTGTGATCTTGGTAAGACTTTATAGGATCGCTACTGCTCTACAGTAGGTGAGACCAGAGCGATGTTATCCCTTGAGCGGAGTCCCCTCGAACAGGCGAGCCCAAATACCATTCTTTTTTTTGAGTAGCGAAATGTCTAGTCTTTTATTAAGAGAGGAAAACTACCTTTTGAGAAAAGATAGGGTTTCTCGGAGTAGAGGAAAGGTAGTGATGTTACGTAGAAATCGCTATTTCTTTTCAGCAACTTTATTGGATTATTACCGACGATTATTTAGTACGCGTCTCGAAAAATACGTTTTCTTAATAAACTTTCTTCTACTGTATTGTATTCCTTAGACCATTTATTTTTTGAGCTATTTGCTAATTTTGTTTCTAATTATATTTAATCTATCCCTATAATCAAAGTGTTCTTGTGTGCTGGTTGATTGATTTCAGCTGGGGACGCAATCAAAATGGTCAGCTTGGCCTCGGAAACACCGAGGACTCCTTGCTCCCACAAAAGATTCAAGCTTTTGAGGTATCAAAACGTCTTCATCTAGCTCTGTTTGTTGGAACAGGGTAAGGCAAAATAGACCAAAAGAATAAGTGAAAATGATAGCAGCATCCGCGGGAAATATCTTTATGTACTCTACTCCCTCCATTCACTTCTATAAGGCTTATTTTGATTTCGAAACGGACAAACTTTGAAGATTTTGACGAGCGCATTATTAAGCATACAAATATATTTTTTAGTGTTTAAAGTTATACCTATAGATTTTGTATTTCAAAGAGCTTCCACGTAATATTGGTTTTGTTCCTATTAAAAAAATATATTACGAGAAATTAATGGTCAGAGTTTAGTCTTGCAGACTTAATTTTATAGTCAAAATACGCCTTATATCTAAAAATAAAGGGAGGGACCGAGGGAGTACAAATGTATTCCACCTGACGATTTTCTTGGCCGAGGCTATGAGTGCCAATAATAACATCCATGAGCCCCCCAACCATGGACCACGAAGTATTCATGAACTGATGCCACAATTTCGAAATCACGCAAAATAATTAAGCTATACCATCAGAAGTTGAGCAGTGAGTGGTCGCAATCAAGCCTTCAATGTACTTCACGATTTGCGCATGAGATCACCAAAGAATAAAATAATAATAAAGGAAACATTTTTGCTTTGTGACAATAGCAACATTGATGGGCAAAATTCTTCAAATATCTAGAATGACACCTCTAAAATTCAGAAACAGCACATTGAGGCTGTTAGGAACAATACTTGCTCTAATTAACAACAAGACTGTGTGGATTCAGGGTGTCCGTGTAAAAATGATTGCTGCTGGTGCCGAGCACACCGCTGCTGTAACAGAAGATGGTGATCTCTACGGTTGGGGCTGGGGTCGGTATGGCAACTTGGGACTAGGCGATCGCGATGACCGCTTAATCCCAGAAAAAGTTTCTTCTGTGAATGTCAGTAATCTTACTCTTGGTTGTCTCTGACTCTTATTGCAGTTATCATTTATGTTCTACATCATCATTTTTTTCATGGAGAAATTTTACGGTACTCAAAGAAAGTACAAGTAGGTGTGAAAAATTTACACTAAAAATTTTGATACCTCGAAGCATAGCAACTGAAAGTATCAAGTTTACACTAGAAGATGGGATACATTGCGGTACATTCTCAAGGATGATAAAACTACCCTTTTCGTTGATTTTCCAGGGTCAAAAGATGGTGCTTGTAGCGTGCGGGTGGCGCCATACCATCACCGTGTCCTCCTCCGGTAGCATCTACACATATGGATGGAGCAAGTATGGTCAGCTAGGGCATGGTGATTTTGAGGATCACCTGGTTCCACACAAGTTGGAAGCATTGAAGGATACTACTATATCTCAAGTATAAATATTATCTAAAAAATATCTCAAGTATAAATGGATAGCCTTTTGCTATGAATTTTGTAATATAGCAATCTGTCGAAATTCTATTTGTGACACTGTTTTTTTCAATAGGAAGAAGCTGTAGAGTTGATCTTTTTTTTTTTGGGTGATGAAGATTTCAGGTGGGTGGAGGCATACAATGGCACTTGCAGCAGATGGGAAACTCTATGGATGGGGATGGAACAAGGTGATTGGTGAATTGCCTACTCCCCTTGTTTGATTAATTGCTGATGGGAACAAGGCACCAATCTTGCTCTGAACATGTTCTTATATGTTGATGAATACTAAATCTTAAAACATTTCTGAAGAATGACATTCAGTGTTCTTTAAGACACAATGGAACTAGAAGAGCCAAGTGTCTTGATCTGGAAAAAGAAAAATCTCACAGCAGCAGATAGCAACCGTTTTCCCTGTTCCTCCAGGGCACCATACTACCACTACAACCTCCACTTTTAGGTACCAAGTGTTTCACCAATCCACCAAACACCACTACCAAACCCCACTTGTCAGCTTGATTTTCGGAGTATGAATGATATGTGACCACTCTATAGTAATTCATATTTCAGTGAATTGATTAGTATATGCAGTTCAATTCAACATGTATGTTCAATTTGGATGCCTCTATTGGCATAAATATCTTGAAAACGACATGCCTCTGGCGAAATAAGAGTTTGTGAAACCACGTCGATACTCCGACAATTTTGAGTCTCGAGTAAGGTGTACTACATGAGAATCGTCTGTACTTGTGTTCTCTGACATGTTTATCCTCTGAGCACCAATTTACCACCATTATCCTTGCATTTTATCATCACTTATGCTAATCTTTAGTTTTTTTTTTGTCATGTGTAGTTTGGACAAGTCGGTGTTGGCGATAATGAAGATCACTGCTCCCCGGTGCAGGTCAATTTTCCAAACGAACAGGTAAACGGTGTTGTCTTGGAGTACTTGTTCTCACCCTTTTGCTCTGTTAACTTTTAATTGCGTCATGTGGTTCTAAACACAATGGTTATGATCTTTCCGCAACGATAACCGCAATGCTTGTGATCATCACCAAGGCTATTTCACCGCTCCATCTGAAGAAGGATTCCTCTCAGTTGACGTTATAAGTTTCGCATTTTCAGTTTCAGTCTCATTTGTATCATATGCCACTCAACTGCAGAAAGTTGTTCAAGTTGCTTGTGGATGGAGGCACACTCTTGCCCTGACAGAAGCCAAAAATGTTTTCTCATGGGGAAGGGGCACCAGTGGACAGCTTGGCCATGGTGAAATAGTTGATAGGTAATTTCTCGCACCCGAAGGATTTGCGCATTTGCAAAAAAAAAAAATCCAGGTTTAATGCGCGGTAACTGAATCAAGAAAATATTTCTGTTGGTGAAGGAACATACCCAAGATGATCGATGCCTTGAGCTCGGATGGATCAGCTTGCAAGCAGCTGGAATCATCAAAAGCCGTCCCAATGTCAGGTAAATATATGCAATGCATCACATCATGCCTTTTTTCAGCTTCTACTGGCAGGTCTCTCTGCTCATGCAATTCTTCAGTCATTCATTCAGAGAACTTACATCATATAATCCTGTTTTTCAGCTAAAGTTTGGGTCTCGCCATCAGAGCGATATGCCATCGTGCCGGATGAGAAGGTGAGTTCATGTTTTGCTTTCAAAAAGAAGAAAAATAAATTAAAAAAAAAACACTCTCACATTGGGCTGAACATTCTTGTTGGATAAAGGAAGTATAACTTCCGGCCTCTGCACCATGCACGCAACCGTATTTCTTGACACCACGATTTGAACCCTGTTGGATGGAGTCATATACCTCACGACTCCACCGCCACACCAATGGACTGAACATTAATTCTTTGCAATCAACAACATTCAGACTGATGGATATATCATTCTGCAATTTCCTGTTCTTAGGCTGGAAAAGGCATCCCTGCTGGCAATGGAACAGAGACTCATGTGCCCCAAGGAGATGTGAAGAGGATGCGCGTCTGATTCAGCAACATATACGATCCAGTGCTCTTCTTCCACTTGATATCCTCTATTAGTTAACCTTAGAATTAGCATCATATATACATATAATAACCTTGGGGCAGCATTTATCCTCTACCATCTTATGACATATGCTGCCCAGTCTTTAATTAGTGTGTTGCCTTTTCATTTCTTAAAATAATCAGTGATATTATTCACAGTGAGGTTGGTCATGTATGACAGTATGAGTAACTATGGACTGTCATAGGTATCACCATGGGAAAAAAATCAGTCAGTTTATTATTCTGCTTGGCATTGCAAACTAAGCTATGTTATGTATGAATTATCTGTGATATTTTAGCTTAATTTGTTTGGCATTTCATCAGTAGCTGTGATACTCCCACAAATTTGGTTGCCTGGGCTGACAAAAACCATAATATTTCTTTAAAAATTGGCATACCTCCTGCCAACCAACTTGTTCAGAAACCAAACATGAGCTTTGCTCATAGAAAGAACACACCAAAGAGTCACAAAGCTCACTCCAATTAGATGAAAGAGTCAAAACTCACAATTCCGATTGGAACGCGGGATTTCCGAAGAAATTTTGTTGGGAAACTGAACACAGTATAAACTGTTTAATCCGTGTTTCCGTTTCGAAAAATTTCTACAGAATTCCTGCATTCCAACAGGGACATTTAGGGCTCATTTGTAACATACAAACTTCTAGAGAAATTTCATAGCATTTGAACTAATTAATGCAAAATTCCTGCTTTCCCAAAGAAGTCCTCGCACTCTTTGCAGCTACTGCAGCATGCAGCTTATGAACTATTCAAAACAAGACACACAAAGTGAGGAAACTAATATATATATATGGACAAAGCACAGTAGCATATATGGATGATAATCGCATTCATCACCTGGATTTATCTTTCCTTGATGAGAAGATTCTTCCAACAAATGAGACGCCATTCTTCTTCTGCTGCTGCTTCTTCTTGCTGTTCATGGCGTTCTTGGTGTTCTTCTTCCTCGCATTCCCCTGCCTCCTCTCTCCGAGGTGGCGATCGTCGTCGACCATCTTGATGGCCAGCGCCTCCGACAGGCTGGGCAGGTACTCCAGGCTCGCCGCCATCCACTCCTCGGCGCGGCTCTCGTCCCACCGGTCGCTGCGGACCCTGCCGCCGCCGCCGCCGAGGTCGACGTCGATGTCGACGACGGCGAGCTCCTTGCCCTTGCCGCGGGCGGCGCCGGCCGAGAGGATGGCGAGGCCGGTGCTGAGCTGCGCGGCGACGCTGGACACGGCCGTCTCCATGTGCGACTGCCTCTGCCGCAGCCGCTCCAGCTCGCCCTTCGCCTCGGCCAGCTCCGCCTCCAGCTTCCTCAGGCAGCCCAGCACCGCCGGCGGCGACGGCCTCCCGCCGCCGCCGCCGGCGGACTCGCTGCTCGCCCGGCTGGTGGAGCTGAGGCACCTTTCGCCGAACACCTCGACGGCCTCCCTGACCGACTGGAACGGCCGGGAGGTGTCCACCACGGCACGGCTCGCCGCCGCCGCGATCTCCATCGATCGACAAGATCAAGAGGACAATGCCGATGCCGGCGAGGAGGAGGCTGAGGTGATGGGAAGGAAAGAATGCGACGATGTGAGAGGACAGCAATGGCGAACTGAAGTAGGCATATCTTGTCCTTGTCCTGTCTGTCTTTGCTTCTACTTCAGAGTTCAGAGTTATCAGAAACTAAAGTCACCAGCCAAACCAGCAACCACAACCAGACCACCGTGCAGTGCAGGACAGGAGGGGAGAGTGGCATGACAGTGGAATACAGGCATTGTGTCAAGGCCAAGGAAAACTAACCGGTAGAACAGGAGAAGGGTACTTGCCACCCAAGGCAGCAGACATCAAGTGGAGGCCGCAGGGCAGATTCTGGAGAAGTCGGCACAGCTGATACCTGCAAAAGGCACAAATTTTAACAATCTGACCCTTTGCAAAAACTATTTTTACAAATGAACCGTCGCCAAAACTTATTTCAAATCTGACTCTTTTGCTCAACGCCAAATCATTTGGCGCTGAACTTAGACACCTCAACGCCACGTCAGCTGGCGCTGAATGCCGTGCCACGGCGGATGGGAGATAAGTCAGCGTGCCAACGTACATTCAGCGCCATGCTATTTGCCGCTGAGGTATCTAAGTTCAGCGCCATACGATTTGGCGTTGAGCAAAAGGGTCAGATTTAAAATAAGTTTTGGCGACGGTTCATTTGTAAAAATAGTTTTTGCAAAGGGTCAAATTGTCAAAATTTGTGTGCAAAAGGTGCAAAAACAACATATACATACCTACCTAGTCACATGCAAGAATGAAGTTACTAAGTGAGTACTGACACAATCTTGCAATGCCTAGTGTCACAAAGAAGGGAAAAGGATGCAATGCTTCAGCTGTTAGGCACAAGGCAATGAAAAAAATAAATGGCTCATTGATTGAAGGTTGTGCAGTGCACAAATGGTCGTTGGAATTGAGTTTCAAGTCAGATTAGCATGCCTCAGTTACAAATGAGATATCTACAGCTAAGGCACAAATGAGATAACGATGGAACATAAGCTTGAAGTATTTACAAGTATTCCAGACATAAGCTTGAAATGGAACTGACTGATAGCTCTGGATACATAGCGAATTATGTAAAAAGGGGGGCACAGGTGCAGATACCACAAAATCTCTGGATCTTGAAAAACTGTGCCAACATATTTTTTACTGATCAGTAATCCATTCTGGAATTTGAACATAATTAATCCTTGCAAGAAAAATATGTCAAATATAGTTGTTGTCGATGAAACAGTGTACAGGAGGTGTATTGAATTATATACTGCTAAGTCAAACAGAATCGTGAACGTGATGCCCCAAAAGATGGCTGGAAATCAAAACAATGAGAAGGAAAAGGAAAAAAAAACTTGTTACAAAAATGGAAAATAAAACTCATTACAATATAGGGGAGGGTCAAATTCCCAGCAAAAAATGCGACCAATATATCTTCATATGAAACAAGGTGCTGACTGTCTGATGAAAAATGATAACCTATGAGGCAGCTCAGTGTCCGTGTAAAGTGGTTGTTTTGCTTCAATGGCGCGACTGATAAAAACGAGGTCTGTTGGTGAACACCCGACCATTGGCTCTGACAAAATGTGTGATGCCAATGCAAAGACCAGCCCATAGAAGTGACAACACTAAATGGCGAACATCATTCCTGGCTGCAGAGATATTGAAGCAGTTAATTAGCTGCACATATATTCCCATTATATAGTAAAAATAGAATGTGACTCCAAAATCTTCTTTGAGAAAGTACATATGTATTCGGATGGTTATAACTTGAAACAAATTTATTTTACTCAACTGTGATACATGTCCAATGCCATCCTCAATTATAAGAGCGGTTCAAATTTCAGTCATGCTATCAAAACCAATGTAAATAAGCCCCAACGTTCTAAACCACCTTACCTCTCATGTTTTGCAACATGCAAAAGAAGAAAAAATAGTCAGCACCCAGCAGTATTAGCCTATGCAACTTTACTTTTTTTCAGTTTTACAAGCGTAGCATAGCATCATATCAGCAGAAATCCAAGTAACTTGGATTTGAATTTTATGACTAGCTATCTTGTTTACTGAGTTTGAGTTTTTGAGATATAGGAAAGTGGGATATATTAGGTGAGTTACGACCAGAAATGGGACTTGTGTTAGGTATCCATGTTTGGGCTTGGAAGTGTGATCCTAAACAAGGATCAGTGACCATCAATAAATTAAGGAAGAAATATGTATATCCTTGTCACTTGTCCTCCTCCATTCCTAACTGCCTAAGTGCATCTCTCTTTGTACTTGCTTTTTTTCTGTTACTTCTTGATTACCAGCAATGTCACTCCTTGTCAGGAGTCAGGACCTGGACAAAGTCTCCCATCTTTCGTGCACAACTATGCCTTGCAAATCGCACTGGGCATGACATCAGAGCGAAGAAAAGGTTGCATACTAAAAAACTGGCAACAATATATAGCAAAATTATTTTGCAGATGGGTGAACCTAAAGGAACCAAGAATTGTAAGAGAGAGTTCTTTGTGTAATGTAATATGCACAGAGAGCAGAGGAAATGCTGCCTGACACGGTGCAAATAAACCTAAGAAAAATATCTGTTAAGAAAACAATTGTTAAATATACTCCACTGTGTCTGCTTCAACAGTCACAGAAATCTTACCTTGTCTTAGTGACATCATCATGAACATAAGAGCTCCCATAACCAATGCAAAAGCAAGGCGGAAGGACTGCAAAATAAGAATTGTGCAATTAAGAGCTTTATCCCATTGGAGAAAGATACAAAATACAGTCCATAACTGATCCAACAGTTTCTCATACATACAGACCATAGAGTAAGTTCCTACGCACATGTGCCTAGTCGTAAGTGTTTGACAGGGTAACAAAGAAGGCTTTCCCAGTAGCAATTCATGTGTCAGTATAAAAGAGCAATTATACACTACAGCAAAAATGTACCCACCGCATAATTCTCTAGAAGTCCTGCTTTGCTTGGACCTGCCATGTCGCGGCTAACAGATATAATGTAATGTCCTTGAAGTAGATCCATGGCATCCTATAAAAAACAACAGAAAAATAATAAGGCAATGCTCTAGCTTGGTTTAAATTTTTCTAGGGCTGGTGAAATGGCAAATGAGTGACCACGTAAAACATTCCAATGCACTACCAATATCCAAAAGCAATGCTTACTATTGCTTGAGGATGTTTGCATGACTAATGGTCTATCACGATTAAGTGAGAAATTCACAAGAAAATAAGCTGGCATATTAGCGGTGAATGGGGTTCATTGTTTTGGTCATTCTGATTTATTGATTTTCATGCAAAGTCAGTCATTTACCTGTTTAGTGCCATCTGCAAAGTTATTCAAGTAGTATCTAGCAAGTGAATTCCACAGATCATTCAGAATTCCCTGGGTACTTCTCTTCCCATACCTAATAAAACAAAAACAATTGTTAAATATGGGAACAAACAAACAAGTAATAAATTATGCTGCCGCATTTTATTTGTCAATATCAGAATATGAAAGAAAAACGAGCATAAATTTAGCAGCACAAACTTATGAGTGCCCCAAAAGAGCATGTATACTACTTAGTAATGTTAGCCCGTCATGGGATCTGGAACTATCTTAGGCCTTTTTTCACTGATGGTTATTAGCATGCTGGAAATCAGTTACAACCCATAGGGTATTTGGTTGCCCACAAGTATGGAGACATTTCAGCAAGAATAGTAAAAGGACATCAACTTCATGATAGCCCATTGAAACTCTTAAAACTTCCAAGTTCCACACAAAACATAAGTGGCTCAGATGTGAACAGACTCAAGGTGATAACAATCACTATGATTTTCCTTTTCTGATGTAAGCTGGAAGTAGTTCTTTCTCTTGATAACAAAGAAGGAACTTCCAGTAATACTGTTCACCATGAACTTCCAGTAACACTGTTCCAGTAAATGTGCTGCACTTTGGAAATGAAGAAAAGGCAGTTTTTCTATTTAGGAATTACCGAACAAAATCGCCCTTCAATGCCGGAGTTCCAGAGTACTGAGTGCTTATTGAATCTCCATGGTTGGCCCATACTGAACAAGAGTATTTTGCATCAAGAAGAAGCATAGGAGATACAAACAAGCATGAGGAATACAAACAAGAAGAACCAGGGTTAGTGAACATGAACAACTCACAAACTTTGTATTTTGCATCAAAAGCTGGATGGTTGCTTATCGTATCATTAACACCGAGAACCCCTATTCGCTGAAGTTGGTTTTCTAGTATCTTTCCTCCAATCATGCTCTGTTTAGTCATCATATTGATAATCAGAATTCTGGTAAAGTGAAAACTCCACGGAAGAGGGGGAAATAAGACATAAATAAACGATGGATAAGTATTAAGTATTATACTTTGAAGTTAACCTAGTCTACTTGACTGCAATTAGATACTTAGGAGTAACTGAAGTGGCTTTTCCCTTTGAGGCATGTGATCTTACTACATCAGTCAATAGGTTCTGTTCTAGAATACATCAACCAGCAAATCAAAGTAACTCAAGCCAGTCCTTAAGGGTACATCAATATATATTAAGTCCAACAGTTTGGATTTGATTTAGATAAATCCAATGAGACAACCCACTGCAAAATGACAAGTTAACTCAGGTTGTAGATCTATCTGGCAGCACATCTAGGTTTGTAATAGTCTAAAAAAAGAGCAATGCCACTTATTTAAAAAAACATTGTCTTCCACACAGATCTCAAAAGAAGGAAGAGAAACTATCAAGAATTAGCTACTACAGTGCAACATGGTAGGTAAATTATCCAGTAACCATAAGTGTTCACAATATCTACAATTAAATTTGACGTGCAACAAAAACTATACTTGACAGTATATACCTGAGTTACATTGGTGCGATCTAAGCAATCGACACAATTTGTCCTGATAGTGCCAGTCTGCTCCTCAATTTTTTCACCTTTACCATTCAAAAGGAAATACCTAACCCATAACATTATTAGCAAGATCAAGAAGGAGAAAATATATCCACCATGTTCCATAGTAATGAAAATGCTCTGTCCAAAGGCATAAGAGAGTTGGGATAGTACAGAGATGTACTGAAAATCTCAGACCTGGAACTTTTTCCCCTTTCTTTCTGTTAATAGAGCAAAAGAGAGGAGGGGAGCGGATGCTAAAACACCTAAACAAGGACTTAAAAACAGTATGACTAACACAAGTGACTATTGCTCTTCCCTTTGCCTACTATGCCAGAGAATTCAGTGCACGAAAATAATCTACATACTGCTGGAGTATTTGTGTTTTTAATGTATAGGTATTACTGCACAGTGATTGAGTAATCAACCAATATTCAGATGACTGAAACTCAGAAGTAGTAACAGAACCAATTGTTTGCTAAATAAAGTAACATGATGCAAGTGTCTGCTTTAGAAGTTTCATATGCCAAACCAAGAGTCAAGAACTAGTGCACCAAAAATTGACTCTGCATTCATTTGAAAGCATGTGTAGTCACGTGGTAAATAGCCTAATGATTTTGGGGGGTTGCTTAGCGAATGAAACCCAATAACAGAAAAAAAAAAGACAGCAAACAAATGCAGGGAAAAAGCAATGGATTAAGTAACACCAAAATACATGTCATGGGCACTGAGGCCAGAAAATGATAAACAGATCAAATGGAGCACTCTATAATGTATCTGCCAAAAATATACCTATGTTTCTTGAGATAATCTTCAATTTGATTGTAGAGCTGAGAAAGGCGCTCAAAGTGAATATGACCACAGATTCGATGGAAGTCAAAATGCACATATCTGCAAGTGCACGCATTGATAGATATGTTAACTACAGTAATATATGTTGGAGAACACTGCATTTGGGCAAAAGAAATTGCTACCTTATGTCTTCACTGAGAATAGGTTCAATAGATTTTGCATATCTGTCATGGAGGCGACCTTCACCACCGTGCTGTATATAGGAATTGGAATTAAAATTAAAGGATGAACAGCCATGTTGTTAAAAGGATAAAGCAACAAACTAGAATATCAGAATAATCGGCATCCTCTAACTTAAACAAAAAATATAACAAAATCATATTGCACTTTTTAGATAAAATCATGAAATGTCTATGCATAAAATCAAGGTAAAAGTAATAGCTTGGTTCTATTCCCAGGAACATAGTAATAGTATGCCCAATCAACAGAATAGCATGGAACTGGGCAGAACCAATATTGAAGATCAATCCTAAAATAAACAAGAATCTGATTTTGTATGATAGACACCTTGGGTAGTGGCAAAATCAAATGTGGTGACATTTTAGCAAGTAAATATACTTAGTTCTAAAAAAATACGAAAGACAAGGTGATTCCAAAGTTTAAAGGCACGATACTTACTGTATTGACAAGATCAACAGCCAATACAGCTCCATATTTCTTCTGTAAATCATGAAAGTGCTGCTCAAGTATGCGTGGCTGAAGAAAGAAGCCAAAGACAAATTAAAACAAAAGGAAAAAGTTTAGGTTGCATTGCAGAGAAACAACTAACCATGCTGGGTTAGTATAACACAGAAAGCCATTGAAAATGTATAGTTTAGTAATTGTGACATAGTCAACAAAAAACAAGGAATAAATTGAGTGAGCTCACCGCCTCCTCTTGTCTAACAATGTCAAAGCTAGGTTTATATGTCAAATCAACAATCTGCACCCACAAGAATGGTATGGACCCTCGAACCTAAAAGCACATTAATTTGTCAAGGTACTAGAATGTGGTAAAAATAAAATAGTAATAACCTACTGATGAAATTGCAACTCACAAATTGATAGAAAGGCAGATTGGTTGGTTTTAAACTATCCTAAGAAACTTACTTGTACATAGGATGCTGTGAACCCTTTTGATTCCATTATCTGCTCTGATTCAACAAAGTTGGCAGCATAACCCTCTGGGTCAGCTCCACGTCTCCACATTCGTGTACCTTTTAGTTAAAAAAAAACTCATCAACTGTAATTAAATCTACTCATATGCCAGTGAGTTTCTCAAAAATAAGGAGCCAGGATGTAATAAAAATTAGAAAAAATAATCAAATACATATAAAAAAATATTTTCAAGTGACAATAAGCAGAAGAGAACATGTGAACTTATTCTGATCACTGATGATTCTCACCTATCCTCCGTGTGCACCTACGTGCAATCAGGGTCACATTTACCTTCTCCGATCCAACTTCTGCATGGATATTCTGAAAGCCTGATATTCAGTTAAGTGTCTGCGACTTATATTGACATATGACCCTAGGGAAGGTGACTCAAGTTCAAATAATAATATATTATTATATTGCATTTCTGACAGTGACCAAATTGAAATGTCATATGACAAACAAAGGATACTGCCTTGAATGACTGGCAACAAGTACTGGTCCAGCTGTTAAGGAAGAAAGAAACAATCAATACATTTTGCAAGTATCAGTTATTTAATTCTTCAAAACTATGAAATCAGTAAGCTTCAAATTTAATTCTTGCCTTGTTCTCAATTAGAGGTTCCAGCAAGTAACTGTTCCATAGAAATCTTGGTTCTGCCTGTAAAGAATGTAATTATTTCACCTGTGCAATATAGATTTGAAAAGGCACAGGAATTTTTTGTTTACATGTTTAATCTGTTGTGCTTTTAGGCATTTAGCACGAGCAACTTTTGACATAGCAGCACTATGTTGTTGCTTTAAGAAGCTACTGTATACAAGTTCAAGGCATAGCTTATAAATTTAAAATTCAAAATAAGGAATTGCCCCAGTCTTGAAAGTAAAATACATATGGTATATGATTAAAAAAGGAGATATTTACAGAATTATTGTCACATATGACCCATTTTGAGCCTTTGTGGAAAAGGACAGTGCAAGATGGATGTTTCACAGTATAAAATGTTAATTCAACAGTACTTAACTCCCCAGTGGAAAAAAAGTACTGTAGTATGTTACTCTGTAAAAATTTAGCACTCTTTACATTTTTCATGCTTAACTACTGAAAGTTTTAACTTAAGCCACAGCATGCTACTTTTTGGGGACAAGACAGGTCTTTAAAACAAATGCTATTAAAGCTCCAATGTTCCTAGATGGGATCTATGTTTTCCTAGATGGCAAGATAATTGTGCAGCAATTACTGGACTATAGAAGCAGCAGAAGCAAAAATAAAATTCCAGGCGCTCAAATGGCAAACAGTGTTATACAAATCGGCTCTAGGTGCCAGGTAGCCACCTGAATTAGGCATTAGATCATTACTAGTGGAAGGTTTCAGTTTTATGTTTCCAAGAATGCCAAATAAGCAACAAAACATTTAGGGTGCGTTTGGACAGGAATCCTAATTCGCGCGTACACGCGACTTCTCCAAGTCGCGAGCGTGCCACATGGCGGGTCCTCCTACGACCAAGCCTGCGTGCTTCTTTTTTCTTTTTTTTTCCTTTTTTTTCGGTAGGCGCAACAGCCGTGTTTCTTTCTTTCTTTTTTTTTTGGCCGTTAACTACCACACGCGTCTAAGAGTAGGAGTCAATATTTGAAAACTTTCAAGTCAAGATTTAAAAACTTTTAACTCAGATTTGAAAACTTTCAACTCGGATTTAAAAACTTTCAACTTGGATTTGAAAATGTTCAACTCGGATTTGAAAACTTTCAACTCGGACTTGAAAACTTTCAACTAAAGATTTGAAACTTTCAATTCAAATTTAAAAAATTCAAGTCAAGATTTGAAAACTTAACTGAGGTTTGAAAACTTTTAGCTCAAATTTAAAAGCTTTCACCTCAAAATTCAAAATATTTGACAAAATTTGAAAACTTTCATCTCAAAATTCAAAACATTAAACTTAAATTTTAGAAACTTTTCAACTCAAATTCAAAACTCTCAACTGATATTGAAGGTGAAAGATTGAATTTATAAAATATCACAAAAAAATCATGCGCGAGTGTGGAAAAGAAAGAAGCGATTAAAAAAATCTAGAAAAAAAGAAGCGGTTTAAAAAAGGAAACAAAAAAGTGACGTTAAAATAGGAGATCTAGAAAAAAAAAAGAAACGTGTAGGGACGCAGCTGGCGCACGCGCCGGCTCCTTTCCCTGGCGCGCACGCGCGCACTAGCATCCCCCGTGTTTGGATCCTTGGCTAAAGATTTTCTAGCCTAGCCTAGCCAGGCTTGGTGTTTGGTACCGATGAAATATCCTAGCTTTGAGGGACAAGCTAGCTTTGAGGGACAAGCTAGCCTTGATGGGCAAGAAAAACCTTGCTCAGCCATGAGAACCGAATTGGCTCTCTCTCATCGGCAAGAAGTGCATACGTGAGGGGAAAAACTGATAGCCGTTTCTCAACGTGGGGTAAAAGCAAGGAAACCAAATATGGTGCTTGGGCAAGAGCAGCAATAGCTGAAATGAGCTAGTTGAAATGAGCATAGCTAAAATGAGCTAGTTTGCCCATTCGAGCTATAGCTAAACTTACCTGAGCATCCAAACATACCCTTAGTTGATGGTGGAAACAGCCCATACGATGCATTTTTTTCATTTTGTTGTTTCCTAGGCAATAAATGCAAGAGACAACAGATATTGGACATAGTGTACACATAGTTTCATCTTGATGAAACCCATTCCACCTCTCTCTTAGGCCCTGTTTGGGGGAGCTTGTCCCAGCTGCAGCTTTTCCTAAAAGCTGCCCCAAACAGTCCACAGCTTCTGAGAATCTGTAGTTACAGATTCTGAAAAATGAGCTAAGAAGCCAGAAGCTGGAGAAGCTGGGTTTCAGAGCTTTTCCAGATTCGCAGAAGCTGGCTACCAAACAGCTGCTTCTCAGAATCTAAAGCTCCCCCAAACAGGCCCTTAATCTCTTCATCAATTCCTTGCCACATCATAAAAAATATTGACATGGCACTCTATTTAGTGAGAATGAAACTCCCATTGGGAGTGGCCTTGGGCGGCTAACCATCCATGTGGGCTCCTTTAGCTGCTAATTTAATGTCCTACTGTCTAACATTTATATGTAATATGCTGGCTAATTGCTTGGATTTCACAAGTCATGTTGGACCTAGATGCTAGCTAAGTGACGCCTAGGGCGCGCCCTGCTGACCCTCTAGTGCCTAGCGCCTTCTTGAACCATGATGGCAAAACACATAAATACAAGTGGCCAATATGCAACCTCTTCTGACTTCTTTGTTAATTAATTTCCCTTTTTCATAAATGTCAAAATAATCAACCATTACAAATTGTGTCTGGGAATTGGAATTAAAAATCAGACTGGTTTAGTTTATGTCCATATTTCTACATCAGATGTGTAAACTGATAGCTAAAGATGAAGTGAACAAGAAGTAGCTTTTGGCACCACAGCAGTAAAGTATAGGCAGCAAAAGATCAGGGATTACAAGAACAATGGAGAAAGCTCAGACCCTATGGGTATAAACAAACTCTAGAACTAAAAGGTTCCAAATGGTGAAGGCAGCAAACCTGTCTCCAAAGCGGAAGTGATTTGAACTCATCACCAAGATTATGTAGCCTCTGCAAACTGCAATAGAAGGAAACATAGATAAGCATGCTGTTGCAATAAGCCAAAAACAGAAGAAGAGAATTAAATGAAAGATGATAGCACAGGTGGACTGTAAAAATAAATAGAGAATGCCATCTACTAAAATAGAAGAACCCCATGCATAGAATTGCATACTATGCTGGAAATCCTCAATGCAAGTATGCAACAAGAGGTTGTAAGCTTTGACTATAAGACACTAGAATGTGACTATGTTTGACAAGAAGGATACTCACGTAAGTGTTAAGTTGATATCATATGAGAAGTACAGGCCTATAGTCTTCTCTGCAGCATGCAGGAGTTCTGAAAATTCTGTTTCCATTTTACTCTGCCAACAGCTTACTCAAATCACTAATTGAAAAATAGATGGAAGCTATATAAAACTGTGAAGGCATAAGTATTGCTTGACCTGATTGCCAGAAGTGCTACGTGAGTTACTGCAGGGGAGAACTTTTAGTCCTGTCACTTTAAAAATTGCATGTCCCAAGTAGGATCCCACACAATCACGGCCTGTTATCACTAAAAAATATGATCCAACTGAAAGCTTGAGAACTCCTATCACACCATACACTGTTTGACATTTTGGTTTTGTAGAAGAGTCACGTGGTGGCAACTCTTCAACTAGATTCATTGAACCATCAGAACGGTTAGCTGACAGATACAAGTCAGCAAGACCATCAATCGGCTCAAATACATAGCGGTCTGGGAACTCCCATAGTCTCAGTCTTGTGTGAAGTTTAGAGGATGGACTTGAGTCATTTGCCCCACCCATGGAGGAATGCCCTGATATAAATAATAATAGAATTAGCAAACTGAAGTGTAATGAAAAATCAAAGGGCCAGAAACTAATAGGTTAATGGCTTTGATCTATATAATATGTATTATGGATAGTGTCAAGATACTGGGATGACAAGGGATAAACATATTAGCCACACCCACAGCTTATATGTCCCTAGACATTAGAAATAACCAGAGATAGATAACAAACAATTTTTATGGAAAGAAATTATAGAAATAAGCTCCAGGCTAACATCCTTCATGGAAATAAAAAATATATAATGTGAACCTTCAGCCCTCATGACTGCGAGATGGCTACGGCCGCATTGGTGGCTAAACAAGCTGCGCGTAATGGTGCAGGGCAAAAGATCGTTGGGGGCACCGGTGGAAACATGATTCTGCGGGAAACTTAAAGAGGGAGATCTCCTGCAGCCCTGCATCCAGCCACCGAAACGAGGCTCCTCGCGAGGCGGAAGCGCGGATCGAAGGCGGCCTGTAGATGGAGGAGCAGCACAGGCAGCCATCGGACCCCCTAAGCTGCGGCTAGCATCAGAGCGGAGATCTCGGGGGCCATGAGGGATCCGAATGCCTGGATACTGCTCCTATAGGTTGACGATTTGGGAGAAAGAGAGATCAGATGAGGATCGCGCAAGCTGGGAATCGAGCTAACTGACAAATCGCAGAAATTACAGTAGCCAGAAACAGTATTACTTAAAAGGGGACGCATTACGGCAAAAAATTTGCGAAAATTCAGCTTCCTTTTGCTCCCAAACAAAAAAGGGTAGGCACAGCTCGCTCACTGCCACGGGAAACGAAAAGGAAAAGCGGGCGGCGGCGGCGGTGGCTTCGAAAAAACCCGACGCGCGCGCGCGCACCGAAATCGGCGGCCAATCACGAACTCGCGGCGTCCGATCCATATCTAAGGACGAGAGACCGTGTGTGGCTCGTTCCGGGAGGAGATCGAGGGGGAGGGAGTCGGCTTCGCGGCGCACCTTGGGAGTCGGAAACGAGGCGGCGAGCAGCTGCGGCGGCGGCAGCCGATCGGGGCGGGGAAGAGGCGCGGCGGTGGAACGGCGGGAGGAGGAGGAGGAGGCGGCGCCGGCGCCGGCGGGTGCGAGGCGGAGGCGATCTCTCGTCGATGGGGCGAGTGCGCAGCACGACGAGACGACTAGTAGTTGTTCGCTTTGTTCGGCGGCCGTTTCCGTGTGTAGCTGTGTATGCCAGCCAGCCAAGGGGGATAGAGGGAGGGAGCTGTATGGGCCGGATGGGCTCGGCCCACTTGAAGCAGCCCATCATTGATCAGGGAACTGGGGGAAATTTGCATCCTCAAGTTCCAATCGCATCCCTTAACCGCAAAACCGCGTACGAGGCATCCCTAGTCCTAAGGGCATCAGCAATGTTTGCTATCCACATCGGTATTAGCGTGGGCCCAGATGACAGGCGGTAATAGAGGGAGACGTGCTCCACATTGCTTATATCTGTGAGTTGGCAGTAAGGTGGGGTCCATGGGGTAATAAAAATCGTAGCAAGGACAGAGCATGCATGCAACGGTTGGGAGAAGCAATGCTTTTGCTGTCAGAAAACACTGTGTACATGCATATTCTATTTCCTTGCTTCCGGCAGTAGGGGTATGACCCGGTTGTAGTTATGTACTAGCCCCACAATGCTTAATACCAGGTAGTAAGAGTGTATTTATTGCTTACTACCCGGTTTGCGAGCACATTGCTGATGCCCTAGTATTGAAACCGGTTTTGGGTAATGTGAGGTCTATTTGGCACCCACATGTAAAAAAAAAAATCCTTCCCCACTCTTCCCTCTTCTCTCTCCCACTCTTCTCGTGGTATTGAACGGTTTGTGTGAGTTTAGGGGTATACATTTCTGGTTTCGTGGTTAAGGGAAAAAAAATCTCGTTGTTAAGTTGAGAGACCTCCAGTGAACTTATTCCTTTTGCAAACAAAAAGCGTGCTGTTTTGGAGTCACGCAGGCCCAAGAGGCCCATGACAGGCTCACATAGAGGCAAAGCCAGCGCTATAGCTCAACTCGCAACGCAAACAAAAAACGGATTTGCTAAAATGATGTCGCCATATTTTATGGCTGATTACAGTCGAATTTCTGACCGTCAGATGTTGTTCAGTCCACTCAGGTCCTTAGTATTTCTCGGCTGTCATTACACAATTAATTAAAACTTAACATGCTTCATTAGTTTAAGCTTTTGATGGTTCTACTCATATGTATCTGCATAGTATATAAATATATGTAATCTACAATGCAAAATATAGACGTTGTCTTGCACTTACATTGTAATTACATTAAACTTACATATGTAATTTAGAAACTTACATATGTAATTTTGAAACTTACATTGTAAGTACACTAAAATTACATATGTAATTTAGGGACTTACAATGTAAATACATGGTGACTATTTTTTGGTGAAAAATATAGCGCCATAAGTATAGCTACTCCCAAAAAAAATGCACAATAAGTGCTAGATTGTAGAGGAGGTATACGTAAAGATATGTGCTAACCTTGTTACTATTGCTCGAAAGAAAATAAGTGGTGACAATTACTCACTCCGTTTCACAATGTAAGTCATTCTAGCATTTTTTACATTAATATTGATGTTAATAAATCTAAACATATATCGATCTAGATTCATTAACATCAATATGAATGTAGAAAATGGTGGAATGACTTACATTGTGAAACGGAGGAAGTAATTTTTACTGAAGCAACTTGTTGTCTAGTGGGGTGTAGGGGCCATAATCCCTGCCTCTGTCACGCCCGGAATTTCTATCCAAAATTCCAAACGCTTACATGTGTGTGAACCCTCGTCCAGGAATCAGCCGAGGCACACAATAACAAATTGATAATAGAGTACAATTATTACTCTAATTAATAAGCGAATAAAATGTCATTACAGAGGTAGATAGTTCCTCTCAATCAATAAATATCTAAGCAGCGGAAAATAAGATAAACGGCGCAGACGGCTCCACTCCACAGGCAGCTTGACCAAGGCTACACCTAATCCTCCACACCATCAGCTTCACTGTAGAACTCTTCCTCTGATGAATGATTGCAAGGTGAGTATATGACATACTCAGCAAGTCACGCAGCAAATATGCAAGTGCACAAGGATACCAAAGAATGGCATAGTATAGGGCTCATTTGCAAAAGCAGCGTTTAGCAAACATTTAAGAGAAGAAAAACAGTGGAGTAAATAATTAATCAATATTAATCCAACACTATACAACATACTCTGTTGCATAGGCCCAACCATTCTGAACAACCATCCCGGCTGAACAGTTCTATCTCCAAACTAGGAATGTACCATTCCAAACCAGGAGCTAATCAAATTATTACCAATTAAAGCACCTTTTATTATGGTGAGAAGTGTGAGACTAATCACGAAAGACATTGTTAGACCCGCCCATAACCGCGGGCACGGCTATTCGAATAGTTTTACTCTGATCAGAGGTGTACCACTGTACCCACAAGACACAACCCCACATCATGTCACCATGTGCCTCAACACCACCACGGTACCTCGGAAAGGAGTTGTGACAATACCCCTTGCATAACACAATCCACTACAGCGCACCTTTCCTGGATCATAATCACCCCCTTATAAACAAGGTATGGACTCCCCAGCGACCCCCGTGGGCTTATCTCCGCCACTTCTCAGTCTGGTGCCCCGCAATGAACCATGCTATATAAAAGATAAAGCCGTTGCCCATGCTGGCTTGTGGTTGGCACGGTTAATGTTTCACAACCGAAACTCGTGAACCGGTCCTTAATTGTCATGAGCACGACTCTCAAAACCATGTGCTCACAACCCACCATTATCAGGTTTTAGTTGGCACATTAATTAATTAACCAATCACGATTGACCATCGTGAATTATCATTAAGCCATCATGAAATAATAGTGAGTCATAAGTTATCCCAATAATGTGCTAATGTTTCTAAGCAGGGCTAAGCAATTATATCTAATACATCTAGTTGAACCAACATATAGAGCTCAACTAGTCAAATTATAATAACCCAAGGTATCAAGGAATAAAGTAATCAAGAACAAAAGGGCTATAACAAAGAATAGGTTAATTCCACCCAATGACATTCGAAAATAAATGCAATAGTTGAATAGAAACAATAGCTTTAAATAGGATCAACATGCTCAAAGGGTTGTTTGGAATCTGTGTGACTTGCCTTGCTGGCCTTGGAACTCTTCAAATTCTTCTGCTGCGAAAACGGACTCTCCGGAAATGTCGGAATCTAAACAGAAAAGAGCAAAAACACCAAAACAGCACATAAACAAGCATGAACAGTACATGTGGATATTTTTAACATGTAGATCTCAATTTTAGAAAAATTTAGAGACTTGGACCAACTAAATCCGAGCTAAGATGAATTAGTTATGAATTTTTGAAGATTAAATCGGATTAAAACACTTATATGGATTTTAATTGAATTATGACGCAATAATGAATTATTTTTGAAAAGAAAAAGGGGATTTATTGCGTCAGCGGCTAGGGTTTCGGTGGACCGGGCGCACGGGCGACGGTTCACGTGAACGGACGGCCGAGATCAATCCATCCAAAACGGACGGTCGAGATCGATCGGGTCCACGGCGGCTCACGGGAGAGGGCGACGATGACGTCAGCGATGACGTCACCACCGGCGGCGGCGGCTCGGCGGCTTGGGCGCGCATGCTCGCCGGCGAACGACGGCACGGCGGCGCGAACGGAAGGCACCAACGGGTAGAGCGCGACGCGGCGAACTCACCGGTGACCAAAGGAGCGGCGGAAGACCAACGGACGGCGACGGCGACGAGGTTGAAGCGGCGGCGGTCTTCGGGTCGACGGTGACGGCGGTGCTCCGACGATCTTCGGCGACGGCGAAGCGGCAGACAAGGACGGCGGCGACTTGGCGACCATGACGGCGGTCTTCCCGAGCAACGGCGATGACCGGAACGGCGGCAGCGCACGGCTGGAGCGACGGCGGCAACGACGGCGCTAGGTCACACGGCGCTAGAGCACTACGGACGACGAGAGGCGAAGGCGAGGGTGGCGGCGGGTAGAGGAGAGCTCGGGGAACCTTTTAAAGGGGCTCGGAGGCGGCGACGAAGGCCCACGGCGGCCGGCGACGAGAAGGAAACTTCGGGGTTCGAAGGAAAGAGGCCGATCCGAATCGAACTCGATTCCACGAACTTCCAAAACGAATTAGCCGATGTTTCCAAAGGGGAAAAGGTAGAGGAGATCCCTAGGATCATTTCCCCTCTATCAATTCGGCCGGAGAAGGAAAGGAGCGGCCGGATTTGGAAGGAAACGGCGGCGGCGCTCGGTTAGGGTTTCGGGCGGCGGCCGACGCGAGGAAGACGAAGACTGACAGACGGGCCCCACCTGTCAGCAGGCGGACGCGCGCGCGCGCGGCGGCGGACTGGGCCGGCTTGGGCCGAGGAGAGAGAGAAGAGGTTTGGGCCGACTTTCGGCCCAAAGCCAAAAGAGACTTTTTAAAACCTTTTTCAATTTAAATTATTCATGAAATGCAATTCCATTTATTAAAAATACTTCCTTAGCTCAAATAAATCCCAGAAAAATCTAGGAATTATAGAATTAAGCAAAGTATTTAATGAAATTTTATCTGGCCCCATTTTATATTGGAATTTATTAATTAAAATTAGATCTTCTCTTCTAGGCTTTTAAAATCATTTCTAAAAATTCCAATTAAACAACAATTTATATATTTTGAATTTTTCAGGATGTGACAGCCTCCACCGCGCACATTGACTACACGCGGATACGATGAACGGATAAGGCTGCGTTCTAAAGTGCATAGTTCAATGGGCTTGGATGGGCTACTGGAGTCGTCACTCTAGACTAATGTTGTCTTGGGCTCAATGCTTCCTGTAGATGTAGGTGTGGGAGTTTGACGCCGTTGTTGATGTGAACCTTACGGCAGCCGTCCGTCACCGGTCTTCTCCTTCCTCCCTATGTTGTGAAGTCGACGCAAGGGGCAGCTCACCCCATTGTCCAGCAGTTCACCCCATTCCCTTTCCCGTAAGAGTGCACAGCACGGACCGGCAGTCGTCGAGGCGGAGGAGGAGAGCATCGGCGTGCCGTGCGGAGCAGCGGCCGCTGCTCCTTGCCATAGGTGCCGTACAGCCGATCGACATCGACAACTCGTGAGCAGGCTCTTGGAGACCGCATCGAGGGGAATCGGATACCGCATCGAGTGCAAAGGGGCGCGGCGTGCGCAGTAGGCGGCAGCGATTCCAGCCGCGTCCGGGCTACGCGGCATTGATTCCTGCTGCGGTCATGCAGCCTTGAAGGTTGTTTTGATCAATCGCTGCGTCGATCTCGTGGAAGACAGTCTGCATCGACGAGGCATTGGGCATCGAGGCATCGATTCCTGCTGCGCTCGTGAAGCCTTGCAGGATGATTTGATCAATCGCTGCATCGATCTCATGCAATACAGTGGGTCTGCATCGACGACGGCCACATTCATTTCGAAAATGCGCCATTGAAGAGCCGAGGCCTCCTATTTTAGAGACCCCTCGGTCGCAAATGGCTGCAAGAGGAACCAAGAGGAAATTTGAGGCCGCTGAACCTCTGATCTGCTCCTCCCCTTCTTCGGCGTCGCCCATCGACGTCGGTAAGCTGGGAGAGGAGTCCGTGGAGCTGGAATTGAGCGAAGATTCGACCAAATCTTACCTCTTCGACGCTGCATCCGGAGCCACTGCACAAGACGATGTGGAGCTTGTCACTCGTGCACTCTCCTCCGTAGCTGCGAAGTCCCCCGAAGCCGTCCGGCAGTTCATCCGCCGCCTCACCCCGGAGAAGGTTGCACGCTCGCTGGACTAGGACCTCCTCGAATCGGACAAACTAAGAAAGGTAATACCTTGCTCTATTTGTGTTTCCTCATGATTATTTTGGTATGCTCAATTTGTGTGCTTAGATGGCCGGCGGAGGTCACACTCACTGGACTGAGGACGAACTCCATGCGTTCTTGGAAAGCTGCATGGAGGAAATAGAAGCTCGCAACATCACTTCGTCATGCCCCAAGACTCAGGGGTATGCCAACTTGCAGGCCAAGATGCTGTCCAAGGCAGGGAAGCATGTCAGCAAGCAGCAAGTGAAGAACTTCTGGGGTGCTTGTCGCCGCCGTTTCCAGACCTGGACATGGTTGGAATCGATGGCTACAGGGCTGGGAACAAACCCGTACACCGGCAGCATTGACGCCTCCCCAGAGTGGTGGGAAGCAATGGAAGGGGTTAGTCCTCCCTTTCTCTTCCTTTTTGCTTTACCGAAACCATGTGTTCAGACTTAGTTTCAGAACAAATAGTGCTGCAAATGTTAACTTAGTTTGACATGTAAATATTTAGATCTTAGTATTACATGCACATGGCAACTTAGTTTTGAAACTTGCTTTGAGATGCAAATGTTCAGATTTTAGCATTAGATGCACATGCCAACTTAGTTTTAGATGCAAATGTTCAAACCTAGTATTATGTACATGGCAACTTAGTTTTGCAAGTTACATAGTCACATAGATATTTTAAATAGCTGTATTCAATATTTCAGATGTAAGCTTGTCAATTTGTTAAGTTAGCAAGTGTGCTGTACAAATGTGCCTTTTTCCAATGAGAAGTACACATGGAGATTGCAATGATAAGTACACAAACATGTCAGTTGTCAAGTGTATTACATCCATTTAATTGGTAACCTCACAATGTGTTAGAATCATTGCAAAAGGGATTATTTCTTATTTACCATTTTTTAGCTGGGTCATCATGTTGATAAGTACAAATGGTGATGTGGACATCACTACCTCGGATACATACAACAATCCTCCAACGGTCATTCAAAAACCGATATCAAGAGCTCGTGCGCGACAATTAAATTTAGAGGTGAGCTCGTTCCTATGTTCTTCTTTGTATGAATTCAAGAATAGATTGCTACCGAATGATTATATTGTGATTAGTAACAATGGAGGGGACAAGGAGACACTTGGAGAAAGACTTAGAGCCATGGAGGATTATCGAGGTGTTCACAGTGAAATTTGGTAAGCCTGGAGTAGTCATCGGCTTAGAGTCAGCATCGGCTTCGAAGTCCTGAGATTAGCCGATGAGAGTTGTCAAGTCGTCAGTTGTCGGATTCTTGCTATATTCGGTTAAGGAAATTGATCTACTAAAGGAAGCTTATCCAGAAGAGACCGAGTTCAAAGAGAATGCGGCATGACAAGTTATCTATTAATTAGGAATAGTTTGTTAGTTTTCTTTTATCTTTAGGAAAGTGTGTTTAGTGTCCTATAAGGACTTTATCTTTTCCTTTTATCTTTAGGAAAGTTTCTTTCTTGTCCGACAAGGACTTGTATCAACCCATAGGTATAAATATGTACACTCGGGGTCTATGTAATCTATCTTCACGATCAATACAATTCGGCGCATCGCCACCTTTTACCTTTTCTACTTTATTTTATCGTCCGAAGGGACTTGGCACCTGATGCGGGGCTGCATCGGTGTTCGATCTCTGGCTAAGGGGTAAGTCCAATGTTCCGTCGGCCCAGGTAATTATATCGTTTACGTCGGTGTCGTTCAAGGCTGCATCAGTACATTCGACCTCTTGGATTGCTCTGGTTTGGATGATATATTTGCCTACCTATTTATCATATGTCTTTGTTAATCTAGTCTTAGCATATCAATTTAGCTCTATCGGCTGCTTCTCGTTTTAGGGTTTCTGCCGGTATCGGTTAAATCACATTGCTAGATTAGATTAGCTTAGACATCTACCACCCTGAAAACTCAGTCAACGGCTTGATTGTCTAGATATTATGTTTCTTTTCATACTTAGTGCTGCATCAGTTAAGTTTGATCTACTAAGTCGTGCTTAGAACCATAATCTCTAGCCTGCTTCTTGATTGCCAATAAGGGTTTCATCGGGGTTTTAGCCGGTGAGTTATCTGGACGTTGCATCGGCTCATAAGGATTGCATATACATATAAGTTGGATTTAGCCGATGACAACAAAGGTTTCACTGTTTAATCTAATCTTGTGGATTTCATGACATCGGACCTCCAGCCGATGTGTGCTTTAACCTTCGGATCGATACTTATTTATCATATCATTGCTAGCCGATTGGTTTATACTGGATTATATTGTTATTTTATTATATCATCATCGGCAGATTGCCAATATATCATTATCCACATTGGACATATAGCCAATTGCTTAATCCCTATCGCTATCGGCTGGTATCGGCATCGGCTATTATCGGCTATCGGCTGGAACTACTCCATCGGCTTGTCAGCCGATCGGCTATTTTGATCTACTATTTGCATATCTTGTCAGTTGCAGGATCAAACTAACTGGCACGCTCGCATCTCATCAATCTTTGGACATGCACAGGAGTTAAGCAGATCTCCCAGGCCGGTGTGTTCGATTTTTTCGTCAACACGAGGACGTCCAAGTCAAGGTGGAGGCCCAAACCAATTTGACCTCGGGTGCAATTCGGAGTCCAGGACCAGTCTGCACTAAAACAGGCGCCCAGGTCGCATACGTGCTCGCATTGGGGCGTTCTTTATATGGATGGAAAGCTAAGAAGATAACATTTCCAATGGTTCTGGTCCCACGCCCAAATTCTTTCCGAGTCAATGGGAATCGACCGAACAAGTTGACGTCCAGAATCTGTCCCGGTGCTGCGTCACCGTATTTGGGCCTTTGGGCCATGTATCGTGTTGGAACCCATTAGGGTTGTATCGAGAGGGGGTTGCACGACCCTAAACTCTATATATCAGTACCGCCGCCATCTTTAGGTTTTTGGGTTTTGCTTAGATTATTCTGTCGAGAGCAGTTTCGCTGTTAGATCGGTTTGTAAGACCCCAACTCGTGAGCTTAATCATTCATATGCAATTTTGGTTGTTTTCTATCTCGTTCTTGTTTGTGTTCTTCGATTGGCAAACAGGGATTAGCCTTCTCGGTGAGGTCATCCGCGTTTCGACAAGGGTGATAACCAGAGGAGATGTGGTGCTGCGATTGCGGGGCTCAAGAGCGTGCGCGTTCAAGAAGCCGGATCGATTTGTGTCGCGACTCCACCCAAATCGTTGTTTATCAGAACCTTTCGGAAGATCAGGAACCCTAGTGCACATCAAATGGATTCACATATGCATGCTTGGGATTCTGTCAGGACATAATTTGTAGTGAGCAATTATATTGTTAAGAACTTAGACATCCCTTTGATGATACCTTTGGTAATTTATAAAATGAAAGATGATATAGTAGTACCAACTAGAGTACAAGTGTTGTTAACAACATTCCAAAAGTTGCTAATATATTTCAATAGTACATACCTCTACTTTCATCTCATTAACTGAACACCACCTTCACTTCTCACTGCATGTATAATGTTAAGTACCACCTTAGTGAAATAAAACAATGGCTGTAACAACTACATTTGCTTACCACCAAAAAAATTGATTGTTATACCCAAATACTCAGTTATATTGTCCTTGCTGATTTTACAATACTTTGCGCTAAGCAATATTTGGTCAAATCTGTAATATGCATATGCACACTTTGATGTTTTAAATACTCTGAAAGCATTTTCCATATTAATTTGGCAGCTAAATGGACTTTGCAGTAGTTATATTCAGTGTTGTGAATGTATGACATGTGGTATAATTTAGTGAATCATATGAGACTTGTTCACAGCTGTGGTGAGTGCTTGTGGAGTAGTACTACTGCCTGGATAACACATGACATTTGCATATTTACATGAAGCTGAAGCAAATTGAAATTAATACTTCCCTGCTGATGTTGTTTTATTAATATTGCAATAGCAATCGTAATTATCTGAAAATGTCGGCTTGTTATTTAACTTACCACTTGATAATAATTGCAACCACTTGATAAGCTATGTTGTTGCTAATATTATGGGCAGTTAGGTTGCAGCCATTCCATGTGTGCTTGCTGTGTGCATCGTACTGTACTTTATGCAATACATATATGCCTGTGTGCTTGTAGTTTGGTAGCTTCTGTACTTTATGCAATACATATATGCATGTGTACTTCTTGTTCACTCTAGTTTGTTTCTCTTTTGCTGAAATGCAGATGAGAAAATGTGCTAGGTCTTTCAGGAATGCACCTCTCAGATTCATTGCTGAGCACCATGCTGTCTTCAGGGGGAGGTGTGTTGTCGGCAACCGTTCAAGTGTCCCAGGCACTGAACTGGAACAGCAGTTGCAGCCAGCCAACGCAGAACTCCTCGATGTTGAGGACCTTGTCGACGTGCCAGATGCGCCACAGTCACCTGATCCACCATCACGGTCAAGGCCAACCAGGGGTAGGGGCAAAAGGGTGGCAACACCGGCTAGTGGGTCTAGGGGTTCCAAAAGGACCCGCAGTGACTCCACCGGTGAGGCTTTGCATAGGCTCGCTGATCTGAGGGTTAAGTCTAGTGAGAGTAAGGCACAAAAGCAGCGAGAACGTGAGGCTATGAGTGCTCGTGCATGCATTGAGTTGGTCAAGTCTGATGGGCACTTATTTAGCTCAGATGTTTACCACATGGGGGTTTTGCTCTTTAGTGACCCATACTTTTGCGAGTTCTTCCTAGGTGATGCCATTACCCCGGAGATGCGTGAGTACTACATTAGGTTCCACTATGCCATGAAGTTTCCTAATGGTGGAGGATTTTTCCCTCCACCATCTTGCTCAGGGGGTTGGTTTCCACCTGGTGGTACACGGTTTGATGGGGGTGATGGGGGGACCCTGGGGATGATGGTGCTGGGGGAGCCGACGGAGCTGCAGTGTGTTGAGTGGGTATGGTGCTTCTGCTAGTGCTATTGTGTGCTGTTGTGTGCTAGCTGTGTGTTATGGCCGTGCTGTGTGTGCCTCTGTGAGTTGCTACTGAGTGACTGCTGCTAAGTTTTGCTGCTGCTGGTGCGACTGAAGCTGAAGTTGGTTGCTCTGCCTTTTTATTCCATCGTTATGTTAGTGAAATAATGTGTTCGATTTTTAAATCGAACATAGTTATGTTATATGCAGGTTGATTTGTATTGATGTAAGAACAATTCGGCACACGTTGCGTATTAATCTAAGTTGGTTGTTCTAATGGAATAATTTATTTTACACTCACTGCTAATGTGCAATATTTTTTGTTAAGTTATAAACTTGTGTTTCATTTATTGTACAGTCACTGCACCTCTCAGATTATTATCTAACTTTTATTTTCATATTGTGCATTTTTTGTTCCTTTCACATACACTAACGACAACATTATCTCAGTTTGCACTTGTATTACACTGTTTATGTTATGAACATCAGAGATATGATTTTTTTTGTACATGCTACAACAACTTTCCATTTCATGACCTACCAAGATGAGCACCACCTCAGGGAACACTTCAGGGTCTAAAGATGGATACACAAGCGAGGAGGATGAAACAATTATGGAGTTGTTGGCTGATGCTTTTCAAAGGAATGTAAGCACACGAGCACCAAGACGGGTACCTCAGCAGTCGGGCATGCAATGGGTTATGGAAACAATGAACAACCCAGAGCAGTGCCATAACATGTTTCGGATGAGAGCGGACCAGATTCACGCTCTCTACAATCTCCTTGTGAGCAGGTAGGTACCACTTGCATGGTACCTATGAGGTATGTCCTATGGAAGCAATTGGAATGTTTTTGTACGCCATGGCAGGTGGTCATTCCGTGAGGAGCGTCAACAATAGGATGGTTCGTTGCAACGCTACTATGAATAGATATTTTCACAGGGTGTTGAATGCTGTCAATGAGATGGCAGCCGACATCATCAAACAAGTTGATCCAAACAACTTCCCGCAGCATTACCGGCTTGCCCAAGATGATGCATTCCTTCCCTTTGCTGGTGTTGTAGGAGCAATAGATGGGACGCACGTACCGCTTCTTGTGCGTAGAGATAATTCAATTCCACATAGGAACCGCCACAATGAAACTTCTAGAAATGTGCTAACCATCATTGGTTGGGACGAACGAGTTATGTTTGTAGATGTTGGTTGGCCTGGTTCAGTACACGACCAAAGAGTTCTATCGGAGGCAGTTCGCCGCTATCCATTTGCTTTTCCACGGTTGCCATGGGGTTAGTACAGTGATCTAACTAAGCTTGTGTTATAGTTTTCATAATTACAAATTTTCATTTGTGTCGACTAGTAACACTTCCAATTATTTATATTTCAGGGAAATATCTGCTTGTTGACTCTGGCTATCCCAGTAGGTACGGTTTCCTACCACCGTAAACAAATGTTAGATACCATGTTGATGATTTCGAAGGCAACGAAGCTCCACCACCGGTTGGAAAGGAAGAGACTTTCAACTACATGCACTCTGCCATGCGTAATACAGTTGAAAGAGATTTTGGGGTGATCAAGAGTCAGTGGAGAGTCCTGCGGGGAATTCCTTTATATGGAGAGGAAGCTGCTCAGACGAAGATTATAGTTGCTACTTTTGCTCTCCACAACTTTATGACTGATAGTAATGACCCCCACTTCATGACACAGAACCCTTTGTACAACGGGTACCCCCGTGTGCCACAGGCGCCACCCCTCCGCAGTTGGTACGACTCCCCCCAACAGCGAGGAAGCTATGTCGACTTATCGTGAGACTATTGCGAATCAGATGTACCACGGGTAGAAGTGTATGTTCAATATTTATTTTAACATCCATTTTCGAAATGGATATGTATCCTACTATTTATGTCTCCTTCCTTCCATCGAAAACTATTTATGTATCGGACGCATTTATGTGCAATATTTGTTTCACTTTAATTGTTGTGCTTTGTCAGCAGAAAAAAAAAACTCAAATTTCGCCAGGCCGTTAGCTAATCCTAATCTGCAGCATTAATTTCTAAGTGCAATGCGCGTGTGCTTCTAGCTTTAATTTTCTTTTCCCCACCGTTATCTCCTCCATACGTGACGCCGTGCCTGCGACAGCCATCCATCAGGTCCAACAGTCGCCGTCCCTCAGCTCCAACGGCAACCGTCATCAGCCGCTATTCAATTTTTCAAAGTGTGCAGCTGCTGCAAGCCCTGACATGCGGCTGCAGTAATTTAGATTATTTCTGATACTCCACGCAACACTTTGGAATGCAGCCTAATTCCATGATATATGGGCGTTTGATTTACTTGGGGCGAAGAAGAGTATTCTATCCTCATTTTATTTTTTTTCCCTTAGTGACCTTTTGTGTTTCTCGAAATATAATTTTGCCACTACTTTGTAGCTTATATAACAATGATTTTTCTATATTGTACTGTTATTAAAGCATATCCAAAAACAAGTATAGTAAATATAAATTTCATACAGTCAGACATACTGGTGGTCAAACTTTTGTAAGTTTGGTCGTATAATTTCTCAAAGGACTACCTTTAGCTAATTGCAGCCATGCTCTCTCATTAGCATCCACTAACATGCATGAATAGCTGTTTTAATTAGCTTATGCATTACCATTCCAACTATATTTCTCTAATTAATCCTAGCAGGGTGGATCTGGCAATGGAGCTAGAGCTGATGTTGCTAGGAAGATGAAGGAGGTTGATCATCTATTGGCAAAATTAGAAAATGAGGGAGTGGAGATAAATGGCAAGATAGCTAGTATTATTGAAGATTAGGTAGCTAGAATTCAAGCTGAAGCATCGAGGTAATTAATTACTTGGAGGCGCTACAACTTATTTCATTTTTACTGATCAAATGAAACGATCCTAACATTCATGCATTACGCACATCCTTTTGATAGGGGGCACGTCAATAACACAAGAGAGAATGTGAAGACGATAGTGCACGCTCTTACATGTATTAGTGGTGGTTTCGTCTTGGGAGCAGAATGGTGCAAATGTGCCCTCCGTGCGGCAGTGTGCAAGAAAATCTTTTTTGGTTAAATAGCCTAGGGCTTGTAGGTCAACTCTGTTTATGGTATGTACGACCAAGTTAGTAATCTTGGTAAAACATTCTAAGCTAACTATGGTATGCAAAATCTATTTATGTTGTCTGATAATTGTTGTGCTATTTATGCTAGTTGGTTTTCATTCTTCTAAACCCATATTGGTTTAGAGTTTTCTAGATCAAGATGGTTGACGACTCCGGTTAACATCGTAGGGCTTTCGGTGATTCATCATGGTGATCGGAAAACGTGTCAACCATAGTTACTCACTCAGGCATAAAATATAGGAGCAACTTACTATTAGATTGGACATGAATTACACTACACAAACGACCGCTTCATCCGACTGAGACGTACGACGATGCATCTCCAACGTAGATTAATCCCTTGCCCATAGCCGCATGCCCTGATAATAGTACGAGATGCATTGGATGTCGTATGTATAGCAACCGAGTTAAACAAATTCATGTTAGTCAATTCAGTTGTAGGTTTGCTTGTGGGATGGACGGGTAGCTTTCTGCGGAAGATGGGTAGGATTTTCGGCTTATGTTGCGTTGTGGGCTTCTGAACACTCAGGCCCACATTGTTGTAGTGTGCTGTTCGTGGAATAAGTTCACTTTAGGTTCTTCATCTAGACGTCGAGTTTGACTTAATTACATTCTTCAACCACAAAACCGGGGTATAACACATCCCTCATCTTCCTAAACGATGCAAATGTAGTCTCAATATTGAAGGTGGTTTTAGCTGATGGGGTGCTGATGTGACCACATAAGCAAACATAAAAAATAACCACATTTTTAGACCAGAGCGGCGGCTGGTGGAATAGCACTTGGCACCGACGGCCTCGATTTTGCATGGCACGGGGTGGGGCAGATCAGCGTGGCGGGCTGCCAACTCCCCGACGGCGATGCAAACCGGCGGATTGTGGGAGTGGAAGCGACGATGGCTGTGGTCAAGAAATCGGAGGGATCATCGGCGCAACAAGCCTCTGTCGCGTTGATTTGGAGTTTATGGTGTCCTCTTCATCCTCTCCGGCACCATCCTTCTCCTCTCTGCCGACCTGCTGCTTGCTGGATCTAGCAGCACCCATCTCATCGTCTTCACCGCTGCGGGGGAGAACGGAGATGGGTAGTAGGGAGCAACGCTTCATCGTCTTCACTGCCACGGGGCAGACATACAGTGGCCATGGTCGCACCCCAATGCTCAACCACATCGTCGTCACCACTTTCAACATCGATGCGCAACAGTCATCCTTCCCTCCTCATCCCTCTCCGCTCCTATGTCAGCATCAAACTCCCTCTCCGGTGGCATGACGACGAAAACAGCCTACAAGGGACAGAGGGAGGCACCACCACTACCACCTCCTCAACCTCCCCTACCATGGCAGCAAGGGACGAGGTTCGGCGGTGGCGGCACGGCACCTGTGGCCACCTCCCACGCCACAGACGCCATAGACGCGGTTGCCCCCACCATAGCCGCCTTCACCACTGTCGTCATGGTCACCTTCGCCGTAGCGGCCTCCCCTGCCACCGTGCGCCGCTCCCGGCCACCGCGCACCCCTCCTTTTCCCACCGGCTGCTTCCCTGCCATGCCTGGATAGAGGAGAGGGGAGTAGGGGAGAGAGATGAAGAGAGGGGAGATAGGGAGAGAGGAGGAATAAGAGGAGGGGGTGATAATGACATGTGGGGCCCACGTGGCCCCCACCATTTTTAATTTTTTTTGTGGAACTGGCATGTGGGCCCACAGTTTTTATTATTTTCCAAATTAAATTGCCACGTAAGCGCCACATCCAATGATGATTGATTCAAATTAGCCACGTCAGCTTATTTTGCATCGGTTTTGACAGTTGAGGGACCTGTTGTATCTGGTTTTTCAATTGAAGGACTTACGAAAATCGGATTCGTCGACAAGTTAAGGGACCTCCAATGAACTTATTCCGCTGTTGGTCGTCTGTCGTTGGGGGTCACGCAGGTCCAAGAGGCCGGATGGCCTAGCCCATGGATCTCTCAGTCTCGGACAGGCAAAGGCAACAAATTAAGTTGAGAGAACCCAAACCCTAACCGGCGCGCCCCCCTCCTCCAGATTCCTCCGGCGTCTCGGTGTCATGGCGATGCACTCTCATGATTCGCCGCCGGCGAACTCCCTTCCTGATCCCACCCCTGATCAGGTACTAGTTCCGCTCTTGTTCGATCCATCTACCTACTATAGCTAGCTAGCTGTCGACTCCCTGGTTCTGACGAGTCTATCAGCGAATTAACCTGCAGGCCACGATCAAATTAACTGTTTTTTGTTATCTTCCCCGAGACAATAACAAATATAGGGGTTTGATGCAATTACCTAGTTCAATTCAGACCCTTGTTATCAGAGGAGTTCTGTAATTTGACCGCTAATGATGAATATTGCCAATTAATTAAATATGCACAATAAGTGCCAGATTGCAGAGGAGGTCTATGCAAAGATATGTGCTAAACTTGTTACTTTTGCTTGAAAGAAAGCGGTGACAATCAGTTTTTTTCTTAATCAATTTGTAGTGTAGTCCGCATTGAGTACACGTGGATATGGTGGGGGCAAAGAAGAGTATTCTATCCCCATATTTTATTTTTTTTTCTCAAGCCTGGTTCGGTTAATCCCTATGAGGGAGGAATTAGAGGAAATTTATTCCACACCTATTATAATGTGAAATTATTCTTCCTCAATCCCTTCTAAACCGAATAAGGCCTTTGTGATTTTTGTGTTTCTCGAAACATAACTTTGCCACTACTTTATATATAGCTTCACTAGTCCAGATCCTTCCATCTGTGACGACCCCTAACAAGATTGGAATTTGCGGGCCGTCACAAGGAAGTAATCTCAATCAGTCCAAAGTTTCGTCTGATTGAGATATGGTCGCACAGCCATGGTAGATCGGCATAAAACTAGAGCCCGTCACGGATGACACTTATCTGTGACGGGCCATAGTTGAGGCCCGATTGAGATGAGGGTGCCATATCTCAATCGGGCCCTAAAAGAAGCCTGTCACATATGAGGGTCATCTGTGACGGGCTCCAACTAAAGACTCGATTAAGATAAGTTTAATGCCCGTCACAGATGACACTCTTTTTTTATGGGCTTTTATTAAGGCCCGATAGAGATTACTTGTATGCCCGTCATGGTTGATTGTTTTAGGACCGTTACAGATATTTGTTGCACAGTATAAATACCCTCCACCACCTAGTGTAACTGTATCCCACTGTTCACTATTTTGGTAGGAGGCTGTAGGGGGCGATTCTTTGTCTTTTTTCCAAGGAAAACAGAAAATTCCCAAAAGTGATCAAAATGGAGCAATCAAGTGAGTAATATTAATCATTAATTGAGCAATTTCATCACGTCTTACTTTAACAATACTGATCTTATAAGATGTGCCTCTAATTTATTTTTTTTATTTTGTAGCAATTGATCGAAGTTGGATGTATGCGAAATTGTGAAACATCATTTTCCGGAGTACAGAAATGGTGTAATAAATTTTATGAACGATGCGGAGGAGGATAGGAAAAGAAGAAACAACGATTACATGTGTTGTCCATGTGCAGATTGTAAGAATGAGAATATGTTTGATAGCGGAGAGGATGTACACGGTCATCTGATACAACGAGGATTCATGAAGGGCTATACATATTGGGTGAAACATGGAAGCAAGAATCAGGAAGTGGAGCAGCAGCAGACAGAAGTGGTGCGCATAATTAGGAAGATGAAGATGAGCATGACATGTTTATACCTTCTCCATTAGGCGGTGAAATGTTTGATGTGGATCACGATCTGCTGCAAGACATGTTACATGACGTTGAGGACCCAGCCCAGAATGAGAGAGATTCCATGAAGTTCAGTAGGTTGGTCAGTGATTCCGAGACGCCTCTGTACGCTGGATGCAAAGCAAAGCACACTAAGTTGTCAGTTACCTTGGACCTAATGAAGTTGAAGACAAGTAATGGATAGACAGACAAGAGTTTCACAGATCTTTTAGAAATTTTGAAGGCTATGCTTCTTGCTGAGAACACATTGCCCGAGACGACATACGAAGCAAAATAGGTTCTGTGTCCACTGGGGTTAGAAGTCCGTAGAATTCACGCTTGTCCAAACGACTGCATATTGTATATCTATGTTTGTTTCTGTTATTTTTGCAGCTGGCATGGCTAGCAAAGGCCTGAGGCTAGCCAAAAAACAAAATTTATTTTTTTGTGCATTATAGTCATCTGTGACGGGACATAACTAAATGCCCGATTGAGATGATGGTCATCTGTGACGGGCCGTACTTAATGCCCGATTGAGATGAGTATCATCTGTGACGGGTTCTAGTTTAGGCCCGATTGAGGTAAGTAGTCATCTGTGACGGGCTCTAGTTTAGACCCGATTGAGATGAGTATCATCTGTGATGTGCTCTAGTGTAGGCCCGATTGAGGTTAGTAGTCATCTGTGACGGGCGCTAGTTGTGGCCCGATTGAGATAGGTCATCTGTGATGGGCTATAGTTTGACTGGTCGTCTGGGTCAAAGCTATCGGTGGCGGGTTCATCCGTGACGGCCGTTTGCCCGATTGAGATAACTCTTCACATCAGTGACTTCTAGCCTGTGACGGACGCCGTGCCCGATTGAGATGGGGCTTACCGCCCGATTGAGATGAGGGTATCCGTTTTAGTGCTTCTATATCAATTATTTTCTATATTGTACTGTTATTAAAGCATTTCCAAAAACAAGTATAGTAATATAAATTTCATATAGTCGGACATATGCTGGTCGTCAAACTTTTGTAAGTTTAGTAGTACAATCTCTGAAAGGACCACCGTTAGCCAATTGCAGCCATTGCTCTCTGATCATTAGCATCCACTAACATGCATGGCTAGCTGTTTTTAGCTTATGCATTACCATTTCAACTAACTATATATATTTCTCTAATTAATCCTACTAGCAGGGTGGATCCGCCAAAGGAGCTAGAGCTGATGTTGCCAGGAAGACGAAGGAGGTTGATCATCTGTTGGCAAAATTAGAAAATAAGGGAGTGGAGATAGATGGCAAGATAGCTAGTATTATTGATGATGGGATAGCTAGAATTAGAGATGAAGCTGGCGAGGTAATTAATTAATTTGGAGGCGCTACGATTTATTTCATTAATTTTTACTCAAATGAAAACGATCCTAACATTCATGCATTATACTCCCTCCATCCCAAAATGTTTGACGCCGTTGACTTTTTTTAAAAATGTTTGACCCGTTAGTCTTATTTAAAAAATTTAAGTAATTATTAATTATTTTTCTATCGCTTGATTTATTTTTATGCATACATATAGTTTTATATATTTCACAAAAGTTTTTGAATAAGATGAACGGTCAAACGTGTTTAAAAAAGTCAACGGCGCCAAACATTTAGGAAGGAGTGAGTATACGCAAACATCCTTTTGATAGGGAGCACCTCGACAAGATCAGAAAAGAGAATGTGATGACCATACTTGTCACCGTTGCATCTGTTGCTGTTGGTTTCATCATGGGAGCGGAATGGTATGAACTGCCTTCCGTGCGTTAAATCCCGAACCAAGAGAAGACACGAGGGCCAAGAGTAGACGTGCGTAGATCGAGATCCACTCTAGACTTCTTCTGTTTATACTCCCTCCGTCCCATAATGTTGCAACCATCCTAGGACTACGAATCTGTCCTGGACTGGACAGATTCGTAGACCTAGTACCCATCCTCGGTTGCAACATTATGGGACGGAGGGAGTATATGATATGCAAAACCAAGTATTATATAGGTAATCTTGGCAGAACAATGGTTGTCGTGCTGCAGTATTATATATTGTGTGCTTTGGCATAAAACTTGAAACTTTCATCTGAAAAGGAAAACATTTCGTCCACAAAGGAAGGGAAGAGTGTGCCAATAGCGCTGTCGGTGACATGGGGCCGGGGGTATCGTGACTAGAGGCTTGGGTAGCCGCGGTCACCCACGTGGCCTGACCCCCTCGGGGGGGGGGGGGGTCGGGCCCGAGGATGACGTGGCCACCCCTCCCTCTGTCTCCCCGAGGGGTCGGACCGCTCCCGTTTCGGCCCCGAGGGCTGGGGCGCCCCGACCCCCTGTGGTTTTGGCGCCACGTGTGTGGGTTAGGTGAGCACAGCGGGCTCACCTAACCGCATTTATAGCAGGTTGGACGAGCGCGCCACGCCGCATTTAATGCGGCGCAGCGCGCGCTTATCCGGTCCGAGACCGGTCGCGGTGTGTGACCGGTCGCAGACCGGTCAGATCGCGGGTTAGGTGGCAACAGGCGGCCTGTCACACGCCTCGCCCCGTCCCGTCGGAATAATGAGAGCTTCCTGGCTCTCGTCCCTAGCCGGAGCCGGCGTGCTAACTCCTGGAGTTGGTATGTCAGTCCCGGTCAGATCCATTCCAGGCTTCAGCGCAAGTATGGCAAGGAAGTCGCTGGCCATTAAATGAAGGTTGAAATGGGCGTCCACCGGAAAAGCGGGCGAGCGGGGCAGGAGGCGTGTGCTCTGCTTGTCAGAGGTCACTTCCGGCTGTAGACTAGCCCTCATTGTAAAAAGCATGTTTCCTTTCTTAGGTAGCTGTAGGCCCTTGTGGTGACCCCTGACCAGATAAAAAGGAGGCCCAGGCCTAGGAGAGAAAGGGAGAGGAGAGAAAAGAGGAAGGAGGTTTGGGACTCTGGCGAAGGGGTGCTAGAGCCTGAACTCTCTCTCGCTCTCCGGCTCTCTGTATTCCTTCACGCACAGATCCACCAGAACACAGGAGTAGGGTGTTACGCTTCTCAGCGGCCCGAACCTGTCTACGTCGCCCGTGTCTTGTGCATTTCCTCTCTCGCGGACGTTCCTCAGATCGAGGGCGAAGAACCTCACTTAGCGCCCCCGGCCGAACCGGCAAAGGGGGCCTGCGCGGTCTCCCGGTGAGGAGCCCCACGCTCCGTCAAGCGCAAATAGCCCTCTCGATATATCATATACTGTTGGTGCTATAGTATGGTCGTCTTCTTCTTTTCAAATCTCTACTATTATAAAAATTAAGTATATTTTCGTGGTCCGTCATCCGTGTTTGAGCCGGTTATAAAAATTGAAGATATTTCCGTAGTTCATCATCCGTGTTTGAGTCGGTTTTAATTTTATGTTTTGGTTTTAATCTATATCTCTTCTCTACTATTATAAAAATGAAGATGTTTTTACCGGTATTTTGGTACGTCATTCGTGTATGGGTCGGTTTTTAAGTTTGATTGCTTTTGGAAATACATATCCGTATTTGAGTCGGTTTTTAAGATCGTGAATTTCATCTTAACTAAACCATATAACAATAATAAGATTAAAATAGACTTCACCTGTTGCAACACACGAGTATTTTTTTTCTAGTATTATAGAAATTGATGACGTTTTTGTCAGAATTTTGGTACGTAATCCGTGCTTGAGTTAATTTTTGAGTTGGTTGTACATCACCCGTACCTAATTCGACATAAGTAGAACAACTATTGTACATCCCCTCCTCCTCCTAGCCCAACCCAACCGTCCCACACCATCCCACCGGCACCCCGTTCCGTGCACCCCTGCCTCGATCGACGTTTTTTTCTCTCTTTTTTTTCTTTTTCTCCTTTTCTTTTCTCCATCATCATGAACCTCTCCCTCTCCTCCCCCTCTTCTGTTTTCTCATCCTTTTCTCTTTTTTTCCTTTCCTTTTCTCTTTCAAAATTCTCTTCTCATCAATATTTTTCTTAAAGTTATCATTGTTTAAGGTGTATATGTGGCAAGTTTGTTACTTTATAAATGCTTTCAATCTACAGTAAAAAAACTTTCACTAACTAAATAATAAAAATTTCAATATATGGTCGATGAGGCATAGTAAAATACCCAGGTATCGATTTATGGAATGGCCACCCGATTGATTTGTGAGGTTATGGAAAGCTGTACGTAAGAGATTATTCGTGTGATGACGTATGAAGCAAGCGCAACAACCGGGTTCAATGCTATAAATACAGCCGGGTTCAATGCTATAATATATGATTTCTGATTTTGTTTTACCATTATTTTGTTCGTCTCGTTAGGATTTGTCATTTAAATTGATAGAGTTTTTATCAATCGTGAAAATTGTCTTCACGTGTTGCACACAAGTATTTTTGCTAGTAAGATGAAAATAATGTTGTAACACATAAAACAAGAAAGCTAAATTTTAATTATTAAAAACTTTAAAAATAAATTTATTTGATATTTTAAATTAATTTTTATTAAAAAATCTTTCATACGAAACATACAATTTAAAAGTTTGAAAAAAAAATTAAAGTTGCTAACGAAAACACGAAAAATGAAATAAAATCTGTATTATACTCCCTCCGTCCTTAAATATTTGACGTCGTTGACTTTTTTTAAAATATGTTTGACCGTTCATATTATTTAAAAATTTTAAGTAATTATCAATTCCTTTCCTATCATTTGATTTATTGTTTAATATACTTTTATTTATACATATAGTTTTACATATTTTACAAAAGTTTTTAAATAAAACGAACGATTAAATATGTTTAAAAAAATCAACGCAAATATTTAGATACGGGGGAGTAATTAATACCACCCATACGTATACATATATTCTCTCCCTAACTACAATCCAAATCTAGCATTACTGGCGCTAGCTACCTGTCACCTGCCCAACTCCACAACAACACAAGGCAAGGGTACCCAATCGCGTCCACGTACTATTCCACTCTCTAACCTTATCATCACTTCAATACACAAACCCAGCGCGAGACTTAGCAGTGTCTAGTGTCAGAGCGCAACAGTAGCAGCTCGATCGCCTCGCCTCGCCTCGTCCATGGAGGACGACGACGACGACTTCACGTTCCCCGCGCCGGCGGCGACGGCGACGGCGACGGCGGTGGCGGCGGCGGCGACGTCGTCGCTGGCACCGAGCAGCCAGGGCGGCCTCCTCTGGCCATTCTCATCCACGATGGCTACGGCGGACGACGACGACGCGGCGTCGGGCGGCCAGGCGGTGGCGGCGACGGCGCCGGTAGCAGCAGCACGGCGCGTCGACGAGGAGGAGGAGGAGGAGCGGATGGACCAGCTGTGGGAGCGCGACCGCGACGCGCGCGCCGGCGACGAGGAGAGGATGGACCTGCTGTGGGAGGACTTCAACGACGAGCTCCTGCTTCAGCTCCGGCGCCGCCAGCAGCAGCGCGCGGCGGCCGGGACGCCGCCGTCACCGTCACCGTCACCCGCGGCGGCGGCCGACGACGACGACGACGAGGAGACGCCGTCGTCGTCCCCACCGGGAGGAGGAGGAGGGCTGTACGGGTGCGCGCCGACGATGCTGAGGGCGTCGTCGCGGGCGGGCGCCGTGGGCCAGTTCTACGGCGGCCGCCGTGGCGGCGGCGGCGGGAGCAGGGCGACGACGGGGTGGGAGCTGCTGCTGAGGCTCTTCCGGAAGCTGTTCGCCGTCGACAAGTCGTCGCCGTCGCCGGCGCCGCCGTGCCGCCACCACCATCGCCGCCACGGGAGCATCTACGTGCCATGATTAGCGCTAGCTTACTCTTAATTACTATTCTCTCGCCGCACATACATTCGCGGCAAAGTAATTAATTAACCTACTGTGTGTAATTAAAAGCATCTTCTGGAGCTCAGCTCAGTGTTTTTTTTTTCCTTTTCAAAATTAAATGCACACCATGTATGCATAATCGATCGTACAGTCAACATTAGGATTTAAATTCAGTTATAAATGTTGAGGAGTTCTTGGTTTTGTTTTTTCTGGGTAAGAGGAAAATTATTGCTTTTGTTTCCCCATTTGTAAGTTGCACGCTAGCAGTATGTACATGTTTGTTTACATCCTTCAAGTGGCATTTTCCACATACCAGATCACATATCTAAAGACTAGGAATATAAAATCGAATTAACTGAAGAGAAAGAAAAAAATAATAATAAAAGGCAAGACCTTAGTACCTTACCACTAACAAAAGTTACTAATGTTAAAAATCTGGATATATATATGTAACAGTGCGACAGTGCAACAGTGTACTCGCAGTCGATTAATAAAGCGGACCATTTGGTCATTAAATTAGGTGGCAGATAGCTCAACCAGACAATGCAATTAGTTATTATTACTATCATTCACATTGATATGGAAATTTGGAAAGTGAGAAGTAGTGGAGATAGAAAGGGAGAGCAGCTTGCAAGTGCAAGTTCTCCCAAAAAAAAAAAAAAAGCTTGCAAGTGCAAAGCCTTGCTGCTCTGCTGCTAGTGCTGAGCTCGCATGCAGAGATGCACTGTCCAAAAGGCAGCAGATCAGCAGAGAGAGAGAGGAGAGAAAAAGGAGAGGGACAGCCAACGACCAACCTGATTGCAACAGCGGAGCCGCGCGTACGGCTTTGATTCTCTCATCTCATCTCTCTCACGGCTTTGCAAATTGCAGTGCAGCATCGATCGCCACCAACCTTGTGGACAATCATCATCCATGGGACCTCACATTATGTTAGGATGATAGCTTTTGACAACACACACACACACACAAAAAAAAAAAGAAGAAAGGAACAAAGTTTACATGCTTAATTACTTTGTTAGGACAGGATGGCTGTAACGAGAGAGCTTATCTAACGCCAACCACTCTGGAGCAGCAGAGATTCAGAAAGGCAGGGACATTTGATGCTGTCCTTTTTTTTTTTTGGTTCAGTTTGGTAAGATTATTCGGTTCAGAAACACAGGGATTTTAGTTACTCGTTTGGCAAGCTAAAATGGGGATTATTCGATGTAGTGTAATGATGTTACAATAACAGATTTCAGCGGTGCAAAAAAAAAAAAGGGGGGGGACATGTATGTATGAAACCATTGGTAATGCTACATGTACTTGGAAACCTGGAACTCGAATACAAGATTAAATTCAGTACTGAGCTATGTCCTCAAGCTGTCAGCTGCACTGCACCTCCTAACCTGAAGCTCCCCACTCCCCCTACAAAAAATAATACAAAGATGATTTTAGATTGCAATTCATCCTGAATAAATCAGTGTTTTGCAAAATGCAGCTCTCTTTTGGTAAAGAAACAAAAAAAAAAAACTTGGAGTCGCTGAATCACTGACCAAGTGGCCATCACAGTTCATCCTTGACAGATTCAGTCGTGGTTGCTTCCCCAGGCCTGGAGCCCTTGTTCTTGGTGATGAAATCGATGATCTCCTCGGCTGTCCTCCCGTCGTAGGGCAGGAGGTTCCCCCCAGACGAGTAGAAGTACATGCTTGGGTACCCCTCCACCGCGAAATCTGACGGTACATCGTTGGCAGTACCATCCTGCAATTCAGGGCAAACGAATTGGTCAAGAGGTGAACGGTGAGAAACGCGCGTGTTCTGATAATAATCTGGTTTGTTGAATTTGAGGCAAAAAAAATGTCAAACTTGAGTCTTTTTTTTCCCCAGGCATGACATGTGAATTTGATGGTTGCTTTTTTTCTAAAAAAAATAAAATGAATCAGTCTGATTGTTTTGTTTTGTTTTTTTAAGAAATAAATAGATCAGATGGTTTATGGATGCATGCTATGAAGGCATTTTTCAATCATATCTTTGACAAGGCCAGCATGGACCAAGCAATGGAGAGAGCTCATAGGTAGGGTAGATTACCATCTTTGCTATGACGACGTCTTCATCATCTTTCAATGAAACTGCAACCTCTTCCAAGATCGGGGCCAGCTTCTGACAATGTCCACACCATGGAGCATAGAACTCGAGCAGAACTGCAAAAGGAATTTGAAAAAAAAAAAACAGAGACCGAACTTATGTTTTGACAGCTTGAGCAAACAAATTAACAAAATGGTTAAGATGTTGACGACGAAGCAGGCATCAGGCATGCAGGGCATAACTTAAACAAATATCTACCTCCTCCACTTTAATATAAGGTGTTTTGATTTTATCCAAGTCAAAGTTTGACCAGGTTTAAGAAAAACGTAACATCATTTTCAGCACTAAAAAAATATATTACAAAAATATATTCAACGCTAGATTTAATGAAATTAATGTGGTGTTATAAATGTTGCTACATTTTCTATGTACTCGGTTAAACTTGAAAAAAAATTGCTTGTAACAAAAACCAAAACATCTTGCATTCTGTAACAGGTCGAGTGGTAATTAATACAAGTTCTTCAAGCAAGTAGCCAAGAACATACCGTTTTTGCCGGAGTTGAAAACCACCTCTCGAAGATTGTCAGCAACAACGGTCTTAACAGGCTGATCGTTAACCTCCGGAATGGGTTCTGATTTAACATGGGGTGCCAATGTTCCTTCCTGCATAAAGAAAATCAAGGCAAACTGACTAAGCACGTAGCGAAACTTTCTCCGGTTTTTAATGTATGACGTAATTAACCTTTTATCAATGTTTGACCATTCGTTTTATTTAAATTTTTTTATGCAAATATGAAAACATTTAAATCATGCATAAAGAACATTTGATGATAAATCAAGTCATAATAAAAATAAATAATAATTACATAAATTTTTTGAATAAGACGATGGTCAAACTTATCCCAAAAATTTAACAGCATCAGAAATTAAAAAAAGAGGTAGTACTAATAATAAGTAACCTTCATAGTCCCTAGTATAAAATAGTGAGACTAAATATCACGCAAGCGACTTAAAGAACCCACAGAATATATATCAGGGAATTAGTAAACGAGGAAGAGGATAATAGCGTCAGTTCAGAAATTGGCTTACTGTAAATTCCTTCAGGTAGGGCAAGATCTGATCAGGCTCCACAGTTGGTTTGATATACTTCGACTTCGATGCTAGTATGAAAACGAGGGGCACTTCACTCTCTTTAAGCCCAAAATACTGGAACATTGTGCATTCAAAAATGGTCAGACAGCAGGCATTTTCAACTCTTGGACATTGTTTTTATACGAAATGTTGGGGCAAAGCAATGTACTAATAAAGATTGTTATGGAAAAAAGAAGGCAAAAGATTACCTGGAAAGCACCCTGAGAGGCAGTGACATCACCAATCAGAAAGCTTATGTTGTTTGCGCTGTATTGATTTGCAGCTTCATGGAACTGAGTTCTGAATTCCTCTGCTCTGTCATCACTGAAGCTCAGGAAAAGCATCGCCTGCACGCTCAAAATCAGGTTCAGAAAGAACAGATGATCAGACCAAGTGAGACAAGAGTTGCATTCTCAATTATGGATTCCAGCAGCACATTGAAATAAAACATGAGAGACAGTGAAAATCGTGTGCACATGATAAGAGGCAATCATGGCCTAAACAACAAGCTAAACAGTCCAGTGTAGGCAAACAGAGTGAGAAGTCAACCAATTGTCTGTCCTTACTTTGGTGCCGGCATTGTCGAAGTATTTCAGAAGGTATTTCTGGTTTGCCGGACTAGTGTCAAAGGTAACCACTGTAGGGAAACCAGAAGACTCGATAAACTTCTCCAACGCATCTCTATCAAAATCCTGAAAAATAAAAACAAGAAGCAATCCAAATTTCTGTCCATTTCTTATCCAAAATGTGAGCTACTACTAGCTAATCCCTTGGAGGATATTCATATCCCCTCGTGTATATTTTTGTTCCAAATTTATTGTAAATAGCTGTAAATTTTTTTGAAAAAATTGGCAATATAAAGTATAATGATATTTATCGATTCACCAGAAATTAAGTTTAAATTTGACATGCACCTTGAAAAAAAAAGATAAATTCGGGTATGGACACTACCACTACCCTATTATTCATATACCGAATTTATGTTTTTTATATATCAATGTGTAAGTTGAGTTTGGATCTTACATTTTTTTAGAGGTGGTATATGTATTTGTACGAACGCTGTCAACTTTTTACAGAAATTTTCATGAATCATAACTACTTGGATGATTTTAAGCAAACAAGAATACAGAGATACCCCTCCCCTGGAGGGATCAAAACAGAGCAGAGTATCTCTGTAGCATTAATTTTCAGCTAGTGTACCTGCGAGTCAACGAAGAGCTCGTCGAAGGGCTTGAAGAGGCGGACGAGAGGCCCCCTCACCGTCCGATCACCCCGTGGGAGGACGCCGGCGTCCGTCGTGTGCCGGAAATCGTAGTCGGCCCTCATCTTCTCCGCCACCGCCATGAAACTCTCGAACTCGCTGCCGCTAAGTTCGGGGAAAACTCCGACCTGCATCAGCAAGAGTATTTGACTGATGCATCGGGTCATTGTTTCGCTTATTTGTATGTTTATCCGAATCACTTTATTTGTAAATAAAAATATTATTTGTGAGTAAAACTTTTATATATACATATAAAAAAGTAAATGCTATTTATAATTAAAAAACAAAAAATCAAATGTACTTAAAAAAGTAAATGCTATTTATAATAAAAAACCAAAAATTCAAATGTAAAATTAAATTTTAGTCTCCCATCGTTTGGCTCTTTCCCTAATAAGCCAAAACAGCTTATTAGGGGATAAAAATAAATTTATAGATAAAACTTTCATATATATATATATGTTCTTGATGACTTAAAAGCCAATATTAAAAAAGAAATTACGTTAAAAATATCTTAAAATCAATCTTAAATTTAAGTTTGAAAATTTAAAATTTGACTTATTCTTTGACTATTTAGGCCATCCAATGAGAGCCTTTAGCTTGTAAGTATAAGCATAAACAGCTGATGCAGAGAGAAGAGGAGGTCAAACTCACGACGACCACGCCGTCGTTGGCGATGGAGTCGGCCGCTGGCGGCGAGGCGGAGGCAGCGATCTCGACGGAGGCCGGGCCGGCCTGCCTCTTGAGGTAGGCGACGATGCCGGCGGCGTCCCGGGGCCCGGCGTAGTTGTGCGACCTGGCGCCGCGGTCCCGGAGGATCCTGATGGTGGGGTAGCCCTGCACGCCGTGCTCGCCGGCGAGGCCCCGGTTCAGGTCGGCGCTGGCGTCGACCTTGGCGAGGACGACCGGCGGGTCGTGCGAGCGCAGGGCGGCGGCGGCCGCCTCGTACTCCGGAGCAAGCTGGTTGCAGTGGCCACACCTGCGGCGGCGGCGAAGAGGATTTGGTCAGCTGAGCTCAAGGTCAAAATCAGCAAGGCGCCATGGCGCCGAGCCGGCGGCGAGGAATGGGGTTTGCCTGTACAATGTACGTACCATGGGGCGTAGAACTCGACGACGATGAAGTCGTGCGCCCCCACCACCTCCGTGAAGTTGCCGGCGTCCAGCGTCAGCACCGCCTCCCCCTCCGCCGCCGCCGACGACGCTAGCAGCAGCAGCGCAAATGCCGCTGCAAATGCCGTGGAGCTCGCCATCGCCGGAGAACACAGAAGAGGCGCGTGGTTTTCTTCTCCCTCCGTGCCTTGGCGCCGGCCGTCGTCGAGATCCAAACGACGCAGCGCGCTGCGCGAGGCGGCACTAGGTTTTGATGGCCATGGCGGCGGCGGCGGCGTGGCCGGGGCTCGTGGCCACATTGGGATTGGTTCTTTGTCAACGCCACGTGGCCTGATGCAAGCTTTCCATTTTAAAACTCTGGTGGTGAGCACAGGTCAGAAGCTCCGGATCAGAGCAGACAAAATAGCTGTGCCACTTTGTTCCGGATTAAGATCCTGTACGTTTAAAGTCACTGTGCTTTTGTTACTGACATGTGGATCCGATGGATTTAGATCGCTTTTGTTACTGCATGTGGATCCGATGAATTTAGATCCTCTACGTTTAAAGTTACTATGCTTTTGCATGTGGATCCGATGAATTTAGATCCTCTACATTTAAAGTTACTATGCTTTTGTTATGACATGTGGATCCAATGGATTAAGATCCTCTATATTTAAAGTTATTGACATATGAGTCAATGGTTCATCGGATCCACATGTCAATGATAAAGTTACATGACTTTGAAGATTGGGGATCATGATCCCCTTGTTTAAATCTTTGCAAAAACTGCTTGTAATCTTGTCTCGTTTATACCATTGCAAAAAACCTTGCAAAAACTGCCTGCTTGTAATCTTGTCTTGTACTCTTGTTTATACCATTGCAAAAACTGCCTGTAATCTTGTGTGCTTTATGATACTTTGTGGTAACCAGGTGAGATCTCTAACACCCAGTATTGATCGAAAATTTAGCTAAAATTTACTGTTTCAAAATTGAATTATCAAAAACCACTTGAAATTTCACTGGGTATCTACTTTCGTGGTTTTTGATCGGTTGTCGTCCGAAATACAAACCCTGGTGGAAACTGGTGGGGTGGCAAGACCAGATCCGACTTACTAGTGGTGTGTTTAGTTCACGCTAAAATTGAAAGTTTGATTGAAATTAGAACGATGTGACAGAAAAGTTGAAAATTTGTGTGTAGAAAAGTTTTAATGTGATGGAAAAGTTATAAGTTTGAAGAAAAAATTAAGAACTAGGCAGGCCTAGATCGAATTAGCATAGCATGTTCAGAGTTGTACTCCTACTGTCCTACACATAGCACATCTAGCAGCTAGCACGAGACATCTACAGCTGGGATACATGGGTTGAAACTACAAGTATCGTTGTTATGGTAAAATACTCCCTCCGTTTCAAAATGTTTGACACCGTTGACTTTTTAGTACATGTTTGACCATTCATCTTATTTAAAAAATTTAAGTAATTATTTATTCTTTTCATATCATTTGATTCATTGTTAAATATACTTTTGTGTACACATATAGTTTTACATATTTCACAAAATTTTTTGAATAAGACGAACGGTCAAACATGTGCTAAAAAGTCAATGGTGTCAAACATTTTAAAATGGAGAGAGTACATTTCTCAGTTCCAGTTTGCATGTCACAACATGTTACATCCCTACCTGAGCGGCATGGGGGCAAATGGAGCTCTCATTCAAGCATAGCAAGGTCACATGTCAAGCATTACAAACAAATTCAGTTTCATCGCGTCTTGCTTGTCTTCTGCACGAATTCGTCGTCTTTCATGTACTTCTCCTGCACCTCTGCTGTTGTAGTCACATGTCAAGGAACAAAAGGAAATGTGGAAAGGTGCAAGGGGGCTATAATAGTGATGTATTTCATGGACAAGAGAAAGAAAAAAAAAACAGTAAAGCAGCATCCAAGGATCATACAGCAGGCATGCGAATTGCCTTCAAGGGTAAGCACTAGTAAATCCAAATACCAGTCTGGAATACCAACATTGCCACAAATACTACAGGCTCCATGTGAAAATTGGCAAGTTGCACAGCCATAAATTTGCTATGTAAGGTGGTCTAGTGCTGTTCCATTCTAGTGTTGTTCCATATTGTAATAATTTATGCCTGTACGTGCCAGAGGGGTGATTTGAATAGAGTGCTTCTAGAACACTGAAAATAACTTAAGGTATGAGAGTAAAGATATTTGTTTGAATAAGCTAGGTGCTAGAAGAGACAGTAAAGGATATCTGTAGTAATCCCAGTCAAGTGGCGCTGCTGCAATTTTACTGAACTCAACGACACTGCTGTCTATAGATGAAAATATATAGCCATTGCTTTTGTCAATCAATTTCACAAGATTGCCGACGCTTTCCTTGTCCTAGAGGCAAAAACAACTTGTAAGACCAAGTTCACAGGGATCTTAATTGAAATAACTGAATCTTTCAAGTAAGTACCTGGATGTCCAAAGTTGTAAAATTGACCAAGCCAAAATCGTCAATCACATCGCACAGCTCCTTAGTAAGTTTCCTTAAGCAGATGGAACAAAAATATTATAAATAACCCAAGCAATAAAAATAATTACAAAGGTGAAATCCAAGCATAAGAGCAACATTATCAGAGATTTTGATTTGAATAATTAAATGATTCCCAGGGTTACTGCATCTCACTTCATAACAGGTCACACTGCTATGTTAACAGACATTGATTTAGGATGATCGTCTATCAATCCCCAAGAAGCAAAAACAATAGATGCATTCACAACTCCTGTGTTTGGTTTTTCAACTTTACCCAAGTACATATTCTTAATCTTAAACAGGTTGAGCATCGGATTTTTTGCACAAATATATTAGTTGCAACCTTTGGTTTCTCAATAAACAAAGAAATGGACAAAAGGGTACTGCTACTGCACACACATTTCACAATATTCCCAAGAGAACTGGAAATGCCTGCTTAATTACATCTAATTTGATCAAGTAACAAGGTTTCAATAAGTGCAATGTAACTATGCAAGTATGCTGGACTGCATATGCATGACTTTTTGAGGCAGTAAAGTTATGTATTTGCTGCTTGGATTTTTATGTTTTACCTGTACTTGGCAGAACGAGGATCTTGATCTAGATGGCGTTGCAAATAAGACAGATCCTCGACATCAGTGTAGAAGTTGAGGTTGAATGCTGCCAACAAAAAAGATGAGTAAATAGAAACATGTAATAATCAACTAAATTCTGCTGCAGGTAAAGCAGTACCTAAGTTTCCATAGTTCTCAATGAGGTCAATCTTTGACAAAACATTGATGTGTGGCAGCTCCATGTGTAGCATTGTTGACAGTGAAAGAAGCAATGCACTCACATACTTCCCAGGATCACAGCACAAATGAGCATCAATAAGGTGCACGGCAGTCAGCTGTAGAATACCAAGAAATATTGTGGGCAACGCAATTCATTACATAATCAATGAACTCTGGATAGGATTTAACACAGTTGTACCCGCAAGTTTAGCTTTTTGATAAGTTTGTAAATAATACTCCTCGCATTTGAGTGTAGAAAGAAAAGTTCCACTTGACCCGGGAAATCAAATAACAGATAGTGATCTGCAGAAATCATCACCACCATTGAGCAAATCACATAGGAAATCATGACAATAAAGCAGTATCTGTATAGGTATTTTAGTAACCCCTACTATGATCTTTCAGAACTAGCTCAACAAACAAAAGGTGTACTTGTGAACAAACTGAAACACAATCCTCAGAATAATGGAACCCAGGAGCTCTAATTGTTCAAAATCTATAACTTTAATTGGGTCCTACTTTTCTAGAACTGCAAAAAGTTAAGACTTCAGACCAAACAAACAGTTGTGAGTAAACCATTTTGAAAAGGAAATAATTGAAATTGACCAAATATTACATTTTTCTCTGAATGCACCATAACAACAATTTTTTTATCAGCTGTGCGAACAATATCGATGAGATCATGACTTCTATAGAAGATCTCCATTTTATAGATCTTCCAGGCTGCAGCTCATGGATATGGTTTTAATAAAGAAAGCCAGCCTATACCGACCTTCAATAAGAGGTTTCAACTTTTCCTCAAGCCAGTCGATATTCTTCTCCAAGTAATCCATGCAATACACAAGGCCTGACACAAATTTCAACAGCATACCATAAGCGAACATACAAAAGAAATAACAGGTTTGATTCCTGAAGTCTGGGGCTCTGGGCCAAACCTCCATTTGGACCAAGCGAATGCTCAGACATGACATCACTCAGTTTTATGAGGTCCTCAATGTTTATGGCGCATTCATATCTTAATCACCGCTGTCAAGGATACATTTCAGGTTTAACTGCAGAACAACAATCCAACAAGTGAAACAAGATAATATGGCAAATGGAGCATTTCAGAGCTCAAAGTGCAGAGGATACGGCAACACATCATTCGCAGGATCGAGATTGATAACCGCAACTTTCCTGCAACGCAACAGTGAAGCACATAAGTCAAAACATTTAGCATAATTGCAAATTTGCAAGTTGGGGAAACCTTCCATGAGCAAGCTCCCTGCCTCCATGGGAGAAAATTGCCCATCTCCCCTCACTCTCCCAACCTTCTCTCTCTATCGGCATAAAGCCGGCATACTCAATTCGAAATCTACCTACTATCTGAATCAAGCGACCTAGTTCTTGCTTTCCACAAATTCCTACCCGAACTGCATAGCGAGTCCATGCCCAGGAGGTAAGCAATACGCTTCTGCAACCAACAGAACGCAAGGCCGACCAGAAATTTGGAACAAACAAACAAACAAACACCTAGCACCGGAACCGCGAGCACGAAGGGAGTAGCTTGCGAGGGTTGGAGCAGCAGAAGCACGAGCTACTCACCTGCCGACGAGGGAGAGGAACTGGGACATCCCGTTGCAGTAGGTCGTCTTGCCGGAGCCCGGCGGCCCGATCACCACCTGCCCGAACACCATCCTCCGCCCGGCTAGAGCCTACCTCCTGGCGCTCGCTGGACGGGTGCAGGTAGGGTTTTCGCCGGAGATGGCGGTGGCGGCGGCGGTGTCAGCGCCGGCGACGCGAAGAGAAATCTTCTAGAACAGCAAGACGAGACGGCTTTACTTGGCCCACAAAATATAAACTCTTCGATTGCTTTGACGGCCCACGGCCCAGAGCCCACAGCTCGAGGCCCACGGACAACGGCACAGTGGTGGGCTTTAGCTCTTTTCTGGGTCGTCGCGGCTGCTCGTTGCAAGCGCATGCGCCGCCTTCTCACTCCGCCATGGCCGGCGGCGGCGGCGGCTGCTCCGGCCAGCGCCGCCGCCGCCTCCGCCGTCACAGTAGAGGCGGTGCTGGCCCTGCTGGAGCGCGCGATCTCCGCGGGGGACGTGCGCCGCCTCGGCGCGGCGGTGCACGCGCTCCTCGTCAAGACGGCGCTCACCCACCACACCCTCCTCTCCAACCGCCTCGTCGCGCTCTACGCGCTGCTCCCCACCCCGGCGGCATCGCTCGCCGCCTTCGACGACCTCCCGCACAAGAACGCGCACTCGTACAACTCCCTTCTGGCGGCGCTGGCCCGGGGCCGCGGCACCCTCCCCGACGCCCTCCGCCTGCTCGACGGAATGCCGCCCGCCTCCCGCAACGTCGTCTCCTACAACACCGTCATCTCGTCGCTCGCGCGTCACGGCCGCGAGTCTGAGGCGCTCCGCGTGTTCGCCCAGCTGGCCAGGGACAGGGGCCTGGGGCAGCAGCAGGTGGCCATCGACCGGTTCACGGTGGTCAGCGCCGCGAGCGCGTGCGCGGGGCTCCGGGATGCGAGGCACCTCCGCGAGTTGCATGGCGCGGTGGTGGTGTCGGGTATGGAGGTGACTGTCATCATGGCCAACGCAATGGTGGACGCCTACAGCAAGGCCGGGAGGGTGGAGGATGCACGGGGGGTATTCGACCAGATGACCATCCGTGACTCGGTTTCTTGGACATCGATGATTGCAGGGTATTGCCGGGCAAGCATGCTTGACGATGCTGTGCAAGTATTCGACATGATGCCAGCGCAGGACGCCATAGCATGGACAGCACTCATCTCTGGGCATGAGCAGAATGGGGAGGAGGAGATCGCTCTCGAGCTTTTTGAAAGGATGACAGGTGAGGGGGTAGTGCCAACCCCCTTTGCCCTCGTGTCATGTCTGGGTGCGTGCGCCAAGGTTGGTCTTGTCGCCCGAGGGAAGGAAGTGCATGGCTTCATCTTGCGCAGGAGCATCGGTTCAGACCCTTTCAACGTTTTCATCCACAATGCCCTTATTGACATGTATTCCAAGTGTGGCGACATGGTAGCGGCCATGGCGGTGTTTGACAGGATGCTTGAGAGGGACATCATCTCTTGGAACTCCATGGTGACAGGGTTCTCGCACAATGGCCAGGGAAAGCAGTCACTTGCAGTGTTTGAGAGGATGCTTAAAGATGAAGTACAACCAACCTATGTCACTTTTCTCGCTGTCCTCACAGCTTGCAGCCATGCTGGTCTAGTCTCTGATGGCCGCCGGATTCTTGAATCAATGCAGGACCATGGTGTTGAACCAAGAGCTGAACACTACGCCGCTTTCATTGATGCTCTTGGTCGGAATCGCCAGCTGGAAGAAGCAAGTGAGTTCATCAAAGGCTTGTCCTCCAAGATCGGTCTGGGTACAACTGGGTCATGGGGGGCCCTCCTTGGTGCATGTCATGTTCATGGCAATATTGAGATCGCGGAAGAAGTTGCCGAGGCCCTGTTCCAGTTGGAGCCTGAGAACAGTGGTCGGTATGTCATGTTGTCAAACATATACTCAGCAGCAGGACAGTGGGACGATGCCCGCCAGGTCAGGGCTCTCATGAAGGGGAAAGGATTGAGGAAGGACCAAGCTTATAGTTGGATAGAGGTGCAGAGAGCAAAACACATGTTCGTCGCCGATGACACATCTCACCATGAGGCGAATGAAATATATGAGATGCTGGACAAGCTTTTTCATCACATGTTCATTATAGGGGGTAATGTTGAGGAGCTTATAGTTGGATAGAGGTGCAGAGAGAAAAACACTTGTTTGTCGCTGCTAACACATCTCACTGTGACGCAAATGAAATATATGAGATGCTGGACAAGCTTTTTCATCACGTGCTCGGGGTAATGTTGAGGACAAGCATGGCAATTTTGTTTTGTGCTGAAAGATACATCCTCTGGAATGAAACAATTGCTTTAGCATTGCAAGAACAAGGCCATTGGTCTCAGGCATGAGGGATGAAGCCCACTGATTTGCCTTCAGCATCCTTGGTATGGCAGATTGGTGGTGTGTTTCAAGGATGCTGCAAAGGAGCGTCAGAGTCCAAAATGTGGTTATTGTGTTTCTTTGAGATTGCAATCACAAATAAACTCGTACGATTTTGATTCGTTTGGAACTTGGCATCCTGAAGGATCAATTTTTCACTTGAAGATGACAACTGACAGGACAAATTCAGAGTCCAGAACTTTGGGCCATTGCCTCGGCAGAGCTTTACAATTGCCTGATCCAGCTCAATTTGTGAGTTTGAAGAATCAACTACTGAGTCATTTACTCATTTTCCCCCCTCTGCAATAGAGGTGTTGATTTCCAATCTTTGCCACGATGATCGTATATTTGGATTTGGGAAGGTGGTAGGATAGAAGTCTTCAGCTTTCCACTCTTTGTAATTTGTAGTCTTTGTTATTGAACGTTCAGAGTACATATATAATATAATTTTTGTGTGCGAAGTTTGACTGAATTTTGCAGTGGATGATTCAGATCGGAGTTGAAGAATATGTTGTCGTCAATTGGCAATTGACAAGCATGAAGGCATATATATATATGTCTAGTTCAGTCTATCAATGGCATGCAACTTGGGAAGATTACGCCCATGTTACATTTAATGCCTTTTTTATTAGGAGGATTTGCAAAAGAATTTTGGAGTACTCGTTCTACTTTACTTCGTCCATCACAGCTTCACAAGGCATTTGAAGAAGGCGACAAAAGGAAAATCTGATGGAACAATAATGTGCCTGAGAGTGCTGAATGTCAAGCGCCGTATGAGGATGGTCCATTTGAGCAGATAACAATAATGTGCTTGGTACATTTTGCGCGTGCGTTGCAAAATGGTTAAAAAAAAAAGAAAACTCAGCGAGTGGGCAGAGCAGCTTTACCATTGGGTGGTGGTGAGGCCAGTGGATTGGAGTATTGGAACCATTTGAAGCAGCCGGAACAAGCTAGCATAGCAAACACTATGGAGATGATCTGATGATGCAAGAACACCATGCACCGATGCACGCAAGAGACAAGAAAAACAAGAACACAGCAACCGGCTAAAGCAATAGTTGAAGAGGAGCTAACTCCATTCATTCGATTCGCCACAACGTCGAGATGATGGATGCGCTAGTCGAGTACTTCAATTCAAGGAAATCTGCAAACCGATGTGGTCCGTCGTAGCAGCAGCAAATAAGTTTGCACAAGAGCAGCGTAGGAGACTACTGGAGTGCACTGCATTGGCATGCGTCACTGGTGATGTAGACACGCAGTAGCTGGAGAAACTAGCCAACGGATGAAGAGCCCCTTTTTTACCCTGCAAGGCAACAGGTGAAAGACAGTAGTAGTAGTTACTATCCTCGTGGTTGGGTCTCTCCCGTTCGTTCGTTCGTTCTCCACCCAATTCGCCATCACCACCGCACCAAGCTCGGTATCACCTCGTCGATCGTCGGCTGGTGCCGCACGCGTCGGCGTCGGCGTCGGTCGTCGTCGTCTTTTCTTGTGGCGCCGGTGGTGGAAGTGGAGGAAGGCTGCTGCTGCTGCAGCAGCAACACTGACTGCCACAAGGTATTATCCATCCATCCAACCATTTCTATCCCTTCCGTTCCGCCCTATCCGATGAGGCAGGAATGCGGGATGCAAAATGTGTGCCTCACATTGCCCACGAGCGGCATATTTTGCATAGCTCAGGTGCCATTGGCAGAATGTGGCCTCGTATGCCCTCCTCTTTCTCATCCTTCACCACCAGCAGTAAGCATCCAAGGTGTGCCAGCCACCTTTTTACTCCCACTTGATCAATCTGATGGTAATTGCAAATCTGATATTGACCAATGAACAGTGCAGTGCAATCTTGCTCATTCAGACAGAAGAACTACTGCGTCCTGCAAAACACCAACCAAATGTTACTTTAACACACACTAGATCAATAGATCATCGTCATCATGTTCACATCTGCGAAACTAATCAGCAGAACGAGGTTGGGTTGGGTTTTTGAAGTCAAGAACATCACCTCGAGGCTACAAGGCTAGAGAGTTGGGATGATCAAATGATACATGCCACAACCAACCGCAGGCAGTACACTACGCCTGCATGCGCACCTGAGCATGTGCCAACAAGAATGAGGATCTCCATCATTCTCCTCCCCCACAGCATCGGCCAATGTGCGCGCCTCGACCGAACTGCATCAGCACGACGTCATCACCACCAGCACCAGGTGCTGTGGTGGGGCCGGGTCACCCACGCTCTGCATGACAGGTGGGGCCCACCACCCCCCTCAGGACTCAGGAGATGTTAGGTTTTGCCTCACGTGTGCTGGCAACGGCAATGGCGTTCCATTGATTCCCCCCGGCAGCAGCAGCAGCAGAGCACCGGCTTCCAGTGGCGGACATGCCCTGCCACAAAGAAGCACAGCATGCATATGATCCCAAAAGATAAAGCCAAAGCCAAAAAAAAACTAAAGAGATCCAAGAGCTAGAAAGATAGAGGCTCAAGAGAAACCGTGCGAGCGACAGCGAGGGGGGGCTGCCTCCGCACCATTGGAATGATGAGGCCACCATGATCTTTTCCTGGGAGCAGCACAGAGGAGTTGTGTGAGAGTTCCTGGAAGATTCGGCCATCATGATCTCATTTTGGTTAATCTTATCGAGATAAGCATCTTCTTGCATCTGAAACCAATCGGGATTGAATCGAACCACAGTTTCCTTTGATGGATCTCTTCACAAGTGGTCATCATGAGATTGTTAAACTTTCTACCAAGAAAGATGGAGGGGGGGGGGGGGGGTCTTATACTCTTACCACTTGAGATCGATGCAACTTGATGGCATGGAGTCCTTTCACCAACTGGGCATTTTTCTAGTTAATCACTCTCAGGTGAGGTGATCCTCTCCTGATAATTATTGTGCCTGCCAAGGCAGATAAGAATTTTCCCCAGTTGATTCATGAATAATTTGGAATGATTAGTGTACCCCTCTGACGCAGCAATGTATACAACAGGAGGACAACATCTGGGTTGCTTCTTCTTCAAGTGATGCCCTTGTACTTTTGCCACACAGGTCCAGAAAAAATGTGCAACTTGCTTGCTGGCACTCGTGTATATAATGGCTGGCTGTGGTCAAGGTGCATATGGCTTGAGAAGGGTGACGCCTGCATGACATGAGCAAGAATGCAATGGTCAGGGGGGAAACAAATAGTATACGCAATGATCATGAAAAGAAATACTGCACTAGAGATGTTGCCTGTCACATTACCTTGTTCTGAGGTTTTGGGGAATGTACATTAAGGAGTGCCTGTCACAATGTAGTAATCAGCTCATGTGAAAACCTTATCACTTGATAAAACTTCAAACACTTGATATAATAATCTATACAGTAAGTAATTAATACAGGCTTAAAGAAATTGCTGATAGAAAATCCAATTCAATGAGGTAATGACTAATCAACAAAAAAGTACTGATACCTACCAGCTGAGATCTAATATAAGCCAACAATCCTTAAGGCCATCAATTATATCACAGGCTGCTGGATGAACACTTTTATCATGCATGTACTATGGAATGATTCAATTATTATTTCTGCCCCCCTCTGAAAAACTAATATATATCTCTGCACACTACTGCAGCCAACGGGTACATAGCAGTGCATCATGAATCCATGATCCAACAAATGTCTCCTCATAGTATCATTATTTCCCTCCAAAGAAGAAAAGAGAAATATATAGAATATAAGCATCGCAAAATGTCGCCCTCGCTTGGCTGCCATCCTCCTACGGATCAGCACTCAGCACTCCTTGACTTGCACGTCTCTCTCTCTCTCTCTCTCTCTCTCTCTCTCTCTCTACATCTCACTCTTTCACACAATCACACACATATGCTCCCTATAAGTAGCACTCGCTCACCAAGATCAGCAAGCTTCCCATTTCAAATTCATCAATATCCCAGCCAAGTTGCATTTGACTGCAGTTTGTAAGTTGCACTTGTAGTTGTAGCATGGGAGGAGCTACAAACTTACCTCCAGGTTTCCACTTCTTCCCCTCGGATGAAGAGCTCGTCGTCCATTTCCTCCGTCGCAAGGTCTCCCTCCTCCCATGCCACCCTGACATCATCCCGACGCTGCTTCCGCATCGGTACAATCCATGGGAGCTGAATGGTAAGTCTGCAACTGCATTGATCAATATGATTTCACTAATTTGTTCTCTTACAAGTCATGCTGAGTGCTGATAGAAATTGCAATTTTAAGGCAAAGCACTGCAAGCTGGGAACCAGTGGTACTTCTTCTGCCATCTAACACAAAGTAGGACCTCATCCAATGGGCACTGGAGCCCCATTGGAGTTGATGAAACAGTAAGAAGCGGCGGCCGCAATGTTGGCTTGAAGAAAACGCTGCTATTCTCCATTGGAGAGCCCTCTGAAGGCATCAGAACCAACTGGATCATGCATGAGTACCATCTGCTAGACGGGGATTGCGTCGCTGGCGGTAGCAGCAACTTGACTAGCTCGAGCTCTAACAGGAGGTCTCATAGGAAGAGAGGCCACTCAAGCATGGTAAGTGATGCATATCCTCTCTATCTTGCTGCTCGATCAGCAGTCAACAGTTCAGTAAATTGCGTATAAGGAGTAACTGGAGCACAAAATACTAAAATTTATGCATGATCATTACAGGAGTCCAACAACTGGGTGCTGTGCCGAGTGTTCGAATCGAGCTGCGGTTCACAAGTGAGCTTCCACGGTGAGGGCACCGAGCTTTCATGCTTAGATGAGGTGTTTTTGTCACTAGATGACTACGATGAAGTAAGTTTGCCGAATAAATAGAAATATAGAACCTAGCTAAGTCAGTACTCGTTAGAGCTGACAGTAGGTCCTATGCCTATCAAACCATTTGATTAGCTATGGCCGGGTTATGTTGATGATATCTATACATAATCTGTTGCATTATGAATAATTAAATGGTCTGGGAGGCATTGAACCCAATCCAGTCCATCCTAGATAATTACCATGTAATTAGTTATCCCCCAACGAGTATGTTGGGCTTGTGTCAGACAACTGTGGCATATGTGTGAAGCACAAGTCGCTTCTAAAAAGATGAGTTTTTTTTTCTCGTTTCTCGCATATGGTGGTCTACTTTGGCTCATGAAGCATTCAAAATTTTAATATAATCAAAGCATGCACTTCATGCAGCTTGTGGTATATACAAATCTAGAAATATAACTATTTATAAGCTTGTGTAGTTGCTTGCTACATCAAACTATCTTCGCATCTGTATGGACATTGTGTTCTATCACCACAAAGAAAAAAGGAAGGTGGGTGGAGCTTACGCGATCATATGGCCATCTATGCTGTCAATGGAAATCATGCATGCTTGTGTGGAAATCGCGCTCAGATGAACTCATCAAACTTGCCAGCCCCGGTTATCATGTAGGTGGACCCTGCTAGAGTTTTCAACCCTGATTGATCTATTGCCTAATGGACGGCTTTAGGACATTAATAGTGGGACAGTGCCTATTGAGTAACTTTATACTGAAAAGTTTTTGACAAATTGAGAAGTTTACTCTTGGAAATGCTATGATATATGACTAATGCATGTACGAGGGGGAGTTGTTAATTTGCCCACTCATCACTTCAGATGCATGTTATTACTTTTTAAAATAACTAAACAGTCATGATGAAGTTTAATATATATGTAAGTGAATGGGGACACTTGACAAAAAAAGTTCAATTAAAGTTATGTTAGTGGTCTATATATGTTACTCATCTTAATTACTTCCTCCGTTTCAGATTATAAGACTTTCTAGCATTGCCCACATTCATATAGATGTTAATGAATCTAGACATATATGTGCGCCTAGATTCATTAATATCTATATGAATGTGGGCAATGCTAGAAAGTCTTATAACCTGAAACGGAGGTAGTAATTGTTAAAAAAACAAAAGGAGCTGAATAGAGAGTTCAAAGTTCAAACTTTGGCAATTGCCAGCCAGATAACATATTTACTATATCCCCTACTGTTGTATACATACACAAAATATCTCATCGCCGAACACTGCTGCCACTTTGATAGTGCCAAATATGGTGAACTAAAGTATTAGCATTTGCAGAAACAAGATAAGCTAACTTGTTATTGTTCCTACATGCTTAAGTGTGGTTAGGAAAAGAAATAACAACATATGAAATAAGCAAGCATAGAAGCACCAGTAGTGATTAAGTAGTTTTAACTGACCATATATAAGAATAATTGCCAAAGGCATATACCTGAATTACAATGAGATCAAGCATTTTGTGAATTAATATGATTCATTGTGCTTGACCTAGGGAAAAGAAACAAAATCATACAGCTATCCATAGTGCTCCAATAATCCTGAAATGAGAGCAGCAATATGTAAATGACATTCTTTCTTTATGGAAAAAGAAAAGAGGAGATTGCTATCATGTTGAATCAGTAGCATGGTTCCTGAACTACATATTTAAAGTCTGTAAGCCCAGCAAACACAATTTTACATCCTTACCATCAAAGGGAATTTTGAACTACTAATGCAAGGCAGTGAACATGGTAATAAATAAAGTCCATGCCAAACTTGGAAGTATTGCCTTGCTCACTTTTTCTTCCAAATTATTGAACCTGCAAACCCAAATTGAGTTTAATGAAATAGCTGACACAGCCTGATGGATTACCCCTGGTTGTTTCCATCTACTAGCAGATACAAATTTACCTCCTAAGTGCTTCTAATGATGCTAGAAAGCCGAATGCCAATAAGCACATCGTCTATACTACTAACATCATTTACTTCTTCTAAGAGGATACATACCTAACTCCCCAATTGGGATACTCATGACACTTCAAAAGCTAACAACCCTTTGAATCCTACATTAAGGTTGCATGCATGCTAACTTTGCTAGTGTGCTCACTAATGTTTACATTAACATTCTCTTTGTACCAGCCTATGTAAAGAACTCCACAGTAAGTACAACACCCAAACAATATTTATGACATACTAGAGTAAACTCACCTCAGTGTATATACTTTACTGAAGTCACTCCCTAATAAGTTTACAAAGCCAACTGAAATGGATGCACAAATTTTTTTTTTTGGCCAAACTTGTACTTCAGTTCTCCATGATGTTTTGAAAGCCATCTGGCTAGTTGCTTCACATGCATTAGAAAGACACGCTTGGGGACTTTTGAAATGGGTTAGATCCATGTAGTTTTCAACAAGTACAGATGTATGCCTAAGATTGTGACACAACATTATCTATCCATGCGTAAGTGCATTTGCCGACGGGGCCACATTCATGCATTTAGTACCTTTTTTCCTAGGCATTCATTATGTTAGTGATATGCACATCATGGCCAACTAGTTCACTTCAACACATCAACGTAGGACTGAAACAGAAAATTCTTCTTAATATCTTGGGAGCATTCATTCCATGTAGATCAACACAAATTGCACAAAAAAACCATCTTCATATCCATGTTTTTTCAATTGTTTAGAATAGCAGCTAAGCAATGCAATCTAGATTCTAGAAAAAAAAATGAAAATCTGATTGTATGACGGAGTCTCAGAAAAGAGGGTCCACAGCACAAAATATGATCATTTGATGTTGACCTCACACCAATGATTGTTGTGAAATATGTAGAAGGAAATTGTGATTCTTTAATTTGCATCTGACTAGTCAAATAAAGCATGTAAATTCCCGGATGATAGTTAACTGTAAAATTCAAAACTAACCCATGCAAGGTTATCTGTTTCGCATGGTGTGAAACTGTGAATCAAAGAACTTGGAAGTTGACACGCAATTCACAAATGTCACAATATTCTGCAGAGTGTCTGAGCAGAGACAAACAGAAATACTTATGACTATACAACAAATGATGTGTTATGGGATAGCATTACGTGCTCCATAGCAGGCAACAAATGAACTGGTTCTATGTGTGAGAATAACATGGAGAGACCGAGAGTGTACAAATTAATTGTATGTATAACACATCAATTAAGTATTCAAGTATGATGAACCGCAAAACAGTGTCCAAAGCAGAGTTAAATCGGGTCCATTTCATCGAACCCTCTTTCCTATCTATACTATATCGACAGACATTATACTCTTCAGTATTCAACTCTTTAAGCTTGAAAACAAGCATAAAAAACTACTGCCAAATCATGACAAGAGTTGAGACAACCTTATAGAAATTAATTAATAAACTAATTTCACAGGCATTTATTTGGGACAATGCGACTCCTAACATTTGACACGAAGAAATATTGGGCCAAATGTCATGCACAAGCACGCAGGGCTCAAATCAATCAAAAGCCCATAACCCACCAATCGATTTTGTTTTCTCACTCGGACCGGATTAACACATTCTAATCTTCGCGGCAGAATTAACCAAACCCTAACCTCTCCCTCGGAAAGGGAAACCACAAATCCCAGAACAAAATCTCCGATCTCTTATCACCTCAACGATCCATCAGCGACACGGATTAGATTCCACCCCTTTTGGCAGGAACAAGAACCATCGATCTCGTCTACGAGTAAGAAATTAATCACGCGGCCGCATGAGGCGGGGGGGCAAGATAATTAAGGAGATCAGCGACCTGCATTGCGTCCGGCTGAGTGTTTGCGGGAGGAGAGCTAGAGATCACCTGGCGCATCACGAGACGACGCCGGAGCATATCCTCCCGCCGGAGACGACCCGGAATCAGCGGCTCGCGGCCGACGGGCGACGGCGGCGGCGGCGGCGGCGGCGGGTAGGGGCTTTGGAGGCGAAGCGAGAGGGGTGAGCTTGTGATTAGTTCAAAAGGTTATGGGGCAATCTGCAATAACTTCACATCGCTGCTTCCTTCGCTCGCCATCGCCAGTCGACGCGTTTCTCCTGACTGGAACCTCTCACCCTGCCACGGAAAACGGAGCAGCGATTAGCAGATGATTAATTAAGTATTTGATATTTTTTAAAGAAATGGATTAATATAATTTTTTAAGCAACTTTCGTGTAGAAATTTTTTAAAAAAACACATCATTTAGCAGTTTGAAAAACGTACGCGCAGAAAACGAGTGAGGGAAGTTGGGAACGAGAGGTAACGAATGCAGCCTAAGGCTCTAACATATTTCCCTCTAACTTATGTCATTGACGTGTGGGTGTCAGTGACTCAAAGTCAGACGGAAGTAAGTCAGAGGATCCTCTCTCCATTTCTCCTTCCACAACACGAAAAGAAAACCTTCCCCGCATGTTTCTTGTTTTTTCCGCGGAAAATTTTTTTCCCGCGCATGTTTTTTCTTTTTTTTAACTGAACAAACTTTTAACTCAGATTTAAAAATTTTGAAATCAAAATTTGAAATTTTTCAACTTACATTCGAAAACTTTCAAATTCATATCTGAGAGTTTATACTTAGATTTGAAAACTTTTAACGTAGATTTTGAAAATTTTCAGGTCAAGATTTCAAAACTTTTAACTCAGATTTAAAAACTTTTTAACTCATATTTGAAAACTTTCAAGTCCAGATTTGAAACTTTTAAACTTAATTTGAAAACTTTCAGCCCAGATTTGAAAATTTTCAAATCAAGATTTGAAACTTTCAACTCGGATTCGAAAACTTTCAACTAAATATTTGAAACTTTCAATTCAAATTTGAAAACTTTCATCTTAAAGTTTAAAACATTCAACTTAAATTTTAAAAACATTCAAACTCAAAATTTAAACTTTGAGCTAAAATTTTAAAAACTTTTTTACTCAACATTTGCATGTGATTAAAAAAATTCACGAAAAAAAATCATGTGAAAAAAAATAAAAAAATCATGAAAATAAAATCATGTTCACTAAAGAAATCACGTGAGACCCGCAGGCCGCACGTGTGCGCCAGCTTTTCTAATGGCACACTCGCGCCCTTTGTGTGAGCGGCAGACCCTCAAAGTAAAACACATTATTTTATAGAACGTGGCTATTTTTACATGTTTCAAGAGCCTACGGATTTAACAAAATTTCTTTTTCTGGTCTAATTTTTATATAATACAAGCTTTATTGATCTCGGTCATTCTGAGGATACTTCTGGCCTTTGCACCATGACAGTGCACACAGCCAGCAAACTCCAACACAAACAAAATAAGAGAAAAAAACAGCGTGCAAGATCAAGGCCCTACAACCCGAAGACTAGGTCGCCACCCATATGTCGGGGTAAAAAACTCCTTGATCACTTGTTCCAAATGTAGGCAAGCCGAAGTGACAAAGTCCTGCAATTTAGGTTTCTGGACAATAACCTATAATCTATATCTTCTATAAAGTTACAACTCACTAAATTTAAAGCTCAACATTCAACCATATCACATCATCATTCGCTAATGATAATTACATATCAAACCTCATGCAAGCATGCAATCTATAATCTATTGAATTCTACAAATCAGCATGCAAACATATCCAATCATCATCCACCATATCATTTCCACAATATTTTTACATATCTATATATATTATTTTTATAATACTTAACGTATACTTATCAATATATTCTGCACTAAAGCATTGGTATCATTTGACTATTTTAAGTTTAGTACCAATAAACCCTAATATTTCATTATTATTTTTCTTTTTTACTTTTAGCTCGATTGTTGGTAAAAAACATATTAAAAATTTATTAGTAATTCTTGCAACAAAGCGTGGGGAACACGGACGAAGGCACGGAGCACCACTACTACAACGCTACCTATGCATGAATGTGGTCTCCTTGACACCCAGACTCATTCAAAGACAGATCAACAACAAATCCGTAAAACCTTGTTATTAAGTCGTGACATTATTCATTTAAAAGTAAAGTAAATTGCATTGACTGTACACGAACTTATCATATGGATGCAATCTAGTGTATAAACTTGTAAATGACTCGTTTTGATGGACGAACTTGCTTGGTGTGTATTCCCTCCGTCCTATAATATAAGGGATTTTGGTGGGATGGGACACATCCTAGTACTACAAATCTAGACAGAGAGTTATCCAGATTCATAGTACTAGGATATGTCTCATTCCACCAAAATCGGTTATATTATGGAACGGAGGGAGTACAAAACAAGGCTATAAAAGGCACGGTGTAGCTAACCTTACTAGGTCAGATATTGATTAAACATGATGTGTCCATGTGAGGAGGACATGAGACATGCTATCTTTGCAAACAACGATGTACTTTGTTTCTAAATTTATCTTTATCCTTCTTTGTTCTATCCTTCTTTTATATACATGCTTATGTTACATCCTAATCAACAAGATTGGTCATATAGTACCTTTTTATCCTTGGGCACTCGCCGTACAAGTTGGTGCACCAAAACGAGCGCTTATTAGTTTATACAATTTTGCTATATATTTGTCGACAAATTTTCTCCAAAAAATTTGACAGATGTAATTATAGTATAATCGTAGTATAATTACACTGTAACTTGCATGTAATTACACTGTAACTATAATGTAACTTGTACGTAACTTTCAAAAATTTATCTATAACATGTTATTTCGGTAAAATGAAGGTCGTGGGAACAAATCATTTCACATATGTGTGTGCTGTGATTTTTTTCTTCCTCACCATAACAAATCTTGTAATAGATCTAACGATTCAAAATTTCATGAAACTTACATACAAGTGTAAAGTTACACTGTAGTTACATGTAAGTTACAGTGTAATTACACTACGATTGTACTATAATTATATCTGTCAAATTTTTAGGAGAAAATTTATCGACAAATGTATAGGTGGTTCCAGTTTATATGTACTACATTATATGCACTTGACACAAGTCGGATACCGTCAATTCAATTTACTTTATTAAAATTTATCTGGACACCAGAATTAACTTCCCTTTAGAAAGCAAACGTTGAACCAAACTGTTTAGTAGATAGAGCTGGGCCAGGGTAGATTTAACTCTAGCCGGACAGGCATTTTAGGCCCGGTTACGTTTCTCTCACTCCAGTTAAGCTGGGCCTAATCCTACTAAAAAAGTAAATAAATAAATAAATAAGTAAATAAATAAAAATAAGAATAAAAAGCTTCCTTTTTATCAATAATTGACAAAAGAGAAATTTTACGGTCCTTAAAAAATAATAAGAGGTACTTCCTCCGTTTCACATTATAATAATTTCTAGCATTGTCCACATTCATATATATATATATATATATATATATATATATATATATATATATATATATATATATATATATATATATATATATATATATATATATATATATATATATATATATATATATATATATATATATATGTATGTATGTTAATGAATTTATACATATATGTGTGTCTAAATTCATTAACATCTATATGAATATGAGCAATGCTAGAAAGTCTTATAACCTGAAACGGAGGTAGTACCAAATTTTTAGTTCAAATTTGATATCTCCTCGTACCGAAGATACCAAGAGATATCAAATTTTACACTGGAAAATATAGTACCTCGTCAAGGATCGTAAAATCGCACTTGACAAAAACAAATTAAACAGCCAGCCCCTACATTCTCTTTGCGGTAACTGGTAAATTCTCCATCTATCCTACTTGTCACTCACTCAGTCAGTCACTCTGCACTTCAGCCGTAGTGACAAAGCCCAAAGGCAATGGCATGCAGAACAAGCCAAAGAACTGAAAAATTTCCGTCTGAAATTCTGAACCTTGAAATTGTGTTTGTTTGGAAGCACCTCAACGTGGCCATTCCTTCATCACAAGAGAGATCATGCAAGAATGTCTGCAGACTCTGTCCATGGCTCCATGTTGCTGTCTGGGCCTTGAAGCATGAAGAGGGAACAGCCACCATCAATGGCCTCCCGACAGTCAGCATCCTACACATATCTTTGGTGGCTAGGGCCATTTAATTTTCATGAGTTAATTTCTTGATGCAAATTAAGCAGCCAAGCAAGGACACACACAAAAAATGCAGCCAAATGCATATGCCAGTGAATTAATATCGACTATAGATAGATATTCAGCAGGAAAGATTGAAAGAATCGGTTAACCTGCTGAATTTTCATGTCCTTTCTTTGTCTGAAAAAAGGTTTCATGTCCTAACGCACACTTTGGTCTGCTTTTGTATGTGGAAACTAACTGAATTTTTCTTTCTCTTACACAATTATTTCATCTATGGCTCTTTGCTTGATCTGTCGCTGTTGATGCACATGAAAATGTTGGTGCATCCATTGAGGCTGCAAGCTGAGCTGATTGCTGTGGGTGGTTGCACTTGGGGTTGGGCCTAGCAGGAACAGTGCACCTAAGCACCATTTTTGGAAAATGGCAAGCTCAGGCCATAGCTCCTCAATGAGGGCAGGCAAATGACCAAATCATGGCAAGGGGAGGGACCTTTTGATGAGGTGATGGAGATGGCGATGGGAGGAGCAAAGAAAGAGAGGAGGAGGTTTAAGTGGTGTTCTGAGACAAGGCAATCCACATTCCATAGCCCCGGTACCTGGCGTGGCACCGTGTCATCCCCCATTGTCTGCCCATCGTACACGCTACAAAGTTTATTTTTCATGGACCATCGGCTACATGAGTCCTAGAAGATTCTAAAAATTTAACTAGATTTCTATAAAATCATATCTGAAAATTATGATGGTATATATCTTTTTGCTGATGTTCCTTTTTAGTATTCTTTAGCTCCATCTTTTGCTTGTTCAGCTGAAACCAAAATTTGAATTGTGAAACTTAATTTTAGGGTTGAGGTTTTTTTATTGTAGTTCATTTTCTAGTATTAGCTTTCAAATCGATAAGAACACACCTATTAATTATTTTTAGTTATGTTGTTCATTTTTTTTTCACGGCTGATAAGCCGTGATAATTGTGCTGGTGTTTTTTCTGAATTTTATATAATTTTAGTATTTTTCTTGGTGGGGTTAGATCAATTATGTTGACTTGATGGAAGTGGACAAGTGGTAAAAGGAAAAGGAGCATGAGTGGAGTAAAGTAAAAGAGGGAACTGCAATCTTGTAGTGATAGAAGAGAAAACAGGGTTTTCAATATGTTTTTTCCTCTATGGCAATAAGGTTTTATCAATTCTAATTTGCCTCCAAAGTTGAAGTTGTGATATTCATGCTTTTGACTTTGATCCAAATTATTTTAGAAATATAAATTTGTGAAACAAAGAAATTTCAACTTCATTCAGGTTTCAAATGAAGCAAACCTTTCGGCGAATAAAAACCATATAAACTAAAGCAACAATTGAGACGAGTGACAAATCCTTAATCTGAAAAAAAAGGAGAATGTTCTTTCATCAATTAAAAAGAATATATTAATCACGCACATCATCCCGGGAGATATGAAGAAGAGATAGATCCAGTTTGTCCAGATAGTGTTTTTTTTTCATCTTCTTCGAAATATCTAATCAATCACTGAAGCTTATCTGAACAGTTCATAAGTGGATAGTCATACAGGGGACTGTCCACTGAAGTGCATGTCACTGGAGATGGAATTAGAATCCTTCACATGATCACATCCAGACCTGGACCTTACTATACACAAAATTCTCTGCAATGCTGTTTGATCAGTCGATCTGTTTGGAATCTCTCATCACACCAAACATGTTCTGCTACTCTTGCTTGCACTAGCTGGACTGGATCTCTCTTGTTTGTTCCTGCACTAGATCACAGACATATCCAATATGCTTCCCTTTTGTTAAAGAAAAACAAAAAATAAAACTGTGGCACAAAGTTGACCAGCAATCATTTTCAGAGGAATTATTCGATGGGGGTGAGTGAATCTTTGCCTTATGTCAGCTATGGAATAATACTTCTGGATTGTGTCCAGACATTTCTCTTTTGTGAAGGCAACAGCTAATAGAATACAGGAGCTTTATAGTTTTCTGAGATGCTAATTTGTTAATAGTGCCATGCCCACTAACACAGGTTTGACAAAAGGGCATTTTTCTCAGAATGTTTTAATTTGTGTGCCCTTTTGTAGTTGTTTGTTCCATTTTGACACCGTACCGTACACAGCCAATATTAATTGTGTGTCCAGCATTGTAATGCTTCATCACAGTTCACAAAAGTATATGTATTCGGTGTACTTTGTTGCTTCATTATTTAGGAAACCTATTGTACTTAATGTGTGCATAATAAAAGGAAATTAAATGTCTCCCAGTATTTATTTTTCCTTGGCACATTCAAGGGGCTATTTGGATGGCATCCCCACCTATCTAAAAACAAATGAGAAAGTATGGCATGTCACACATTTTGTGGCTCACACTTTATTGGTCACAATTGTAACAAGTTATGACAAAAAAAAATGTGTGCATAACTAGTAGGCTAGCTGGCTAAAAAAGTATGGCATGAACATATATGGTATTAGCCCAGACTTTTTTTTTGCTATATTGTGAAAATTAGGAACAAAGATACTGATATTTAGGGAGGGGGGAGATAGCCAATAAGATATCGAGGTTTGACTGTGCTCATCCTAAATCATCTATTTGTAAACACAGAGAGTATAATGTTAGAGCGGATAAATATGTAACTAAAAAATTCAAATAAATGTGATTCTAATTTTGGATATGCTTGAGGTTTATGATATCTTATGGTACGACCCCTCCCTCTTTAGAAGAAAATCTACTTTTATATCTAAACTTCAATGTTGATACAGGTATCCTTCACACGCGTATATTAATATACTATGTTTTAATATTCACAACTTTTAAAAATGGTATATTGAAGCAAGGTGCCAAGGTATACAGGTTTATTGATTCTCCAGAATATTGCATGCTGAATTAATTGTTCTATGTATAGTGAGTTCATGTGTAAACACTTCAACTGTATAAATCATATGTGATATGTTCTTTATCATGTGAAAATCATCTAGTGGAAAGCCAAATAAATGGCTACGACGTACTTAGCTGTATCCTTGTACCAAGCCAAGCCACTAACAATTTGACTACTTGACATCGCTCGTCAATACCAATAGATTTATGCATCTTTCTTACTACATATAATACTATATGGAACATCACAAATTCATATGAACATTCAAGCTATTTGAATGATTGAAATATTGGTGTTTGCTTCGTAGATCCATAATCACAATATAAGCATTAAAAAACAAGTAATTGCGTGCCTTGCAAAATTTGAAATACTATCACAACAAACACTCCAAGCTTTGATATGCTTTTTAACAAACTATATCGTATCTACTCTGAGATTAGTATAGACCACTTTTCGCATAGTAGCGATAGCTTTAGTGCATCTTCATCAAAATCCAACCTACCAACCTTGTAAGCATTGCTTGTCACATAGTACTTTTAGCTTTGCCTTATCTTTCTTAATTATAACCATACACAAAACATCACGAACATCTTGATCACACAAACTAATAGTGCGTTGTTGTTTATAATCCCAGCAAATATGTAGACTATATAACAAATATGTAGAAGTCCCCAATTCTCATGAGACTATATAATCCTAGCGGAAGATTACTCATCGGCATTGTACGTTTAGGTAGGTTTACCTCATTTTTCTTATAATCGTACATGAAACATCACGAATTCACATGAAGATTTTGGCCACACAAACTGATAGTTTGTTGTCGTTTACTAGACAACCCATAATCGTAACAAGCATAATAAAAACCATAACATGCTTAACTATACCTTCTAACAAACTCCACACAATCAACGCCATGATTACATTGCACTTGTCGTATGCTATCTAGAATTACCATACATGGCCTCCCCTCATAATTGTGGGGTGATATTCTAGACTTTTCGAGTACTCACAAGACCTATAGTCCTAGACAAGGGATGAGAGAGAGACGAGGGTATAAGAGAACATCGTGAGAATGCGCATGAACAATTTATAGTACGAACCCATGGTATGTTACCGTTTACCATCCAAGCAACCATGATCTTAATTAACATGCACAATAAAAAACATGTGAATAATGCACACTTTACAAATCCGAAACACCAGCTAGCGCAACAACCACCGCATGCTTAGTTGTACCTTCTAACAAACGCCACACCATCGACTACATGGCTACTTGGCATCGCTTGTCATACACTATCCGCATTTACCTCTCACATGTGTCTCGCCACTCGGTCTGACTCCCCCCCCCCCCCACACACACACACAGTCGCCACGGCGAGCGCTATCCTGGACTTCCCCGGTCCGCGCGGGACTATATAATCCTCGACGGAGGAGGGGAAGAGGAAAGGGAAGGTATCGGGGTATCATCCAAAGTGGGGGCATATGTGGAGAGGCAGTGTGAGTCCCTCTTTCCCTGTCATCTCTCCCCTACTAGGCCCATTTGCCCTCTCCCCCCTCCATCCATCCATCCATTCATCCATATCTCCCTTCCTTTTGCCGTCCCTTTTTCTTGATTTGATTCTTCTTCCTCCCATGGTCTCTCCTCTTCTCTCCCCTTCCTTACACTAACAGAGAGCTCTTCTTCTTCTTCTTCTTCTTCTTCTTCTTCTTCTTCTTCTTCTTCTTCTTCTTCTTCCTCTCAGCTAGCCGTGCTCCGGCTGCGTGAGATGTAAGACGACGCGCGAATCAAAAATCTCAAAATCTCAAGAAGCCAAGAACAGCAGCAGCAAGTAGAAGGAAAAAGGAGGAGAGAATTAAGAGGGAATCCAAGAACAGTGGTAATTAACGCTTTACCAATCTCTCTCTCTTTTTCTCTCTTAAATTATTTCTCTCCTGGATTCTTTGGTTTGCCTTGTTTGACGGTAGATTAGAATCGTGTTGTTTTTCATTTTCATTTTTATGTTTATTAGCGTCGAATGATTGCAGTCTTCGTCAATCAGGTGGGCCGACACAACCGACTTGCTGTTCGTGTCTCTGTTTCTTTCCTTCTTCTTCTTTTTTTTCTGTTCTAAGTATTTTTCAAAAAAACAAAACAAAAAAAAATAAAAACAGAGAGAGTTTTGTCTTGGTTCTTGGCTGGTTTGCATCATGTTGATTGGGAAAGCAAAAATCTCTCTTTCGAAGCCCCCCATCTGCCCTACTGTTGCTGCTGCTGTTACTACTACTGCCTCCATCAGCCGTCGGCTGCAGTCGCCGACCGGTGGGCCCCACTCGTCCACTTTGTTGCAAAATCTCTGTGTCTTTATTGTTTCTTCTGGTCGCGATCAGAGGGAGGAGAGAATTAATTAATTAATTAATTAATTAAAGGGGAAAGAAAATCATGGATGTTATGATTGGAGATTGGATGGTTGGCTTGTGACGGCGCATGTACACTGTAGTCGTATCTCTCTGGTAGCACCACGTACAATTAATTAGTTAATTAATTGCATAGAGTTTTTTTTTTGTTCATTTTTGTTTGCTTGTTTTGGGAAGCCTTTGATTGATGTAGCAGTAGCAGTAGTATAGTACTGTAGTTACCGTGCCACACGCTGCTGATAGGAGGAAGGGGGGCGCGTGGCCTATCTGGACCGTCGGATGGAGATCGGACGGAAGGGAGTGCTCCACGTGGCATCGAGATTCCAATCGGGGAGGCGCCGCCGCCCGCCGCACCTGCGGAAAGCGGATTCCCTTTTTGGGAAAGCGTAAAGCGCGCGTGGCTGGCTGCCTGGCCTCCTCTCGCGCAGCGGATTGGGCCCGCCTGTCGGTGACAGGTGCCCCACCGGGCCACGTGGCTGGCTGACCACCAGTGGTAGTTGACTACTCCGCAATTAACTACTCCTACCTGGATAAAAGGCAATTATGTGCCAATCAGAAATTCAGAAATGTGAATTCCTCTTACCAGTTGACTTGAGACCATGTGGATTACCAAGGCAAAGATGATTTGGTCTATCACCCTGCTGATTAATCTACCCTCCGTTCAAAAAAAAAATCAAACCCTATATTTAAATTTGGACATATTTGATTTTTTTTACAGAGTAGTAGGTTAGGTTTAGGTCTTAGGACATCTCTGTGATTAGTGATTAATCCCCAATTGTTTCAAGTACTTGCTTGCCTATTTGTAAGTAACTTTATACTCTCTGTTTGTTTCAGAAAAACAACAAAAAAAAAGGAACATTTCACATTAGTATCTTCATACAAAATCGTTCACCTAACTACAAACTATATACAATAGTGAACCGATGACCTTTCTCGCACTTAAAAATCTTGAACAAGATTACTTGTTTTGTTAAAAAAAACTATTCCCTTCATCATGTGGATATAGTAATCTACAACTGAAATGGATGTTTTATAATAGATGTATCCCATCCGATTCTAGATTGTTATATTCTGAGACAGAGCGAGTAAATCTGATCATTTTGCATTTAACTTTTCACGATTATTTGCTCTTTAAACTCCATATTGTTCAAAACTGGGCAATGCTCCATCTATTTTAAAATACAAGACATAACTATCCTTAGTCCAAAGACCAAAAACCAATTATTATCATTTTTCTTGTTCATATCATCATAATAAATACAATACATGCACCCAATAAAATTAGAGATATTGAGAATAAATGATTTAAATAATAACATTTAACTTAAAGTTGCCATTTTCGTATTCAAACACGTGCTACTAACTGACAGGTGGGCCCTAACCGCGGCATGCAACGCTGGAAAAATAAGACCTAATCAACCGAATTTTTTATTTATATTAATTAATAAGTCTTGAATTAAATAAGTGGTAAATCTTAAATTGAATTTGTAAAAATAGGATGGACGTTGTTTCAAAGGGCGTCCAGATTTGGACGCTGTTCCAAGAAGTGTCCAGAGGTGGACGCTGTACCGAAGCACGTCCAGGCTCGGTTTGGGGCGCCCATGCCGCCATGCGGAGAGGCGCCATCGTCGACTCTCCTCTCCTCAGGCCCAATGTTGGTGCAGGGCTCGGGCAAGGTGCTGCCATGCCCGCCGTTCACCTCGACTCTGGGAGACTGCAACAGCCGCCTTCCGGCTTCCGTCTCCACAATGTCAGGAATCTGCCATTGCAGTTCACCTCAACTCACCTCGAAGGCTCTCGAATCCGGAGAGGACGCCGCCGCTTTTTGCCTTCACACCGGGAGGTCGCAGCCGCTATCCACGTTCTGGTTGAGTCATGCTGGAACAATAACCCACTCGTGCCGGCTTGTGTTGCGTCGTCTGTCCGCCCCTCTTGGTTCCTAACAGCAAGTCCAGGCATCGCCTCACTCCAGGTGGCTGGCCGAGCAAGTATGCTCAGTTCATAGATTTTGGTATTCAGGTGTATATGTTCTGCAATAGAAAGTTTACAAAGAATGCAAAATTACGAAGGGTAGGACGCAAACATCCTCCTTCTATCAGATCATCTGTCGCCCGATGACTTCCAATCTCTGGCTTGTTGCAAAAGGAAAAAAAGCATCGATCGAAAACCTCGCATGCAGTTCATCTGGCGGCCGCTTCTCAAGATTCAGTCAGCAGAGAGCTCGATGCGTAGTAAACAATGGACCAGAACAAAAACCAAACTAATCAAATATCTCAAAATAAAAGTGGTGGCTGTTCACATATGACCCCGAGTAGAGTGTCCGTCATGCGGAACAGCGGAAGCATTGAAGGAGAGCCGGGGGATGGCGACCCTGTCTGGCAGATCAGGTAGAGAGCGGTGCCTACTCGGCAAGCAAGCAATCAACAAGAGACAATAGTCTGCATAGGAGTAACGAGGCAGAGTTCGACCATTGTGTGATTGGATCCAAAGTCCAATCTTAGTCCGGTGAATTGGACGGCTCTTTGGGGTCTTCAACTGCAGCATTATGGACGCCCTTGTAAGAAGCGTCCCCATCTGGACGTTGTCTACAACAGCATCCACACCTGGACGTCCTATGCAATAGTGTCCTTCCTATTTTCGTAAAAATTGACTTTGCTTTATTATATATTTAATTTCTGCATTATTAATTATTATGAATAAAAAATTCGGCCTAATCAACATCACAACAAGAACCTCTGAAATAAAAAAAACACAGTAATAACAGGTATAAGTAACAAACCACAACGAACCCTAATAAGTTCAGATAATAGAAAAGGTCTTCTCAAGATTCAGTCATGGCGATCGCCGCAAGCAGGGCCAACGCCAACGCCAACCGAAGCCGCCACCATCATCAACCGAGGCGGTGGGAAAAAAATTCCTCCCAATGCTGGCACGCACGCGCACTCGCTCGAGAATCCGGCGGGTGGGACTGAAAAAACAAAACAAAAAAAAGCAGATCGATTTTGTCATCTGCGGCGCAAAGCGGGTGTGCATTTCTTTTCTTTTATCCCCACATCCAGTCACCGTGACGTGGTTCTTGATTCCTCAGGCCGGGCGATTATTCTAGCTCTAGTTGGGATGATTGGATTGGATCCCCAGCCAGCAGCAGCAAGCAATTCTTGGCCATCGGTTGTGGGTGGCTGTTGATTCATGCATCACGAGCACTCAATAAAGTATGCAGATCTGTGCGCCCCTCTCTGATTTGTTCATCCAGGCAAAAGAGTATCTTGCTTCTGTGAGGTGAGGTGATTGATTGATTGATCAATGGGGGTGGATTGCTTTCAGGGAGATGTGTATATGTTGTGTTTGCAGTAGCCCATGGTTTCTTGGCAATTGTTAGTTTTCTGATCACAGTGGTTCAAGTTGGTTGCCTTTTTTTATGGTTATAAGCGATGTGCTCTGAACTTCTGATCCAGATTTCGATCCAGTTCTGCCTGCGATTCTTGAGTTTTTATGTGTTCCATGTCAGTGTCTGAATTTTTGACAGGCAGTTTTCAGGGTGAGCAGGTGCGTTCAGGTTTCAGGTATCGTTGTACAGAAATTGACTCGAAACTGCTCATGACTTTTTCAGGATACTAAAGCGTGAAGTGTTGGGGGTTAGCTTTTGATTGAAGCCATCGAAAATTTTCCAGTGAACTTTCAGGCCCTGCTGAAAGAAGAATCTACTGAAAGGTTGGTCTAATCTACTCTCTAAAGTAATTTAGATCTTCTTTATGAGGAGCCCATCATTGGTCCGGTGATGATTTTAAGATCGAAGTTTCTACCCTCATGATTGGAAACTATCACAGATGGTTCACAAGACGAAACTGTGTACTTCTGTTTGCTTATATATATCTGCATACCTCGCATCATGACAGTGCTGGTTTTCAACTCGTAATTCTTTCAGAGGGAAGATTCGTAACCTTGGAAGATATGCTGCCTTACTTTGATCCGGAGTATGAGAACTTCAGTCAGCGCATCAACCCTCCTAGGTGGATCTCTAATTTAAACATCTAAATTCCAGAGCTCCTCATATCATTATCCTGTTTCATTTCAGGCTATTGTCGGAAGCTCCGCTACTTTCTGTAGCTAACAAGCTGATAATTTTCTGCAGGGTATGCATTGACAACAGCACCTGCAGCGACTGCACCTTAGTGAAGGTAAGAACTACTTACTACTCTCTCTCAAAACTTGACTGGATAATCTTACTGAACACTGCTTCCAATATTCAAGAACCGTTTCACTGATTGCTTCGAGCACCGTCTGTTTGCGTTTGGAGGTAGGTCGACAGCATGAACAAGAATGGCATCCTGTTGGAGGTGGTGCAAGTTCTGAGCGATCTCGATCTCGCCATCTCGAAGGCGTACATCACCTCTGATGGTGGATGGTTCATGGATGGTAAGGCAGCCTATGCTATGCAATTATATCATATATATGCAAACTCATGTATGGTTCGCGGACATCAATTGCCGGTTTATTCATGATGTCTGTTACAACCTGATGCAGTGTTTCATGTGGTGGACAAGCAAGGGCAGAAGGTGACTGATGAGAAGACCATTAAGCACATTGAGAAGGTTTGTAATTTTTTTTCCACCTGAAAATTGGTCTTAAAATTTACCACCTGAAAGTTGAAAACCTATTTTATCCTCTATATCAAGCTTTCAGAATTATTTTTGGTGCAACTGCATCCTGATAGTGTTTGGTTTGAAAGTATTGGTAGTTTAGGTGAAGTATTTTCGTATCTGTTCATCATGTCAGTATGTGTTTCAGTTTTTGAAAAACATTTTAAAGGTTTTCCTTTAATGAATTACAAATTTAGACCGCAGTACTATTTTTCATGAGGTGTTTGGAATGGATAGTGGAGATATGGAGCCAACAATTCCTTTGAAAACTTTCCATGAAATCAAGAATTTTTTTGTGACTATAGATTTACACTGAAGTGTAAATTAAAGTTGAAGTGAAAAACTGAAAACTGAAGTGGCAGTATCAATTTGGTTAAAATTGCAGGCGTTAGGCCCAGACAGCAACCTGCTGGGTGGCGCGAAGGGCGGGTCGTCGCCGGTGAGGTCGGTGGGGATGCACTCCATCGGCGACCACACCGCCATCGAGCTCAAGGGGCCCGACCGGACGGGCCTCCTCTCCGAGGTCTTCGCCGTGCTCGCCGAGCTCGGCTGCAACGTGCTCGCCGCCGAGGTGTGGACGCACCGCGCCCGCGTCGCCTGCGTCGTGTACGTGAACGACGTCGCGTCGGGGCAGGCCGTCGGCGACCCGTGCCGCCTGTCCCGGATCGAGCACCGCCTCCGCCTCGTCCTCCGCGGCCACGCCGGCGGCGACGACGGCGACGGCGACGACGGCCCGGCGCACGCCAACTTCTTCTCCTCCGGCGGCGCCGGGTCGAACACCCACGTCGACCGGCGGCTCCACCAGTTGATGCACGCCGACGTGGACGCCGACGACGACGACGGCCTCGACAGCCGCGCCATCGTGTCGGGCGAGGCCGGGAACGCGGCGGCGGCGGAGGAGAGGCCGGTGGTGACGGTGGAGCACTGCGAGGAGAAGGACTACTCGGTGGTGAACGTCAAGTGCAGGGACAGGTCCAAGCTGCTGTTCGACATCGTGTGCACGCTCACCGACATGCACTACGTCGTCTCCCACGCCTCCGTCTCCTCCGACGGCATCTACGGCATCCAGGTGTGTACTCTGGACTCTAGCATGTCAACAGCTGCTACTACCATATCGAAGCTCCTACCACGACAATGCTAAGAATTTCACATGAAATAATTCGATTTGTAGAAAGAATATTCCTGCATTTCAAAGGAGCTCTGCGCCGCGACTCGGTCAACGTTGACTTTTGACATTGCAATGAACTTCCTTTTTTTTATTTTAATATTGTCAGGAGCTGTACATTCGTCGGAAGGATGGGCGCACGCTACAGAAGGACGAAGCAGGGAGGGTGATCAAGTGCCTTGAAGCGGCCATCTCCAGAAGAGTATCTGAGGTCTGAACCTTCTTTGCCACTGTCTGTACAAGCAACTAGCATCACTGCATCAGTAGAAGTAGTAACTGTTAGTAGTATTTTGCAAAAGAATTTCTGAGCTTGGCTGCATCTGGAACAAGGGATTAATCAGGACATGTTGCAGATTATGGTGTATAGTTCTCCTAGTAGTAAAGTCACATTGATTGATCGATACACTCACACTGAACTCTGTTACTAGTATGTCGGTTTTGCTACAGCACCTGGTACCACATTAATCTGTTCATTTTTTTCAGTACACTGTTTCAGTTCATCATTTAGTTCTATTAACCAGTAGTAACATACTGCCCTTCTACCTGTCTTTTCTCCATTTTCATATATACCTTTGACTGAATTCTGATTCTATTTCTGAAAAAGAAAAAAGATAAAAGTCAGATTGAGTTACATGCACCGACCAGTACAATAGCTCGAACACCGAGAAGCAAATCCTCTGACTTAACTACACATGCATACACATACAATTGAGTCACTGACATGTGAGTTCCACTTTGATATGGCGTTAAGTCAGAGGATCTCTTTCAGCTCGAACTGGAGCTTGAATATGTGCTAACACTGGTGGTTGATGATGCAGGGATTCACCCTGGAGCTGTGCGGCAGGGACAGGGTCGGGCTGCTGTCCGACGTGACGCGGGTGCTCAGGGAGCACGGCCTGACGGTGACGAGGGCCGACGTCACGACGGTCGGCGGCCAGGCCATCAACGTCTTCTACGTCCGCGACGCCTCCGGCGAGCCGGTGGACATGAAGACCATCGAGGGCCTCCGCGTCCAGGTCGGCCACACCGTCATGCTCAACGTCAAGAAGGTGCCCTCCTCCCCCTCCTCCTCCTCCGCCGCCGCCGCCGCCGCCGCCAACGGCAAGTCGCCGGGGCAGCCTGCCTCCGGCGCCCTGTCCAGGACCAGCTTCTTCTCCTTCGGCAACCTCTTCGCCAAGCTCAGAGCATGATATAATTCACCTGAATCTCTGAAGAATTATGGTCCCTTTTTCGGGTTGCGCAAATCGCCATAAGGAGAAGGAGATTTCAGTTGAAATTTTAGAGTTTAGGGGGTGAGGGTGAGAAACTGCGTGTGGCATATGGCAGAAAAAGAAATTGCTGTTGTTGTATAGTCCATAAACCATAAGGAGCTCTACCTACCAGTGTAGGAAATGAGAAAAAAATGCTGGATCCATGGTGTTGGTTCTGTTCTGTGCAATGCAGATTGCAGAATGCAGACTGCTCTTGAGTTGCATGAATGAGCTTTTTGAGCTATCTGTTCATCTTTTGTACAGCATCTTTCTAGCAGAAGCTCAAAGAAATTTCAGTAGATCACTCTTTTTGGAGTTTGACAGCATTCATCTGGCAGGTCAGCAATCAGGGATGTCAATATGAGATAGAAGATCTTTAGAGCAGAGGATGGTGACAGTAGGCAGACGATAGGATCAAAAGTTGATTTTTCATGTCAGAGTTTTACATGTGATTTTAAAATCAGAGAGAAATGGACTTCCAGTTACACTTGTTCTTGCTTTCTTTCTTTTGACAACTCCCAAACCAAACAATTACATAAACACCACACAATTCGATAAAATCTATATCAAAAACCAAGAAAGAATCTACTGTTCATGGACAGAAAAAGAACGATTTTGAGCTAATGGCCTGATCACCAGTGCTGCAGTAGAATCTACAATGCACACCCAGACAAATTATGGTGATGCATGATCCCCAACTGTTCAGAAGCACATAATCTGGAAAGATTCAGGGATCTCTTAAATAGTTGCAACCTCTCTGCTACTTTACCACTCATTTGCGTGGTTCAAAGTCATCGTCAACATCATATGCTGGGTTGCATAAGCATCTGAATAACCTGCCAATTCCCTGAACCACAAAACATGGGAACTAATATTAGCAGGCACTTGATTATGCAATGCTTTGCTATGCAACATAAAAGCTGCTTAGTTTAGTAATTGCCTGAGTAACTGCAGGAGTCCGATAAGGCACTGTCCGAGCCACGTCGTCATCTGAACTTTCATCAGAGCTGCTGTCATCATCGAGAATGGTCGGTTTTGATGGTCCTGGCAATGCCTCCTTGTCCCTCTGTTTGTAGTCCAATTGAATTAATATGGTATTTGCAAATTATGATAAAATAAATCTCATGTAGCGGTATGAATTATCCTAATGAAAAGGCCAAGTAACATATACCTGGAATATCTTCCCAAGAATTTTCAGTGCCATTGCACGAGCCTTGAGATCCTCTTTCTTGACATTGTTTTCATGCAACACCTAACAAGTACAAGAGAATCAATTCAATTTAATGTACTAATCATTTTGACATGTTAACCTGGAAGATAAGACAGGCATGTCGTGCTACTTGGCGATCGCAGTTCAGATACTACCAACTAACTATTAATCATATCACTGCAAATTTCTATGATATCTTGAGGCATACCATTTCACAAACGTGTAGAAGGGTCACTTCAATATCAACAATATTCAGCTTCCACAGTGAGCTCATCATCAGGTCTTTGTTCATCCTCATCTGCAGATCGACATCCCTCTCGGTGGCCAAGCCGTCCTTACCGCTCTGCCGGCAGGCCTCCTCTTGCAGCTGCAGCAACTGCAAGGCTCCTGCATTGTTCTTTTTGTCCTCTAATCAGTCAGCAATTTTAATGAATACACACCAAAAGCCCCGGTTTGCGAGATTTTCACCTTTCGCCGCGGTGATCTGTGACCTCCATAGGTGACCCTTGTTCCTCACCCACTCTGCCAGGAATGGGACTCCAAGGTACATGGCCTTCTTGCCAAGCTCCTTTGCAGCTTGCCGGGAGTACACATATCCAATTGTGCGAAGAATGTCTAGTCCAGATGCTGAGCAATGGCATTTCAGAACAGTTAAAAGAAGCTTTTCTTAGATTGGCATAGAGATCGAAATGAATTGCGGGGATCGATCAGACTGACAAGTGCTGGACAGCCTCTTGGCCTCGGATTCGGCACGGCTTGCGAATCCTTCCTGGTCACCACGAACGTATTGCGAGAGGAACTCCTTGAGGAATCTTGCTAGCTTCTCTTCTCTTTCCCTTTGCACACCCTTTGTCACAATAAACATAGAACAGAATGGTTAGTATCAACTAGTCTAGTGCCAACATTCCATCAGAAAGGAGAGAAAAATCAAACTGGCTTTGGAGCATCCATAATCACAGATGGCTGCAATGGCTATTGAGCTCACTGACCTTGAGCCTGTCCTGAAGCTTTTCAGGGTTGTCATTGTCGCTGGCCATCTCGGAGGAAGCCATTGTTGCCATTGCAAGGTGGCCAATGTAGTCCTCAAACAGCTCACTCCCGAAAAGAAGGGTGAACACCACAGTGCCATCCAGCATGTTCTCCCTGAAAAAACAAACAAAACAAAACAAAACAAAACATTTGTTAACCTGAAACTTGAATTGCCACAGACTGCAGAGAGTCAATCAATCATCTCAGATGGGTTTGTTTGGCTACTTGGAAATGCTGGTCTTGCCATAGCCATCGTAGGCCTTCCTCTGAAGAGGATCACTCAGCACCTGGTAGGCCTCTCCGAGAGCCTGCAAAAAATCCACCCAAGAAAGCTCAGCTGGTCAGACAAAGCAAACTGAATTTAATTAAAAAAAAACCATCCAAGCAAGAAACCAACTTGAGCTGAGTAGCAGGAAACAACCTGGAATTTCTCGGCGGCTTGCGGATCATTGGGGTTCTTGTCAGGATGCACCTGCCTCGCCTGGACATCAAGAAACCAAAAACCGAAAAAAAAAAACAAATCAGCACCGACTCTCCGAGCAGAGTTGGCATAACAAGCAAGAAGCAAGACCTTGATGTAGTAGGCCTTGCGGATCTCGTCGTCGGAGGCGGCGGGGCAGACGCCGAGCACGTCGTAGAACTCGGTCTCCTTCGCCATGACCGCCGCCGCCGCCGATGCTGCTCCCTACCCCAAGAACACCCTCCCGCACCAAGAACAACAACAACAACAAGAAGAAGAAGAAGAAGAAGCTGGGACAGGATGAAGCAGACAGAGCATGGATGGGGAACTGGAAAGTGCAGGTCTGGCGATCGATCTGGGCGGGGGGAGGGAGAAAAGGCGCATCATTCATTCATACCGCAGTGGAGAGGGGCCAGAGCAGAGGGGGGCCATCTTTCCAGTGAGGACGCGCAAGCGCAGCGGCAGCAGCTGGGCGGCGAGGCGATGCTGGTGAGGGAAGGTGGTGGCGGACATGGCGAGCTAAACAAATGGCGCAAATGCGCCGCGCGGCGCGAGGTGGCAGAACAGCACAGGTCGCCCGGTTTTCTTTCTCTTTTTTTTGAAAAAAGAAACTTATTTCTCCTTTTGTTTTTCTATATTTCCTCCTCCTTGGGGGCAAATGGGCAGTGGACCCCGGGGAATCAAATCAAGCATTTTTAAATGGTTACTACTCGTCTGCTCCCTCCATCCCATTTCAAGTACGGTTGTGTATTTAAGCGTTCAACATTTTACCGTACTTCTTATTTGAAATGCTTTTTATGATTATTATTTTATTGTTGTTAGATGACAAAACATGAGTAGTGCTACCTCCGTCCTAAAATGTAGCTATTTGTAGCACAGTACCGTGTCTCAAAATGAAGCTATTTTTCTACCTACCTCCTCCTCTCAACCAATCAGAACCATTATCCTTCACCTACTTTTTTTTTCAACCAATCACACACCTTCTCCAATCATTCTCACCTACTTTCTTAATGTCCGTACCAACCTTAAAAATACCTATATTTTGGGACGGAGGAAGTACTTTATACATGACTTAATTTTTTATGTTTTTAAAATAAGACAGACGGTGAAACGTTAGACATAGAAACCAGAACTACACTTAGAATAGTACGAAGTGAGTAGATTATTATACCCTTACCTTTTGGTTAAACAGGTTATTAATTAATGTTTGTGAAAGAGATGTACTATGAGTCTGTGACTGTATGAAACTGGAACCACAGTTAAGCGTAAGTGCCTAGCCCGTAGCCCACTTATAGGGTTATAGGGTAAGCGACCTAAGGCCTCGTTTAATTCCAAACTTTTTCTTCAAATTTTTAACTTTTCTATCACATCAAAACTTTCCTACACACATAAATTTCTAACTTTTCCATCAAATTATTTCAATTTCAACCAAACTTTTAATTTTAGCGTGAACTAAACACACCCTAAAGGGGGTTTGCGGACTACCTACTTTCTCCCCTAATACCAGACCCACAACCTATATATTCAACATCTCCACTTATAAGTAAAATGAGAGGAACGTACTAAACACATAGAACTATATAGCCGGGACATGTTAGTGAATAGTGACCATGATAGGGTTATACATAAAAGGATTAGCTTTGAGGGATGGGGAAAAAGGAATTTGAAAATTTCGGAATATAGGTGTGTTCTTTTTAGAGAAACTTTTGAAACAGGGGTTTTGTGCAAATTTGTAGTTAGCTACTCCATATAAGATAAAATGGGAGTGGCTAGAATTTAGCTGAGAATTTTCAAAATTTCCAGTAACTTATCTCGTTACTTTAATGTCAATCCAATAATTATCATTCCTAGTCCTTTTTTTTCTTGTATAAAACGTTGAAAAACATTTATACATAAGTTTTACAAAATTACATGCAAAATTTTTTACAAAATTACATGAAAAATATTTAAACATGGATAAAAATAAAGTAAATCCATATAGCAACAAACTTACAGTTAAATAGAAATAAAAATGCACCTTGCATACTATTATAATTTTAGACTTATGAGTGTGCAATTTCAGGTGATTGAAAATATGCAATTTTCCATGTGCTTGAAATCTAGTAATACCCCAACAAAATAGTGCACACATATATATAGTAACATAAATTGGTATTTATATAGATGTATCTTTGATTTGATTCAGTCTTATGTCAATATATATATACTAACTCCTGCATGTTATTAATCACTTCGGTTTGAGATCCCGCAGACCTTTTTTAAATGAAAGGATTGTGCCTTTTGCTTTTCCCTTTCTTCTTTAGAGTTTGTTTTTTTTTTTTGCGGGATTCTTTAGAGTTTGTTAATGAATGGATGTGCATGATTACGACTTGTGGACTTGTGGTAGCCACATTGTTTATGTAGGAGCAGGTAAAAAGCCTAGTCGTTAGTAAGCCATGACATTTTTTGTATTTTTTTCCCACAAACTTGTAAATGAACCAGATCATCTTTTTTTAAAAAAAAAAACAAACTCTGATTTTTTTTAAAAAAAGAATTAATATCTGGAAGTCTTGGAACAGGCTAAGGGGTTGGGTTTTGGTTTAGCATGTTAGGTGCCTTGTTTTAGGGTGTCCGGGGGTGTGTTTTTTCTGATTGTTGGGCCTCTCCAGTGATACCTATGCTCCAGCGTTAGTCTGTTCCCTTAAGTCACTTGTTTTTCTTTGTGTTGTGTAAGACTTCTGTGCCGTTATCTTCGGCTTTGTTTAAAAGCCGGGTATTATGAATGCCTGTTATAAAAAAAAGTCTTGGGGGCAAATCCAAAAAAAAACTTAATTATTATTTTAAATATTTTAGAAAAAATAAGTACCAATATTTTACAACATCCTTTTGCTTCTTGTGTTTTTCATATTAAAAATAAAACCGACCCAAGTTCAGCAAAGCTAGCCACCATGAATCACATTAGCTTCCTATTTCATCAGTTGTATCATATCCTTAATTTAACCATGGCAGGAAAAAAAGGTATCGTATCCTAACAATGTTGCATGTTTTAGTTACTTTAGTAAAAATGAAGTGCAACATGCCCAATGAATGCAATTGAATATACTTCACCTTAGTTTTTTTTTTTAATTTCTGCTGGAGAGCTAAGTGGGAATCTTCCTTGATGTTGATTAACTAGTGTACACTGCAGCAACCCCCTGGACCAGCCAACCCCTGGAAATATGCAGACATAAAAACCCCTCAAGCACAACACACACAACACACAATGCTGCAGCACTGGGCAAAGTTTGTTGGGAGAGAGGCAAGGCAGGGACCAAAAGGGCTAAGCTATAAAGGTTGTGCACATGTGATGGGAGATGGCTTTACACTGCCTGGGATGATGCATGTCCCCTCCATGTCCTGCAGGGCTCCATCATTTGCATCACATATTCACATGGCCACAGGGATTCGATTCGATTCTATTCCACGTTAATTTTCCATCCATGATCCATGTAGTCATTAAAGCTAGGGTTCTTCATTTGGAAGATGTTTAAATTCAGCTAATTTTCACTAGGTCAAAATAGGCTCAACCTAAGTGACGCATACCCGCACTTATTTTTTCCATGATAGCATTGTTCTTGTTAAGAAATTTTGGGTTTGGCCCATGAAGACCTAGCCCAAATGTATTTATTGGGCCCATCACCGAACCTTGCATATATTGGATTGCACTGTATAAAGAGTGGAGGGGCCTACTCATTGTACAGTTGATTAGAGCATTGATTAGTAAAGAGAGTCTCACCCGTAAACTTTGTGTCTCCACTTTCGATAGAATTACGGGACTCTTTTGTACTGCTTCGTGTAACAGGAGGGCTGCGTAATAGTTCTATGTAAAGTATTGCGGTCAAGAAAATTCGCCATAGTTGCCAAAAGCTATATGAGGGCATCAGTAGCCTAGAACGCTATAAAGATTGACCAATCATTAATTTTTTTAAGAAAGAGCGGGACTAATAGTCTTGTTGAGTAGTATATTAGTAACAATTTGAAGGTCATAACATTTATTTTGATAAAGTTATATTACACAATGTCAAAATTTAATCAATCATTATTATACAGTTAGCCGAATCGATATTATTATCGTTGTTATATATATAACTAACGGAATTGCTATCATTATTTATCTTTGTTATATAACTTGCTTAGTGACAAATATAGGACTAACTTTAAGGGGTGCAACATAAAAAAGAAATAAGACAATGCTGCCGTAGGGTGGTAATTGGCCTAACATTTTGACCTACAAAATGTAAGGGTTGGGTAAAAAGGTTGAGTTGAAATTTAGTATTTTTTTGTGCTAAAAATATCTAAGGGTTGAGATGTGTTGTGAAAGGATCCACGGGTCTTGACCCATTACCACCCCTAGGCTGGTGTCTAAAATAGAACGAAAGCATTGTTTGGATCCAAAATCATAAATGAATTTAATATGAACATACCAAATAATACAAAATAAATCAAGAAAGTAACTCAATAAAGCATAGCGTGGTACCTCTTACAAGCCAATAAACGCGCACAATACTAATACTTTCTGTGCACTTATAATACCAAAACTAATGTTGTATTTAAGTACAACTTAGGAAACCGAATGAATTAATTATTGCTCACATCGAGACACCAACTTGTGACGTCGACCAATTGATGTCGAGCCAGTTGACTTGACTCATTATCTTAACGAGTTAAAAGTCGAGCTGAGCTGAGCTAAACGAGTTAACGAGCCATAAGTTTTTTTTCCCCTTGGCCCTAACTAATGCATCTGCAGTTCTGCACGCATCTGGCCATATGCGTGTAGTGTGTACCCGGTGTGTACATGGATGGATAACTTTGTTGTATGTGTGTACTAGTGTAGTACATGGATAGCCTGTATGCGTGTACCGGCGGTGTACGTCCCTTGTGGCCTTGAACTTGTTGAATTGCCTTCATGCTTGCGTAGTTCGGTAGTTGGATACTAATATATGGATCGAGATGTATTTGATAGTGCAATGGCAATGGACGTGTGGTTTCAATCCAAAGATTCTGAGTTCAATTGGCATAAACCAAAGCTAACTTATGAAGTTATGCGTCACTATAGGTGGAACAGAGACCCTTGTCACGCATAGCGGGGATAGCTCAGTTGGGAGAGCGTCAGACTGAAGATCTGAAGGTCGCGTGTTCGATCCACGCTCACCGCAATGTTTTTGGTACATTTTTGTTTTTTAAACTTGTGCGCCGTTTAAAATTGGTTTGAAAGCCTCATCCCTCATCTTTTAAGAAAATAAAATACATCTTTCAAACTATGGCCCCCTTTACATCTTTTTGTTTAACTTATATGCTGTTTAAATTTGAAAACCTCCTGTCGATCTCTCTCCATTCGAAACTCTAACGAAACAGACTGGCCCGCTGCTTCCGCTTGCTGTTCAGTGGCATTCTCCTACCTCTCTATCTCCCTTAGAAATTCAGGGTAAACCTAGCTTTTCGATCAGCCAACATCGCAAGTATCCATATAATATGCTTATAACAATTTAGAAAAACTTCCTTCGGGTGTGTAGCGGCCGGGATATTTTATTCCATTTTCTAAAAATTTACAAGTTCTGCAACTGGTCCAAGCCTCCACTCCACATTTCTAGTCCTACAGATTTACAGAACATCAGAGATCATCCTAATGCCCTCCTTTTTCCTATGGTATACAATGAATGATGAATCAGATCAGAGTAAGCCATATATAGTTACAAATGATCTGTCAACAAAAAACATATGCGACTCCCTCTCTATCTTGTGTCAGATATCAACACATATCATCTACAACAACTCTGCAGATCAGATCAGACGGCCTAGAATCTCTTTTGAGGAGCCATGCTACAAGAAACTCTGCAGGTCAGAAGGCCTAGAATCTCTTTGGAGAGCCATATGGGCTTGGAGGTCTCGGCTGGCTCAACTCCAGCCAGGGATCTGGAACTGCGGCGCTTCGCCTCGACTGGTTCTGCAAGGGATTGTTTGGGTAGGCTGCTGCTGATAATCCAGGGGAGAGCGCCGGATGCGTTGGTGAAGGGAGGCAGCTCCAGTTTGATTGCTTGAACTGCCGCAGCGGGCTTGAGCATGGCGACACCGGTAAAGACATGTTTGCTCTCACTGCAGTTGGGCTGCTGCACGTGCACGGCCATGTTGAGAAGTAGGTTACAAGATGAACTTGGAAACAAAGGATGGGCAGGAGGTAGAATGGTATACCTGGAGGTATTGTGAGGAGAAGGATAGGCTGTGGAAAATCCAGCGAATTCCCTTGCGCTTAGTCCTGCGATACCATGCAGAGGAGCAATGTTTCTCCTTGACGAGGATTCTCTGTTTGGCTGCAAAAGGGGAAAAAATTGAAGACATGACAAGGATGTCCGGACATGGGAATTACGTCGTGTAATCCAGTCTTTAAACCTGGTTTCACGTAATTAATTTATCAACAACAGATATGTAAAGCAAGCTTCCTAAAAAGAATTATGTGCAACACATGAATCAGCCCTACTGCCCCCCATCATCTGATGCGATGATACAAATAAAATGGACAGTCACAAAGGTCTTCTGATCTTGTAAACATCTAGAAATATATAATCTACTATGTCCTGTTGGTACTTCAAAAGAGTAAAAGAGCTCGACATTGACTCTGAAAAAAACAAATGAGCAGAAATCTCACCTTTCTATGACTTGCTGCAGGGGAAGAAATTCCATTTCTCAACTGAGTACCATTGCATGTTGGTGCTCTTACAGCCTGATGGTCATGGACAAAAGGGTGACCCAGCAACGAAGCTGCAGAAGGCCTCTGTACTGGATCACGCTTTAAGCACAAACTTAGGAAATCTTTCCCTTCTTTGGAAAAACAATCTGGAATTTCTGGTATATCTTTACTGTTTGCAATTTTAAATATTGCTGCCACCTGCAAGACCAAGAATCTGACATGAGGCTCACCAACTATAAAAGAAGTATCAAGAGTCCTCCAGTTATTTTCACTAAAAGAGGCAGAATAGCATCTCCAAGTGGAACAAAGCATTTTGGTAAATATTAAACGAAGTAGCATACATCTTCATACGGATACCAGGGATGCTTCGCGGTTGCCATCTCAATAATTGTACATCCAAGGCTCCATATATCAACCGCAAGATTATATCCTTTGTTATTCATTACAACCTGCACGTTTTACATTTAGTTGGACAAACCGTTCTTGGTGAAGTAAATTACATAACATATGACACAGTGCTCCAAGTGTTGTAAACAGGAAACCGTATACCTCAGGAGCCATCCAGTATGGGCTTCCTCTGAAAGAGCGTATTTCGGCGAAAGATGTCACCTGTTTCAACATAAGCATTGAAATGAGATAAAAGAGACAACCAAAGCTCAAAAGGAATTCATTTTGTTGTTGAATTGAAGAAGCCCTTCCATAGCCATCAGAGACATCTTTTTTAAATCATGTAGAAATGACATCACCAGCCCACAACATAAAGGGAAGTTTATAGACATAGTACAGATCTTTATCACTCCCAAGTCTCAAACTTAGAGGAAGCCAGTGTTTATGCTCAATGTTAAAGACATTTTACTGAGTTGCATCTAGCATTCTGTCAGAGGAGGAACTTAATACTCCCTCCGTACTTGTAAAGGAAGTCGTTTAGGACAGCGACACGGTCTCCAAAATACAATTTTGACTTCTTGTTTCTATAAAAATATTTATTGAAAAGTGATATATGTATACTTTTATGAAAGTATTTTTCAAGACAAATCTATACATATAATTTTTATATTTTCAAACTCAACAACTTGAGAGTTATTCATGATTTATATTTCCAAGGTTTGACTTAAACATTGTCCTAAACGACTTCCTTTACGAGTATGGAGAGAGTATTCAGTTAGATGACTACTAAATGCTTTCTGTGGTCTCAGTGAGGTTTTAATGATGCTTCTACACAACCAAACAAGCAAAACCCCGGGAAGAACGAAAATATAACTGCATACATGTTTAGCCATGCCAAAGTCCGCAAGTTTGACTTCACCATTAGGGCCCACAAGTATGTTTGCTCCTTTAATGTCTCTGTCCACAAAAATAAAATTTACAAAGTGATCATTGTATTCAGTGCCTACCATGAAAATCACTAACAGTGTAGGATAATTTACATTACCTGTGTACAGTATTCCTACCATGCAAGTAGGCAAGCCCTGAAAGAATCTGCCGAGTATAATTACGAATCACAGGTTCCTTAAATGGACCGTACTCTCTAAGTAATTTATGAATTGAACCTCCAGAAACATATTCCAGATAGATGGACAGAGCTTCATCAGCCTGCTCAAAATTGTTTAAATTAGGCAAGCCAAAGCTTAATGAGAACTTTCAGAAAATAAGTGAACAATCACACAAAATTAGTAAAACTGATGGTGTCTCCTTTCTTGGTGGAAACTGGAACCAGGGCGTATACCCTCTGATTTTAGAAAAGAGGAAAAGGACAAAGCATGCACGATTAAGCATTAGAACCAAAATTGATGCATAAATTTATGCTCTGTGCACCAGAGAGTGAGTCTATGCATCATCAGATTAGTTCCCACCAAAAAAAATGTTATAATTTTCCCTCACAGATCCATCTTGTAATGAGCAACGCACAATACAAATATGCTAAGATGAGAAAGAATAAAATTATGTGGCTGCATGACATGCTTATTGAACAATTAGTCAATAATCATATTGAACCTACCAGTTCACTTCCATAATATTGCACGATATTTTGGTGCGAGAGCTGCTTAAGCATATCTATTTCCTGTCATTACAAGATGGACAAGTTAATAAACCAAAACAGGATGTAGTCAGAGACAGGTTGGAAAAGTGTTTGTGTTACAATAAAAATAAATTGTTCAAAATGACACACAGCCTATCAATTGTATAGGGCAATCAAATGACCTGATTCAATTGCCTAAGGCGTTCCTTTGAATGTGAATCGTCCAAAAAAACCTGCACCTCCTTGATTGCACAAAACTGCCCATTTTCACTGTACAACGCCAATTAAGATCAATCACAAGATGGCAACAATAAGAGTCAAGAGTGAAATAGATTCATAGAAATAGTTCTAAGATTTTCTTTCATGCTCTCATGTGATGCCAAAAAAGTGTGTTGTGTAGCAACTTTTGTTTAAGGAAATTAAATAGAACCATGTATACATGTGATAATTATGACTTCACATACCCCCTCTCCTCCTTTTTCTATGTTCTAGCCTACCGAATTGAACATGTGGGTCCACATAAATATCAAACTTTTGTGCATGTACGTAATCAAATTACACATAGCAACATTTTGGGTATACAGCCTTAGACAGAAAAACAAAGGATTTAGCTGCGATCTAGCCATAGAACTAAAATTCTATATAAACTTCAAAGATGAACCTGCATGGATGCAAAGTACATGAAAAAATGAGTCACATTCATAGTAACTTCTTTGGGTGAACTTCGAAACCATATTATTCTTTTAATGTTCTATAAGATAAACCTCCATACCTGTTGAAACCAAGATAAACCTGACCAAATGTGCCGCTACCTAATAGCTTCCCCCTTTTCCACTGTGATTGGAATTGACTAGAAGTAATGGAAGATGAAGGAATGGATGAGCTAGCAACAGGAACTGGAGGGAGAGGCAAGGGTTGAGATGGACTCCTAGGATCATCCATCCTTTTCACTGGTGACCTTGGGGTAAACCCAAAATCTCTTGCGCAGCAAGCAGAATAAGCATGCCCTCTCGGACCAGGGGAATGACTTCTTGGTCTTACAGCAAATGTATCCTCAGGCAACATTCTGCCCCGAGAATAACTAGATTCACTTGTTGAAGGTTCAAAGATTTGCATGTGATGAACTTCGTTCACATTTGCAATAGGAACCTCAAAGAATTTTTGATGCTCCTGGAGAATACCACATGATACAAAACGCTTCTCTTCTACCATGCCATTATGACCATCAGGTAGCACAGTCCTTCCGCTAGTGTGGACAACTGGATCTGTATACCTACAGATTCCAACAACAAACAGGAAATATCAGAGGACTTCCAGGACTGTAGGAACAGATTGTCGAAAAACAAAATAGGTCATCTTTCAATAGAAAACAAAATAGAGCCAAACAGGGACACTATCAGAAAGGGCAAAGGCATGAAACACGCACTATAACTACAGGCAGAAAGAAAAGAACCATCAATGTGTTGAAATTTAGCTTGACGCCATAAAAAGATGCATTCTTTTATGCTCTGGCATCATTCTTGAAGGAACAGATAATGCTACTCCTAGCATAGAAACACCTCGGCGTCATTTCCATAGAATGATCGTGAGGAAAACAGTAGATATTCTATTTATCTATAAGTAGCCACCGTATTTGTTCTACGCCAAGAAATTCCCACGCTAATCAAAGATGAGAAAGATTTGCGTCTCCAAGTGGAACAAAGCATTCATTTCCATAGAATGATTGTTAGGAATACATTAGACATTCTATCTATCTATAAGTAGCCGCCATGTTTGTTCTATGCCTAAAAAATTTCCACGTTAACGAAAGATGAGAAAGATTTGCGCTGTTTTAGATTACAACGGTGCAGATTTATTGATAAAGGTTTACATAAGACAAACTTGTTCTTATCAAAGCAGGAATAGTTGTATATCAAATCCAATTCTATCTGGGCAAAATTGCGCGGGAATTCCACGCAAACAAATTACGCGGGAAATTCTGTTAGTTAACAATATCATAAATATCCTAGCATAAAATATCTTAAATACAATTGAATGAATAAAAAAGAAGGATGGGTTGAACTTTTGACGCGCTTTGGTAGCCTGACTCCCCAAGTCCACCGAATTATACTAGTAATAAACAAAGGAATACGGTTTTGTACGCTATAGGCGGTGAGAGAAGAGACGAGGTCAACGGCCGTATGGCAGTTGTTGCGAAGCCTCAGTCTCCACACAGTTTGGTCTTTTAGAAGTCAACTCAAGACCCCTAAATCACACTATCACTCGGCACACTTCGTGATTACTACTAACGAACTGGAAAAAGGGTAATCGCGTCGAATTCGTTGCGATCACGGTTTGGAGTTGTAGCAGCTACGCCCATAATTGGAGTACCCGACCAAACCGAAACAAAAACAAAAACAAAAATGAAAAAAAAATAGCAGGTCGGTAGCTGTAAAACGGAGCAGCCAGTACGAAGCAAATCACCTGTAATTCCGGTGATCCGCCTCGTCGTCCGACGAGCTCCCGCCCGAGACCGACTCGGCCGCCGACGCGCACGCCGGCGGCGACGGCGACGGCGGCGCCGCGGCGGGGGACGCCAGGGGCATCGGCGCCGACTTGGACACCGGCCGCGGGAGCGGCAGCCCGTGGTGCTGGTCCTGTGGCCCCGGGCATCGCGGGGGCACGGCGCTGGCGCCGGCGCCCCACCGCGTCGGCGTCGGCGTGGTGGAGGATGGAGACGCGCAGGCGGACGGGTACGCGGACGTTCCCCCCAGGTCGACGGAGTCCCTCGGCGAGGTCGCCGTGGTAGAGGCGGCGGCGGCGTCCCCCGCGGGCTTGTCGCGCCTCCGCCTCCACTTCCTCCGCAGCCACCCCAGCGGCATCCCCTCCGCTCGTTCCTCCCTATTCCCGAACGAGCCTTTCCCCCCTCCTCCGCCGCCGGAGCAGCAGCAGCAGCCGCCGCCGCCGCAGCCGCACGAGACGAGGCGCGGCGAGGCGAAGCGCGCGTGAGGTGGAGCTGGAGGAGAAGGCCGCTTTCTTTTTTTTTACTTCCTTTTTTTTCTTTTTTTTTTTGTTTTGGTTCTCTCCTGCTGCTTGCGCTGCCGCTAGGAGAAGTACTACTAGTAATAAAAGCGCGGGGGTGCGGGACAGCTAGCTGCCTTGCCTACGTGCTGCGTGCGTCGCAACCCGCGGCCAGGTGCGGCGCGGGCCCCGCGGATCGGGGGGTGGGGCCCACGCGACAGCGAGCGGGGACGATCTCGGGTGGGGCCCACGTGACAGTGACACGGGTTGGGCGTGGCCTGGACGGTGGGTATGTGTGTGTGTTGGGGGCCGTACGGATTGGCGGGTTGTGGGGCCCAGGGGGGGAATGTGTGTGCGGGAGAGGGAGAGAGAGAGGAATCTTCGCGAGGCGAGCCGTGTGCGAGGGGACGCTTGGAGTTTGGTGGTGGAGTGGGGGCCCACAAAACAGCCTACCGGTGACGTCGAGGGGGGTGATGACGTACTCCGTAGTGGAGTACTCCGATCTGTTCGTCAAGGAAAAGGAGATGTTTTGGACTGATACGAGTGCTACAAATGTTTTGCAGTTTTCTTTTTTTTCTTTTTAATACTATATTTAATTTCACACAAGTACATGCATTCCTCGTGATTATGGGCCTGTTCACTTTTGATGTCATTTTTAACATTACCAAGTTTTTGGTAAAGTTGTAAAAAAAGTGGCTATATTTAGTTTGCTGCCAAATTTTGATAACTATATCAAATTTTTGGCATTGGTAAGGTTTTTTTTTTTTTCATCAAAGTGAACAGGCCCTATGCCTTCCAACGCAAGCTTACTCGTATTCCCTCTGTCAAAAAAAATCAACCTAAAAAGGGATGGGAGACCTCTCAGGACAATGAATCTGAACAAAAGGTAGTTCAGATTCGTTGTCCTAGAAGGGGTAGGTTGAGCTTTTTGGGATGGAGGGAATATGCAAGTATTTGGACCAAAGCATAAATAATACTAGTATATAGGTGGTGTTCTTTTCTCTTGAAGATGAAGATTGATTTTTTTACGCAAAACGAGGTGGTATTAACGTTTAATTGATTGAGTTTTAATTATTACAAACTTAAAAAATAGATTAATATGATATTTTAGAGCAACTTTCATATAGAAAGTTTCCGCACGCAACGTACCATTTAGCAGTTTGAAAAACGTGCCACGAAAATCTTAATTTTCATCCAACCTTGTTGGAGAAAAGAACGGGACCATAGTTAGAAATTGCTATATTTTAAATTAGAGGTATTAAGCATCACTTGAAAGTTAAAATGGACACCAAGGTTGTAACTCTATACACGCACGGTTTTTAAGTCACTAATTTGTACTAGCTTTAGCTGGATTTTCGAAAACTTTGATTAGTTCATATGAATGGTTTAAAATCATTTTTCTTCTATTTAAACACTAAATATTTCCGTTGTTTTAATCTGCCGATGCTTTGATTGTTTTTATTACTGCACCACCTTCTCTACATTTTTAGGGGTCTAGGCAAACTCTACACTACGTGCTTAAATATTTTCTTACTTGTAAAAATATATTTTATTAACCATTAACCTTGTAAAGTGACAAATAAATTGTACGAGTAAAAGTCAATTTGCAAAATGGTCCTAATTATTATTCCATCGCATCCTCATTGACACAAATTTCTACGTCGTCGTCCTATGTGGTGTGCTAGAACACCGCATACAGATCTAGTCCATAAGTACGTACTCCTATAGTATGGCCCTGTTTAGTACCAAAGTTTTTTTTCAAACTTCCAACTTTTCAATTTCCATCACATCAAATTTTTCATACACACATAACTTTGCTATCACATCATACCAATTTCAACCAAACTTTCAAACTTCAGTGTGAACTTAACACAGCCTATACTCCACAAAAGATTGAGCAAAGAAGAGTCTACCGTACAGGATGTCTGATGATTAGCCGGAGTCATCTGAAACGACGACAGCCGAAGATTCAACGGAGAGTACTACAAGAAGGATCCTTCGCAGCGAATTCAGAAAGAATGGTGCGTAGAGAGGAGGTATATAGAGGTTGACAATGGACTTTGAGCATGTTCTTGGATGATTAATATAATAGTACTGTAATAGATTATAGATAATAGCTTATATAGATAAGTTATATATTATAAATTTTATGGCTTCATCACATTTGGTTTTTAGTTTATCAGTCACAGCGAAAATTTGAATTAAAGCTTAATTTTAGAGTTGATTAGATATTATAGATGTTAATTACTTTTTAAAAAAAATTGGTTAAACTTAGAGAACTTTTGTTTTTGGAGAAGATTGAAACACCTGACAACTAATATATGTTGAATGGAGGAAGTGTGTGTTTCGATTGGTGCAGAGTGAATGGAGAAATTTAGAGAACGTATGGGTTTTCACTTATTTAATAATTTTCATTAGATATATCGTACCTTTTATATGTACTCTTGCTATATGCATTTACTCCCTCCGTCCAAGAAACAGTTTGTTCAGTTTTATAATGTGTCATATTATATATTAATTAGGTTAATTTATTTTGAAATGGAGAGAGTATGTTTAGTTGGATATGCCATGCACAATGGCGAGTTGTCGAGCGAGAATCGTAGATGTAAACGCTGACGATGCTCCAGTATATAGTCGCATGAGAGGGCGACAGTCGAAGAGCTAAATAGCTGGCTATTAAGCCTAGCGTTTGCTGTCATAGTCGATGGCTAGCTACCTTTTCGTTTTTAACAAACGCAACGGTCTGACTGTGTCTGTCCGTGCAAGGGGTTGAGTCAAAGATTAGGGATGATTAGCTTAGGCCTCAAGCAATTAATTCGGTTCTTAATTAACTAAGGCTGTGTTTATATCTAAAATTTGGATCCAAACTTCAGTCCTTTTCCATCACATCAACCTATCATACACACACAACTTTTCAGTCATATCATCTCTAATTTCAACCAAAATCTAAACTTTGCGCTGAAATAAACAGCGCCTGGTACTAGTAACAGGAACAGAAAAGACGAAAGTACTCTACACGCTACGTACTTTTGAGTTTTGTCTGCCTGAAAATTTCGTGGCATTTGAGAGAAGCGCAGTTTGGCGGCGTCATCGCTGATGTCACGTCAATTATCTGTACTGATGACAACTGTGTTGGTTGCTCTAGTCAATTTACTGGTCTTAATTGCACGTTTCTTTTTAACATCATTATATTTCAGGATGAAGGTATGTTTTTCTCTTCCTTAACTCTGAATCGAGCTTGTTGCAGACAACGACATACACTGATACATCCTCCGTTTTATTAAAGAAAAATCCAACTTTGATATAAATATAGTCTATATCTATATTCGTAATGAGATTTTCTTTTTAACAAACGAAGTATACAATAGAAGGATAGTAGTATATGCTATATATCAGTACTACCAGTAAGTTTGATGCTAACGTATGGTGGTAGAATGGAGAGTGGAAGACTGAACGAGTAAACCGGCTGGAATTAATTACACACATGTTTGGAATTCTCACAAATGAAAAATCTCTTCCCTGCAATGACCACAAATTTTAACAATTTAACTCTTTAAAAAAAACTATTTTTAAAAATAAACCGTTGCTAAAACTTACTCCCTCCATATATTTTTGATAGTCATATTTTCAAATCTGAAAAAATTATTTTTGATAGGCATATTTCAATCCAACAACTTATCCTCTTAATGACTTTCTCGGATTTAATGTGTAACTCTATATTCTTCCACACAAGATTGGCTGCATGGGCATCGAGAAATGTAAATATTAATAAATCGCTTGTTTATGAGGAATGACTAGTAACATGTTTAAATGGATGATAAGTAGAATTAATTATCCTTGGTTTGTATGAAAAATGAAATATGACTATCAAAAGTAGATGGAGGGAGTATTTCAAAAATGACCATTTTGTTCAGCGCCAAATCGTGTAGCGCTGAACTTAGATACCTCAGCGCCAAATAGCGTGGCGCTGAATGTGCGTTGGTACGCTGACTTAGCCTTCCATCCATCCACGGTGGCACGGCATTCAGCGTCAGTTGACGTGACGCTGAAGTGTCTAAGTTTAGCGCCAGATGATTTGGCGCTGAACAAAAGGGTCAATTTTGAAATAAGTTTTGGCGTCGGTTTATTTGTAAAATTAGTTTTTTCAAAAGGTCAAATTGTCAAAATTTGTGTGCAATGACAATATGAAGTCAACAAGCAGCGTCCATGCATGATCTGAACAAGCCGTACATGGGCTGATTGGGCTGTAGCAGAGGGAGGGAACGGCCCGGGCGTCTGGCCTTGACGAGGCGGTTGCCAATTGTCACCGCATTTTGGCCTTTTACTCTGATAGTAGCATGCACGACTCTAAACATCTTATTATTTTATGGTATAATATACTCCATCGGTTCAAAAAAGCCAAATATAGTACTAGATGTCCCATCCGGATTCGTAGTACTAGGAAATGTCCTATCTGGTCCTAGGTTTTAATATATTGGGATGGAGTGAGTATGTCTAGATTCGTTGTATTAGGATATGTCACATTCAGTATTAAATTGAATTTTTACGTGACAGAGGGAGTATGTAGGAGTGGTATTTCTTCTCTTGGGCTTCTTATGGCATGTAAAAGCATAGGTCCAGATTAGTTGTAGATCCCGTCGAGGGTTATAAGGGAGACACTAAGGCCTTGTTCGGTTACACAAGGATTCGTTCCAGGCCGGGAATGATAGGTATAACAAGAAATTTATAATAGATACAATAAGAGACCGGGATTTATTTCGGGTCGGGAACCAGTTTACTCATATTAGGTACAACAAAACATCCAGATTAGTTCCACACCTCTTGACTAGTGGATTGATTTCCAGTCTCTTATTGTCCCTATCATGAGTAAATTGGTTCCCGGCCCAGAATGAATCCCGGTCTCTCGTTGTATCTATCATAAATTTCTTACTATACTTATCATTCCCGGTCCGGATTAAATCCTTGTATAACCGAACATGGCCTAAAGGAATATTTTCGCGGCACTACACATTGCAGGCAACATGTCTCTTCCAAGCATATAGCAAATCGACTCTTCCCATGGGAGCGAACACTCCAAATAAAATAAATATCACATTTTACAAAAATGGCAGCAACAGTTGGCCAAGAGCCAATACGGGAGAGAGAAACATAAATTCTACATGGTTGTGGTCCCACTATAGTGTTGAAGTACTCTTTACACACTGCACGTAAACTCCATCTGTCTAAAATATAAGGGTTAAAATTATCTCATTCATCCAAAATCCCTTATATTTTTTTGGACGGGGAGAGTATCTCTCAGCCTTTATTTCTATGTAGACTTGGTTAGTACCGTTGGAGGGGTTTAGACAATGAGGATGCTCTAAGTTTCATATAGAGTTCGTTGTCATCTGATTTTATATGGAAGGGTGCGTTTTATTTTTTTTGAAATAGTAGTGCTCATATTTCTAAGGGTGGTTCATTAAGAGAATCGCCCATGAAATTGTATTTTTTACATGTATTTTTTCTAAGAGAATCGCCGGTAAAAATTACCCCATTTTTACATGTGGTCATTTTCTTAACAAACCACCTCATAAATTCATGATTTGCACATATGGCTCTTTAGGAAAACCGCATACGAAATTAGATATATTTTCACATGCGATTTTCCTTAAGGACCCACCCGGAAAATAGGTTTTCGTGGTTTGTTACCCCAAGACGGCCTCAAACGTTTTCATAGATATTATTCCTTTTGGTCTGTCAGTGAAAAATAATACCAAGAGCCACGAAAATTATTTTGTAATAGTGTAAGATTTGCATTTCGACGAAATCATGTGCACATAACTCCTCTGGAAAGGAAGGTGTTTCTTTTATCTAGAACCAAAAGAAGGCCCATGTAAGTAAGGTGTTCTTTTTTTTCTAAAAAAACACACATTACAATGTATATTTGATCAATAAAAAAGAGCCCATGTAAGGATGTGAGTGGTATATACAAAAGGGCAAGCTAAGCGTGAATTTTTGCTTGGACATGTAAGGAACTAAGGAAGTGACCGAGTGAGCATGAGAAACGAAGAAACTAACCTAAGGCTCCATGTGTCAATGATTTATGACAATCCATTTTTAAAATGAATTTTGTTGTTATGCACTAGTATCATCATATTTAAAGGATTAACATAGCAAACATGACATATTTGCAATGTTACGGTTGGAAAACATAGACTCTTCAAAAAAATTCTAAGTATTTTACGAAAGCAAATACCTAAATTATTCACAGCTACTTTTCTCATCATTGTAATAAAGAAATTTCGGCCATACGCTACCACGCAACATCCCCGGTGGCACGCTTGCATTGCATAGCAATGCAATGCACGAGAGACCAAAAATTGGTGAACACGTCACCCATCCCTAACGGCCTCGATCTCACCGTCCGATCTCAAAATCCAACGGCTCCGGATGCACCCACGTCAGAAGTTGTCGATGAGCTTGGCGTACGACGTGGTCACCCTATTCCCTTCCACCCGCCTGTTCTCGATCTCCCTCTCGACGCACGCCGCCGCCGCCTCGCCGTCGCCGGCGGCGGTGGCGCAGATGTTCCGGCGAGGGTCGGCGATGGGGACCCTCCAGTGGCCGTCGGAGAAGTTGGCCGCCCTCGCCTCGGCGGCGTCCCACCGGAGCAGCGCCTTCTGGCGCTCGTCGAGCAGGCAGAACCCCTGGAGCGCCGCCGGCATGGCGTCGTGCGCGCGCCACCACCGCGCGTGCGCCTCGTCGCTGGCGAACTGCCTGAGCTGCGGCGAGTTCCAGTTGCAGTCGTAGTCGCGGAAGCAGAACCACGGCTTCATCCCGACGAAGTGGACGGCGAGGGCCACGGCGGGCTCCGCGGCGAGCACGGCGCGCCTGGCGGCGGCGAGCCGCTCGCCGGAGTCCCCCTCCCAGAAGTGCTTCATGAAGTTGGCGTGCGACGGGAGGCGGTGCCACCACGAGAAGACCTCGTTGAGGTACCCCTGGTCGCCGCCGTTGTAGGAGTCGATGTCGGCGATGTGGTCCATGAGCAGGCGGAGCGTGCAGCCGCACGGCTCCACCACCATCACGCCGGAGTTGAACAGCGTGCCGTGGTTCGCCGTCGCGCTCACCTCGGGCATGGCGAAGAGCGGCGACATGGGGCGCTGCACCAGCAGGTCGGCGTCGAGGAAGACGACGCGGTCGTACTCCGTCAGCGACCACAGCCAGAACTTGCTGTAGTTCCACTCGTTGTACGCGTCCGCCGCCGCGCGCGGGTTGCGGACGCGCCGGATCGCGCGCACCTTCCACCCGGCCGCCTCCAGCGCGCCGCGGTGGCGCGCGCTGATCGTCTCGTCCACGAGCGCCACCATGTCGCGCTCCGGCTCCGACGGCGCCCCGGAGGCGGAGGCCATCCGGATGCTCTGCGCCGCCACTAGCGCGCCGCACGCGTACAGCTCCTCCGAGTGGAGGATCGTCGCGTACGCCTCCCGCCGCGGCGGCGGCGCCGACGCCGCCGCGACGTGCGGCGCCGCCAGCGCGCTGAACGGCATGGCGAGCCTGCAGGAGCCGACGGGGAGGGCGAGATCCCGGCGGAGCGCGTCGGCGTCCGGCCGGTACAGCCACACGTCGCCGTCGCGCGGCGCCACCTCGTCCCTGCACCGGAACAGGTTCGGGATCGGGAAGCACCGGCTCGCGCTCACCACGAGCACGTGCGCGGCGGCGCCGCCGCGCCCGCGCGTGGCGGCGAGGCGCGCCGCGGCGAGCTGCAGGTGCAGCCGGGCCACGTCCTTGGACCAGCCACCCCCGCGCCGGCACGGCAGCTTCACCGCGACGACGTCGAACACGGCCACCTCCTCGCCGTCGCCGTCGGCGTCCACCGCCGGCTCCGGCAGGTCGGGGCACGTCGGCGCGTGGTACAACTCCTCCTCGTCGATCCACTCCGGGTACAGGTGCTCCCACGTCACGTTGCTCCCGGCGCGCTCGAGGCGCGCCACCGCGGCGGCCGTCTGTGGCAGCGCCGTCCTCCATTGCTGCACCTCGCCGTCGTCGAAGTTGAGCAGCGCCACCCTCGCGCCGCCGCCGTGTTCCGCTCCGGCGACCAGCTGCATCGCCTTGGAGATCTTTGGCCAGTCCACCGTCACGTCCGACACGTACCTGGTATCATCCGGCTCGTAGCTCACTCTCGGCACTCCAGCTGATGACCTGCGCGTTTCAAGTTCAGACGAAGCAAAGGATTAATCACTGACCATCGTATCAACGGCCTCATCTTTTCGTTTATGCTTAAATTTAGAGTTGATTTTGGGATTTTTTTCCCATCGTAGTTTATTTTTCAACCTTTGTTTTTAGATTATTAAGAACACGCATATAAAAATTTTATTCACAAATTATTTTTCGTTTGCAAATGTGTTGTTTCGTTATTTCCTCTTATCAGCCAAACAATGGGGCTGCAAGACGGATTTTATGACCCTTGGCTTAAAAAATTGGTACATTTCACTACCTCCTCAACGACATTAAAATCATTTTTTCAAAGAGTAATTTTATAATATTTGAGGAGATACAAAGATGTGCTACATTTTATTGTGAAATATGGTATCTCCTGGTACAAGACACCAAACGGTACTACATTTTATGTTACATAATTTGGTAGCTTTGTGGTAATGATCGTAACCTTTATCTTTTCAAAAGAAATATTTGTTACAACTTATTGCTTTTTAAAAAAATCTTGCGAATAAAAACATGAATTTTGTATGGTTTTTTTTTCTTACTCTGTGTGGTGATCATCGTTGTGATGGATAGATGGCGAGTTGAGGAGGCTGACGAAGGAGCCACACATGAGGATGATGAGGACGAGCTTGACATAGAGCATCTTGGGGTTTGAACCCTCAGGGAGCAGTGCACTGAATGGCCTGTACTTGGCATCCTTCTCGTAGTGGTAGCTTCCTATGTATCCCCTCTTGCTCAGGCTGTTGCTGAAATTAACACGGGTAAATAATCACAATTAGTTCATAATCCGGTTGCGATTTTCTTCAGAATATTGCATAACTATTTAGACCATATGTAGAAAACGATAGCATGTGCAGTTGAGGGCTTCAAAAGTTCTAACAAAGGTCACAAATCATATGGTTGAACTGAACAAGATTGCCCCTTGTGACCAAATCATTACCTGTAACTAAAATTACTTGTCAGTCTTTACTAAGGTGTTGGTTTTTTTTAAAAAAAACTTAGGTGTTAAGTTTTCTTTGGCTTTTACCAATATGTGATCAGCAATCACTATTTCTGCATTTGGTCATTTTCTACTTTTCTTCAAACGACCAATTTCATAACATCTCCTCTATTACTTTCAGACCAAGACCAGAAAGTCATATGTGTCATAGCTTTCTTTCTTTCTTCTTGTTTTTTTTAAAGGAATGGCTCTCTTTCTTCATCTCCTCTTGTAAGAAGTCATCAAGAACAGTCAGTTCCATGCTTCAACGGTCCAGGCTTACATCTACAACTAGTCATCGTCTCCATCATCGTGCCAATTCCCTCTTCATTATCGCTTTAATCCCTAATAGCTTTGTTCCTTATTATTTTTCTTTTTTTCTACCTTTGACTCTATTCTTACATGAACCTATTTGTTTTCACCATTCTGTTAATTTCAGAACACAGTTTTCTTTTCTTCCATCCAAATTGGCAATTTGGCATGCAGATTGAAGAGAGACTTCTTCAGAACTCGTGACGCCATTGTGACTTTTTCTTCTTCAGAAGTTGCAAACGGAGTTGGTGAAACTGCAGGTTGCTAGCTATATATGTAACTTCCTACGACGTGATTTACTATAAATTAATCTTTTATTGGACTGTTAGCTCACCTAAAGGTAGGAATTTTGATTAGCAGAGCTCGCCAAACTTTGGAGAATTGGGCTCTCTTGGTTCAGAGCACACGAAATTAGGAGGATTAATTCAAATTGGTTTGTTGGGCACATCACTTCTGGTTTCTATTGGTGGAAAAAAAAAACTACTTCAGGGAGTAATTTTTCTCTGCTAAAGTCACCAGGATGACGTACTTTTGTACTGTGATTGGAAAAAACTGCAATTTTGTTGGTAGTTAATAACTACTCTATGTTATAAAAATACTCGCAAATATTGACTTCAAAACGACCATTTTGCATTGCTAACATACGTGGTCATGTAACCTTTTCCATGGGCTCAGGAACATGACCACGAAAACACGCTAAGAACCGTATTTAAACAGGATTAAAACTTGATAGCAGGTAAACTTAAGATCATGCATAGTATTTATCACCAAGCGTATCATTGTCGATGATGAATATGCAACGATGTAAAACAAGTTTACATGGACAAGATTAAATACTGGATAGATGCATGGATGGAATTCAAAATGTTCGGTGCTCAAGGAATCATTGGCGCCGTTATGCATGATGCTCGGGTGAAGATAACATTAAGTTTTCACTGGGAACCTGAGATTCTAAATATGTAAATTTTAGCCAGGTTTATCTAGATTTTAGCTGTGTTTGCTAAATATTTAGCAAAAATATGCAGAGGAAGCAAGTTTGCTATAACTACTGGAGGGAAGAAAAGACTCACAGAGTTCTGTCAAGACGGTGCCTCTTCTCTGCATGATGAGCACAAGCAAAACCTCTCATCCTTTTATGCAAAAAAAAAACACTACTCCAAATTGAATCCTAGTATGTAATCACCCTTCTTCAGGTGGCCCAGCTCTCTGAAGAACTTTGCTGATAAACCTCCACTTTCCGTAAACTCTGAAGATTGATAAATCTTCCTATCTTCCTCCTATATCAACTCTGGTAGCTCGATATCGAGTCGAAAATTTGAACTGTTTTTGAGAGATAGAACAGCTGAACAGCAAGAAGCAAGGGAGACAACACACTTGCAGAGAGGGTTTATGTACAAAGAAAGATGAGATGTTTATCAAGGAGGTTCTCAGGAGGCAATGGAATGCATGGCTTGACAGCAAAAGATGATGAGAGCTCCAAACCTAGGCAAAGAGAGAGAGCAACTTATAGATTTGGCAGGAGAGCTGTGACCAGAAGAACAACCCCTTGTTTGACAAGTTCCTGCAGGAACTGTTGGAGACCTGGTCCTTGTCACTAGTTTTTGGAACAGATCACATTAATTTATTGTTTTTTAAGATAAGGAAGCTTTATTGAACTTAGCCAATTTACATCAAGGTGATACAACCGTACTAAGAACACTCTTAACCTCTACATAACTAAAAAAGAAAACACAGGTATTAGGGAAGGATCTAGTATCAAATAAATAGAAGGGGGTAAGGCTTCGAACCTAGGCCGGCTAGCCCACCACCTTGTGGAGCTAGCCGGAAGACCCCTGAGCGTTTCTCAACCTCTACATAACTAAGATGCACGCAACCAATCACATTAATTTAATTCACAGGATATTAATCCTTGGCCTGCAAAAAGGTGAGTGCATATGTAGGGAGCAATCAGTCCCAAAAATCCTACTACAAACCTAAGACACAGTCCTGTCTGAATAAGGGTTGTTCAGTTGTTTCCATTTGTCTTCCTTTGGTCGCATGCGTGTTTTCATTTCATCTCACTCACTCTCTTAACATTCCTTTTGCTTCAGGTGTGACCTTACTTATGTTATATGCAAAGACAGAGTTGGTGTGCAACTCTGACAGAGATGTACACAACTGAAGAACAAGCAGAACTGTACTACATACTACTTCTACTCAATCATTCTGGATGATAATTCAGTAATGTATGATCAACAAGGGACATTTTCTTGGTACAGGTGAATGGAAGAGTAGACATGAACAGAAAAGAAAACTAAAAGAAACAGAGGTTCTTTTCCTGTACTTCCAATGTAGATTGGCTACCATATACACAAGCAGGAGAAGCTCTGACGTTCACCAAACCCAACTGATCAACTGGGAAGAGTTTGGTTGGACCTGAAGCAAAAAAAATGTGCAGTGCCTTTGCACCCAAGGGATGACTGAATCTGAAATTGCTTTAGGTAAACTGCTAAAATGAAGCTTACAAAGAAGGTTACTACATAAGCGAGTAAGTGAATGTGGTGAAAAGGCAGACACAACACAGCACAGCACACAAAAACCAGGACAGAAAAAAGAAAAGAAAAGAAAAGAGAGGAGGAATCTTGATTTGACTACGATTCAACCAGTAGGCCTAATAGTTTGAAGGTTACCTGCAACCAAAGTGAGCCATCCAATGTTTTAGGTGAAGCATGAAGAATACTATTCCATGGAAATCTCTGAAACACCAACTATCCAGAGTTATTGCTCTATTATGTGGCCGTGTACATCTTCGATGCAGAGACCGGATTGAATTCCATTATCCAAAAAAAAAAAAAACACTACTATAACAGTATAGCCACCATCAATTGGCATATGTTAATTTTTTTTAAGGCCAAAGAAAGACAATGTTGTGTATGTGTATGGTGAGTATGAACATGAAAAGATTATATTTTGTGGGCATGCATGATGTTGATTAACGGAACAGGTCTTACTTTGCTTCCAGATGGAGGTAGGCAAAAAAAAAAAAAGAGTTCAAAACTCCTTTGCTTCGCTTTGCTTTTGCTTACCTGAGGGTGCAGGAAATCAAGAGATAGCTCAGGTTTTTCTGCATGCATCTGTTCCCAACTGCTCCCTTTCCTTTGACCTGTCCTCTTCTCCTTCTCTGACGCGCGTGCTGCTGCTTACTCTGAAATCTCTTGCCTGCAGCGACACGTAGAAGTAAAAGGAAGGGGGTTTCTTGACGTGAGAAGTGGTCAGTTTGTCAATTTGTCACCACGGATCAGTGGATGGTCCTAACTAACCAAGAACAAGACGTCAGAATCTGGCCAAGACAGTGATATCCATCTAACCAAGGGAACACATGTTGTTATTTCCCAGTTCCAAACACGCTACTGGAGAATCAATTAAGGGCAAACACATGTGGATTTTATATCACAGCAACTGAGAACGTTTGGTAACCAAGGAGAATTTTGGTGTCGAATAATTAAGAATACAGTGTGAGCGTGTTAAGAGCTGAACACGGGGATCTTGGGGTTAAAATCGCACACATGCACCTATCACTATGCCAATGAATACATTTCACACATGGAATTTTATTGGATTTTTCAAGTAATTCGTTTTCTTCAAAATTTCTCCAACAAAATTCCTCCGTTCCAAAGGAAAAGTAGAACCCTGTTTGGTGAAACTTCAGCTTATGTTGGATTGTTGGCTGCAATGTCTTTGTAAGCTTTTCAGGAGGATAAAAAGCTACTCCATCCGTTTCTAAATATTTGACCGTTCGTTTTATTCAAAAACTTCTGTGAAATATGTAAAACTATATGTATACATATAAATATGTTTAACAATGAATCAAATGATAGGAAAAGAATTAATAATAACTTAATTTTTTTAAATAAAACGAATGATCAAACATATTTAAAAAAGTTAACGGCGTCAAATATTTAGAAACGGAGGGAGTACTAGCTCTATCTTCCTGCCTAAGGGTAACTGATGTTGGTCTATTGTCGCCTAGATTGGAAATTTAGAATAAGCTCCATGTAGAAAATGATCTTTAGTCTCATTTTGTACTAATAACTGTAGGGGTCAACCCGTAACTGCTTGCCGGATTTTTCCTAAGAGAAAGGACGTCGAGAAACTGAAAAGATTCAATGGACGCGTTCTCATCGTCAGCGTTAGCTCTGTGTGAAAACAATAATTGATGTCATCAGCTTTAAATTAGTCTATTTGATCAAATGGATTTGCTAAAAAGGTGTCGCTACATTTTGGGACTAGTCAGATCTTAACGGTTCAAATGCCCTTGATTGAACATCGTGTGCACGGGCCGGGCGCCTTGGCCTCTCTCTCCTGTTTTTGCTTTTGTTTTTTTACTTTATTTGTTAATCTGCATAGATAGTATAACTACTCCCTCCGTATTAAAAAAAAACCCAATCTTAGGATACTGATACTACTACACAATTATAATTATTTTTTAGTTCCATATCTCATATAACAAAGTAATTAAAGAATTACACCTATTAAAATTTGTAGTAAGTATGGTGTAATTACAATATAACTACTTACAATTTACAACGTAAAAAGAAATTAAAAAAATGTGATGCTAAAAATATACTCCCTCCTTCCTGAAACGAGTTCATTTTTAGCTTATCCAGTTTCTCCCAAAATAAGTTTATTTTTAAGTAGTTATTAAATTGAAGTTTGTGAGAGTAGAAAATAAATGCATTGAGAGTAGATAAAATAAGAAATAATTGCATTGGAATTTGATAAATAAGGGATAATCTATTTTATCTAACATTTATTTCTCATGCAAAATGGAGGCATTATCAAAACCTATATGAAAACCTCCATTTTGTGTGGTACCTATATATAAACCTTTTATTTTCATAGTTATTTATACATAAATATATAATTTATATTAACAACAATGAAAATCCATAGTGTATGAGTACTCAAACTTTTATACCATATCGAAGATCATATATAGATGAACACCATGTTACCATGACTACTACATCTAATTTTATTTATCTCATCTACTTATAGACTAAGAGACAACAACACATAAATAGTTATCTCTAACATATAAATCCAAATAACTCTAATACTCTCATAATTATATTAGAGTTTATATAGATCTTGTCCCTTCATAATGGGTGCATTCTTCTCTCTCTCCTCACTTCTCTCTTTCACTTCATCAATTGGCATCTTATGGCAAGTGATTGGAGGTATATAGTAATATGACCGATGATGGCCTTTAAATGGCACAAAAAAAACCCATAGCTTTGGATGCAAAAGGCTCCGTTCGGCTACCTTGCGGCTGGGCGGGCTGCAGCAGAAAACCAGCATGAACTTTTTTTTTTGTCTTTTACTGCTACAACCCAGTCACAGCGTTGCCGCAGACTGGACCCCCGAACAAACCCAAAGTTGTTCTTAGTAAGAAGGTAGGAGAAAAAAATATTTATAACCAACACTACAAGTACGACGTATACGTTAGCGTCATCATCTAATGTGTGTTGGCCTAATATATTACTTTGAAATTAAACACAATAAATAATTAATTGGATAAGAACTAGAACACCTTGACCTAGGAGGAAAAGAAAAGATCAAACAAAAAGCCTATTATATAAATAGCTTTCAAAAAAACAAAGAAACTCACGCAATGCTGAAGGAAGAAGGGAGGAGAAGGGCATATGCGTCCAAACCGGCTTAAGGCTGTGTTCGGGCATGCTGGTTCCCAACCGGTAATCATGGAAAACGGAACAGTCTATTAATGCGTAATTAATTAAGTATTAGCTATTTTTTTGAAATGGATTAATTTAATTTTTTTAAAGTAACTTTCGTATAGAAGTTTTTTTTTTTTTTGCAAAAAACACACTATTTTGCCGTTTGAAAAACGTACACGCCTGGAGGTTGGGAAAAATGGTGCCGAAGACCGCCTAAATTCTCTTAACGAGTAGCTAGGCTCACGTGTCAGTCCCACATGGTTGGCGTGGGCTCCCTCTTTTTTCAAAAAAAAATAATAATAAAAGGGAATCATGGGCTAGATGGGCTTGGCACATGGGCCATTTGTATAGCTCGGCCCATCTCCTGCAACCGGGCCGGGCAAAGCTAGCTGAGAAAGGCTCGGGTTGTTGGGCCAGGCCTGTCAGCCTCTCGTCGGTCCGAATTAGGAGAAGGAAACCCTAGCTAGAGGAGGATTTGCCCATAAATAGTCGAACCCCTCCTGCGATGCCTCCGCCGCCGCGACGAATCTCTCCCCCTCTCCCTCCTCCGCTTCGTGGATCCGAGGATCCCTCTCGTTCTTACGCTTCCTGCGGTTTGATTCGATCTCGCGTCTCGTCTGGTTTTGGGTTCTTGGGGGGTTTTCGATTCATCCTGCTTGGCTGTTTTTCTTTTCCTTTCAATTTGTGGATGTTGTTTTTCTTGGATCGAGATTCGAGATGGCGATGATGAGGAACTAGTCATGCACCACTCTGAACTCGGGAGAGATCTCTCTCCTGTTCTTGCTGACAAGCAGACTTACTACCCATTATCAATCTGAGCCTGTTCATCTCATTCACCTGAAGAAACAAAATTGCTGCCTTTTCTGTTTCTTGTTCTCTTGTTCTTGGATGAGCAGGGACGATTGTTTTCCTGTTCTCCTGCATTTTCTGTTTTGTGCATTGTGGATAAAAATAATGGGAAGAACCAAATGATGTGGGTTTGCCATTTGGCGATCCAACCATGATGCGGACTGAATATTTCCTTGAGGTCAAATCTAATTGCCGCTGATGGTTCTTTGTCCCACAAATCCTCCATTCTAAAACAGTTTCTTTTTGGTTTCGTTTCAGTCCGGTAGCTGCGTGTAATGTCTGAATTTATCCTTTTCTGGTGCATGGTATAAAACTGCTAAATACAACCTGTGAAATAATTGCGAACTTTAATGAATAATTACAGAATAGTTGTCATTGCCAAACAATTACAGAACAGTTGTCATTGCCAAAAGCAGTCATCGCCTAAAGCAGATTCGGGGGATACCTCATACCTGGCTACTTTGCCAAATGATTCCTATCAACGTGAAGAACCTGCGTGTGAACTAGGACCTCTCCTGGATTTAACATGTGGACTAGGACCTCTCCTGGATTTAATTTTACTAGTATTTAGAACTTAGGCCATGTTTAGTATCCCACTATTCTTAACTTTTCATCACATCATATCACATAAAAAAACTTTCCTACACATGAATTTTCAACTTTTTTTTTCCAAACTCCCAATTTTTTTCAAACTTTCAACTTCTTTTAGGAACTAAACACATCCTTTAACTGAATTTTAGTATGAATTTAGCATAATACCTGAATGTTAGGACCTGAATTTGTAGTATGAGTTCAGTATTTTGCAGGAATTTTAGTAAGAGGCTGGGTGACAATTCTGACGAATTGGCTGAATGAATTGATCGAAGCAGCCAGGGAAGGCTTGATAAGCCTGGATGACAAATGTCTGAACTGATTTCCTGCGCACACACCCATTTCCGACGCTTTCAAACAGAGGCACATTCCTCAATTCTTGCAAACTATTCGACAAAACACTCCGGTTAGACACGAAATAAAATGGTAGAAAGAGTAATCTTGGAGACGTTCATGCCAAATAATAGGAATTGGAAAGGATAATTTACATAGAAATATTCGAAGTCGTACCGAGTGTAGCACAAAATCCATTCATTGCTGGCCTTTCTATTAGGGCTGATCACCTGATAAAATTTTTCACCCTCACGTCGAATGTTTGGACACATGTATGGAATATTAAATATAAGTTTTAAAAAATAATTAATTGTATAGATTGTGACTAATTTGCAAGACGAATTTTTTAAGTCTAATTGCTCTATGATTTGACAATGTGATGCTATATTAAATATTTGCTAATGACGGATTAATTATGTTTAATAACTTCATCTAATAGTTTACAGGCGGAATATGTAATTTGTTTTGTGATTAGTTTACGTTTAATATTTCAAATATGTGTCAGTATATACGATGTAACACGCCAAAATTTTACACCTATGAATCTAAACACCCCCTTAGTGTGCGTGAAGATTCTGACGCCAAAGTTGTTCGGCGACCCCATCAATTGTGGTACTTAATATTGTGGTTAATATTGTGGTTTATACGAAGTTCTCGGTTTCAAAGCAGTAAGAAAATTTTGTTCCCACATAATGGTTCTGGTATTAACATACAACCATTTTCTCCTATGTATTTAGTTCTAGAAATGTTTACTACTAAAGTATTTTTTTGTCTTCTATTGTAGTTATCCTTTTCATCTTTTTTATATAAATAGACCACGTTTAAAAAATACAAAAATATATAAGGATAATACCCCACTTAATTATAGAGCGAAGCCATTTACTTCCGCCTTGCAAATAAGTGGCAAAAAACCTATTTCGCTTGTTAGTGGAAGCTTGGAGCTATCAAAAACCCTAATGAGTGAACGTTCAGTCACATGTGCTCGGAGTGCCAATTGGTTGTCCTCTCTTTTTGACGCACCTAAACACCTTTCCTGGTATTTATTTATGCATGGAATAGATGGATGTTCGAGTTCAATCCAGAGGTTTTCAATCTATAAACTTTACATAAACTTCCAATGTATAAATGTAATACATTGAGGAACTTTTGATTTATAAACTTTTTTTGTACATATGAACTTTCAGTCTATAAGCTTTATACATAAAAAGAACTTGTCAATATAGAAAGTTGTGCACATGAAATTTCAAATGAACTAAAAAACGCCAAAACTTTCTATTCAAAATCATTAACTTTCAACAATCTTTGGAATTGTTTGCTCAAAAATAGATTTTTTTTTCCAACCGGATATGTGAACCTTTCTATTTCAAATCATAAACTTCTAACCACCACTCACTAGTGGCCCGACACATAATTAGGGGAGGAAGAAAAATGAGATTTTGGCCACGCGTTGCCTTGTCAGGGAGGATGAAGAAGGCCCCTCATGCACATTGGAGTTGTCGCCACCAGCCTAATCATCGCCTCACTCGTGACCTCAACCAAGCCCACCTTGCCTCACCATTGTACGTACCATCTACTCCTGGGAAAATAGGAACAGAGTAGGAGTGGAGAGCTCGTTGGAGGAGGAAAATAGATAAGGGCGTGGTTTTTACTTGTGGCATTAAGCAAAGGCACTATAAGGGTAGTGGTGCTGTGATGCCATGGGAGCGAGGGGAACATGTGGGAGAGGGGATAAGGTATTCGTTTTGTTTGTATGCATGTGAACCATATATGCCTTCCCATATAGTCATGTTTCAATTGAGATAAGTAAGAGCATAAATAATGGCATAAGAATGAGAATAGGTGCCACATATGATTTTCATAGATAAATAGAGGTGAGAGGAGAATTGAGATTTTTTCTTTCTAAAAACTGTTCAATAAACCTAATAGAGGAAGATGCATTGAGAAACACACAATATGTTCTCATCATGTCTCTCCGCTTAACCGCTCCTACGACTCCATCCAATCCACATTGTTATTGTCGCTGTAGCTTTGGCGATTCCTCAACTGTCTGCTACAACGATGCACCACCTACCATCCTCTTCTCCAATCGTGCCATTGGCGCTAGTCGCTATTCCCATGCCACCACCCACGTCGGGAGCGCTAGTCGCCGTTCACATTCTCGGAGACAAGAGTCACCTCGTGTGAGGCCCCGATCCGGTGACGAGTCCTGCGGGGGCTAGGGCCGGTGCGAGATTGTTCTTTGTGCTGGACTAGGGCCGAGCGAGCCCGTAGAAAAGCGGGGCCAGGGCCAGGGCCGCACCCGGCCCGCCCCATTGCCAACCCTATCACGTGGCAGCCTGCCAGCCTTAACACGTAGCGGTGCCATCTGCCACCGCTTTTCACCTTTTTCTCGCCTACAAACAAACTCGCAAGAGGAAAAAAAGACCATTCGCGTCGCGTGCGTATTCTTTGCTTCCGCTCTCGATAGATCGCGAGGAAAGGAGTAGTACGGCGGCGGCGGCGGCATCGTCGGCGGCGATGAGGTCGGCCATGACCCGCCTGATCCGTTCCTCGTCCCCCGTAGTCTCGCCCTCCCGTCTCAGGTGAGCCCCTCCCCGCGCGCGCCCGCCGTCGAAACATCCCCCAAGTTTTTGGGAAGAGATAAACAATAAACCCTTAAATTCAGATGAGATGAGATGAGATGGCGTGCAAAGGTGCGCGTGCTTCGTTAGGATGGGGAATTAGGAGCCGCATTTACCTCCTCGTTGGCTTATCCACCACAATAGGGGGATTTTGTTATGATTATTGTGGATTTTATTATGATGCTAAATTAGTGGTGTTCTGTTCTACCTTGTGTGACCGATGATGCCAACAGCGCCGCAAACTTGTTAAAGAACAATAATGGGAAGGCTTTCTTGAGCGAGGATGCTTCCAAGCGTGTGGAGGAGCCTTTCAAGGTGGAGGAAGCAGAAACCGTGAAGGTGCCACCGCCTTCCCCGGACAAGGTAATTATAATTAATGTGATTATTACTAGTTTGCGTAAAATGCACTAGTTTAAGACTTTTTCTTGTGTTTAGCTTGTTTGGCAGTCATTCTTGGTAGCAGTCGTTTTATCCTTTTCTTACCCATATATTATAAGGTGCATTGTTCCCTTTCTTTTTTTTTTTTCTGAATGAGCAATCTATCATAGTGGGCTAGTGACCTAGTGTATTCATTTTAAACTATCAGCGGGATGAATTTTGGTTTATGCGGTTGTATCTGATGTAGATTATTGTCATAGAATGGACATGTTGGCTGTTGGGGAGATATCCAGTGCAGCCATCAGTTACGTAACTGAAAAGTTGCAAAATGAATTCGATAATCTCGATGTAGTCCTTCGAACTGAAAATGCATTAGAGGAAACATAAACGTGCTAGTTTGATTCGAATGCTAACATATTCCCTTTTCTTTCATCTCGCCTTTCTTTTGTGCTGTTTTATCGGAACTATTTCATTGTCATTGCTCTCAATGTTGAAACAGTTAGACTTGAAATGTTATCTACATAAGCCCTGTAAGTTCACTACACCGACAATGTTATTTTACCAGATCTTCAGATTGATTTGATATGGAAACCTCTTTTTTCCCTTTGTGCAGCATATTGTGTTTTTGCATTAAGCATTTCCCAAAATATTTCCCTGAATATGTCACGGATACATCCTGCTTTATGATATTTAAATCTCTATAGTGTGCTTATCTTCAAGGGAAAGCAATTCTTCATTTCCAACAGAAAGGTCATATATAACTAAAATATTCATGTAGACAAGTGCTTAGCCTATTTCCAATGTTTTCTTATCTTCATTATCCTGAGCAATATATTACAGACCGATAAAAATATTATAACAAGTATTCTGTTTTGAATGGTGTTCCTGCAGGTTTAACAGCAATTAATATATTTTTGGAAATGTATTGTTTAATATTAACAGCTAACTACGTGTTATTCGAGCTTTTAGATAAATTATGTACATTTTTCTATGGAGTTATTCTTTATGCTTTCCATTTGGTGAAGATTACTGAATTGCTACTGACATATATGTCGACATAGCTTCTTGTGCTAGGTGGAAATGGTTTTGTTGGTTCACATGTTTGCAAGGAGGCTTTGGACAAAGGATTTACTGTTGCTAGTCTTAATAGGTATTTCTGTAAGCTGTATCTGTTGACATGTTCATTCTCATTTTGTTGTCAGACTGTTTGATTTTGAGATATATTTTTTTATTTTTTTTTGTAACTAGCCAAAATCATAAATAAACTATTGCTACAGAGGCTGTATGTCTATTGAAACTTAAACACGTTTTTGCCCTGATATCTGATATGGAAGAGCAATGGATACTCTGAATCCTCTAATCTAACTGTAGATAACTTTATATGGTTCTCTTAAGTTTGTGTTGATGCCTTTAGCTTTAGAAAAAATTCATGGGAGACTCTCATTCTCCTTTTGTTCCTCTATTGTGGTCACTGAACAGAACTGTGTGAAGCTGTTTCTACTCATATTAGATTTCGATTCTAGAAGTTTGTTAACAATGTAAAAATATAATCAGAGTTAGTTTGATCTTTTCTTTTTCATCTTATTCTTCTGTGAGTGTTTTCAAGGGGGTGTCAATGGTGTATTCTGAGAGCAATACTCATGTAATTTATGAATGTACTTATTGCTGTTCAGTAGCTGTAGTCTTGCATTGAATTTCCTAAATTTTTATTATTTTTAGATAATTGAAGCTTTATTGAATTCATAATTTCCTTATTGACACATCTGATGTATTATCAGACAAACAAATATCAGACTTTATATACTTCAAAATCATCAATCTTTATTTTCAATCAATGACTTACCATTCTCTTGATTTTTGACTTTAACAGATCTGGAAAGCCATCAATAAGTGAATCTTGGGCTGACAAAGTTATATGGAACAAAGGTTATTTGCTAGTGAGATAAATTTATTGTGCTTATAAATGATTATGTTGCTTAATGTCTCTTTTATTGGGCAGGCAATCTACTTGAACCTGATTCCCTGAAGGATATTATGGAAGGTGTTTCTGCTGTGGTATGTTTACACTTTTATTTTCGAATTTGTTAACTTGGTGCACATTTTTGTACTGAAAACTGCATTCTTGCATTTATGCTTTCCTCTTTTTTTTTTTTTTTTACCCTTGTACTTTCCTGGATCTTTGGCAAGTCTCTTGAAAGTTGAAACAGACTCACTTGTCTGGTCTTTACATGATGCCGAAACAACTGCAGGATATTGTACTAAGTTAATATATGATTCTGAAATGATATATTGGGCACCTCAAGCATCAAATACTAACTTATTGCTACCTTCTTTGTTCAAATCCTTATTAGTGATTGGGTTGGGGTTAGGGTTTTTGTTATTTTGTATGCGCATTATTATGACTGTTTTCTGCTGTTATTGTCATGGAAATCTAATTAAAGGTACCATTCATTAGACTACTAGACTTGAAACTACCAAGAGGTATCTGATGCCTTTACTCCATACATGTCGGCACCAATGAGTATCTGGTGGATCTGTACAGTCTTGTAGGTTAATATCTTTTAGTTTCTAAAATCCATCCTTCTCAATTAATATCATTTAGTTTCCAAGCTCCATCCGTTGCACTCCCTTGGCTCAAATTGCTCATAACTCTTGGTTGATCTAGGTGGAAATGGTTTTTTACAGGCCATCTTTTTAAATTGTTATCACTTAGGTTTTCAAATCCATCCCTGCCACTTCCCTTGCCTGCAGATAATTTTGGATTATTGGGTCATACTATCTAGGTTCTATGAGCACTGGATTAATTAGTATGATGGAAATATTTCCACTTCGTGTTAAACCTTTTATCATCATCCCTGGAACACCGTTGATACCTTTTAAATTTATTATGCACCGATACTCTAATAAGGTATAACATATAAGTAGTAACTGCTTTATGCTAACATGAATTTATGAATCTTGAAACATTACTCATATGAGAGAAATTGCTATAGGTATCATGTGTTGGAGGCTTTGGCTCAAATTCTTACATGTACAAAATTAATGGAACTGCAAACATCAATGCCATCAGTGTTGCAGCTGAGAAAGGTATTTATGTTTGAGAACATATTGTTGCAGCACCATATTCATTTTCTATGTTATGTTTGCAGTTTCTGTCAATTCATCAATATGCTCTTTTTCACATGTATTGATATGATTCTCCCCACTAGTTTGTAATCTCCTTTAGTCAGTATAGTGTGTAGTTCTTATGATCAGATCAATTAAAGCAAAAGGGTAAATGTCAGAATACTAACTCTTGTGTCATAATTTCCAAAAAAATAAATAAATACAATTTCTTACTAGTACTTCACAAAGTTATCTCTGGAAGAATAATTATCTAGAAACATGCACTTTACTTCCTTGCATATTGGGCTTGTCTGTCGTACACAAAAAGTGGAGAGGTACCATTCAGCCATGTACTGTAGCTTGGACTGCTTGGACAGTGACGATGCATGACATCTAGTCACTAGAGTTGCATATACTGCCCGGTGCTTGCTTAGGCCGAAGGCAGGAATCACTCCAAATCTTTCATTTTTGATCAATTATTTCATATGATATGGCAAAGTAAAATTAAGTCTATGCTGATGCACATTATTTTTGGTTGGGACTTAACTGCTTCCACATCATGCTCTACCTGCAGGTATTAAGAGATTTGTGTATGTGTCAGCAGCGGACTTTGGTTTTGTGAACTACTTGTTGCAAGGTTATTATGAGGGCAAGGTAAGTTTTTCCATGTTATGAGGGCAAGGTCATAGTTCCATAGTGTTGCTTGTTTTTCTGACCCTATAAGTAATCGTTATTGATATAAATTTGATTGGTTTCATTTATCCTTTGAAGAGGGCAACTGAAGCTGAACTGCTATCAAAATTTACCTATGGCGGTGAGTTCTCTTTCACATGTAACCTTTTTATTTTCATGCCAATGTGTTCTTGCCCTTCTTTTATTGTAAGAAATTATTTCTATACCTTTTGAAATCATTTTTCTAAAATAAAGTTACGGGGGTATCCTTTTCTAAATGAACCTTCTTCCTACACCACACAAGGTGGCATGGCAATCGTGTGCTGCCATGCTCCACATCATTGCGAGTGGCGTGGCCAAATCTTTGCAACACCATGATCTCTTCCCAACATGACAGTATTGCCCTGTAGCACCAGCTATAACGGAATTGCAAATAGCCAAATACATTCAGATTTGGAAATGGGAGGTGTAGAGGTTTATCTTGAACTTAGGTTTCAAAAATTCGTGATCAGTAACCAGTATCGGACTTGATATAACACCACATATACCATGGAGTAAGCAGCAATATGGCTGTCCTTAACAAAGAAATACCAGTTCAGAGGCTCTGGCAATGGCCCCTGCTCATGCGGGGCCTGTGTTTCCTTGTCCTCAACTCCTAATTGTTTTTACTGGATTCTTGCTGATTGCTGCTCAAGGACCCTATGCCATGAGGTGCATATAGGCTGCCAATTGTGTGGATGGTTCTTGATGGTGCCATTGATACTCCATCTCTGCAATCGATTTTATTGTCCATCATTTCAAGTGGTTGCCAGTATTCATGGTTCTTGTTGCAGCACACGATTCCACGATAAAGAGGCCAAACCACCAAATTTCTTCGCAACAAGAGGACAATGGCCAATGATTGTTGCAGCTAATTAACTTTAAACACTCAGGTAGTTGATGCATTGCCCTCAAGCACATTAGGAAGCACTGTTACAGCCCTTCCAGTGGAAAGTACAGGTCCATAATGTCAAGGCGTAAGCTAGATAACTTGACTGTGCACACCGTAATGGGCAACTGTTGTTAGGATTCTAATATCATTCGGTGCGGATCTAGGGGTTGAACTACCTCATGGAGATAAAGATGATTGACTTAGGGAGTGAACGGGGAAGGGGAGAGAGAGAGACATACCGGCGTCGGTCTTTGAGCTTGATGCGGCCATGGCGACGGTGTGGCGGCGTCGGTGTGGACGATGGCGGTGGTGGTGGTGCGGCTGTGAGGAATCCCCCCACTTCAACGCCTTCCCGGATCGGAGGGTTCTAGGGTTTTGTGGGGAGTGCGTGTGCGCCGTCAAACGTTTCTTTTAGTGTGCCGGCCACTCCCCCCTTTTTATTTGGCACTGCGTGAGAGGGACCACAGCCATCGTACGGCTGGCGCCCCAGATCAGGGCGTGTGAGTGCGGAGTGGGGAATCGGTTTCCTGATTCCCCAGGAGATTGCAACTAACATTCTCCCCTTTGATCTCCGCCTTTCTTACTTCTCATACTCAATATTCACTTCTAAATAGATTGATGTATAGAGCACGCTTCATCATGACAGTCACCACTGAGCCATCAGACGCAACAACTACAATACCTCCCTATTTCGAAATAAACACTAGGCCCTTTTAAGCCAAGGATCATAGGCTTTCCCGTAAGCCATGGATCCTAGACTTCGTATGGCTCCTTTCTTTATTTGTTTAACATACTTTCCTTTAATACAATCGATGCAATATTCGGAATCCATAAAGTCTAACGGATACAAAATTTCTTCTTTAATTAATCGTTCAATTATCCCCTTCGAAATGTGGCCTAAATGACAGTGCCACAATTTCGCAGATGTTTCGTCATTGCATCGTTTGCGCTTATTTCTTACATTCGTAGACGGGGAAGACATACTATTGCACGCAACATTCTCTCCATTGCATACAACATTCTCATTCTCATGTTTAGGCAACATATAAAGCTGGCCTTGTTATATGGCAAGACCCACACACTTATTCTTGAATATAATTGAACATAATTGTTGATCGAAAAAGCAATTATATCCATCATCCGCTAAACATGAAACATAAACCAAATTTCTACTCAAAAAGGGTACATAGAGAACATTGTGCAAATGAAGTGTGAAGCTATTATTCAATTCTAATGGATGTTCTCCAATTGCTTCAACTTCAGCCTCGACTCCATTTGCCACTCTAATGCATCTTTCTCCTCTTGTTAGCATCCTCCTCATATGGAATCGCTGTAATGAATTTGCAACATGAATGATCGCACCTGAATCAACCCACCAAGTGGATTTTAAATAACTTATGTACAGTGATTCATCTTCAAATGTAATAATGTCCTCACCTTTCTTTATGAGATGCTTTAGGAAATCAGGGCAATCTTTCTAATAGTGCCCCTTCTTCTTGCACCACTTGCAAGTGTCCTTGTCCACTTCTACATTGCTTGGTCGTGGATGTGGATCACTTTGTGGTGCCTTTCCTTGTGCCTTAGGAGAGGCAACATTCTGGTTGTAGTTGTTCCTCTTCTTGTTGTGCTTCACATAGTTGGCGGAATCACCACGAGCCTTGGGTCTATCCTCTTCTTGCACACATATGGCAATGAGCTTCTCAATGTCCCAGTTTTCTGGCTGTGAGTTGTAGTTGACAACAAAAGCCTCAAAATCTGAAGGCAAGGAGGCAAAAATAAGGTGAACTAGAAACTTATCAGGGAGCACCAAGTCCATCTTCTTGAGCTTTGAAGTGATATCACTCATCTTCAAAATGTGCTCTCTAACCCCTCTGCCAGTGTACTTCATGGTTACTAAGCTCTTAATGAGGGTGCTGGCATAGGCCTTTGAAGAACCAGTAAATTGATTCTCCACTCTCTGAAGGTACTCAGTGGGTGGTACAAGCTGGGATTGCTCCCCTTATTGCCTCCACAATGGAGCTCTTAATCACCATCAAGCACTTGCGGTTTGATGACTCCCACTTCGCACGATCAACATCATACTTCAATCTTATTGGAGCATGGTCTAGCATCCTCTGTTTAAAGTCATCTTCGCTCTCACCTTCTGCCCTCACTAGAGTAACAGGCTCAATGGGGCGAGGCTCAGTGAGAGCTGCATCTATGTCGGACAGCGCAAGTGCTATCTCTATCTTCTCTCGCCATGAGCCATAGTTGTTCCTGTTAAGGGGCTCAACGGTCGAGATGTAAGCTAGCGGGTTAGTAGTTCCTGAAAGCAAATTAGAGGAAATTGAGCTTTAATTTGCTTTCAGGAACTACTAACCCACTAGTTTACATCTCGGCCGCTGAGCCTCTTAACGGGAACAACTATGGCTCATGCCGAGAGAAGATAGAGATAGCACTTGCGCTGTAGCTCTCACCGAGCCTCGCCCCACTGAGCTTGTTACTCCAGTGAGGGCAGAAGGTGAGAGTGAAGGTGACTTCAAACAGAGGATGCTAGACCATGCGGCAATAAGATTGAAGTCGTGCGAAGTGGGAGTCATCAAACCGCAAGTGCTTGATGGTGATTAAGAGCTCCATTGTGGAGGCAATAAGGGGAGCAATCTCAGCTTGTACCACCCACTGAGTACCTTCAGAGAGTGGAGAATCAATTTACTGGTTCTTCAAAGGCCTATGCCAGCACCCTCATTAAGAGCTTAGTAACCATTAAATACACTGGCAGAGGGGTTAGAGAGCACATTTTGAAGATGAGTGATATCACTTCAAAGCTCAAGAAGATGGACTTGGTACTCCCTGATAAGTTTCTAGTTCACCTTATTTTTGCCTCCTTGCTTTCAGATTTTGAGGCTTTTGTTGTCAACTACAACTCACAGCTAGAAAACTGGGACATTGAGAAGCTCATTGCCATATGTGTGCAAGAAGAGGATAGACCCAAGGCTCGTGGTGATTCCGCCAACTATGTGAAGCACAACAAGAAGAGGAACAACTACAACCAGAATGCTGCCTCTCCTAAGGCACCACAAAGTGATCCACATCACGACCAAGCAATGTAGAAGTGGACAAGGACACTTGCAAGTGGTGCAAGAAGAAGGGGCACTATCAGAAAGATTGCCCTGATTTCCTAAAGCATCTCATAAAGAAGGGTGAGGACATTATTACATTTGAAGATGAATCCCTGTACATAAGTTATTTAAAATCCACTTGGTGGGTTGATTCAGGTGCGATCATTCATGTTGCAAATTCATTACAGAGATTCCATACGAGGAGGATGCTAACAAGAGGAGAAAGATGCATTAGAGTGGCAAATGGAGTTGAGGCTGAAGTTGAAGCAATTGGAGAACATCCATTAGAATTGAATAATAGCTTCACACTTCATTTACACAATGTTCTCTATGTACCCTTTTTGAGTAGAAATTTGGTGCTGCCATGCTCCACATCATTGCGAGTGGCGTGGCCAAATCTTTGCAACGCCATGATCTCTTCCCAACATGACAGTATTGCCCTGTAGCACCAGCTATAACGGAATTGCAAATAGCCAAATACATTCAGATTTGGAAATGGGAGGTGTAGAGGTTTATCTTAAACTTAAGTTTCAAAAATTCGTGATCAGTAACCAGTATCGGACCTGATATAACACCACATATACCATGGAGTAAGCGGCAATATGGCTGTACTTAACAAAGAAATACCAGTTCAGAGGCTCTGGCAATGGCCCCTGCTCGTGCGGGGCCTGTGTTTCCTTGTCCTCAACTCCTAATTGTTTTTATTGGATTCTTATTGATTGCTGCTCAAGCACCCTATGCCATGAGGTGCATATAGGCTGCCAATTGTGTGGATAGTTCTTGATGGTGCCATTGATACTCCATCTCTGCAATCAATTTTATACTCCATCATTTCAAGTGGTTGCCAGTATTCCATGGTTCTTGTTGCAGCATAGCTGACAACACGATTCCACGATAAAGAGGACAAATCACCAAATTTCTTCGCAACAAGAGAACAATGGCCAATGATTGTTGCAGCTAATTAACTTTAAACACTCAGGTGATGCATCGCCCTCAAGCACATTAGGAAGCACCATTACAGCCCTTCTAGTGGAAAGGACAGGACCATAATATCAAGGCGTAAGCTAGATAACTTGGCTGTGCACACCGCAATGGGCAACTGTCTCATGCCTTAGTGTTTCTCTCATATATATTGCAACTGTCTCATGCCTTAGTGTTTCTCTCATATATATTGCTTGAAGCCATGGGTTGTTCCAGTTTGCTTGTCTATAAGAAATGGAATATACCTAATTTTCTCTATACTGTTTTTGAGAAGGTTTCCAGTGCTAATCGGTTATGTGTACATATTATATGTCCATACTAGGACATCAATGGAAATGTGTTAGAATATTGGCTTCAAATAGCCAAACTTGGAGTAACCAGTAAAAACCAATTTGATTTTGCTAAAATTATTTCTGATGCTATGTGCGATGATAGCCTTGAATCAGCATGTATTGAAATCACTATATTAGTGTGAGCAAGTTCATAGCTACCACTCCATTACTCGTGAGCCACTTATGTCCGTCCCGTAATATAAGGGATTTTAGGTGGATGTGACACATCCTAGTACAATGAATCTGGACAGACGGTCTATCCAGATTCATGTGTCACATCCACCCAAAATTCCTTATATTATGGGACGGAGCAAGTATTTGTTGGTCTTACATTGCTGGAATACTTTGGATAACTGGAGTACATATATGAGGGACTGGGTTCTAAAACCTTTTTCTCGAGTTGTCTTCTAAATTCTTAGGGCCCTTGCTCCAATCTTGTTCCCCCTGTGTGAAAGCGGCTGGTTCTGTAGTTTGAGAATTCTGCTGATTCCAACTATTCCATTATTATTATCATGTAATAAGAGTAGAAAAACTAAAGAGAAGGCATAACCAGAAGAATTGTGACTTTGTGAGAAGTTTATTTATCATTTCAATTTGGATTTTAATTCAATGGCACTTGAGATGACTTTGGACACAATTATCCTCTCAATAAGTATTTCTAGCCCAAGTTTTATATCAATTTTTTACATATTTTTCAGGAGTGATTTTGAGGCCTGGTTTTATTCATGGAACTCGCCGTGTCGGTAGCGTAAAAATACCTCTTGGACTTGTTGGTTCTCCTATGCAAATGGTAAAAGTCTCTTCATTCTGTTTTTGCAAGCCTTGCAACACAGTTATTTTTGCTCTTATTCCAAATGTAAAGTTGTTTTTAAGACTTAATTTGAAGATCTCCCTGTGCACTGCAGGTTCTCCAAAGTGCGAAGCCGTTGACGAGATTGCCGCTGGTTGGCCCACTGTTGACCCCTCCAGTGAGTGTTGCCTCCGTGGCGAAGGTCGCTGTAAGAGCAGCAACTGATCCAGTGTTTCCTCCGGGTATTGTTGATGTGTACGGCATCATGCGATACAGTGACCAGAAGTAGAAGTAATAAATATTACACCGGATCATACAAATTCTATCTCCGAATGAATAAGCAGATGTGGCTGGCACGTTAGACTTTTGCGCTTGTTTCGTTTTCATAGATTTTTACAGTTAGTAGGGGAACCTTATTTAACTGATCCATGTCAATCAGTGGTGAAGATGTATATAGTAAATAAATCGTATCATGCTCACCATGTTTGATTGCAGTCAATGATCTGCTCTCGTCCATGTTGCATCTGAAGTTTTTTAAGTGGCTACATTTTAAAGCATCCATCAGTTCTAAGATATCCCTTCTAAATTATAAAATATAAAACATACTCAGTCCGTTTTAAATTGCTAGTTTGTTCCAAGTTAAACATTTTAATCTTTGACCATCGATTCCTATAATTTTACAATAATTTAACATCGTACGATTTATATTTTATTTTTAGATTTACCATGAGCACTACTTTTATAATATATAATTTACATATAATTTACATGTTTCTAAACTCCAGGCTTTTAAAAACTGATGGTTGTGTTACCTGGAGTAGAATGATATGGAGAGTATTAGACTTTTACACGGTCTTCATGTTATCTTTGATCGTTAATTTCTTTTATAATATAGCAATAAAAGGTATACCCCCAAAACTTTGATTGAAAGTTCATCTAGCACCTCTGAACTTTGAAGCCCAGACATCCAACCCCCAAACATACCTTTTATATAACACCTTAATATAGTTTTACAAAGTGGTTTTTATCTATGTTGAATAAGTTTTGCTAGGTGACATATGCATTAGATAAGTTAAAATCTCCACCTAAATCTTTCGTTTTAACAACATATTTTTGCTCTCATTTACAAACAGTTGACAATATTATAATACTAATATGACATCACTAGAGTATAATTTAAAATTTAATGATCAATGATCGACGATATGTAAACATGCTATATTAGCCATTCAAAATTGCTGATTTAAGCTTTCAAATATGCAAAACCACTATCTTAAACAACCTTAGGATGTGAGTGGTATCGTAAAGTTTATATATCCTTTTCCAACCATCATATAAAAAATATAATTTTTAACGACTACTACAATACCATCATATAAAAATATAATTTTAGTTCAATTAGCACGATTCTCAGTTCTGATAAACCAAAACACTACTAGTACAAATAGATAGATAATTCAATAGGGCAAATCCTCATCATCGACCAAATGAATTAGCAGCCTCGTATCATCTCAGAAATGGTACATCATAGTACAGCAGCACCTGCACTAATTTATGCTCTAAAAATCGGCTGATCCAAAGCCTCCGGGCTCTCTTAAGCTGAAGGATACACGACCACATGACATCGACAAAATTGTTCGTTACAGCGTCAGAAAAATTTTCAGACAAAAAGTTCAGCGTCTCTCACCTGCCTACACCTACACATACTTGCCTCTGTACTTAGGCTTGGAGTCCCTGTCTATGGCCGGCTTCCCGTCGGCGGCGGCGGCGGCCTGATCGGCGGGGCTGAACACGGCGGAGTGGAGGTTCCCCTCCTCCATCCACTTATGGTGGTTCTCCCTGAACTCGCGGCGCCGCTCCTCCGCCGCCTTCTCGACCTCCTCGGTGTAGGGCCCGACCTTCACCATGGTCAGCAGGACCCGGCTGTACCTCATGCTCAGGATCTGCTCGCAGGAGGCAAGCAGCCTGAAGCAGGGGTGCTCCGGGTACTTGGCCGGGTTGGCGACGCCGTCCTCGCGGACGACGGGGAAGAAGAAGACCAGCCGGCCACCCATGACCAGCATCCTCGCGGCGAGGTGGAGGAGGTCGTGGACGCACTCCGCGAGGCTGTACGGCGCGGTGGATGGGATGTGGCTGTCCCTCTTCTCGTCCGGAACCGTGTACGGAGCGACGGTGCCCTTTATGAGCTTCCGGCCACCGGACTTGCGGCCTCCAGCCCGGACTCCGTATGGTGGATCACAGATGATGGCATCGAAAACCTGATTGATCGCAAGCATCAATAGTGTGTTTATCATATCTTGTCGAAAAAATTGAAACAACGGAGTAAATCAGTAACTTTCCAGAGTATCTTGTAGCATACAAGCAGAAGATATATCAAGCCAATGGTTATGGAAAGTTTTATTAAAAAAAAAAGCTATGGAAATTAAGGCCCATGCGCTTGTAGGCTACAATAGCTTCATATGGAAATTCAGTTGTAGGAAATATTTCATCAGTTAAAAAGCTACGTGAGAATTCAATTACTTCAGCATCAACCATTTTCTCAAGCAATGTCAACCAAATAAAGCAATGCAAGAATGTAAATAACAAATCCAAGATTTCAAGCACAACTAAAATATTGCATGAATGTACAGGAATCACTTTATGCGTTCCTCACATTTGTTTCAGTTTTTAGTCGCGCATATAGTACAAGCTTACACTGTCAAAACTGTAAAATTCAAAAAAATACAACAATGTATAAACCGCACAACAGAGTATTACCTCCTTCAATCCTGGACGCCAAGGTGGGACGTTGTTATCCGCTCTTAGTATACATAATGGTTCCGGCAATTTGTACTGAAGAAGACAATATAATTAGTACTTCACACGAACCTCGGGTGTTTTACTAACAAGTGATAAATGCCGAAATGTCACTATAGTTAGTACACATAATCTGCATAAGCTATATGATACCAAGTCAAAAACTAGGCAAGAACAGCGTTTAAGAACTAACTGTCATAAGAGAATTGCAGCTCACACAGAATCAAGCAGATCACAACAGGATGGAAGAATCTAAGCAAAAAATAATAGCTAACTTCAATCAATCACCTGCTCAAAGTTGCTCCAAATATTGCAATCTGGACCACGACCGTCCCGCACAACCCTTATATCAATATCTGCACCCTGAAAGGCCTTTATCAGTAAGACATACTCACAAGCAGAATGAAAATTATTCGTTATCCGTGCAATAAGCACAAACCATTGTCATGGCTCCAAAATGCGCGGCTGCAACCAAAATACTCCCAGTCCCAACAAAAGGGTCATATACGAGCTTCCCGGGGCGCGCCAGCCCTTGATTCGCCATAAGAAATGCCATTTCAGCATCCATTGCGGTCGGGCCAATATACTTCCTGCTCTTCAGCTGATATGTCGGCAGGAGATGCCTATCCGCCGCTCCAACCTCGCGGCCAAAGAATACCGTCCTCTGAGCAACCGGCGGGAGGCCATTGTTGCAGCCATAGTCATCAGTCTCCATGACAAAGAACTTATGATCGGGCTTCTTCAAATTAACACGGCCCTGGAAATGAGGAACAGCACCAATTACACACAAGAGAAAATAAATGCATCTGACATCCACAAATTCGTGATCCGAACTACTCCATGAACTCCCTTCGTCCCAAAATAAGTTCATTTTTCACCAATCCAATACCAATACAACATAAAAAAGACTATAATACCTACTTTATCAAATCCCAACGCAATTATTCCTCACTTTATCTACTCCTAACATATTTATCTTCTATTTTCATAAACTCCGATGCAGTGGTTACTCAAAAATGAACTTATTTTGGGACAAACTGGGGAGGCTAAAATTGAACTTATTATGGCTCAAAAATGAATTTACCTTGAAGGGGATGTAGGTGAGGCTCTTCATGATGTCGTTCTGCTCCTGGAAGCTGATGACCTTGCCGAAGCTGTCGACGACGATCTTGAAGGTGCTCTCCGGCGTCAGGTACGGCAGCTTCCTCTCCTCGGGGTACGCCATGACCACCCTCTCCAGCTCCTCGTAGGTGGTGCCTTGCCCCCACAGCTCGTAGATCCCCTTCACCAGCAAGCCTACAAACACACACATGGCGTCGCGGCGCCCCCCAAGATTAACCCGCAAGAAGAAGCTTAGCCAGCGAATGGTGGTGAATCAATCGATCAGGCGAGGCGCTTTTACTGCGGTTGGCGATCTGCGCGGCGAGGCGCTCGTCGCCCGGGAGGCGGACGAGGTGGAAGGGGGAGTCGACGTGGTGGTTCTCCGGCATGCGCCACTCGACGGCGTCCCCGGCGCCAGGCCCGCCGAAGAGCTCGGCGAGGGACTGCACCTCGGGCCGCCGGTAGTCGAGGAGCCTGTGGTAGAAGACGCAGAGGTACCACATCCTGTCGGCTCGGCGTGTGGCCCTACCGGGCTCAGCTCCGGCGAGTCGACGCGGGCGGCGGCGGCGGCGAGCGGGCGGAGAGGAGGGGAGAGGAGGGAATCGAAGCTGCGAAGAAAATGAAAACCTACTTAAACCGCCCGAGGGACAGTGGCCGACATGTGGGGCCCATCGAATGTATGGGCTTGATTGTGAATGGGCTGGGCCTTGATTGTGAAAATGCTCCCTGCCTCTCCTCTTCCAAAAGGAATGCAGTGATCTCCTTGAATTTAAAAGTACTGTTTGTGAAAGAACCAAAAATACTTCAAGTGGAATTTAAAATACTGTTTGTGAAAGAACCAAAACTAATTCACAAATTATATATGTGGAGATGCGGGGGATCGAACCCCGTGCCTCTCGCATGCAAAGCGAGCGCTCTACCATTTGAGCTACATCCCCTTTAGTTGTTTTGTTTTCATGAAGAGTTCCATAAAGAGGTGCGGTGAAATAGATGTGGTTTAAAACGTTCTAGCAGTATTTCCCACGCAAATTGCAGGCCATGTAGGATTGCATTTGCTATAAGCCTATAGCTAGTACGGAGTAGCCCTTTCTAAGGGCATGTTTGGTTGAAAGCACTACCAAAATATTTGTAGTGTCAAACCTTGAGCAAGTTTGAGTACTATCATTTTTCCTTTTTATAGGAAAGAGTAGTATCAACTCTATTGACTTTGATAAAAATTGGTATCAATCCAAATAGCTAGTGTATACTATTGAAGTTACCAAATAAGTAATTGGTAAGGTAAAATTTGACTTCAAACCATTCAGACCAAACAGACCCTAAAAATACAGGTGAATTTCTCGTACAGTTATAGTAGCACTAGCGTACCCCTTTTTTTCTTAGCCGGTTAACTTCTCTAATGATCTAAAATTCAAAAGAAGCTGCTTTGATTTTTTTTCTTTTTTAGAATAAATTCATTATTCTCCAGCAGCTTCTTTTCACTATTTACTAAAACTACAATGAAGCAATTAAGACCGAAAACAGACAGATTGACTAGGAATACATGAATGATCCATGAGTGAAAATTCACCAATAGGCAGAAGCAGAGGACGAGATTTCAAAACAAAGAAAGGGCAGAGTGCCATTAACTCCAGAGATGGACTGGTTCTTGCAAATGGTTTATCATTTCAAGTAAACATATACTCGAGCGCAACCAAGACATTGCAATTGAATGTATCAATGAATTAGAATGAACCACAAGGTTAAAGGGCAACTCGATTTCATTTACACAAATCTTATTGTTTTTCTCTTCTCATTTCACATTCAGAATGTCTACCAGCTCAAAGCTTCCGAGTTTATGGAAACAGAGATGTTTAAGGCCATGTGTGAATGTAAGTTTTCAGATTACAGGGAAGGAGCTGCTGCCAAATTTCCCAGCAGTTAGGCGTTCACCTTGTGGAGAGTATACTGCGAAACTTCAAGAATCAAAGTATCTGTGATTGCGCATGGATCATGGTCTACATCTCCGCTCCGAGGTGAATCCCTTTCCTTCCAAGAGGGGCACAAAGTCTCATCTCTGAGTTCACTGCTCAGATGCAGGTGCAACTTGAATGCTTTGATGCCTAGGAACACCTGGATCTATCGCAGGACTGCACTTCTTTATGTAGTAAGAATGCATCCCCTTGGTCTCCGCTGAATGCACGTCGCTCGAAGCTGCATACTGTGAGCTGCCTCAGTAGTTTCTCGAGACATGAGTAAAGGCAACTCTCAGGGTCCTTCATGTTCGGGTTCGTTGACAGGACAGCTGCATTCACTGCATCCGCTACAAATTCCCGCTGTGGAGAGTCTAGCAGATATCCAATGCACGATTCGGCAGGCTTTTCATATGCAAGCAGGGCCACGCTCTCCTGCAAGTAGATTTGTTCACTTTTTAGCTCAGAAATTGCAAAGCTTATATAGATGTGAAGCCTTAAAACACTTTGCTATTGCAAGTAAAATTGGACGCATTACAAATGACCCATCAACATCTAAAAAGCCATTGCATTACCTTTAGCAACCCATCAAAAGCTTTATGTGTCAAGAAGTTGGCCAGGTTAGAGCGAGCATATTTTACAGCATCCTCCAGTTGTCCAGCCTAATGCAAGAGAAACTGAGATTATATCATTATGAAACAGGATATAGTGTAATAATGCAACATGTCCAAGTGCCCATCACCACCAGTGAGCATGCAAACGAAAGCCCTAGGTGGGCAACATCAAACAGAACCACATGCCAATTTGACCAGATGTCAAAATAAGTTGATCTCACATATGCTCCCTCCAGTCAAAAACAAATGTGTGTTTTGGGGTGCATCAGCCAAACTCCATTTACTACTGTTTTTTTTAGATTGGACAATTTATCATAATCTTACATGTGTGTTGTATTTTATTTTATTAAAGTACGTAGTGTATTATTTTTCATGTGTGTATAAGTAGTTTGTCAGTTGATGATATGCTTATTTGCATGCAATTTTGTAGCTTCGATCTCTAGAGTATAATATACATATTTAACCAAATAGCTGAATGTTAGGAGTTCAGATAATTACCCCGATAAATTCAATGAATCTTTGGGAATGGAGTAAGAAGCAAATAATTGATGTTTCATCCTGCAAAAAAGAAATGATTTCTTAGTGGTGAACTAACTCTTTGCGGAAAGTACATCATGGCAACTGAAAATGCTAGGATAAACATAGTATTTGACTAATCGTAATGCAAGCAGGTTATTAAACTTGCAAAGCGTACAACTTTCCTCCCAAAACTTGTGTTACAAAGTAAAATGCAAGTTCAGGGATGAAAGTGGAGCCACCTCATAAACTTGTATTACAAAGTAAAATGCAAGTTCAGGGACGAAATTGGAGTCTGCACCTATCAATTCACATTAGAAGTTTGTGGAAACTGCAATGAGTAAATGAATAATTAATTATCAGATAGAAGACTGTACCTTTATCACCTGTGGATACCATTCTCCAAGTTTTTTGAATGCAGAATCAATATCTCCACTCATGATAAGCTTCACGAAATCAAACAAACTGTTTTCAGAAGGCAGAAACCACACCAAAAGGGGGGAAAATCGAAAGGGGCCAATTCTATGAATTATGTAGTATCTGCACAGTATAGCAGACAAATGGAATAGCTGCACACAACGGTGTGCAACCAAAAATATGGAAGAGATTAAGTGCAGTGCAGTCCAAATACAGCCGAGCTGTGATAAAACCTTGTTTTACTTCAGGGAAAAAGATATCTGCCTATGAAGCTTGCATTAATAAATCGTAACATCTCAAAAGGTTAATGAAATCTAAAAAAAAACATAAACACTAAAAAATAGTGGACGTGAGCTGGAGCCTTTAAGACTGAAAACAAATGTCAGGTTAGTCCACTCACAACACTACAGTCTACAGGTGGTGACCACAACAAAAATCAATATGGATACTTGGCACAAAGATGCTCTAATCATCAGTGGGTAGTAACTGGTATTTAACTGATTAACTACTGTAAAGCCCTGGTTTCAAGAGAATATGTATGATCTTGTAAAAATCTTATAAATACTAACAATTGACTCCCCAGTGTTGCTTATTAGTAGATTAGAAAAATGGTTCAACAGCAATAACAATTCAGTTTCAAATAAGTTTTCCTTAGCTCACCTGACGCAGCAATTTTCTGTGGCTAAGACCATACATTTCAGGAGGTTCCCCATAACCATTTTGATGATTGGATGGAGGATCAGTTTCACTTGCCATATCAAAAGAATTTAATGTATCTTGGTAGCCGTAATGTAGGAGATATGAACGAACAATCCTGTTACAAGTGCACAGTACATGTACATAAGGCGGCAAAGTATAAAAGATTTAATGTCAATATAGGTACAATTAAAGATTGAGACAAGGTAGGAATGAAGGGCGGAGTGAATATGGTATCAAATGTAGATTACGTAATATGGTAAATTTCACATAAACATAACAGGAGCAGACAAATAATTGACAGCACAAGTCAGTGATTATCAAACATAACTCGCTAACCTATCTCACAAGATACAGAATGATCTCAAGATGAAACAGTGATGGATTCTTAACATGAGAAAGCATACCAATGACTGATGTCTGGTTGCAAATCCAATTTGTCGCTGACAGATTGTTGCTTCATTTTCTCTTCAAAAATATAGCCCTGCCAATAAGAATCATACTTAGTGTTATATCATGTGTGCATGAACTAAACACCAAATAGGTAAATATACATGAAAAGAATGAGCTGAGTGATAATTGTAGGCTATAATTCCATAATGAAAACCAATTGGTTCTTATGGCACCATACACCATATTTTGGTGGCCTGATTACTACCTAAAAGGATGCATGCAACCAAAAGTTCTTTCAATTATATGAAAGGAGCTGCGCTTAAGATGCAATGCATCTGAATTTGGAAAACTAAGATGGATAATCTATAAGACATTATGATATATGTTTAATTGATGCAGCAAACTGTGGAATGGAAAACATGGAATTTGAAATAATACTCCATAAGGAAATCATGACAATATTACATTTTTGTGTGAGGTCCTTAATAGGTGAATAGGAATATCTAGATCTATTGGCTCACCTCAATGTCAAAACAGAATGGTTCTTTTCCAAAGTTTACTGTCACCCTGATTTGCAAAAATGAACAATCAGATCCATTGAAAAGCTGAAAATTAATATAATAATTTATGAGTTATGGCACATAACGCATGCAATTCCAAGCCTAAATAATATATTAACACAAGCAAATAATTTCACTTAACACCATTTTTCAGCAACTTAGGTTTAACTGTCTTGGTTAAAATGCAATTTTCCATATTTGGAATGTCTATTTTCATTGAAATAATCACTTAGGCAGCATTCTTGCTGTTAGGTTGGAGAGAGTTTTTCAGCGCACGCAAAACGAGAAAGCTCATTAGCATGGATTAATTAAGTATTAATTATTGTAAACTTGAAAAATGAATTCATTTGAATTTTTTAAACAGCTTCTATATAGAATTTTTTTTTTGTAAAAGATACATCATTTGACAGTTTGAAAAGCGTGCAAATGGAAAACCAGGAAGTTGAAGTTTGGAGTTGAAGAAAAGAACTAAGTCTTAGGAACGGGTATCTTACTCTTCATCTTGACTATGGACTGCAATGGTAGGATATAGTGGGCCTTTAATTTCTTTTTGAAAGGATCCAACTAGAGATCCATTTTTCCTGCAAAATGGTACATGTAATTAGATTAAAGTGCAGAATGATATCCTGAGATGAATAAGCATGGTCAAGGCTTCTGAAGGAGAAAAAGAAACAAGCACATGGAAAGTTAAGCCAGTACCAGAGGCGTAGTGGCAGATGCAAATGCAACTGATTTCCAAATTCAATATTTAACAGCCAACAGCTGTAGTGAAGACAACTCTTGCGAATTTCAAAATATTAATGAAAGCAGCAACAAAGCACAGCATTCATCTCAAGTCAAGAAAAAAACTCACAAGACAAAGGATGAAAGCTATGAACTTTAAGAAAGTCTAAAATATGACGACTAAAAGGCTAATATAGAATAGCTAATCGGAGAAGCAGACGCTGCCATGCCAATTTAGAAAGAATGACAGAACTTACGTGAAGAAAAATTCTTGTGAGAAATAGTTGATGCCAGCACCAATTGTGTCACCAGAAGTGAATTTGGGACCAAATGACTCACTTTTCCCAGGACCACGGTAAAGATAGCCATCATCGCCATGATATCCACAGCTGTTAGACTCCCAGCTGGAATGAATATAGAACAAACATGATAAATTTAAAAATGTCATCAAAAGGAAAAAAAATAATATACTTTAGTGGTAAAATTTGAAGTCCACTCAAAGAAAGAAATGGTGGGCCATACTATTTGCTAACTATTTCTCTGAATGTCTGTCTATTAAATTATTAAAATTAGGTGAAAAGGAGTCTCCATGTTTGCCAAAAACCTAGAAAGTGCCACGTTGGTCCCAGACAAAGAAAAAGATCTGCACCATTGATTCTATATGGGTTTGGTTTATAAAGGCATGGTCTAAAATAATGAGCCTACACCAAAACACCATTTAGAAACAACTGAAATTTGGATTGAAAAATATAAGATAAAGAGTCCATATGAAATACAATCTAGAAAAACTGAATCTCCATTGAAACATAAAATCAAACTGATAGTTTGATTCCATACAAATTCCAATGTTAAATGTCAAATCCCTATATAACTACAACTCGGAATAAAACTAAAGTTGCCTGAAGCAAATGTACCTGTGCAAGTGTCAGGGTATTTGAGACAAAGAAAAATATTTACACTGTTGATTATATTGTGGGTTTGGGTTTTAAAGGCATGGACTAAAAGAAAAGAGTCTACAGAAAAACACCATTTTGAAACAACTGAAATTTGGAGTGACAGATATAAGATAAAGAGTCCACGTGTAATACAATATATAAAAACCTAAATCTCAATTAAAACATAAAATCAAACTGGCGATTTGATTCCATACAAGTTTCAATGTAAATCCCTACAAAACTACGATTCAGAATAAAAACTAAGGTAGACTGAAGTAAATTTACCCGTGGAAATGTCAGGGTATCCGGCTAATTTATAGAAATTAAGATAACTTCAGCCAACATTACCACAAGTTAGCCAGGAAATCTTCCTCAATAGGGCCAATATTAGAAACTTCGATGCATTGAAACAAACTGAAATGGCATCCTACCTCTTTAGCATGATAAACCTAGCCTATGCAACAAATAGTCCAATTCAACCAGTGCACTACATGTACTTAGGTTTCCTCGTAGTAATTTTAAATGAATTTGTGATCCCCACACATTATCTTAGGTTCTTAGGCAGGAAACTCAACCAGCTAAAACTCGGTTGCTACCATAAAACTGTGGCATTTTCTCAAAACGAGGATATACACATTTCTGATTGCCAACAACATCGTAGACGAACTAACAGCGGAACCAAGCGACAGCAAGGGCAGAGGGGATGCTAACCCGGGCTGGCGGCGCATCTTGAAATTCTCGGTGGTGAAGCCGATGGAGGTCTGCCCCTTCTGGCCGGCGTTCTTGACGCCCATCTCGAAGTAGTAGACGGCGCGGCGCGTGGGGGCGGGGCGGTTGGCCTGCACGACGCCGACGTCGTGGCCGTGCTGGTTGACGCCGAGGTACCTGACGGACATCCGGTCGGTAGAGACGACGGCGAAGAGGCCCGAGCTGTTGGTGGTGTTGAGCTCGGACGGCGCCGGCTCCGCCTCCATCTCGGCCGCCGCGGCCCCCCACTCCGCCGGCGACCGCCACCGCGACGCCAGCCTCATCGGGTCAACCGCCCCCGCCGACGCGGGCGCCGGTTCTTCCACCACCGCCGCCGCCGCAACCACCTCGTTCGCCACCATTCGCCAATTCCAAAACCCCCCCTGGTAGCAGCAGAAACGGCACCAAGTTAGGGATTCGATTCGTCCGACCAAAACCGAAACGGCGATCCATCCGGGAAGCCCTAGCACGAGTGGCGGGGAAGGATCGGCGGGGAGCTTACCGAGTGCGGGGGATCGAGCTGCCGGCGGTGGCGGTGGCGGTGGCGGCGGATCGGGCGGCGCTGCGGTTGCGGGAGGTCGGAGTCGGAGGAGAGGATGGATGGGGGAAGGGAAGGGAAGGGAAGCGTGAGGAGTTGGGCGTCGCGTCGTCGCGTGTCGTGTCGTGTGGCGTCGCGGCGAGAGAGAGGGGGAGGGGGGTAACGTACTCGTGTACTTTCCGGCGTTTTCGCGACGGCTGTGCTTGCGTTGCAGTGTGGATGAATGAACTGTAGAGACGGCCCGTGTTGTTCAGCGGGTGAACAGTTTGGGCTTTCGCAGGGAGAGGCGACGCAGGTTCGAATTTTTTTTCATTTTTAATTTTTTTTTCTTTTAATATTTACAGAAATAATCCATCGGCACAAAAAAAATTACAAAAATAGACCATGCCGCCCTCCACTAGGGCGGCAAGCTGACGTGGCAAACGGGGGAGGGACGGGCGGTGACGGCAGACGGGAGAGGGAGCACGGAAACCCTAGGGCGGCAAGGGGCCCCCATGCAAAAAAGCCAGCCCGGGCCTAGTACTTTTTTGCTGGTACTTTTTGCATCTGGGCCCCTTGCCACCTGGGCCCAGATGCAAAAAGTACCAGCCAAATGCTCTTTAGGGCTGCGAAAATTGCATTTAGCCCAGAGGGCAGCAAAGGGCTAAATGCAATTTTCACAGACGGCGGCGGACGGCGCCGTCGAGCCGCCGTCTACCACGTCAGCTTGCCGCCCTCCATTAGGGCGGTATGGTCTATTTTTGTAATTTTTTTCGCCAATAGATTATTTCTGTAAATATTAAAAGAAAAAAATTAAAAAATGAAAAAAATTCACGCAGGTTCACTGGTTCAGTGAAAAGGAAAAAAAAATTTCAACATGGCCTGTTCTAATAACTTCGTAAACATACAAAACTTTCCTCGTTTTCAAACTAATAAATGGTTATCTTATACGAAAATTTTCTACATAAAAATTGTTTTGAAATATCAGATAAATTTATTTTTCTAAGTTTTTAATAATTAAAACTTAATTAATCGCGTGGCTTTCTCATTTTGTGTGCCCGCTTTTAATCTTCATCCTTAGAAGATTCGAATGGGGCCTTACACAACACTTTGCGTAGTTGCGTCGGAGTATATAATATGCATTTATTTTTATATAAAAGCCAAATAAGATTTTCTATGGGGGTTTTTAAGGCAGAAAATATGGTTGTAAATGCAAGTGTATCCCCTGACCCATCGTCACGAATGAACGGTTTTCTCACTTTTACAATGAGATTTCCTCTTTTTACAAGGAGGAGTGTTGCAGTTTTCAACTTGAAGTAGAGAAACGGATGCTTGAATCATGGGTTTTTCTAACTCTGTAAATTCTTGAAGTTGGAGTTGTTGAGGTGAGACATTAAAAATTATAATTTAACCTAGAAATTCTATGATTTTACAATTCAGGAATTAGAAGCATACCAAAACAATACCAGGGCAATTGATCAGCCCTATCCCTCAATTTAGCACGCAATTTTTGTTGCACGCAAAACAAGAAACCTCATTAGCACATAATTAATTAAGTATTAACTATTATAAATTTAAAAAATATTTGTATTTACTTTTTAAAACAACTTCTATATAGAAACTATTTTAAAAAGCACCAATTAACAGTTTGAAAAGTGTGCTAGCAGAAAACGATGAAGTTGAAGTCTGGAGTTGAAGAATAGAATATGGCCTTAGTTGTAAACGCTTAATCCATAAAACCATGCCCCTTTATTTTGAAATTGAAGCATCAGACTAGAATATTAGAAAATATTTCTGTCTAACATTATACTTTTATAAGGATATACAAATAGGGACAAGCGTGATTTTATCCATATACTGATGTATTATGGGTTGACACCTTTCAACATCAATATCCTACTTTTTTCAGTTGCTACAAATGCTCTAATAAGTTTATTTACAAATAATATGTGAAGCATCGTACAGTTCTGTTTGGTGCAAAATACCTGTAATTATTGTTGGCACATCGCATCAAAGAATTGGTCACTTCTAAAATACTACTCCATCAAATCAAACCATAATGCAGTGTTTTTTCAACGACCACTTAGCCATCAAATCAAACCAGTAAATTCTTGTTGATGTAGTACTAAACGGTAGCTCCATAGTGCAGTGTTTTCTACTTGATGCACAACAACTATTCTAGCCTTTTTAACTTTTAATGTGAGTATTAGTGCATCGTCTAAAAGCCTTAGGTATATGAATCATGACCCTTATAAAAACCAGAACATAACCTATAAATCTACACATTTTCCAGGTACACATATATTTAAAAAACATAAAAAAAAATAGAAAGAAGTATGCATAGCTCAATTGGTTTTGTCTCTTGTGGTGAAACCAGCCTGTCTGAGTTTAAACCCTAAACTTGTGGTGAAACCAGCCTGTCTGAGTTTAAACCCTAAACTTAAGTACTTAACATGAGTTTCGTATTTATGGCTAATTATTCATTTAGTTGTAAGCGATATACCTATCAATAGCGAGACATTTGTGGCCGGTCCAATTTTCCGGATGTGCTCATAGGGATAGGATGTGTGTAGAGATGGCAATGGGGACCCATAACCCGAGACCCGACGGGTTTTTACTCTATTAGGAGCTAATCGTGTTCTTACTGTTATACCCATGGGTCTACTAACGGGCGAAAACTCTTACCCATTGGGTACGTGGGTATGGGTCTGTTCTTTACCCACCCGTACCCACCAACCCGTGGGTAAAAAAAACCCGTTGATTGAACCTAAAACTATGAGCAATATAAGTTTCAACGACTACTAAATCATAGCATAAAACTTCTTTCACATCTTAAGCATTGTTCTATACTAGTTATGTGAAATTATTATTAGATTTATTGATTATGTATTGTGGTTGTATAATTTTTTTACTCGCCTTTGAACACTAATATTAATAGCATTGTTGCTAGAGAAAATATTGATAGTTTAGAACTCTAATATGGCTAATTAGAGTACAAAACTATAAATGCTACAAGTCAATTATATGGGTATGGGTACCCGTTAGATACCCGTTACCCGCATGGGTATGGGTATGGGGACGATTTTGTACCCGCGACGGGTGTGGGTATTTAAGTAGGAATATTTTAACATCATGGGTGTAGGGCTGTGAACGAGCCAAGCTCGAGCGAGTTTGACTATGTAGGCTTGAGCTTGACATGAACTCGAGCCGAGCTCAAGCCGAGCCTGCCAGCCTGGATACTGATCGAGCTTGGGAATGAGCTCGAGTTTAAGCTCGAGCGAGCTTCGAGCCTACTCGAGCTTGGTAGCTTAACTTGGTGAAACTCCAAAGAACTTACTCTTATATAAGAGATATTAATGTAAATTATCGGTAGTCAAAATTAATGGGTGCTATTTGTCTTGAATGAAGCCTCTGCAGCTTTTCTCATGAATACATGGCTTTGAAACGTTGCAATTAACAAAAGCTAGCTACTACATCTAATAGGAATAGTAGTACTATTACTAGCAGCCGAATAATTACTTTATTGATAAGCATTGATGGGGTCTTGAGACTTGAGCAGGTCAAGCACAATGACAAGTATATATTGGCCCATCAAAAATATCTTCCTACATGCAATGCATATTATACTAATCAAGCCTTGTCGAGCTATTCGAGCTCGAGCTTGCTAGGCTTGCGAGCCTCAGCCTACGCTTGAGCTTGGCTTGTCTAGTATTCGAGCCGAGCTCGAATCAAGCCTGTAACGAATCAAACTCGAGCAGCTTGCGAGCTCCAAACTTTTTTGACAGCCCTACGTGGGTGTGGGTATGGGGCAAGGGAACCCGATGGGTATGCACCCGTTGCCATCTCTAGATGTGTGTCCGTATTCATATGGGTGAGTATATATATGTCTTGTGTGTGCATGTGGATGAGTACGCAATGCGAGTGTATGCATGTGTACTGTGTTGCTAAAAAATTGAGAATAATTTACTTTTAAAAAAGAAGAAATGGCATCAATTTTCTTTTTTTGAAAAAAAAAAAGGAATCGACAACAATACTTCAGAACCAAGGAAGGACCGTAACGGCCGTCCGATCACCGCCCCAGCCGCGGAATCCAACGGCCAAACTTCCATCCATCCACCCGTTGCCCACCCCCAAAACTCAAAATCACCGAAACACCCTTACCCCCGCACGCCCCCTCCCTCACTGACACGTGGGCCCCACGCCTCCTCTCTCTCTCTCTCCCCAGATCCGCGCCTCGAAACATTCATCTCGTCTCGTCGGGCGAAGAAGCCCGACTTCCCACCCACTCTCCCCGTCTCCAGAAGCAGCAGCCGAGCCGCCGCCGACGAGCGGCGATCGCCGGCGGTGGGTTGGGCTGGCGGCTAGCGGCGGAATGGGGGTGCCGGAGGCGGTGGCGCTGGAGATACCTGCGGCGGCGGAGGCCGAGGAGGAGGTTGAGGAGGAGGAGGGGTCGCCTTCGCCTCCGGTGGTGGCCAGGGTGCCGCCGCGGATCAGGAGGCGGCTCCTCCTCCGGCACCGCGGGGGAGCGCCGGCCACCGCGGAGGAGATCGAGGCCAAGCTCCGCGATGCGGACCTCCGGAGGCAGGTGGGTCGCTGTGATCTCTCGGCGCACCCGGCGCGGCGCTTTCGAGATTTAGTTTTATGGTTTTTTTTTTCGTGTTTCTGGGTGATTTGGTTGTGGTTTTGGTCGGTGGATTAGGGGCATCTGTGCAATTCATGTCAATATACGTTTCATCAGGTTGGTAGTTAGTGAATTGGGAGTAGCATTCCGGAGTGCAGATTTTAGTCACGTAGCTGGATTACTGAATGGTTTGTGTTAGAAGCAATTGGCCATCACATGATTTGCTGGGAGTTGATTATCAAGGTAACGCTGTTCTTGATCAAACCCGGGAGCCACAATATAACTTGGGGTTTATCTCAACCATGTCAAAATGGGAGCCCAGATTCATTTTAGGATGATTGATATTTGAAGGCTTCCAATTTTGCTGTCAGCCTGTAAAATGGGTTCTACAAACAACAATTAAAATTGGTGTTGTTGCCAAGTTCATTTGAAGGACTGGCAGAAAAAAGTACGATCACTGTGGCTTGTTAACTCATGTGTATTCTATTCCTCCAGCAATTTCATGAAGCGTTATCGTGCAAAGCGAGGTGCACAGTCAGATACCCTTCGTGTCCATCTCAGGAGGAGGATCCTAAGAAGCGCCTTGAAGCAAAGCTTGTGGCTGCCGAGCAGAAAAGGTAACAGAAAGAGGGACCTAGTCACCTAGCAGAGCATATTTATCTGATCGGATATTAAGATAGGGAACAGTGAGAAGTGATTTCTGATTGCAGGTTAAGCCTCCTGGCTAAGGAACAAAGTCGGCTTGCTAAGTTGGACGAGCTGCGTCAGGCTGCTAAGAATGATGCGGAGTTGAGGTTCAAGAAGGAGAGGGAGGAACTTGGCATGAAAGTTGAATCTAGAGTTCGGCAAGCGGAGGAGAAACGTACACAACTCATGCATGCTCGTTCGCAGAGGAGGGCTGCACTGGAGGAAAGAACAACAAAGTACCTTGTGCAGAGAGTGGCGTGGGAAAACAAGTACAGGGAGCGTGTACATTCAGCGATCCTGCAGAAGCGCACTGCAGCTGAGAAGAGAAGGACGGGGCTATTGGAAGGTGAGAAAAGGAGAGCCCAGGGTAGGTTTTCACAGGTCCAACTTGCTGCCAGGACTTTATCTTGCCAGAGAGAAGCTGACAGGAGCAAGTTAAAAGAACAACTAGAAGACAAACTTCAGAGGGTATTCCTTTTTATGCTGCAGAGTTGGTATAATTGTTTTAGTAGCTCTTTGACTTACATTGCAAACTATTTATGCAAAACAGGCAAAGCGGCAGAGAGCTGAGTATTTGAAGCAGCGAGGAAGTACTCACAGCTTTACATACACCGCTTCAGTTAAACACGGTGATTTTCTTTCAAGAAATCTGGCAAGGTATGGTAGACTTATACAGTCAACTTTCTCGCAATTGTTTGGCTTGTGTGTATACTTTAAATTTTATTGATTATTCTATTCGATTTGATGCTTCAGATGCTGGAGAAGATTCATAACATCTAGGAAGACAACAGTGGTGTTGGCTAGGGCCTTTGACATGCTAAGAATAAATGAGGAATCTGTTAAGCCTATGCCATTTGAAAAACTAGCTCTTTGCATTGAATCTCCCACAGTTCTTCAGACCACAAGGGCATTTCTTGATCGCTTGGAGAGTCGTTTTACTTTATCTCAGTCATCAAGTCCATCATCACCAGAAAATATTGATCATCTGCTCAAGCATCTGGGATCACCAAAGAGGACTCTATCAAAAAGTGGGGGAAGAACTAGAGTGACACCAACAAAGGCAGCTAGAAATTCAGATGTTAGCAAGTTACCTAGATATTCACCGAGGATAGTTCTTTGTGCTTACATGATACTAGGTCACCCAAGTGTTGTTTTTAATGAACGAGGTGAGCGAGAGAAACTACTTGTGGAGTCAGCAGAAAACTTTGTGAAGGAATTCGAACTGCTGATTAAGACAATACTTGATGGGTCAAGTGGTGCATGCATACTGAAACAGCCAATACTAGATGATCTGTCTCCTGGATCTTCTAATTATCAGGAATCTTCTGCCGTTGTTGCTGATCGGAAGAAATTCAGATCTCAGTTGGCTTCTTTTGACAAAGCTTGGTGTGCCTATCTTTACCACTTCGTGGTGTGGAAAGCAAAAGATGCAAAGTCACTAGAGGAAGATCTTGTCAGAGCTGCATGCAAACTTGAGCTATCAATGATGCAAACATGTAAATTTACCGCTGAAGGCCAACCAGAGAACCTTAATGATAATTTAAAGGCCATCCAGAAAGAGGTATGGTTATATACCTGGTGCCTTTTCCTTTGTTTTTTTCTTTTACCTATTTCCCTGACATTAGTAATTGAGAAGTATTTTAAGTGCATAAAATCCCGCTATTCAGCTATTGCAGGAAGCAGTCCATTCCTACAACTTTGCACTTAGTTTATTTATTTTGATTATAGTTTTCTTTTGTCTAGTCAAAACTTTACTATCTGTTGAAATTGTTTCTGTTCATCACCCAGGTTATGGTAGACCAGACACTTCTAAGGGAGAAGGTTCGGCACTTGGGTGGTGAAGCTGGTATTGAGCGGATGGAAGTTGCTTTATCAGAAGCAAGGACAAAGTTTTTTGAAGCAAAGGGAAACAGGAGCCCCTTGGCAACAACTATAAAAAATGTAGCAGCTACATGTTCTTCTGGAGAATCTCCTATTTCTGACATGAAGGAGAATTCCAACATTAATGATAAAAGGCCAAGTCAGGCTGTCCAATCTATGTTCAGAGTTCCCTCTTCACCATCTGAAAGTAACACAGCAGGCATCACCATGAGTAATCCAATGACAGTGAGCAGCACTCTGTCAGAAAAACGGCCAACAGAGAACGAGCAGATGGTCAATGAGATTCTTCATGGTTTTCTAGCTGACAGCTCTAGTAATATTGGGACTGTTGAGGGTGGTTTCAAGGTTAGATCCTATGTTACATTTATACTAGGATTATATTGTAAGTTTTCATATTGCTGGGGTGCAGACAATAATAACCAAAAATGTATAACATGAGAAAGAATTTGGGAAGCTTTTAGAGGGGCTCACATGCTGTGATTTAGGGTCTAGATTCTATTAATGTGGTACGTCTATCAGCTTAAATATGAACTTTTTTGCATCCAGTCACTCTTTTTTTTCTCAGGAAAAAGTAAGGGAAACAATGGAGAAAGCTTTCTGGGATGTGGTTGTGGATTCACTTAGAGGAGACATGCCAGACTACAGCTATCTGGTTCAGCTGGTAAAGGAAGTCAGGGATACATTGTATGAGATGGTTCCTAAAGGTTGGAAAGAAGAAATAATCAACAATATTGACCTTGAAATTTTGTTGCAGGTAAGAAGAGCTTGAGTGATTTTATCATGAATCTACAGAATATATCTGATACCAGTTTTGTTGTTTTTTGGTTGAAAGGTACTTGAATCGGGCACCCAGGACATGCAATATTTGGGACAGATTTTGCAGTACTCTCTGGGTATGCTGCGAAAACTATCCTCTCCTGCAAAGGAAGACGAAATGAAGAGAAGCCATGACAAATTATTGGGTGAATTAACTGAACACTCTGAGTGTAATAACAGTGGTTCAAATTCATTTGTAATTGCTGTTATCAAAGGTTTGCGCTTCACCATGGAAGAACTAAAGGTTTGTGAACTCCTTGAGTTCTTAAATAAACTTCATGGAATATACATTGTGAACCTATAACAGCCTCCATTTTTTTTATTTTTTTTGTAAAATAAACAGGCTCTGAAGACAGAAGTCAGTAGAGCACGTATCCAACTATTAGAACCAATTATAAAGGGCTCAGGTGGAGTGGAATACCTGCAGAAGGCTTTTGCTGATCGCTATGGATTCCCGTCCAATGCATCAGTTGCTCTCCGTTCAACTGCTCAGTGGATTTCCACATCAAAAGATACCGTGGAAGTAGAATGGAATGAGCATGTCAGCTCTTTTTCAGCTCTGCCAGAAACCGATCATGTTAAGTCTATGAATTAATTTTATGCAGTAGTCACAGCAGTACACAACCGCTGTTTGTAGCAATAGTAGTTCAAGTATCTATTATTTTCACCTGCTGTTGATTTTACTTACACATCCCTCGTAACAGGCTCAGCCATTTGTTGCCACCCTCCGATCAGGTCATGGAGTTCCAGATCAGCGACAGTCTACAATACCTGTGTCAGGTATTTATTCTTTTTTCCCCTTGTATGGCCATTGTTCTGAACTCCTTAATCATTTAGTGTCATGATAAGCAGATGATACGGGGCTACCAGAGTGCACGGGGCAAAGGCTTGACCAGCTAATAAGGATTGGGTTGTTACAGCTCATCAGTGGCATAGAGGGTGTGCAAATGCAGTCAGTAACTGAGACCTTCAAGCTCAATTGGTTGAGGCTGAGGTCTGTACAGAGTCAATTCCAGCAAGTGATTGTAATTGCAACAAGGTGAAACATTACTCAATTTTTTCACTTTATTCACTTCACTGCTCTGAGTATCAGCAGTTAGCTAGAATGGTATAACCAAACCCAATTACGCCTCTTTTTTTTCCTCGCAGCATGCTTGTGCAGCGTCAAGTTTTGGCGACCGACGACCCAAACATCACTCCCACAGAGCTGGAAAGCGCGACATCACAACTGTTCAACACTCTCGCAGAGCTACTGGACAACTTCCCCGACGTTAGCACCGCCAAGATCATGGAGGTGATGCTCCGTTCGTCGTCGTCGTCGTCATCAGGCTCGACAACCGGCTCTCCATCAGATGAAAGAACCGAGAGCAGGAAGCAGATACTGGCCAGGGTCTTCCTCAAGAGCCTCCAGACCGATGACCCCGTCTTCAAGAAGGTCTCCCGGTCCGTCTACTGTGCGTTCCGCGCGATCACCCTCGGTGGCAGCGGTGCCAGGGGACGGAAGCTCGCCGACGCCGCCCTGAGGCGCATCGGCGCGACGAAGCTCACCGACCGGGTGGTGAGATCGGCCGAAATCCTCATCAGGGCCGCGTCCATTTCACAGCAGGTCCACGGCCCTTGGTACAATCACTTGGTGTGATTCATGGTGGAAAAGCTAGTGAAAACGGCGTCGTTTGAGCAATCTGAACCGCTAAGCGTTCGTGTGAAGAACCGAAGATCTCGTCTTGTTTACTTGTTAGTAGTGGCAAGGCAGATGGTAGATTGGTACGTGAGCAATGCCCTGCTGCTTTGTGTGAATAAATAAAAGAGATGGTACTGTACTATGCTTGTATCTGAAATCCTGAACAATGTGTGCGTGTGTGGTGGTGTTCATACGTGTGATCAAATCTATGCTTGTATATATACGAAACTTAAAAATGGTTTCATCAATCTACCATGTAGTGTATACGTGCATATCCTTCATCAGTACATTTGAATCTTTGTGAACTGTGATGATACGTATACAAGCATCATGTCTGAAGTCACAGACATTTCTGATCTTCTCTTCTTCTTCTCTATCTGCAGCAGCAGCAGTTCAGGAGGAGAGCTGGTCCTCTGCGGCGGCGGCGGCGGGGGACGCCGGCGCCGGCGACGAGGCGTCCTCTGTGGCGGGCGCGTCGACGGCGGGCTGCTGCTGGAGCGCGACCGCGGCGAGGGACGGCTGGAACTTGGCGACGTAGTAGCTGAGCGGCGGGCCGGAGTAGACGGTGGCCTGCGGCGGCGGCTGGTTCTTGCCGACCTGGATGAGGATGGACGACACGCCGGCGACGAAGACGAGGGCGAGGCCGCCGGCGATCGCCGCCGTGTTCTCCGACCCGTCCGCCGCCGCGCCCGCCGCCCCCGAGCTGATGGCGCTCTCCGCCACGTACACCGTCGGCTTCGCCCACAACCAATTCAGGTCAGAAGAAAAATAAAAAGAAGATATTTCTTGACCACATTTAATACGCAGGAAAAATCCGAAAAATTTGAATTAATCCGATTTTTTTTAAAAAAATTCTATACCGCATTTAATACGCTCGCGAAATTTATGGGCCTGTCGGCTGCCCGGGCTGCCCGGCACGAACAGACCGATAGTTTAATCAATCCGAAATTTTGAACAAAACGAGATGAAACTGAATTGAACTTTCAAAAACAAACCTGATACTAGACACACCTTAACTAGAATGAATTTGAACAGAGGAACATGTTCAGATTCGTGATGTTACGATGTGGAGTACTATGTATGTGAGTACGTTTTTTTATGGGACATAGGAAAAATACAAAAAAAAAGAAAGAAAGAAAAAGGAAAATACCTCGACGGAGTAGATGTTGGTTTGGCCGGCGGTGTCCTTCTCGACGTAGCCGGTCCATCCCTTCTTCTTGGGAGGGAAGGTGCCGACCACCTTGGTCCGCTCCTCCGCCAGCCACTCCGCGCTCAGGCTCCCCACCTCCTTCTCCGGCGCGCACTCCTCCTCGTTGCAGTCCTCCGCCGCCGGCGCCGGCGGCGGAGGTGAAGAAGGCGACGGCGACGACGACGACGACGAGGCGTTGCAGGACAGCAGGAACAGCCTCCCCCCTCGCGCGAGGCTCGCCGCCGCCGACGCCGCGGCCTGTGGCTTGGCGGCGGCGCTGCTCCTCAGGAACGCGCAGCAGCTGGTGGTGCTCGCCGACAGCATCGACTGCGCCGGGCAAGCCATCTCGCTGCGCGCCCTCCTCTCTACTCTCTCCGGACCAAGAAGAAGAAGAAGAAGAAGAAGAAGGAGGAGGAGAAAGGGATGGCGTGGCTAGCTAGCTAGCTAGTTGGTGGAATGGTGGAGTGAGCGGCCGCAGCTAGCGGAGGAGGGAGACGAGGGAGCCTTTTATGCCGTCGTGTCGCGTCGCGTGCGCGGCGAGGAGGAGGAGGAGGAGGAGAAAGATCTGTCTGGCTGTGCGAGGGAGAGGATGGGATTACGTGGGTGGAGCGGGGCGGGGGTGTGGTGGGTGGATCCTCCACGTCGCCTCAGCTTGGTCTGTGTGTACTGTATCAACGGCCAACCGGCAACCGGTGAAGCCGTCAATACTCAAGACAGAGACCCCAACGTGTCTGCCTCTGTGCGCGCCAATGCCTGGAGGCTGCCCGCCACTGTTCGTGTGCTTGCAGCTTCCCCGGCCGTCTCTCACCGGGGAGGCGTCCAAATATAATCCTTTTAGCCACTAAAATTTATCGTAAGAGATAATAATTTTTCGCCTATATTTTAGTTTTAATCAATTGTAACATTTTACAATTTAAAGTTTTTTACATGCATCCTTTTCTTAACCAATAACAGCATTCCTCCATTTAATTCTACCAACCTTTTTATTATACTCGTGTCCAACACTCCGTACTAGCTAAAGTGCACCTGTATTTTTGTAAAACACTTTTATTAGAAAATTATGATGCTCGTACTATCATGCCATGTTTAGAAAATGGGTTTGGATATGATTTCCCACCCCTCAAAGGGCATGTTTGAATCTTCATCCATTCTTCTCACCCCGTTTTATCCTATACCTCCATTCGTTTTTATTTTCCAAACACACCATCAGTGTTTTCTTGCTTGATGTTCCTTACTGACTTCTTTGGTTCCGACCTTAGGAGGTATATTTGGATAGCTTTTAGATCATGAGAAATTGTGGGTGGAAATTTGACCGGAGAGAATCTGAAGAATAAACTTCTTGTTTTTCTCGATTATACAACTATAACTTCTCACAATCTAGATAAAAAAGTAGAATTGTCTACAAGAGCTTCCCTCGGAATCAAAAGCACCCTATACAGGACTTGTTTTTTTACTTTCTTTCCTTCGTTCACCGGTACAAGGCAAGGCGAAGGTTTCTTATGTTAATATTTCGCATATGTCCCTTTGTTTCTAAATATAAATATTTTTAGGTTGTTTAGAATAAAAGAAACTTTTTATCCTTCATTGTCTTATTGGTCAAAACTTGAAATTTAATGTTGAGTTAATTGCGGTTTGGACTGGATTTCTTTATCAAAGTTGCATAATGGACTAGGTCTCATCTCATATTTTCACTTTAAACCAGATGGACTTACAAATTGTTGCAATTTGGACCTGATTGATGCATGAGCCACTTGATGAGCTCTTCTCCATGTCCTCAAACTGAAACATGGTTGCACGAAGGAAGGATGGAGCTAGGCTTGCTCATCGTCAACCATAAACCGTCGAGATGGCCGCCTCAAATCGACGCAAGCGCAGATCCGCTCAAGCTTAGGGGCTATGTGGTGCAGGAGCAATTTGACGAGATGCGAACAATGCGACGGAGGGTGGCACTTCAAAGTGCTCTGTTAGTTATTGCATGTTTGAGCTTTCACATCAGCCTAGCGAGCTCAAGGAGAGAGAGAGCGCAAGGGAAGAGAGGGAAAGATGGAGAAGAAGCAAAGTGTCCCAAAGTGAAACTATATGTAATCTTTCCCGGTTCAAACTAAAAATGTTGTGCTGCTCCTATTCCAACTTGCCACATGGGTAAAAAGAAGTGGCCCTATATGCAATTTACTCTTTTAAGTTGCTTGATTCTTCTCGTAAGCACATGACTTGGGATTCTATAACATATCTCACACTTCCCTTCTAATCCACCTACCTCTTTCCATCTCAAAACTCTCCTCCCCTCTCACTCTCTCCAGCTAAGCTTAGCTTTCCACTTTGAGCGACCATTATCACCTCTCTCATTTCACTCGGCCATCTATCAATCACACTATCTTACCTCAACTTCCTCGCCCTTTCTTCTTCTCGTTGAAATGCATGTAAGCTAATGAAAAATGTCCTCATGCCATCGCCAGTTGAATGATATGCTTTCTCCATTCTAACTCCATTCTAAAATAAGTGGGTTTATTTTTATCCTCTTGTCATTTGTTCAAAAACAAGTTAATTTCTATCTTTGGTCCATAAATCAATGAATTTCATTACTTCAATACTCCTTAACTACCCACCCATATACTTTGGTCTTTTTCTGTTAACAAGATGCACTTTATTCCCTCTCTCTCCACGTTATTTTGTACACCCAAGGTTAAAGTTAAGAGTTATTTTAGGATATATGGGGTATGTACCAACATTGTACGGCACGCTTGTTTCACCAGTGTCTACTGTTGACCATGGATTACATAACAATTGCTAACCAGAATGGCACACATATACAACATTTTACTCGTCTTGCGTTGTGCAGCTACCAACTAGTACCAAATTGGATTTGTCCTTGCCACTTTTTCTGAAAGTAAAATGTAAACCTCAACGTAACATGTCACATTGCCAATTTGGCAATTTCCATAGTTCACGTAACTGGGGCTAATGGTAATGGTGCTATGTGCTGCAACAAACTTACAACCACATGCATCAGTGCATGGCCTCAAACACCATTCAGCAGTTCTACATCTAACAAGGCACATCTCAAGTGAAAACAATATAATGATAGAGAAATGTATCCCCTGCGACTGATAAATCCAAAACCGGCATAACATCAGCAGCATATCAGTTTAGCAACTCATGGTTCCTGAGGCTAATACCATGTTTACATGTAAGATAAGTTACACTGGGTATATAGCTCCAAAAACTAGCTCTGGTAGCGCTCTATCAGTCCAGTGTAAGGCTGTAAACCAACAGGTTAATTGGTTTTGCTACCTAGTGATGATTGCTCAAAGAACAGCCATGAGGATTGGCTAACAAATAACATACCACCTCATCAGACCTTCATATATGTTCCTCTGAAAACAAAACCCTGTCATCGAGTAGCTAGCTCAGTTCCCCCACCTGCGGACAAGCTGTCCTCTTGGCTACTTAGTTATCCTTCCATTTGTTGACATACTTCAGGAATGACATGGATGGGTTATCCCTTGGTTGAGCCCGGACACGTGTGGAACGGCGCAATACAGCCTCTTCAAGCAACAATTTGTGTGTGATTTCTTTTGATCGTTTCTCCAGAGCATTACTGTGTTACAGAACAGGAAATGATTAGTTGAAAATTGATTGGTGTAGTAGGAATCAACCAATATATTTCTAACTACTTATGATACGAATAATAAAATATAGCAATGGTAAACATCATAGAATTATACATGATAGCAGAAACAAATAAAAGTTTCGATGGTAGTCTTCTTCCAGAATCAACTAGCAGGTAATTTATAAGAGAACTCTTCAAGTATCATCGATGAGATGCAGTAATTATTGAGTAAGAGGACAGCAAAACCAGTATACACAGTATTCATTTTGCAGAAAAATAGTATGTGAAGCTACAAACAAAAATATTATTTTTCACGTTAAGAACAAGTGTAACGTTAGCCCCTTTCTACAATCAACAGAACCAAAAGTTCTAAGTTGACCAATTGTAAGGTTCAGAAAGATCTATGTACCTTATCTTACTGTACAACTTGTCCAGCTGCCGTTTGAGAGCTCTCTCCCTTAAACCTTTTACGTTCAGTGAGCTCATTAACACATCGAGCTGTCATTCCAAAATATCAAAATATGATCACGACTGTAGCAACAATAAATAACAAAAAGAAATCAACTAGAGCAAAACAGTCACCTCTTCCTTAGTGCTGTAGTATCCCCATTCTTTTGAATCTGCACTTTCAACAAAAAGCCTTCCTTCACGCCTGAAAAACCAATACCTGTTATAGTGTCTGTCTTTTCCAAGGGGGCTGGAACGGATGGATAATTTTTCAATCTCTGTTTCGAGGTGCTGTACCTACAAAAAGTAGGGAGTAAGCATAATAATCAGGCTCACTACCAATTGTGGTAAACAATAACAGAACATGGGTTAAATACAGAGAAAGGTCCATCACATGCAAGTACATGGATTGAGAACAGATGCTCACCCCATGGCGTTTCCCTTCTGTCTTGCTTCGAGAGATATTGTTCTTATCCTTTTCTTCTTTCCCCTTACCCTGCTCATCAACACTCTCATTGTCATCTTGCAATCCATCAATGCTTGAGTTCTGCTCATCCTTTGCCTTTCTAGTACTCTCTCTTTTAGTCGCAGCGAGCGCTTGCCGCTGGTCCACCCGTTCACTTAGTTTCTCTCTTACAGGAGAAGTTGTAATAGCTTCTTCTACTAGTTCCCGGAGAATCTTAAGTTTGATATCAGTATCAATAAGACTATAATAACCCTTTCTTACTGTTGCAATGTTTCTGGTGAGTTCTTCAGTTTTTGTCATTTCCAAGAAATCACAGAGATATTCAGCCCATGTTACTAAAGTCACCTGATAAGGAAATAAAAAAGGGATTAAGAAACGGTTTCATCAATGGAGAAAGAGGGAGATCGAGAAATGGGCATGAGAAAACCTTTAGCTTCCGTTTCTTGGTCCGCAGAATAGTGAAATAGTCACCTTCATCCTTAATAAGCAAGTGGAATATAGCTGTATGTATTTCCACAAGAAGTGCATTGCTTTCTTTGTGGCAAATTGCATTCTCCAAATCTACCAGTGAAAATGGGGATAGATTCAGAACCCTCCCGAAGGACAAGCAGAAGTCCCATACCATAAGGAGATCGCCCACAGAATATTTTGGTACTCTAAAATCTGTAGCCAGAGGAGGTCTCTTCAATAAAGCATGATCATCTGCAGAAGGTTGTACTAAGAGATCATCTATTGGGTACTTAATTGGAACATTTATGTGTTCCTCATCTGCAAATCATACCAAAAAAAAATCGATAAGTATCTTGGAAGAATGCCATAGCCAAAAGGCTGCTAACAGAACAATTGCAACAAAGGTGCCAGATTCAGATGAATCACCGTTCTTCATCTTTTTTTTGGGATCTCCCATAGGTCCATCCTCACGTCTTTTCCTCCCTTTCTTTTGCAAACCTTCACCAAACTAGACAAAGAAAGCAAGTGTTAGTATTGTAACATACCCAAGGAAATAAAGGACAGATGAAAGGGGCACATAACCAACTCACCATCATGTCATTCGGGGGCTCAATGGGTATGCCATATCTTTTGGCAAGATTTTCATGTATAACCCATGGGGCATTTTGAGAAGTTGCATCTCTAATAAAAATCTTCAGCGTATTCCTACTAACAGGTGGCCTCCGGTGAATCAAGTCTTCACCTTTGATCACTGACGTACTGATGATAGTCTTGTCCCTAAGAAGCCAACCAACTTCATACATCTTGGTGCCATCAGACCCTAAAATCTTCAAAATCCTGCAAGCAGCCTCTAAACCATCCTGTTTAGCATATAATTCTAATCCTTCAAATACAGCTTCCTGCAGGCTAGCATATATCTTCTCAACAAGCTCATATAATCCAAGAGTGCCTGAAACAAAAGGTAAAATGAAGTATTATTTCCAATCTAATTAAGTGAAACGTACAAATGAGAAGCAATCTATGATGCTTCTTGAATGAAGCGCATATAGTAGGAAAAAGGTACATGGATACTTTAGAATTGCAAAGCATAACAGTAAGCATGCATGCCTATTTATTACAGGTTGTCATGTCAGCAGCTTAGCAGTCCAAGCAGAGAATTCAGAGCTATACCTTAATATCAGTAAACATCAAAACCAGATCACTAATGCAAAAGATACTTAGATTAGAAAGAGGTTGGTATACTGTACTCTCTTCTAGATATTGTTTTAGAACACATGCAATAAAACTATTGGAATATTGATAAAGAAGGTAAGATTGTCACACTAGAAATAATTACTGATCATTACAAGTTTTACTAACATATAATTAGATAAGTTATGATAGTGGAAATTATGTCGCTGAAACTAATAAGTAGAAAAGAACGGTAAAGGATATACAAAAGTTCAAACAATTAAAAGACCAACAGTTTCACATGCCCTTTTTTTAAAAAAAGCAAATTGAGTATTAGTATGTCTAGTAGCTTTGTCTACAGGGAAAAAATGTAAGAACTGAGAAATGTTAGAATAACAAAGAAGAAAACAACTGTAACCAATATACTATCAAGATCCAGGAGCACAACGGAATTTCATAAATATTACATACTGTATTGAATCATCCGAAGAACAGGAGCCATCAGTTCTGTGGGTAATTTCTGAGCCTTTGACACTGCATGATGCTCGGAGACCAAAGCTTCTTCAAAAGTCAAGTTTGATTTTCCGGATATCTTACATGACCAAACCCTTTGCCGATAAAGATTCAACCTGTTTATGTAGTCTCTAATTGAGTTGTTAAGGACACAAGCATTGGAGAAATATTAGTGCACATACTGCACTGCAAATGCAAAAGGCATGAATTCCTGCAATGCCACAATTCAGCTGCATTGGCGTCATGAAAGAGGATACTGGTAATCTCGGAATATCTCCCTTGTGAACCGAATTTGGAAAACCTTCTCCTTAGAATCCAAGTCCTTGGGGGGCTCAAGTAAGGAGAAAGGTTTCCTCTTGAAAAGAGGCATTGGACCTCCGATCCAACCTACATAATAGCAACGCACACGGTTTACATTTAAATAGTTAAAGAGTTAACCATGTGAACTGGATAAAGAATCTATAATACTGCCAAGAACAATTAGGCAACAGTGCATGAATATTTAGATGATCACGCCACATTTTGCGAGGCAGAGAGGGGAAAAGACCAGTCTCAAGCCGCGCAGATATGCAAAATGTGATGTACCAATCATCCAAGCAGGAAATTCAGAACCCAGAACAACAGATTAGCCCATTCGAATCCAACCGGCCAATTTCCGATGTGCGAATCAGCAACCATAGCATTTCACTTAAATACATGATGAGTCGCACAAGCTCAGGCTGCTCTTTCTCTCACGCATTTGCCCCCAAAATGTGCAACGCAAAGCATTCCTGACCACTCAGCTCACGAAAATGGACCCCCGTGCTCCAGAATCCAGCATTCGGAAATCCTCGCATCGCTCAAAATCCCCCCATTCTCTCACCCCCCCCCCCCACCACAAGAAATCCCCTCACCCAAGCCGCCTTCAGAATCCAGACAACAATCCCCTCGCCGCCGCCCACCACGGCGAAACCTCCCGCGCCCGTCCTGGCATCGCTCGAGGGTGGCGTGAACCCGACCACCTCACCCCGCGTCGCAACCAACCACGAACCCCCCCAACCACAGCTCGTACGAGGAAACCAAAACAACAGGAAGAACTAGGGCTCCCGGATCTCACCGACGACAGGTCAGGCAGGGCGGGGGCACACGCCGACACGGCACGGCACGGCACGGGAACGAGCGGGGGGGTCGCCGGGGAGCCCGCGAGGCGGCCGCGGCGGCGGCGGAGGCGAACGGATCGGCGCGGGTGGCGCGAGGCGTTGGGGAAATGGGCGTTCGATTTGTTTGGCGCTCTCGCTTTCGAGTTGGTTTTTGAGGAAGGGGAGGCGAGGAGAAGATTGGAGAGAGAGCGCGAAATAAGAAAAAAAAAATGGAGGGAAATTTTTACGGCGGTGCGTCGATTTGTTCTCTTTTCGCGCCTTTGTTTTGATGGAAATTCATGTTTGGTTTGAACTTTCAAAGGTTCGATGGATCAAACCATACCCTTTTTTAAAAAAAAAATTACCATGGGAGTAGTACTATTTTGTTTGCCGTCAAACATTTTTGGCTTTACCAGCAGTGATGTTGACGGTCACATGATATTCGAATATTCGACCGGTGCAAATTGTAAATAATATATTTTGTAGGTAATGAAAATTCGAAATCTTTTCAAAAACCAAAAAAAGGGAAAGGGAAAAACACAAAAAAGAAGAATTGATTTTTTTTTTGCGTAGCACGAACTCCTACTTTTGTGCTTTCCTTGGTGTGCCGGTCTCTCCACGTGGCAAGAAACGTGACACGTGGGGCACTCACCTGTACGTTCGTGGTCGTGCGACACCCACGTCGCGGCCTCGCGGGTGACCTGGTCCAGTCAGTCAGTCACCGGCTTGTATGCAAATGCAATGCTTTTTCTTTATCTCAGAAAAAATGCAATGCAAATATGCGATTAGGTTTCAATTTTCAGAAGTCTCGGGTTCCATTTTAAAATGGCAACCCATATATTTTGATTGGTATAAAATACTAGTCATTTTATTATTACCGTGACAATTTGTCATCTTAAACTATTTTGCACACCCCTAGAGCAACCACAATGTATAAAAAATGTGACCTTAAGACGATGTTTGCACTTGTAAAGTGGGCCATATACATTGTGGAAAATAGCATTAGTTTAGGGTGTACCTCATGCTTAAGATCTACCATAAGCAAAAAGAAATATTTTTTTCTCTCTAATTCACTTTATGAATAAGAGATGAAACAATTCTTTTTCCATTGTATGTGGACTTATCTTATGGCTAAATTCTAAGAGCAACCGCAATGTATACTACCAAAGTGGATAATAACGTGGGCCCGGGGTTCAGGTGGTAACAGTTATTACAAAGCTCACAATGTGCTATGCCTATTCTGCAAATTAAGGTGGGGTCCACCTTAAAAATAATCATTGTAAAACCATCTCCTATAGCCATGCTCGTACGAAAAGATTCTCATATCTACAGAAAATATTATTCTTTATTGTCTTGTTACCGGCAGTAGCACAATGGCCCGGTAGTAGTTATTGTCTCTATCCACAATGCTTCTTACCTGGCTATAAGCTTATATTAATTGCTTGTTACTCCCTCCATTCCAAGTTGATCTACATATAGTTTTTTTTAGGTTATTACTAAATGATCTACATATTTGTATTCATTTATTAGTTCTATTTGTTATTTGTGCATTGGAGTAAATGGACATTGATGCATGCATCCATGCACACAAGTATTTATAACCCACATACAATATCTTGATTTGCTATTGGCTAGGAAACAGTGGGGATGATGCATGCATCGAGTTTGTTGCTAGAGTAAATATAGCATGAGAGAGTTATTAGCTTTTCTTGGTCTTGGTGTACCTATGAAATATGTAGATCAATTTGGAATGGAGGGAGTACCTGCTTTTGTTCAACATTGTGGTTGCCCTAACCATAACATTGTGGGCATGGCTTTAACAATGGTCCACTATTCATAGGGCCCACCTTAAGATTACACTGCACCATAAACATTGAGGATGCCCATAGTCACGTGAAATGACTATTTTAGTTTTGCTCATGGATCTCTATACACTCCCTCGGTTCGTTGCTCGTCGGCTCTAGAAGGGGTTTCTGTAGCTGCAACATCACCGCCCTTCTTCGGGTCTATTTGGGAAGTTTCTGTAGCTGCAACTTCTCATATAATCAAAAATCTTAAGCTCCCAAAACAAAACTTCCGCAGCACTGTAACCAGAATATTTATATAACTACTTTTTCACGAAGAACGACAGTGATGGCTGAACATTTGTCATTGTGCGCCATAGACAAAGCCGGAGGGCACCATGTTAAAGCTAGCACTTCTTGTAGCAACACTTATCAACATCCAGAAAGGCATGCATCATCCAAAGGTGTCGGTTATTGAAGACGGTGTGCATACGGAAGGATATATTGGGGGCAGTTGGCAGTGTGTGACGTAGCAATTACCGTCGTAGCTTCTCCTTCTACTTTTTTTTTATGTAGATGCCCTAAAGAGGTAGAGCTGGGGATGGAGGGAACAAAGAGAGGGTAAGCCCTGCACACGATGTTAGCCCACTGTTTTTTCCTCGGCGAATGACAAAATAGGTGGCTAATCAGTGTAAAGCAGTTAAAATGAAAAAAAAGCATCAATGTGCGCGACAAAATAGGTAGTATTATATCTATAACAAGATACAGAGTGACATTTATGGATGCATATCCTTCGCATTAGCGTCTGCGATTACATAGGAACAACGCTGTGCATTACGCTAATCTGAGTTGTTTATCTGAAAGGAATGGATGTGATTTCTTATTCCTCATCATCTTGCTGCTCCTCATGTTTATGGGCATCATCTTGAAATGCTCTTCGACCGGTAGCTGAATGGATGACACTCATCTGTCTCGCTCCATGTTTGATTGGTGTCTCTCTACCCTCGATGCCCCGCCGCTGGCAGGGCCATCCATTCAGCGCTTCGACTTTGGTGTTGTCGCATGCCTTACCTCGACGAATGCTGGCTAGATCTCGTGACGCCGTCACTACACTCTTAACAACCCGACTTTGGCTTCCCTGTGGCACTGCCTCGGCGTCGTTGTCTCGACTATCAAATATGACTAGAGCATGACGACCGTGCCGAGAGAGCAAGAAGAGATGAAAAGTTTCTTTTTTGTTTTTTATTGGAAAAAATCTCAAAGTAATCATGAGCGCTTGTTTTTCAATGGATGTCTCGGATACATCATAATCCCCAAAAGTTGCCCCTCTGCGGTCATAACACTAACACTAATGCAGAGGATCCGTGTTCGACATTCATCATAAACTAACGACTCAAGTGGCAAGCGACATGCAGAGGATCTGTGTTTAGCTTGGCGGCGACATCCTGCGTTTGGGCTCTGCCGTAGTTGTTAGTTGTGTAGCGGTGGTTTTCAGCCGTTTTTCCTGTAATAAACCGTGCAATGGTATGGTTTTTGGGCCCGGTTTTCCTTATAAACTAGGTCAATTCTCTTCTTCTAAATATAAAAGTGGAACAAACTTCCGCCTTAGGTTTAAAAAAAAGACTCAAGTGGCAAGCCATCAATTTTATCTTCTAACTGTGGATTAGATATGTTTCTCACCCTATATGGTTAGCTCACATTTTGTCGTATTTGTAACGTGTAAAAAATGGTATATAAACATCAATGTTAAAAACTTTAATATTATTATTCAGTTCTGTTACAAATCACAAATATTTATATAGGGACTAGGGAGGTAGTATATTCATGTCAGTGTAAGGATAAAGCATACCTCCTCTATATATGTGGGTTCACGGTATATGAAAATAACATACCTAATAGTATACACGGATAAAAAAGGAAATTATCTTCTCGGAATATAAGGTGTTAGAGTCCTAATCGGGAAAGATAAAGTTTTCTTAGTTCGTATCTTGTTATATTTCTCCGAGTTCTACTGGGAGAGGAAGATAATCTTCACTATAAATACAAGACCTCCTAAAAAAAAGAGGGGACACGCCAACAGAGGCAAATACCTATCTAGACAAACCCAATGTAGCAGCCACATAGCTAGACATGAGGGATCTATAACTACCTTCAATCTCACCGAGTTCATGTTCGAGGAATAAGAGTACACTAGCTGTCGACTAGGTGTGAGACCTCTATGACGCCAAGTCAACAAAGTCCAGATTAGGTCATTTCAAACATCTACTCGTGTGATACCGATATATAAAAGACACCGATTTTGGCCAAAATGAGTAGGGTTATTACCTGTCAGTTAAGGAAACCAAACTTATATAAAAATCTATGTCTCCCATCTCGGTTACCTCTGCTTATACCCTGGTTTCAACCATTCTTATACTATACAAATACCGTCTGCGGATATAACCCGTCGATAATTCCAAATGATGGTATTATAGTTTAATTTTGATTTATTCACGTTATTAATTTACAGCCAAAATTTCGGGTGCCCCGCTAAACAGACTACACGAGTCCGAGGTAGGGTCCACAATTTCGTCCCCTAATATTCGGGATTTTGTAGCTCCTCTGAACGAGAATTTTCATAATATACCACCCAATATGCACTGCTTTCAATCTGGCCGCTAGCAAGCTCATCCTCCCCCACGCCGGCGAGCTCCTCCTCCCCCACGCGCCGTTTGCCCGCACGCATCTGGCGAGCTCGCTCGTGTCGTCCCCGAGCTCAGCCGTCGCCGCTCCGGCTGCCGCCATGGCGCCCCGAGCCATCGCCAGTCCAACCTCCGGCACCGCAGCCTCGAGCCGCCAGAGCTCGACGCCCTCCGCCCTCCCCCGCTGCTCCCCTCTCCTCCGGCCCTTCACCGCGTGCGCCGATGGTGGCGACGAATGGTCGACGGCGCGGCTAACGCGGGCAGCGACGGACGGGCGATGGTGGGGCTGACGCCAGCGGCAATGGATAAGCGACGGCGCAGCTGATGCGGGCGCGAGCGGCGGCGGACTGACGACGGTGGCGCCGGGAGGACGGAGGACGACGACACGACTGACGCCAGGGGACGGAGTGGTACAGAACGAAGAAAATTCACACTCTAGTGATGTATATTCCGAAAGTAATGTGAATTGGGTGATAAATTCTGGAAGCAGTGCGTATTGGGTGGTATATTCTGAAAATTCTCCCTCTAAACCGCTCAAATTTCACGAAATTCGTCAAAGTTCCAATTTGGAATTCAACGAAATTTATTAAACCTGCTACTAAATTAAGTCAGACCATTTTCTCAGTAGCGAAACCACTTCTGTTTGCTCTCCCCCGATGCCATCCACCGCCGCCGCCGCCGCCGCCGAGATGGAGCCGGAGCCCGACCACACCAAACCCTCCACCTCCGCCGCCGCCGCCGGCCACCGCAAGCACCTGGCCATGCTGGAGCGCCTCTCCAAGCGCGCTGCCGCCCCCGCCCCGTCCCAGGACTCCCCCGTCGCGGCCTTCCTCTCCCGCTTCGCCGCCGCCAAGCTCGCCGCCGAGTCCGCCCTCTCCGCCTGCCGCTCCTCCCCCGACGACGCGCAGCCCTCGCTCTCCGCCGCCGCCGCGGCCATCGACGACCTCGACCGCCTCGTCGCCGAGGCCTCCCACTCCCTCCCACCCTACGAGCTCCGCTCCGCCCTCGCCGCCGCCTCCGACCTCCGCGCCGCCCACAGGCTCGCCGCCTCCGATCTCCGCCCCAAGAAGTCCTTCTCCTTCAGGAACAAGAGCAAAGCCCCCAAGAACCCACCGCAAGATCCTCCTCCCACCTTGCCGCCGCCTCCAGACCAGCCAAACCCCAGCGTCGAGGCGATCCTGCCAGGACTCGGGTTCCGGGGCCGGAGGGACGCCACATTGGTGAAGGATCTGAGGGTCTCCGACGAGAAGGATGGGGATTTCACCCTCGCTGATCTCGTCTCCTGTCAGGTTTACCTCAAGGGCAAATGCCGGGCGCTGCACGTTCACAAGCTGAAGGATTGCCGCGTGTTCGTGGGCGCCGTGTTCGGCTCGGTGCTCATAGAGGACGTCGAGCGCTGCGCATTCGTGATGGCGGCGCACCAGATCAGGATCCACGAGGCGACAGCGACGGATTTCTACCTGAGGGTGAGGAGCAGGCCGATCATTGAGGATTGCTGCGGCGTGAGGTTCGCGCCGCATGCTCTCAAGTATGAAGGGATTGGGGAGGATTTGAGGGATGCGGGGCTCGAGGAGGAGACCGGTAATTGGGCGAATGTTGATGACTTTAAGTGGCTCAGGGCAGTGCAGTCGCCAAATTGGTGTTTGGTTCCGGAGGAAGAGCGGTTGCAGACCATTGACATTTCAGATGTTCAGGAACGAGAGTATGATAATTAAGATGCTTGGGATGGTTTGCTTTCGGCTCTTATTATGGATTATTGTTCTGGATTGGTTAATTCTTCTTGATGTTTACTTGGATTAAGTTTTGGTTTATTATGAGTTTATAGCTTTCATTGTACCTACATATTGATGCATTAAGGATTAGAAGTGTGAAATGATTTAGTGTTTAAACAAAGCGGTAGCTCATGAGTTCATCTGTATTTTTGCTGGCCTTACCATCAAGAGCAAACGCCATACGCTTTGATGAGCAAGAGGCATATGCTTGACGTTGGGATTCTACGCCAAGCATATGCCGTGAGGGCGTGAGGTACAATGTGCTGTGGTTCTTTTTGTTCCAGAACAGTTTTTTATTGCACTAAGGTAATTTTGGTTCCTGTAATGTTGGAAATTTCAGGATGAAAGAAAATAAATAATATTCTCCTCTTGGAATCAATCTTGGAAAATTATCAACTAGCAAATCCAGTTTTGATATGTAAATCCATGCTTGTTACTTCTGTCATTTTTCATCTTTAAGAAAACTTTTTCGTACAGTTGTTAGATATATATTGGAATGTAAATGAATTCGTGAAGTTTGAGTTGTTATATTCAACTATACAGTGGATTCAGAGAGACAGAGAGTGGCTATCTTTTAGTTTTATAGTTTAGTATGGGCTTAGACAATATAATGCTTTTTAAATTTGTATTATAAGTGTGTGCATTCTCATGAAGCTCTGTTATGAAGATCTTAAAAGAAGGAAGTGAGCAAGTGCTGAGTGCATTGTAAAGACATGCCACCATGATATTACATGGTACAAGAACATGTCTGATTTGGCCTTGGCATTTTCATATTCTGATTAATCTCACCAAAACAGGACCAAGTTCTGCTAATTTATCTGGTCTTGTAACCTAGAGAATACCAAAAGAGTGATGGTTGGACTGCAAATTACATAATGTGCATCATGGTTGTAAGCACCTTAAGGTCTATAAATACCAGTGACTTGTAAAATATAGGATGGGAGTGATTCTGTGGATACAGGAGTTTGTCAAGGCATGCCAGAAAGGGTTATATTATGCCTCACAAGGTATTAATTAAGCATCTGTTCTTTTTTTTTTAACCCATGTATGCCATTTGTTTGAATGATCTTCTGAAAGAGCATTTGGCAGTAGATGATTCAGAAAAAAAAAGATGCTATACAATTTCTTGCTGTAAACATGTTTACTTGCTTCATGAACCAAGCATTTGCATCTTGCAGCTGTGCTGAACTGGTCTAAATATGTTTGCAGACATGTGGTTTGTCATGAGCTCTTGCTACTCTCTATCATTACACTGATTCTGGAGAGTTAACATGCTAGTAGTAGTTATTAGTCAAATAAACTTCTCAGGAGGATATGGGGGCGATTTAATCATATCTCTGCATGGTTTGACGAGTATGGTTGTTGGAAATGCTTTGATTCACAGCGATGACACTTGTGGCAATTTATTTCACCATTCGATTGCTTTGATCTGATGCACGTTTAGGTTTGGAGGATATGCACCAAAATTCTTAATTCCTCTGGAATAAACACTATTCGTGTATTCGTTTCATAGGATTCAAAGGAAAAAAATTCCATAGGAATCTTGTGCCAATCCTCCAAAATGTATTGATTCCAGAGTTATCTTCCTTTTCTTTAATGTCTTTTCTCCTAAACAACTGAGGGCTCATTCGGAACATAAGATAGGAAAAAGTAAGAATATGAAAGAAAATCCAATGAAAAACAAATAAATACAAACTAGAGGAATATAAAGGATAAGAACAATCAGAGCACAGGAAAAAGTCTCAAAGGAAATGCACAGTAATTGATTTCTTCCCCATCGTTGCTATCCACTCAAACTAATAGTACCACCTTCATCTCCCCCAAATCCAACACGAACCGGACGGCATGAGGTTAGGGATATCCTGCTACCCGTATAAAAATCCGTTTGTTTGTTTATTTTTTACATAGTAGTATATAAGAAAAAAATTAACTAGAAGTGAGATAAGCGGACTAAAAAATCCGCTTACCCGTCCCACTTACATCCCTACATGAGCTCCAGCGCTCGGGGAAGCGGCAGCGTGGCGATGGGCTGTGGCGAACTCCGGCGGCGTGAACAGTGGAGCAGCCCGTGGGCAAGGCTGCCGGCTAACACAAACTCGAGCTTGTGACCAGCTCAGCCTGTGAGCTGTAGTAGCTGATGATGATAGATAACTCGAGAGAAAATGATTGGAAGTTTAGACGAGAAAATTAATGATTAATATGGAAATTTAATTTTTTAAGGTCTAATTTGTTGGTATAGATGGTAGTAACTGATAAGAAGTTTAGTTCGAATTTGGATCTTTAAATGAAAAGGGTTGGCTAAAATTTATTTAGGCAAAGTATAGAGTTATTCCGTTGCATTACCACTCTACCCGCGCATTGAAAAGGAGAGAGTTTCTCCCTCAATTTTTTTTATCTATATTTCACAAAAAAGAAACTCTCATACTCCCTCTGTCAAAAAAAAAGATCCAATTCTACTCCCTCTATAAAAAAAAAATCCAATTCTAGAGATGAATCTAATATTCATATTCATACCTAGAATTGGACCTCTTTTTTTTTGGGGGGGAATGGAGGGAGTATCTCCCAACCAAACAAAATATTAATAGCCCCACTCCTCTAAATTCTGAATCCTTGTTAAAAACTCCCACCGACCATAGGACCATGGGTGTTTCTCTGGTCTTGTGCTGATTTGTTTTTCTTAAGAGATGGTTTTTGCTCTGATAATGGATTACCAACTATGTGATTGCGTGATTTCCACGGTCTTATACAAAGCAAATGAAAAAAAAATAGCTTGGGGTGGATGGAATTTTTCCTGTGGTTTTCATGTGAAATCAGCATGGAAGGAAACTTTCCCTTGATTTTTTCCTACAACCAATTTCTTCCATCCGAAAGGCGTGTTAAGGAAAACTCCCACTGATAAGTATCCCTCCAAAAGCCCCATGGAAATCGACTTATAGGGTCTCTTTAATATGTTTGAAATATATAGGAAATTCGAAGGATTATCCTATAGGAAAAATATGATGAAACCCCACGCGATGCTGCGAGAGTTTAGTATCATAGCAATAAGTATAAATAATGTGTAAAATAACTAGACGACATAAGCTTACATAAATTAATATGGTTTATGATAATTTAAATAGTATATAGAATGATAATAAGGTGATATGGCTTTCAGGCTTTATGAGAGAAGAAAAGGAGAGATGTAATTTGGGCTATAGATTAATCATCTGAGGGTTTAAAAAAAAGAGATGACATGGCTTAATGAGAGAAAAAAAAATAAGGAAGATAATTTAGACCATAGATTAATCATCTAAAGGCTAGAAACAATTGATGTGCTACGGTTTAATAAGAAAAGAGAGAAATAACATTAACCAAGTGAGGATATATAGGATATTATAAAAAATGATGGAGAGATATGTTTAAATATATGAATTATGTGAGATGATAATTTAACATATTTGCATTTCATAGCTCTAATATTTAATAAATTATTGATAATATAGTATGCTTGTATAGTGTTTAAGATATAATAATTATTAGTGGACAATAATGTGACATCTTTATACGTTGAGTTTAGAATTTAGGTAACTTTACAAGATTCCTATAAAAAATTTAAATTAAGAGAAAATCCAAGAAATATCATTAACAAATATCCAAATTTTAGAAATACCATTGATAAATACATGTTTTTATAAAATAGCATCGTACAATAGCTCTGTCCGAAATACTATCACCACTAGAGTTCCGTTAGCAGCCTTCCATTAAGTACTACAATATCTAATTCTTTTAGAACGACTGCGGACTGGACGCGACCTTGGCACAAATATACTTAATTACTCTTGGGTGGATATGACACATCGTACTACTACGAATATGGACAGGTGTAAGTTCAAGTACCTTAATTTAGTATTGGTGATTAATGATAAATCTAATTATATGAGACTAACGTTTTTATGAGCCTTTCTTTGACTAGTCTCATTTGGATATGAAAATAAAAATGATGAGATGTATGTATTAAACTTCACATATTCTAACTTGGTCTCTCTTGTGGATCCAAAATATAGTGTGAGCTCCCTCATTAATCTTGATTGATTATGTGCATATGTGTTCCTTTATATCCATATGTATGCACATCTTGAGGGGGAGCTTATTCTATATTTTATTTATTATAAGATTTCTATCTTGATTTGAAATCATCTTTCATCCCATCTCTCTATATTGTTTATATCGGGTTATTATCCATCACCCAAGAGAGAAAAGATTGAAAGATCTTGGATTAAACAATTTGTGTAATTGTTACTTTCGTGATAGATGATAAACCAATGTTTATGGGATTAACCTCTCTTTTGCATAAGTTGTCTACTAGGTTATTTCCCGATAATGAGATGTGGAAGACATGCATTCTATTGTGATGGACCTTAATCATGACAAGGATGAAATGCATGGAGATAAAACGATATGTACCACTTCTTATCTCCTACTTTTTGATAGGTTCATATATATGATTTCCATGTTATTGATATATAAGTGTGAGACTAATGTTTACTCGAGCCTTATCTTATTTAGTCTCATTTACATTGAGAACATAGAGATCATGAAGGTATATGTTTTATGTTGGTCTACATCATTACTACATATGCCTTCTCTATGTGTATAGGATAAACCCCCATTGGTCATTCTCTAATTATGCATACACTTGCATCTCTTGTATATTTATTTGTATGCATATATTTAGGGGGAGCAAATCTTATACATTTATTGTGCATGTTTTAGATCCATGTTGTTCACCTATTATTTATATCGGATCTTTGCACTTGAGCTTGCATACGAGTATATGACACTTGTGATGTTAATGAATTCTCAACAAACATATCCATATCTTTTATATGCAACCGGTTGGTCATCAAGTGAAGGATGATAATCGATTTGTTGAGACTAATGTTCTCCTTTTAGATGTGAAAAGGAATAGGTCCCACTACGATGAGGCTAATGAATGACACCATGGATTAATGGTAACCAAGCCAATGACATCGTCATGTTGGCAAGAATGAAGTCAAGCTTGTGATGAGAATAAAGTCTTGACAAAGGATGGTAAAGACCTCGGCATAAACATGGTTCAATCGGATGGTCACAAGTGTTGATCTTGGCTCAAGCATTGACCCCAAGTTGGATGGCGCAAGGCAAAGGTATAATAGAGCTAAGAATATTTTCTTAGTCTTTTCCCGGTCTTGGTGTTTGGTGTAGACCGGATTTGCTAGATAGACGCCGTACTATCAAGAAGAGTCTATGAAGCGAGCATGTGGATGATCTTGCGCCATATTAGTTCATATGCATGTAGGTGTATTTGGTGGGCTTGTCTAGCCAAGTGTGTTGAGTTTTCTCAAGTCCTAAACAAAGAGAGAAGTAGGCAAATCCTATAGGTTTGGGTAGCCTCATGTGGTTATGTCCGGTGGAGTATCCTTTGGGGTGTGAGCCCTTTCTCCCTGAGAAAAGTTGTGTTTCTTGGATGGATTTTTCATGGGTTGGATGGCCCTTTGAATAAGCTTTCCATAGAGTCCAAGAACGTCAAATTCTGAGATCCGAGTCAAGAGATATCGCCGTTTTACTAACGGTTGGTTGTGCTGAAAAGTGACCTGCAGTCTGACCGTAGGCCTTAGGACGGTCTGACCGGATCTATTAGCCGGTCTGACCGGCGTGGTAAGGCCGGTCTGACCGGCCCCACTGGTCTGTTGCACTGGTATGATTTTTGGTGGCGATACAGAGCCGCCAGAGCCGCAACCGGTCAGACCGAGCCGACGGCGGTCTGACCGAGCCATGGACGGTCTGACCGGCTACTACACTGCGGTCAGACCGGCTAGGTTGAGTGGGCTCAATGATTGCCCTGTAACGGCTAGTTTTCTAGTCGTTACAAAGTAGTCCGGTTTGACCGGCCACTCTATTGCGGTCTGACTGGTAGAGCACATAGTTGGGGATTTCGACTCCAACGGCTAGTTTTGATGGTTGGGGGTATATATACCCACTCCCCAGCAGCAAGGGTAAGGTTTTGGCACTCCATTGCATTATCTTGAACCCTTGCAAGAGCTCTCACACTCTTGTGCACTTAGTTTATTTAGTGAGGTGTTGGAGAGTGAGTTAAGCCAATCCAAGTGCATTGCTTCATTGTTAGAGCTAGCGTGGCACTTGATCATCCTCGGCAAGCATCCTAGACTTGTTACTCTTGGAGGTTGCCGCCTCCTAAACGGCTTGTGGAGGTGTTGCCCGGTGACCTCTCCGAGGAGATTGTGGAGGAGGCCTGACGCTGATTGTGAGTGGTTTGGAGTTCACCACCTTCGGAGTGAAGGAAAAACTACCCTAGTGATCGAGGCTTGGGTAGTCCTTTCCGTGGGCCGGCTCCCACCTTGCCCACCCCTTGACGAAGGGGGCGTGCGGTGGCTTCATGATTGAGCGGTGGAGTTGTGCTCGCCTCAACAGGGATTAGGAAACCGGCGAGTTTCCGAACCTCGGTGAAAAATCCCTTGTCTCTTGTCTCATTTATTTGTTGCATTTACATTTGAGCAAGTTTACATACTAGCTTATTTGTGCACTTAACATTTGAGCAAGTCTATTATCACCCTAGGCTTGCAAACCTTAACATAGGCTAGCTTCTTTATGCACTTACTTGAGACTAGTTGATTTAGGTTTTGAATTGTGTAAAACCGTTTTGATTTATGCTTCCGCATACAAATTTCGGTTTTAGCCAAAAGTTTTAAAACCGCGTATTCACCCCCTCTAGTCGGCCTCCTTGATCCTATAACAGGAAGATGCCCTTCAATTATAACAGGAAGATGTCCAGATTCATAAGTATTAAGATGTGTCATATCCAGCGTTTACAACTCCGAGATGCCCTTCCGTTTCGGGCTCTGGCAGAATAACGGTTTTCGCGAAATCCGGTAGATCCCGAACAAATTTTATAAACCAAAATTTAAATACAAATTCTCTGAGTTTACCAATAAGCTCGCGAAAACTAGTCGGCTTTGGAGAAATTCCAAGCGAAAACATTGAAATTTCAACCGGTAACTAGGAAAAGAGGTAAATTGAAAGTGTTTTCTTTTTTTTCATTCGCTATTATTTTCTTTCCTACTATAAAGTTCAGTTAGTACACGGAATACATCAACTTTTTCAAAATTTATATCCTAATATGTACTATGAATATCATACTATTTGTAAGATTTTATTTGATTTTCTTCCTTATTATCAATTTAAATTTGAATTTAGATGAAACTAATCAAAATCTCAGATGGTTTCTACTTTCGAGGCTCGTCGAAACCTTAAAATTTAACGGAATTCGATCGATTTTCGTTGGAATTGTTAATCCTAGTCATATCCACCTAAAAATCCATTATATTTTGGGATGGGAAGCTGGACGAAACGCGACCCTAGCACGAATCTGAACGGGAAGCTGACGACGGAGATCGCGCATGCGGGTGCCACACGGCCCTTGCCCTGGGCTGCCTAGTCCAGATAAAAAATACGGCACGATACGTACACGTATACCGTATATACGAACCTACTTATACGGTACACGCGTCAATTAATAGGAGACGAGGAGAGATAAACCCCCCCGTATTCGCAGGCTCATCGACTTCTCGTCTTCCTCTCCTCTCTCTCGTTTCGATTCCCCCGCGAGAGATTCGATCCAACCAAACCCACCCGCTACCAGCGTCTTCTCCTTCGCGAGCAAGTAATTCTCTTTCCTCCTCCTCCTCTTCCTCTCTGCCGTATTTTTTTTTGTTTTTTAGTTTTTTTTTCTTCTTCGCTTCCTTCGCCGCCGTCGCGGGTTCGTCTAAAAGTCCGCAAGATTCGTCGTCGTCCTATCGCCGGTGGGTAGGGATTTCGTCGGCGCTGCTCCGGTCTGCTGCTTTCGTTCGTTCGTTCGATCCGATCGATTTATTTGTTCCTGGTTTGGGTCTCGTTCGATTGACTCTAGTAAAGTCTATTCTTTTTTTCTTGGTTTCCTGGTTTAGGTTATATGGAGAGCAGTATTTAGGCGTTTAGGCTTCAGAGATTTGTTTGATATTAGGCTGATGTCGTGATTCATGAATCATGAGTAGTTTCCTGCGTTTAGGGGTAGCATCACTATGCGGTACTGCTGATTGGTTTTCCTGCGTTTGTAGGATGAGATTGGCCCCCTTGCAGTCTGTAGGATAATTGCATGCTAATGATATTTCCACCCCTAAAATCTTCACTTCATTCCAATTCAACTACCAAGTTTTTTTAATTGTTCTCATGAATTGCATGCTCATGGCTTGAAGACGTCGAGTCTTTCCTCCTTGTTTTTCTTTAATTGCGACTCCACCTAATCTAAAAGATTCAATCTTCAATGCTTGCTTTACTTGATGGTTTGAAATTTTACTGTGCTTTGTGGCGCAAAGCGGTTGACTTTTTAGAGGTTTGTTTTACCTATTGCCTATTCAATCTACTGTGAAAAAAAAATCTAGCTTTATATCCATGTTGTGATTTTCTTGGGGTTTGAGTTGTTCAATATAGGGAGAGGTGCTTAATTTGGTTTTTTTAAAAAAAAGTTTATTGTGTTTCCTAGACAATTTAGTGCAAGGTTACAGACTGGTAGCTTGTACCCTAGCCTTGGTAGGAGTTACGGTTTAATCCTCTAAATAATTTCTCATCGATGTACTTGTGGACTGTCTATGATTGGATGTATCAAGGTTTTACCTTTTGTGTATTATGCAATATGCTGGTCTGGTTTTCTTGAGCTTGTGAGTTGTGATTGTGGCTTACAACGAGTCCCTTCACATATGTAAGATCTGTGATGGAATGTTTTAGCCGCACTAGCGGATAGAAGAACGGGAATAAAAATAACAAACAAGTTGGGACATTATGCATCTTATATTATATGTTTGAGTCTTTTGTGTGGAGCATTCACTCACCATAGTAAGTATTCTAAACAATTAAATTCAACCTATATTAAAGAAAGAAAATATTTTAGTAAATTAGTAAATATTTATTATTTATAAAGCTTTTCACATGTATGCATTAATCTTCTAAACAGGTTTTTTGAGAGTTTGCAATGGGAGGAAGCGAATACGATGATGACTGGGAGTTGCCTAGCGCTGACATCACTGTAGTTCTTTGCGGCAAACTTGGCTGTGGCAAGAGCGCAACTGGCAATAGCATCGTTGGAAGAGAAGCATTTGTATCAGAGTACTCCCATGCTAGTGTGACCAGTACTTGTCAATTGGCCAGCACCGCGCTAAAGGATGGCCGTACCCTCAATGTTATTGATACGCCAGGTAAGCATGCATCAATTTATTCTGTTCTGACCTTTTGTTTTCTGTGATGACTATTCATTGTTGTTACTACATATTCATACTTGTTAATCTTGTGGATGTTTTGAATTTGCGTTATCTATATTTGATCTTGTGCCACATTTATCATCTATTTTCTTGCTATGTTATTATGATGATAAAATATAGTCATGTCGAAAATACATGTTAAGATGTTTGACATGGGCTTTCTGCCTACCTGAACTTCTAATGCTGCTCAGACTTCTTTGATGGATGCCCTTTTCTTGCCATCATACTTCACAAAGTCCTATACTCCATTGCAATGGTGGATTCAGGATTTCTATCCTTGGTGTGCCTCATGGTTAGCCAGACTTATGCACAATATATAACATATACTAGTCTTAGTTGGGCACTTTTTAGTAGCATAGAAATGTTCGATTACCAATTCGAGAAGCAAATGACCAACTTGTAAATTTCATGTTTCTTTGTTTGAACAAGCTTAATAGACAGCTTCCAGGAGATTCTTTAATGTTCTCAATTTGATTGATACAACTTGATCCTTCCTTGAATTTTTGAACTCCCACTGGTTTCACTCGTTTCAGTTTTCAACTTCTCAATCTATCCCCGATTATCTGATAACTGAAAATTCAGAGAGACATAAACTAGAATCAGTGGAGGGAGTGCAGCTAGGCTGAACTTGTACAAACTAGGGGGCGGCGCCTGGAGCTGGACCCCTGTTCGGCATCCCTGCGCAGCCGCAGCGGTGTCCCAACCATCAACCGTCAATCCATCATGCTCTCCTCGCTGCAAGGCTGCCACTGCAGCGCCACCAACAACGAACAGAAACGCCAATTCACAAACCCTATCGTGAGTGCCGACTACCAAGTGAAGAGCCAGGAGGAACGCACCACACCATCCACATGTCTTTGCTCTGTGAGCTGTGCAGCGCCTGTGCGGGCCTACAAGGGAGAGAGGCTCTTGTGCTTTGGTTTGTGGAAGCACACATCGAATATTTCAGCAATGCATACTAGTACATGGTAGGAAAAAATGGCATTTTTTGGGTATGCCGGTGCATACCGGGAACCCCCGGGTCCGCCCCTTCTCCATTGCAGTAAGGATTTTTTTTTTTTGGTGATGTTTTGTGTTGATATCTGCTAATAGATCTGAAGAAATGTGACAGTGATGTTTTATGAGCCTTATTGATTCACCAATTTACCAGTTGTATGGAGAAGCAGATAAGCATGCACTGCAACACATATTCATTGCTTCATGATTCAAGTCCTCCTAATAGTACTTGAGATAATGCTCTGAATACTACTATAGATAATACCATAAATAATTAGGAGTACCCAACTTCCTCTATTTGTTATCCTTTGTCATTCCATATTTCATGCCCAAAGGCCAAAAAAAAGCGTCTTAGTTGCAAGAAAAAAAACAAATCATAACAGTGTATACTGTTAAGTATTGTCCTGCTGCATGAGAGACGATCTCGATTGATGTTTTATTTTGTGTTTTGGCTAATCACCCAATCCAAGTCAGATGATCATTGACCTTTCCCCCTTTTTTTTTTGACAACAGGCAAATATATTGACCTTTTCCATTTTCATATTGGTATTTTTTTGGCTAATTATCCATTTTAATATCTCTAATAGGATTATTTGAAATGACCATTACATCTGAGGATGCCGGTAAAGAAATTGTTAAGTGTATGAGTATGGCCAAGGATGGGATACATGCAGTGCTGATGGTTTTTTCTGCCACATCTCGTTTTACTCGAGAAGATTCCAGTACCATTGAGACAATTAAAGAGTTTTTCGGAGAGAAGATTGTTGATCACATGATACTAGTATTTACTTATGGAGATTTAGTTGGTGAAAATAAATTGAAGAGCATGCTGAATAATGCCCCAGAGTATCTGCAGGTAACATTTTTTTTTTGTTGAAACTTCTATGCACATGCTAAATAATAATATCCCGATGGAATCTGCAGGCGGGATTTCAATTTTTTCCGCGTAGAATATAAAGTGCATTTGATGAAAGAAAATTTTCCTCATGAGCATGGTTCATATACTTTATGTAATTACATATATGTGTTTTATTTACAGAAAACTGTTGAGCTATGCAAAAACAGAGTTGTTCTCTTTGATAATATGACCAAGGACCGATGGCTCCAAGAGAAGCAACTTGAAAATTTGCTTGATGTTGTTGACTCTGTGAATACAAATAATGGAGGAAAGCCATTTTCAGATCAAATGCTCGCTTGCATTAAGGTAATAGTACTTCTGTTTTGCTGTTACTTTTAAGTCAAGTTTCAATCTTTATTTTTATCTTCCATATACAGGAAGCACATGCCAGAGAACAGGAGGTGCATGATGCTATTGGATATACAGAAGAGCAAATATCTGAATTGAAAAAGGAGATCCAGAGAACTCGGGATGAACAGCTTGCAAACATTACCAACATGGTAAGTGCAACTCCATGTAGTTGAACTGTTGAAGAAGAGCATATGTGTGCTTATATCATTTACTCAAGCAGTAGTTTGTATTAAATATATACATTTAAATAGTCTTTCTTGTGTTGTATAAACTTATCAACAATTGTTTACAATGGCATTATTTCTTGCAGCACCTTTATTAAACATATCATAGCATTCTAAAGAAAGCTTAGGATGTAACACATCTTTCTTTTATTTTTAGGTCAGTTACAGGATATTAAACTTATCAATTTTATTTGTTTACAATGGCCCTATTTGGAGAACTAGCCAAGAGTTATTTTGAGAGCTATTTTTTAGCACAAGGAAATATCCCTCCAATAAAATAGCCCTAAGTTGTTTGGATCCAAGGGTTATTTTGAGAGCTATTTGGCCTTTAATGTACCTTCCCATGGAGAGAGATAGAGAGAAAAGACACTTTTTCAGTGGGCCCCACATGAAATAGCCCCAATTAGCACCCCTTGAGTGTGATAGTTTTTTTTTGGGTGGGTTATTTCCAAATAGCCCTCAAATAGCTCACCTTTTTGGATCTTTTTGAGCTATTTAGGCTATTTGAGAGAGGGCTAAAAAATATCCCTTGGATCCAAACAGGGCCAATAGAGATTTGTTTCTTTGGAGAAAAAAATAATCTAAAACTCATGCAAAATAGCTTGTTATCTTCAGTTTTGAAATGCATTATCTCTGCTTCCAGCCATTTAGGGTGTGTTTGGATAATGGGAAATGAGGGGTGGGATTGGGATTGGGAAATGAATAAAGGGTTAGGATTAAATGGATGAGGGAGAATGAATGATTAAGATTTAAAGAAGGGTGGGAAATCATTTCCCTTAGACATTTGCCAAACACTGCCTTAGAGGTTGCAAAACATGATTGCATCAAGATTATAGTATTACAACTTGTTTTAAAACATGCAAAAGGGAATTCTGAAGTGTACAAAGATGGTTTTAAATAGCTATTTAAATCTGTTATTCAGAAACATTTCTTCTATATATTAGAATTCCATCAAAATTTCATTGACTTCACATGTTCATAGGTGGAGGAAAAGCTGAATATCACTGTTGACAAGCTGCAACAGCAACTCATGGAAGAACAGAATGCAAGGCTAGAAGCAGAGAGGTTGGCAGCTGAAGCTAGGCTCCGATCAGATGAGGAGATCCGCAAGCTCAAAAAGCGCCTCGAGAAGGCCCAACAAGAAAATGAGGAATTCCGAAAGATGGCTTCTCAACACAAGTGTTCTATTCTATGAGTAGCTTTCTCCTAGGATCAAGCTGCTGCCATGGTTGAATGCTCCGTGCATTGTTAATAGAGTTCAGAACAGTGCTCTAGGCTATGTGGTTGACATAAAACTTTTGCTACTGGGCTATCTCATATCTGTAAATATACAGGTATTTGGATTTTTAATGTCCAAGGATTTTGACTATCATCCCTGCTAGTTCATCCTTGTGAAAAGTGAATTTTGGTGATCGTCTTCTTCTGAAAATGATCGTTTCCACAAGTGTTGCAGGCAAGGGATCAATGATCACCTCCTTATCTGCCTGTGACTTATACTTTCATGGTGATAACTGACAAGTGATGAACTGAATGGTGGATGGTATACCAGGACCATGCTAGAACAGGCTTATACATGCGATTATTTGTGTATTTTTGTCCGGTTTGTTTTCATTGTTAAATTGCCATTCTGCCAATATCACAGATTTTTGTAAGCTAAAGTTTAAAATAGCACTGGAGAGTATCACATCTGAATTACATCCCTGCAACTGCCATACAAGCACTACGTAAGCTCTGCATCTAAATTTCTACATGTTGTAAATTGGGTGAGTTTGGGTCACTGTAATCTTAGCATCTGCCTTTAAAGGCAGGTGACTTTGTTTAGTTATATTAAGACGAACGAAAGTTATATTTGTGAGATATAAATTATTTTGATAATATGACATGTTTTAAGTAGAGGAATTATAGTCATTGAGAAAGTACCTAGTAACACCTTGAGATACTTAGGCTATGTTCATTCCAGTGACATTGGGTGAGAAAGCTCCTCGTTTTCCGCGCGCACGCTTCCCAAACTACTAAACGGCGCGTTTTTTGCAAAAAAATTCTATAGAAAAGTTGCTTTAAAAAATCATATTAATCCATTTTTGCAATTTAAAATAGTTAATACTCAATTAATCATATGCTAATGGCCCACCTCGTTTTGCGTATCTTCCCAATCTCTCTAATCCCCTTCTCCTCAAACACACCCTTAGTATATAGAGGTACCAAATTTTACATAAAAAAATATGGTACCTCTAATTATCTTCTCAAAAATAGTAAAATTACCCTTTTAAGTATTATAAATTTCTGAAAAATATAAGTTAGCGGTCAAAGTTTAAGCTCAAATGATGCCACAGTGCCATTATTCGAGAACTTCATCTGTCTAAAATACATGCATATTTCAAGGGAAAAAAAATGCAAATTTAGGAGCCTCTTGGGTCTCCAAAGGCCGCGCCACTTTGGCCCATGAATTTAGTTACGGCCCACGGTCGCATCTATCTATCAATCGGCCACATAAATATTGTGTTTATCTTATTTTTAACGACCAACATATACCACAATGATTTATTGAATAGAGGAGGAAAAAACTACAATACTGATACCCTGGAAGGCAATAATTAGAAGAGAAAAAAAATCACCACCACCACACACCACGCACCGACAGCGTCTATAAAGAGTTAGTACCGGACCAGCCACCGCTAGATCTATCAAAGACAACGGCTATAAATAATCCGGGAGAAGGTTAGTAACGGACCAGCCGCCGCTAGATCAACAAAGAAATTATTGCCGAACCATCCAAAACTAAGACCAAATATTGTGTTTATCAGTACACGAAAATGAGAAAAAAAATTGTGGTTAGTCCATGCAAATATTCAATCGCTCGCTGGCTGCCTCCTCTTGGTTGGCACTGCCCCTCGATTCCCCACACCAACAACATGCATGGATGATGATGGATCATCCAATAATTAATCATCTACCAGAACCTCGTTATTGATAAATTAGGATGTTCAATAAACTATATTAACATGTCGTACGATCGAACTAGTATAATAGTAATAATAGTGGTGGTAGTAGTAGTGCCAATATATATCCACTAGGTAGCTTGGTGATTAGTGATTAATCTAATCACGTCACAACAAAGTGGCAAAGGCATTAAACTAATGGTGTACTCCTAGTCACACAGCATGTGTCGTCTTTGTCTCCCTCTCCTTGCCTGTTCTTATTTTAGTGCACAATAATATATTGTTGTAAAGAAAAGGCTGAATGGTGCCATTATATTTTGCCTAGAAATTATGACGTTAGTCGGAGGGAAAAAAATTGAAAAGCTTGTTCCTGTGATCATGATAGGTACTTTCTCTGTTTTAAAATATAAATATTTTTCTAACTATAAACAAATTATAATGGTGTAGATTGACAATAATTGTAAAACAAGTCACACTTTGTATTTGTCGAAATTAAATGAAAACAAATTAATGTTATATATATATATATATATATATATATATATATATATATATATATATATATATATATATATATATATATATATATATATATATATATATATATATATATATATATATATATATATAAACACAATCTACCTCCAAATGAATTCTGATAGTTTTTGAGCGAGTTCGGGTACAGTTTCAATTATTAGCACTTTTTTTTTTGCGAGGGTTTTGTGGATTAGGTGTGCTATCACGCAAAGCATGTTACTACCTAAATACTTAAAACAAATGAGTACAAGAAACCATCACTTTGTCTCCACAGATACAGTACAGCCATGTTGTCGTTTTAATCAATTAACAAGGTTGCTTGATTTCTGCACCTCCAAGATGTCTCCATACAGTAGTTGAATCCTGTGCAAAGATCTCGCTGTCTCGAGCAAAATGTCAATTGAATTTGAAGCAATATTTGAACAACTTTTTTTTTTTACAAAATCCTTCCTCCTTGAAATTTCTGCTTCTAAGAAAGACAATCTCAGGAAGATCCGTTGGAGACAGTGAGATCTCGCCAAGTTTATGATCCATTATGGCTGTGTTTAGATCCAAACTTTGGATCTAAACTTTCAACTTTTTCCATCACATCAACATGTCATACGCACGCAACTTTTCAGTCACATCGTACTAATTTCAACCTAAACTTCCAAATTTGGAAGGAACTAAACACAGTCTATACCCCAATCCTTTAAGGTGTACGGTTCAACAGACAACGCTACACTGATGCTGCTGTGGATACAGAGAGAATTAGAGATCTCTTGCACTACAACTAATAGCCTGATTATTGTCGCTACTACTAGTAGTAGTAGGTATCTGCTAAACTTTGTAAATTTTCGGTCACCTAAAATTACACATTTCTAAGTCTAAAATTACGGTGCTATTCAATGCAATTTAATCCATTTTATCGGCATGGCATCTGTTTTTGTCACATTATTTTACCCAAGTTTGAATATTTTTGTATGCGATTTTTTAAATTCTTATGGATTGTAAAAAAAATTCATGTTTTCTTAGAATTGTTTGCTGTTTAACCTTTCATATAAGAAAAAACGACTTTATTTAATAACAGAGAGTGCATTATAAGAACCATTGGATTATCGGACTAGAGAAGTGAGAGTAACTTTTGAAAATTTCATGCAACTCAAATCTAAACACTCTCAAAATATTAATACATTCTCCGTTCTAAAATATAAAAAAAAATTGATGGATGAGATACTTTCTAGCATGTATCTGGACAAAGTTCTATTAGGTGTCTCGTACGTTTAAAATCTCTTATATTTCGAGAAAAAAGGAAATACTAATTAAAGACTCTGCCTTGATTTCCTTGGAGCTTTGCTTGTTTAAGTAGTAAAACTAAGTAGCACTACTTAATTTGGGGGAGGCATCAGAGCAGGCAAGATGCGAGAAAAAGCCAGGCAGGGGCCTCGCTGAAAAGGAAAGGCCATCGACCGACCGATCGAGGGCATGCCCGGGTAGGGAGACAGACAACCAAAGCAGCAGCACCACAACCTCGGTCGCTCTCAACACGGTCTTGCCCCTGTTTTAGGTAGCTAAAAAGATTATAAGAAAACAACCGATTGTTAATCAGCTTCTTCTGATAATTTGAGAAAGTCGAAAGACCTATAGCTTCTCACTTCTATTTTATTTTCAGGATTATATAATCAGAGTTTTCACAGAATCTGAATAAAAAAAAAAGCTAAGTTTAGAATTTTACAACCAGTTGTAACTATCAGAAGTTTCTCCAAATAAGGCATTGTTTAGTTCGCGAAAAGAAAATTTTTTAGTGTCACATCGGACGTTTGACCGGATATCGGAAGGGATTTTTGGATACGAATGAGAAAACTAATTTCATAACTCGTCTGGAAACCGCAAGACGAATTTATTAAGCCTAATTAATCCTTCATTAGCATATGTAGATTACTGTAGCACTCATGGCTAATGATGGACTAATTAGGCTTAAAAGATTCGTCTCGCTATTTCTATGCGAACTGTGCAATTAGTGTTCATTTTATCGATATTTAATGCTCCATACATGTGTACAAATATTCAATGTGACTTTTTGGGGAAAAAAATTGGAAACTAAAACAGGAGAGAGAGGAGGGATTGGGATTCGGTGACATTCCCCCGTGACATTCTCGGTAACATTGAGTCACTGACATGTTGGTTCAGGCACATGTCAGTGACTCAATGTCACCGAGAATGTCACGGGGGAATGTTACCGAATTCAAGTGATTCAATGTCACCAAGAATGTCACGGGGGAATGTCACCGAATCCTAGCCCTGAGAGGGGGAGGGGGGTGGCATGTACTGTACTCCAACGTGGTACATGGGAAAAGGACCGGCCGCCCGGCCACCGATTCTTTCCTGTTGCATCGTCCTCCATTATTCCCTCTGTCACTCACCCCAACTCCACGGCTCCCATTTTATGCTGTGACGTTGGGCCAAACGGCAAAAAAGCTTAAGCCAACGTTGATGCCAATCCTAATGAATAGTGGAGGATTTTTTTTTACCTGCTAATAATCTTTAATCATTGATTTATTTTGACTAACCGTGATGTGTGTATGAGTCTTTTATTCTTACAAAGTATCGTTATCATCAGCCTATGCACCGCTAAGGCGCTAACCAATCTAAAGTTGTATTTAAGAGGAAGGGAATGAAGAGATACACAAAACAAGATGAACGGTAATTGATAATTGAATATTAATTATATTAAACTTCGAAATAGATTAATACGATTTTTAAAAATGAATTTCCTAAAGAATTTATTTAAAAAAAACGTACCGTCTAGCCGTTCGTAAAACGCGTGTGCGGAGAACGAGATATTTATTCTCTCTATCTATCTGCTGCAATCAAACTCAGCCTAAATGTTCTTATCGCTTTTTTATTTTCTAGCTTTGGTTTTTAAATCGCTCGTAAAACAATACGTCTAACCATATTTTGATAGACAAAAAATTCTAGAAATGGAAGCACACCCACGGCATCTTCGCTGCGAAACGGTTTTGTCAAGCCGCGGTCGGCCCATATCATCCCTCGGCGAGCTACACCTACACTTCTCCCGACGAAAGAGGAGGTCGATGACAGGTGGGGCCCGCACCGGCGGGTAAGACGCGGCGCGGGTAGCAAAAGGCCCGGGGGCATTTTTATATCGGGTGCTTTACTTGGAATGGCACCGCGCGCGGTGGGGTGCCGGGCCGGCAAGGGACATGCATTAAACTACCGCCCCCACGCCGCTGACGCGTGGGCCCCAGGCACTGGCCCACCTCAGACGCCGTAAGTTTTGACGGCGTTTGGCTACGGCGCCTGTGCCTTTGTGGCGGTCACGGAGCTGACGCCGTCACCACTCACCCCCGGTCAAACTGTAAACCTTGTTGCAAAGAGGAAAATTAAAACCTGGAAAAATGTACGAGTAAGTATATACTCCGTATATTCCAGTACAGTACAGCGTCCAGGTGCGGGTGAGTGTAGGACATGAAAAATTCATGTGGTAGTTTATGAGGGTGTTTATGGATAAGGGCCGTGTGCCCGTGCCTTCATATCCATAGTTGTGATGCTGTTTTCGTTTTTTTAAATAGATGATGCTACTACTTTTTATAAATTATTATTTTATTATGAGTTGTTTTATCATTTAAGTACTTTAATTAATACATGATTTATATAATATGCATTTTTACAATTTCTTTTAAATAAGAAGATTGGTTAAATATTTGTCCAACAGTTAATGACACTATCTATATTTTTTTTTAAAAAAAGATGAGAGTACTTTTTCTAAATCTCCTTTTCTCGTCGTGACAGAGCTATTTTTTTTAAGCCCAAACAAATCTAACTAAGTCGTTTATCATGGAAAATATACTCTCTTTTTTCTAACATGGAAAATTTACTCTCTCTCTTTTTTCTAATCATTCAAATTTCCTGTTGAAACTAAATAACGATCCACTTTAAGATCTCCAGATTTCATGAAATCTAGATTGGATTCCACCAGGATTGTAAACCTTAGTCACAACTACTTCTTCAACAAAAACATCCACATGACCGCTATGGCGGTATTATAGAGGCGGAGGCAAACCTAAGGTAGCTTAGGCTTGAGCTCGAAGCCTGCTTATATAATCATGTTTTTTTAAGACTGGTCACCGAGGAGTATAACTTGTTGAAATCCTAATTAAATCATCATGTAATTTACCCTAAAAAAATCATCATGTAATTTTTTAGGGAATCTTTACCTACTAAGTTAAACCCTACTTAAATCTTAAAGCTTTGATAGTTTCTACGTTTGAGCCATAGACAGAGGAGATTTATCTTATTCTTCACGCACACACTTTCCGAACTATTACATGGTGTAAATTTTTTTAAAAAATCTATACAAAAGTTGTTTTTTAAAAATCATATTAATATATTTTTAAGTTTAAAATAATTAATCTCTAACTCATCATACACTAATAACTCACTCGTTTTACATATATTTTAGATGTTCTCATCTCTCTTCTCAATTAGTTACGTCTAACAGATATATACTCCCTCCGTTCTATCATAAGTACAACCATAAATTTCCGTGTTCAACGTTTGACCATATGTCATATTTGAAAAATTTATGAAAAATTTTTACAAGTTAAGTCACGCATAAAGTACTATTTATATTTTATCATCTAATAACAATAACAATACCAATCTCTATCTCTACTATTATAAAAATTGAAGATGTTTTTGCCGGGATTTTGATACGTCATCCGTGTTTGAGTTGGTTTCTAATTTTATCTTTATATCTTTTTTTGTCCGTTTATTTTTTTTTCGTTTCTTTTTTTTTGTTCCGATTCGTTTCCCCCCCCCTTTTTTTGCTTTTTTCATCCGGTTTCTTTTCTCTTTTTTAGTTGTTTTTTCCATCCTATTTTTTAGCCGGTTATTTTATCTCATCCGATCCGTTGCACGCCGCCGCCGCTTGACCAAACCCTAGCACCGTCGCCACTTCCATATGTATTCCCATGCATTTTCTGCTCCAATTGACTGCAAAAATGGATTCCCCACTTATCCTCATCATTTTTTCTCACAATTTTTCTTTCAATTCAGCTTTAATTCACTAGATTTAGTCTTAGTCGCCAATGATAGCCAACCACCCCTTTTATCTCGAATTTTGCGGATTCGTTCTGATTTCGGGAAAACGGAAAGAGGAGATCGAGTGGATCAAAAACCCTCAACCAATTTATATATAAAAAAAATTCGCCCAGAGGATTTAATGGGGAGGATCGGCTCCGGCATATTGGCACAAGACTATCTTGAGGTTGAAGACGACAGTTGAATGTGCGAGCTGGGCCTATAGCTCCACTTGTGGGCTTGGATCGGAGAGAGTCAAGGCCGTCGGCTGGATCGGAGAGAGTCAGGGCAATTGACTGTGCGAGCTGGACCTGTAGCTCCACTCATGGGTTAGATCGGAGAGAGTCAGGTGAGGGAGGTAGTGGACTAGGTTATGACTGAAAAAGAATGGATCTTTCGGGCCAAACCCATGAACATTTTTTATTAACCTTTTCAATTATAATGTACATATAATCATTCTAATGTTTCAATTCATCGCTTAGTTCCTAATAGCGGTTGTACCACTGAAAAATGTTTCTAGCTGTTACAACGCACGAGCATTTTTTCTAGTCATAAAAATATTTTAAATAAGATGGATGGTCAAAATTGGATACTGAAACCTATAACAGCGCTTATTATAGGACGGCGAGAGTATATGCAAAGACGTGCTCTACCTACCAAAAAGAAGCAGCTCGCTGGGCCGGCCGACCGGAGCATTGCAGCACGACCGTACGGTACGCGAGAGCCAGCCGGCCATACATAAACCGGTGCACTTATGGGTGCCAAAGTACGACGACCCGCGACCCGCGCCCGTGTGCGGATCTATCGGATCCGGGTCTCTCTTTTTCGTATAAGTACGTGTGGCGCTGGACCCCACCACCGTCCTGTCTACTCCTACTGTTTTTACTGTCCGGCCCCACCCGACAGAGGATCGGAGAAGCATAGCTAGTACTAGGCGCGAACCCGACCCGACCCGTGAGCCTTTAAATGACCGCAGTTATGGGCTCATCAATGGCGATCCAGCGGGTCGTCGTGACGTGGAAAATCCATCGGTAGCCGTACGTTTCGATCAGCTTCGAAAATTAACTGGAGTAGCTAACGTCACGCATGCAATGGCACTGGCACACGTACTCCTTCTGTCAAAAAAAAAACAAACCCTGAATTTCCGTGTCTAACTTTAACCGTCCGTCTTATTTAAAAAAATTATGAAAAAAATAAAAAGACATCACGCATAAATTATTAATCATGTTTTATCATCTAACAACAATGAAAATACTAATTATAAAAAAATTTCATATAAGACGAACAGTTAAACGTTGGATACGGAAAGTTAGGGTTTGTCTTTTTTTTTGGACGGGGTAGTATTGCAAAACTGCATGCACAAACGACAAGTTAAGAAGTAGCGAAAATATGTGCTGCAACGTTTTCGCTGGCTATGTGCAACGGTTCCAAACAAGCGACCAGAATAACTGGAAAAAGAAGAACCGAAGAAGAATGCGTGCATGAAATGTGTGGTGTGGCATTTGCATGCACCATATATAAAACAGTTTAACACTACATGCCCTTAGGCCTTACGACGTGTTTGACAACTTACGGGGAAGAAGAACAGGAGCTGAGCTTATAGAGGGAGATGGTGGAGGTGTTCATGAGATTTTTATTTTTAATCACCGTCCTTGTTTAGTTGTAGAGATGATAATCATGGGAAGTTTAGGTGAGAATCGAATTTTAAGTGACTGATATACAACCTAGATTTATCTCTTCGTATTTCTAAAAGGAATTTCAAAACTTTCCCAGTTACCTACCCCTACCAAGATACTTCCTTCGGGTTGATAATACTTGTCGTTTTGGACAACTTTGACCATTATTTTTCATTATAATATGTATAAAATTGTTAACAAATATATGATCTTATTAAAGTACTTCTTAAGACTAATCTATACATGTAGTCACCATATTTGAAAGATAAATATTTTAAAAATGATTCATAATCAAAGATTCTAAAGTTTGACTTCACTCTTGTCCAAAACGACAAGTATTATCAGCCCGGAGGGAGTATTAAAAAGGCAAAAGTTCGTAATCTCCTCTTTCTAATCCCTTCTAAGGCCGAGTTTAGTTCCAAACTTGTTCTTCAAACTTTCAATTTTTCCATCATATCAAAACTTTCCTACACACATAAACTTCTAGCTTTTTCATCACATCATTCCAATTTCAACCAAACTTTCAATTTTAGCGTGAACTAAACACACCCTAAAACTCCCACATCCACTATCCAAACAACGTACTTCCCCTTAAACACACCTGCATGAACGGTAAAGCCAAGCCAAGACAATCGTCGCAAGAAACCCAACGAGAAACACCTAGGGGTCTTTCTGCTAGCTTCACAAGGTAGAGGGTTAGACGACATAGGTTTGAAGCCTCACTCCTTAATATTAGATCATTCCATGATATTTGCGTTTTTTTTTCGAGAAACCCAACACCACGGGGTACACTCACCGCGTAGCCGTAGCCGTTTCCATTAGCCCACTCCTCAGTCCTCACGGCAGATGGACCACCCGCAGCACAGTAACGGCTAACGGCCGGCAGCCGTTACCGTTTCCATCCGCTCACGCCTTTCCTGCCTCCCCCGAAAACTCGCGCACACATCCATTAAAAAAAAACGCACAAAAAAAAAGGAGAAAAAAACGTAAAGGCAGCTGCGCCCAGCAACAAACCCACCCACCCGCTGCTCCCCTCCCCTCGCCTCGCGCCAACTAGTGGAGTACTAGGAAAAAAAAACACGAGCCAAAAATAAAATAAAATAAATAAATAAATAATAAAAATAAAACAGCAGCAGCAACACACCCCCTCTCTCTCTTCCTCTTCTCCCCGCGCAAGCCAAAGCCACAGCCAGCGAAGGCGGCAAGCCACCACCACCACCTCCTCCTCACGCCACCGCGGCCTCCTCCTCCGGCCACCGCGCGCTCACCTCGGGCAGCGGCCGCAGTGGCGCGCGCTCTCCGGTGTGGGATCTCCGAGTTTTTTTTTTCGTTTTCCCTCTGAATTCCGCGGCGGGGAGGCCGGATCTGCGGGGAGGGGCATGGGGTGACCAGATCGGGACGCGCACCTCGCTCTCCTCCTCCTCCTCCTCCTGAATTCCTCTCGTCGGGATGGCTGGCTCCGTCGTTGCTGCTGCTGCCGCCGCCGGCGGTGGCACAGGTTCGTGTCCCGCGCTTTCTCTTCGCGTTTTTCGCCTCGGCTGGTTGTGTGTGTGTGTGTGTGTGTGTGTGTGTGTGTGTGTGTGTGTGTGTGTTTGGTCTGAATTGGGGTTGTGAAGTTAGCTGGTGAGTCGAGTGCTTGGTGAGCTAGCAAGAGAGAGAGAGACGTGGACTTGGGGGGCAGTTGACTTGTTCGTCTAGGGGGGAGAGAGAGAGGGGTTGTTGTGTGGTGTGGAATTGGTTGGAATTCGAGGCGACTCGGCATTGTTTACCATAAAAAGCGCCTTTTCTCTTCCATTTCTTGTCCAATTTTGTCGTCTTGTTTTCCTTTTTAGGTCGGAGATTTGTTCCTGTTGTGCTGATTCGTGCGAAAACTCGTAATTCCGCTAGTATGGCCACTGCTCTAGTAATTCTCTTCGGATGCAAGCGAATTCCGATCTGTGAAATGGGGGAAACACATGTGCAATTACGGATCTGAGAACCTGTTTTGTAGTGACAGCGTCTTTGTTTCTCTCTCTTTTTTTTTTGAAAAAAAAATGGTTAGGTTGGCAATTGGTTCTACCACAGAGACGCAAATGAGAAAAATGTTGGATCTATGTGTGTGCTGCTTGTTTAGATTTACAATTCTGGAGCAATTATGGTGTAGTTAACTCATGATCAACGGTTAATTAGACCTTTTTGGTTGCCACCATGACATGAGGGGAAATTTCGCTTGATTTTGTATGGTGATGTTTTTATTTTCCTAAAAAAAGAGAGTAAAAATTCCTCTGTGCAGGGAGCTCTTGCGATGCGTTGTACAGGGAGCTATGGCATGCTTGCGCTGGGCCGTTGGTCACAGTGCCTCGCCAAGGCGAATTGGTTTACTACTTCCCCCAGGGCCATATGGAACAGGTAAATCTCACTATAATATATCAATGCTTGCTTGCTCTCTATCATGTCCTAAAATTAAGGAGTTTGCTACTAATTTGTGCCATAAGAATGTCACTTGTTCCTTGTGTTGACACACAGCAGTATGGTTTTGTTTCTTCGGCAATGTAGTTATTTTAGTACGTCTTTCCTTTGAACTAATCTTATGTCTTTCCTTTGAACTGATCTTTTCATGCTTTTTCTATAGCTTGAGGCATCTACAGACCAACAGCTTGACCAGCATCTGCCTTTGTTTAACCTGCCATCTAAGATCCTCTGCAAAGTGGTCAATGTAGAACTTAGGGTAAGCATTTTCCTTTTCTGGTCTGCAGTAGTTTCACGCTATATGAAAGTTCCTCTGGATTTTCTAGCAAGAGTATTACTTGTGTACCTTTCATCCTGTAGTTTACTCACCTTTTTTCCTCTGGTATGCAGGCTGAAACCGATTCAGATGAGGTTTATGCTCAAATTATGCTGCAACCAGAAGCAGATGTGAGTATGCTTTTCTTATATATTTTTCTTCTAAATAATAGTTGTCCTTTTCAGCTCATTTGAGCTTTTTATCAAGCTGTAATGTAGTGATCTTGCTCATGTCATAGTCCTTTCTTTCTTCTGATCGTCTTCTCTCATATTCTCACATAAATTCTATTGCCTTGGAATTTTATATGGGTATGTACTTATTCATTTTCCTTTATTCTGTTGTTAGCAAAATGAACTCACCAGCCCAAAACCTGAGCCACATGAACCTGAAAAATGCAATGTCCATTCCTTCTGCAAGACTTTGACTGCTTCAGATACAAGCACCCATGGTGGATTTTCAGTTCTTAGGAGGCATGCAGAAGAATGTCTTCCTCCCCTGGTTAGGACCAAAAATATTTTTAACTCCCTTCATATGCGGATAATCACATTGGATATTTGCTATCTGTAACATCTTCTGTATGTGGTATGGTTTATCTTTAGGACATGACTCAGAATCCACCATGGCAAGAGCTTGTGGCTAGAGATCTCCATGGAAACGAGTGGCATTTCCGTCACATCTTTCGAGGTAAGTTATAGGAAGAACATAGTAATAGTGAATGTAGTTCCTTCTGAGCTTCCATAATGAAAGGGCTTCCCCAAAAGAAATTGGTGGCATATTAGTAATGCTTTCCATGGTGATTTTGTTACTATGTCTCACAAAGGGTCCCCCCACCACTCCCTTATTTTAGGACAACCTAGGAGGCATCTGCTTACAACTGGCTGGAGTGTTTTTGTTAGCTCAAAAAGATTAGTTGCCGGTGACGCATTCATCTTTCTGAGGTATGCAGGGGAACATTTGGAAGGCTTGAAGCCATTTAACACATTTTGCTTATTTGCGTTTGTTTCCTGGGTCTGCGGAGTTCAGGATGAATATTCTATATCACTATTGCTGTTGTAAATACGGTGTTCATATAACAGAGGTGAGAATGGAGAGCTACGAGTTGGTGTCAGGAGGCTCATGAGGCAACTAAATAACATGCCATCATCAGTAATATCAAGTCATAGTATGCATCTTGGAGTCCTAGCAACTGCATCACATGCTATATCCACCGGAACTCTCTTTTCTGTTTTCTACAAACCAAGGTTTGATTCTTCTAATCTTATCATTGTACCTAAGTTCTTCACCAATGCTTTATGTACCTCTAGCATTTTCTTATGTACAGATGCAATGTACTTCGTAATAAAATATGCATGATGTTATCTGATATCCTGAGATGATTCCCTGGATGCCCATTTAAATTTTCACTTATGATATTGCTCTGTTGAGTGCTTATAGAATTATATGTAACTTTTCCTCACAGAATTACATTCCATTTTAGGAATATATTTTTGTGTGAGTTTGTTTGATAGGTCTTATTTATTTTCTTGTGCTAAACATATGTTGTACCATTACATTCTAATAAGTCAGTGTTTGTTCATCTAATTTGGGTTTCAGAACAAGTCAGTCTGAGTTTGTTGTGAGTGCTAACAAGTACCTTGAAGCTAAAAACAGCAAGATATCTGTTGGAATGAGGTTTAAGATGAGATTCGAGGGCGATGAAGCTCCTGAAAGAAGGTAATTTAACGTCTATTTTCCATCCACTGGTTTTTCATTGGTTCAAAAATTGTGTGGGCACATCTCATAAATATTTCTTCATGGTTTATAGGTTTAGTGGAACAATTATTGGTGTTGGGAGCATGTCAACGTCTCCATGGGCAAATTCTGACTGGAGATCTTTGAAGGTAATTAAGATTTTCAAATTTGTGGGCAGGATGCCCTTCTTCCTCTGCATCTGCTTTCTGGAACATTTGAGGACATATGTTTCTTAGAAAATGCCTGCAGTTGTGTTGTCATGTTTTCTCTTGTATATCTTCCAGAATCACAACCCATGTGTTCACCACTGATAGGTCCAATGGGATGAGCCTTCTGTGGTTCCTCGTCCAGATAGAGTTTCACCATGGGAACTAGAGCCACTTGCTGTGAGTAATTCACAGCCATCACCTCAGCCACCGGCAAGAAATAAGCGGGCTCGGCCTCCTGCTTCGAATTCAATTGCTCCAGAACTACCTCCGGTCTTCGGTATGTTTTTACTAAGATATTGCTACAGATTGTGCTTCTGCTTTAAGGTGATAGCTAGTACTGTTTTAGCAATAGAAACCTTGCAGTGTACTGCTTGTCTGTCTCTTCAATTGCTGTCTGCTTTGCATGTCTAACCTCTTCTGTTCCTAACTTAGGTTTGTGGAAATCTTCAGCTGAGTCCACACAAGGCTTCTCATTTTCGGGACTACAGCGAACACAGGAACTATATCCTTCAAGCCCCAATCCGATCTTCTCAACATCATTAAATGTTGGATTCAGTACAAAGAATGAGCCATCTGCTCTAAGCAACAAGCATTTTTACTGGCCAATGAGAGAGACAAGAGCCAACTCTTACTCTGCTAGCATCAGCAAAGTTCCATCTGAAAAGAAGCAAGAGCCTAGTTCGGCTGGCTGCAGATTGTTTGGAATCGAGATAAGCTCTGCTGTGGAAGCTACATCTCCACTGGCTGCTGTTTCTGGTGTTGGTCAAGACCAACCAGCTGCCTCAGTAGATGCTGAGTCTGATCAGCTCTCACAACCATCACATGCCAACAAATCTGATGCTCCAGCGGCAAGCAGTGAGCCATCTCCTCATGAGACTCAGAGTCGGCAAGTGAGGAGCTGCACCAAGGTAATGAGGGTTATTTTTGCTTGCAATACTCAATATCCTCTTGTGGACAGCGGAGTAATTAATAATTGGTCTTCTTGCAGGTCATCATGCAAGGAATGGCAGTTGGAAGGGCAGTGGACCTGACAAGGCTCCATGGATATGATGATCTTCGCTGCAAGTTAGAAGAGATGTTTGATATCCAAGGAGAGCTCTCTGCTAGCCTAAAGAAATGGAAGGTTGTTTACACAGATGATGAGGATGATATGATGCTGGTTGGGGATGACCCTTGGCCGTATGTACCCTTATCCCTGTTCAATTAATTACTTCATTTTTTGAATTCCTTGAGCCTTAACTAATTACATTTCGATTGTTGCCACTGCAGTGAATTTTGCAGCATGGTGAAAAGGATATACATCTACACCTACGAGGAAGCCAAGCAACTTACTCCCAAGTCGAAGCTGCCGATCATTGGCGACGCCATCAAGCCAAACCCAAACAAACAATCGCCCGAGTCTGACATGCCTCACAGTGACCTGGACAGCACCGCCCCCGTCACCGATAAGGATTGCTGAATGCTACCTGGCCATATTTCCCTTCAGTTTTTTTTTTCCATCTTGGGATGTTGAGCATGGGGGCCAATGCCCATGATCCTTGGGACTTCTAAGAGTTATCCGCTGGTTGGTTCGTGGGCCCGAAGGACACCGTCTGCATCTACCATGGTTCATGCATCATGCATAGCTGCCCCTGGACCAGTGTGGATCCCATGCCAGGAAGGATGGCTGGGGAGGCAGCATTTCCATCACCTGGCATTCCCTGCGTGATTGGCCCATCCGTGTTTAATTCTGCTGTGTGGGGGTAGTAGGAGCCATGGCATCCTTTGTCCAGTGCTCAGTTTTGGTAAAGTGGTGACTGGTGGTAGACCTGCAAGAACGGGGCCCGGGCCTCGCCATCTCTCGCTGCACCAGTAAATAGAGTGTCAAGCATTCATGTTCCTTTCTTCCTGCAATGCATGGGGTATCATCATCCGTAGCTAAGCATCAGTTCTTCTCCCCCCCCCCCCCCCCCCTTGCATCCTGTTCGCAGTTCCGGTGCCGCCACTGGAGCTGTTCGTTTTAACCCACCGGCATTCCTTCTTTTCTTTTTTTTTACCGGGTGGTGTTTTTGCTTTCGGAAGTCGGAGCATTTGCTAAGTTTTTTTTTCCTACGCTGTGCTTTCCTCCTGCTGAATGTACCTGTGCTTTTCCTCCTCGTGGAAGCCATCCAAATCTATGACAATTTTCTGTACTCACTTACCTGCATGTACATAGGAATGGAAATGGAACTGGACTGAACTGAACCTGATATGCCGCTTCTCATCATTGTGATGCTGTTCTTTTTCTGTGATAGTGGAGTTCTTTTTCTGCTGTGGCGTGATGGGGGTAATCTGCGTGCCAAGGCCTTTTTGTTTCCCTTTGTTTTGTACTAGTGGAGAATATGTCTTTATGGCTAATCTGTGATGATGTGCTCATCTCCTGACATAAGGCAAGGCTTGCTCTGCCTGTCGGAATGATTGTTCTGCGTGCCAATGCCGTGACCTCCAAACGTGTTTGCTATGGATCGTGCGTGACCTTTCGCTTTTGAAATCCCAAACGTGTTTGCTTAGATCATTCCGTTTCGAGGTGCGGATTCTTGTGTGTTCAGATCTTTGGGCTTGCCTCTGTCCCAGAATATCTCAACTTAAGATAGGATGTCACATATAATCTCTTTGTCGAAATTAGGTTGTTTTATTTTAGGACAGAACAGATAGCTTGTACTAACATATTGACAAAACACTTTCGAAGGGGAATGAAAAGAGCTAAAGAAATGGCATACTTTCAGAAGACACTGAAGCCCATAGGCAAAACAGTCGACTGTCAGTTGCACGTAAACGGGGGGATTTGGCCATGTGCTCTTTCGTACATGCAGACTTTCACTGAACAGGTTACTTGTTTATGAAAGTTGGAAGTGCCAAATTGATCAATTGCCCAAACGAAAAACGATCAGAGCTTCTGCTAAATCAATTTCCTAACAACACACAAGTTAGGATGGGATCTGAAATTTTGTATGAACCATCACCATTATTTCTGTCTGAATACAGAGATTAGACCATTTACCCATCTATAACCTGACATCTTTATACGCTCTTAATGAGCATCTAAAATACAGATCGCCACGACATGGTACATCAGCAGAAGCCTTATTTCTTCGTTTTACAAGGCCGGCAGGTTGTGCTTGGAGACCCCTCGGCCTCTACTTGGGGCTCAGTGGTTACTCTGACTGATGTCTCTTCGTTTTCTTCAGCTTGATGCGTTGGACCCTCACTACCTTGTTGCAATGTCTGATCCTCCTGTCGCGTGTTCTCGTCAATGCGGCCCTCCTGATACTGTACATCCAAAGAGCTGTTCTCTTCAACGGTCTGTGCTTCCAAATCCACTGGATCAATGCTGGCGGTTTTGGGGGATGGAAGGAGGGATACTCGACAAAGAGGGCAAGTGGTGTTTGTCGAGAGCCAGTGGTCGATGCAATCGATGTGGAAGGTATGGCCACAAGGAGGTATTCTCTGGAGCCGCTCATCCGGTTGATAGTCTGCTAAGCAGACAGAGCATCTGTCAAGAATGATTGTATGTTCAGAACAAAAGAACCAATTCAGGGTAAAATGCCAGTACTCAGAAGACAGAAAACAACTATTCTAGTTTAACCAACACACAATCTTAACTCAGCTATGCTATGGACATATATTCCAGTTGACAAATGTGAAATAAGAAAGTCTCAACGAAAGCCTTTAAGCCATATGGTAATTGCAAATAATATACTATCTACCGTGTTAAAGGTACCATGCCAATTGTAGTGGTTTGCTACTGATCCATAGTTTCTCTGAGCAACAGAGAAAACAATTCTACACACTGATCAAATACCACAATAAGGGTCAAACATTTGAGTAAATTATCTGTACAAAATTCAACATTATTCTGGAACAGACTAACTCTGAGTGACCTACAGGTTGCTCCATATGCATAAGATCCGTAGGATGACTCGCATGTGATTTTCTGTATTCAAGTGCTTTCTTCTTTCTGTCCTTTCCTCCAGACTAATTCTAGTTATTTACCAAATTTGAAAACCGTGATTGTTAAAAAATATTAGCACTTGGGCTGGATCTTGCCTTCCTGTAATTCATGTACAATTCTTTGGTATTTTGGGGATGAGGGTTGGGGGTAATATTGGAAACCTTACTAATGTATGTTCTTTCAGTTTTTTTTTTTGAGTGCATATTAGCCCATGTGAACCTCTGAAAGTCTGAATCAACAGGCGATTTTGATGTACATTCAATAAGTTGCAATACATATGTTACCGTGTCCAACCAGTGCACTGTTTATGCATATCCATTATGATATGACCATATAACCACATAACTATTGACAAAATAAAATCCTTGGCAATAATTCGGCAAATGATAATATGCAAAAGAATTTCACCTAAGCTCACGAATACTCTATGGCATCTCTTCTAAAGAAAGTCCATCAGAACTTTATTCAAGCCTAATTTTACACATTACTAGGATTTTACACATTGTTATGGAAAGCTGGAAGCAATACACCCATCAATTAAGCTTACCGACCTTGCACCAATTTTGAAGAATTTCCAAATATTGGAGTATTTGAATAACTTTGTTTTGTCCAATATATTTTCTAACTGCGCAAGTGGCACACATCCACTATAACGTTAGCAATTAACTAACTGCATATATGGTTCAGGGCCTCAGGGCATTGATATGCTTGCTATTGCCCTTCGGAAACATTCTCTAAATGTAGCTCAAGGCTCTAATTTAGAAGCACTTCCATTCATTACTGAACTAATTATTGAGATATTGGTGGTCCAGACCCAACGGAAAACCTACATCGAAGTGCTTTCATGATTTTGGAGCAATAAAAGGTGCAACACATATTAATGGAAGTGGTTATCAATTGAGAAAGATTTATGGTCTAGCACAACAGTATATGAACTGCATTGAAGAGAGATTAGGAGTAGATCACTGACTGTGTTTCCCTGATCAAGAAGCTCTCCTTGAAGACCACAACAGGCAACATTTCCCGCATCTCCTTCTTTATGCCGCACTCCAACTACGCATATATTCAAGACAATACAGATCAAACAACAAAATCCCCATACACTAACATATCCTGAAAAGCCAAGTTACTCAACAGAAGGGCGCGGAGGCTAGCTTACTCTGGGGTTATCTCCCCGTATCAAGTTATTAGTCCTCATGCGCAAGGACTGCCAGTTTGCTCTGCGCCGTCGCAAGTAGAACAAGTAGAAGAAGAGAAGCAAGACGAACGTGAAGAAAACCGGCACGGAGAAGATGAAGGCTTGGTATAGCTTAAGCTCAGGCGATGCGGCCGAGCAGTAATCGGGCGGGTCTGGGGAGGTACAAGACATCACCAAACAAGAACCTCCCTCCCTTCCACCAAGAACCAACGAATGGTCGACCGAATTATCGAAAACCCTAAACACTCACAAGATCTCTTATCTATAACACTGATGAGCTATAGTGCTTATTACCAAATTGCATGGGCTTAACCACCGCACCTTGATTCCCTATGATTGAATTACAAAATGCATTGCAAGAATTAAGTGATTGATGACCGCTTGCGAAGAGATGGACCTTAGATACTACTACTACTTTGATAGTGATGTGCACGCCACCAAACAAAAAATGAGCAAACTGCTATGGGAGGTAGAGTAGGGGGAAAGTGCAGCTTCTTTGTTTGGGTTTGGTTTCCCTAAGTCAAAGATAGCTGAAAACTAAAACTCAATTCAATAGCGCCAATCGAAAGCAAAACGGGGATTCAGGATTTCATGGTCAACCACGCGAGAATAAGCAGCAAGCAGCAGCAGCCTCCTCCAAGCTAGTACAACAACAACAACAACAAACACACGACAACACGAGCCCTAGTCTCCCTACACGTAATGGTGGTAAAACCACACCAAATTCCCCGCGAAGATCATGTGTGGGTGGACCGAGGGAGAGAGATCCCAGCCGCTAGGATCCACAATTCCACAGCGGTGTGCAAGAACCCTAACCCCCCGCACCGCAACCGAAACAGCGAGGTAAGGGCAACAGCTATAATATCACACGCGACGGGGATTCCAGCACAAAGTCAGATCGCGCGATCCGGAGGCCGCCGGCCGGAGCGCCGGGGGGGGGGGGGGGGGCTACCACCACGCCGGCGGAGAGGAGTTCCGTGGCGGGGGTCAGGGCAAGAGCAGAGAGGAGGGGGTTTTGGGAATGCGCGGCGGCGGCGGCCGGATCGGGGCGGGCGGTAGGGACGGAGTTGGGCTCGCGCCGAGGAGTGTGCAGCAGCAGCAGCAAATGATGGGAAAAAAAGAAGCGGCTTTCACACGCGTGCGTGGCTGCCCGGATGGATCACCTTTTTCGTCTTCCGTGTGGGAGCGAGAAGACGCAAACTAGAGAGGAGGAGATGATGCGAGGAGAGCATGGAGCATGTGCAATTACTTCTAGACCTAGAATTCAACTAAACAATTTTCAACTTCACCAATTTCTAAAGCTAAATTTAGAAGTTGTATAACTTTACTAAACATCCATAGGATTAATAATTAACTAACGTTCCTACTATTTCTTAAAATTTATAATGAGAGTAAACCATATAAATATTTCTTTTATTAAGGAACAACACTTGCTCACTCATTTCTACGAACACAACTTATCTCGATGAGCGCTTATATTCTACGCGATACACAATATTTTTTAGCATATGTACATATGATGTCTGATGAGAATATTCGTCAATCAGAGAGAGGTATGAGCTCTTGTGAGCGCGGTTACCATGATAATTCGTATGGTTGTTTTTTATTAATTTAAATTCAGCTGGAGGATATTTGTGCTGAATGGTCAGCTAGCCAAAATGATTTATAATAATTATTTGAGGATAAAAATAAATGAATTAACTATTATAAAATTTTAAAAATGATTTTTTAAAATATTTTAAGATTATATATCATTCATTTTTGTTAAAAATACGAGCTCAATAAACGTGCACATTCATTTCGGTCATTAGAAACGAACATAGCCATTACTTTTAGTCATTCGTTTTAAAGTAAAGAGTTGCTTTTTTAGCAATTGCGCAAGACGCATGGCGTACTTATATTAGTTGAAGCGTAAAGAGTTTTCAAGCGTGGTAGAGAGGTAATCTTAGGACAAAGACACGTCACCGCACCTTGAGTGGAATCACAAGTCAACCATCGATTAATACTTCACACCAACGGTCACCTAGAGGGCATCTTAGAGCGGGTACAATAGTAGGCTATAAGCCAGTTACAAACATATTTTAAGAAGATAAATAAAAAGAGAGAAGAACAGCGGGCTATAGATTTGTAGCCAGCTGTAGCATGAACTCCAAGACGCAGTGTGAGTATGACAGGTGGGACAAGGTATTAATAGTATAGTATGTAACTATTGTATGACTGAGCTATTAGATTGGCTATAGATGAAATGGAGCTAGTAGTTGTCTATACTATTAAACTTGCTCTTAGGGCAAGTTTCATGGTAGAGGCACATCTAATTTTATACTCCCTCCGTATTTTGTATTTTAATGTATGACGCCGTTGACTTTTTTTTATCAACGTTTAACCATTCGTTTTATTCAAAAATTTTGTGCACATATGAAAATATTTATGTCATGCTTAAAAGACATTTGATGACGAATCAAGTCATAATAAAATAAATGATAATTAAGATGAATGGTCAAACGTTTGATTAAAAGTCAACGGTGTCATACATTAAAATATGGAGGTAGTACATGATATACATCATTAAATTAAGAGGTAACATGTATAATAGGTTGCCTCTACCCCACAATCTCCAATATCTCTAAGAGCATGTACAATAGCAAACTATTAGCCAGCTATAAACATATTTTAATGAGATAAAAGATGAGAGAGAAGAGCAGCGGGCTACAGATCTGTAGCCAGCTGCAAAATGGACTCCAAGATACGATGTGGGTATAACAGGTGGGACCATATATTAATAGTATAATAAGCATCTATTGTATGAATTGTCTATTACATTGACTATAGATGAATATGAGCTATTAAACTTGCCCTTACATGAGAGGTGGCTATTTCTCTCTCATCTTTCTTCTCTCTTCCACATCATAATTTAGTCCTACATAGTATCCTGAGACTTGTGTTTGGATGCCCATAGTACTTGCCCTCATGTAATCTACTCTCCAACTACGCAATAGAGATTTAAAATGTGTAACTAAGCTCACTTCATCCTTTTTAGGCTCAGTTCTTTTCTTTTCAGCCACTGGTTAGTACTATCTAATCATGAGAATATTTTTCAAACAGTTAAATGATACGATTTGTGTAAAATATTTATATATATAAGTCTCTTTTAAAAGTTATATTTAGATTTATAATAGTTAATATTTAATTAATTATAAGATAATGATTCAACTCGTTTTATGTGTGGCTGTTAGAATCAAGGAAAAACGCTCCAACGAAGGCAGCCGACACCGTCCAGTTTTGTACCATGCATTTTCCTTTAAAAGAAAAACACTACTCCTCAAAATCAAGCAACGTGTATGAATTCCTCCTTTTCCACTAAATCCATGTACTCTCTCCGTCTCATTTTAAATATAGATGTAAATTTTCATATCCAACGTTTAATCGTCCATCTTATTTAAAATTCTTTTATAATTGTTATTATATAATAAAACATAAATAGTACTTTATGCATGACTTAATTTTTTAATTTTTTTTATAAATTTTCAAATAAGGTGGACAATCAAACGTTGGATATGAAAACTCACATCTACATTTACATAGAACGAAGGGAGTATTCTTTTTCAAAAATTCAGAATTATGATCAAGTTCTCGTGTATGGGCTGGCCCATTGGACGGTACCATCGAGAAGGCCCATTGCACCTGTAAGCCTGAGCCCAACTGCAACCCATCTCCGCCTTCCATGCGGGCCCCCCGACGAGAGAGAGAGAGAGAGAGAGAGAGAGAGGAGGCGAGAGTGATTGAATCGGCGAAGCCTTTCCCGGCGGCGGCCATGTCGACGGCGGCCGCTGATCCCGCCGCGGCGGCGGATGCGGCGGTCACGAGGAAGGAGAGGCGGAGGGAGCGGAAGAAGGAGCGGCGGCGCCGGGCGCGGAGGGAGGCCGCGGAGGCCGCTCGGAAGGCGGCTGAGGCGCTCGCGGCCGACCCGGAGGAGGAGCGCCGCCTCCGGGAGCTCGAGGAGGCCGAGGCCGACGCGTCCGAGCGCGCGCGGCGAGCCTTCGAGGACGCGGAGCGCCGGTGGCTGGAGGCCGCCGCCGCGCGCGCCGCGGAGAAGGCCGCGGCTGCGAGAGAGGAGTCGACGGCTCCGGAGGATTCCTCCCGCGAGGTGATATGCTGCTCTTTTTTTTTCCCGATTCGTAAACCTCTTATTCCTTAGCTTTATCCACAGAGTAAATGTATTTTTAGCGGGCCGTTTACTCAATTATTGCCCTAATTCCTTCGCAATGTTTACCGATCAATGTGCTTGGCTTGTACTTCCATGATGACCTCGTACGTCTATAATTTCTAGTAGAAATTCATGGGACGATGCAATGCGATGAAGCTTTCGTCGTGAGGAGCAAATGGACTAGCAATAACATCATCCATACAATGTTTATAGTTGTTACTTTTTTTGGGAGTGTAATAATTGCTGCGTAAGTTTGTGGGTTCCGTTTAGCCATTCCATCTGTTTATTCACATTTTTTGGGTGCATTTCCGTACTCTAATTAAACTTGGATGAACATGTAATATGTGGTTCTGATTATAATGTTATGTTAACTATTGCAGTATAAAGATGACCATGGAAATGGAACCGAGGAGGATGACGAATGGGAATATGTTGAAGATGGACCAGCAGAGATCATATGGGAAGGAAATGAAATCACTGTGAAGAAGAAAATGGTCAAAGTACCAAAGAAAGCCAAGGAAAACCAGCCAATTCAACAGGTCCAACTTCTATGAAGGATAAACTCATCTTTATTTTTTCCCCTTGCCCTAACATCGAAAAAAATTTAATCTGAAAAGGGCATGCTAAATATCTTGCAGGAAGATAGACCTACATCAAATCCACTCCCACCGCAGTCTGTAGCTTTTGCTTCGCAGAGGATGGAACCTTCCTTGTCAGCTCAAGAAGTACTTGAGAAAGTTGCTCAAGAGACTCCAAATTTTGGAACAGAACAGGCAAGTTCCATGATTCTCTTTCAAGTTGGACAGGGAAAGTTGTACTTCTATTGCCGCATTAGAGAGAAAATACACTTCACATTATACTCAGGCCTTCCTTTGCTCTAGTGTAAAATTACTGCTTATTCCTGTGTAGGATAAGGCACATTGCCCATTTCACCTCAAGACAGGGGCTTGCCGCTTTGGAGTGCGTTGCAGCAGAGTTCATTTTTATCCTGATAAATCATGCACTCTGCTCATGAGAAACATGTATAGTGGTCCAGGCCTTGCTTTGGAGCAAGATGAAGGGCTTGAGGTTTGTTAGAGGACAATCTCTTGCGATTGGTATCCTGACAATTGTTTGTTTTGACAAAGCATTTCACGCTTCTTCAGCTTCTCTTTAATGGACTGCTCTTTTTATGCGCTAAAGAATTTCTGCTCCACCTACTACTGGTTTTTATGATTATATTTTTTAATACTTTGACTGTAGAAAAACACTCATTCAAATTGTAAAGTGTATCTCTCTAAATAACCATGATAGAAATACTGACTACTTTAATCATTTGCATTTCATTCTTTGGTGAGATGAAGATGTTTCTTGCCCTTCAGGAGTATTTTCTTGACTTGTTGACTATTCTCAGACCTATGACAGACTGCAAGTTCTTTGATGTATCACTCTTCAGAACTCCGTCTCAAGGCAAACAGTGACCAAATCAGTTGGTTCCACTTGATTGAGGATGTCCTGAACTTTGATCTGCTCCTGTATCCTATATTAACATGCCTGTGTTGTTGGTGCTAAGGTTTTTATGTGTTTTGATCTTTTGAAAATATCTACGTATCTTTCAAGTTCTGAATATGTCTTGGGAATTATTCATGAAACATCTCCTTGACAAGTCAGTAGTATTTCGACATTTTAAACACGCTGAACTATTAAGGAGTTGTTCTTTTATTGGAGGTATTTGATGAACATTAGGGTGGAAGGTGAATCTGTTTTTAACCTTTTTGGATGCATATGAATTAGTGGTGGTGAACTAATTCTTATGGAGATATCTAATATTAATTTTCACCTTTACCCTTGTGCATTTTGTTAGTTTTAATTCACAATCTGTTATTTATATGGTGGATTAATATTTTTTTCTTTAACATTCTCCAGTGTACAGATGAAGAGATTGAACAGAGCTATGAAGAATTTTATGAAGATGTGCACACAGAATTTCTGAAATTTGGTGAACTTGTGAACTTTAAGGTTATTTTTTCCTTACCTTTTTTTTTTCTGATACTACTAGATTTCCTCTCTGCCAATGTTTTTATTTGTCGGAAGCATTACGGTATTTCTTCCTTGCATAGTAATTGTTATATACAGATCATATTCGTAGTACTACTTAGGGTTTTAATGAAAGGGGATACTATGGCAATGTTAAGAATTACCTTATGGTTTTCTTAGTTTCTAGATGAGAAGATATATTACATTAGCAAGCCATTTCTCTATTGTTCAACATAAGGCATCATTTTTGTCCAGGAAGTACCAAAAGACCGGTTCATTAAAGTAGTTTGTTCTCACTCCTCTTTGTTATAGTGTTATACACTAGAAGTTTCCCAAAGTTCTGCAAACCTGAGCATATGCAGCTCACTTATATGATCACTCAAAGTCGAAGGTCCCTTCTGTTAGTACTCCCTCCGGTCTATGGTCAGTTGAAACCTCACTGCACACTAAAGTTTTGTGAACAAGTGCAGTTTGACCTAAACGTTAATTTGCAGCTGAAGTGCTCCCTAAATTATGGATATCTTTATTAGTTATTCTTCAAATGATTGAAGGATATCCATTTGAATGATGGTATGCTTTACACACAATCACACATGCCCACTTTATCTGTGGATGTGTATATGTAGGTGTTGGTTGATCGATTGTGAATTATATGTACAAACTTTAATTTCAATCATAATTATTTAGTATCTTTTTAAAGATTTAAACTTGCGGCACATTTATTTTAGATCTGTCACAATACTCGGCACCACACTAGTCTCATAAAAATGTTTCCAAATATTACTTTTAGGTGTGTCGAAATGGATCACTCCATCTTCGAGGAAATGTTTATGTGCATTATAAATCATTGGATTCAGCTCTTATTGCCTACAGCAGCATGAATGGACGGTATTTTGCTGGGAAGCAGGTAATTGTTTTAATTCATTCCTCAAAGGACTGTCAGTTTTGAGCACAGTTGGTACATTGAGAAGCATTGTTGTTAATCCTCTATGTCTCAGATAATCCTACACTATCATATTGTGCTGTCAAATAGGTTTGTTTCCATTTGCTTCTCTTTCATGGTCTGAAATTGGAATTTTTTTCCTCGTACAGATAACATGTGAATTTGTTGCTGTGACAAGATGGAAGGTTGCCATATGTGGTGAATACATGAGGTCAAGATTCAAGGTACCCTAAAGGCTGAAACTACAGCTGTCTCCTTTACTCAGTTGCTCTTGGTTTTATTTATCATATGTAGGAAGCATGTCCACAGTATTGATATTTGCCAGAGGAACTCTCTCTCGAGATTTTAGCTTAGAATGTGATATCATCTGTGTGTTTTTCATTTTCTCCTCTCCTGTTTAACAGACATGTTCACGTGGAATCGCTTGTAATTTTATTCATTGCTTTCGCAACCCTGGAGGAGATTATGAGTGGGCTGATTGGGATAATCCTCCTCCTAGATACTGGATTAGGAAGATGGCTGCTCTTTTTGGTCCCTCGGATGATTCTATCTATGGCAAGCCAAGCGACACCCCACATTTAGAGCGCTCACAGAGTTCAGACAGGAGGAGACCGAGAAGTTCTGATCCTAGGTACATGCTACTTATCTGTTAATCATTTTCTTTGTAGAGTTTTAATATGAATGTCTAGACCGAGATATGCTAATAGCATATTTTTAATTCAATAGGTACACACCAAGCAGAACAAGGGATGAAGATGCACATAAACAGCACTCGTCCAGAGATTATTCACATTCGAAGCATGAACGCAGCAGCCATACTGAGCACAGACGAGACAGAAAAGAATCATCTGCATCAGATAAGCACCGACATCGAGAGATTAAAGATAAGACCAGCAAATACTCCTCTAACATGGAAAGTGAAAGAGAGTCCCACAAGTACATGCGTGAAGAAAAACATAGGATTGACCATGGAAATGGAGGTAAAGGAGACCATGGTAAAGTTAGGTCGAGGAAGAACAGATCTGAACGCCAAGAAAGTTTGGAGCCTGGATCTTCTGGCCGGTCTTCGGACTTCATCGATCAAGACACCACCGAGAGTCCTTCAGGCAGCAAGTCCACTGGCAGGCATCACAAGAAGACCAGGAGGCAATCCTTAGAAGAGCACAGCACCAGAAGGAGCTCAAGGCATCGGGACATGGAAGATGATGGAAGAGGACAGTCTGTAGCTGTAAAACGCAAGGATCACCATGATACATCGGATGATAGATGGGTAGCAACAAACAGTGATGTTGATTCAGACTTGGAGACTCAATACCAGAGGTCAAGTAGTGAAGGCAGCAAGCTGGGAATGAAATATCATGCTCGATCAGATTCAGAAACTGGGTACGGAAGGTCAAGAAGTGGAACAACCAAGAGCCGTAGGGAAAGGAAGCGTCAGAGTGGAAACGGTGAGCGCAGCGACACTTTAGAGGTTACTTCAGATTCAGACACCAGAGATATGAGCTCTGATGCATGGAGGAGCCGATCGAGAAGCAGTGACGAGAATCTCTCAACGCACAGGTCAAGGAGAAAAAGAAGTCGCAGTAGTCATGATTCCTGATGCCATTGGCACGATTTCTTCGAAGCTTCTCATCATCTGAACACTACAGTTGCCAACTTTGGTTTGTGGATTATTTAGCTAGCTTATGTAATAGCATGTTGCAAGGCCAAATATATTTTTGGTTCGTCTTTTACCTAAGAAGAGTAATTTTTCTCTTCCCTTCGCTGATGAGAAGTACCTTTTGTTTCTTGGTTTTTTGAGATGGCTCCCTCGATGCGTTAGAATAGCATTTAAAACTGTAATATCTATATGAAAGCATGTATTGAATTAACCATAGCACTATGCCATGTTAAAAAGCGTCAAACCCTGTCTGTCACTAACGAAACGTAACACGTATCTCACACAAAAAAGGTGCTTTTTCAGGAGAATGAACACGGCACCAAAAGAACGTTACAAAAAAGGAACGGGTACACACCAAAATTTCAGACAGAAGTCAGAACAGCCCTACTCATTTTTCTGTAAACACAAAAAAGGATAAAAGTATTTTCCAAGCATAAAAACCAGAGGTGGTGAGAAGAGGTATCTTCTCATAATTTCTTCTGATGATGGCAGTCACAGAATACAATCCTGATATCGTTAAGCATTGGTCTGCATTCTCTTCCTGCGCTGTCCCTGAAGATACTTCAGGCTCCTCCGGCACTGAGAGTCTGCCTGCTTCTGTCCTGTCCTCTAACGCTTTGTTTTGTCAAGAACCTCAATAAACCTCTTCGGAACACCGTAATGATCAACAAGGTGCTTTGCAAGGTCATCGATGACTCCACCTTGAACCAAGACCTCGTGTTGCCCTTTCTTACCTGGAAAAAATATGCCAGATTGTAAATGTTCTTTATCATCCACAAAGTTCTACCCTTGTTTTGTTTATTATCAAGAAATAAAGACCAGGGATAGGTTACAACCTGGAAGCTCAGCTGTGGTGGTGCTGCAAGCAAACTTCTTCTGCAGCTCAGAAGCTAACGAGTCAGGATCCATTAAGAAGCATTCCAATCCAGATAGCCGGGTCATCTTCTTGTTTCCTTGCCTTCTCTCTGTCATGATCTGAATGGTTCGTATGGCGCCCTTGCGAATGACCACCTCGTTCCCTCTTGCTACTCTATGGTGAATCTGCATTCGGTTTAAAAATGTTGACCCCAGGTCCCTCTTGTGGATCTCGGTTGGGTATGCTGAACCCTTTTTGATGGCTCCTTTGTAGAGAGCGTCGCATAATGCAACATCCAAAACTACTTTGGCCTTGTCTGTTTGTTTAACCAAATTTTCCTTTTCAACGTACCTTGGTTCACAACAGAACATGAATTGGTCAAAATGTTAAGCAAAATTCACAACTACACACTCTGCAAATATAGAGCCTCCAGCAATGCACCTACTTCCACAGTAATTAATTACATTTTCCTGAGAAAATAGTTCTGGAGACAAACCTGAAGACTATGTCAGATGCCTCTGATGCACTATAGTACTTGCTCGTGTCCGCTCCAACAGCCATAAATATGGGGTTAACATGAGAGCTTGGCTTATAAGTTTCTGCTACTTCCAGTTGCTTCGTGCTGCTACCTTCAGCAACAACATTATCATGCTGTACAACAGGCTCCTGTACCCTCTTTTCTGGTTTAAAGGCCATGTAATCTGGATGCCCACGATTGATACGAAGCAACATGACTTCCTTTTTATGCTTGTCTTCTTTTGATGAAATCTGTGAAAAAAAATAACAGAACATAGTAATATTATTGGTTATCGGTAAATGCTTGCTATGTCTGATATGGTATCACAGGTGAAGTCAACATACATCACCAGTTCTCTAAATCTTACATGTTATCATGAATAGTATGGCAACAAAGCTTAATAAATACGTTCTGATAAATATGCAACTGGTTCTTCAATTGCGAACTCTATTAAAAAAACGGAGGTCAATAGAGTTTTAAAATATGTCAGAACTACCATATAACATCCGTACAGGTTTGCCAAAAATGACCCACTTCAAACACATTCAAACTTGCACAGTTCCCACTATGAAATAGAAATCTACGATTACAGCATGCATCGCTCTACATAACCATGAGAAACATTCAAATAGTTCACAAGTCAAACACAGGAATCCTTATGGAGCACCATGTTTCTTATATTTTACTTGCCACACATGCAACAATTCAGTGAATCCACTAAATGCATCTATTGTAAATCATGGACATAAAGGAAACCAGAAAAGTTCAATGCACTATCTTACAAGGCCAGCGGAAGATTTTGATTGCAACCACTTGGATAGCTTTTTGTGTGATGACTTCTTAATATCCAGAGTAACACCTGTAGGTCTGCAGGGGAGTATGTGATTTGACCTGAACAATGCAAAATGCAAAAGATAAATAACAATAGATTTGAGTGAAAGAAAGCTAGGACATGCAGCTCAGTGAATAGTTGAACATATTGACTCTTGCTAAAGCCAACATGGCTAATTATTAAACCTTTGCTTCCTTCATCCATGTAAAAAAAGTAACACTGATAACACAGAGCATAATTTGCCAACATAATGTCCTGATACCCAAAACTAAAGTAAAATACAATTGCATAATGTCCTGATACCCAAAATTGAAGTAAAATACAATTGTATTACAATGTTAAAAAGACTTGGCAAATAATTTCATGTGAAGAAAAATTGAATCACTAAAAAGCTGTAGAGGAAGTCAAATCCATAATAATTATATCATTACGCTGCAGGGGTATTAGATATATAAGGATAGAACAATGGATCATGAGAAACTGGAATGACTATGTATACACACATACCACAATGTACTTCCAGGAATAGGAAGGTCTTTATCTTTTACACTCGTGTGTAAAGCTTGCAGAAGACATTTATCTAAAAGAGAGTCAATTTCTTCCGTAGACAAATTCTGATGTTCCCTTTCCTCAGTTGGTTCCTCAGTAGCATTATCTTCAGGCAATTTCACCTCACTCACACCAGCAGTTAAATCTTCTATGGCCTCAACGTGGATGTCATGATCTGTGGTATGGCTCTCAGAAACATCAACTGCAGCTTCTTCACCTTCAATGGTACTGTCATGCATGCCTTCTACATGATCTTCAGAAGAATCAGCAGGTTGAGACGGTGAAGCATAATTACGATCTTCAACAACAATGTCCTCATAAAATCCTTCATTTGGAACATAGCGACCATCAGCAGAATCCCTGCAATAAAATCTAATAATGTTAACTTAAGAAAAGCTAAGCTCACAAGTGAATTCAGATCTAGCCGTTGAACTTGCCATAATGAATCCTTAAAGTAGTGAGTAATCCGCAAAGCCTTGCCACGTAACCCTGCCTTTAAGGCTTCATTACTGCTCATAGTTGTGGCCCCAACCTGCGTTAAGCATGTATGGCAATGAAAAACTTGCACATAACTAACAGAATTTCATAACTACAATCTTTTTGGCAACCAAAATGTAAAGGGAACAAAAAAAGAAAAGAAGGGGAACTTACAGCAATTGGAGCAGGATTACCAGGAACCTTTACTGACCATGGCTGGCCAGGTTGAAAGGAAGGAAGCCCTTCTGGGGGTATGCTAATACCAGGAAACATCAGATCGGCACCCCCCAGTATGAAGCGTGAGACTTCACCACCCTTAAGTGTAAAAGCAGGCAACAGATCGGGAACCTTCCAGAGTGCATAAACTGCAATATTTTCACCCGTTAAACTATGTTCTGAAGAATATTAGATTCACAACCATTATTGATTGTAAGATAATAAGACTAGAACTGTCCCAAAGCATTTAACTTTTCAGGTCAACCCATAACTTCATTAAATTTGCCAATGTCATGCTAGAGTATAACAACTCATACTTTGAAACATTTTTGGCGGTTCGGTATCAGTTTTTGAAAACATAGGCTGTCATGTTTTTGTGTTTATATACTTGTTTGTTTGGATAAAACACATTAAATGAGTTCATAACATGGCGTTTGCCTGTTTGGTTGAGATCATTACTAACAAGCATCAATACTCAATGATGACAGGAGTTACAAGTTGATGCCAAGCTCTTAGGCACAAAGCTAAATGTCACTAAAAAAACATGATACCAGGTAAGGGTGCTTGGTATAGTTTGGCTGGTTCTGTGAACACTGCCTCAAGGTCAGCAGCAAGGAGATAGCCTTTTTCATCCAGGATAAGAATGAGGTGCGGCGGCTATAACTAGGAATTGGCTCTTGGTCACTTATCATCAACATATGGTTAGAAGAGGAAATAATGGTAGGGAATATGGATTCAAATTTGCTTGGGTGCATTTGCAACAAATGCATTTTGCTGTTCTACAAATTGCTAATTTTATGCATCTGCAGACTCGCAAAGAATGAGGATATAACAATCTTGTTCTTGCAAAGAAAAAGGAAAAAAGAAAAAAATTCAACTAGTTACACGTCAGCGTGACTTAGGACAGCAAATTTTCAAAGACCATTATTGGGAAGCAACAAATCTTCAAATATTTGAAGAGTATTACAAGAGGACTGGGTCTCCAGATAACTACTTTTGGTTAAACTTAGCTAGCAACATCCAAAATGATTTTACTGAAAACTGAATCTTAAGATATCTGATGTTGTTAAAATCTAATATCCAAACAGCTCGTCAGTTATGCAGGAAAAACTAATGAACACCCCCGCAAAAAAGCGTATAATAACTGGAAATGAGTAACAGAAATGTCCACAAATCCTTTGTTAAGGATATTAAAGAATGTTTAGCACCATATCACCTTTTGCTTAGAATACAACAGTAATACAAGCTACCGATAGGAAATATAGTACGACAGTGAGAATTACCAACATCCTAGAATAAGCAGTCAGCCTCAACAACTAACCAACAAGATATCTACATGAAAAATATTTCCATTAATCAGGAGATATCCTACTCGTATTTAAGAAATCGATGATTATAACAGTAAGATACTTCACTCATTACAGGAAGCACAAGAGTGTTTTAGATTCTCTGTTCTTAATGAGTTATGTGCATACACAATAAAAACACGGCTTCAAAAATAACTACAACAAAAATGATATTAACAAGATTGAGATAACCCAATGGAAATAAAAGTAGTAATCTAGAAACAAAAACTACATACCTGTTGGAAACAGCTCATGGCCTCTTCCATCAATGTCGAAAAGCATTGGGAACTCTCCCTCTATGCCATATACAAGAACCCTATTTGGGTACTTAGCAACTGTTACCTCAACCTATACATACAGTGCACCAAAAGAAGTCATGGTAAGCGCTAGAAAGAGACAGTAGGTTTGAGTAAAATACTTGCAAGTGCTCTCTGTACTAATGCTAGTAGATTTAGGCAAGAAGGATCCAGTCGACACACAATAAAAATAATGAAAGAATATTAAAAAGGATGTATGACATATAACTTCACCATAATCACATGGGAAGTATGTCAACATTCCCTACCAAGGACAGAGCTCTAACCATGTAGCAATCCTTGTGCTAATTGTGGAGCTCAAACCATGCAGTATAATTTCAAAACATAATACCGTGTTACAATGTCATATTTCATATGATTAAAAGAAGTTAACCACCTTGGGAGGAAGGATGGCATCAAGGTCAGCATCAGATGCTTGTGGGAACCTTTCCTTGGCAGTTCTTCTGAGCTTCTTTTTGTCAGCTCCCGACAAACGCTGTAGAGCCTTTACATCAACATGCTTCTTGAACATGGCTTATGAAACCTGAACCATACATTGACTAGGTCATCTAAATGCAGAAATGAACAAAAAAAAATAGGAGCAAAAATAAAGCAACCGAGGAACAACGAAAATTAGCCAGCTGCAACAGTAGGGTTTAAGTTAATATAGGCACATTGGAAGAAGAAAATGCCGACTATCCGCAAAGAAAAGAGAAGAAATATGCGGACCTTATTGTACTCCTACTACATGGTAATATGGCAACAAAAACCACATCACACAAATCACCAAGAATATTGATTATGTCATAACTTTGAAAGTTCAAAGCCATCCAATATCGTCCTAGGGATAGTACAATTAACCTAGTTAAAACAAACTAATAGCTCTCATCCTAATCCGCCGGCAAAACGACTACGTCCCGTCTTTGCACATCTAGTTCTTGGATTGGATAGTAGTAGGTCTAGGAGCACCAACAAAATCAAAATTGCTAAAGCAGCAATCCAATCCAATCCACCCACAATAAACTGTGTCTCCTTCTTCTCGAGTTAGCACAACATCCCAAAGAAATCACAGCATCTCACCAACACAAGAAATAGACCGCCTACTACGGCAAAAATAAAAAAAAAGAGGGCAAACGAATCGAGAGAGCTACAGAGGAAGAGAGAAGAGAGGGAGGATGAGGACTCGTTTACGTTACCGGCGACGAGCCGGCGGCGATCGGAGCGGAGGAGGGCGGAGGCGGAGGCGGAGAGGGGGAGGAGGGATCGAGAAGGTTCTGGAACCCCAAAACCACGCCACCAAGCGCCGAAGCGGAGAGAGGCGAGACGTGTGAGATAGCGGCGGCGGCGGGTGTATGGGCCGGGCCGGATCGGACCGTACGTAGCCGGGCCTTACGTGGGCTGGGATTCCGGCCCACGAGAGAAGCGAAAAAATATCTGGACACCCGAAGCCTCCGCCTCCACGCGCAAGACGAGAGGAGGAGATGACGGCGGGGTCCAAGGGCGGCGGCGGCGGCGTGGCAGCGGCGAGGGCGGCGGCGGCGGGGCCGAGGACGGTGCTCATCACGGGGGTCAGCAGGGGGCTGGGCCGCGCGCTCGCGCTGGAGCTCGCGCGGCGGGGCCACGCCGTCGTCGGCTGCGGCCGCTCCGCCGACCACGTCCGCTCCCTCGAGGCCGAGATCGCCACCCCGGCCCGCCACTTCCTCACCGTCGCCGACGTGGTAACCTCACCTCACCCCCCTCAACCCCTCTCCACGCTCTCGCCGTGGTGCTTGCAGTCGGGCTGTGCGTGGATAGCGAGTGAACTGTAGACCTAGGCCTTTTTTTTTTTGCTCGCTGGAGATATCGAATTCCGCTACCGTAGTAGCAGTCATATAGCGGCTTAATCGTGAACTAGAAGCCGATGGGGCTCTGCTGATTGAGAATTTGTTGCTTTCCTGATTGAGAATTGTGCTATGAGTTGACTGGACTATGCTAAATTTGTTCACGATTTATTGTTTTATTGATCTTGAGTGAATCGGGTTGAAACAATACAACATGGTATGGATGCCAATAGAATAGCTTATCAATGGTGCTTTTAATTCTTTGTTTGTCAGAACAACGCCTAATATAAGTTGCCTATGTTCTATTATCTTACTCTTTTTAACAGTTTTGAGTTCTCAAGTAATGTTTTGTGCTTCTGTTGTAGAGGTCTGACAGCAACATGGCCGAGTTGGCAAAGGCAGTTGTGGAAAAGAAACAAGTTCCTGATATCATAGGTTGGTTACATTTTCTGCTCGAAGGCAAATACAGGCTATTTGGTAGTAGATGATCATAATCTGTTCTCTTTATTGGAATAGATTGTGGAATCACATATTTGTACGCCATTTCACAATATACATTAAAGCAATCTTTCAAGAAGTCTTAACCGTTGAGGTTTGTGGCAGTAAACAACGCTGGTACAATAAACAAGAATAACAAGACATGGAGCGTTCCAGCGGAAGAGTTTGATACAGTGGTTGATACAAATATTAAGGGAACCGCAAATGTACTCCGTCATTTCATACCCCTTATGATAGAGAAGAAACATGGGATTATAGTCAATTTGTCCTCTGGTTGGGGTAGGTCTGCTGCTGCAGAGGTAGGACACTGCGAACTGTGTCAATGCTGGTTTCTTTCTTTGTATGTGAAAAATTTCATGGATACTGAACTACATATCGGTGTTTCAGGTTGCCCCATATTGTGCTTCAAAGTGGGCAATTGAAGGTTTAACACGCTCCTTAGCAAAGGAGCTGCCTCCTGGATTGGCAGCAATTGCCCTTAGCCCTGGTGTTGTGAATACTGACATGCTTAATTCATGCTTCGGAAGCTCGGCCTCATTATACCAATCAACTGAACAATGGTAATTGCTAAACCTGTTTGGCTTTGCGCTTTCCCTCAAGTCTCAACCATGCTTGAAATGAATAAAACCTGAAAAAACAATAAGTGGTTACAAACTTACAATAGATGTAGCCATATAGCAGTAGACATGTGATGGCCCATATGAGACCCTAGGAAAACCAGGGAATGTTATATACAGTGTTAATACTTTTAGCATGGTTCACTGGTGCATGAATCTTTCTATTGAATCAACTTCCTGAGAAAATTCTTTCTATTACTACACCATACAACAACTCCATCATGCGGTCTGTACTCTGTGGCCATTTCAATGATATCTCAAATATGCCTATTCTTCTGGTCCTGTCGTTCCATGTACACCAGTAAGTCAAAATGAGATATTCTTTTGGTACACTGTTTTTATAGAAAAGCCAATAGTTATACTTACCCTGATGTTGCACTCATTCAATCCAAAATAGAAACCTGGACATCCAGTGCAAACCACAGTTGGTGAATAGATGCCGTGCACTTGGATGTTCTGAATTGCATAACAAGTATACAGGAGGTTGTGCTTAGCCCATCTAGTGAGTAGTGAGATGATGAGGTGTAAGAAAGTGGCTTTCAATGACCTGTCAGGCTGCGCATAGCAAATGTTTCCAGATGATCCTATATTCCTACACCATACAGATATTATCCTTCCACAGCCATTACTCATATACTGGTTTAGAGTATTCTTGACTTGTCTTCCTCCTCCAGAGGATATGATTGTTCAGGGTTAGCGGCGTTGCTTGTACATTGTCCCAAATTTGAGGTATTATACACGGCACAGGTATTATTGAAGATTTGCATGACAAGGAAATTTGAAGAGTATCCAGTTGACCACATCTAAAAGCTGTCTTACATGTGATCTTTTTCTTTAGTGCTACATTGATACATTTTTATTGCTTCTTAATGCAACCGACATGAACAGGGAACCTTGAATAAGTGCCATAGCTGTGGCTCACTAATATAACTGTCATATGATCCATGACAGCTTGAAATATAAGTGTGAAGTTGTTGGCAACACTAGCTTTTGTATGCAATAACTTTCAGGATATGCGACATTGATCCCATTAACCAGATGATGCCTTCTCTTTCTTCTCTTTATTTTTTTTCAGGGCACCCAAGGCAGCTACGATGATACTAAGCCTTGGCCTAGACGACAATGGCTCATCGCTCACCGTATGATGCTGTAGCAAATCTATATGCCGAACTAATCTCTGATGTATTGAGTTGTAGTCCTTAACTTTGAACTGTTGTGCAACATTATGTTGTAGTTAGATCGAATCGACAGTGCGCTAATGGCTGTAGCTGTGCGTACTGCTGGTTCGCTATCTCACAGTGATTCTGTACCGTATATTGATGATGATGATGAAACTGTGAATGAGTATGGATGGCACGCGTTATTTCTCCCAATCTTTGCCAATACCCCCTCTGATTCATACTATAAGTCGTTTGATTTTCTTTCTAATTAAACTTTTTTAAGTTTGACTATGTTTATAGAAAAATATAGTAATATTTTCAAAAGAAAACAAACATATTATCAAAATTGAATGAATCTAATTTAATATTTTTAATGTTATTATTTTTTCTATTAGCTTGGTCAGCCTTAACAAAGTTTGAATAAGAAAAAAAGTCAAATGACTTATAATATGAAACGGAGACAAAGTTTGAATAAGAAAAAAAGTCAAATGACTTATAATATGAAACGGAGGGAGGGAGTATGTTTTCTTTTTCTTTCTCGCCATTAGTTCGGGGACGAATCATGTACAGCAATCTAATCTTATCTCTGAGAAAAAGATAGCTACAATAGCAAGAACAGTTATCTCTATATCTCTTTCAAAAAGAAAATAATAAAGAAAATCTAGGACGATTCTAATCTCTGACAACGTCAGCGATCACAAGATCGGCTCTGAAACAGTGGCACCTACAAAGAAAAGGGACCGTGTGTTTATAAATACTGTAGCATCTCTTTAATTAGCTGCGGCCTGAATCCTGATCACACTACTACAGTTTTGCTTTTACCTAATTAACCACTGCTCCCACAATTACTACCACATAGTGTCTGCAGTTATGCACACAGTACCACTCCGATCTACTCTCTCGAACTTAAAATAAGTTTATTTTTCACCTCTTCGATACATACTAAAGGGGTGTTTGGGAGATAGACTTATTTTAGAGACTTATTTTTTGAAGAGAGGGACTAACTTTCTCCCAAACACCCCCTAATATAATACAGTTCCTCGAAAAAAAAAACCATACAATTGTTAAAAAAAAACCATACAATTGTTCTCCACTTTATCTATTTTTAATATATTTGTTCTAGACTTTTTCAAACTCCGTTGCAATGATTTATTTGAAAAATAAACTTATTTTGAGATAATCAAAAGAGATTGAAGGTGAACTTATTTCGGAACGGAGCGAGTAATAATTATACCCCCACCATGGAATCCTGGGCTAACTGATGATGTAGTAAAAGACTGAAGCAAAACAGTGTGGCCGGCTGGCGCGAATGAGAGCTTAAATAGCAGTATGAAGATCTTGCAGCTGCAGACTTTGCAGGCAGGGGCCTCTGCCGGACCTGCTTGCTTTGATTTGCTGTTTTAACTCCGAATGTACTACTTTGTCCAGGCTGCCCATGTTATCCCTCTCTTATTGTTCATCCTGTGCAAAATCTATCACTTGCTCTGTTCAAACTTGAAAGCAAACGTACTCTGAAATTATCTGAATACCGGATATACTTGGCATCCCATGCAATTGCACTGGCTTCCATTGTGTATGCATCAGCAACAGCAGCAGGGCTCTCTGTATCATTCTCATTGACTCCACCTCTTGTGTGTCACACATGGTGCTTGGCATCTTTTTTTGCAGGTTAGAAATCACTGCAAGGTACACTGGCTAGGTCTCTGTACATTTGTATTGTGGTGGTCACTCTGGTATCAACCTCCAATTACAGTTGTGTTGTTTTTTCTGGCTCCTGTCGTAAAAACATGATAGAATGGGTGCGCAGTCTGATCATATAATGTTTAGTAAAGATATCACGCAAATTATATAAACATGCCACGAGTAAATTATGATAAAATAATTTCATTGATACCAATCTACTCTCAATTTCTAAATACGGGGATTTCTAGGTTATCAAACAAATTAAACTAGTTATAGTTATAGGCTCGTGCGTTGAAACAATTTTTTTTATTTAGTTCAGTGGAAGGATTTGGATAGGGTGGGTATTTGTTTTTTTTTTTAGTAAATTGCATTCACGGTGTATCAACTTGGTAGGTGAGTGTAATTTAGTGTAAGAATATGAGAAATAAACATGCTAGTGTAACAATGGTAAGTGGGTGCAATTTAATGTAAGAATTTTATAAGTGAGTGTACGAGTGTAAGAACTTGTAAGTTGGTGCAATTTTGGTACAATAAGTTAAGAAAGTGATACAATAACTTAATTATTTCGAGAATTTTAGTCATACATATTAACATTTTATTTTAACAATATACTAGCGTGGCTGTGGATTTGTATAAGTATATTTAAATTTTTATTCTAATAACTAAAAGTTAATTAACTTTACTTTGTAGAAAAAATATTATATTTCGATTGAGATTTGAGAAGTTGAAGAAAAAAAATCTATACCGGTGGGCAAATTGGATGCACAATGTAATTATTAAAGATTAAACTAAATATTTTAAAGTAATATATGTAGGATTGCTATGTGATGACATATTAACATCCTGAAAAAAACTTACCTAGCACTCATTAAACCAAAACAACACATGTTTAACCAAGTTATTGCACCAAAATACTAAATTACCAAGTTCTCATATTGGAACGCACTCACTTGTCAAGTTGTTGTACTTGGAACTTCAATTCTTAAATTCTTATACTATATTACACCCACCTACTAAATTGCTGTACTGTGGATGCAATTTACTCTTGCTTCTTTATACTTTTTATTTTAGAAATCAGTTTTTCAAGGTGGATGGTTTTTACGGGAGGAAAGAGATTTTAAGAGGAAGTGGGGGAGGGGGAGGAGGGCGACTCCCTCTTTTAGGTGTGGTAGAGATATTAAAGATAAAGGAAAAATCCCTTTCAATCATCTAATTGGTTATATTTTAAATTGGTTTGAAATTAGTATCCCAGAAATACTTATATTGTATACAAAATTTGAATTTTAGAAATGCATATATTTAGGAACAAAGGAAGTATTCCTTTTTTTAGAGGAAAACACCTTAATATATTTCCTCATACAGAAGATGATCAATTCATCATGTTGCTTTAGGTGAACTATTTTTCTAACGAATCGACACTTAGAGTGTATCAATTTCATTGAATAAAGCATGAGTAAATCGAGATGTCCAGGCATGGAAGAACTGTAACATGGAAAAAATTGAAGTATCAACTCTAACAGTCTTTAGGGCTGTGTTCGGGACCTCCTCCCGGCACGCAAAATGAAACTCATATTATTACATGATTAATTAAGTATTAACTAATTTTTATTTGAAAAATAGATTAATATGATTTTTTAAAACAACTTTCATATAGAAAGTTTTTGCATAAATCACACCGTTTAGCAGTTTGAAAAGTGTACGCGTGAAAAACAAGGGAGTTGGGTTGAGAAAATGGGAAAAAGAACACAGCCCGATCGTGTTAAGGTCAAGGTTATAGCCTCTTCTTGATTTTCGATAAGGGGTTGCTGCTGAGAGCTCTCTACGACGAAACGCTCTATGTTCCTATCCTTCCATATTTCCTATGCAGTTAGGAGGATGAGAGTGCAAATATCATCTCTCCTTTTTTTTCATTCTTTTTCAGGCCCGAGCCGGTGGCCATTCTGGGTGAACTATATTTATCGAACCATTTCATATTGTTCTAAAAAATGCTTCACAGTAAACTACACAGCAACTGATGGGCAAAAACAACTTGCAATCAAAGATGATCACCATACACTGTTCTCCTTTCTCCCTTAACATTTAACAAGATTACGATATATAATACGGGAGATCCGGTCAACTCATTCAGCGTGAGGTGCAGAGCAGGTGGACGTCTACGTCCACCCACCCAGAGAGAAAGAGAGCGAAAAAAAAGAAGAAAAAAAAAACACATCTTGGGAGAGAGAGAGAAGCAGAAGCTTCTCCGGACAGTTGCATCAGCGTATCAAATCGAGATCAGGATTAAAAACGACACCAGATGCCCACTCAAATCATGCGTTCCCCTTTATACAAATGAGCAAATTGTGGTGCTACTGTACTGCTACTCTTTTCTCTCTCAGCAAAATAATCTAAGTAGCAGTAGTAGTATAGTACCACTTAAAAACCTCTGAAAATAATTAATAACCTGGTTAGAATCCTCTTGAGAATTTAAGAACAAATAAGTAACAAATCTACCCCTAGAAAGATCACATCTTAGCTGCTGCTGCATGCATGGCTGTTGAAAATTATATTATAGCTGAATTAATTAAGAACCCCCATGCTTAGCTGGGATGGAGATCATCATGCATCCAATTAGTCCACCTTAGCTGCACTCTTGCTTGATGAAGAGGTTTCAGTTTCGGATAAATCCACGCTATGCCACTGAGTCTTCATCCATCTCTCTTTTTTTTTCAATTTTTTTCATCGATAATGGGAAATTAATCAATCCAGCCTTCTGGATCGTCGATTTGATTTAATTTCTTGAATTCATGCGCACCACAGGGAGAGGAGGCTGCTGCCATTGGACCATCTGTGCAGGAGCTGGCTGAGGCACAGCACGGCGTAGGCGAGCAGGATGAGCTTGAAGATGAGCTGGAAGTAGTGCGACACCTCGAAGCTGGATGCATTCATCACCTGCAAAAACCAAAAAACAAGAAAACAAAAATCCACAAATTAACCAATGATCACCGCAGCATATATAATTAGAGCAATTTTACGTTACTTGAGGAGGTATCATGATGTACCACTTTTTCTATTATAAATTTGGTACCTCTTGGTATCTAGGTAGTATGAGGTAGTATGAGGTATATCGTCGTATGACATGTTTGATCAAAAGGTTAATTTGATATGCATTTGAGAAGAAAAGGGATCATGCCATGGCTAGTCCTGCCAGGTGCGACGATCTCTGCTGCTGCTGCTGCTGCTCCGGTGTGGCTGCGGCCGCCGCCGCCGCCTTCTTGGCCGTGTTGCAGCACCGGTCATCGTCTCCGGCGACGGCGGACTTCGGCCTGGTGGCGCCGGAGCATTTCCGGAGGCGCTGGACATCGTTCATCTTGAGAGGCTTAAGGATGAAATCCTCGGCACCGGCTGTCAAGCATCTGCTTTAACCAAAAGAGGACATACATGTTAGCGTTAGTGGTGATGCACACACACACAAATCCGACTTTTGAATCTGAAAAGCTGTGCAAATCTTGGCTTTCGGAGAGAAGCCACAGTTGCAAAAGCAACTTTCATCAATATACAAAAACAAAAACAGTATCTTCAGCTTTGCAAACGAGTTGATTGATGATGGTTTTGCAAAGAAGAGGAGAAAGAATGGGTGCCAAGAACTTCACCTGCTGATCCTCTGGGGCTCATTCTCCGACGACATGACCACCACCGGGATCGGATTCGGCGACCCCAACGCCTGAGTAGATTCAGAAATTCAGATGCTCAAATTTACATTTGAACTGACAAAAACAGAAACAGAAAAGAGAATCTTTGAAGAAGTTTCACATGCTCTTCATCGCTCAACCTTGATGGCTTTGAGAAGATCGTATCCTGTCATCTCCGGCATGCAGTAGTCGGTCAGCACGATGTCGATCGCTTGATCCTGCAAAGATTTGTCCATTCTCATTTTCATCTCTCTAGTTTCAGACTAAATCGAAAAGGGTAAAAAAGAAATGACAAAAGATTCATCTCCAATTTGATGTGGCACTACGTAGGCATTTTGCACTGTACGGCAACATGAGTTTCATCAAAGAACTCATCAGACATTCAAACTACCGCACTGTTGCTCTGCTAGTGATGATTAGTGAAGGGATTAAATTTCTCTCCGAGGAACAGAGAAAGAACAGAGCGAGTTAGACTTTGTGTCAGAGGAGGGGGTGAGAGAGACCGAGTTCGTTCAGAATTGATGAACACTCCTATATCAGGTGATGAAAAATCAAATGGCTCATCTGCAATGCAGTGTATGGTGATGGGTGACGTACGTTGGCCGCCGCCGCCGCCGCCGGAGAGGATGGGGTGAGGTGGTCCCGGTCCCCCCGCCGCCGGCCGAGCAGCTCCATCGCCTTCTTGCCGCTGTCCACGGCGGTGACTGGAGGATCGAGGAAAAGCCAGCAAACGATCATGCGTCGGCGGCGAGGCGAGCAAAGGAGCAAAGAACCAAAAGAGACGGTAGCGCTCACCGTGGAACGGAGCCGCCTCGCCGGCGGCGGCGCCGCCGCCGCCGCCGCAGTGCGCCCGGAGAAGCAGCTCCACGACCCGCCTGTCCACCGGCGAGTCGTCCACCACCAGCACCCTCACCGCCTCCGCTCCCATCCTCTCAGGTCTCACCCACACACACGCAGCAGCAGAAGAAGCAGCAGCAATGGCCCGCGCGCCCTCGCCGCGGTCCTCGCCGTGGGAGTATTTGAAAGAGGAGGAATCGCGACGCCCTCGCCTCGCCGCCCGCGCGCGACGCGACGACGAGAGAAGAAGAAGAGAAAGAGAAGAGGAGGAGGGAGACGAGGGGTAGGTGGGGCCCGCGCGCGTGCGGTGGGACCCGCGGGTGTGTGGTGGGGCCGGGGAAATGCTTTCCTCTGGATTTGGTTGTCGGGGCTGGGAATCCTCCTCTCCTCTACCCTCTCCGACTACTGTACTTCCTGTTTTGATATTGAAGAGTATTTTTTATCAGTTCTCTATATCCAACCATATATATATATATTTTAAAAAAAGATTATAAACTTAGCTTATTAATTAGGAAACTTAGCTCTCAAATAACCCAACTTAAAATAATCTCTTATGAAGATTTTAACTCAAGACCTTGAGGTGCTACTCAGATCACTGCAACCACTATGCTACGTGCCATTTCATAATATACTTCATGCGTTACATAATACTTATTATTTTAATATATAATAAAAATTATCTAAAACTCATAATTATTTTAAATTACTACTCATCACATTAACTATTTTTATTTTAAATTTTTATTCATTCTACCCTCCCCCACCATCACACGCCCAATTATATATTATTTAATAAAGAATATTGTAGTGATTTCTTTTAACCTTAACCTTAGTATAGGCTAAACAATCCAGAACTAATTATTATGGGACCGAGGAAGTTCATGCTACTAGCTCAATTGCTTTATTTTTCTTTTCTGCTTTATTTTTTTTCTTTTTTAAAAATAAGTTGTGATTTATTTGCTGTTCTGGCGGCAGAAAAGAAAAGGGAGGGAAATTCAAGATACGCATCATCATCATGATGATCATTTCATGCAATCGGTGCTGACATATCTGCTGGCAGCCATTGGGTCGTGAGGTAGTACACACGGATAATGATGATGATGATGATGGTTATTGTATTGGCATCGACGTGGTTACGAAAGATTGCTCTTGGATACTACTACTGTTAATTAATTTCCATTAATTACTTATAAAACTAGATAGGCTTTTCTTTTATAACACGGGATTTTAAAAATACGCGAATAGAGAAAATATAGAATTCAACTGTGCGATGGATTGATGAAGCCTAAGGCGTCACATCAAAATACATAGAGATTCCTACGAGGTTGGATAGAAATTCTTCAAAATTATTATGGACTAACAAAATTGCATGTTAACATGCTAAGATAATTTTCACGATTGATAAAAACTCTACCAATTCAGACAACTATCCGTAACAAGACAAATAAAATAATAGCAAAACAAAGTCCGATATTATATAGTATTGAACCCGGTTTGCACTCGCTTCATTTGTCATCACACGAAGAATCTCTTATGTACACCTTCACGTCGCCTCACAAATCGACCAGGTGGCTATTCCATAAGTTGGCGCGTGTCTATTATTCTATTATACGTCACCGATAAAATATTGAATTTTTGATTATTCAGTTAGTGAAAGTTTTTTACCTGTAGGTGGAAAAAATTTACAAAGTAACAAACTTACAGCATATACACCTTAATAATAATTTCAAATGGAAAATATTATGTACACCTTCAAATGGGAAATATTATAAGGAGAGAAGTTTAGAAGAGAAAAAATGAGGATAAAAGAGAAAAGGAGGAGAAAAGAAAGGATATTGGAAGGAGAGGGAGAGGACAATATGATTGGGAGAAAACAAAAATGAAAAAAAGAAAAAAAAAAGAGAAAAAAGACATCAATCGGGAAGGGGCGCCAGCGCCAAGTGGAAGCGTGTGGAACAGGGTGACAGGATGGTGTGGGTCGGTTGGGTTGGGTTGGGTTGGGTAGGGAAGGGAAGGTGGTGTATTAGTTATTTTGGAATTTGGAGTCACGTTGAATTGGATACGGGTGACATAGAACCAACTCAAATACGGATGACGTACCAAAATTTTGACGAAAACATATTCAATTTTATAATAGTTGAGATAGAGATTGGGACAATCTATACTAATTTTATATGATTTTATGGGGTCATCCCTTTGTTCCAAAGGAACAAATACGAAAAAGTTCCCATATGATTGAAATTCTTTAAAAATATCCAAATAAGGAATATAATCATATTATTATGAAAGTGATATTCGGCACAAATATACTCAGTCTTTGCATGTACTATCTAATCTGAATATTAAAGAGAATTTGGCACAAATATAGCTTTTTTAATAACCTTAATAAAACATTTCCCTATCTTTTTTAACCTTTTGCCCGTGCCGGGCAAACCTTGCCAAGGCACTATATTGTCCTAGCACAGCAGGTTGAAATTTTTTGTGTTCTTATAATGCTTCAAAATCTCTATAGAAACTCTATGAGTATGAGCACAACTTCGTAATGGTATTGGCTCATGGTGATGACAACCGTTATGAAACTCATGATAGGCAAGTTTTCTCTGGCAATGAATGATGCCACTTATAGATAGTATTTTTGGGTTGAGATTTAATGGTGACAATTAGACTAAGCAATAATGTTGGGGAAGAAAAAAAAAGAGGTCATGAATATAATTATAAGATCTTGTACTCAAGTTTCAAAATTGTGATTACGAGAATATTAGCATGTCTGGATATCATTCGTGCAATCGTGCACTTACTCTACAATACTCGATTAGAGGTCAACTGGCATGTTCAGAGACAAAAGAATGGAGCATGTGCTTGGGTCTAAGGAAGTCTTCTTCTATCTGCCTATAATAAAATTTTAAATTTGGACTCTACATTAACACTTAATATGTAGTGGACCATAAAGCACCGATGATGCATATGATATTGTACAGTCATGGGTGCATGACTTCACCCGTCAAGATTTAAATCCTAGTGCCCGTAAATATTACATCTATGCGTATTTAATAGGATTTTAGTAAGGCTAGGAATTTACCCGCCTATATATTTTTACCTATATCTGCTTCTTTGAGTTGTGTTAGGGGCGTATGCACGTGTATGTGAATGATGTGTGTATGCAGTGGTGCACGCGCATATGTGTCTTCTGTGTAATTGTAAAAAAATAATAATAATCCTGGTATGGATATGAATACGAGTATTTTCTTCGTATATGAATATGGTATTGGAGTTTTTGACGGATACATGTAATAAAACAGATATCCTATGAACATTATTATTCGGATATCCGTTGAAGGTATGAAACATATTCCATTTCTTCCTAACTCTAAACCTTCAATCTAATCTTTAGATTTTAATAGTAGCCAATATCTAGCTCACAACACTGGCTCATACTATTAATATTATTTAAACTTTTAAATATTTTTACAAATAATATTATATGTTAAAATATCACTTAAACATGCATTTATACCGGTAACGTTGTACGTATTGATCTTGATTGGCATTGTTTAGTCCACAATAAAACTTTTTACATAGAACGAGCTAATTATGTATGATGGTATTTGTCTCTATTATAAATTTATGTGGTTTTCATGTTTAGAGAAATATTTATTTTCGTATCATTTTCGATCATTATTTGTATTCGATATAATTCGTAATTTTTCCGTATCTGAGCTAGTCATATTCGTTGACGTATTAACTTAAAAGATATGAAAACTGATATGATAGGAGCATTATATATCCGTATCCTCTCAGTTTTCATCAATGAACATGTAAGTTTTGGCACATGTGGCAATGACTTGCTTGGCCTTGAAAAAGCAGGGGGTACAACACCGGGGGTGCATGGAGCGGATTGGATCACCGTGGCGTCTGCGATCCGACGGTCGTGATCCATCGCCGTCGCGAGATTCCCTCCCCTATTTTTGTGTGGGGGCGAGATCTCCCGTGGGCCCCACGTGTCGGCCCCACGGCTCACCTCCTTGCTGCTGCAAATGGAATGTGACGCTTACCTTTGGTGGGACCCCGGTGCATATACTGCTCCGTGCACCAGAAACAGATGTATCTGAAAATTCCCCCATTGACAGAAAAAAAAAGACCTTAAAATTGCCACCTTTGTTTTCATGTAGTACTACTATACTTAGTTACATGATATTTTGTATCAGTCAGGTCCATATAATTAGAAATAGGGTAGGAGTTCATAAGTTAACAGGTTAGACACGTATAATTAGGGAGGGACGGTGATTACTTTTCACAGAGGATGGAAGGAGAGTGACTTCTTTTAGCTTTTAAGATAGTGCAAATGTTGTTTTTTTTCCCTTGATGTATAATATTATGGTAAAGAAAATGCTGAAAAGATTAGTATTTTTATTTTGTGAGGAAAAAAGTCATATTATTTTGCAAGAAAAAAAAGGGGGAATTTAGTTTCTTCGGATCAATTATTATACCGTTCAGAGCCGCAGAAGATTTATACATACCATGCAAAGTAGATGAGCGACTTAAGAACGCCTCCTGACATATGTCGTCGTCAATAGTGCACCTTGTGTACGAATCACTATGCTACGTACGGCACCCCTTTCAGATTCGTTTTTCAGGATTTATTCTACTCCATTTATACTTGAGCTAATGAGAGCTCTTCATTAAGGTGACAGTCGAGTGCACAGGACCAAAAACATCGACATTTTATGATTTGCCACTCAATTTGTAGAATTTAAATGTTTTCTTGGTCGCCTCTTTTTCTTTCTTCATTCGGTTACTGTCTTTTCCACAATTAATTATATACATGCTTATCAATAACAGTTAAGGCCTCCCTTGGATTGGAGGGTTTTTTTTAAAGGGAAAACGGATAGTTCTAATTCCAAAGAAATTGAGTACATACATTTGGAATAAAATAAAATACCAAAGGAAAAGTAGAGAGAGGAAAATACACAATTGATTTCATAGGAAAAGTACATGAGAAAAATAGATCATCCAGGGCTCCTTTAAAACGCATGATTGTAAAAACACATGAATATAGAGGATGAAATATTAAAATGCCATGGTCTATTGATTCCTTAAGGTTCGTAAAACATAGAAATGATTGTAATATGTTGTTTGGATGGTTCCAAGGAAAGAGTAAGGAAATTTGGGCCAAGTTCTCCGTGTGATTGGACCTCTGGTTAGAAATCCTCTAAAATTCTTGTGAAATAAATAAATCCATTGCAAAAATTAGGAGAGTAATTTCTTTGTTCCAAATGGGCATAAAGTTATTTTTTCACAGGATTGAAATAATTCAAAATCCCTACAAAAATCCTCTGTTCCATAAGAGTCCTTGGACTTCTTTTTTCTCTTCCCATCGCATAAGACCGAGGTAAATTTCATATAGCACAAGGTTATCAATCTGCCATTTTGTGACCAATTGCCAAGGCTAAGGGGTGGAAAATTTGCTCAAGAAATAAGAGTATCGTTCTCCTTCTAGAATTCCCATTTTCTTTTTATTCCTATGTTAATCTAGCAAAATTAATGTATTTTATGATTCAATTCTCTCATATTCCTGTATGTTTGTTTTTCTATTCCCATAATCCTACGTTTTCTCTACATTCCGTTTCAAAGCAGCCATAAGTCCTAAATTAAGGGCCTTTTTGGTTCACAGAATTTCCTAATCACCAAGAATAGGAAAAACTAAAAATGAGATAGGAATGTACGTGCAAAATAAATGATTGGAACACATGAATTTTTCCTTCAATGAGCTGAATAAAAGATGATGGATTGGATGTTTCATTTCTATGGAATCGGTATATTTTGGAGGATTAACATAGTGTTCCTATGAGAAATTTTCCTTTGAATTCTACGAACCGAATACATAAATAGTGTTTATTCCAAAGAACTTGAGATATCCTTAGGGTATCCTTTGAACCGAACAATGCCTAATCCTTGACCGTGGTGGCAAGCGTCATGCGTTCTTATGTGATTGGGAAAAATCTCTACTAATTAATTCAAAACATAAACATAAATAATTATATATTACTCTCTTCGTCCCATTATATAGCCACCTACGATAGGATGAGATGTTTCATCGTACAACGAATCTAGACAAAAGATATGTTCAGATTTATTATACTATGAAATGTTTCATCCCAGCTGTTATATTACGAGACGGAGGGAGTAATAGATTATTTGTCCACTGCTTTCGTATTTTTATCGGTAGCACTGGCACATGGGCTCCCCTCAAGCTCTATGGCCTCATTCAGAGGTCGCATCCCAAAATCTTTTCAGCAATATTTTTCTTCTTTTGCGAGATCCTCGTGTGATCAGCAACGGATTAAACAAATGAGATGATTGGATGGCAATCTCCCCAAATCCCAACGGCTCGCTATAAAATTCCCCCAACTTGCTCTCGCTTCAGACAAAGCAACGGGATTTTATAAAATTCAGGTCCTGAGAAGTTTCTTGTACTCCTTTTCGCAATTATTCTAAAAAAGATAGTGCTGCTGCTTATCTGTAGTCAAATCCATCATTTTAAGTTATTAAGTAAACATCACCCTTTATGTTTATCGCAATTCTTCATTAATTTTTACAAGCATAGGGTTTTACGAGGTACTCAATGTTCACTTCAAAGGTTATGGGGGGAGATTTTGGCCTGTAGCTACTCTCAAAATCTCTAGTCCTCCCAAACAATCTAGCCTTCTTTTTATCTAGATTTTACAAAATTGTAGTTATAGAATTAGAAAATAAACTCGTTTTACCTCTTTAGATTCTATAAGCTATATTCACACCAGTTGTTTCTTAGAATTTAAAAGCTCTTTCAAATAGGCCTTCAAATATAAAGGGTAATAGTTTTCTACACGATATCTAACATTGTGTCAGGGTTACGGATAATGTATACCCTCTACCTTTGGATATATGATGTATACCGATATGGTATACCTGCGCGTATACAGATGTTTCCTGTACACGTTAAGGAAATTCATAGCATAACAGAAACGGAGTCCACAGATGCAAGGAGTCCTACTCGGACAGAACCGGGTGTTACTGTATCGTGTGGGGTCCGATGTCTCCGAGTTCTATTTGGAGACCAATTGACCCGCGGTATAAAAGGGACCCCCGGGAGGACCTAAGGCATCGAATCTCACCGCCAACACAACCACCACAGCTTACGAAGTCGGAGCCTACAGAAGCCAAGTCGCCGGGTGATCTAGTCGAACCAACTCGACTACGGTCTCGTCGGTATCATCGAGTTCCGCTATTCCCCTTGTAATATGTAGTTTCCATTATATAATCCCATATCAACTGGATTAGGGCTATTACCTGTCAAGGGGACTGAACTAGTATAATCCATGTTTCCTGTTTGCTTGACGTTATACTACGTAGATCCGTACCAGCGTATCCCAATACCCTCTATATCCGGTCTACGGATATCCCCCGTCGACACATTGTACTTCGACCATTAATTTCTAAAAATATATATTATCAATATAATTAATATCATATCAAAATATTTTCAAATACAATCTAATAGTACCACATGCACAACACTAAATATATACATGTATTGTTAGTTATAATTTTTAAGAGTTGATCTTTTTCCCGAAAACAAGAGCGTGTATTTTAGAATGAAGCAGTATCTTCCGTTCAGCCAAATGTTAGACATATGAATGGCTAAGTTTAAATTCTACTACACGTCACGAAAAAGTCCAAAACAACTTGGGGAAAATATTTTGATTAATTCCTCGAGAGGATGTCTCCCATTTGCTTAAAAACTATCTAAACAATTATGAAAAATTCTGAAAAAATTTGACAACACTTATACAACTCCACAAAATCTTAAGTCCAAACTCAACGAGATATAAAAAAGATAAATTCAGCGTATGAATAGTAGCGTACTGCTCCTATCTGATTGGTGAAACCTTGCACACGTTCCGTTAGGTGAAACTCATCCAAATTGAGTCATCGATCCGGAGTGGCTTTTTCTTTTTCCGAATCATTTGTATGCTACTCCATCCGTTTCATATTATAAGACTTTTTAGTATTGTCTATATTCATATAGATGTTAATAAATCTAGATAAATATATATGTCTAAATTCATTAACATATATATAAATATGGGTAATGTTAGAAATTCTTATAATATGAAACGGAGGAAGTAACACTAAACAGCATGTGGTTGGATCATCGATGCATGCGTGTGTGCAGCGTGCACGCATGCATGCAAAGCTGGAAGCACAACTGCAAAGGGGAGATCGGCAATTGTGCACGCAGGCGTGTCAGCTGCAGTTCATCGAGCTACCGACTTTAACTTCGCCGGATGAACAGCTCCAGAAATCAATCGCCTCCATCCGCTGCTTCAACGAGAATAAAGACGACGCTGTATGCCAGAAATCAATCGTCAGTTCAAGCTCAAGCTTTTGGAAGAATGGGAAGCCATAAATGAAGAGGAGTTTATACCATCAGAGGAACATGATACAGGGTCTTATGTTTGGAGAAACAATATATATAATTGTCTTAAAAAGGCGTATTCCTTATTTACTCCCATTTATAGTTGGAGCAACCTCGTATCCTAATTTGGAAGAGTAGATGTAAAATGAAACCAGAAATGTTTGTGACTGCTTCTGTTGGATCGACTAAATACTAGAGAAATGTTGCAGAGAAAACATTTTATAGTATAGGGAGAACCAGAATGTGTAATATAATGTGCAGCGATACAACCCTTGAAGACATGGTTCATCTCTTTTTCTCTTTCTCTTTTGCAAGGAGTTTCTGGACTTACATGAAAATACAGTGGAGAATGGATCTCAATTTCATGAATATGATTATGTATGCTAAAGCACATTTTCAGAAATCTTTCATTGTTGAAGCGGTGGCGGTAAGATGCAAACACAAGCCATGGGAATTGAATATATATAGCTCCAAATAAGTGTAGGGTTCAATTAGGGAAGGTTGTACGTCTTGTGTCCAAACTCGAGAGTAGATTCTACGCGAGGATCCAATTAAAGCATATGCTTGATATGATTGTTCCAGATAGATTTTTATATTTTGGCTTAACATGTCTTCAAACCTGCCAGTGATTCCAAGTTGCGGTTTAATAGGAATTGGACAGGAATAAATGAGCGGTATTAGAGAAGCACCGGTGTGCATGGTGGTAAAGTTATGTCATTGACTTTATTCATTAGAGTTCGAATTTTAGTCTCCACTAATATTACTCATGCATAGGGTGCACTTTTAATAGGATCTTAGTGAGAATAAGGATGCGCTGTTTGTCTGTCTTTTTAACATGTGTTAATAGTGAGTGTTTTCGGGTGTGTGAGTATGGTGTACATTTGTAGTGGTTTACATACATATATATCTTCCATGTGATAAAAAAATAGTGGTATTTATCACCTGAGGGCTGCTACAAAATGGGATCATGTTGCAACGGGATAGACATATTAACTATTCTCTTGCACGAGTATCACAGATATCAGATTCTAGGTATCACAGGTACCGAGTAACAGGTATCACAGGTATATTAGGTACTGTCTAATAGAAGGATATTCCGTTCCAACGGAATACCGTTGTCTAGATTTTATGTCACCTTGCAAAAATTATAGAAGAGTTCATTAGCTCTTTATGAGTAGTACTTCGAGCCACAACATGGGAACACACTAACATTTACTTCCTCCGTACTTAAAAAATTATCTTTTTAGATTTAAAATTTGTTTAAAAAAATAGTTGTCACTCTGTATTACTATACTTGTCCCATTAATTACCTCATATTTATTTATTTATTGTCCTAACCCATCCTCTCCCTCCTAACTATGCATCATTTAATAACTTAATAACAGACACTTTAATCTTTCTTTTCAAACCTTCGTATATTATAAACAACCTATAATGATGACTATTTTGATACGGGAGTAGTACATAGTAGTACATCCATCCGAAAAGAATTTATATTTTTACATCAAGTCTAGATATAATTCATAACTTATGTTGAAACGGAGTAAGTAATAGTTTAGCTGCAGGGTAGTCATACCATAATTAGCTATAGCCACACCTTATTTCACATTTTTCTCGTGCAGAAAATGTCACTTGTTTTCGTTTCTTTCTCTTTTTTTCCCCCCAAAATTGACCAGTAGGTTAATTATAAATAAAACTCTCTTTATCTAAAAATAGCTGAGCTTGCTTTCTCGATCTCTCATAAATCCAGTGTCGGAAGGACGGATGATCAATGGACAGCCAGCAGGCCAGCCACGTGTACACATAACTAACCATATCTCCTGTTCGTCAATGCCAGAGAGGGATCGAGGAGAAAGTGACCAAATCTGAATCATAATAATACGGGTTAAGATATCGCTGGATGAGATCCTGTCGATTGCATCTCGCAATCGATCTACAGCCTGCTGCTGTCCCTCTCAATATCCAAGATTTTGCAGGGATGTCACTTCAGGCTCCATGTATTTCTTCTTCTTTTTTTTCATTTGATTTTTTTTCTCAGCTGGTGTGTGCTTGTGTGTGTTCTTTTCTCTCTTGTCGGTGGAATATTTTGGCAATGAGAACACACTATATTCAGGTCAGATTTGATTCTCTGAAAATCTGAACAAAGAGAAAAGAATGTAGGGCATGAATGTACAGGCGGGGTGAAGTTGATGTGTGCATTTTCTCAATTCACTTGATATATTTTGTTGCCTGCTTTCTAGCAAGCAACCAATGATCTAAGATAATGAAGCTTTTAAAAGATTTTTTTCGATATGTTTAAAAGTTGCACTAAGTTGGCCAGTTGATATGAGGGGAACTAAAGTTGATCAGTTGAAAAGAAAGAAAAGGACACCAAAGAAAAAGCTTTAGATCTTACCATTTGACCTAAGGAACACTTCTAAAGATTTCTGATTGACCCTTGTTTAACAAATGTGCATCTACTCATCTCAGAAATCTTATCTTTCGGTAAGCGCAAACCTTTGCATTCATTCAACCACAAAAATCACATGGCTGGATTAGTTTCCATTATCATATATATATATATATATATATATATATATATATATATATATATATATATATATATATATATATATATATATATATATATGATGGATAATATATAGAAGTGAACAGTATTGTTTCTTCCATCATGCACAAATGTTTTTACTTTTTTAAGCAACATAAATGTTTTTATTTCTTGCTTCTAAAAAAATAAGTTGGATAATCTTATCTTTCAATGTTGCTGCGGGAGTTTTGTATAATAATAGTATAAATAATATGTAAGATAGCTTGATGACATAAACTTATTTACTTTATATAATTAATTTTCATCTTTGATTGATTATTGAAAAAATATAAACAATTAAGATGATGTGGTTTATAACAATATCAATCATTCAAAAGCAAAATTAAGGTGATGTGGCTCGGTAATAAAAGAAAAAGGAAGGGAGATAATATAGATTAATCATTCAAAGATAAAATTAATGTGATATGACTTCATAAGAGACGAAAAGAATAGAGATAGTTTGAACCATAGATCAATTATCCAAGGGCTAGAAATAATTGGGTCCTACATTAGTAGAAATATAATTTTTATGAGACAAAGGTTCAAAAGTAGAAATTCAATTTTTATAGGACGGATGTAGTAATATTTAAGGTTGATTGCAAGGGCAGGTATTCTATCAAATTAGAGGTTATGAAAGCCTATCTTAAGGAATATCCATAGGACAGGGGTTAGCATCCTAAAAAAAACAGAAAAAAAAGATTGGTTCCTTTGGCATTAATGTTGCTTGCAAATCGCACTATATCTCTTGGCTTTATAGAAAAGAAATGCCACAGTGGATTTGGAGGTGGGATAGAGGCCTACCAACTCATAAAGGATAACAAAGGAAAGGCTCTTGTACAGATCACATACCAAAGATTGGTGGTATATATGGATTCTCCAATAAAAAGCTTTTTTATTCTGATTGAATTCGCTTGAAACAAAGACAATTCGCTTGACAATAGTTAGCTAGCTAGGGAATAAATCATTTTCATGATTGGATTCTCTTTTTCAAACCCTATATATAATCTTAACCCTTTTGTGTTGTCTATATCTCTACACTTTGAAGAAATGTTCGAGGAGAAAAGGAACAGATTTTTCAGCAGTTAATATATTTTCAAATTGAAGCTATTTCCATATGAAATAGCGTCTCATTTAGAGCATAAAAACGTGAATATTAGGGAATAACGTGATATCAAATAATTAGAATGGACGAGGCTTTAAATACAGATCATTTAGCCCATGACCTTGTGAAGCTAGCCAGAAAACCTATGGGCGTTTCTCTCTCATCTAGAGCAACATATGACATCACTGTCCGGGGGAAGATGCCACATTAGTTTTTTTTTATCGACGGACAGTTCAAGAGACAGTTTAATGGCATCTATATCACTCTACATATTGTCTATAAATTGAAAGTCATTAATTATTCGAGTACATTTGAGATAGCTAATCAAACGACTTGTTTAATTATGGTTTACCTACATGTTGTGTAAATATGATAATATATAAATGATATATGACGTATAACGATATAGATGGTACATGGTAGCTGTCTAAACCAATGTTCATGCTCTTACTACTACACTTGTTGCCAATAGAATTAAATTTTAATTATTCGAATATATTAAAAACAGCTAAACAAAAGACTTACATATAAAGTTTTTTCCTTTAATAATGGATTTAAAACACGGGCCTATACATCTAAAACATGTACATAGCCAAAAAAAACGTATAAAGATATACCCTCTCTATCAAGAAAAAGAAATTCACTGAGTTTGAATCTAGATTATACTATGTCCATATTCAAAACGTAAGATTGAGGTTTCTTTTAATAGAGGGAGTAGAGAGTAGCTGTCTAAACCAAAATGTCCAATGTATAAAGTAGTATATGAATAATTTTGGCCGATTATTTCGATCAAAATCGAGCTGTTTTTCCACGGGGAATCCCTGCCCTGTACTAGAAGGAGCACTAAATGAAACAAAAGATAAAGCAGCAGTCCAGTCCAGTGATTCAGTCAGTTCAGACTTCAGACTTCAGACTTCAAATAAAAGATAAATCCCCAGGTACTTGTACCATTCGATACGCACTCCACCAATCGAGTTGATGACCAAATCGTCCGGAACTAGGACCGATCAATCGATCAAATCTCGCCTTCTTTTTTTTCTTTCTCATCAGTTCCACAGATCGCTGCTGCTCTCTCTGCATCATCATCATCAGCAGCAGCAGCAGCGGATCCAATTCCAATCCATCCTGCTCGTGCGGCTGCAACTTCCACTGCATCTCACGGGACAAAGCAAGCAATGCCTCGTCGCCGTCGTCGCCGGAGAGGCAGAGATGATCTCCGGTCGTTCCCTCAGTCCGGCCCTGGATTCTCTCCTCCTGTCAATCTGATTCCCAAAATTGATGAAAGAGGACATCTCCCCGGATCCTCTGCTCGTCGGTCAGCTATTGCTATCGAGTGCAATACTGTATATTGTATGCTTTTATTTTTTCAGATTTCGTCGTCGGGGGATATCGATGTGGTCCATGAATAATATGCATCGATCGTGGCTCACTGTTGGCTGTTACTTGGGGGGGTCCCTACTACTGTAGTAGTATACTTGTTGCATGATTTTCTCAATCCGATTCCGAGGATGTACATAAAATGCGCAGGTGCCATTTTCATGTCTTCAACTATACTCTCACTTCGTTTCTAAATGGTTGTCACGTTACCCAAAAATAAAAAACAAAAAGTTTCAATTTAATCGTTGTATTTCGTTATGAAGGTCTGTTTAGCTCAAGGAGTTGGATCTGGAGTAGAGTTGTTGAGCAACCTAAACATATAGTTTTATCTCTCTAATTTATTTTTACGAGAGCGCTTCACCTAATGCCGCCTGCTTTTTTAGTTTTTTAACAAATTTTTTAAATAAGATGGACAATCAAATATTGAACATAACAACCGACGAAGGGAGTACTAATTAGTTCCTATATATTAGGTTTATCGTATTATATGAAATACATGCCATACTCACACCTATGTGTCCGTTCCTTTATTACATCCCCAAATAGACGAAGATTAACCATAAATCACTAGTTTCATTAAATTCCTATTGAATTCTTGTGCATAATATTAATAAACACCAAGATTTTAATCATGGATCCACCACTTTATCACACTACCAAATGGTGGTTCCCTAAATAGATATATATTCTATGCTTATTACTATCCTTTTTATATACGTTTTTCTTGCAAGGATTTTATAGTACACGGTTTTTGAGCTACTGTTGAACTGATATATATATATATATATATATATATATATATATATATATATATATATATATATATATATATATATATATATATATATATTCTCATGGAGCATCTCAACAAAATTTTGTAGCTCCTAGGAAATTGTCATCGGCACATAATTATAAGGTATAAGTCATGGTCACGATTTCTAGAGCACTCCTTTTTTTTTTCTACTAGATCATGTCATTTTCTCTACGGATTTCGGCATCGTGGAACAAATGAATCCACTTGGTTGTTGATTAGCACCATGATGTATGAGTCTCCATGATAACCAGATCAATGCCAATTATACCTATAGTGATATCAACGGAACAAAAAACCGTATAACCTATCCTATCCGAATATCATCACAAAATCGTGGTAACGAATCAAACACATAAGTACAATATTTAACACAAACAATTCCTTAACAAACCCAAGCAATTCCTTGAAAAAAAAAATGGTTGGCTCCCCATGCTTTATGTTCTATCCTTACATGTTATCCAATTCGCGATAGCATGAACCCATGAGAAAAAAAATTTCAATCTATGTTACAACGCCCCGGTATTTAAAATAGGAAATCACGTCATTAATTCTCTCCGTGAGTGTGGTGAGAACTGGTGATTAAAGGGGAGACCTTGGAATATTATATTTTTTTAATAATAGAAATGGTTTAACAGAATATTATAATGATAATATAAAACTATTTTTAAGGGGAAAAATAGATTTAAAACATGGTGCCAAAACTTTTTCTCTTTGCTGCCACCTGCTCTGCAGCCTGCTGCTCGGTGAAATGGCGAATCCATCGTCCATGACATCGCATGCGCCACACCGATTTATATCCATCGTCCATTCATCCGTCCTGTCCATCGCCTTCAGTGTTCTTCAGTCGGACCCAAATCGATCGGCGAGAGATTATCATGTCTGTCCGTGTGGGTGATCAGAACGCTGAGCGTGCCAGAAAATCTACGAGAGCAACGGTGAAGAGATCAGACGCAGATGACATTAAATTCCTTTCGTGTTTTTTGGCAGTTTGTTCCAGAGGCTTAATTTGACGTTTCAACTTCCTGTCCAAAAATAATTGCCGGTTTAACTTTGAGTAATCCCCCCTTTGAAACGCGGTAAACTCAAAATATATACTCCCTCTATTTGTTAATAGATGACACCGTTGACTTTTTCCCACATGTTTAACCGTACCACTCGTCTTATTCAAAAATTTTATGCAAATGTATAAGATATGAATCACACTTAAAGTACTATGAGTGATAAGATAACTCATAATAAAATAAATTATAATTCCGTAAATTTTTTGAATAAAACGAATGGTCAAACATGCGAGAAAAAGTCAACGGCGTCATCTATTAAAAAACGGAGGTAGTACTAGGAAATAAGAGACACAAAGATATCAAGTGTGATATGGATTCTCGATTTCTACATGAAGATAAATCGCATGAAAACTTAAGGGTAAATAGCTAATTTAGTCCCTCAAGTTTGACCGAAGGCTCAATTTGGTCCTTCAGGTTTTATTTTGTCCACATAGGTCCTATAAGTATTTGTTTTGGCCTAAAATCATCCTTGGGTCCACTTAATATGCCATATGGCTATTTTTAGTCAACAATTCTGTTAGAAAATATCCCTTTTGCCCTTAATTTCTATACAACTATACACTAGAAAAAAATCCAAAATAAATAAACAACATTGCATATGTACTTCGCATTATTTTAACATGTGCACATGAAAATTGAGTCTAATGGCTATCGTATATACTTGCAAGTACATAATTTATTTTTATTTTATCTATAAAAAGAATTCATTGCATGCATTTTTTTCTCTTATATATGTGAATGAGGGGGCATAAGTGTCATTTATCAAGAGAGTTGTTGGTTATGTGTGTTCAAGGATAAGTTTGAATTAAAATAAAAACTTGAAGGACTAATATGGACACATTGAAATATTAAGGACTAAACTGATCCTTGCATGAAACTTGGAGGACTATTTTACCTATTCACCCAAAACTTAAAATGAGATGTTTGATTAAAAACATGAGTTTAATCAAACAAAATTTAACCAAAATCTCTTATATTTTGTGATGGAGGAAATATTTATTTAGCAACAAAGTTGCTACCGGAATTGTTACTAACAACTTATATTGAAACATATTTTCTTTGAAATTGCTTACAAAATCACAGTCAAAGTTTATAAATTCCTACTTAAAAAGTCGAGTATAGTATTTTTTTAGAAGTATTATTATCTGAATTATTACCGTCGACTATAGTGCACGTAACAATGCAATCACAAATTAGGCTATGTTTGGCATAATTCCAAATCCATGATTCTGTGAAGGTATTCATAGATTTAGAAATCCATAGATGTGGATGTGTGACTATACTGATATCAGTTGAATAATTTATTTGTTCATATTTATAGAAAGTATACATTTCAAACCAATATAGTTTAACTTGCAAACTATAATTCCAGTGAAGGTCTCATATGAAACTATGCCAAACAAGACCTTAATATCTGAATGACTAAAATATCCCTTCTTGAAGTGAGGTCTTTTTCTATACCTAATCCAATACTAGTCTAAATGTTCAAAGTTTTCTTAAAGATTGACTGAAAATATATGTTTAAAACAATATATTTAGGGACAGAGAGAGTACTTATGTTTTCATTTAAACTGATATCGGGATGTTCAGTACAGCCACAACTGCAGCCAGCAGCTGCCACAACAGATCCTCTTGCCTTTTTTTATGAACTGTAGCTACTGGCTGCAAAGTAGCATTACCAAACACCCTTATAACATTTTTTGGCATTCAAATTGTGTTTTAAAATTAATAATATCTTCGCCTACATTCTTGTCTCAACCAATCATAACCTTTCACATTTTAATTTCTTCGCCTACTTTATTTTCTCAACTAATCATAGCATTCTCTTGTTTAGTTTCACCTATTTTCTTAATACATATCCAACTTTAAAGCTTTTTATATTTTGGGATGGAGGTAGAAATACTTTTCCTTTTATTTACCTATTTGACTCTCATAATTAGGTGGACACAAATCTTTTATGAGAGAGAGAGAGAGAGAGAGAGAGAGAGAGAGAGAGAGAGAGAGAGATATCCTCATAAGAATGCAGAGTTCTCCTTTAGTCAGTAGAATGTGCATGTGCATACTTCAGAGTCATCAGAAGTTCTTAATATGGTGATGATTCAATGTTGGTGAATCTTGGTACTACTTGTAGACAGACAAGATCAATGAGGATATTAAAGTTTGGCCGACTGCATTGAAAAAAATGCAGTTGCACTGAAATATGCAGTTGTCAGAAAAGAAGGGCAGGGCAATTAACAACACTTGCTAGCAAAGGACGTTTTTCTTTGAAAGAGAACAAAAGACAGACATAAGATGCAGGTAGTGGATAGCCGGTATTATTCGCATCTGAATCTGAATTCACTAAAAATGATATGGGAGATGATGCGGGAAGAGTTGTATATTTTCGAATGTATCGTATTATCAAACGTATAACAAAATCTATTACGAATCTATTTATAAACCTGATAAAAATAATTAATTAATTATTTATGAGTTCACAAGTAATATTACGTATTTTTTTCCTTGATATATCATTGGATAATTCTTTTACACTCTAATTGCATTCCTAGGTTTAATAACTGTGGTTTAGAGATATATCATCCCGAGGAAAAAAATATACTCCCTCCATCCTATAAAAAACTAGTATTAGATGTTTAGATGTTGTACTACAATATGCCACATCTAGTTCTAGGATCATTTTTTTTTGGGACGGAAGGAATAGGATATTACATGGGATAAATGATAGGTTACCGAAACTATCTGTGCCTGCCTCTAACTACAAAGAAAAAAAATTCGAGGTATAATAAAGAAATAACATAATCCGATCGTACCCGACCAGATTTCGATCCGAGACCCGGGCATTGCCCGCCTTACTTGGGAGGGCAGCAAACAAGATCATATCACATTGGTAGCAACTCCATTTGGTTACACACTTACACTGATTTTTCACCCAGCATCACAACACACTACTCCAGCAATCCAAAAACTTTTCAGCATGCACGAAAAAGAAAAAAAAAGATCTACTCCTCTGCAGCAGAGTGTTGTCTGAAAGTTGTTTTTTCTTTGGGCAGTGAGGAACTGCATAAGCAAAGACCATAATGCTGGAATCTTCAGGGACAACATCATTGCATTGTGACTGTCACTGCTGGTTGTTGGAGGGCAGGTGCCACCCTCTCTGTAGAACCATTTGTTTGCATATGTGGGCAGCATCTGGGGACATCCTAGCTGTAAACAATGGAGTTTGGAGGCTTCATTCTTTTCCCTCCATTTTCATGTAGTCCTATACTAGTAGTACTCCCCTCGTCCTATAATATAGCAATATAGTATTAGAATGTGTCTTATCTAGTATAAGTTTTCAATGTTTTGGAGCAGTATTTTTCAAGGCCTTCATGCATGAGCATCATTGCATATTATATGGGAAACTATTTTGATCCCTTCAGAGGATATCCCCTCGTTATTTGCATGTCACTCAAATGGTTATGAAAAAAATTAAAAAAATATTGAGAAGATGTATTAATATGTAATATATCACTCCACAAACATGTAAGTTCAGATTCAACTTTTACATCTCGTAAAAAAACAAATTAAACTACAGCTAATTAACGCATATTTACAGTCAAATTTGTTTTTTTGTTGCGAGATGTAGAAGATGAATTTGAACTTACATGTTTGTGTAGTGATATATCATATATTAATACATCTTCTTAAATTTTTTCTTAACTATTTGAGTGACATGCAAACAACGAGGGGACATCACTCGAGGGATTAAAATCCACTCCCATATTATATGGCATCACACATCAGTATTTTTTTTATTATATCTTTCATGTTCTTTAGCAAAAGTATGTTAGTATATCCTTGACAGATGGAACTCTGATGAAAGGCTGGAAAGTACTCTTGACAAATCATAGTTATAACAATGCGCTTATGATTAGAATGTCCATATAACACAGAAGAAAGGCACATGGCTAGAGGCTGTTTTATACCTTTTTAGATTAACAAAAACTGGGATTGGCTTAGGTTCATTTTTCTTACTACTAGAAGTCTAGAAGTAGAAGAAAAATAAGGTAAAGCTAAGTTGATACCTACATTTTTTTAAAAGTTGAGAATTAATATTTATGATTTAACAAAAAATTGGTACTTGAGCAGGGCTGTCGGCTACATCAATTTTGGTCTGATTTCACTGTAAAAAAAACATTCAGGCATCTCAACTTTCAAATATGCCTTAGCACAACTTTATGATATAAAATTTCGGTGTTCCGAATGTTTGCTCTACATTTACAGAGCGCTTCCTGTCAGACTCAAAATAAGCAAGCTGAGACAAAATACGCTACAAGATGAATCCTGTAAAAGAGGATATGCTACAACCGATGTACAGATGATGAGCTCTCTCCAACAAATGACAGACACAATTTTGTAAATTACATATAATGAACACTTCCTATACTTCACATAAAACGAGTGGCGGCAAAACGCTTAAAAATCAGCCTCCCATCGATGTCGAGTGGAACTTGTGAGGATTGAGATTTGGGAACAGCCCGTGGATATGTTCTTCGACGAAATCATGCCTCGTGAGAATTCCGACAATGGGTGGCCTCTGCAGCCAACAGGAAAGGGAAAAAGACAATGTGTTGTCATACAAGTTGCTCCCTCAGTTTCTTTTTTTCATAAGGCGTATTTTAATTTCAGAAAGTCTTTAAGACTAAACTTTGACCATTTATTTCTCATAAAACATATTCCTAACAGATGTAAAACCAATGTAGTATGAAAGTGCTTCGAAATATGAATCTAATGGTATAAGTTTTATATACTAAACATACTTGTATGTTAACTAATAAGTCAAAATCTTTCAGGTCAAAATACGCTTAATAAAAGTGAATGAAGGGAGTATAATTTTCAAACTTAGCCTGTAATAACAAGACAATAGTACGTGTACGTGTATTGGAAAACATCGTATATGAGGGGTAAAGTTTGATCTTGGCATGTATTGAAGGAATAATGACCTACAGTATGACTTTAACTGCCATGTAAAAAATAAATTCTAGAATGCAGATCGCAGATACGAGATAGCGAATAGAAGCACAGAAATGATCTATGCAAGGTTAAGTAATTGAATCACTTGTAAGCATTCCTAAATCTTTACTGTTATTTCTCATGTAAGTGCATTCCATGCGTGACTTAATGAGTGTGAGAGTACTTACATCTGGTGTCTTTGGCACAACCAAAAGGTGCCTCAATCCTAGTGCACGGAATAGGATTGCAGCTTTTGCGAGTGACATTGTCTCAACCACCGTATAAGGTGAGGTGTTTGTAACGGGATGGAGATCCACATACATTTCCATCTCCTCATCAGTGAAGTCCAGGTCCTGAATTTTCAAGCCTTTCCCTGACCCTGGCTTGGCAAAATCAAAGGCACCGAATCTTTGAAGGACAAAGCTACCACTAGTTTTCAGCTGGTCTTTCATGAACATCTTGCCATTCAGCAAAACCAACAGATGAGACCTTGTCACGAGCCCGACCAATTCAGGTGCTTCCGTTAGAGGTGGCTCATCAACCACTGGGAATCCATTGTGGCCTGTGAACCTTAACGCATGGACAATGTTTCCCACCTTCTCGACACCTGAAAACGTAATAAGTGGGCCAGACACAACATCGCCAGCAACCAAGTGCCTCATGTATGGTTCAGCATGAGCCTCCATGTATGGCAAGCCTTTCATTACCACTATCTGATCATAAACTCCTTTATTAAAGTTATCTGCTATAGTCTTCGATATGAGAAGAACAAGCATGACCAGAGGGAGCATGGCCAGGTCGTTGGTGAGCTCTAGAAGGATCACGCAGACTGACACGGTCATTCTCATTGTTCCACCAAGAAAAGATGCTGCACCAAGAAGGGCAAAAAGACCAGGATCAAGGTCGGATATGGATCCAAGAAGTGTCCCCACTATGCGCCCGTATGTTGCACCAGCGAGAATAACAGGGATGAAGAGACCGGATGGGACGGCAACACCGTACGTCAGAATTCCAAGGCAGTACACAGCAGTGAAAAAGATGAAAAGGGTGGACATGTGGAACTCAGATTCAGTCCCATTGCTAAAGAGGTTGCGGATGGCATCATCATTTGTATTGAAAAAGAGTGATGCAAGATCATTGTAATGCCCTGGTGGACATTGAAAGTTCTTGAAGTTACCAGAGCGTCCAATGGTAGGACATTGCTCCACAGCATCCACGGGACATGGAGTGCACGCAGCAAGCCAAGGGAGACCATAAGAGCACATTGATGTGATAATTGATATTGTTATAGTGAGAAGGATCTTGAATGGAGCACCTCTCCTGCAGGAATATGAACAAAGCAGAAGATATCACATCTTAATTAGCAACACAAGCAGAAGAGGCTATTGCAAATCCATTTGTACCAATTTACAATTGCTACATAGTACTTACTCGTTTATGATACTGTAAACACGGAGAACCTTGTCCAAGAGAAAATTAAAAAGGCCTCCAAAGATTCCACCAATTATTCCAAGGATAATTATTGCTATTAGATCTGGAGTACTGTAGGTTGCAACAGTTGAACTGAGATCGAACATAATTAATCCACCTTGCCCAAAGAGACCGCATTTTCCACTACGACAGAACTCAATAAGAGATCTCAACACGACAGCAACAACAGCCGTTGTAAAGAACGCCCTCCACAAAAGAGCACTTCGCCACCTATAAAACAAGTTATGAAAAACTATCATTAATTGTCATGTTGGCATAGAAAGTTTTGATGACAAAAATGCAAATTAATTATTGATAACTATGGAATTATCAAATTCTTTTTGAGTTTAAATCTACTGATACAGCCATATAACTACATGTCCAAAGAATGGTTCTTGTCAAAAAACCAAAGACACACTTAACATCAATATTAGATACGAAAGATGCATACTTTCTTTGTCTCGAATATGCAATGAGCATATCATTGCATTAATAGAAGAAGAAAGATGCATACTGAAGCTGATTGCTGCAGACTACTATTGTTACAATTTTGTAAAATCCCAGTGATAATTTATTTCATAAAAAAGATATCACAGGAATGGCAGACAAGTCAAACAAAGAAAATGCTTCATTCAAAAGAAAATTTATAGCTTCCAAGGAAAGAACTGCTACCATGATGCTGCTTCCTCAAGAGCAAATAGGACACCACCAACAGGAGCACGGAAGGCAGCTGCCACTCCAGCTGCAGACCCGCATGTAATTAAATCCCGCCTATCCCTGTCATTCTTAAAATATCTTAGCCAATTACATGTAAGCCGGTACTTGCGGGATCCTCCCTGACCAAGCAAGTTGGCAATACATGCCCCTGTATGTACCATAGGACCTTCCTTTCCAAGTACAAATCCAGCTGAAACTCCAAGTATTGAACCAAATATCTACAAAGTAGTAGAACAATTAGAAGATGAGATTCTACAGAAACCAGAACCCACAATTGTTACTTGTAGAATTTGTAAAAAATTATCAATACAGACGTACATACCAACTGCAAACAGGTTCATAATACTTCCAACAATCAATTATAAAAACAGTCATATCCACTGTAAGATTTTCAAACTTAATCAGCTGTAGAATTTTCACAAAGGGCATTCACTAGAATCTACTAGGTTTCTATCAGCACAGAAAAGTGAGAATGAACCGGCTATACCACTTTCTAAACCTGCAGCTACTAGTAGAAATCAGTAAAACAGTACAGTATTTTTTTTTTGTACTTTAGTAGTAGAATGACATTGGATATTTCAATTACACATAGGCTCCATACTCCCTCCGGTTCCATATTAATTGACGTTTTGGACAAGGTTGTGGTCAAACTTTTTTAACTTTGACTATCAATAACTTTAAAAATATTTAGTTTAAAAGAGCTAGAACAACATATATAGATTTGTCTTTTAAAAGTAAACATGCATTTATTTATTATATATATTATAGTAGAAAAATAAGGTCAAAGATATATCTTGTAGACCGTGTTATTGTCCAAAACGTCAATTAAAATGAAACCGGAGGGAGTATATCATTATCTCTCAGTGAAACTTCACACTACCCACGATCCCACAAAACATATGCACCAGGAAAATAAAAGGTAGAATACTTTGTTTTACGAAAATATTTATGTAATATGATATGAACAATAGTAAGCAATGGAGCTTAGCGATCCCATGATCCTATTTCACAAGTTAATTCTGGGAAGATACGCAATGCATCTGATTCTAAGTTAGATATACCTTCACAAAGAGCGTACTGGGGGCCAATATTGAATATGCATCAACTCCATTAAGATATGCTTTAACTTCGGGAATACCAGACCCAGCAGCAGCAGGTGCAATGTAAGCACATATTGCTGCCGCTGCAGCTGCTAAGACCAAATTGCAACCTCCATAAGCGAAAAATGCAGTTAAATACCTGCACTGGAAGCAAGCCACCATTGATTACTTCAAATAATTCCGCAGTTGTAAACTATTGAATATCTCATCTCTATTGATTATTTTGAATCATTACAAAGTTGTCATTAATAAATCTCTATTAGCAACTTCATATGCTCCACAGCTACGCATAACACAAGCTTTTCTACTATATCGACTCACTTGTTACTGCTTGCAACAAAGAAACCCTTGTTTTCTGAAGTAATGACAGGAGCACTGCCTACTGCAACAAAGAAACTTAAAAGACTGTTTTCCATGACCTTAGCAACATATGAAGCATTATCACAATACAATGTATAAAAGTGTAGCAAATAGCCGAATAATGTATTCTACAGCTGTGATGAGTTATAAATCATCAGCAGGATCTGAAGCAATGTACGGAAAAATAGCAAAAACAGCAAAATAGTTCTCCCATCAAATGCAAAATGAAACCTTACCTTTCCTTTAGCATAAGATTACCCGTGAGCAACAGTTTGAATCCAGCAATGTTTTCAACTGCAAGATTGTTGAAGAAGCCAACAAGTCCAGTCAACAGGCCAATAAGAAGCACCAAGGTCCACTTCAGAACAATGTACTGAAATATCTGCTTCTTCTTTCTTGATCGCCAGTCTTGCTTGAAAAGGTCGTTCTCAACAACTCTGAAACATAAAACATATGAAGGATGTAACAGATGGACTAAAGTGTCTAATACAAATGTTTGATACTTGCATTTATCTAGGAATACAGGTTCAAGTTCACTTTGGCTTAAAAAAAAAGCCCTCTTTGGATCAAATTTTGGTTCTTGTTCATCTTAATTAATTAATACAGTTTTCCTCCTACATGATATTAGTATCTACACATGTCCTTTCTCTCTGCAATTCATTCTTCAGTAAACATCTCCCAAATAAGAAAAAAATCATCTAATGAACTGCCGCGTGGTATTTGCATGAAATTTTATCTTTCAAATTATTGGTTCTGTACTATCACTGCATTTATTCTTCAAAAACAATGTCTAAATTGATTGATATAATCCATTGTAGCTTCCACCTCTTTTTTCTTACTTCAAATGAGCTCCTAGTAACTTCGTTTCCATACTCAATAATCACCCAAAGAAACAAAAGGGAGTACTGGTTATTTGAAGTACAAGCCAGATCAGCAAGGAGCTAGCTAAGGGAAAAGCTAGCATTCGGCTACCCGAGATTCGAGATTATGTGCTAACATCGCCTCGACTAATCGCTAATGACATAGAAACAAGAATCATGTTTTGCACTATTCCCCATCATTGAAACAGCAATAAAAGCACTTGAATTTGCAAGATTAATCCAGTAAAGATCAAATATGTCTCCTAAATGCAACCGAACCACCTAATAAATCACCCATAAATGATGTAACTAAAAGAACAAAAGCATTGAGCAGATGAACAGAGGGCGCGCGAATGCGTACTCGTAGTCGAGGCTCTCGATGGGGCAGACGTTGGCGCCGACGATGGCGATCTGGGAGGTGGTGTTCATGGTGCGCTTCCGCAGCAGCGGCTCCCCGGCGCTCCCGCTGCGGCCGCCGCCGCTGTCGTTGTAGCGGAGCAGCGCCCCCGACGACGAGCCGTTCCGCCGCCACAGCCCGCCGGACCCGTCCGTGCTCTCGATGTCGTAGTTGTGGCTCCCCTCCCTCTCCGGCGCCCGGTGCTGCGACTGCCCCTCCATTCCGCCGCCGCTCGCCGCCGCCGCCGCTTTGGTCAGAGAGCTCTTCTTCTTCTTCTTCTTCTTCTTCTTCTTCTCTTCTCCGCGAGACTTTCTTTGCTTGGCTTCTCTGCAATGTATACAGGTTAGGAAGAATCCAAGAGGAGGCCAAGATTAATAATTATTATTAGAGGAAAAAATGATCATGTGTTTGATGATGGGAAATGATCTTAAAATGTTTTTGGATGTTTGTATATTTTAGAAAATCCAGGGGAGTTATCTTGTGGGAATAGTATGCTTTTTTTTCCTTTTCTTTTTTTTGAGTATACAAGTCAGAGGTATGTATACCTATCACACTTCTAAATGTGATTGGAGACATGCCACAAATTTGGCAATATGAAAATATTGATCATCTATTTGGTTTGTAGAAAAAAGCATTGTCCAATTTTTTTTTTAAGAATTACATAGTACAGACACTCACAACGCATGCGTACTCACCTCACCCCTATGAACACACGCACGCAAACCCTGTCCCTATGAGTATCTTTGAGTACTAGACCACAATTATTTGGCTTGTTTGAATTCCAAAATGCAACTTTGGCGTCAAACCATACAAAGCCCTTGCCCTTTTTTTTCTTTTTTTTTTTGCAATGATCAATTATTACCACTGGAAAAAAAAGGGCAAGTCTAAGAATAACAATGAACTTTGAACGCTACACATGCATGTACTACAAAAATGCTCCGACTTCTATGGGCATTACGGTGGATTATGATAATCTCATTTGTACCAACAACTTTTACACATTTTGGTGTTTGGCGAACTGGTTTTATTTTAATTTATATTGCAAACGATATATTATAGTCTAAGAAAATAAAAATGGGGAATCATGAAAATTGAAAAACATATTTTATCTATTTGTAATTCGATCATTGAATTAAAATACAATAAGTTCAAATTCCTACATCAACTTTAAAAATTAAGCAAAGCACAGCACAGCAACCACAAATTGAGCCTCTTGAGGCATATTAGTGGTGTATCCTCATGATCCTTACCTCGCCCTGTCTGACCATAAATATTTGATATTTAGATTCAATTTGATCAAAATTTTAAAATTCTGGCTACCAATAATTCATCAAATTCTTAGTTTTTTTCAAAAAAAAATATAAGTAGATTTGTCTTGAAATGTACCAACATAATATCATAAAATTATATCCATAAATTATTCCAATATAAAATTGATGGTTAAAATTTTAAAAGTTTGATCAGCAAGTGATTTATGGTCAATTTATAAATGGTTGGAGGGTGATTAAAGACGTTTTCCACAAATAATTCATTAAGGCGCAATTTGGAAATTTTTAGTTCAAAGTTTTGCTTTTTAAAAAACTGTAAATTGTCTGTTTTAGAAGATTGAATGTACGTCAGACAAACAGAGAGAGAAGGCATTATGCGATGCGTGCTAGTCAGGACAACATGCGGATGCGGGGACCGGACGTTCAGAAATGGACGGCGCAGATGTGGCCCTAAAATACGGGCCCACCGGGGACTGGGCAACGAAGTACAAGCACACATGGCGACTGGGCCCCACTCCGCCGCCTGTGGGTCCCAGAAGCCACGTAGCGTTTGATTGGGAGGCTGACTGGCGAATGCAGATGCAGCCAGTGGATGCAAAACTGATACGTGTACACATGGATGGAATTTTGCTTGTGGGACCCACCAAACATCAACGTAGACTTTGTTTTTTTTTTTTGCCTGGTTTAGTTCCCAAAAATTTTACCCAAAAACATCACATCAAATCTTTAGACACATACATAGAGCATTAAATATATATTAAAAAAACTAATTGCATAGTTAATGAGGAAATCGCGAGCCGAATCTTTTGAGTTTAATTAGTCTATGATTAGCCATAAGTACTACAGTAACATACATGTGCTAATGACGGATTAATTAGGCTCAAAAGATTCGTCTTGCGGTTTCCAGGTGAGTTATGCAATTAGTTTTTTCATTTGTGTCCGAAAACCTCTTCCGACATCTGGTCAAACATTCGATATGACACCCAAAAATTTTCTTTTTCGAACTAAACATGCCTTTAAGCATCCCGATTCGGTAATCACCAAAACAAGTTCGTCCAAAAAAGTTCCTTTACACACTAACCTGCTATTTTCACAGCATATTGATCACATGCTTTAGGGTTTATTTGGTAGAGCTCTAGCTTAGAGCCAACCAACGGAGCAAAGCGAGTTAGAGTGAAATGGAAAAATAAATTAGGGGATGGAGCAGGGTCGGGCCATTTCGTAGCTCCATTCCTGAACTAGATTTGAAAGTTGGAGTAATCCCAAATAAGCCCACACACTAGTACACTACTTCTCGTGGATTGCTCCAGTTTTATTTTAGCTACAGCAACAGAATTTTCATATGTTGTTTCCTTTTAGTACTTCACTACTTCTAGCCAAATGGAATCTCAGCTTGACATGGAATGCCCAACATTACTGCATTGTCATGAATATCATAGAATGGTTCTACAATTAGATTAACATCTTTAGTGAATTTCATATTTCTTGAAACAATATCATGATATTTGCGATTTAATTTTTATGTGTTTGTGTTACTAAACCACCAATGTGCTTATGAATATAGGCACATTGTTTTCTCGGAAATGATCGATATGTATCTTTTAGAATATTTTGAATTTAAGAAATATAAATAGGCACACATATTGTGTTTCAAATATGAAATAGTTTTCACGTTAGTGATGTACCAAAAAAATGCTACAATGACATAGCATGCCGAAGAGATATTATTTTAAAGTAAGATATATGCGTGTTTTACTTTAAAAAAAAGCATATGCTTGTTTATTTTTAAAACAATCTTTAGAACCCTTAATATATAGGGCCTTTGAGCATATACAAGTAATAGCACTATATTCATTTTTGTCAATTCTACATCTAAACATTGGATCTCTTAATTGTTCTAATTAACTAGCTCAACCATAAGTTTAATACCAACACACAATAACATTTCAATGCTAGCCAACAGCATGCATGTGTGAGGCTAATTAATTAGAACCTCGTTCACCATTGGTATAATAAAATTTGACATAAGTGTGTCATGTGCCGGAGGGTCATCATGCGAATAACGTGTAACATCAATCATCCATGGATAAAATAACACAAACTTCCAAACCAGGATATGACCCCAAATATGTTTGGTCATTTGATTAATAGTTTACACATTAGGATACTATGGAATTCCAAGCTGGCTTGGAAAAAAGAATATGAAGACAATAATAGAGTTGCAACGCAACAAGGATGATGTAGGAGGAGGGGGACAAATGAGCCAGTTGGCCGTAAGTTGAATACTAATTTGAAACAAGATGGGTTGTCAAGATTTCTTGGGTTATTTTGGTCATATACCAACCACGAAAAATGTGTGTATTAATATTTTTCTGTATTGGATTTTTGAAGTGTCAATTTAATTAGAGAATTTTCTTCTCCTATGTTTCTTTTTCACATTGAAACAAATGATAATGGATGATGTATGTGACCATTTTCACTTTGCCAAATGGGTTGATGGGTGTTATTGCATCGTGTGTGTGTGGTCGTAAGGGGATTTCAAAGAATTTATCAAACCAACGGGTTCATGAAAAAAAAAGTAGGTAGAGATGTCCTAGTCTACCACATAAGCTATCATAGTTCGGCAAATTGGGTCACTGATCATCATGAATCGCTAGACTAGTTTTATGTTTTAGGTTAGGTGTAATTATTAGAACTATAAATAAAAGGAACATGTTTGAATTTGAACTAATATACCGAGTTGTTTCTGAAAATGTATTGTTGAGCTTTGTAAGTTAACCATAGCACATTTATTATGTAGCCCCTTGAGATACGAGGTAGGATCAGAGTACCTCTCAACCAGTTTTGGTAAGGAAGGTTTGGTATGCGTAGGATCGACCACCAGTCCATTCTTCTTGATGACGAAAGGAAGTGGGCCCACTGACTGAGAGATGGGCCGCAGCCAATGGCGTGCAGACACGTTGGATCCAGCTTGGCTTCACTATTCCACCCCCAATAATCGGTGATCCAATCATCCAAACCGAGATTGCCATCGTGCAAGGAGATTAACATACTCTAGGTAAATTCTAATCTAAACCACAATTAGGTTTTTTTTTTCCGAATACGTAAGAGAGTTGAATATCATTACATTAATCTATACATATTATATAAGTGTTACACTAGGAATGAGAAAAGGGCGTCCAAAAACACGCTAGCTAATGCAAGAATGGTTAGACGAAAATAATTGAGCTTTGAGCACAAAAATTATGACTTAATTGATTGGCCGAATACACCTTGGCGATCGAAAAGGCTGGATTGATTAATTTCTGTTGTCGAAAAAGAAACAAATAACAAAACAAGTGCGATCAAAACAAACTAAAAAAAAAAACCCAGAAGCATAAATTTGCAGCAAATTAAACAAGCTGCTGCAATGCTTGGGGAATTGGTAATATGGTTTCAGGGGATCGGAAGCCTGAAACAGTGAGGAAGAAGAGTATATTTGATATATGTAAGCTTTCTGCTTGCAGGTATCCAATTGTATTACAGATTTGCAGGGATGATGATTGTGTTCTTACCTTACAAAATTCGAGCCTTGGTTGAACTCAGATCATCAGGCCACAGTAAAAACTTCCCGAGATTCAGATCAAGATGATGATCCTCCTTTCTCTTCTACTGCCTCTCTGAAACTCTGAAACTCTAAATCTCTCTCTCAAACTATTGCTTTATGTCTGGGTGCTTATATATATCTGCAGTTCAAGTGAGAGGCTGAGATGAGAGCAGGAGGGAAAAAAAAAAAGAAAAAGAAGACAAGGACAGCAAGTTGTGGATGATGGGGGAGAGAAGTTTCTGAAGAAAATGCATACAAGATGGAGGAGAGGAACAGTAATAACTCAATAAAGAAGAGTGACAGAAGCCATCGATCGTCTGTAGAACGTAGCTTCACTCCATCGCTTTGGACTTGCCACACTCATTGCCCATCATCAGTATACTATTATTACTCCTCGCAAAAAAAAAAGTATACTATTATTACTACTATATATCATGATGCAGTTGCGTGATTGATTGATTTCTTGGATTGGTTTGTCTTGCTCATGCCATGATTAATTTTTCTCTTCCGGGTTTATAGAGGACGTGCTATGTAAACATCCACGAATGCGTCGATGGTTATGGTCGTTTGAGCTACGGCTGATAAGTCACAGGAAAATAAATAAACAAACAATATTTTATAAATATTTTTTTATATCTATGTTATTGGTAGTTTAAAATTCAATGCTGAGAAATAGATTATAATAAAAAAAATAAAATGCATTTCAAAATTAAATTTCGAAATTTTGCGCTATGGCTGGATAGGCTAGTAAGCAGACGTCGTCTTTACTAGGTTGTACTTCTCCTGGATATTACATGGACATAGGGCCTATTCACTTTTATGCCAAAAAAAAACCTTACCAAATTTTAACAATACCAAATTTTGGCATAGTTGTCTAATTGCTAAAATTTTGGCAATATTTCTTATATAGTTATCAAAATTTGGCAGCAAACTAAATGTAGCTATTTTTTTAGTAACTTTACTAAAATTTGATAAGATTAAAAATGACATTAAAGTGAACATGCCCATAGTATATACATGTACAGGAATAATCATGTGGCTCAAATGATCCAAATGGACAGCACTGATAGTGCCAAGACTATCGGCCCTATTGTTTGGCTCCTTCGTGGAATAAGCCGAACAACGTATTTGAAAAAAAAAAGTAATTTGTGAATAAAATTTTTATATATATGTTCTTAGCTATGTAAAAGTAAAAGCTGGAAAATAAACTGTGATAAAAACAACTCTAAAATCAACTCCAAATTTAATGTTGAAATTTAAAATTTAACTGATAAGTTATTAATTCCTTTTCCACAACTGTATTGGTATAAGCAACTTGTTAATTAGGCGTTAATTCTTCAATTCGAGATTCTAATTATGCATATGATCCCGTATTGCTTTTTCTTTTGAACCAAAAGAAAGAATTTGGTACTGGTTGTTGCCACCTACGACCCTCGCGCACACTTGTTATGAATCACGCGAGCTGAGGTAGTTAGATGGTGATCCAAGAATTGAATCTTATCAATTAATTAATGGATGCCACCTAGATAGTGATGTGTGTAACACGCGCACTAAGATGGTCAAATCAAATGGCTGGGCATGTGGTATTTACTAATATTCAATCAGAGTAAGGCTGAGTTTTATATAGCTGTTGGGCTTAGCTAGTTAGTGAAAAAAAAAATAAACAACTGATATAAGATAAATTTAATAGCATTGTCTTTGGTATTAACATACGTGCTAATTCAATCTGTCCTTTTTTAGAATAATGTGATAATTAAATCTGTCCTGTTTTTAGCAAAAATAATGTGCTAATTAACAATATTGAAGAAAAAGATCATGAGAACGCCAAAATACACTAATTTTTCACATGAATAGATACTAATTTATCCTTGAGCTAGTACTTATCATATATAAAAGAAAAAAAGTTACACACACAGTTAAGCTCGTGAGAAGTTTGAGCTCGGCTCGACAAAGCTCGCAAGCTTGCAGCTAGGCTCGGGTTTGGCTCGCTAGGAGTTCGAGCCGAGCTCGAGCAGCTTGCGAGCCTTGAGCTTTTTTGACAGCCCTAACCAAAATTACCATAACCTTCTTGCAAAGAGAAAAAAAACACAGAACCTGTGGGCTGTAGTTACTAGCAATGAAAAAGTTTAGTTTAGTTTACGTCCCATAGCAGCAAATCCGGGCTTGAACTTGAGCGAGCCGGATCGATCCATCCACCCCCACGATCCACCACCATGCGCAAATCGGAGCTACCACCACCGCACTTTGCCTCTCGAAATTGGATCCTAAATTGAGGTCTCGAGTGACCCTCCCCCGAACTCTAATTGATCCTGCTGATGACGTGTAGGATGTGGAGGACGCTGCGGTCATCGGTGTGCCTTTGGAGCGTGCTCGACCTCCGCGCTCACTAGTGCGACGCTGAGGTTGTAGGTTGCGGGAGGGGGATATGGGATAAAGAAGAGAGAAGATGTTTCACTGACACGTGCATCTTATGTGAGTTTTTATTTTTGCCTCTGGCATGACGTCAGCTGAAACCATCATAAATACACTTTTGGGGGCTATGCTTGCACCAGTTTTGAAAGATAGGTATGTGTTATACCCATTTTGTGGTCTAAGGATATCAACTCTGGACTTTTGCACTAGCAAGAACTCCCTCCGTCCCATAATATAAGGGATTTTGAGTTTTTGTTTGTATTGTTTGACCACTCGTCTTATTAAAAAAATTTGCGCAAATATAAAAAAACAAAAAGTTGTGCTTAAAGTACTTTGGATAATAAAGTAAGTTAAAAAAAATAAATAATAATTCAAAATTTTTTTAAATAAGACTAGTGGTCAAATAGTACAAGTAAAAACTCAAAATCCCTTTCATTATGGATGGAGGGAGTAGCAACTACCGATCGAAGTTACCGGCAAATATGGTCCGAAATTATCACTCTTACAGGCCAAATTTATCAGCAACTACGAACGGAGTACGGAGATTGTCAATGCCAATGGGCAAAAATTTATGAGCTACCACGGGATAAAATTACCAGCAGGTACGGGCCAAAATCACAAGCAGCCATTAAAGTGTAATTAATGGGCTTCTTTTCGATGGCTCTTGTTGGGCTTAATTAATGTTTGCGGAAATTGGGCTCTGTTTAATTTGTGGTGGGCCGATGTCAAAGGAGCTCAGGAGCAGGTTTGAAATGAAATGTGAAGCATCTTTGTTTCTTACTAAAGTACGAAGTGAAAAATGCTGTGCAAACTGAAATGAAATTTGAATGTGAAGCGTCTTATAAATACTACTCCCTATGTCCTATGATATAAGGAATTTTGAGCTCTGTCCCATGATATAAGGAATTTTGAGTTCTTGCTTTACACTGTTTGACCACTCGTCTTGTTCAAAAAAATTTTAGATTTATTATTTATTTTTTTTGACTTACTTTATTATCTAAAGTATTTTAAGCACAAATTTTCGTTTTTTATATTTGCACAAATTTTTTGAATAAGATAAGTGGTCAAACAATGTAAATAAAAACTCAAAATCTCTAATATTATGGGATGGAGGGAGTAGTATAAACAAAAATGTTGTGCAAAATTGAAGAAAAACCAAAAAAAATATGCAATTCTTTTTTCAAAAAAACGTGGTCGGCAGGATTCGAACCTGCGCGGGCAAAGCCCACATGATTTCTAGTCATGCCCGATAACCACTCCGGCACGACCACGCTTGCTGTTCATCCTTCTTCTCAAAGAATCTCATATCCCCGCAGTTTCACCGATAAATTTCTCGCAATCCCATTGACCGCAGCAGCATCTGCAGCAGCGGAGCAGATCGGCATCCGCCGCTTCCTCCTCCTCCGGCGATGGCGCTGGATCCCAAAGCCAATCACGCTGCCGCTGCTGCTGCTTCCGCCGACAACCCCACGGCGGCGGCGGCGAAGGCGAAGGTGAAGGTGAAGGTGCTCTTCTTCGCCCGCGCGCGGGACCTGACGGGCGTGACGGAGGCCCCGGTGGAGGTGCCGGCAGGGAGCACGGCGGGAGACTGCCTCGCCCGGGTGCTGGCCGCCTTCCCCAGGCTGGAGGAGATCCGGCGATCCATGGTGCTCGCGCTCAACGAGGAGTACGCGCCCGAGGACGCCGCCGTCGGGGACGGCGACGAGCTCGCCATCATCCCGCCCATCAGCGGCGGCTGACAATCTTTCCACTTCTCCACCACCCTCCCCCCAATTCGAAGACACGGGGGCGCAAAGAGAGAAGAAACCACCGGTTCTTTCTTTTGCTTTCCTCTTCTTTCTACTTGTTTCCTGATACAATTTCAATCATACAATATACGCAAGTTTGAGTAATAAGCATCGCCTGTTTTCGCGATGATAATTGTTACTTGGCATCGTTGTCCTTCAATCATGTTGATGAATCTTGAATCACATTTCGATTTGAAGTGATATATGTGTGTGCTTCTTGTCTCTTGTGTGGACTTGTCTAATGACTAAAGCGGTGGTAAAGACAATTGAGATGAAATCATTGTCATGAAACAAAATCGATTTAAACTTCAGTGCATGATTGATCAGTGGGTTACTGATAATAATAAAGCTAAAGTTGGAAAATACTCCAAAAGTTGGAAGCAAATGGTGCAGATAAATCATGTGATTTTCGGTTGGGTTCTTGTGTTGTGCCTCATGGCGTGACTTGTGGACGAGTTAAGGGAGGTCAGTGGTAAAATTAAAATGATCCTTAGGCAACTAAAAGAGCAAAATTATGTGGATTGTGGATGGTCCAAATTGATCAACTGGCAGAAGTAGTGGAGGAATAAATCATATTTCCTCTCCGCTGGTTTCTTGTTAGCCACAGGAGAGCAGTGGAGGGAAGAGCTCCTTTTCATCCTGCCAAAACAATCTCAGCAAAATCAGTCCACGCGTTGTGTAGACCAATTCCTTTTTCTTATTGGGTGTGTTGTTGCACTGTTTGAGTGATAGATCAATTCCTGGTACTCCCCCCGTCCGAGAAGTTTTAGAGTTGGACACGGTTATTAAGAAAGTAGGTAGAAATGAGTGGTGGAGGGTTGTGATTGGATGAGTAGTGGAGGTAGGTGGGAAAAGTGAATGGTAGAGGGTTGTAATTGGTTGGGAAGATAATGTTGATGGAGAAGTTGTTATATTTTGGGACAAATCCTTAGGGCTAAAAGTTGTTATATTTTGGGACGGAGAGTGTAATTTTTATCTTTTATGTGCACTTCACTTCCACGTTGTACATACATGGTAGGTGTTGAGATCATTCTATGAAGACAAACAACCATCAGCATTTGGTGTGGTCTTTAGACTAGGATAGGTAATGAGTTGACTTTGACAGTTCTTCCATAGCGCAACATCCTAGAATTTCCTGTCTTCCTCCTCTACTTCCTCTTTACTCAAACCTAACCTTGTTTCACTTCCATGTATGCCTCTTGCCTGAGCATGCCATGGCTAGTGCTACTTTTGGTGCAATGGACTCTGTCCTCAGCAAGCTCACCGACTTGCTGACCTTCGAATACAAGTTGCTTGAGGAAGTGAAACGAGACATTGTTTTCGTGAAATCTGAGCTAGAGAGCATGCATGCTTTCCTAAAGAAGATGTCTGAAGTTGAGGATGAGCTTGATGAGCAGGTGAAGTGCTGGAGGAAGGAGGTTCGGGAACTGTCCTATGATATAGAAGACCACATCGACGAGTTTGCGGTCCACCTCAAAGATGAGCCCGGATGTGAGCTGCATGGCATCCCAAGTTTCATAAGTCAAATTGTCAAATCGATCGCGTCAATCAGGAATCACTACCAAATTGCCAAGGAGATGCGAGGCATAAGAGCCTTTGTTGGGGAGGCTAGCAGGAGGCATAAGAGATACAAGGTTGATGATACTATCTCCAAACCTAGCAAGGTGACTGTTGACCCTCGCTTGCCTGCTCTGTATAAAGATGCATCTGATCTTGTAGGCATTGATGGGCCAAAAATTGAGCTCATCAGGTGGCTAACAGAGGGCGTGAGTGGCCCTGAACAGCAATTGAAGGTGGTTCCCATTGTTGGATCTGGAGGATTGGGCAAGACAACTCTTGCTAACCAGGTGTACCACAATCTTGAGGGGATATTTGAGAGCCGAGCTTTTGTCACTGTTTCTCAAAAGCCTGACATGATGAAGATTTTAAGAGAGATACTTTCTGGAATTGGGTACAATGGTCTCGAAGCTGCATGGGATGAGGGTAAACTCATTCATGAAGTCAGAAAATACCTTAGGTTTGTCAGGTATGTATATCCATTCTAGTTGTATTCAAAAGTCAAAACTCAAGTTAACACATTAGTTTAAAGCACTCACAATGAAGTTAGCTTGCAACATATGGTTGAAGAGATAATATCCGCCAAAAAAAGGTTCATTGCATCATACACCTTGACGTAGGGAGATTAGTCTGTTCCTTTGTATAATAATTCATCTTTCGCTTTGGAGGTTTGAAATCTTGATAATAACTTCAAAAATGACTAGCTTTTCATTATTTCATCCAGATATCTTATTTGGATTGAATAAAATTTAGTGTGATCTTTCAACTAGTTTGGATGTGATGTTCTTGGTTGTTACTGTCTAACACCCTTATTGGTTATGTGCCACTTCAATATTTTTTTTTTAATCTTTGTTACTCTGTTACCAATTATTTCACCCTTGACAATGTTTTGCTTGGCAGGTATTGTGTTGTTCTTGATGATATATGGAGTATTTCTGTGTGGGAAATATTGAGGTGTGCTTTACCTGAGAACAATCGTGGTAGTAGAATAGTAGTTACCACACGTATTACTGACATAGCTAGAGCATGTTGTGCACCACGTCATTGTGATATCTATCATCTTAAACCCCTTGATAATACCTCCTCTCGAAGGTTATTTTTTAAAAGGATATGTGGTTCAGAGGATAGTTTGCCAAGTCATGTAAAGGGGGTAGCTGAGAAGATTTTGAAAAAGTGTGGCGGTATGCCATTAGCTATAATCAGTATAGCTTCTTTGTTGGCTACTAAAGCACAGACAAAGGAACAGTGGGAGAGTGTAAATATCTCTCTGGAATCTGGACTAGACAAGCACATTGGTTTTGAAGGAATGAACTGGATATTATCACTCAGCTACAACCATCTCCCACAACACCTAAAAACTTGCATGCTGTACTTATGTTTGTTTCCAGAAGACTACATTATTTCAAAAGATATACTGGTGCAGCAATGGATAGCTGAAGGATTTGTTTTTCCTGAACATGGACGGAATTTAGAAGAAGCAGGGTATTATTACTTTAACGAGCTCATCAACAGAAGCATGGCCCAGCCAGTAGATATTGAGTACAATGGTGAAGCAATGTCTTGTCGGGTCCATGACATGATTCGTAGTCTCATAATATCGAAGTCAAATCAAGAAAACTTTGTTACCATATTTTCCACATCAGAGGCTGCATCTGTCATGACACCAGGGAAGATTCGTCGGTTGTCTGTTCAGTACATCGATGAAGAATGTGGCATGGTTCCAATGCTGCCAACTCTATCACATGCCCGCTCATTTAGTATTTTTGGACATTGTAATAAAATGCCTTCTCTCACAGAGTTCAAAGTTTTGCGAGTGTTGGAGATGGACGATTGCTGGAAACTGGAGAACCATCATCTTAAGCATATTGGGAGGCTATCTCAGTTGAAATACTTGGGACTTAGAAGAACTCCTATCAGTGAGCTCCCTGAACAGATTGGAGAACTTAAATATTTGGAGACATTAGACTTAAGGTTAAGCCATTTAACAGAATTACCAGCAGCTGTTGTTCGACTTCGACGGTTGGTACACCTGTTTTTCGATTCTAACATCAAATTGCCAGATGGAATTGGAGAGATGCAATCTTTGCAACAACTGTCATCTTTTGATGTTTGTCGGAGTTCAATTACCTCGCTACAAGAGCTCAGTAGACTATCCAATCTAAGGGTACTAGTGATGTCTTGGAGATCCTTTGGTATGATTGGTGATGTCAGAAGCTACAACAACAATCTGGTCTCATCTCTTGGTAGGTTGGGAACATGTAGTCTCCGGTCCATATACATTCAAGGTTACAACAGTTCTCTGCAAGATTTCTCACTGGATTTATGGTGTCCTCCTCCATCTCTCCTGCAAAAATTTGTTGCCAATAAGTGTCTCAGTGTGATTCCAAACTGGTTGGGCTCACTTATCAACCTATCTTACATCAACGTCGATGTTCTTCGAGCGGCACAAAGAGATCTGGATATCCTTGGTGAGCTACCTAACCTTCTCTTTCTCAGGCTAGGCTCAGAAACAGCTCCACAAGAAAGACTCATCATCCGCGACCAGTGTTTCGAACACTTAAAGGAATTCAAATTTATTTGTTTGCTCACAGAGGGACTGGAATTTCAAGTGGGCGCTATGCCAAGGCTTGAAAGACTTTGCTTTCAGTTTGTAGCATTGGAAATCATTTATGCAACTGGTGGTTTTGATTTTGGTATCCAACACCTGTTGTCCCTCAAGGAAGCTTTTGTCAAGATAGACTGTTTTGCTGCTTGGGCTGGAGTAGGAAATGCTGCTGAGGCGGCGATCAGAAATTCAGCAAGAGCACTACCAAACAATCCCTTGCTGAACATTGAGAGATTCAGTGCCAATGATGATGACATGGAGGAAGATTTTGGTTTTGTTGTTCTTGGGCGGCGGATGCAGCAAAGAATGCCCCAACCAGAGACATGATCTTTGCCAAACTGGAATGACATATATACGATAGGAAAGGTAAATGTTTTTTATATTTGCTTTAATTTGAATAAATTAAGTACTCAGATAAAGTTCAAATTATCCATTTGACAAATATATCTCTTGTTAACCGTATGCTTATTCTGTTGACTCCCTATGTTTTGAAATATATGATGTTTGACTATTTGTTTTATTTACAAAATTGGTGCAATTATGCAAAAAAATACAAGTTACGCTTAAAGTACCTTTGATTATAAACAAGTCACAACAAAATAAATGATACTTGCACAATTTTTTGATAATAAGAACATTCAAACGTCATATCTAAAAGTTAATAGCGTCATATATTTAAACCATTTAAAATGGTTTTGAAATAGAGTTAGTAGGGTTATCATGAGCCTATGATCCCCCACAATGCTAAATTTGTACTGTTCAGGTGATGCTAGTTGTTCAAACTAAGTTGTGACAATCGTAATGATACTTGAAATCTCCTTATGGAAGGAAATAAATTTGGTGCTTCGCATATATTTTTGCCTAAAGGAAAAATATCTGGTGCAGCCACATGCAGGTACTGGGCGTGCAAGCAGAATGAGCGTTTGGGAATAAGAGAGTGGAACAGCCGGTTAACGAGTAATCTCGCAGCCATTCCTGACGAAATGCAGCCCAAGCTTGCAACTTCATATTGGAAACCAGATGAGCAGTCATACTACGTCTACCTGGCTTGCTGATTTCCTTTTCTTCTCCTAGCAGATGCTGTTATTGTACTGTATATGTCTGTATCCAGTATTAAGATGCGAAGCATAACTCCATCTCCATGTTACCTCACGAATGACTGCAGAGGAATGTACAAGTAGAGAGCTGTGCTGTGGTCAACCTGCAGGCAGTCTGAAGGTCACAAAGTAGAAATGCACATGAATTCCTGACAATTTTACAACGCCCTGTTCTTGCCGGCCTCATGTTACATTATAGCTCATCAAACTGAAATCTGATCATGCAAAATATAGAATCCAGAGGTAAGCACAGCTGTCTTGCATTCATGGTGACAAATGGTCATCACACCATTGCACAAAAGATGTAAAGTGCATATAGATCTGAAGAATTTAGCTTTCACTGGATTGATGGTGGGAGAACTGTAACACTATAATAAACACATACAGAGCAACTGACAAAAGTCCAGGACTACACTGACACTTCAGAACTTGACCTAATAACAAGGCAAATGGGTAAAAAAAAAAAGAAAGGGGGGGGGGGGGGACAAAATAAACAAGATGTGGTATGGCAGCTTAGAAATCAAAAGGAACATCTACTATCTCAGGCATCGACATACATTGGTGCCCCGACGAGAAAAATATCGGGGCAAATACCAACTCAGATGCTCTTGCTCTTACTAGTGTTCCTCATGCAGATCTGCTGCTAACTACGTAACACATTATCTTCCTTTTATGAAGGTTTGTGTAGGCTGGTTCATCTTTTATTGAACCATTGACCACGGGAACACAGCACCAGAAGAAGTCCTCAGCATAGGTATATGTCTTGCCACAAAGAAGGCTTCGTTGAGACGAGCTGTACGGTCTGCAAACTGAGAGGCTCTCTGTATTGTTCACCACCAACAAACATAAGACATGGTTAGACACTTCAGGGCTCAAAAGAAAGGAAAAGATAAAAAAAAGATGAAGATATAATCTGACAAAGTAATAGTGGTATTAGTGCAAACATTGGCATTGACTGCAAGAGAGCACTGAAACTGTCATTGATTAGCAGTTGAAAAAAATGCAACAGACAGCTGAACAAACACCACTTAGTTGTGAGCCATTTCTTTCTTTTAGAAATATAGTATTTCTCCAATATTAAATTGTGCCTTTGTCATTTCTTCACATCTGAAAAGGATGACGCGTCATTTTGACAGGGACCAAAAGCAGCGCTATTAACCTTCCAATATCTCCATCATAACATGGATGGGTTTATGCATGCATGTGCTTCGTGGGCCGGTGGATAGGTGCTATGTATCTCCTTTTAATTTGCAGGTGCAACTGTGCAAGCCTCTTCTATATGCCTATGCTGATTTTCAGCAAACAGTAATTCTACTCTTTGTCCTGGCTTGGCATAGAACTCCTATGACTAAACAGTAAATATACCCCTAATTCAAACCCATTTAATTGCATAATACAGTACAAGTTTTAGCTAGTCATGGTCAAAGGGTGGCTACTTTGTCGTGTTAGTTTTAGTACCATATGGAATCTCAAGGCAACTTGTACTGAAGGGGAAAAATCATGCAAACATGAGTGAACCAAAACCACTTAATTGTACAAGTTCAAGTCAGATCGATTTTCAACTCCAACACTCTACACCCAAAACAACAAGGGAAGTTGTTTAAAACAGATAAAGGGGATATGAGGTGACAAGCTATGCTAAAATAGTCATCAGGTCATAAACCTTGTCAACATTATCACTTAATGGTGATCAGTGAAATCATACCAACACAATTTATCAGATTCTGAAGAAAAAGGGATCAAGTAGTAAGTCACATTTGACAAAAATCTCCATAATATGTTGGAGCCATATGTTTTTTAAAAAAGTCATGGTCCCTTTTGAAATTAAACTATCATGATTTATGTGATTTGATGGCATACATGAAGCTGGACTTGTGTGCTGATTGAAAACATTTCACATGAACAGCATGAGATTGCTTGAGACAGAGATCACGACATTAAGCTTTCCGATCCATATAAACTTAACTAGTGCGTGCAAGTGTAGTAATCTAGTGCAAACATTCATCCGTATGATTAAACCAATAGCAACTATGAAGTCCATTAATCGAGTGCAGAGACATGTATTCATACAATAGAATAGTAATATAGTGTCAATTAGCAAAGAGCTCACCTTATCATCAAATGCAATCTTAATATGGGGAAGTCCCCGGGCCTTGCGCCTCATCCTGTACATCCTCCTCCCCAGCACGAATAGCCCCAGCAATGCGGCGGCAATGGAGAAGGACCAAATCGGCTTCACCTTCCAAGCACAGCATTGCAGCAGCCTGAACGGCAGCCTCCACCACACAACCACCTGCTTCTCTCCTCCATCGGCAACCGGGGCTCGCGCCAGAGGCAAGGAAGAGCCATCCTTTGCCTCACCATCCTGTTCACCGCAACCGGAAGCGGCATTACCGCTGTCGACAGCCCCCATCGCATCGCCTACCGCAGCAGCTTCAGCGAGTGAGATTTCTCCAGCAACCGGGGATTGTGCCAGAGGCAAAGAACCATCCTTCGCTTCGCCTTCCGGTTCACCGCAGCCGGATGTGACATCACCACTCTTCCATTGCACCAGCGCCTCTTGGACAAACCCCAATGCATCACCTATTTCAGAAGCTTCAGGAAGTGAGCTTCCTCCATCTTCCACTTCCAGTTGCACATCGGAATTCTCCGGTGATTCGAGTCGGGATAATTCTGCAACCACAATTACGTCAGGATCCAAATCCTCTCCCGTCCCATCCGCTTCCTTCCCCTGCTCAATCTCCCGCTGAGCCGCCTCCTCTCGCCTCACCTCTCCGCATGGCGAGGCAGCGGCAAGAACCGAGGGTTCTCCGCTCGCCTCCTCAACCCCGCCACCGAATCGCAACCGCTCCTCGCTCCAATCCTCCTCAACAAGAGGATCCAATCTCCCTTCCGGAACCGAATCAAACCCTTCCCCCTTCCCTTTGTCGCCGGGGTCGGAGAGGAGCCCCGACCACGAGCCCTCCTCGCCGGGGAACCCGTCGACGTCGGAGGGGGCGACGAGGGCGAAGTGGTCGTGCAGGACGTCCCCGCCTCCGCCGCCCTCGCCGGGCACGAGCACCACGAAGTCCTCCCCGTCGTCTTCGCCGCCGCCGCCGTGGGCGGAGGCGGCGGAGAGCACCTCCCAGTCGCTGATCTCCGAGGCGGCGTCGTCGTCCATGGCCGTCGCGGCGGTGGTGGCGCCCTTCGCCTCCGGTGGAGTCTAGAAAAAGGGAAAGAGGGGGGGGGGGGGAGTCTGGGCCCACCGCGCAGTGACCGGAAGGGTGTAGTAGTCCCAGGGTCACGAGGGGGAAGGGCGAGGCGAACACGTGGGAGGGCTACGCGACACGTCTCGTGTACGTGGTGTCACTGACGGGTGGGCCCAGAGGGTTAGCTCCACGCGTGGGGCCCAGTTGTCAGAGAGGGCCGGTAGACCGAGGGGAAAGGACAGTGCGAATACGCGAGGCCCGATTTATGTAACGGAAAAAAAATCTAGTACTCCTACGTACAGAACGGTAGACATACAAGCCGACGTGGTGCCGCCTCTGACACGTGGAGCCCTCCCTCTATTTCTCTCTCTTACTAAAATTTTTCGCTATACTCCCTCCCTCGTAAATAAAATCGTTTTGAACAACAACACGGTCTCTAAAACACAACTTTAAATTTTTATTTTTATAAAATTATTTATTGAAAAGAGATATGTATATTTTTATAAAAGTATTTTTCAAAACAAATATATTTATATAATTTTTACAACTTAAGAGTTATTTATGATTTATATTTTTAAGGTTTGATTTAAAAATTGTCCTAAACGATTTCATTTACGAATACGGAGGAAGTATGCTTCATGACAACCATAAAATTTCAAGGTAAAGTCGTATAGTTTTCATGACTGTCAAACCAAATCGGCATCTGAAAATTCAAAAATTAGCGAACCATGGGCCCCTTTCGTCAACGGCAAAGCTAGTATACTACCCCTACTTTCTCCGTCTTATAATATAGCAACCTAGTACTATATAAGACATTTTATAGTACAATAAATCTAGACACCCTCCTATTTAGATTCGTTGTATTATAAAATGTCTCATCCAGTACTAAATTATTATATTATGGGACGGAGGGAGTAGCTGTTTTCTTCTTTTTTCCACACAATGGCACAAGAATCGATGGAGTACACGCACTCACACAGACCGGCGTTTCGCTTTCAGCAGAAGAACAAATCAAACATTTCGGCAGTATAACAATTTGCCGACAAAACAGTGGAGAAATCAAATCGCAATATATTTAGTGCAATAAGCCGCCCCCTTCTTCTTACTTATAAATCATAATTGAATTATGGATGTTGTTTTGACATTGACAGAAGTCACAGAACCAATCAAAATACAGTAGCAACTACTAGCAACTATGTCCGGTAAAAAAGAATTCCCTAACCCTGCTCGTGTTGCCTCCAAACTTTCGTTTGCCCTGCACCAGCCATTAGCCAAGAAGAACGGCCGTGTGTCTAAGAGTCTGAAACAGTGAAACTGATCCAAGAAGTGCAGCTCCGAAGCTGATCCAGAAAATCATCCGCATCTGCACTTCTGCACCGAGCTGATTGTTCCGACAAGATCGTCTTCGTTTTCGTCATCGCCATCTTGGCCTCTCCTGTCTGCAGAATCAGACCACGAAGAACCGTCATTCCGTGACAATTTTGGAGAGGATAGCATCAATGATCAAATATATGGCACTGAGATTTGTTATAAGGGTAGAGATGTTCAGAGGCTGTTTATGTACTCCCTCCGTTCCAAAAAAAGACAAACCCTGGGTTTCCGTGCCAACGTTTAACTGTCCGTCTTATATAAAATTTTTTTATAATTAGTATTTTTATTGCTGTTAGATGATAAAATATGATTAATACTTTATGCGTGACTTATCTTTTTAATTTTTTTCATAATTTTTTTAAATAAGACGGACTGTCAAACGTTGGACACGAAAACCAGGGTTTGTCTCTTTTTGGGATGGAGGGAGTATGAGTTTAGGATTGGCAGTCAAAAAAGTTCATGGGGCTTTCTGTGGAGTGATCAATCATATGTTAATTGAGTGATTAAGCAGCATTTGGACATATTTTGGCGATTTGTAAAACGGGCATGACCTTGGCTTGCTCTTACTCATCGATGGACCGCTTGCCTGATTGTTCCTTGTGCTGGATGACAGACTACTAGCCTGAAATGGGGTTACCTGTACAAGATTAGTGCAGCAAACTTGGTTATTTTTCAGCCGCATAAAATAATATCATTCAAACAAAAGTCAAAAGAACATGTTCAACTAGATATAATTTTAATGTGCGTACAAACAAGTAACGGGCTAGCGATCAACCCATGCACATGGAAATTGGAGGCACCACTGATAGATTAGTGAAATAGAAAATGCTAATTCTTGACTGCTACTGACATAGTTAGTGTGAGGTTAGCATGAGGGAATTGTCTAATGATAAGATATCGAACCTTTCTCTTTTGCTCATTGCAGCTTACAACATTCTTTGGCTGGACATTCCTTCCTCCAGCAGGATGGCTTCCATTTCTTGACTTCTGCATCATTTCAGTCTGCTGCCCACATTATAAGGTAGTGGTGAGAACAGTAGAAACTGGTAAAACACTAAACAGTAAAAGCTATGTGCTTTCATCCCACTAATCATATTAACCATCATGGGTACCATTTCTACCTTGACCACAACATTATTCCCATTTGAAATCTTTGGTGCCTTCGCAGTTTTGTACGGAAGAATGCCAACGGAGCTACTTCTGCACAAAAGAACAATACAGTTTAGATCATATATTTTTACTTACAACACATCAAGACCACTATAACAAGATAGAGATATAGACCTTGCACTTGAGGGTGCAGATGTGCGTGCGTATCCTCTGTTCAGCTTATTTTCATCCCATGTTGACGGTGTGCTAAGCTGTTTCCTGACCATCAGATCAAACAAGTACAGGAGTTTCAACAACATTCTTCCAGGACTTCCACTGTATATGTTGAACACAAAAAAGAATTAAATACCTTTTATTCTGCGGTCTGTTGTTTACAGAGCTAACACCTGCTGATCTTTTCAACGAGACCTGCCAAATATAGTTAATCTATTACAAATGTTTAATTTGCACTGTAAATATTGAGCTTATAAATTTGTTAGCTTCCTGATACTTTGAAAAGGTGAATGTTATCATCAATACATAGAAGCAAATGATCGAAGTTGTATTTGTTAATAGAGCACCGTAACAGTTTGGACAGACAATTCAAAATCCTAAATCTGGTAAAAAAAACAAAAATATACATGTGTTCGAAGGAAAAATTAAGACTTAATTTGGAGGGAAAACCTACCTGAGTAGTATGTAAGGTACTTGCCCTTTGAGATGAATTGGGCATCACCGAGTGTTTAGGGTGACTAGTAACAAACTTCTGAGTAGTACTATTGCTGAGAGCAACATGAGAGACATGTGATCCTTTGTTGACAGCTGCACGAGGAAGGGAAACTGCACCATGTGGTTCTCTAAGAGATCGACGAGAAGCTTGTTGTGCTGATTTAGAAGACGCATGAACTCTATCAGCATTCTGACCCAATGCAGATCTGGAAGATGTCGCAACTCTATCACCATTTTGATATGTAGAAGATCTACATGATGTCATAGAAGATCTAGAAGATGTCACAGCTCTTTCAGCATGCTGATGAAAAACTGATCTAGAAGATGCTGTTGCTTTATCAGCATTCATCCTATCAGATAGAGCACGCAATTTCATCTCGACTCTTTTGTGGAATGGATCCTTCAACTCTAAAGAGTTCCTGTTCTCTGAATTTCTTATTGAATCAATCCTTGGGATGTGGATAACAGAAGTTGATGGTTCCTGAGAAGATGCAAACAAGAACAGGTAAAGGTGAAATCAGATTCCAAAGTTAAGTTTGAAGTAACATCATTAAATCAATCAACATACAGGTTAAATCTATGCTATAATAATTTTCTTCTGTACTTCTTGAAGCGGTTTTGCTCATTCACACATTTGATTTGAGGTTGTACGGAACAAAGCATATTAAGTTTGGAAGGCAATGTATTTGAAGTAAGAAGAGAAGACAAACTAAAATATCCATGAACACTATCAGTATCTTCGATGCACGAAAAATTCTAATCTACAGAAGTTTTTTTTTAACCTTGTGATGAAGTTTGTTTACTTCTATTTTGATTCTTTAGATTTCAAAGCATCTATGACAGAAGCAACTAGAAAAGCAGTACTGTTCTAATATATCTTGTCAGTAATTCTCCCATAATGGACATATAGCTCCATCATTGTGAAGTATTATTCAATTACCTTGGAACTCTTTGTTGGCATACTACTGATTAGAGCATTCTTCCTTGGTTCCTGCCTCTCAAGATCAATTTTCAGATGTTCCCGTTGCAGACTTGCTATTGGCAAGGCAATCCTTGACACGGCAACATTTTCTCCATTATCATTTGACACAATATGCTTTGGTGCAAGAACCTTTCTCTCCAAAGGTTCATGGTTGAGTACATCTCTGGTATTTGTGTGTGTGGCACATGGAAAATCTCCTTCAGCGTGATGCATTTGATCAGAGACAGGACCCTCCAGCTGAATATTTTGCGATCCTGTTATCTGAGAAAACAAAGGATTAAATGTCAAGTACCCTAGCCCATGAGGGTCTTGGCATTTCTTTTCTCCTGATGAGCTCACTCCAGTGGAAGGTTCAAAACTAGAGCTTGGAGCGCTAGCCACTGGATCTTCAGAACTAACTGCAGGTAATTTATGTTCATGGATGTTATGGCCATTAGCATCATAGTGATCAGTCCCCTCTTCCGATGTGGCTTCAGTCTGGTTGACCTCCTCCTGAGCCTTCAAAAGCCTGGCCCTCTTGTAATATTCTTCAAAGAATGCCTTCTTTTGTGCAACCAAACCAGGCATTGTGAGATTGCTTAGCTCCTCTTGACGTCTGTTATGGTCGAATACCGACCTTTTCTCCCATGACAAGGACTCTGCAGCAAACCTACCGAATGATACCGAGCCATGATCAAGTACCATTTGCTGAACTGAAGCATCCTGAACACCAACAAGATCACGCGTAACGAAAAATCAGGATTTCGTAAACCTTTTTACCATAACAGCAGTACAGCACACAACAAGAAACCACTATCGAGCATTGTGAAAACAAGAAACCACAAAAAGTTATCAAACCATGTCATTAAGCTCTCATCTGAAATGTAAGACAGTAACTTATTCGGGAGCTATGCAAAATTGGTTTTTCATTTGGTAATTCTAGTGAGCAATTGGAGGTGAGTAGAACATACTGTCTGTGCGTGGTGGTCGTTGTAAGGCACATCCGAGTATGACCACCCACTGCAGAATCTCTGCCCAACCTCTGCAGCCATTTCTTCCCTTCTTGTTTATCACCTGGCCAGCCTCAGCAGAAGAAGAATCCACTGATAAACTATACTCAACGCTGCTGCCTCTCCAATATATCTGCAGAGTTAGATAAACCAGAAACATGAGCAGAACTCACAAGATTCGTGGTTGTGGGTAAGCAAACAGAAACCTATAATCCACAAGAGCAACATTTGACAAAAATGCAGCAGCGGAATCTAACATTATACTGTATATTATGTCTGTCTACATGAAACCAATCCAAGAACACAACCGATGTCACAGGCCATTCGAGATAACGAAGCCCATTGTTTTTCTTCTCCGCAATTCCGCAAACACGTAGAAACCAAAACCAAATACAAATGGAGATCTTTTGCAATAAATCTGGAAACAGCAACCTAATTCGGAAACCAGCAACAACCTAATTCAGAACCAGCAAAGAATGTTCAGATCGAGCTCCCATCAAACCCTCTCACATAGCAAACCGAGCAAGAACACGACCAGACACAAGTAAACAAACGAAGAAAACGATGAACTCTCGCAAGCAAAACAGTATCCGCGCGCACCTCGCGACGAACATTCGCGAAACCAAGCCATCAACCCCCCCCCCCACCCCGCTCGATCCCTGCACAAACAAGAACCCAAGAAACTCCCCCAATGCAGCAGGGAGCAAAGCTAACCACAGCTAGAGCTAGCCAAGAACACAGCGCGCGGGCGCGAGCGTGCACGGCCACACCACCAGGCAGAAACCAATCACCAATCTAACCCCGCAAAAACCCCACCCGCTGTACCCTCGTCCGGCATCGCACCAAACGAAAACCATCAAGAATCGGAGGAGTACTAAGCAGGGACAAATCAAGAAGAAGCGGAAGCGTACTAAGCACGGATCGATCGATCGACGCGGAGGCCTCACCAACCTGCTCGAGGACGAACCCGATCGGAGCGGAGGAGGAGGAGGAGGAGTTAGTGCGGCGGCGTTGGCGAATCGAGAGAGCTCCAACGGCCGGGAGAGGGGAGAGCAGTGAATGGGAGCGCGAGCCGCGAGGGGAAGAGAGAGAGATAAAAATGAAATAAAAAATAAAAAAAAGGAATAAATTTGGTGTGAATCGAAAGGAAACGGTAACGTTCGAATTAAAGGGCGCCTCCCGTTTGACACCTGTCCTCCTATTCCTGCCTCGTGGCCCGTGGGCTTCTTCCCAGCCTTCTTGGGCTCTCTGTTTACGAATTTAAAAACTCGTTTGGATTTTAGAAGTTGTTTCTTTCTCTCTTTTCTGTATAACTCAAGGACTGCTTCGCTTTGTGTCAGGCATGTGTGCACGGGCGAGCGCGCCTGCGAGGTTGGTTTTCGAGTTGGGTTGTCGTGTTTGCGTGTTCCGATTGTGGGTTTGGAGTTTAGATTTGAAATTCGGTGGACGGAAGCAATTTACAGGATGGCTTGTTTCACTCATGAGCCTTGATATAAAATATTTAGTAAATTTCATAAAACTATAGGTACTTTAGCCAAAATATTATAAAATTATAGATTTAAGAATAAAATTATCACAAAACTATATCGTAAACTATATATTTTTAATTAATAATAAAATTATCACAAAACTACAGATTTTAGGGTTCAAATAATTTTATGTTTTTGAGATGCCAATGTCCAAGTTTTGTGATTAAATTGATGTTAAACATGTAGTTTTTGATAACTTTGTTATTAAATTTGTATTTTTGTAATATTACACCTTAAATCTGTAATTTTGTGATAATTTTATCGTTAAATTTGTAGTTTTTGTGATACATCATTTAAAGTTTTGTGAAATTTACTCTAAAAATATCGATGTAGAAACATTACAGAAGGAACTATGTGTGCACAACAACTTTTGATATAAATACTTCTGGTATAAAAACATTTCACATGGACCATCGATGTAAAAACTTTACACGTGTACAAATGCATTTGGAAATAGATAAAAAAAAAGAAAAAGAAAAGACACAACACCTGTTTAGGCCGTGAGGCCTATGTTGCGCGGCCTTCTTAAATTCATCCCACACGTGCGGCGCATAGCGTGTTTGAAGAAATCTCCCAACTCCTCCCTTAACCAAATTCCTTCCTAACCACTTAGTTAGGCTAAAAATAAAAGGAAGGCCCGACGAGAAAATGGAGTTGGAAAAATAATACAAATAAGATTTTGAATAGTATCTAATCAATCTGTGATAGGAAGGCAATTAAACCATAAACTTATCCGGCATTGAATATGGACTTATCTCTATGTTTTCCCTATTTTTGCCGTTTGGGAACATTGGGCCAATAATTTCAGTCATATCTTCTTATTTGTAGTAGTAAGCAGAGAGAAAATAAAACCATCTATTTTTTCCAAATCTGTCTTTGAATCCCCTTAAGTAAAGATAAGGTAGGGAGTCTTTGTATATGCAGTGAATATGAAAATGGATGCAAGTTTCAAAGTATGGTATTAAAAAGCTAATGTTACAAATTATCTGATCTTTTTAGCGAAGAAGTTGATGGTTGTGTTCTTTTGAACAATTTCCCAACTTCTATATCTCGTTTTTCACACGTACGCTTCTCAAACTATTAAACGGTACGTTTTCTTTTCAAAAACAATATATAGAAAAGTTACTTTTAAAAATCATATTAATTTATTTTTAAAGTTTTTTAACCAATACTTCATTAATTATGCGTCGATTGATCGTTCCGTTTTACGTGTGAAACCTTAGGTGTTGACCAAGCCCATCTATAATAGGCTCAGATTTATACGTATTGAGAACTTCTATTTTTGGTACTGAGTATAGGTGATCTTTATCGGTCGTATTTTACTATCATTAGATTTTCATGAGTTTTATTACCAGTAGAAGAAACTATCAGTAGTTAAGTGGCAACGTAAATAGATATGATCAATATTAAATTAAGAAAAAGGTATTAAATTAAGAAAAAGGATATTGATTGATTCTCCTAGCTGTAAAGAGCATCGTAAAACACCTACATTTTGCTTGATATTGTATATGGCATACTATTTACCACTATAATCCTTGCTGTCATGTTTCTGTATCGTTTTTAAAGTTAACTCAACCCCCGGTTAGGTTTTTTGTTTTTAGAACCGATTAGGTTTAGGTCATACACTTTGACTTAACACGGTTGTTTCTATTTACGACTAATTATTCATTTAGTGGTAGACGATGTATCCATTAACAGTAAGATGTATGTGGTGATTTCTTAAATATGCCGATCCAGTATTTCGATGATGCTCATAAAAATAGAGTATGTTTTTTTTTTGCATTCGTAGGAATGAGTCCGCGCATGCTGTGAGGGCCTGCGTTTGTACAGTGTTTTTTTTTAAAAAAAGTAATCCGCACATATACCATATACCTCCCAGTTTTAAATGTAATAATTCAAGCAAAGTCCATCCAACATTATATTTACCCGTCCAAATCCAATCCATTTTCATCCTTTTTTAGGTGGTGCCATGGTACTTTACTTGGTTGTTTTCTACTAACGTATGCCATGTTGTTGTCTACTTTTATAATGTCAATCCTATTTCGTTGTTAAACAACACTACCTCTGTTCCCGAATAGGGCAAAGGATACGCAAACAAAAAGAACAATGTAAAATGGTGCAAACTATAAAAATGACGTATTTTCACAAATTATTTGGGTCTTCTCTCCTGAGAGCGGAAGGCCGCAGCGGCAGGGTACCCAAAGCCATCGAAATGTTCCCTTATTTGGACCGTTTTTTCTGCGAAGAACTTATTTGGACAAATATGACCAAACACTGTTCCGATATGTGGATTGAGATCAACGAGGACTAAAAATTAATCAGCACAAAAGAAAATAGTTCAATGGATGATAAAAATAAAAAATAAACAGTAGCTCATGACCCAACCTTTTATTCCCTCCATGTTTCGATTACAAGTTCAAAAGTAGCTTCTAATGATCCAATTAAAAAAATATTATTTTACATAGGCCATGGTTGAAATAACTAAAAATTTCTCATGGTTTTCCAAATGTTCCAAACAGGCCCTTTCATTTCTCCTCATTTTTCAATACCAACTTATGTTCTTATCAAAATTGCATGTCCGTACACCAAGTCTGAATTACTTTTACAACCACAATATCAATATGAATTACCCCCTAACCACAAAATCAAATATCCATCACCCCTAACTATGGAACTGGACAAATACCCCCCTCCCCCAAAGCTCAATCTGTAGTGGTTTTGGTCTTACGTGGTAGTCCAGTCAATAATTTTTTTATTAAAAAAATCGATGGATCCTAATAATTTCTCACCCTCTCTATCTCTATATTCTATCTCATTCTCCAATCCCTCCTCTCTCTCTCGTCCCTCCTCTCACCAGTTCACCTCCATCACTCATCGGCACCGAGGAGGGCGATGGAGAGGGAGCCAAGCACAATGGCGGGTGGGGGCGGCGGTCGCTCCGGGGATAATTATTCATGCTTTTTTTTTCATATATGAACTCAATCAAGATCAATGGCGGAGTTTGATACTAATCGAATTATGCAAGTATGCATAGGCCATCCGATATCAACTTAATCAATATAGTAACATCTACTACCTCCATCTCAAAATGTTTGACGCCGTTGACTTTTTTAAAAATGTTTGACCGTTCGTCTTATTCAAAAAATTTAAGTAATTGTTAATTCTTTTTCTATCATTTGATTTATTGTTAAATATACTTTTATGTATACATATAGTTTTACAAATATCACAAAAGTTTTTAATAAAACGAACGGTCAAACATGTTTAAAAAAGTCAACGGTGTCAAACATTTAGGGAAGGAGGGAGTATATTGGTTTTAATTTGCATGTTGAAGGAGCAAAAGGGGGACCATATATATGCCCCGATTAAATATGTCATATTATTTTTAGGAAAAAACATGTCATATTAGTAGCTTTATATGCTTTCATCAAACTAATTAACCACCAAAATAATTAAAAACGAGAATTAGACGCATATAATAGTACTACGAGCTGGTTGATTAACCAGCCGTCTAATTAAGCTTAACATAATTAACTAGCATCCGTCCCAGAGTGAGCCGTGGGCCCAGCTCTGGGATGAGCCGTCGGCCCCGTCGCTGCCATCTGGGCCCCACTTCGGTGGGTCCAGCAGCATGGCCTCCGCCATCTCGGCCCACAGCCTCGGCGACTCCATCTCGTCGAACTCGCCGTCGCCGCCGCCCAGCTCCAGCCGCCGCGGCGCCGCGGAGGCGGCGGCGGACACAAGCGCCGGCTCGCGGCGCACCCGCTCGGCCGCCTCGGCGGCGGCGGCGCGGATGTCGACGGGGTCGGTGGTGGCCGGCTGGGGGAGCCAGCCGACGGAGCCCGGGAAGTTGAGCTGCGCGCCGTCCCTCCCGCGCAGCCGCAGCGCCGCGACGTCGTGCGCCACCGCCGCCATCTCCGCCGAGTCGAAGCTCCCCAGCCAGATGCGGACCTTGGTCCCGGGCTGCCTGATCTCCGACACCCACTTCCCCCACTTCCGCCGCCTCACCCCCCTGTACTGCGGCCCGCCGCCGCCGCCCGCCGCCATGGCCGGCGCCGCCGCTTGCTGCTGCTGCGGCTGCTGCTCCATGACCGATCGACCGATCAAGCTAGCTAGCTAGCAGCGTAGAAGCATGGTGCAATCAATGCGGATTAATTTCGGAGATGATCGATCTTGGTGTGTGGTTTATATAGGCAATGGGTGGAGAGAGGTTGCTGTGCATGGAAGTGACAGATGACCATTTAGCCAATCAGCAATGGAGATAATGATGATAAAACAGACGTGATTAAGGTATACATTGTACTACTCCTACTAGTTAAGTACTATGAGTCAAATGACTGATCGATCGATCTCTGATTATTTGGCTGTTTGTCACTAGCAAAATGATGCTGTAGTAGAAGCAAAACTGACTAGCTGAGACGATTTGACACTACATTGCTAATATAATTAAGATGAGAAGTGATTGATGATCACTCGTCACACGTGGTGACGTAATTGGTTTATGATTGGGGTCCATGGAAGGCAGCAAAGCTATACGGAAAAGAGTTTGATTGCCAAGAAGAAGCAGTGGTGGAGATAGTGATGCATGCATCGTGAAGCAGCTCGGGTTGGTTCTGTGTGTGGTTAAATTACACTACTAGAAAAATCATTTTTCCCGACGTAGGGGTCTCATTTTCGCAGGCGGATATAACCCTTAGAGCCAAATGACCGCCTACAAAAATATAAATCGGGGTGAATGTGCTAGTCCGCCTGCGAAAATCGCAGGCGGACCTGCGCCACTTAAGAGGTCCGCCTGCGAAAATAGACTTGACTATAAATAGACTTTGGATAGACTTAGATTTTTTCTAAGTCTCAAAACGCACCCCTCCCTCTCACATCTCCTCCCCTCCCCTCTCCTCCCCTCGGCCGGTGTAGACCCCTGATTTTGGAAATCGGAAATCTTCTGTGTTTATCCGTACCAATCCCTGGATCAGTAGTTGGTACACGCATACATAGTTGGATCACAACATATCACGAATGAATTTAGACTACAAGAGTTAAATACTTACATTAGGGCCAGGTAGGCCAACAACTATCAGAGAACAACAGCGGAAGACAAAATAATATAAGGGCCCGGTTAACACGCCACAGGCAGTCGACTGGGGAACGAGACCTAGAACAAGACCGCACTCCGATCATCTTGTGGGATACGCAAGTGTACCAACAAGGGCTTCTCTTCAACACTCTCCTAAAAGATATATAAATAGCAAGGGTGAGTACCAACCGTACTCAGCAAGCCACCACAACAACAATGCATATGATAGAGGGTATTTCAATGAATGGCTTCAGGTTCTTTTGCATAAAGCTAATTTTACAATTCTTTTCACAAGCCTAAAACCTAGCATCGACTGATCAAATTTTAGTACCAGTGTTCACTTTAAACAACGACGGTTCTGTCCACCATCCATTGTGATCCCAAGGATAGCTTCCCGCCATTGAATCGTCATGGTTTTCTGAGGACGCCCACATTCCCGCCTCTCAGGAAGTGGCTCCATCAGCATAAAAATCATCATGCAATATCCCATCCCACACAAGTTAAAGAATTTAGAGTCTAGCCAAGTGTAATACATGTCCCGGTGCTCAATAACCGCGAGCATGGCTATTCGAATAGATTTGGTTTACTCACACTGCAGTGGATGTACACTTTACCCGCACTCCGCGACTGCCCAACACATGAGCCTCGTCCCAACACATGAGACGCGTCACGGCAAAGCTTTTCGATAACCTCGCATTGGCAGTACCCGCTCCATGAACTTAAATCCTCATGCACTCTAGGCGTCCATGTTTCTAGCAGTGAGAGGAGTTCTGGCGCTCCCGGGAAAGAGAAGTCTCACACGCATATTAAATTATGGTTCAAGTTAAGTTCTCTCTCTCACACACTCATGGCAGTCCTACCAATGGCGACACCGATGTAGGGCACGCCTCTCGGCCCTACCTCAACGGCTGTCCCACCGTAGCGCACCTGCCTCACTCAGGGGTGAACCATCTATGCAGGGATACTGCCTCTGCTCGGCTATCTAATCCGCTAGGTCTATACCCATTCGAGAAGTACGGTTGTACGGGGGTCGTTTCATGCTTAACTTCATGGCTCGGTCCTTAATTGACCGGGGACGGTACTAGCCTTTTCCAGATACCACCCAAATCCTCCGTCCGCCCCAGTCGAAAACAGTTGTTTAATTTTATTTTTCCTTTCACAAATCATGTCATCAACATCATGGCAATGTGGCGCTCATGTCTCCACATGCCGCATCTCAATTACCTTCCCAAAGGTAATTGCCCAAGCATATAGCATTTGATAAATATGAGTATGCATAATTCTAGAATAGCATTTCTAAGCAATTGTCATAGTTGACTAGGGACTCATACGTAAACATGGTTACAAAGATTTAAGGGTAAACAATAATCAAGGCATGGCATAATCACAAGTGGGATGTTCATCATTGCATGCAATTTTATTTGTAAACAAAACAATTTCGCAATTGGGATCAACATGTTCAAGGAATAGTGATGACTTGCCTTGCTCAGGATAATCCTTATTATTGATATAATCTTGATCAACCTTCACCTCCTGGAAGTTGCAGACGTTGCCTCACGACTAACCGATACACAGGGTCTATAATACGCGAGAAAAACCAATATTCAAACAACAATCAAATATGCGCAACAAAATGTACTATTCGTGTTTGCTAATGGATCCCAATCATGCTAAGGCTAAAGTTTCTTAATCTTTCTATTGTCATCGTGGCCTATTTAGGAGTTAACCTACATAGCATTTATGGGATACATATATATTTGGCTAATCAGTGGTGTAGTCTATCAAGTGGCTATGGAAGGATTATGGCTAAGCATGCATCTATCTACATAGGACGGTTATTTACTAGAGGTTCTGTTGTTAGATGGATTTAGGATCAATCAAATAGTTATAGTGAATCATTTGTATTATTATTTTATTGATGGAAGCTTTACTTTAATTATGAACATATTTTACTTGTCACAATAAATTATAAAAGGTTAATAATTATCCATGCTTTGTATGTTAGAGTTGTTCAGGTTAATCATATTATGGGTACAGATTATCCCATCACATAATTTTATAATGAATAATCCTAATTTACAGTTGAACTATAATTATAATTATATGAGGTCAAGATTTATAACTAGTATTTATCTAATATACATGTTTGTCATACTCTCCCTCTTAACTTAATTTATGCAACACGCAAATTAATACTATACCGTACCACTATAATGGGATGTATAGTATATGTGTAAGCAACAATATCTTATTATTGGATCATATATTTGAGTAGTTGCTTTTTACTGTAAGCTATACAATACATGTTAAAGATAATTATGCTACTGTACAATATCCATTTTTATTCATTGGCACACTATTTAGGTTAACTATTATCTAATCATTTGATATTAATTAATTTATAATTATAAATATATTTTGTTAAATAGTGAATTATATATCATTGGAAAGCTTATGAATTTAGATGAATTTAGGTTCAAGTTTCACTTAAATCCGAGTAAAAGTCGAATGCGAAAGTCGATTCCTTTTTATTAACTTTACTATCTACGAACTACGGCAAACCCAATTTCGATTTAAACTATTTTGCGGGTATAAATATTTTGTTGTCATAAGTTTTTAATTTACTCATCCCGAGCATTATATCCATATAACAGGTTAGAAATTTCTATTACGAGCTAAATATCGGACGAAATCTTAGAAATATTATACAATTTAATTTAGTCTATGACTAAACGATTAAATATAATACACGGCTAAGATTCCTAGTAATTGAATCCGAATTTCTACCATGAACCGATGACTTACAGAGATTACCAAAAATAATCTATAATAATCTATAAGAATTCATCTAATTGTTTGGTTATTAATTATATCTAAATTACTACCAATTTTAATCTAATCTGATCAAGAAACATATATTTATAATTAACTCGGAATTTCGATCGAAATACCATTACGCTCGAGGAATTTCCAAAAATAATCTATTATTAACCCCGACCATTTTTATTTCCTAAATCCTCCTAATTTCTCCCCCAATTTCCCTTCTATTTTCTCCTTTCCTTCTTTTTCTCTCTTTTCTCTCCCTCTCTTTCTTTTCTTTTCTTTTCTCTTTTCCCTTTTCCTTTCTTTTTCTTTCTCTCCCTTTTTCCTTTCTTCTCTCTTTCTCTCTCTGTCGGCCTCTCTTTTCCTCTTCCTTTCTTTCTCTCCTCTCTCCCGGCTCTATCTCCCTCTCTCGGCTCTCTCCCACCCGAGCGGCGGCGGCGATGGACGCGAGGGAGAAGGAGGGCGGCTCACCGGCGGCGGCAGCGGCGACGACGGCGGCGGCGACGGTGGCGCACGGCGGCGCAGGAGCGGCGGCACGGCGGCACGGGAACGGCGGCGCAGGAACGGCGGCGCGGCGGCACGGGAACGGCAACGCGGCAGCACGGGAACGGCGGCGCGGCAGCACGAGAACGGCGGCGCAGTGGAGAGGGGAGAGGGGAGAGGAAGGGTGAGATGGGGTGGGGGAGAATGGAGAGAGGGGGGGTATTTGTAGAGAGGGGAGGAGCGGCGGGGCTCGGGGCGGCTTGGTGTGACGGCGATGGCGACGCGACGATGACGCGGCGCGGCAGCGGCGCGGGACGCGAGGTGGCGACGCGATGGGCGAGCGGCGCGCGGGTCGCGGGGCGCGAGGCGACGGGACGGGGCGGCAGCGGCGACACGACGGGCGCGCGGCGATGGGATGGGCGGGCGGCAGCGGCGCGGGGCGCAAGGTGCGATGGCGACGGACGAGCGGCGACGAGACGGTGCGCGGCGCGATGGGACGGCGATGCGGCGGCGACGGGCGACATTGGCGCGAGACGACGGCGACCCGCGGCGATGGCGACAGCGTGGCAGCGGCGGCGCGAGGCGCGAGGCAGCGGCACGGGGCTCGAGGCGGCGGCACGGGGCGCGAGGCCGACGGCGACGATGGCGACGGCGGCGCGGCGGGCGAGCGGCGCAAGGTGGCGACGCGCGGCTCGGGACGGCTAGGGCAGAGGTGGGAGAGAAGGGGAAAGGTTAGGGACCAAATCGAACACCTTGCGGGCAATGAATAGTGCACTTTCCTATTATTCCCGATTTTAGGTTATTTTCAATATAAATTTGATTTCATAATTTCTAAATCTTGTATAAATGAAGTTTATCCCATATTTGTGTTATCCTAACTAAAATTCTCCTTAATTTGATATCACTCATATTTTGTTTATATAATTTATTTGAGTTTTAATTAGGGTAAATTCTTATTCTATCGCAATTAAATTTAATTGATCCAAATATGGTCGCGATAATATTTTATTTATTACTATCCATACCTAATCTTTTATTTTTAGTTTATATTTATTTTACCAATTTGTTTTTAAGGTTTATTAAAGATTCTATAATTTTCTAATGAGACCGTTATTAACATAATAGCACATTAGCTCAATTTATCTATATGTTAGTTTATTTTATATGGAGGGGTTTAATATATCAAATTTCAATCCCTAAATGCAATTAGGAACTTGGTGCAAAATCGATCTACATATCGAATTAAATACTCCCGTAATTCTATTATATATACAGAGAGCTCAGTTCATTTGAATGATCATCATTTCATGTGTACTCGTATTATGGCACCCACCTATATTATTCAAATATTTTAATATTTGATAAAATAGGTTAATAATAACTTTTATTTTATTTGATTTTAATATCTTGCACATAATTATTCGTAGGATTAAATATATTCTCATAAATCATATCTATTGCTTAAATGTAGTTCTTTTCTTTACCTTCTTGGTGATCATTTACGGTTTGGCAAGCAATAGGAATCATAACCACCAGCATGATGCAAAAGTTTTAAAAAGTTTGAAATTTTAGTGATTTTTATTGTTGGGAATTTTCAGGATGTTACAGCCGGCCTCTCCCACGGTGGCTACAGCGCGGGGCGGCGCGGAAGGCGGCAGGATAGCGCGCGGCGTCCGGCGGCGGCGGCGATGGCGTGGGGCCGCGGCGGCGGCTCCCCTCCCCCCTCCCTCCCAGATTTGGCCGGAGGAGGGAGGGGGGAGGCCGGCGGCGGCGGCGGCGACGGCGCGGGGCCGCGGCGACGACGACGCGCACGCAGGGGCCGCGGCGGCGGTTCCCCTCCCTCCTCCCTCCCAGATCTGGCTGGAGGAGGGAAGGGGAGGCCGCCGACGGCAGCTATGGCGCGGGGCGGTGGCGGCGACGGCGACGACGTGCGCGCGGGGGCCGCGGCGGCAGCTCCCCTCCCCTCTCCCTCCCAGATCTGGCCGGAGGAGGGAGGGGGGAGGCCGCCGGCGGCGGCGACGACAACGGCGCGGGGCGGCGGCGGCGGCGACGACGACGACGGCGCGGGGCGACGGCGACAACGACGCCCGGCGCGGCTCCCCTCCCCTCCCCTCCTGCCCGGCGTGCCGACGCCGGAGGAGGGCGGCGGCGGCGACCGCCACCCGTGATTTTATTTTGTTTTTTTAATGTATTTTCGCAAGCGGGCTGTTGCCCCAACTATGAAAATGGATAATTTTCGCAGTCGTTGACCTACAGACGGTCCAACCCTCCGCCTGCAAAAATTACTTTTGGCCGTCTGTAAAGATACTTTTTCTTGTAGTGTTACTCGCTTCCTTCTAGTCTAGCTCATCTACTAAGAGAATATATATGCACAGTTATTTGGTTGTTTGTTACCTGTACGAGAGATACAAATCAAAAGTGAATTTGTTTGGTTGGTTGTACAAACAGTAGGTACGAGGGCTTTTTTTTTTCTCTACGGTGAGATTACCAATTACAACTCATTGAAGCAAATTCCTACTAGTATTTAAAGTTTAGGCAAACCTGACTTTTTTCTTTGTCATTTTTTTTCTAGTAAAACAATTCATTAATTGAACTAATATCGTATACAGTAAATAAATATTGTGTTTTTATTAGTATATTAGTGGCTAATTACCGGGGGAGAAAGGAAAGAGAAAGAAAACGAAAAAAAATTCGATTCCTCACCCCCTCGCACTCTTCATCGCCGAGCACAACCACTTGTCTCTAGCCACCAGCTCCGCCGCTCCTCTAGTTGCACTGCTCGTGCTCTCTCGTCAGAGCTGCTAGATCCAGCAACCACGGGCTCAAGGTTGTCGGATCTGGTGGCTTCAAGCCCATAGCCACCGGATCCGACGGTCCAACGGGTTGTGAGGGGGTTCATCGACGAGCTAGAGTTTGGTGAGGATGACGGGGACGATTGCGGCCACCGGCGAGCAAGGAAAACTACAACAATGACAGAAGACGATGATGTCGAGCTCGATCACTCCAACTTAGTTGCACATCAGATCTAGCGTCGATGAGCTCGGCTACTCCAACTGGTCACCATCCTGGATTTGAAGGCGGTGAGCTCGTCAGCAAAAAATCTAACGGCAGCAAACTTGCGGTTCTAGTTGTCACTGCTGAAGAAGGGGAGGAGACGGTAGCCGATCTTCGTCAAGCTTTTCTCTCCTTTCGTCGTGCCGCTAATGAGCAGAGGGGAAACCCTAGTTTAGGTCTTGTGGGGGAGAAATTAGGAGGTTGGGCAATGACCCATCGCCCGCCCTTGCATGCACTGCTGCCTAGTGGAGCGCACTGCATGCGTTGGACCTAGCCAAGATGCGAAGCTTGAATCGAGCTTTTCCCCTCTTCCCCTCGGCATAGTTGGGGGTCTGTTTTTGCACGGGCATGGCTAGGCTGGGAAAGCCACCCAAGCAACCAAATAAGGAGAAAATGTATTCATAGATGCCGGCCAAGCCGGCCGGATACAAGCAACCATATATATATATATATATATATATATATATATATATATATATATATATATATATATATATATATATATATATATATATATATATATATATTAAATTTGTTTGGTGCTCCATGGTGCCCGGGCACCATGATTGAAATTTACTATATACCCAATTCAAATGAGTATGAAACTTTTTCAAATATTTAGGTATTAACGTTAACTACTTTACTAACTAGTTCAAAGCAAGTTTGAACTGAATTCAAACTTGCTTTTGTTAGATTTTGATTCTAGGTATATAGCATCCAAACATATAATTAGTTAGGTATGTAATAATGGATTGTGAAATAAAGTTAAATTTGAGTTGTTTTGTTGCTAGGTATAGGTATGAATCGAATACTTATAAGTAGGTATATACTCACAATTTGAAAATTTTGAAAAATTTGGGCGAATTTGTGTATTTCATACCATGGTGCCCGGGCACCATGGTGCCCCCATATGAGTGTCCTCTATATATATATATATATATATATATATATAGAGGACACTCATATGGGGGCACCATGGTGCCCGGGCACCATGGTATCTAATGCACAAAATCACTCAAATTTTTCAAAATTTTCAAATTGTGAGTATATACCTAGTTATAATAATTTGATTCATACCTATACTTATCAACAAAACAACTCAAATTTAACTTTATTTCACAATACATGATTACATACCTAACTAATTATATGTATGGATGCTATATACCTAGAATCAAAATCTAACAAAAACAAGTTCAAATTCAGTTCAAACTTGCTTTAAACTAGTTAGTAAAGTAGTTAATGTTAATACCTAGGTAATTGAAAAAGTTTCATACTCATTTGAATTGGGTATATACTCAATTTCAACAATGGTGCCCGGGCACCATGGAGCACCAAACAAATTTAATATATATATATATATATATATATATATATATATATATATATATATATATATATATATATATATATATATATATATATATATATATATATATATATATATATATATATATATATATATATATATATATATATATATATATATATATATATATATAACTTAATTAGCTTTAACGAGTCGTGACTGGTTCTTATACGGGAATCCCATTACCTCTAATCCCTGCCCTTCTTCCCTTCTTCCTAGGAATTAACTAAATAAGGTCTAATGGGATGAGCGATTCTGATAAATACTACTACCTCTTATCATTGATATTTGACACCACGTTTTTTTTTTTTTGAAAACTAACATCACCATTATTATTATAGATCAAACACAGATTAGAGAAAATAAGTCCCCCAATACATCGCCATACAGGACAGAACTTGAAGAACAAGAAATGTTTTACGGTGTTTGCGAGGTACTTAGAGGTATTTGGAGGTGGAACAACGCACTACTACATAAAGTGTTTTTGCATACGGGCGGAATCGATCTTCACATGCGGTTGGCCGGCCCGCATGCGCGAAATGGTCTGCAAAGATCACCATTTGCGCATGCGGCCGTCGCAGCCGCATGTGAAGATGTCACTTAAGACGGCCGCATGCGAAAATAGATCTTCGCATGCGGTCCATATAAGAAGCCGCATGCAAAGATATATTTTCTCATGCGGTCGACCTAAGAAGACCGCATGCGAAGATCTATTTTCGCATGCGGGCGTCTTAAGTAGACCGCATGCGAAATTCAATTTCCGAATAGCTAAAATAATATTTATTCTAGCATTTTGGTGATTCGTAATTAATATTAAATTATTGAGGGATTTATTATCGTATTTCGGAGTAGTAAGCATATAAGATAAGACAAGTGCCGCAGTAACAAACATGTAATACATAACCATTAATTCAATCGTAATTTACATACAAATATATAATAGCAAGTGGCACAGTTTTTTCATCATGTTATTGCATATGTATAAGTAGTGTACATGTTATTGCATATGTTCTTTTTCCCACTCTCTGAGAGGTTTAAATTTGTCGTCTATTGCGAGTTCACTCTGGTTGTCGTAGAAGAGACCTCTTGCGTTGCAGACATCGCGACGGATGAATCGGCAGAGGTCAGCGGCCACGTTCAAGATAGTAGTGTCGTTGAATCGTTGTGCAATATATGGGATTTCGGGGATCTGCACACAGAAAGGAAAATAAAATGGTACTCAGTGAGAAGTGTGTGCGAGATGGGTTTCTTTGTAGAGAAGAGTTCGATGACCTACTCGGTTACTGGTTGTTTTGTACCTCCCATTTACTCTGAGCATCTCGCACACGTAATAACCACACAAGTTGGTTCCTGGTGGTTGTTTGTAGCACTGCGATATAATTATGGGGATCGATCTCAGTAGATATATTTAGTATATATGTACTGTTCGATAATTAGTTGTATTGGTATAAATCTCAATTTAACAAAAATCCCAATTATACATAAATCCCAATATAACATAAGTCTCAATTTAAACATAAGTCACAATTTAACATAGGTGCCAATTTAACAAAAGTCCCAATTATACATAAATCTCAATTTAACGAAAGTCCCAATTATACATAAATCCCAATTTAACATAAGTCCCAATTTAAACATAAATCTCCATTTAACAATCCACAATTAAACCTTCTCAAAATTAAACAATCCACAATTGCACATATCACAATCCACGATGCACAATTAAACAATCCACAATCCACAATTGCACATTTCACATTTCTTTTTTTAAAAGTAAATGTTACCGAGCGACGGCGGGGACGACCTGGCGGCGGCGATGGCAACGGCGAGGGGGGGAGAGGTCCGTGCGGCGGCGACGGCGACGGCGAGGGGGGAGAGGTCCTGGCAGTGGCGTCGGCGACGGCGAGGGGCGGGGCGACTTCGGGGAGGAGCCGGCGGTAGCGGGGACGACTTGGCGGCGGGGACGACCTGGTGGCGGCGATGGCAACGGCGAGGGGGGAGAGTTCCGTGCGGCGGCGACGGCGACCTGGCGGCGGCGACGGCGACGGCGAGGGGGGAGAGGTCCTGGCGGCGGCAACGGCAACGGCGAGGGGGGAGAGGTCCTAGCGGCGGCGGCGGCGACGGCGTGGGGCGGAGCGACTTTGGGGAGGAGCCGGCGGTGGCGGGGACGACGGCGACGGCGACTTGGGAAATTTTGGCAGCCTGGCGGCTAGGGTTTCGCGGGAGCCGGGACTTAGAAAATTTTGGCTCCCCGCGCTCCCTATATATAGGCGCAGATCATCGTATGCGGGCGGCTTAAGGGACCGCATGGAAAAAATATCTTTCCATGCGGTCGACATAAGCCGGCCGCATGCGAAAAAGATCTTTCCATGCGGGCTGTTAAGCCGGCCGCATGCGAAAAAGATCTTTCCGTGTGGGCTGTTAAGCCAGCCGCATGCGAAAAAGATATTTCCGTGTGGGCTGTTAAGCCGGCCGCATGCGAAAAAGATCTTTCCATGCGGGCTGTTAAGCCAGCCGCATGCGAAAAAGATATTTCCGTGCGGGCCATAAAGCCGGCCGCATAGGAAAAAGATCTTTCCATCCGGCTGGCTTAAGTCGTCCGCATAGAAA